>NC_133127.1:143994420-145271920 GCF_048418815.1 Hemitrygon akajei
CATCAAGTTGGATAAGTCACCAGGACCGGATGAGATGTACCCCAGGCTACTGTGGGAGGTGAGGGAGGAGATTGCTGAGCCTCTGGCGATGATCTTTGCATCATCAATGGGGACAGGAGAGCTTCCGGAGGATTGGAGGGTTGCGGATGTTGTTCCTTTATTCAAGAAAGGGAGTAGAGATAGCCCAGGAAATTATAGTCCAGTTAGTCTTACCTCAGTGGTTGGTAAGTTGATGGAGAAGATCCTGAGAGGCAGGATTTATGAACATTTGGAGAGGTATATGATTAGGAGTAGTCAGCATGGCTTTGTAAAGGGCAGGTCATGCCTTACGAGCCTAATTGAATTTTTTGAGGACGTGACTAAACACATTGACGAAAGAAGAGCAGTAGATGTAGCATATATGAATTTCAGTAAGGCACTTGATAAGGTACCCCATGCAAGGCTTATTGAGAAAGTAAGGAGGCATGGGATCCAAGGGGACATTGCTTTGTGAATCCAAACTGGCTTGCCCACAGAAGGCAATGTGGTTGTAGACGGGTCATATTCTGCATGGAGGTCGGTCACCAGTGGGGTGCCTCAGGGATCTGTTCTGGGACCATTACTCTTCGTGATTTTTATAAATGACCTGGATAAGGAAGTGGAGGGATGGGTTAGTAAGTTTGCTGATCACACAAAGTTTGGAGGTGTTGTGGATAGTGTGGAGGGCTGTTAGAGGTTACAGCGGGACATTGATAGGATGCAAAACTGGGCTGAGAAGTGGCAGATAGAGTTCAACCCAGATAAGTGTGAAGTGGTTCATTTTGGTAGGTCAAATATGATGGCAGAATATAGTATTAATGGTAAGACTCTTGGCAGTGTGGAGGATTAGAGGGATCTTGGGGTCCGAGTCCATGGAGGCTCAAAGCAACTGTGCAGGTTGACTGTGTGGTTAAGTAGACGTACGGTGCATTGGCCTTCATCAATCATGGAATTGAATTTAGGAGCTGAGAGGTAATGTTGCAGCTATATAGGACCCTGGTCAGACCCCACTTGGAGTACTGTGCTCAGTTCTGGTTGCCTCACTACAGGAAGGATATGGAAGCCATAGAAAGGGTGCAGAGGAGATTTACAAGGATGTTGCCTGGATTGGGGAGCATGCCTTATGAGAACAGGTTGAGTGAACTCAGCCTTTTCTCCTTGGAGCGACGGTGGATGAGTGGTGACCTGATAGAGGTGTACAAGATGATGAGAAGCGTTGAATGTGTGGATAGTCAGAGGCTTTTTCCCAGGGCTGAAATGGTTGCCACAAGAGGACGCAGGTTTAAGGTGCTAGGGAGTAGGTACAGAGGCGATATCAGGGTAAGTTTTTTACTCAGAGAGTGGTGAGTGCATGGAATGGGCTGCCGACAACGGTAGTGGAGGCGGATACGATAGTGTCTTTTAAGAGACTTTTAGATAGGTACATGGAGCTTAGAAAAATAGAGGGCTATACGTAAGCCTAGTAATTTCTAAGGTAGGGACATGTTCGGCACAACTTTGTGGGCCGAAGGGCCTGTATTGTGCTGTAGGTTTTCTATGTTTCTATACATACATACATACATACATACATACATTGAGAACATGAGACAAAGAGTCCTTGAAAGTGAGTCCATAGGTTTTGGGAACAGTTAGTGATGGGGTAAGTGAAGTTGAGTGAAGTTTTCCCCTTTGGTTTAAGAGCCTGATGGTTTAGGATTAATAATTCTTCCTGAACCTGGTATGTGAATCTTGAGGCTCCTGTACCATCTTCTTGATGGCGACAGTGAGAAGAGAGCATGGCCTGTGTCCTGACGGTGCTGGATGATGTATGCTGCTTTCCTGTGACGGAGTTTCATGTAGATGTGCTCATTGATGGGGGGGTGGGGGGGGGCTTTACCCGACATGGATTGGGCCATATCCACTACTTTTTGTAGGCTTTACCCGTGATGGTTTTGGTTGTTGGAGGCTAGTCTGCCCAGCTCAGAACTTCATTGCAAGAGTTCTCAGGATAGTGTCTTCATCCATCATCTTCAGTTGCTTCATTAATGTTTTTCTTCCAAAATAATGTCAATATGGGAGTGTACATTGTGTTACAGAAGGTTTACAAATCCTCAGAAAATGAGGCATTCCTTGTAGGTGATGAAATCTAGATGGCGATTTGGTAAGTGCCAGAATAGTTAGGGGTAGACAATAAATTCTGGCATTGACAATGATGCCCACATCCTCACTGGAATGAATAAGATAAATGCTACTTTGAGAAGGGAGGTGACATTGACCTCCTGCTGTTTTTCCACCACTTTCACTTCCTGTTGTGCGTTCTTCCCCCATTGTACAGATCTGTAACACACTATTTGAAACCTCCAGTGTGGCGACTTATGTGCCCATGTCCGTCCTCATAGGGTGCAGTTATGTGATATTACATGATGTTCTTTTTAACTGTGTCTTCAATAGACATCATAAAATAATCCCTTGCCACTACCTGGCTTTCAATAGACATAGGAAGAGGATACATTGTGGATGAGGGAAAGCAGTCTGTAACTTGGTGCTCCCAGACTCAGTACATGCTCACTGCAGGGCCACGTCAATTATGTAAGCAGTCCCATTCCTCATTCACCTCAACCTTGCTGGCTGATTCGCTTACTTCATTCCAAACCTATGGTGTTCATTCTCACAATTCCACGTCACTGCTGCTCACAGTCTGCAGTAACTACTTGGTAATGGGAATGCAGCTTCCAAATGTGCGGAAAAGATAACTGTTAGTTTTTTTTTTGTTTTAAAAAATTAACAAAAAATTTAGAAGTACCCTCAGGAGACCTCCTTAAAACCGGGTTTACACATGTAAACCACATGGGAAAATACTGCGTTTGCAATTTATTTTATAATGTCAGCTGTGATAAGAATTCGGCTTTTAAAATGGAGACACCAGGCTGCATTATGTCGCTGATCACATTTGTCTTTGGACACTAGTCGGTGATGTAACTGAGTAACTCAGAGAGAGTCTCAGAAATCTGGGCAGGAATGGTTAATTCTGAATACACATATTATTGTTGTCATTACCCAATTAGTTGCAATTTATTATGGAAACAAATAGTTGATGCATTTGCCTTACGCTTTAATAAATCAGGTTCCCTCTTCCTTGAAACTTCAGCCACCCACATCATGAACCCTCTATCAGTCAAATCTTCCCCTTCACACCCCAAACCCCATCTTTCTGGTTTCCACAGGGACCACTCTCTGTAACTCTCTGGTTTGTTCATTCCTACTCGCCCATTTTCCCCTCTCCAGGTAATTTCTCCTGTAACACCCATTCCTCCACCCCTCCCTCACCAGCATCCAGAGCCAGAAACTGCCCGACCAGGTGACGCCACCATTCACATGGACCTCCTCTGATCCTGGGTACCGCATTTGGTTCTCTCAATGTACATTGGTGAGACCAAGCGCAGACTAAGTGACTACTTTGCCAAGAGCCTGTGCTTCATCTCTCTTAGCCTTCTGGAGCTCTAGGTTGCTATTTTAAATCTCCACTCCATTCCCACACCGGCATGTCTTTCTTCAGCTTCCCCATTGCCAGGGTGGGGTTAAACACTAACTAGTGGAACAGCACTTCATATACCAGCCTGCAGCCTGCAGCCTGCAGCCTGATGGCATGAACATTGGATTCTCCAGTTTCAGGTAAACTGCTTCTATCCTGTCCCTTTGTGATCTACCCAGTTCCTTCTACATTCTCCAAACTCCCATTGCCATCTCCAGCCACTCCATTTGCCCACCACCGATAAACTTCATGGAGTCCCTTCCCCTGTTGCTCCTTTCAGTCCAAACAAATGATCTTGATGCAAAATGTTGACAGTCCATCTCCCTCTACAGATGCTGCCTGACCTGCTGAGTTCCTCCAACATCTTGTTTGTTGTTTCAGATTCAGAATCTCTTGTCTCTCCCCCCGAACCTAATTGGCTGCAGTTTGAAAGGACTGGATTGTTGCTGAGCTTTCAAAATGGACCCTACAGGTGGATGTGTGTGAATGAGCAGTTATGGGTCCCTGGGCCTTGTTTCAAACTGCCACAAGCTGGAGGCTGCAGCAGTCAGCAGGCCACTTAGGGCTATTTCGTGTTTAACTCCTAAAATCAGTCTGTCAAACTGAATTCTAAATGACTTTTAGAAAAAAAGCAAAATTGTGTTTCTTTGTGTTTAGTCAGTATAAAGAGTGAATAGGAAGAAGATGGTGGAGTGAAATTGACTAGTGGGTGGTGAATTCAGTTGGATGTAGGTGAAAACATCAAACACAAACTCTTTTACTTAACCAGATTTTAATGTTGAAAAGAAAAGATTAAGCACAGAAAATGAAGAGATGCACAAAGTAATTTTTCTAATCATATGGAAATTTCTAGACTGCTCCTACACTTTGAAACAGTTGGACTATTAGCTGGATCTATCTGGAGAACAAAGTAATCTACATGCAAGAGCACTTTGTGTAAGAAAAAAAAGGAGAAAATCTTCTAGGAACATGTAAACTGCATCAACAATAGAGCTGTGAATGCAATTGAGGGTTTAAATGCAAAAACAAAAATAAATAAAACTTAGGTAAATTTTCTGCTGTTCACACTGTTGAAAATAGAAATAGGCTAATATTCTAATACAAACACAAGGAACTCTGCAGTTGCTGGAAATTCAAACAACACACACAAAATGCTGGTGGAACGCAGCAGGCCAGGCAGCATCTATAGGGAGAAGCACTGTCGATGTTTTGGGCCGAGACCCTTCCTCAGGACTAACTGAAAGGAAAGATAGTAAGAGATTTGAAAGTGGGAGGGGGAGGGGAAAATGGGAAATGATAGGAGAAGACTGGAGAGGGTGGGGTGAAGCTGAGAGCCAGAAAGGTGATTGGCAAAAGGGATACAGAGCTGGAGAAGGGAAAGGATCATGGGATGGGAGGCCTAGGGAGAAAGAAAGGAGGAGGGGAGCACCAGAGCGAGATAGAGAACAGGTAGAGTGATGGGCAGAGAGAGAGAAAAAAAAGGAGGGGAAAAAAAAACTAAATATATCAGGGATGGGGTAAGAAGGGGAGGAGGGGCATTAACGGAAGTTAGAGAAGTCAATGTTCATGCCATCAGGTTGGAGGCTACCCAGCCAGTATATAAGGTGTTGTTCCTCCAACCTGAGTTTGGATTCATTTTGACAGTAGAGGAGGCCATATCAGAATGGGAATGGGACGTGGAATTAAAATGTGTGGCCACTGGGAGATCTCAGGACTGCTACCATGTCACATGCTAGTGAGACCAGAAATGGGAAGATCATACAGTTTAACATGTGACTAAGGAGCTGGTGTAGGTGAGGGGGAGGGGGGCCTTCAGATTTTACCTTATTTCCTGGCAATGTCCATATACCTAATATAACCAATATATATATAAGGTGTTGTTCCTCCAACCTGAGTGTGGCTTCATCTTGACAGTAGAGGAGGCCATGGATAGACATATCAGAATGGGAATGGGACGTAAAATTAAAATGTGTGGCCACTGGGAGATCCTGCTTTCTCTGGCGGACAGAGCGTAGATATTCAGCGAAACGGTCTCCCAGTCTGCGTCGGGTCTCACCAAAATATAAAAGGCCACACCGGGATCACCGGACACAGTATACCACACCAGCCGACTTACGGGTGAAGTGTCGCCTCACCTGGAAGGACTGTCTGGGGCCCTGAATGGTGGTGAGGGAGGAAGTGTAAGGGCAGGTGTAGCACTTGTTCCGCTTACAAGGATAAGTGCTAGGAGGGAGATCGGTGGGAAGGGATGGGGGGGACAAATGGACAAGGGAGTCGCGTAGAGAGCGATCCCTGTGGAAAGCAGAAAGAGTGGGGGAGGAAAAGATGTGCTTGGTAGTGGGATCCCGTTGGAGGTGGTGGAAGTTACGGAGAATTATACGTTGGACCTGGAGGCTGGTGGGGTGGTAGGTGAGGACAAGGGGAACCCTATCCCGAGTGGGTGATGGCAGATGGGGTAAGGGCCGATGTGCGGGAAATGGGAGAGAAGCGTTTGAAAGCAGAGTTGATGGTGGAAGAAGGCTTTGATGACCCTCCTCACTATACCTCCAATCTCCGTATCACCTGCAAGTTTGTTTGAACTGATGGTTACAGCTACTTCACAGGTTTTTGGAGCTTGGGTAAGACCACCTGTACAGACTTTGTAATCTGGCTTTGGAAGCTTGGGTAGGTAAAGTGAAGAAATGTTCTCTTCGAGAAGAGGGAACAGGAAGCTTTGCATCACTCAGTTAAGTAGCAATGAGAGGAATAGCTACTGACATTATGTAAAACATCAGTCCAAAGAGGCAGGTGCCACTGTTGAATATATTTCAGATGATCTCATACATTTGGTCATGGGTAAGTCTATCATCAAATCCCATCTCTCAATAGTTACACTAATAGCCTTTCATATTGTACTATAGAGTTAAAATAATTACATTTATAACCTTTACAGTGCATCATCGGTGAGGGACTTCAATTAACAAACCTATGAATAGGAAGCAAAATACATCTGTTGGTTGATAAGTGCCAATGATATAGAATATTGTCAACATTCCTTTAACCATGTATTAAAAATAAATCAATGATTTATTTCAATCTGCATTGATAGAGAAGGATAACACAATGTTCATTTTATAGGGACCATTTTGTAGAAGAGCTAATGGATGAAGATGACAAAGACAAGGCAAAGAGGTGAGTTTTGTGTGACTTTTAACGTAATAAAAAAAAGGTAAGCATGATAGTTCAAACTGTTTCATTCCAGAATTGAGTTGGATTATTTGTGTACATGATTTAATTTCCTTCTGTCTTTTGGTCACGTGATACTCTGATCCATGAAGGACTACTTTGGTGGATGAGTAAATCAGGAAATATAATGACAGTATCATAAGCCTTTAAGAATCTTACCATATAAATTATACTTAATAGCAATAGGAATATTAAAATGAAATGGCTGATAAATTGCATGAACATATTTTAATATGGAATTAAGCTTCACTAGAAAAGTGATAGCTGAGTGCTGGGGCATGTTTAAAATTTCTATAGGTTAGTCCTGCAGGCCATTTGTCTTCTCATCCGTGTATTGCAAAACACAGGTTTATTACAAAATGGTTCTGGTCCAATCAATATGTTAAATTAATTGTTTTCTTACTCGTTTAGTGATAGCCACAAGCAGTATACACCATTCAAGTAAATAGTACCCAATCACATTTTGCTCTTCCTAGCAAAAGGAAATAGAAGGGTCTTTGGTAGCCTTGGACACTACCCATCCACAACTACAGTGTCTGCTCAAATCAATCCAGGAAACAAACTGTTCTGAGGAGAAAATCAATGGCTCAAAGATGGGTATGGGAGTCCTGATGAAGGGTCTGGGAGTCCTGATGATGGGTATGGGAGTACTGATGAAGGGTATGGGAGTCCTGATGATGGGTATGGGAGTCCTGATGAACGGTATGGGAGTCCTGATGAAGGGTCTGGGCCTGAAGCGTCGACTGTTCACTCTTTTCCATAGATGCTGCCCGGCCTGCTGAGTTCCTCCAGCATTTTGTGTGTGTTGCTCAGATTTTCAGCATCTGCAGATTTCCTCTAGTACATGTGGGGGAATTGGATTTGAATCCCTGAGACATTGCATCAACATTGGGGAAGGAGGAAGCTTTTCCAATGTGATGGCCTCCAGCTGAACCACGTTTGGACCAGGATCCTGGTGAACCTTGTGGATAGGGCTTTAACCTGATTAGTAGGTAGTGTTCAACAGTTTGGAAATGTGAGGAAAAACTATAAGTGAAGGAGAATGGAGGAGCGGTTACAAAATTCTTAAGAATAAAAGAAATAAAATTTTAGGAAGGGATAAGAATTTAACTGAAGGTGTTATATTTGAATGCACACAGAATATGGAATAAGGTAGATGATCTTGTAACAGTTAAAAATTGGCAGGAATGACAGTGTGAGCATCACTGAGTCATGGCTGAAAGAAGATCGCAGTTGGCAGCTTAAAATCCAAGGATACACATTGTATCAAAAGGACAGGTAGGGGGCAGAGCTGGTGTGCTGGCACTGTTGGTAGAAAATGAAAAAAGTGAAATCAAATCCTTAGAAAGGAGTGACATAGGATTGGAGGAACTAGAGTGGCTTTGGGTAGAGTTAGGAAACTGCAAGGGTAAAAAGACCTGATGGGATTATATACAGGCCTCCAAAAAGTAACCAGGATGTGGAGTATAAATTATGATGGGAGGTAGAAGAGGCATGTAAAAAGAGCAATAATGGTCAGATTGGTTTTAAGGAAAAATGATGCCTGACAAATCTGTTGGAATTCTTTGAGGAAGTAACAGGTAGGATGGACGAAGGAGAGTCAGTGGAAGTTGTTTACTTAGATTTTCAAAAGGCCTTTGACAAGGTGCTGCAGAAGAGGCTGCTAGACAAGGTAAGAGCCCATGGAATTACAGTAAAGATACAGGCACACTTCCTGTTGACAGGCACTTTCTGAAAAATGACATAACACAAAACCAACAGCTTTAACACATTATTCATTGCTATATCAATGTTTTTAACAAGGATAGTTATACATATAACCATATAACAATTACAGCACGGAAACAGGCCATCTCGGCCCTTCTAGTCCGTGCCGAACGCTTACTCTCACCTAGCCCCACTGACCTGCACTCAGCCCATAACCCTCCATTCCTTTCCTGTCCAAATACCTATCCAATTTTATTTTAAATGACAAAATCGAACCTGCCTCTACCACATCTACTGGAAGCTTGTTCCACTCAGCTACCACTCTCTGAGTAAAGAGGTCCCCCCTCGTGTTACCCCTAAACTTTTGCCCCCTAACTCTCAACTCACGTCCTCTTGTTTGGATCTCCCCTACTCTCAATGGAAAAAGCCTATCAATGTCAGCTCTATCTATCCCCCTCATAATTTTAAATACCTCTATCAAGTCCCCCCTCAACCTTCTATGCTCCAAAGAATAAAGACCTAACTTGTTCAACCTTTCTCTGTAACTTAGGTGCTGAAACCCAGGTAACATTCTAGTAAATCTCCTCTGTACTCTCTCTATTTTGTTGACATCTTTCCGATAATTCAGTGACCAGAACTGAACACAATACTCCAAATTTGGCCTTACCAATGCCTTGTACAATTTTAACATTACATCCCAACTCCTATACTCAGTGCTCTGATTTATAAAGGCCAGCATATCAAAAGCTTCCTTCACCACCCTATCCACATGAGAATCCACCTTCAGGGAACTATACACCATTATTCCTAGACCACTCTGTTCTACTGCATTCTTTAATGCCCTACCATTTACCATGTATGTCCTATTTTGATTATTCCTACCAAAATGTAGCACCTCACACTTATCAGCATTAAACTCCATCTGCCATCTTTTAGGCCACTCTTCTATCTGGTCTAAATCTCTCTGCAAGCTTTGAAAATCTACTTCATTATCTACAACGCCACCTGTCTTTGTATCATCTGCATACTTATTAATCCAATTTACCATCCCATCATCCAGATCATTAATGTATATGACAAACAACATTGGACCCAGTACAGATCCCTGAGGCACACCATTAGTCACCAGCCTCCAACCTGACAAACATTTATCCACCACTACTCTGACATCCCCCATCCAGCCACTGTTGAATCCATTTTACTTCTTCAATATTAACACCTGAAGATTGAACCTTCCTAACTAACCTTCGTGCGGAACCTTGTCAAAGGCCTTACTGAAGTCCATATAGACAACATCCACTGCTTTACCCTCATCAACTATCCTAGTAACCTCTTCAAAAAATTCAATAAAATCTGTCAAACATGACCTTCCATGCACAAATCCATGTTGACTGTTCCTAATCAGACCCTGTCTATCCAGATAATTATATATACCACCTCTAAGAATATTTTCCATTAATTTACCCACTGCTGACATCAAACTTACAGGCCTATAATTGCTAGGTTTACTCTTAGAACCCTTTTTAAACAATGGAACTACATGATAGTGCCAATCCTCCGGCACCATCCCCGTTTCTAACGACATTTGAAATATTTCTGTCAGAGCCCCTGCTATTTCTACACTAACTTCCCTCAAGGTCCTAGGGAATATCCTGCCAGGACCCGGAGATTTATCCCCTTTTATTTTCCTTAAAAGTGCCAGCACTTCCTCCTCTTTAATCGTCATAGTTTCCATAACATCCCTACTTGTTTCCCTTACCTTACACAACTCAATATCCTTCTCCTTAGTGAATACCAAAGAAAAGAAATTGTTCAAAATCTCCCCCATCTCTTTTGGCTCCGCACATAGCTGTCCACTCTGATTCTCTAAGGGACCAGTTTTATCCCTCACTATCCTTTTGCTATTAATATAGCTGTAGAAACCCTTTGGATTTACTTTCACCTTACTTGCCAAAGCAACCTCATATTTTCTTTTAGCTGTTCTAATTTCTTTCTTAAGATTCTTTTTACATTCTTTATATTCCTCAAGCACCTCATTTACTCCATGCTGCCTATATTTATTGTAGATCTCTCTCTTTTTCCAAACCAAATTTCCAATATCCCTTGAAAACCATGGCTCTCTCAAACTTTTAACCATTCCTTTCAACCTAACAGGAACATAAAGATTCTGTACCCTCAAAATTTCACCTTTAAATGACCTCCATTTCTCTATTACATCCTTCCCATAAAACAAATTGTCCCAATCCACTCCTTCTAAATCCTTTCGCATCTCCTCAAAGTTAGCCTTTCTCCAATCAAAAATGTCAACCCTGGGTCCAGTCCTATCCTTCTCCATAATTATATTGAAACTAATGGCATTGTAATCACTGGACCCGATGTGCTCCCCAACACATACCTCCGTCACATGACCTGTCTCATTCCCTAACAGGAGATCCAACACTGCCCCTTCTCTAGTTGGTACCTCTATGTATTGTTGCAAAAAAATATCCTGCACACATTTTACAAACTCCAAACCATCCATCCCTTTTACAGTATGGGCTTCCCAGTCTATGTGTGGAAAATTAAAATCTCCCACAATCACAACCCTGTGCTTACTACAAATATCTGCTATCTCCTTACAAATTTGCTCCTCTAATTCTCGCTCCCCATTAGGTGGTCTATAATATACTCCTATAAGTGTTACTACACCTTTCCCATTCCTCAATTCCATCCAAATAGCCTCCCTCGATGAGCCCTCTAATCTATCCTGCCAGAGCACTGCTGTAATATTTTCTCTGACAAGCAATGCAACACCTCCCTGTCTTGTCCCTCCGATTCTATCACACCTGAAGCAATGAAATCCAGGAATATTTAGTTCCCAATCACACCACTCCTGCAACTATGTTTCACTAATAGCTACAACATCATATTTCCAGGTATCAGTCCATGCTCTAAGCTCATCCAGCTTTATTACAATGCTCCTAGCATTAAAATAAATGCATTTAAGAAATTCTCCACCTCTTCCTCTGTTTATCACGAATGGTGCAAACAACTTTACTATCTTCTTTTTCTTCCTTCTCCCATATATCTGTTCCTACACTCTGGTTCCCCTCCCCCCTTGTATCTAGTTTAAATCCACTGGAGCCTCTCTAGCAAACCTACCTGCAAGAATATTTGTCCCCCTCCAGTTCAGATGTAAACCGTACCGCTGGAACAGGTCCCACCTTCCCTGGAAAACTGCCCAATTATCTATAAATCTGAAGCCCTCCCTCCTGCACCATGTCTTCAGCCACATGTTGATCTGCGCTATCTTACTATTTCTAAACCCACCTGCACGTGGCACTGGTAGCAATCCCGAGATTGCTATCTTGGAGGTCCTGTCCTTTAACTTGGCGCCTAATTCCCTAAACTCACCTTTCAGGACCTCCTGACTTTTCCTACCCATGTCATTGGTCCCTACATGGACCATGGCATCTGGCTGCTCACCCTCCCTTTTGAGAATACTGAGAACTCGATCCGAGATATCGCGGACCCTGGCACCAGGGAGGCAACAGACCATCCAGGATTCTCGATCTCTTCCACAGAACTTCCTATCTGTCCCCCTAACTATTGAATCCCCTATCACTACTGCTTTCCTCTTTTCCGGCCTTCCTTTCTGAGCTGAGGGTCCAGTCTCAGTTCCAGAGACACGACCACTGCAACTTGTCCCTGGTAAGTTGTCCCCACCAACAGTATCCAAAACGGTATACTTATTATTGATGGGAATGGCCACAGGGGTGCTCTGCTCATTCTGCCTAATTCCCTCCCCTCTCCTGACAGTCACCCAACTACCTGTCTCCTGACTCTTAGGGGTAACTATCTCCCTGTAACTCCTGTTTATTTCTGCCTCTGCCTCCCGAATGATCCGAAGTTCATCCAGCTCCAGTTCCAGATCCCTAACAAGGTTTGTCAGGAGCTTCAGCTGGATGCACCTTTTACAGGTGTAGTCATCAGGGACAATTGTGCTGTCCCTGACTTCCCACATCCTGCAAACAGAGCACTCGACTGCCCTAATTGCTGCCTCCATTACCTACTCCTAAGCTAATTAGATTAATTAAAGGAGCTTACCTGACCTTACCTCACTTGGAGTGAAGCTCGTCCTCAGCCTCTGCTCGCTTTTTAAACTCTCCAGCTGATCTCAGAGGCCGACTTTCGCGTACTTGCACAGTCGTGCCCCGTTCAAACCTCACCTCAGCCTGTTCTTGCCGAAGCCTGATTGAGCCAAAGCCGTCCCACTCTGCCTCAGTCCACTCCGACGATGGCCTCTATGATGATGGCCGCTGTATATGGCAATCTTTTTATTAAATCTTTGGTGCGCTACGTCACACACCTGCGCAGTCTAGCCTCTTTCCCCCGATCAGTTAAAAAAAGTCTTCTCTCCGAGATGCCTTTAGTTCTTCCCTCTCCACCTCTTGCTTCGACATATCACAAAGTTTTTGATAAACTAAGTAGAATGTATAATATTATTCTTCTAAACTGATTACAAAATCATTATTTTACATGGAGAAAAAAAAGCCTGTTAAAATGTCACTACCAAACACATGCAACAGCGCACTGGTAGTTAAAAAAGTTAAGAAATCATGAGTTCAGGTAAAGAAATCTTTACTCATTAAGTGGCTGCAATGCAGACTATGCCAGGACAAGGAGTAAGGACAGAGGAAAAATGCAATCAGTGAGGCAGACGACAAAGAATCAGGGCAAGGTGAGGGAGCATATCTTGGCTGTCAATTCTAATAGATGGAAAGTTAGACTAGAATAAAGATCTGTGTAATTACCGTAGCTGGAATTTATCTAAATACCTGCCGCAGTTGAGTGTAAATCAGATCTCATTCTATCTGTCAATGCGTGCGCCTGTCACATACCTGCATGGTATTTGACTTGCTATGATCAATGAAATTCCCAGCTGGGTGCAAACATTTTGAGGTGGTTTTATGACAGCTGCTTTGAAATAATGTACACAAAGTTAGTATGGACTCTGTGAGTCACCTCGCAGGAGACTTCCTCCACCAGCCTAGGCTACATTTGATCATCAGTCCCTGAGAAAATACCACTGTGACACCCAAGTCCTTTTTCATAGTTTTCAAATTTAAGTTGGTGAAGAAAGACAATAGAAGGCACTCAGTTTGTTACAGCAAAAATGAATAAAGATTACTGAATGAATTATAAGATGTGGCAGAGTCAAACACTTTCCATTCTTAAGAGCTGAATTCCATGTTTCTTGTACTGTATCATTGTGCTTTCTTATATAAATTTTGTAGATAAAATTTGACTCAAATTTTGAGCCCTTTTCAATCTGATTCTGGAATTTATGTTGAAGGTATGAATGGTCATTGTTGAGAAATGGTCAGAATTACTGAAGAAGTTCTGAAGGGGGGGTCAGGGCTCATTTAGCCATTCCCATAGATGCTGACTGGCCTGCTAAGTTCCTCCAGCATTTTATGTGTGTTGCCAAGAATTACTGATTTTTTTTGCATTACTTTTAGAATGTATGGATAGATAGCAGCTGAAAGAAACAAGCAGGATGTGCACTGAGAGTAATAAAGAGAAGAAATATAGATGACTGGAAAAGGGAAATCAATCCTTGAATAAGCAAGTAAATCCATTGGATGTGACTGTATTCCTGTTAAATCAAAGTTTCATTATATTAATAGATCTTGTGTGATGTCATTTCAGCTCTAAAGCACAGTAAATCAAAGTTCAAGGTAAATTTATTATCAAAGTACATATACGTCACCATATACAACCCTGAGATTCATTTTCTTGTGGGCATTCACAGTAAATACAACAAAACACAATAGAATCAATGAAAGACTGCACATGTCAAACAACCAGTGTGCAAAAGACAAGAGACGTGCAAATACAAAAAGAAAAATAGAAGAAAAAAAAGTAATAAATATCAAGAATTCGAGATAAAGAGTCCTTAAAGTGAATCCATAGGTTATGGGAAAATTTCATCACTGGGGTAAGTGAAGTTATTCCTTGTGGTTCTAGAGCCTGATTGTTGAGGGGTAATGATTGTTCATGAACCTATTGCTGAGGGTCTTGAAGCTCCTCTACATCCTTCTTGGTGGCAGTAGCGAGGAGAGAGTATGGTGGGTTCCTTGATGATGGATGTGCTCAGTGCTGGAGAGGGCTTTGCCCATTATTGATTGGACTACATCCTCTTCTTTCTGTAGGCTTTTCAGGAGTGTTGTTTTTGTCCATAGCAGGCTGTGATACAACCAGTTAATATACCCTCCACTACACATCTATAAAAGTTTGTCCGAGTTTTAGATGACATGCCAAATACTTCACAGACTTCGAAGGAAATAGAGGCTCTACCATGCTTTCTTTGTAATGGCACTTATGTGCTGGACCCAGTGCTATCTGAAATGATTACACTGAGGGGTTTAAAGTTGCTGACCATCTCCACTTCTGAGTACAAAACGAGTGGAGCAAGGGGCAAAGCACACAGCCTAGTGGTACACCTGTGCTGTTGGAGATCGTGAAGGAGATGTTGTTGCCATTCTGAACTGACTGGGGTCTGCAAATGAGGCAATTGAGGATCCTGTTGCATAAGGAAGTATAAAGACCTAGGTCGTGGAGCTTATTGATTAGTGTTCAGTGACTGATAGTATTGAATGCTGAGTAGCAGTGAATGAAGAGCATCCTGATGTTTGCATCTTCACTGTCCAGATGTTCTAGTGTTCACTGTGTTTTTAAGTATGTATCTCACCAAGTTGGTGGTAAAGATGTTTGCAGTTTTAAGCTGAGAGCAGCAAGTTTAAAATAAGGCTCTATGTTTGGAAGTGTTTGCACGTGGGACAATGGAATAGGCATGATGTGGATTAGCAATTTACTGTGAGCAAGATTTAGAATCTATAGCCATAGATCATTAGACAGGGAGAGGAATTTTTCCCAATCACAGCAAAATTCACTATGTGATGATTTAAATTTTGTGTGCTTGCCAATACTTTTGACACACTTGTAACATTTTTCCCAAGTGCTCCGTATTCTTAATTAGTGCCTTTAATCATCACAGAAGGATTAACTAGACAGGAGGCAAAAGAGAGAACACCATGTCATTCTGTTTTCTTTCTGTATTAATTAATGGTTTGACCCAGCTAATTCGATCCTCGGGCAAAACTCTGACTGATTCTCATAGTTACATTGAACACTTAATTAGTGATTAAACACTTGTTAACCAGGATTATTCTGCATAAAGTAATCTTTAACCGCTACCTTCCATGGAGCATATTTTGATGGAATACATAAGCATAACGTATTGCAGACGCTGCAGGTAGGAAATAAAAGCAGAAAATACTGCAAATACCCAGCATGTTCTATAATGGGTCAGCAGGAGCGGAGAGAGAAACACGCTGACATTTCTCGTCATGGCCTTTCATCGGTAGGCTAATCTGAATATTTAGGAAGGTCTAACTATTAGAAATCATCCAAAGGGATAAGACTGATTGAAATTGTCACCTAATTTGACATGTTTTATTAATATTATAAACATCTTGACCTCCCACTCTACCTTGCACCTTATTGCCTATCTGCACTGCACTTTCCCTGTAGTTGTAACACTCCATCTCGTGTACTCTTGTTATTGTTTTACCTTGTGGTGCCTCAATGAATGAACAACATGCAGGACAAGTTTTTCACTGTACCTTGGTAGATATGACAATGTTAAGCTAATTTACCAAGCTATCGACACCCATGTTACATTCTAAAAAGGAGAGCGTTGCGATGCCAGAAGTACATGCTAGCATCTCTGCTACAGACGGATGTGGTTTAACAAACGCTCTTCTTTAGAAGCTGCATGTATCATGCCTTTTTAGGTAAGGTATTGTGGCTAGCCGTTGAAAGCTCTCCAAAATGGCCATTTAATTCAAGGACAATAAAAGATGGGCAAAACATTCTGGTCTTGCTGGCAGCACCCTCCATCCAGTGAATGGATAACAAACATTAAAATATTGTGCTTACTGAAAATTATGCAGAACGCTAAATTTTAAATGCAAATTTACTTAGAAATAAAGCAACATATGAAATCCAAGTCTGACATTGATTACAGTCAATGGGAAGCTGCACTCAGTGGAAGGGGGAGAGTGGGTCGAGAAATGGTGACTTTCAGCGTAGCATTTCTTCTTCAGCTGTTTGGCACTGGACTTACCCTCAACTATTGTAATCTATTGTAAAACCAAATTTTGTATACCTTTATCAATATGCGAACCTTTTTGAGTTTGATGGGAGACTGTGTAAATATTCTCATTATCAATAGCATCATGCCTTTTTCAGATTACCTGGTTCTATATTTTAGAGGCCATTTTTTGACTTATACTGTAGTGTGGAATTCTATTTTGTTTGCATTTTCCCCTGAAATATTTTGCATGTTGTCACTGCAAAATTTTAGGGGAAGACAACATCCTGCAGAAACATGTTTGCATCAATATGTTTAGATGTTCTAGATTGTAGCCACTGGAAGCCTGTCAACATAGGTGTTGAACCATTTAGAATATGGTGAAAAGGGAACTAACACTTATTTTAAGCACAATATGGAAATTGATATACCTGAGCCCAGAGGTAATGGGCTCAGTAATAGGGATTAGTAAGATTTGGTAAAAAACAGGAGCTGATTCTGCTTACGTATAAACTGTTTTATTGATTCTGTGTCCAACCTGATGCCAATTTATACTTTGTATTTTAATTTAGGGCTTCACGTAACAAATCTGAGAAAAAGAGACGTGATCAGTTCAATGTCCTTATTAAAGAACTCAGTGCCATGCTTCCAGGCAGTATCCGTAAGCTGGATAAGTCTACAGTGCTCCAGAAAACAATAAACTTTTTACAAAAACACAATGGTAAGTTCTAACTGATGTATTCAAATTTAAAATTTGACCTGTTTTCAAAACATTTGAGGCCATCACTCCTTGCATCTTTTCTTGGCTAAGTAGGTAATAACGTGGTATCTAGTCAGGGAGATTGGAGGAATTCTGGATTTAATGCCTGGCCTGCGCCAGGAATTACAAGTTTAAAACAGTGCTTGAAGGCTTTCTTTCTCACTTTTGAACTTCGAAAACTGGAAAAAGCAAAACAGCATATATCATATTTTTGGTTGTTATAACATGAATATTGTTAAGCTCCATGGGTGGAGCAGCAGGGTGCTGTGTCATTTCAACAATTCCACATGCCATCATTCTGAAATTTGGTCATCTACTAAAATAAAATTTCTGAGCAAACTGAGCAACCTAGATCAGTAAACATTCTTAATGTTTTAGTAAGGGGCGAACCTCATGGGCAACTAAGAGAATTCAAATGCAAGTGGATAGGATGGTCCAAATGTTCGTGAGAATGATGAGTCAGCTCTGGTCACCAGTCCACTATTTGCTATTATATTATATTAAATTAAATTATTAAATTCAATATTAAATGGTTAGGGAGTGAATGCCTGTGAATGGGCTGAATCAAGCTGCTTGCGGCTGTTGGTTCTGAGGGTAACTGGCAGCTTTCAGCTAAGTCCTACACTTGCATCAACATACCATAGATCTGAGACGTGCGGAGTGACCAACTCTATGTAAATTCCAGCCATATAGCTGATTAGACTGGCATTTTGCAGTATTTCACTGGGGTATTTACCTCTCTAATTCTATTCTAGATTTGGTGTAGGAGAGGTGACTCCATTGATTTGAATGGTGATACCTGCCCCCATTGAACTGATGGGAAATTGCAAAGTTCACATTTTTTGTAGCTAGCTTTACTTAATATTTTGTATATTTAAAAAACATTAATAAAGTTGAAATTTTATTATTTATTATTAATTTTTTTATTCAATTGCTTAAAGCAATTGTAAACATTCTCAAAAGCCTCTAAATATACAGCATTTATAAAAAGTATTCATCCTCTGTAAGAATTCATGTTTTATTGTTTTACAACATTGAATTACAGTGGATTTAATTTGGCTTTCTTGACACTAATCAACAAAAAACTCTTTCATGTCAAAGTGAAAACAGATCTCTACAGAATGATCTAAATTAATCACAAACATGAAACACATTGATTGCGTAAGTATTGATTGCGTAAGTATTCACCTCCTTCAATATAACAGACCAGATCATTACTGGTACAGCTAATTGGTTTTAGAAGTCACATATTTAGCTAAATGGAGATCATCGTGTGCAGTCAAGATGCTTCAATTGATTGTAGTAAAAATATACCTGTATCTGGAAGGTCCAACGGCTGGTGAGTAAGTATTCTGGCAAAAACTACACCATGAAGACAAAAGAACACTCCAAGCAACTCTGTGAAAAGGTTATTGAAAAGCACAAGTCAGGAGATGGATACAAGAAAATTTCCAAGTCACTGAATATCCCTTGGAGTACAGTTAAGTCAATCATCAAGAAATGGAAAGAATATGGACCAGCTGTAAATCTGACTAGAGCAGGCTGTCCTCAAAAACTGAATGATTGTGCAAGAAGGGGACGAGTGAGGTAGGCCACCAAGAGACCTATGACAACTCTGGAGGAGTTATAAGGTTCAGTGGCTGAGATGGGAGAGACTGCACAAACAATAACTGTTGCCTGGGTGTTTCACCAGTCACAGCTTTATGGGAGAGTGGCAAAGAGAAAGCCACTGTTGAAAATGACTCACATGAAAACTCAGCTAGAGTTTGCCAGAAAGTAAACGGGAGACTCTGAAATCAGCTGCAAGAAGGTTCTATGATCTGATGAAACCAAAATTGAGCTTTCTGGCCATCAGACTAAGTGCTATATTTGGCATGAGCCAAACACCACACATTATCAAAATCACACCACCCTTACCATGAAGCATGCTGGTGGCTGCATCATGCTGTGGAGATGCTTCACTGCAGCAGGCCCTGGAAGGCTTGTGAAGGTAGAGCATAAAATGAATGCAGCAAATTACAGGGAAATCCTAGAGGAAAACCTGATGCAGTCTGCAAGAGAACTGTGATTTGGGAGATTTGTTTTCCAGCAAGACAATGCCCCAAGCATAAAGCCAAAACTACACAGGAATGGCTTAAGAATAACAAAGTTAAGGTCCTGGAGTGGACAAGTCAGAGTTCAGACCTCAATCCAATTGAGAATTTGTGGCTGGGCTTGGAAAGTGCTGTTCACTCACGATCCACATCTTGAGCAGCTTTGTAAAGAAGAATGAGGAAAAATTGCAGTGTTTAGCTGTGCAAATCTGATGGAGACCTATCCACACAGACTCAAAGGTGTAATTGCTGTCAAAGGTGCATCTACTAAATACTGACTTGAAGGGTGTGAGTAATTATGCAATCAATTATTTTGTGTTTAATAAAGCTAGACCAATTTATAGAAATTTGTTTTCACTTTGACATGAGTATTTTCTGTTGATCAGTGTAAAAAAAACCATATTAAATCCACTGTGATTCAACGTTGTTAAACAATAAAACCTGAAAACTTCCAAGGTGGTGAATACCTTTAATAGGCACTGTAAAACATTTAAAATCTGCTTAAGACATAGCCTTCAACTTTGTCAGATGATGACACTTTGCCCTCAAGTTTGCCTCCTGACAAAAACATAACTGCGAGAAGCTGAAGCATGCTGCCACTTCACCAGATAAATAAGGAACTCTCAGCAAATTTAGGACTTACACAGCAATCCTTGATTCCTTGACTACTGGTGAAGAATTGTTTGGAAATATGATCAGTTCCATGCAGACATGCTGGGATTTCTCAGGAAAGTCCAACTGTATTTTAAAAGTGGATGATAAAAATGGAAATATTGCCATGGATTCGCATTGGGCTTGGTGCTGCACTATTGCTTTGTCTTCAAAGCCCAAGGCACAGGATGAAAGGGACGGACCTCGTATGGAAAATCTACACAGAAGTCTTTGTCCCACTAGCTTGCCAGTTCATAGATTGCAAGGAATGGGATTAGTGTAGGCAGATCGTCAGGTGGGAAAGATCAAACTGTTACTCATGAGAGGGAATCAGCACTTTAAAGATGAGGTGGCAACATCAAGATAGTGGATGTGATCAGCTGCTACTGATGTGCTGAAGTCGGTTGCCCGTGAGGAGGATGGGGCTGGCATCTGGTGGTGTTGAGTGGTCTGGAGTCAAGTTCAAAACAAGGTAAAATGATGAAGATTGTAAGGAGACTCAGGATGGGGTGAATAGATAGCTGAAAGGATACCTACCTGCGATTCTGTCAAACAAGGTCTCTTGATGAGGCAGGTCTTAAAATCACTGTAATCATTCAACTGAGTTTAATAGAAGTGGTGTCCAGATGTACATTTTCATATTATCTCACCACTGCACAAATTTAAATTTATTGAGATACAGTGCAGAATAGGCTCTTTTGGCTCTTCGAGCTCCGTCACCCAGCAATCCCCCAATTTAGCCCTAGCCCAACCACAGGCCAATTTACAATGACCAGTTAACCTACCAACTGGTATGTCTTTGGGCTGTGGGAGGACCACCCACCTGGAAGAAATCCAGGTGGTCGCAGGGAGAACTCCTTAAAGGCAGTGGTGGGAATCGAACCCGGGTCACTGGTCCTGTAAAGCATTGTGCTAACCACTACACTACCATGTCAACCCAGCTGCTTCTGTGATAGAATTTTACATTGAGTTCGATATGGAATATGAGAGTTCATAAAAGAACTGTAGAAATTTCTATGATTGTGTAAAAAAGGAAAAGATTAGTGAATGAACACAGGGATCTTTTATAGATAAATGAGGGAATTAACGATGGGGAATAGGAAATGGCAGAGAAATTAAAGAATTACTTCATGGAAAAAGTTATTTTTAAAAATAATAGCCAAAACTATTAGAGAATTAATAGGAATGAGGAAATGATGGTGACTATATTATCAGTAGAAATATATGGAAGTTGATGGGACTTCCATCAAAGTTTATGCTTCAAAGTAAATTTATTATCAAAGTATGTATATGTTAGTATATACTACCTTGAAATTTATTTTCTTGCTGGCATTTACAGGAGAAAAATAAATACAATAGAATTTTCTGAAAAACTATACATAATTTTGGCTCCCCTTTCTTCCTCCTTCTATTCCCCACACAGGTCTCTTACTTATTCTCACTGCCTATCACCTTCCCAGGGTCCCCTCCTCCTTTCCTTTCTCCTATGACCCACTCTCCTCTCCTATCAGATTCCTTCCTGTCGAGCCCTTTATCTTTCCCACCCACCTGGCTTGACCTGGCTTCTAGCTATCCTCCTTCCCCTCTCCCCACAATTTATTCTGGCATCTTCTCCCTTCCTTTCCAGTCCTGAAGAAGGGTCTCGGTCTGAAACATTCACTGTTTGTTCATTTCCACGGATGCTGCCTGACCTACTGAGTTTCTCCAGCATTGTGTGTGTATTACTTTGTATTTTCAGCATCTGCAGAATTTCATGTGTTAAAGGTTAACAATAAATATTCAAAAGAAAACAAACAATGCAAAGAAAAATAATGCTGAGAAGTAAAGAGTCCTTGAAAGTGAGTTTGTAGATCATAGGATCAGTCCAGAGAAGTAGTGAATGAAATTATCCTTGTCGCATCTGGAGCCATATGTTTGTTGGGTAGTAACTGTTCCTGAATCTGGAGGTGTTGGACTCCTTATCCATCAGTCCAGCAATGTTTTGGACATAACATTCCTTTGACTTGTAAGGAACATTAGTATTACACATAAGCAATAACCCAAAATGCAAAATGCAAAAAAGAATCCATCAAGCTGATTTGAAAGACACTAATAAAGAACTCATTAACCAAGCTCTCTAAGTGACCAACAGACATTTAGTCATTACCAGACATCCTCATGTTAATGGTTTTGGAGAGTAAGAAAGAATCCAGCTGCTATTGGCAAACATTAGACATTAACAAACCTATTGCATTTACCTTGTACCGACGCTGTACATGCTGTGAGCTCATAAAGAGCTAATTTGTCATTTTGAACTGTTCAGACATTCATCGAATGTTTTCTAAAATTTAATACAACAGGCAGATACACATTTTCACGCAGAATATTTATTAGTTTTTAGCTATTGGTGTGTGATGGTATTGGGTTTGCTGAACACTAAGTTCTAAATTCAAACGATCTTAAGCCCTGTCCAATATAGATAGCTCAGGATCCCCTCACTAAATGGAAATTATACTGTAGTTACCTATTCTTCAAAGATGAGTTCATGTCCCTGTTTATCCTCCGTGGGGAGTTTAGCTGCATGCACCCACTATTTGAGTGGCAGGCCCCACATTCTACCAAGGAGGAGATACTTCCAGCTAAAAAAGTAGTTTAAACAGAGTTCATTTACTTTTAGTGCTACATGTTTAAATTTAGTCTAAGTTCTCAAAACACATTTAAAACTCACAGAGGATTTCGATCTTATAAAAGATATACAAATTGCAAATAATTTCTGAAACACTAATTATTTCCAAACCACAAGTACAATTTCTATAAGCTAAAAAGACTTTCCCACAAGGTGCAGACAAACAAATTGTCCATCGCAGAAATCAAAGTCTAAGGAATAGACTCTAATTCACCCCATAATTTTGTTGTTTTTCTTGATGATTTCTTGCATTTATATTGATATCTTTTCAGATACCTTTTCCCACAGGTAGTCTAAAAGCTTCTGGGGATAAATCTCTCAGATACCCAGAATTAATGCATGAAGCTGACACTTTGAGTATACAAACCTTTCAACTATGAACGAATCAGCTATTTGATGTGCTAAACAGTAGTATCAATCTAGTCTGCAAGCTTCCTTGAACTAAACAACTTAGCCAATATTGTCTGATTTAATACAAGCCAATTAGCATAACCCCATTGTTTTACAACTGCATCCCTTTAGCAGTCAGCCTCATGCTATTGGCCAGCATCCTATTCTCTATAGACAGTGCTGTTTGTTTGAAAAGCTGTCCTTTTAACTTCAGACTGTTTATTGCTTACCATTGACATTAAGAACTGAAGACTGGTTCCCATTTACAACAACATGCTAAACAAAGAATATTGGTCGGCAGTTTAACTCACTTAAGAACAACCGTTTGCTCTTTAGAAGCATCAACTGCTATGTACAAGGTTGTGCTTGGCAAGAAAGGAAGGCCTACTGGCCCTGGACAGTAAATATCCATCACAGATGGATGTGGATGCCAACGTCAAGGAGAACATTTAAAATTTTTAAACAAATAAAAAATATGCTGCAACAATGTTAATAGAAACATTAAAGTAAAATACTAAAGCTACTCATATTCCTCTTTAGAGACTTCAGCACAGAGAGAAACCAGTATCATCCAGCATAACTGGAAGCCTTCATTTCTGAGCAATGAGGAATTCACACAACTGATGTTAGAGGTACCTCATGAGAATGTATTTCCAGACCAGCATCCAGTCAACTTGCTTCATATGATTTAATCTGACAATTTATTTCTTTAATGGTGTTGGCATGAAACATTCTTAGGATTGCATGTACATGCAGTGTGGATTAGGTGCTAAGGCCAGTACTGATTCATTTCCCTGTTTGCTTCTTTCTGGTTGGGTCTGACACTGGATTCAGACCGGAGCCAAAGAGTAAGTACAATATCTCAATAATCAGTGCTATAATGCAGTACTCTGGTACACTGAGCCATCACTTAAAATAATCTGTAGAGAATAAAATATATTGTGCATTTGATTTGGAAAAACACAGATTTATTTACAACATATTAAATGTGCAGTAATTCATATTATATGTTTCTGTTTTAAAATTCATTCAGATAAATGTGTTTTGTAAAAGTTGCTGTTTATAAACAATCTCTTAATATTGTTTACACTCTAATAGAGTTAAGTTATTGTAATTCTAAAAATATAAAGATACAGTCAGTTTTATTGGAAAATATTATTTTCTATTATTTTGTGCTGCATTCTACAGGCATTGGATGGGTTCTTCATAGCTCTAACAACAGATGGAAATATAATTTATGTTTCTGATAGTATCACACCTCTACTTGGGCATTTACCTGTGAGTATATTAATATTAAAGAGCATTTTCTGTTAAATACAACAGCATATCTTCTTGTTATGAAAATCTCCTTCTATAATTCAAAGACAAATAAGAGTTTTGAAACTACTTTTGAAAAATGTCTTATTTAGGGGCACCATCTGGGTAAGCCTCATTATTTTAGAGTGATACACTTATCATGTTGAAATCTATGCAATAATTTTAAATAATTTCTGATTGTTTTTAAATTAGTTCAGAAACAGAATAATGCAAATGCTAAAATATGATAAAAAGCAGAAATTACTGGAAATGCTGAGATGGTTAAACAACATGGAGAGAGAAAAAGAGTTAAAATATTGATGGGAAATGTTATCTTGTTTCCTCTTTTGCCAATGCAAACTGACTTGCTGAGAATTTCCTGTTTTTTTATTTTTAAATAATTCAGTTTATTAGGATTCCCTAACAATTTTCAGAATATAGATTCATCACTTATCTTTGACCATGTGGTAAAATCATTTTGTGTTAAATAGTATTACAGAATAAAACACCTTCAAAGTCTGCATGAGTCAAAACCTATCTGCTAGCACCTGGCCTGCAGCCTTGAAATTTATGGCTTTTTAAGTACACGTCCAAATATATTTTATATGTGATGAGATTTTTTTTTGTGACTTGCAAACCTTCTAGACAGCAAGTTCTTCTGGCTGAAAAAGCTTTTTTCCCATTTAGTCCTTCTGTCAATTATTTTAAATCAACATCATGAACTCGTCTGCTCTGTGTAGAACCCTCAATTTTGTACACCTCAATTAATCTCCACTCAGTCTGCTCTGTTCCAAGGATGACAATCCTAGTTTATCTGATCTTTTCTCTTAGCTATAACATCATTGGAATATTTTCATAAATCTTCTCTCCTCCCAGTCCTGGGTTACCATGTCCTTGTTGGGATCAATCTGTATCTCGTGTTCAATTTAAGGATACTAATGTTCTACTTAATGCAAAATCTCTCTGTTCTTTGTTCACTACTTTGGCTAATAAAGCTTTGCTTCCTTTATACCCTTTTGTCACTATATTGACATCTGCTCTGTTGCTCCACACTTTTGAAAATATCCTCTCTTACTGTACAGACCCTTGGCCTGTTGAGCCTCCCCAAATGCATCACCTCACACTTCCCTGGATTAAATTCCATTTGCCGCTTTCTTGCAGAAATAAACAGTATATTTATGTGTTCCTATAGCTGCAAGCTTTCCTACTACACTTTTGTATCTTCCGCAAACTTCCTTATCATGCCTTTTTAATTTATGCGTAACACATTAATAGTTATCACAACAGAGTGGTAAGCTGTGTGGAATTTCATTGGTAACTGCCTTTGCAGTCACAAAAGCAAAGCATCCACCATTACCTCTTGCTTCCTGCAGCTGACCCAGTTTTGGCATCTGACTTGCCATTGTAGCCAGGATTCACTGTTTTGATCATTCTGTTGTGTAGAAATATTTGCACATATCCTTGTAAGCTATATCAAATGCTCTGCCCTCATCAACCCTCCTTGTTATCTCCTCCAAGAATTTAATCAAGTTAGTCAGACACTATGTTCTCTTGACAAATGCATGCTGACTGTTTCTACATCTTTATTTTTCACCTATCTAAAAGAAGGTTTATACTGTCCCTGAGAATAGATTCCAGTAATTTGTCTATCATGGAAATCAAACTAATTGGCCTCTAATTATTTGGCTTATTCCTTTTGGGAAAAAAAAGGTACCCCATAACATTCCTCCAATCCTCTGGCATCACACCTGTAGCCAGAGATAATTGAAAAACTGTAGTCAGGGCCATTTCAGTTTTTTCCCTCTCTTCTGTAAACAGACTTGGGCTATATTTCATCCTTCAGTCCTTCAGTCAGAGATCTTTTAAAAGTTTGCAGTTTCCTTTATAGTTTTAAAGTCATTTTTTTGACTAATGACATAAAAAGCCATACGGTTAGAGAATATTTCAGATTCTATTCTTCAGGGATGCAAGTAAGTATTTTTGGAAGGATAGAACACCACTATTTACTCCACTCCACATTCACCAAACAAAATATTCAAGCTACTATAACATCTACACAGAATGATATTTTATCAATACTGATGTTAACTTATTTTTTCTTTCTTCTAGTCTGATATTATCGATCAGAATTTATTAAACTTCCTCCCAGAGCAGGAGCACAGAGAAATATATAAATTGCTATCCTCTCATACTTTGACAACAGATACTACTTTGCCAGACTACTTAAACTGTGAGTTTCTGTATACACAACAATGATGTAATCTGTTATTTTCATGATTAGCCCTTGCCTTTTGAACAGCATTCGCTAAATTAAACCTTTCCAAGGTGAGGTTGCAACAGAAGAAAAAGAATTGAGGGTGCGAGGGAAGGGACTGGTGTACAGTTAGATATTTGGGTGCCTTTTGATAACACTAGTTGAAGTGATTTTGGGGGTGTGGAATAATTCCAGAAAGCAACAATAGAACATCTGTGATTCAGCAAACTAGAAAGGGAACATTTCAGAGAGTGGAAGTTAGGAACAGGAAGGGAGCAGTTACTCTACTGGAGGTATTCTATAGGCCCCCTGGTAGCAGCAGAGATACAGAGGAGCAGATTGGGGGGCAGATTTTGGAAAGGTGCAAAAATAACAGGGTTGTTATCATGGGTGACTTTAACTTCCCTAATATTGATTGGCACCTGATTAGTTCCAAGGGCTTAGATGGGGCAGAGTTTGTTAAGTGTGTCCAGGACGGATTCAGTATGTTGACAGGTTCACTAGGGGGAATGCCATACTAGATCTAGTATTAGGTAACGAACCGGGTCAGGTCACAGATTTGTCAGTGGGTGAGCATCTGGGGGACAGTGATCACCGCTCCCTGGCCTTTAGCATTATCATGGAAAAGGATAGAATCGGAGAGGACAGGAAAATTTTTAATTGGGGAAGGGCAAATTATGAGGCTATAAGGCTAGAACTTGCGGGTGTGAATTGGGATGATGTTTTTGCAGGGAAATGTACTATGGACATGTGGTCGATGTTTAAGGATCTCTTGCAGGATGTTAGGGATAAATTTGTCCCACTGAGGAAGATAAAGAATGGTAGGGTGAAGGAACCATGGGTGATAAGTGAGGTGGAAAATCTAGTCAGGTTGAAGAAGGCAGCATACATGAGGTTTAGGAAGCAAGGATCAGATGGGTCTATTCAGGAATATAGGGTAGCAAGAAAGGAGCTTAAGAAGGGGCAGAGAAGAGCAAGAAGGGGGCATGAGAAGGCCTTGGTGAGTAAGGTAAAGGAAAACCCCAAGGCATTCTTCAATTATGTGAAGAACAAAAGGATGACAGGAGTGAAGGTAGGACCGATTAGAGATAAAAGTGGGAAGATGTGCCTGGAGGCTGTGGAAGTGAGCGAGGTTTTCAATGAATACTCCTCTTCGGTATTCACCACTGAGAGGGAACTTGATGACGGTGAGGACAAGATGAGTGAGGTTGATGTTCTGGAGCATGTTGATATTAAGGGGGTGTTGGAGTTGTTAAAATACATTAGGACGGATAAGTCCCCGGGGCCTGATGGAATATTCCCCAGGCTGCTCCACAAGGCGAGGGAAGAGATTGCTCAGCCTCTGGCTAGGATCTTTATGTCCTCATTGTCCACGGGAATGGTACCAGAGGATTAGAGGGAGGCGAGTGTTGTCCCTTTGTTCAAAAAAGGTAGTAGGGATAGTCCAGATAATTATAGACCAGTGAGCCTTACGTCTGTCATGGGAAAGCTGGTGGAAAAGATTCTTAGAGATAGGATCTATGGGCATTTAGAGAATCATGGTCTGATCAGGGACAGTCAGCATGGCTTTGTGAAGGGCAGATCGTGTCTAACAAGCCTGATAGAGTGCTTTGAGGAGGTGACCAGGCATATAGATGAGGGTAGTGCAGTGGATGTGATCTACATAGATTTTAGTAAGGCATTTAACAAGGTTCCACACTGTAGGCTTATTCAGAAAGTCAGAAGGCATGGGATCCA
The DNA here is from genome assembly GCF_048418815.1 of Hemitrygon akajei. NCBI lineage: Eukaryota > Metazoa > Chordata > Chondrichthyes > Myliobatiformes > Dasyatidae > Hemitrygon > Hemitrygon akajei. Next base: position 144,022,865 of record NC_133127.1, read on the forward strand.
GGGAAGTTTGGCCAGGTGGATTCAGAATTGGCTTGCCTGCAGAAGGCAGAGGGTCGTGGTGGAGGGAGTACATTCAGATTGGAGGGTTGTGACTAGTGGTGTCCCACAAGGATCTGTTCGGGGACCTCTACTTTTCGTGATTTTTATTAACGACCTGGATGTGGGGATAGAAGGGTGGGTTGGCAAGTTTGCAGACGACACAAAGGTTGGTGGTGTTGTAGATAGTGTAGAGGATTGTCGAAGATTGCAGAAAGACATTGATAGGATGCAGAAGTGGGCTGAGAAGTGGCAAATGGAGTTCAACCCAGAGAAGTGTGAGGTGGTACACTTTGGAAGGACAAACTCCAAGGCAGAGTACAAAGTAAATGGCAGGATACTTGGTAGTGTGGAGGAGCAGAGGGATCTGGGGGTACATGTCCACAGATCCCTAAAAGTTGCCTCACAGGAAGATAGGGTGGTTGAGAAAGCTTATGGGATGTTAGCTTTCATAAGTCAAGGGATAGAGTTTAAGAGGCGCGATTTAATGATGCAGCTCTATAAAACACTGGTTAGGCCACACTTGGAGTACTGAGTCCAGTTCTGGTCGCCTCACTATAGGAAGGATGTGGAAGCATTGGAAAGGGTACAGAGGAGATTTACCAGGATGTTGCCTGGTTTAGAGAGTATGCATTATGATCAGAGATTAAGGGAGCTAGGGCTTTACTCTTTGGAGAGAAGGAGGATGAGAGGAGACATGATAAAGGTGTACAAGATATTAAGAGGAATAGACAGAGTGGACAGCCAGTGCCTCTTCCCCAGGGCACCACTGCTCAGTACAAGAGGACATGGCTTTAAGGTAAGGGGAGGGAAGTTCAAGGGGAATATTAGAGGAAGGTTTTTCTCTCAGAGAGTGGTTGGTGTGTGGAATGCACTGCCTGAGTCTGTAGTGGAGGCAGATACACTAGTGAAGTTTAAGAGACTACTAGACAGGTATATGGAGGAAATTAAGGTGGAGGGGTTATATGAGAGGCAGAGTTTGAGGGTCGGCACAACATTGTGGGCCGAAGGGCCTGTAATGTGCTGTACTATTCTAAGTTCTATGTTAAGTAAAACAATTTCAGCTTTTCAAATGTATTGAATTTTACAAAACTGGAATTTGGAAGTGGAATATCACTAATGTATTACACATTGAGTACAAATGTCCAAGGAGTAATTTCTGAACCAGAATGTCTTGCTGATAACCGAATGTAGAACAAATTGTCAGCTCAGGATCAGGTATGCAAATTGTATCAATTCAGGCTGATCTAATGATAAAGTAATGATTAGTTACAGAGTCATTGAACACTACAGCATAGAAACAGGCCCTTCGGCCCTTCTAGTCCATGCTGAACCATTAATCTGCTTACCCATCAACCTGCGTCTGGACCATAGCTCTCTATACCCCTCCCGTCCCTGTACTTATCCAAATTTCTCTTAAATGTTGAAATTGACTCTGCATCCGCCACTTGCGCTCGTTCCACACTCTCACCATCCTCTGAGTGAAGAAATTCCCTCTCAAGCTCCCCTTAAACATTTCACCTTTTACCGTTAACCCATGGCCTCAAGTTGTACTCTCACACGACTACTGTGGAAAATGCCTGCTTGCATTTACGCTATTTGTACACCTCTATCAAATCTCTCCTCAATCTTTTGGGTTCTAGGGGATAAAGTCCCAACCTATTCAACCTTTCCCTATAACTCGGGTCCTCAAGTCTCAGCAACATGCTTGTAATTTTTCTCTGAACTCTTTTAATCTCACATACATCTTTCCTGTAGGAACATGACCAAAATTGTACACAATACTCCAAATTAGGTCTCACCAATTTCTTAAACAATTTCCAAGATAACATCCCAACTCCTGTACTCAATACATAGATTTATGAAGGACAGGGTTCCAAAAGCTTTCTTAATAAATCTGTTTACCTGTGACTCCACTTTCAAGGAATTAATGGATTTATATTCCCAGATCCCTCTGTTCTGCCACATTCCTCAGTGTCCTACCACTCACGGTGTAAGACCTACAATGGTTCATCCTCCCAAACTGCAACACCTCACACTAGTCTGCTTTAAATTCCATCTGCCACTTTTCAGCCCATTTTTCCAGCTGGTTCAGATCCCACTGCAAGCTTTGATACCTCCCAGTACTACACCCCCAGTCTTGGTGTCATTCGCAAATAGGCTGATCCAGTTTACCACATTATCATCCAGATCGTTGATATAGATGATAAACAACAAAGACCTCAGCACAGATCTCTGCGGCACACCACTAGTCGCAGATCTCCAGTCAGAGAGGTAACAGTCTCCTACCGCTCTGAACCTCCTTGACCAAACACCCATGCAGGACATTGTCAAAGACCCTGCTAAAGTCCATGTAGACAACATCCACTGCCTTGCCTTTATCAACTTTCTTGGTAACTTCCTTGAAAAACTCTTTAGATTGATTAGGTACAACCTACCATGCTCAAAGCCATGTTGACTATCCCTAATCAGTCCCCATCTATCCAAATACATATATATCCAGTCCTTTAGCATACCTTCCAATTGCTTTCCCACTACTGACGTCAGGCTCACCGGCCTGTAGTTTCCTGGCTTGTTAGAACCTTTCTTAAGCAACGGAGCGAAGTTAGCTATCCTCCAGCACCTTGGCCATGGCGAAGGATGTTTTAAATACCTCTGCTGGATCTCCTGCTATTCCTGCACCAGCCTCCCACAGGGTCTGAAGGAACACATTGTCAGGCCTTGGGGATTTATCCACTCTAATTTGGCTCAAGACAGCGAATACCTCCTCCACTGTAACTTGTATAGGGTCATTCCATTTCATTTAATATCAGAGAATGTACACTGTCCATGACCTCACTGCTGCTTTGCCCATCTCCTTAGAATATACAGATGCAGGAAATCCACTGAAGATCTCCCTTATCTCTTTCAGCTCCACACATAGATTACCACTCTGATCTTACAGAGGACCAGTTTTGTCCCTTGATAACCTTTTGCTCTTAATATATTTGTAGGAAGCCCGTAGGATTCTCCTTCATCTTGTCTGCTGGAGCAATCTCATGCTTTCTTTTAGCCCTTCTGATTTTCTTCTTAAGTGTCCTATTGCATCCCTTAAACTTATCAAGTACCTCATTTGTTCCTACCTGACTATATCTGCCATTCACCTCCTTTTCCTTAACCAGGGCCTCAATATCTCTCAAAAACCAAGGTTCCCTAAGACCCTTATCCTTGCCTTTTATTCAAACAGGAACATACAGACTCTGAACTCTCAAAATTTCACTTTTCAAGTCCTCCCGCTTAGCAAGCACACCTTTTCCAGAAAGCAACTTGTCCCCATCCACACTTACCATATCTTTGTTGATACCATCAAAACTGGCCTTTCTCCAATTTAGAATCTCAACCTGAGGACCAGGCCTATCTTTTTCCATGATTACCTTGAAACTATTTTCACTATGATCGCTAGATGCAAAGTGTTCACCTAAAGCAACTTCTGTCATTTGCCTTGTCTCATTACCAAATAGGAGATCTAGTATCACACTCTCTCTAGTTGGGATTTCTCCATACTGATTAAGGAAACTGTCTTGAACACATTTTGATAAACTCTCTCCTATTCAGCCCTTTTATAGTGTGGGAGATCCAGTCAATATTTGGAAAGTTAAATTCACCTACTATCACAACCTTATGTTTCTTGCAACAGACTGCGATCTCTCTACAAATTTGCACCTCTAAATCCCCCAGATTGTTTGGTGGTCTATAATATTATCTCATTAATGTGGTCATGTTTTTCTTAATCCTCAATTCTGCCCCTAAAGCCTTACTAGATGAGCTCTCCAGACTGTCCTGACTGAGCACTGTCATGACATTTCCCCTGACTAGTAATGCTATCCCTTTCCGTTTAATCTGTGTCATGTCTAAAATTGCAGAAACCCGGTACACTGTGCTGCCAGTTCTGCAGTCCTACAACCAAGTCTCACTAATGGCAACAATGTCATAATTTCATGTGCGGATCCATGCCCTAAGCTCATCCAGCTTCCCTACAATACATCTTGAATTGAAACACATACAGCTCAGAACACCTTTTGATTCCTGACTTTGTACGTAGGCTTAATGACATCTTTCTCCACAACCATTCCACTATCTGTACCAGCACTCTGGTTCCCATCCCCCATGCAACTGTGGTTTAACTCCCCCCCCCCCCACCCCACCCCCCTGCAGCCCTGGCAACCCTTCCCACAAAGATATTACAGTTCTGGTGCAAACTGCTCGTCTGTTCAGGTCCCACCTTCTTTGGAAGAGAGTCTAATGATCCAAAAATCTGAAACCCTCCCTCCTACACCATCTCCGTAGCCATTCGTTAAAGTGTATAATCTTCCTCTTTCTGATCTCACTAGCATGTGGCACCCATAGCATTTCTGAGAACACAACCCTGGTGGTCCTGTCCTTTAACTGAACACCTAACTCCCTGAACTCACTTTACAGGATCTTGTCACCCCTCCAACCTCTGTCATTTGTGCCGATGTGGACCACGACTTCTAGCTGCTCACCATTGCACTTAAGAATGCTGGGGACTGTATTTGAGATGCCCATGACCCTGGCATCTGGGAGGCAACATACCATCTGGGAATCTTGTTCTCGTTCACAAAATCTCCTTTCTGTTCTCTTACTCAGCAAATCCCTCGCCACTACAACTTGCTTCCCCCCCCCCCCCCTTCCCTTCTGAGCCACAGAGCCTGCCTTAGTGCCAGAGACCTGACCGTTGTGCCTTTCCTCTGCTGTGTCATCCCGGGCTAATAATGTGCAACCCAATGTCTTCTCTGAGACTGTGGCATGTAAGATGTCTCAATTGCCCCCGCTCACTTTTATGCAATCTAATGTCCCCTCAGGTACTGTGGCGTGCAAAATGTGCCGACTGTCCCTGCCCCATTGCTTTTAAACTCTCTCTTCCCATGTCCTATCTAATGTCTCCTTGGGAACTGTAGTATGCAAAATGTGCCAACTACCCCCACTGGCTTTAAACTCTCACTCTTCACAATTACATATAAACATGTGGGAATGGGGTGACAGATGGAACTGGAGACAGGATTATATTGTTGTTGCATGTAGCTACATTTGGTGATTTGTTAATAATGAGCAGCAGGAAATTTCATTGCAACCATAATTCAGTTTACTATAGGATTGGGATTGATGCTATTACCAATGCCTTTGGGGCTGATGATGCTATAAAGAGATTCATTAAGAACTGCAGCCCACTAAAGTGAGCCTTGATGAAGAAAAAACATGAAATGGAATGAAGCATTAAAGGGAACACTTGAGGTGAAGGAGGTGTAAAATGAGTAAATGAAGATCTGTTGATGTGATGTTGGTTTTCCTAGCACCTGGGGAGATGTATTTTTCCAGCTTCTACTGAGAGGAAAAGGGAGTTCACGCCCATTAAGTTATTCCTGCATCCCCAAGAACCCATAACACCATAAGACATGGGGGTAGAATTAGGCCACTTGGCCCATTGAGCCTGCTTTGCCATCATGGCTGATTTATTATCCCTTTCAACCCCATTCTCCTGCCTTCTCCCCATAAATTTGATGCCCTGACTAACCAAGAATCTGTCACTTGAAATACTCAATGACTTGGCCTTCACAGCCGTCGGTGGCAATGAATTCCACAGATTCACCACCATCTGGCTAAAAAAATTCCTCTCATCTCCAGTTTAGGTGGACGTCCTTCTATTCTGGTCCTAGACTCACCCAATAAAAGAAACATCCTCTCCATATCCACTCTATCTAGGCCTTTCAATATTGAATAGCTTTCAACGTGAACCCCCCCCCCCCCACCCCACCCAGTCTTCTAAACTTCAATGTGTATCTGCCTAGAACCATCAAACATTCCTCATACATTAACTCTTTCATTCCTGGAATCATTCTCGTGAACCTCCTCTGGACCCTCTACAATGCCAGCACATTTTTTCTTAGATAAGAGGCCCAAAATTACTCACAATACAAGTGCACTCTGACCAATGCTTTATAAAGCCCCAGCATTACATATATGCTAGTGTTCTTGAAATGAATATTAACATTGCATTGGCCTTCTTTACCATTGACTCAACCTGCAAATTAACATGCATAGGACTCCCAAATGTCTTTGCACCTCTGATTTTTTAAAATTTTTCTCTCTGTTTAGAAAATAGTCTATGCCTTTATTCTTTCTACCAAAGTGCATGACCATACCTTTCCTGACACTATGTTCCATTTGCCATTTCTTTGCCCATTCTCCAAAACTTTCCAAGTCCTTCTGCAGACTCCTTGCTTCCTCAACATTGCCTCCGCCTCCACCTATCTGTGTATCATCTGCAAACTTGGAACAAAGCCATCAATTCCATCAACCAAATTGTTAACATATAATGTGAAAAAAGGCGGTCTCAATACCACTCCCGTGGAATACCATCAGTCACCGGCAGCCACCCAGAATAGGCCCCCTTTATTCCGACTCTGCTGCCTATCAGACTGATAATATTCTACCCATGCTAGCCTTTGTCTATCCTGCCAGTTATTTCTTCAAAGAATTCCAACAGGTTTATCAGGCAAGATTTTCCCGTATGGAAACCGTGCTGACTATGGCTTATTTTATCATTACTAATCATTACTCATGCTTCCACAGTCTTTTCAGCTGCCTTTTCAGAACCCTGGGATGTAGTCCATCTGGTCCAGGTGACTTATCTACCTTCAGACCTTTCAGTTTCCCAAGTACTTAGTAATAGCAACTACATTCATTTCTGCCCTCTGACACTAGAATTTCTGGCATACTGCTCATGCCACAATACTGCCACAATCAAGGCTGATGCAAAATAATTATTAAGTTTGCCCACCATTTCATTGTTCCCATTTCTACATTTCCATCATCATTTTCCAGCAGTCCGTTACCCACTCTCCCCTCTCTAATATTCTTTATATATCTGAAAAAACTTTTGATATCCACTTTGATATTATTGACTAGCTTACCTTCATACTTCATCTTTATTCTCCTTATAGCATTTTTAGTTGCTTTCTGCTATTTTTTAAAAGTTTCCCAATCCTCTCCCTTCCCGCTATTTTTTGCTATATTATATGCCCTCTCTTTTGCTTTTATGTTATCTTGTGTTGTCAGCCATTGTTGCCTCATCCTCCCTTTAAAATACTTCTTCATCTTTGGGATGTATCCATTCTGCTCCTTCCAGATTGCCTGCAGAAACTCCAGCCATTGTTGTTCTGCCATCATCCCTGTTAGTGTCCACTTCCAATCAACTTTGGGCAGCAACTCTCTCATGCTAATGCTTCTGTAATTCTTTTTACTCCACTGTAATACTGATATATCCAACTGTATTTTCTCCCTCTCGATCTACAGGGTGATTCTGTCATATTACGATCGCTGTTTCCTAGGGGTTCCTTTACCTTAAGCTCCCTAATCAAATCTGGTTCATTGCACACATGCAATTGAGGAAACACCTTTCCCTTAGTAAGGTCAACCACAAGCTGCTCTAAAAAGGCATAGGCATTCTACAAATTGAAATCTCTCATGACTATCGCAACATTGCCTTTTTAACATGCCTTTTCTATTTCCCATTGAAATTTATATCCCATATCCTGGTTACTATTATGAGGCTTGTCTCTAACTCCCATCAGGGTCTTTTTCCCTTGCAGTTTCTTAATTCTACCCACAACGATTCTACAACCTGAATACCTCCTTGTGAAACTGGATCCTTGATTTCATCACTTGCAGATGCCATTTAGTTCTTCCTCTACAATCTCCCTCAGCACAGGTGCACCACAGGCTGTGTGTCTAGCCCCTGCTCTTCTCACTTTATACCTATGACTGTGAGGCTAAGCACAGCTCCAATGCCATTTTTAAGTTTGCTGACACCACTGTCATTGGCTGAATCAAATGTTGTGACAAATCTGCATATAGGAGGAAAATTTAATATCTGGCTGAGTCATGCCATAGGAACAACCTCTCACTCAATGTCAGGAAGAAGAAGGAGATGATTATTGAGTTCAGGAGGAAACCAGAGGTCCATGAGCCAATCCTCATTGGGGGATCAGAGGTGGAGAGGGTCAGCAACTTTAAATTCTTCAATGCTATCATTTCAGAGGACCTGTCCTGGTCCCAGTAAGTAAGTGCCATTACGAAGAAAGCACAACAGTGCCTCTTTTTTCTTAGGAGTTTGTGAAAATTTGGAATGACATCAAAAACTTTGACAAATGTCTATAGATGTATGGTGGAGAGCATATTGACAGGTTGCATCAAAGTCTGGAAGGGAAACACCAGTGCCCTTGTTCAGAGAAGCCTACAAAAAGCAGAGGATACAGCTTAGTCCAACATGGATAAAGCTCTCCCCACCATTGAGCACAGCTACACAGAGCGCTGTAACTGGAAAGTAGCATCCATCATCAAGGACCCCCACTATCCAGGCCATCCACTCTTCTCACTGTTGCCATCAGGAAGAAATTACAGGAGCCTCAGGACCCGCTCATCAGGTTCAGCATCAGTTATTACCCCTTAACCATCAGGCTCTTGAACTAGAGCGATAACTCCACTGAACTATTCCCACTGCACTGGACTCACTTTCAATGACACTGCATCTTAGGTTCTTGATATTTATTATTTATTTATTTATTATTATTATTATTTCTTTTTCTTCTCTTTCTTTTTGCATTTGTACAGTTTATATTTTTTTTACACACATTGGTTGCCGTCTGACCTGTCCGGTGCAGTCTTTCATTGATTCTATTGTGTTGTGTTTTTACTGTGACTGTGCGCAAAAAAAAAATCACAGGGTTTTATATGGTGACATATATATACTTCGATAATAAATTTACTTTGAGCTTTGAACTATGAACATCTTTCAATCCTATATCACCTCTTTCTAAGATTTTACTTCACTTTTTACCATCAGAGCCACCTTACACCCTCAGCCTACCTGCCTGTCCTTTCAATACAAGGTGTATCCGTGGATGTTAAGCTCCCAACTATGATCTTCTTTTAGCCACAACTCAATTATGTCCACAGCACCATATCTGACAAGCTCTAACTGCATTACAAGATCCTGCACGTTATTCCATATACCACATGCATTTAAATATAATTCCTTTGGTATTCATCATCCTTTTTGATTTTGCTCCCATGTTACACTTCAACTCAATCCACTGACTGGAATTTTGCCCTATCATCTGCTTACACTGCATCGACTTAGTGCCCCAACCTTAGCCCTATCACTCCGATTCCTATCCCCTTGCCAACTTAATTTAAAACCTCCCCACAAGGATATTGGTCCCCCTCGAGTTCAATCTAACCCATCTTTTTTTACAGAAAAGATTCCAATGATCCAGAAATCTGAAACCCTGCCCCCTGCACCACTTCCTCAGCCACTCATTTATCTGTGCTAGCATTCTATTCCTGCCCTGACTAGCACATTGAACTGGCAGTAGTCCAGAGATTCCTACTGTAAGACATAGGAGCAGAACTAAGCCATTCAGCCCATCGAGTCCACTCCACCATTTCATCATGGCTGATCCCATTCAACCCCATACACCTGCCCTCTCACCATATCCCTTGATGCCAGGAACCTATAAAATTCCACTTTAAATATACCCACGGACTTGGCCTCCACCGCAGTCTGTGGCAGAGCATTCCACAGATTCACTACTCTCTGGCTAAAAAAAAATTCCTCCTTACTTCTGTTCTAAAAGATCACCCCTCACTTTTGAGACTTTGCCCTCTAGTTCTGGATACCCCCAACAGAGGGAACATCCTCTCCATATCCACCTTATCTAGTCCTTTCAATGAGATCCTCCGCATTCTTCTAAATTCTAGTGAGTACTGTCCCAGAGCTGCCAAACACTCCTCATATGTTAATTCCTTCACTCCCAGAATCATCCTTGTCAACCTCCTCTGCAATTTCTCCAATTACAATACATCCTTTCTGAGATATGGGCCCAAAACTCTTGTGAGACCTGACTAGTGTCTTATAAACCTTCAGCATTATCTCCTTGTTTTTATATTCTATTCTTGAAATAAAAGCCAACGTTGCATTTGGCTTCTTTACCACAGACTCAACCTGTGAATTAACCTTCTGGGAGTCTTGCATGGGGACTCATAAGTCCCTCTGCACCTCTGATGTTTGAACCTTCTCCCCATTCAGATAATAGTCTGCACTATTGTTCCTTTTACCAAAATGCATTATCATACATTTCCCAACACTATATTCCATCTGCCACTTTGTTGCCCATTCTTCCAATTTATCTAAGTCCTGCTGCAATTGCATCGCTTCCTCAGCACTACCTACCCCCCCACCTATCTTCATACCATCTGCAAACTTTGGGGTACTACCTTGGAGGTCCTGGTCTTCAGCTTCTTTCCCAACTCCGTAAACTCGCTGCACAGGATCTCTTCCTTCTTTCTACCATTGTCATTGGTGCCAATGTGCACCACGGCCTCTGGCTGCTCACCCTCCCCTTCGAGAATCTTCTGTAGCTGCTCTGAGACATCCTGGATCCTAGCACCTGGGAGGCAACACACCATTTTGGCTTCTCTTTCCCATCCACAGAATCTGCTGTCCATCCCCCTAACTATTGAGACGCCATCACTATTGGTCTGCCTGACTTCACCCTTCCCTGCTGAGCCTTAGAGCTGACTGCTGCTGCTGTGCAGCTTCCAGCAAAAGGGTAGACTTGTTGCTGAGGGGAATGGCCATAATGGAACCCTGCACTGACTGCTTACTCACCTTACATATCATGGTGGTCACCCATCTACTATCTGAAGCCTGCACTCTGGGTGTGACCACCTCAATAAAAGCCTCATCTATGAAGTGTTTAGCCTCCTGGATTGTTGGTGAGTGCATCCAGCTCCAGCTCCAGTTCCTTAACCTTGTCAGTCAGGAGCTGAAGTTGGGTGCACTTCTTGCAGATATCATCATCAGATATCCTGAAATCTAACATCTCATAGCAGCAGTCTGAACTACCATTCTGCCTACACTTGTTATACTTCTAATTTATCAAATTTAAGTTCTAGCCTGCTCCTGTTGAGCCAAAGCCTGACCACTCTAAAACTGTCCACTCCAACAATGGCTGCTCCACTTAAACTTTACTTCCTTTTATTGGCCCTTGCTAAGTTAATAATAACCCAGGCAATCTCCTGCTCCACAGACAACTCCTGACAGGTGCCACTTGCTTTTTAAAACCTGTATGTAAAGTCCGAAAGGAACTGTCTCCAACTCAGTCCGCCATCTCCTGCTCACAGACAAGTTTAAGCTCACTTTTTAAAAGAGATTCAGATTGTCCATGAAGAAGTGAACCTGGGCCCAAAGCTAGAATGATAATGATGAAACTCAATATTTCTGCCTTCTTGTTTCAATGTAGATATCCTGGTTTGATTATCTATAGGCAAACCAGAGGAAACTAGCAGTAAATTGCACCCCAAAATGAATTACCCTTTCCTCCTGCTCCCATCCCATTCTTTCTGACATCAGATCACACTTGTTTGAAGGGAACAGATGAGAAGGTTGAATAGATCCAAACTAGATTGATGGCCAAGTACTTCTTGAGCAGATCATATGATTTCCTGGCCACTTGGCAATAATTTAGGATCTAGAAATTACATTTGTGTAACTTGGCTTTGATTGTTTTTTTTAACTTAAAGCTGAGAACGACTTTGAATTTTCTTGCCATCTGCTACGGGGAACATTAGACCCAAAGGAAGCTCCTACATATGAATACCTAAGATTTGTGGGAAACTTTCAGTCTTATGACAATGGTAAGTGTTGGCATTTGTCTCCATTTGTTGCATATGAGAATACAAACTTAATGATGAGTTTATCAGCACAGAATTTGTAGACCAAAACTAGAGAGTGTTTTAAACATGGAACAAAGCAAAAAGAACTATATAGTAATAATTACAGTAAATAGTTAAACTATTTAATGTAGGCACAACCTGTGGACTCACTTTCAAGGACTCCTCATTTCAATGTTCTCAATATTTATTGCTTATTTATTAATAATAATATTTATCTTTTTCTCTTTCTTTTTATATTTGCACAGTTTGTTTTTCTTTGGACATTGGTTGTTGTCCGTCCTATTGGATGCAGTCTGTCATTTATTTTTTGCTGTATTTACTGTGATTGCCCACAAGGACATGAATCTCAGGGTTGTATATAGTGACATATAGGTACTTCGATAATAAATATACTTTGAACTTTGAACTAAATGATTTATATTCCTGATAACCTGCTGTAGGATTTTTTGTAAGGAACAAAAGTAAGCACAACTCTGGCTAAATGTGTCTAAAAAGATAATTAAATAAAATACTAACAGGCAACAAAGTATTTGTTATTTTTTAATAAATTGGGGGTGTTGGAGATCAAAATATGTATAAATACCAAACTATTTATAACTTTAGATCTTATAATTATAAACAATTTCACAATTAATAGCAGAAAAGTCAAGTTGGAAGCAAATACATATAACTATGTTTCAAGCTGCAGTGAAAGGAACGGTCAGAAACCTTTGATCAACCATATACCATTTTCAAAACAAGTAGTTCAGATCTGATTCCATATAAAATAAAAGAAAGCAGTTACTGGAAATGTATTAAAAAAACTGGAAATAATCAGGAGGCTTGAAGATTTGTGGAGGAGTCTATATTTTATTTTTTCCTTTCCTCCCATGGCTGATGATTGATTCATGGAATCATTCCTCAAACTCTGTCATGTTCGGGGCTCTTTTGTCTGGTAGGCACCCAGGCAGTAATGGTGGTAGGCTGGTTAAGCTGGCAAACATCATTGTAATCACTTAATCCTGCCCACAACCACATTATTTGTTTTCCAGAATAGGACCACTAAATAATGATCAGGAGTAAAAATCTTTGTTCTTTTATGTTCTTCCTTCATAGTCTAGGAAATACTAAAGCATTTGCCCTAATACCTGAAAATGGGGATCAGTTATGGCATCATTCACACAGCTTGGTATTCTATTCTGCAAAGAGGAACATGTGAATAGTGCTTTCCCAATAAATAATCTCCTCCCTCCAATAAGCTGCGTTCGAGATTAAAGATGAGCAATTAAACCTGGTCTTGCCCCAGGGTTCCTCTCTGTTTTTGAGATTTGGTTCTTCCTCCAGGTTCCCTTCCTGCTATAAAATTATGGTGGTACATCTCAAACACTTGCCAGAGAATATGGGCTTCTGCAAATGAGAAATACACTCATTCACTCTTCCTCCAGCATATTATATTTATGCTCTTCATGGTATGTTACAGATGTCTGTCAAGAGATACTGTATAAGATGTGGCACACTTAATCATTACAATCAAACTACAAATGACATTGTCAACATAATTGAATGCTGACTGTGTATTTAACAACTAGACTAAATAGGTAGAATTCATTTATTAAGAAAACTGACAAACATTACTGTCCATTTCATTGGACTGCTAATAATACTGTAGGAATAGCTGCTGAGAATAGATCCTCAAAAGCATTTGGTTGTTGTGCTACTGTGACACTGTAATTTCCTTTGGGATCAATAAAGTATTTATCTATCTTGTGTTCTATAAAGATCAGAACCAATGTTGAATTTTTGAAGTTCATTCCTAAATTTAAGTTTAGAGAGAGTACTGGCAAAAGTCAAGGTCATTAATTCACGAGGGGGGAATAGCAACACTTACCGTAATTGTCTTTTTTGCATCCATTTTAATGCCATATTTTGTAAATGTGTACAGATGTAATTTAATCCTGTTTTGCTGCATTGAATCTATCCCATTAGCTTATTAGTGTATGTCATAATGTAATCCCTCTGCTTTTTTAAGTGCCAAAATACATGAGTTTGTAAATTATGAAACAGATAGAATTTGTCAAACAGAAACAAAAGGTCTGCACATGAAACTGCTTATAGCCTGTTACATTCTTTTATATCCATATGAACAGCAGTTGTGATCAGTTCTACATAGTAAAAAACAATCTCTTTTATGATTTTTCTCCCTGGAATCACAAACTTAAGTAAAGAAGACAATTGTACATAGTAATTACGAGAAATTGACAAATAATATGTGAAAATATTAATTAAGGATTTTAAAAATCTAATATGCAGTAGATTTCAGACCAGGTGATCAAATGGAATTCAGATAAAGTATATACTCATTGTATAAATTCATTGTCATGAATATGCCACTACATTAAAAAATCAATCTTGTGGTTACTTAATCTACTGAACATTTAAGTCTAACATGATGCTAAAGTTTGGTAGGCTCAAGCAATTTTAAGAATATTGGAACTAATTTTGAAAATCTATCCATTCAGTGTCCTTTAGACATGCATATATTTTGGTGCATAGTAACCTCTACTGTTAGGTCACTGAATAGTTGAGGTTTTTCTTTTTTAATGATGTAATCCATAAGGGGAAATTTTCATTTCACTCTTTTCCCTCCATCTTAGTGCCTAGCTCCTCGTGTAATGGTTTTGATGGTGCTGTCCAAAGGACATTTCAAACAACGGCAGCTAAACAAATGTGTTTTGTAGCAACTGTCCGTTTAGCAACACCTCAGTTCATAAAGGTAGGTACACTGGGGGATTGAAATTGGATAACACTCGCCTGCAATCATCCCAGATTGTTCTCTGCATTGGAACTGCATAGAAGGACCAGGAGGATGAATAGATCCATTAGTGTGGATAGGATTCTGTATAGAACAGTATACAGGGCTCGGCCATATTGGAGTTCATGCCGAATTGTTAAAGGGAAGTCAGCGATTTTCGTATTGAAATAATAAGTGTTGAGATGTCAAAACTATCTGTTTAAATGGTTGTTAGCAGTTTTAAGGTAAATTGAGCCACATGGAATCAATCCTGTGGAAGAAGAGGGTCTAATGAAAGATAACACACACACAAAATGCTGGAGAAACTCAGCAGGCCAGGCAGCATCTATGTGACTGTTGCTTGGATTTTCTGCATCTGCAGATTTTCTCTCGTTTCTAATGAAAGGTACTTTGGATACAATAGCTGGCTGAGATAACCATGAGTACCTTGCCTCACACTTTACAGGAGAAGATCATATATCAATATAAAACAGTAACTTATATCCACACAGCATCCTCAAAATAGCAGACACTATATAAAGCTCTTCATAGGGATGTTACCAAATAAAACTTGACAAAAATTCTTGAGGAAATATTGGACTAGATAACCAAATGCTTGGTCAAAGATGTAGGTTTCATTGAGTGTTTAAAGGAAACAGAGAGAAGGGCAGAAATTTGGAAGTTCTAGAACTTCAGACTTAGAAAATTGAAATCTTAATTTCATGATGTAGAGATAATATATCTTGTACATGTATATAGACAATTTAATAAAAACTTGATTAAGAATTATGAATGTTTCTGATAGTGTAAAGATGAAGTATTTCCAATGTCCAGAGGATGAACCCAGAGAATTAACAGTGCCATGAGAAAAAGTTTTATTCTTTGTTATAATCTGGAATGCTGTGCTTCAAAAGCTAGGGAAGCATCTACAGCTGTAATGTTCAAAAACTTATTAATTACACACTTAATAGTGAGAACTTACAAGGGGAAAAAGCAAGCAAATAGCATTAATTGATTAGTTCCATCTAAGTGTTCACATGGTGGTAATAGGCCTAATGATGTCCTTTTGTGCTGCAATATCTGTTATACTGACTGGAAGAGTTAATTTTACCTCTGAATGCTCTTGGATAGCCTGCAGTGTTCAGTGATAGATTTATTATGTAACAAGAGCATTTTTGTCATTGTCTCATTTTCAGGTTTATTCTGAAAATTGAAAAGGATATAAACTATAATTTTTAACTGTATTAAATATATCTATAGTATTTTATTCCAAAACAGGAGATGTGCATCATTGAAGAAACTTCAGAAGAATTTTCTTCTCGGCATAGTTTAGAGTGGAAATTTTTATTTCTGGACCACAGGTTAGTGAGAAATGTTCATATTCACTGGATTCCATTTAAATGGGGCACATTGGGACCAGTACATTTTACCTTATTAAGCGGCTGCCCCAATTAGCCAAACTCATGGAAATAGCTAAAAAGCATAACAAAGACAAACTACAGTTTAATTGAATAACAATTTATGCATTTAAATGAAATACAGAACAAATTAGAACACTACCAATACTACTACAGTATTATAGAACTGCATATTAGTGTAACTGTCTGGCTCCGTCAGCTGCTTAAGTCTAGGGAAGACAATCTCCGGCCCCACCAAATGTGAGAGATTGAGGTGCACCCCCCACCCAAAACCTCCTGTTTGTGTGGATGCTGCGTGATTCGTTACCTGTTACAAATAAGTATAATGAAATAACACCACATACAATTAAAAGATTTAGCTTTATCATTCTTAATTTGACTAACGGGTTAGTAAAGGAAAACAAAAAAACGAAAAAGGGCCCAGTTTAATGAAACAGTCTAATGTGCACAAGTTGGAGCTCATGGTTTCCCTTTTGCCGATCCTCCCTCGATCTCCCCAGGCTTCGTCGAATCATGGCCCCACTCCAGGTTGACTCCTACGACATCTTCTCTCTTCTCCCCCGACAAAGCCCAAAGCCCAACCTTAGTGTCCCTCACCAGAGAAACCTGCCCTAAACTTAGCCATCCTAACTGAATGGGATACAATTCTCTTATCTCTTATCTTCAACAGTAACCCAAACAAGCAGTGTACACAGAACAGAACAGAACAGCATACCAGAGAGAACAAAATATAAACTATCTGAACCAGGGCATTACATTAGTTCTAATAGTTATCGACAGAAGAATTCATCGCTGTCATGTTCTTTTGACTGACTGTAAATAAACAAAATCAGCACACACACCTAGTGCAGGTACCATGCTGTCTTCATTGGCTTTTTGCAAAAAGTGAAAATAAAAAACAAAATGATCAAGAGTCACTGCTTTTTGAATCAGTGACCATTGGCCCAAATGGATAACATAACCATTGCACATGCAACTGACATTTTAAAAAACTGTTTGCTCTGTAACATCTAACCACAGTGAGCAAAACAGTTCTGAATTGTCTTACTGCTTATTTATTGCCAACCATCAGTGGCAAAAATCTCTGATTTTTGAACACAGACATACCCAAATGACTGATGGCTCTAAGCACGGTCTAGTGTCTAATAGTTACACAAGTGGACATGGCTGGCACTAGTTAGAAACTATTCAGCAACATTCTCCTACCCTAATTGAATGACATGGTGTCCCAAGTAAACAAAGGCAATCCCAGTAATTTTAACAATTTAATTTTTGTTCTTTAAGAGTTGTTCCAAATAAACGGCCCAACTGACTGGAATCTCTCCTCAAAGGATAAACCTTGTCCCAGGATGTTGAACTCCCTCTATCAAAGGTTAGGCAGGAAGACCAGACTAGTTGGCTATATTTTCAATACAGACTCACCAGGGCACTATACAATGTAATTTCAGCATATATCTTTTCTCTTAAGGCAGGTATGCCATGTGTCTTCCTACTTCTTGTAGCTGCTTGTTGACTTTCAGTGATTCATATATAAGGACATACAGGTTGCTCTCAATATTATTTTTTTAAATCTCTCCCATTAGAGAAATACTTAGCTCTGCTCTTTCCTCTACCAAAGCACTATGGTCCATCTGCCATATCTTTGTCCATTCATTTTGCCTGTCTATATCCCTTTACAGTCTCCTTGCATCTTTTTCACAAAATCGTTGTTTACTGTTAAAATGTAATGTTGATGCTGGAAATCTAGACCAATGGACAGAAAACATATGCTTCACCCATTGGTAACTCAGCAAGTATTTATGCACATTTAAAAACCACTAATAACAGATTAGTAAAATGTATTACAGGTCACTCCAGCTACTGTACATCCAATTGTGTGAATGTAATACGCAAAAAAAAAGACAATTTCATTTTAATTATGGTTAGTTTTTTTTACAAAAAAAGATTAATTATGGATTAATTAAAGATAATATATTCAGTGGTACGTGGAAATTTTTGCAGCTTATAGCATGTTTTTTAAACAGTTACTAGCCTACCTGTTTGCAATTCTATAAATTCTAAATGGTGACCTGATATAATAGAATGTGCTGTAAATTCCCAGTCTCTTTTTCTGATGACCAGATGTGTCATGTTGAAATCAAGCTTAAATAATCAGACTGCTTCATTTCCAGGGACTCAGGAATTCATCTACAATTTGACTGCTACTTATGTTTTGTAACAATATTCTCTTTGTAACAACAGAGCTGCTCCAATCATAGGTTATTTGCCATTTGAAGTCCTGGGTACTTCAGGTTATGATTATTACCATGCAGATGATCTGGAGCAGTTGGCAAGATGCCATGAACAATGTAAGTATCATACAGAAAATCTCTGATTAATAACATCACAATTTGAAACTTAAAAAAAGACAAAATGTCTCATTCATATATTGGAGTAACTATCTAATGAGAGTTTGAAACTTCTAGGTAAGAGTGAACTCCATGTTCTAAATTGTAGATCACTTGGTTTTAGCTTAGAGGTACTGGCTAATCAACGATTCAATGCTTGCATTAAAAAGCCACTTTGAAAAGAACTATGGATTAGAAAACTACTACAAAGCAGTAGTTTGATCTCCAGCCATAGCCTGTTTGAGTGCAACTCCTTGATAAGAGTACAGCTTTGATTAAGTCTTTTTTTAATATTTGAACAAGTTTTTCTCTTTCTGTGTGAAAGCATTCCACAAAAACTGCCTCAAAAGGAGTTGTAGCCATTCATTCGGAATTAGTCCACAGGTGTAATGTACTCTTCAGGATTATTTAGCACCAAATTTATCACTCTAAAAGTTAATTATGAATCAGTAGTAACAGTATCTGAGTCATTATTTTCTTCGGTTCTCTTTTAAAAGTAGTAATAGCAACTTCAACAATTAATACAATATCATGCCACTACTTATATCAACTGATTTAATATTGATGTAAAATCTGATATGGTAAAGGATAAGGGAAATCAAGTGCTTCTGTTGTTTCAAAAATAAAATGCTGCAGAGGCTGGAAATCTAAAATAAAAATGGGAGATGTTGGAAGAGGCTAGCAGGCTCTGTGGGGAGAAAAATCATTAATGTAACAGGTCACGTGATTGTTAATTACGATTGTGAAAAATTAGTAATAAAAATACTTAAAGTCACAGAGAAAGAGAGAAAGGGCAGAGAGAAAAAAACGAAGAACTGAATTATATAATTGACATGGTATCGACTGATAGGTAGTGATGTGGTTTAAATTGAAGATGTGCAAATAGGACTTGACACATGAAATTGAAATACCAGAAGATAAAAGGAAAAGAAAAGGATGCTGAAACTATCAAGTACATGTTCGGGATTACTGTACTAGTTGAATTAGTGTTATTCTGAAGTTTTAAATATAATATCAGAAGAGATTGCATTGAGATTAGTTATTTCTGTATCCTTGTATTGAATAAGAAAACAGAGTGGGATGTGAAAGGCAAATGGAATCTCAGGTTAAAATTCCAGACTAAACGGAGATTTTCTCCAAAGTGCTCACCAACACAGCAAGTGTTCAGAAGGTCAAGTCTTTACTTCACTTTTACAGGAGTCTGATTTTTTTTTTCCTGTCTCTTTTTCTGTTAGTTCAGATTAAATTCATCATCTGCTATGTACCCTTCTTCCAGTCGCACTTTCCCAATCCTCTTTCAGCTGAAGCCAACACTAAATGTGTCATTGCATTCGTCACAGTCTTCATCCTATCAGACATTCCCTTTTATTCTCTCTATTACTCCCTCTTTCTCTGCAACTTAAAACTTGTTTTGTTTCTGACATTTTCCGGCTATGATGAAACATTATCCTTGCTTCTCTCACCACTGATGCTTCTTGATCCAGATTTTTATTTTGTTTATACTGTTTTTGTCCCTAATGAAATAAAATACATACCGTAATTGCAATCTCCCAAATGCCCAAGTAAATGACCAGCTCTTTTGCTGCTAAACTATTCTAATAATATCACACATTGTCATCAATGTCAGGCATGGATGCTCCAAGTAGCTTGACAGCTATTTCTGGTTACCCAAAAGCACTAGATCCTTGACCATGTGCAATACCGGCTGATAGTGCAGAGGGTTTCTGCAGTACCTTGCTTGTGTAAACTGGGCAACTTTGCATTAGTTTCTAACCATACCAGAGTTGTAGTTTCCATTATTTTTAGCAATGTTGTCTTAGACCACTTCCTTATGGTAATACATCCTGTAATACAAATGACCTGAAGGATGTGACTATAAATCCCACCAGAACAGTTTCAGACTTGGAAATAGATTTTAAAATGTCAGTAAAAAGCTGCATTCTTGTTAAAAATAGTGACGTGTAAATATAAGACTGCTAGAAAAACTCATCCAGCATATTGAGAATAAAATCTGCCAAACTTGCAACAATATTTTAATGAAGGATACTTAAACTGGCAGGTTTATATACATATGACAAAATTATAGACTTATTTTAAAAAATCTGTATTTTTTTCTATTCAATTATATTTTTTTCCAAAAAAGCAAGACTTACTGATGTTTTGAATAACATTGTAAAAATGTCTGTTTTAAGGAACGTTGAGTTATTGTGAACAATAATATTGTTTCTCTTTTAAACCAAACTTGAGAGAAATGCATTTTGTTTTCTGCAGTGATGCAATTTGGCAAAGGAAAGTCTTGCTGCTATCGATTCTTAACAAAAGGGCAACAGTGGATCTGGCTCCAAACTCATTACTACATTACCTATCACCAGTGGAACTCCAAACCAGAGTTCATTGTGTGCAAACACACGTTAGTGAGGTACGAAGGGAGCATGGATTAGCATCT
Organism: Hemitrygon akajei; assembly: GCF_048418815.1. NCBI lineage: Eukaryota > Metazoa > Chordata > Chondrichthyes > Myliobatiformes > Dasyatidae > Hemitrygon > Hemitrygon akajei. The sequence goes on from NC_133127.1 coordinate 144,043,718, forward strand.
TTAATAAGTGCATTGTGTGTTAACAAAATCAGTAAGTAGGCATTTTTGGTGATTAGATCTTGCCACTGAAATAATAAGCTTTTTTTATACTTCAGTATCTTCTGGAATTACTAAATGCAGGTAACCTCACTATGTTCACATTCATTATGATAAAGAGTCTGGAAGAAATCCTTATTTTTGTTGGTTTGATTTACATTAATAAAGATATTAAAATAAACAAAGTCTATATTTACAGTTGAAAAAGGCAATATTGCATATTACAAGTAATAAGACTGGCTGCATGGGGCTCCAACAACATGAAAGAATGTTGATAACATCCAAGACCATGCAGGCCATTTGATTAATACCCACTGTCCACTACATTCATTCCATTTACCCTTGTCAGTGTTGTGTACCGTTTACAAGACGTACTGCAGCACTCTGCGAAGCCTCCTTCTGAATGCTGAGCTTTTATCACCTGCGGCAGGCAAATGTCAATGGGGTACCTGCATCTCCCAATCTAAGTCACGCAACATCAATACATATCAGCGTTCTGCTGTCCTTCCCGGAGAGGTGTTTGAACTGATAACCAATAGTACTGTGGCATTAAATTCATCACAGCTGATCAGGAAGGTGCCTTCCCACCAGTTTCTCAAGGACAATTAAGAATGGGCCATAAGTGCCGGTTTGCCACTGACACCCACTTTCTATAAACGAATAAAAACATTGTCCTAATGGAATTACTAATTTCAATGAAAGATAACCCTGAGATGAAAATGCATGTCTTCTCGGTAGGAAAAAGGCAATATGTTTTGTATCTAGAAAATGCAAGATTAATTTATATTCTAATACACTCAATACTTTTTGTTAATGTCTTATTAATTTTTTAATTGCAACAGCTATGCTGAGGTTCGGGCACAGCGCCGACAAGATATCAGTATAGACGATACCACTGCAGAGGCTGATGCTTCTTCGTCACTTAAGGTAAGAACAATGCGGAAGTATTTCACAATTCCACCAATCTGCTTCATATTCTGACATAATCTTACCTATACTGTATATGCTAATACTGGACATTTTGTTGTGAATTAATTGAAGAAACTCCCTCTATGTAGGAAATCTGGCAGATGGGAACTCTGCTGCTAGCAAGTTCCATTCAGAATTATACAGCTACTTCACTTAAAACCATTATCATATCTTCAGTGCTATCGAGTCAAAACTCCAGAACACCCCAGCAAACCGTACTATATTGATCTGATGGTTCATGAAGGCAGTTCACCACCAACTATCCAATAGCAAAGTAGGGATGAACATTAAATGCTGACCTCACCAGCAATACCCACATTCCATTATTCATTACAAGAAAGCTACTATCATTGCCTTTGTCATTACAGAAACAGTAACGTCTCCACACTTGTAGTACTTTCTACTGTTGTTATTTATGTGCAGGGACCTGACTCAAGACTTGACACACAGCAACATCTTAAAGCATTTGAAGTGCTCACTGGCAGCCCATCACCTTCTTCTTCATCTCAGACCTCACGCAAATCATCTCATACCTCGATGTCGGAATCTGCATGTAGGTGTTACTTGTGTTCTGTTATTTGGGAATCTTCTGGGGGTAAAAATTTTACATTGTGCTACAACTTAGAAATCTGTAATCTGTACTTTATAATATGCCTCATAGCAGATGATTTTGATATTTTCTGGAATTAGTTTACCCTTAATTATTTAATATGTCACTTATTTGTAAATTTGCCTAAAATGTAGATCACAAGCAGTGTTTGTGCAGACTCCTGCCTGAGAAGCAACTTGAATATGCTCCAATTTCCAAACCGGCACAACTGCTCCACAGCAGGTGTGTGTGTATGAGAGAGAGATATCACATTAAGGTTGTAATAGCCAGATTCAGATAGTGGAAATAAGCTCCCACTACCTATTAAATGCTCCCAATGCCATGCCTCAGATAGCCTTTGACAACCAAGTCCAGCCCTAGGAGAGGGAAACTGTGATCTCAAACCTCCACTGCCCTGTGGCTATACCCAACAATGGGGAAGGCTTTGGGAATAAACCCCGAGGAAAAAATCCAGACCTTGAAGCCCTTAGGCAGTCCTACATTGAATTCAATGCTGAATGGCAACTCCTGCGACACCGCTGGTGCCTAACTGTATCGGTCTCTGTGGTTCCTTTGAATTCATCAACTGCATGGGGAAGGGAAGCCAGTTGCACGGGCAACAGCTTGCTTTCCATATCGTGCATCGCTGGCTTGCATATCACAGAGACAACTAGGACACAATATCCATGGTTGACTCTGACAACAGATGGCTATATATATATATATATATATATATATAACAAAAAAAGCTTAAATAGTGATGGTGAGGGTAGTGTTCATCAATTCATTGTCCGTTCAGAAATCTGATGGGAGAGTGGAAGAAGCTGTTCCTAAAACATTGTGAGTGTGACTTCAGGCTCCTGTACCTCCTCTTTAACGCGAGCAATGAGAATAGGCTATGTTCTGGATGGTGAAGGACCTTACTGTTGAATGCCAGCTATAGAAGATGTCCTTGATGGTGGGGAGGCAAGTGCCATGACAAAGCTGGCTGAGTTTACACTCCTTGCTGCTTCTTATGATCCTGTGCATTGGACAATTCATTCCAGATGGTGATGCAACTAGTTAGAATACTCTCCATGGTACATCTGTAGAAATTTGCCTGGAGTCTTTAGTGATGTATTGAATCTCCTCAAACTCCTAATACAACATAGCCAGTAACATGCTCTTTTCATAATTGCATCAATATGTTGGGGCCAAGACAGATCTTCTGAAATGTTGACACCAGGAACTTGAAACTGCTCATTCTTTCCACTGTTGACCTATCGATAAGGACTGGTGTGAGTTTCCTTGGCATCCCCTTCCTGAAGTCCACAATCAATCCTTGGTTACTGACATTGAGCGCAAATTTGTTTTTGTGACACCATTCAACCAGCTGATCGATCTCACTCCTGTACGTGAAGTAGAGGTGCTCTTCCGCTTTCTTGGTCACGTTGTCATTGTGGTTGGACCCAGGCCGGTGATGTTCACTCTGAGGAACTTGAAACTCTCAACCTCAGCAGCTCAGGACCATGTCCTGTAGTCAATGTCCAGCTCTTTGTTTTCTGATACTGAGGTAAAGGTCATTGTCATGACACCTGTCACTAGGCTCTGTATGTTCTTCTTGTGCTCTGACTCTTTATGATTTCAGATAAGGCTCATTATGGTGGTATTATCTGCAAGTCATTATGGTGGTGTTACCTGCAAACTTGCAGATGAAGTAAGGCAGAACCTAGCCACACAGTTGTGAGTGTATAGGGAGTCTCCAATTCCCTCACAAGGCACTGCTTTCACCAGTTGTCCAAATTATTGCCTTTTGCCCTCATTCTTAAGCTACAGGCACTGCTGAAACCTGCTGAGGCAGGCAAACAACATGAGTGATTGGGGTCCTGCTGCCACCCCTATCCAGCACATCCTTCAGGGTTGGCACACCTACAGCACTTAGGCCCAAGGTGGCACGTGCATAAATTTTTGTTTGCTTGCAGCTTGCAGCGCCTCCCTCAATTCTTTAAACCTCACATATAGTAAAAAAGATACATAATGATTAACTTTACTGTGACAAACAGCTTATTGTGGCGACCCACTTTCTGCGCAGGCGAACCGGCTCACAAATAGCCAGCGCGCGGGGGGAGACTTTGGTAATGCACCTCTGATGTCATTTCTGCCCGGAGAGGGCGGGCGCTAGGGATTAAGTTTGAATAAACTAGTCTCGAAACGACTTACCGACTGCGTGTCGTTGTCTCTAGCTCTGTATGTAGTACATCGCTACATTGGTGACCCCGACGGTCCAAACGGGATTTGGACCAAAGATGACCGACTCTTCATCTGTTCACGCAGTTTCGCTAAAACTGCCGATTTTCTGGATGCTGCGACCACGTGTGTGGTTTAGCCAAGCAGAAGCCCAGTTCCAGATTCGGCAGATAGCTTCTGATTCCACGCGTTATTATCACGTGGTGAGCGCCCTTGACCAGGAGACAGCGGCCCAGGTTGCAGATTTCATACAGTCGCCCCCGGAAGAAGGCAAATATGAAGCATTCAAAGCGCTGCTCATTGGGACCTTTGGCCTCTCACGGCATGAGCGGGGTGCCCGCCTGCTTCACCTGGACAGTTTGGGAGACAGACTGCCGTCAGCATTGATGAACGAGATGCTGGCCCTTGCTGACGGACACAAGCCCTGTCTCATTTTCGAGCAAGCGTTCCTAGAACAACTGCCCGAGGACATACATCTGCTGCTGGCTGACGCAAATTTCAGTGACCCCCGGAAGGTGGCGGCCCGGGCAGACGTGCTGTGGAAAGCCTGGCGTCCGTTGGTCAGATTACCAGGCCACGTGCCCAACAGCGGACCAGACCAGGCCCGGCAGAGGGGCGCACACAACACAGAGGCAGGAGTGAGGAGGCCAATGAACAGTGGTGTTTCTACCAGCAGCGGTGGGGCACAAAAGCCCACCGTTGTCGCCCGCCCTGCAAGGGCCAGCTGCTGCTAATGACTATGGCGGATGGTCACCAGGACAGCCTCCTGTACGTCTGGGACAAATAGTCGGGACTCCGCTTCTTGGTCGACACCGGAGCAGAGATCAGCGTCTTGCCCCCGATGGGGTACGACACCCACAACAGGAAGCCAGGACCCACCCTGAGAGCTGCAAACGGCAGCACAATACGGACCTACGGCACCCACACAGTGCAGCTGCAGTTCGGCACCAGCCGGTTCACGTGGGACTTCACACTGGCCGCGGTGGCCCAACCACTCCTGGGGGTGGACTTCTTGCGAGCTCACAGCCTGCTGGTCGACTTGCAAGGGAAAAGACTGGTACATGTCGAGACTTTCCAGACGTTCTCCCTGGATGAAGCCAAGTTGCCGGCCCCACACCTGGACTCCATCATGCTGTCGGACAACAAATTCTCCAGAATCCTGGCGGACTTTCCATCGATTCTGGCACCGCAGTTCACGGCAGCCATGCCCAGACACGGGGTTCAGCACCACATCCCGACCAAGGGACCACCCCACCACGCCCGCGCACGAAGGCTCCCCCTGGAAAAACTCCGCCTTGCGAAGGAGGAGTTCAAGAGGATGGAGGAATTGGGGATCGTACGGAGTTCTGACAGCCCATGGGCCTCCCCCCTGCACATGGTGCCCAAAGCGGCTGGGGGCTGGAGACCACGTGGCAACTACCGCAGACTGAACGAGGCTACAACTCCAGACCGCTACCCTGTGCCGCACATACAGGACTTTGCAGCAAACCTGCACAGGGCAAGAATATTTTCCAAAGTAGACCTCGTCCGGGGATGCCATCAAATCCCGGTGCACCCTGAAGAGATCCCCAAAACAGCACTTATCACCCCGTTCGGCCTGTTCGAGTTCCTCTGAATGCCGTTCGGCCTGAAGAGTGCCGCACAGACGTTCCAGCGGCTAATGGACGCGGTGGGACGTGACCTGGACTTTGCGTTCATCTATTTGGACAACATCCTTATAGCCAGCAGTTGTCGTCAGGAGCTTCTGTCCCACCTCCGCCAGCTCTACTCCCGCCTGAGTGATTTCGGCCTCACGATCAACCTGGCCAAATGCTAGTTCGGTCTCGATACCATTGACTTCCTGGGCCACAGGATTACCAAAGACGGGGCAACACCTCTGCCCACCAAGATAGACGTGATCCGCCACTTTGCCCGGCCCAACACGGTCAAAGGCCTACAGGAGTTCGTTGGTATGGTGAACTTCTACCACCGTTTCCTCCCCTCAGCAGCCCGTATCATGCGCCCTTTGTACACCCTGATGTCGGGTAAAGGCAAGGACATTACTTGGGACGAGGAGGCCGCGGCCACTTTCGTTAAAGCCGAGGAAGCCTTGGCAGATGCCGCGATGTTGGTGCACCCCAGAACGGACGTTCTGACCGCCCTCACGGTGGACGCAGCCAACACAGCAGTTGGTGGGGTGCTGGAGCAGCTCATCGAGGAGCGCTGGCAACCCTTGGCGTTCTTCAGCAAGCACCTACGACCACCTGAACTCAAGTACAGTGCTTTCGACTGGGAGCTGTTGGCACTGTACCTGGCAATCCAGCATTTCAGGTACTTCTTAGAAGGCAGGCCGTTCACTGCGTTCGCGGACCACAAACCGTTGACCTTCGCGTTCACGAAGGTGTCCGATCCCTTGTTGGCTCACCAGCAGCGACATCTGTCCTACATCTCCAAGTACACGACGGACATCCAGCATGTCTCAGGAAAGGAAAACGTCGTGGCGGATGCACTCTCCAGACCAGCTGTCCAGGCCCTGTCCCTGGGGGTGGACTATGCAGCACTGGCGGAGGCGCAGCAGGCAGACGACAAGATGCCCAGCTACAGGACCGCAGTCTCGGGTTTGCAGCTGCAGGACTTCCTTGTAGGCCCAGGTGAGAGGACCCTCCTGTGCGACATGGCTACCGGCCAACCTCGCCCCATCGTCCCGGCAGCCTGGAGGCAGCGAGTTTTCAACTCCATACACGGTTTGGTGCACCCATATATCAGGACAACTGTCCGGCTGGTCTCCAGCAAGTTTGCGTGGCACGGATTTCGCAAGCAGGTCAGTGAATCGGCCAGAACGTGCGCGCAGTGCCAAACAGCCAAGGTGCAGCGGCACACTAACGCCCCACCACAGCAGTTTGAACCCACCCATCGGAGGTTCGTCCACATTCACGTGGATATCGTGGACCCCCTACCAGTGTCCCAAGGAGCGCGGTACCTCCTAACTATGGTAGACCGGTTCACGAGGTGGCCAGAGGCGGTCCCACTCACCAACACATCTGCTGATTCCTGCGCCCGAGCACTGATTGCAAACTGGGTAGCACGCTTCGGGGTACCGGCCCACATTACCTCCGACAGAGGCGCTCAGTTCACCTCCAGCCTGTGGTCGGCTGTGGCCAGCCTGTTGGGAACACAGCTACACCACGCAACTGCCTACCACCCACAGTCGAACAGACTAGTGGAACGCTTCCACCGTCACTTGAAGTCAGCTCTCATGGCCCACCTGAGAGGACCTAACTGGGTGGACGAGCTTCCCTGGGTGCTGCTTGGAATTCGCACAGCGCCCAAAGAGGATCTGCACGCCTCGTCGGCCGAGTTGGTGTACGGCGCTCCCCTGGCCGTCCCAGGAGAGTTCATACCAGCCCCAAGGGGGCAAGAGGAAGAACCCGCAGCAGTCCTGGACAGACTATGTGAAAGGCTCGGCAACCTGGCCCTCGTACCAACTTCACATCACAGACGGACCCCGGCCCATGTACCCAAAGACCTGCAGAACTGTAAGTTTGTGTTTGTACAAAGGGGCGGACACCGGGCACCGCTACAGCGGCTGTACAAGGGGCCATTCAAGGTGATCAGAAACAACGGGTCCACATTCGTACTGGACATTGGGAGGAGAGAGGAGGTTTTCACGGTGGACCAACTCAAACCAGCCCATGTGGACTTGGCGCAGCCGATCGAGGTTCAGGCACCACGGCGCAGAGGCCGACCTCCCAAACAGAGGCTGATCCAGACTGTGGACATTGGGGGGTGTATTGCCGGTTCTGGGGGGGGGGGGGGTTATGTGGCGACCCACTTTCTGCGCAGGCGAACCGGCTCACAAATAGCCAGCGTGCGGGGGAGACTTTGGTAATGCACCTCTGACGTCATTTCCACTCGGAGAAGGCGGGCGCTAGGGATTAAATGCCAGCGCCGCGAAGTTTGAATAAACTAGTCTCGAAATGACTTGAAATGCGTGTCGTCTTTAGCTCTGTATGTAGTTCATCGCTACAGTATGTTTTTTACAAACTAAGAATGCTGAGATGTTTTCACAGGAAGAGTCTCACTGAGTAGACATTTGTAAGAACACAGGACAGTGGGTGAAATGTTCTGAAATCCTCGCAGATCCAGCGGACTGTTCAGTATTTGGATAGTAATAGGTTGGACCAGTTGGCATTGGCTTCATTCTGCGTCTAGTTTTTCTGTCATTAGTGCGTGACCACTGGATGTTCAATGATAATAACAGTAAACACTTTATGTAGCTTAGTGTCTTCATGAATATGCATGTGAGTCATTGTTTTCAGTTATGGACTTGGTCAAGTCTAATTATAGGAGTAGATTACTGATGTGCCCAGTCTTACATGCATTGCTCTCCAAACAACCAAAATAATAGCCGGATATAATATATTTGTCATCATTAGTGCAGCAACAATAGGCCCACTAAGAGTTCAGTGCATTTGTTTTCCTATTCTTAATCTTTTACAAATAGGAACCAATGTTAATTAATTTCATATTCACATTTCTTATGTTATACTGTATATGAGGTACAATAACAATACTATTTAGAATTTATGTTAATTTTCAATTGTCGTTTTAAAAGATTAATATTAATTTTTGAACAGGTCTTCTAAAATGCTTCATTTATTTCAATCTGTCTATTATATTAATATAAAACAATAAACACACATAAATAGCAACAGATGCACCGTAGAAAGCATTATTCTAGGGTGCATCACAACCTGGTATGGAAGTTGTCCTGTCCAAGACAGGAAGAAGCTGCAGAAGATCGTGAACATAGCCCAGCACATCACACAAACCAATCTTCCATCCTTGGACTCACTTTACACCACATGCTGTCGGAACAGTGCTGCCAGGATAATCAAGGACACGACCCACCCAGCCAACACACCTTTTGTCCCACTTCCCTCCGGGAGAAGGTTCAGGAGCTTGAAGATTCGTACGGCCAGATTTGGGAACAGCTTCTTTCCAACTGTGATAAGACTGCTGAACGGATCCTGACCCGGATCTGGGCCGTACCTTCCAAGTATCCAGAATTGACTTGCACTACCTTACTTTCCCTTTTCCTTTCTCCTTTAAAAGGTCCGTAATTGTTATTACTAATTCATTAATCAATGATAAAGCTCAAAATTACTACTTTACTTTATTGTCACCAAACAATTGATACTAGAGCGTACAATCATCACAGTGATATTTGATTCTGGGCTTCGCGCTCTCTGAAGTACAAATCAAAGTAAATATAATAAAAATTTAAATTATAAATCATAATTAGAAAATAGAAAAAGGAAAGTAAGGTAGTGCAAGTCAGTTCCGGATATTTGGAAGGTACGGCCCAGATCCGGGTCAGGATCCGTTCAGCAGTCTTATCACAGTTGGAAAGAAGCTGTTCCCAAATCTGGCCGTACGAATCTTCAAGTTCCTGAACCTTCTCCCGGAGGGAAGTGGGACAAAAAGTGTGTTGGCTGGGTGGATCGTGTCCTTGATTATCCTGGCAGCATGCGGTGTAAAGTGAGTCCAAGGATGGAAGATTGGTTTGTGTGATGTGCTGGGCTATGTTCGCGATCTTCTGCAGCTTCTTCCTGTCTTGGACAGGACAACTTCCATACCAGGTTGTGATGCACCCTAGAATAATGCTATCTACAGTGCATCTATAAAAATTAGTGAGGGTTTTAGGGGACAGGCCAAATTTCTTCAGCTTTCTCAGGAAGTAAAGGCGCTGGTTGGCCTTCTTGGCAGTGGACTCTGCTTGGTTAGACCAAGTCAGGTCATTTGTGATATTCACCCCAAGGAAATTAAAGCTTTTGACCTGTTCCACCTGCATACCACCGATGTAGATGGGGTCATGCGGTCTGCTACTCCTTCTAACGTCAACAACCAATTCCTTCGTCTTGCTGACGTTGAGGGATAGGTTATTGTCTTCGCACCATGCCACCAGGTTCTTAATTTCCTCCCTGTACTCAGACTCATCATTACCCAAGATATGGCCTACCATTGTGGTGTCATCAGCAAACTTATATATTGAGTTCGATGGAAACTTGGCTACACAATCATGGGTGTACAGTGAGTACAGCAGGGGGCTGAGTACACAGCCTTGTGGGGCACCGGTGCTCAGAGTGATTGTAGAGGAGAGCTTGTCCCCTATTTTTACAGCTTGGGTCCTGTCTGTGAGGAAGTTGAAGATCCAGCTGCGGATCTGAGTGCTAAGACCCAGGTTCTGGAGCTTAGGAATCAGTTTATTTGGAATGATGGTATTAAAGGCAGAGCTGTAGTCGATGAAAAGGAGCCTTACATATGCGTCTTTATTCTCCAGGTGTTCTAAGGAGGAATGTAGTGCCAGAGAGATGGCATCTGCCATTGACCTGTTGCTCCGGTAGGTGAATTGCAAAGCATCGAGGTTGACCGGTAGGTTATGGTTGTTGTGTGCCATAACCAATCGCTCGAAGCACTTCATAGCAATTGATGTCAGAGCCACAGGTCGATAGTCATTCAGGCATGCCACCTTGCTTTTCTTCAGCACCGGGATTATCGTTGCCTTCTTAAAACACGACGGGATCTTAGACTGAAGCAGGGAGCAGTTGAAGATGTCAGCAAACACTCCAGCTAGCTCGCTTGCACAGGCCCAGAGAACCCATCCCAGGACACCATCTGGGCCCGTCGCCTTCCTTGGATTTATGTTCAGGAAGGCTCTTCTAATGTCTTCCTCGGTGACGATGAGTCTCGATGCCACCATGTCTGGTTCATCCAGAGGGGGCGATACGCTCTTCTTCTGTTCGAATCTTGCGTGGAATACATTAAGTTCATCAGGAAGAGAAGTGCTACAGTTATTGATATTCCCAGCCTTTTCTTTGCACCCAGTGATCTCATTTAGACCCTGCCATAGTCTACCGGCATCCAACTTGGAAGCCAGTAGACTATGGTAGCCCAGGTTAGCCTGGGCTTCCAACTTGGCTCAATATTGCCTCTTGGTGCCCATAATGGCTTTCTGGAGTTCATGCCTGGTTTCCGTGTGGCGACTGGTATCCCCGGACCTAAAAGCCACAGCTCTAGCCTTCAAAAGGGACTGGACCTCATAATTCATCCAAGGTTTCCGGTTAGGGAATACCCCGATCGTCTTACGAGACACACAGTCCCCTGTGCATTTCCAGATAAAATCCATGACAATAGACAATAGACAGTAGGTGCGGGAGTAGGCCATTCGGCCCTTCTAGCCAGCACCGCCATTCACTGTGATCATGGCTGATCATACACAATCAGTACCCCGTTCCTACCCTCTCCCCATATCCATTGACCCCGCTATCGATAAGAGCTCTATCTAACTCTCTCTTGAATGCATCCAGAGACTTGGCCTCCACTGCCTTCTGGGGCAGAGCATTCCACATATCCACCACTCTCTGGGTGAAAAAAGTTTTTCCGCATCTCTGTTCTAAATGGCCTACCCCTTATTCTTAAACTGTGGCCTCTAGTTCTGGACTCACCCATCAGCGGGAACATGCTTCCTGCCTCCAGCGTGTCCAATCCCTTAATAATCTTATATGTTTCAATCAGATCCCCTCTCATCCTTCTAAATTCCAGTGTATACAAGCCCAGTCGCTCCAATCTTTCAACAGCTGAGGCATACTCATCAAGGTTAGCTGCCGAGTCCTTGAATACTAACCAGTCCACCGATTCAAAGCGGTCACAGAGGACCTCATCCGTTTCCTCTGTCCAACGCGACACCACTTTTGACACCGTGACCTCCCGCTTCAGTTTCTGTTTGTAAGCCGGGAGGAGGAGTACGGCCTGATGGTCCGATTTTCCGAAGTGAGGTCGTTGGACGGAATGGTAGGCATCTTTGACTGCTGTGTAGCAGTGGTCAAGTATATTCGGGCCTCTAGTGGAGCAGGAGACATGTTGGTATAACTTCGGCAGCACTTTTCTGAGGTTGGCCTGGTTAAAGTCCCCAGCTGTAATGAGCAAAGCCTCCGGATACCTGGTCTCAAGTTCAGGCATACAGTGTATTCACAGCACACTCCACGTCTGCCTGGGGGGGGGGGGGGGGGGAATGTAGGCCGTTGTCAGTATGACCAAGGTGAATTCCTGTGGCAGATAATAGGGACAGATGTTCCAGGTACGAACTGCAGGAGCTTGTCAGTGCCACTGTGTCCCAATACCACACAGTGTTGATCAGTAGGCAGACACCACCACCCTTCGTCTTGCCTGAAGACGCCGTGCGGTCCATCCGATGGATCGAAAATCCCTCTGGTCGGATGGCACAGTCGGGGGTGGCAGGGGAGAGCCAGGTCTCTGTGAAACAGAATACACAGCAGTTCTGCATCTCCCTGCAGTAGGTGAGTCTCCCTTTAAGATCATCCACCTTGTTCTCTATGGCTTGCACATTAGCTAGTAGGATGGTGGGCAGAGGGACCCTAAAGCCCCTCCGCTTCAATCTGACCAGCAGCCCAGCTCTTTTCCCATAGTTCCTTGGTAAATAGTGCATCTTTGCAGGTTTCCATCGATGCAGTGTGTTGTTGGCAGCTCTTTGAGGTTGGTGGATGTGTCCCGCGGGGATCGATCGGCATATGAGAGAATTTTTTAGAAGATTATCGCTGATTTGGATTTCAGAAAGTATCATCCGCTGTTATGTGTTCTCAAAACTGTCTAGTTGGCACAAAGTCGTATGAAACTTTTCCTGTGAAAACATCTTAAAGAGTTCCATCAACCCTGCACTAGAACTTCTTGTCTGTGTGTGTATTACAATTGTATACAAATTAAATGTGGTGTTTCATTCTTTCTCAGCAACCCAGAGCAAGGTGCTGTCAGAGCCTACTGCAATGGCCTTGCAGACAACACCATCGGTGCAACATGATACAGGAGTACTGCTACATCCAGCTGTCACAGAGCAGGTACGGGTTCTTCATCATTTAGCAGCTTAGAATGGTGATGCTTTAGTGGAATTACCAAACATACAATATTAATAAAACAGAAACAGAAACAGAAAATGCTGGAAACTCAGCCGTTCGAGCAACATAAATGGAGAGAGAGACAGAGTTGATGTTTTAGGTCATAGTGGTTGACCTGCTCAGTCCTTTCAGCATTTAACTTACTCTTTCTATCCAAAACTCTCTTTCCAACTCCCTCTGTCTTTCTCTCAGTTTCATCCTTTTCTTCTATTTTTTAGTTTAGAATTTGCAGGCTTCAGTAAGGATTCATCAGTTTGGTTGTTTAACACAGGTCCCTGTTACCCAGCAGGGGTCACTAGTCTGGGAACTGGATGACATACCTTAAGGCTGCATAGTCTGTAGTGGACGAACTGTCTTATTTGTGGACCATCCACTTAAGACGGGCCGGTTCATCTTCAGCTGTGTCGTTGCCGATCTTAATTCTGTTATCAGCTCAGAAATTTGATTAATCACTGATTGCTTGATGTTCAATTCCATTTGCAAACTGTTATCAAATGATGCAGCCCAAGTCTACATGCAACAGTAAGTGATGAGAATGTTTGTGCCACATGGAGTCCAGGCAGTACACAGCTTCAACAGGAGACCGTCTGTGGCGTAGCAGTGAATGAGTCACCCCCATTCGCATCCTTGGTGGTCATTATTGGTTAGAAGTTCAGCTGGACCAAGCAGATAAATATTGTGGCTTCAAAAGCTGCTGAAAGGCTGGGTATCCTGTGGTAAGTGACATCCAAAGGCCTCGTCACCATCTGCGAGACTCAAGTCAGGGGTATGATGAATTACTATCGACTTACCAGCTCTACTAAGAATCAAAGCTTGGTAGCATACGGTATATCCCTTCTGGATTAGAACACTACAGAATCAAATCTATCACCGTCATTGCTCCATGGCTGCAGTGTGTGGCATCAAGAAAATGCACTACATCCTCAAACTCACACCTCTACCACCGAGAAAGATAAGGCAGCAGGAACATGGAAGCACCAGCACCCAGTTTCATACACGATCCTGGTTTAGAAATACAGTGGATTCTGCTTAATTGGGCCATCAGTTAATCAGAGCATACAGCTTCTTAACTGGGACAAAATGTACTTCTCCCAATGAGTCTCAAATAACTATAATTCACTGTATGTCTTTTGTACCTTCATCAACAATGTATCTCTTCACAACAACATTATGAAAATAGTTTCAACAGGAAGCTGCAGTGATTCAGAAGGTGCCTAACCACTGTTTCAAAGAAAAATAGGGATAGGCAATAAATGCCAGCATGCATGTAGCTTAAAAATTAAAACATCAGCTGCCTAGCTTGTGAAAATTTGACTGAGGGAAGGTTTTATTGACCAACAGCTTCTGGTTCAACTTAAAAATGGTCTTACCAGCACAAAAATTCTAACATTCATGTGTTTGAATGCTCATTCTTTCAGCAAGATATTGTGGTATTGGTATTGAGACTTGAGGAGCTGGAAAGCAGTTTGGACAACTTCCTGATTTCCACATTAAACTGTGTGTGTGTAAAGAGAGGGGGGGGCAGGGGGGGGGGGGGAGTTATCCAATACCTGGTCCAACTGATGTGCTAGAAAAATGCAAATCATTTTTTCTTCTTTTTGTTATGTGCTCTGATATAAGAATTGTGCAGAATATTTTTACCTGATTGCAATTATTATTGTTCACTTTTGTATCATGTATGCCATGATTCAGTTACAACATGGGGATAAAAATGGTTGCTGAATGAATTACAAATGCAAACCCATTAATTCAAAGTTGTTTTATATCTGCATTTCATTCTACTTCTAGGTAATTACTAATTAACTGAGTTATTTTTCGACAATTTATATGTCCCCATACTTACTGCAAAGTATTGACTCACATTGACCAAAATTTTCTTGACAGAAACTTCTTTACTGTGTCCAATGAAACTAGTAGATACCTTTGGGTTGTCTCTTGTTTAGCATTTAAAAAACTATCTTAATCCAGGGTGTATTTAATGTCAAATCCATCTCTTGATTTACCTTTGCAGTCATTGTTGTCCCAAGCTAAAGTAGAATTGCAGCCTTCGTCAATGACACAGGTTAGCAAATACCTCATTTAATTGTGTGATTGTATTTTCAATAATTTCTCTGTACATTTGTTCATAATCTCAACCACATTGATATACAGGGTAACCCAGAGATAAATCATACATAAAATTACTGAAAATTAGATTTTGAACATTTCTTATTCATTTTTTTTAATCTTCACTTTGACCATGTTCCCTACCTGAGTGACTAATGAGGTTATATGCTTCCTTATCAATTCTGAAGTGTGTGATGAACGCAAGAATCAGACTATCAACCCCTGTAGCTGCTCTGTCATTCAATAAAACCTCAACTGTTTTTCTACCTCTGAACCATTTTTCTCCATTCACCCCATATATCTTAATCCCTCTGATATCCTAAAATCTACGATAACTTACTTTTGAATACTTTCCTTTAATTCTGATATGAAACTACTGTTTAGTCTGTAAAGGATGATGCTCCAGACCTTGGTTCAGATCAAAAACTTTATGCTTTGAGGTCTTTGCATTTAATGGCTAGTTTAATGTAATCATTTTCTTTTTTAAACAATCCGGCATGTAAATTGCCCTTCACAATCTTTTTGGTATTAAAATGAACACTGTGGATCACTGCAGATGTGACTGAATGAAGTCACCAGGAGACACTGAAGCTGGTGATATAGGGGTCTTCATTCAGCACACAAGCAGGCATCGTACTGGAGACACCCTTAGCAGAGGCACCCTGACCCGATATGACATGACATTTTATATGTTAAAGATCAAAGGTGACAGGAGGACAATTCTATAGTTACAATGTATCTGTAATGCTTCCTTTGAATCATGTATAATTTTCAAGCACCTAGATCTTCATACCAATACTCCAGACACCCAAACTGAATGCATTCATGCATATGCAGACATCTCAGGTCAATGAGCGTTTCTTAGTTTGCAAACAACCCCAGTCTGCAGCTCCAAAAACACCATCTTTCTGAGCTGCATTTTAAACTCAATCTACAATCCATACTCAGATCTGGAGACTGGTTGATGTTGAAATTAATATTTGCTATATTCCAGAATGCCAGAATGAATAAGCCCTGTCAACCCTCAGGCTGTTTGTGAAAGTTGCATAATAAACATGAACTTCAATGGAAGATTCAAAGAACAATGTGTTTAGGTTTCCTAGTTTCACTACTGAAATGTTGTGGAGTCTTGCAGTTGTCACAATGTTGCATAACAGGCGTGCTCTCTGTAGACGGTTTTTCTACCAATTTACAAGCAACTCTGCTGTGCCACAGGAGGGTTGCTGCTGACTGAGTGGATTCTGCTTTGATTGGAGGCTTACTTCCAGGGTTTCAGGTGGACCTGGACAGGGTGAAGGAATCTACCTGTGGGAGCTTGTCCTTTATGCAAGAGGAGCATGGAGACTCCAGGGCTATTACAGGCTGGCTCTCCAGGCATGAATATCTCTGTAAGAATATGATTCAGGCTCATTATGTCAGTATTTTGGCAAAGCCTGAATGCAGCCAGATGTCTATACTTGCACTGTCTGCTCCCGAGGGCAGAAAGATACGAACAGAAATTCCATCTATTTGAGTACGGAGCCTGAGTAACCTGAAATGTAGCAGTGAGCACCAGAGTGTGAGATGTGACAGCAGTCTTACACGATCCTGATGTTGGGGAGCTGCGAGTGGTTGTAATGCTGACTTTCATGGGCAAAACTAACAGGAGAATGTTTGAGGCTGCAGTTAGGATTGTAGGAGGTCTTCGATCTCAGTGAGGAGAAAGAATGCAATCTGAGCATTGGGCCATTGAGAAGCGAGGTTTCAGGTAAGTGAGTAGGCCATTAGTTTACACAACATGGGGTTGAAAGTCTCATGGCAGAGAACTTACTGAATTTATACCCCTCCATATCATCTGGTCTTCCTCTCATGCAGTCCCACAAAATAGCCATCTGAAAATGGTAGTTACTATATGTGTGCATGAATCAGACTCATTTCTGACTACATTGTGAATTGTATTTATTCACATGAGATGTATCTGATTTAATAATGAACAGATTTAATACCTTATATTAAATGTACCAGTTCTTAGCACAGTTCGACGTGATTCAGTCTCTCAAAGACCAATTAGAGCAACGGACGCGAATTCTCCAAGCAAACATAACGTGGCAGCAAGAAGAACTCCAAAAAATCCAAGAACAATTGTGCATGGTGGATAACTCAAGCTTACAGGTGAAAATGCACAACCTTTCTTCATTAATATAGTGAAATAAATAGTATAGAATTGGACAAGTTTTACCTGCTTCAAAATCCAAATTTTGTTTACATGTTGTGAAAGGATTAACAATTTTAACAATGCATTCGAACATGTTTGATTCACTATGGAGCTGGGGAAGGACATCCCTGTGTGCTTCATTAGCTTGTTTCTGTTAAATAAGCAAAAGACTGGAAAAACAGTGAACAAATAAAAACCCCAAATGAATCATTAGGAAGGTTTATCCATGATTAGATCCTGTGAAAGACCATGAAACGTCTTGTGCAGAACTTGCACTTTGTTGCTGGGGACTTCATAAAAAGTGATCCCATTGGGCCACATGCCAGAAATTTTTGTATGCTAGCCAAAGATATCATCAGATGATAACATTAACTGTAAAGAAAAATAGCAAATTGAAAGGAGATGTTGGTAGGGATGATAACAGAGCAGCAATGGCGTGAGTTTCTGGGACAAATGAGGAAGGTGCAGGATAGATGTATTCAAATCAACAAAAAAAAGTCAACTGGCAAAATAGTACACCTGTGGCTGACGAGGGAAGTCAAATCTAATATAAAGGCAAAAGAGGAGGCATTCAAATCATTAGGAGGGAAAAAATGAAATATGGAAGCAAGTGAGCAAACAATATCAAGGTGAGTAGAAAAAGCTCTTTCAAGTGTATAAAAAATAAAAGGGAGATGAGAGTGGATATAGGACCGCTACAAAATGAAGCCGGAGAAATAATAACAGGGGACAAGGAGATGGCAGATGAACTAAATGAGTATTTTGCATCAGTCTTCACCGTGGAAGACACTAGCAGTGCGCCAGGTTTTGAAGGGTGGGAGGGAAGAGAAGTGAGTGCACGTTACTATTACAAGGGAGACAGTCCTCAAAAAGCTGAAAGACTTAAGGGTCACCCAGAGAAGATGAACTGCTCCCTAGCATTCTGAAAGAATTAACAGTAGAGATTGTGGAGGCATTAGTTATGATCTTTCAAGAATCATTGGACTCTGGCATGGTTCTGGAGGACTGGAAAACTGCAAACTTCACTTCATTCTTAAAGAAAGGAGGGAGGCAGCAGAAAGGAAATTATAGACCAGTTAGTCTGACTTCAGTGATGGGAAGATGTTGGAGTCAATTGTTTGGGATGAGGTTATGGAGTACTTGGTGACACTGGACAAGATAGGACAAAGTCAGCATGGTTTCCTGGTAGGTTGGGTAAGGGGGTTGCAGTGGATGTTGTATATCTGGATTTTCAGAAGGCCTATGACGAGGTACCACACATGAGGCTGCTTACCAAGCTGAGAGCCCATGGTGTTACAGGAAAGTCACTGGCATGGTTAGAGCATTGGCTGATTGGTAGGAGGCAGTGAGTGGGAATAAAATGATCCTTTTCTGGTTGGCTGCCAATGACTAGCAGTGTTCCTCAGGGGTCGGTGTTGGGACTGCTACTTTTTATGCTGTATATTAATGATTTAGATGATGGAATCGATGGCTTTGTTGCCAAGTTTGCAGATGATACGAAGATTGGTGGAGGAGCAGGTGGTGTTGAGGAAACAGGAAAGCTGCAGGACTTAGACAGATTAGGAGAATAAGCAAGAGATTGGCAAATGAAATACCATGTTGGAAAATGTATGGTCGCACACTTTGGTAGTCGAAATAAGTGTGCAGACTATTTTCTAAATGGCGAGAAAATCCAAAAATCTGAGTTGCAAAGGGAGTTGGGAGTCCTTGTGCAGAACACCCTAAAGGTTAACTTGTAGGTTGAGTCGGTGGTGAGGAAGGTAACTGCAATGTTAGCATTCATTTCAAGTGGTTTAGAATACAAGATCAGGATGTGATGCTTTATAAGGCACTGATGAGGCCGCAATGCTTGAGTATTGTGAACAGGTTTGGGCTCCTCTCTAAGAAAAGATGTGCTGCTGTTGGAGAGGGTTCAGAGGAGGTTCACAAGGATGATTCCGGGAATGAAAAAGTTATCATATGAGGAACATTTGATGACTCTGGGTCTGTACTTGCTGGAATTTAGAAGGATGGGGAGGATCTCATTGAAACCTTTCAAATGTTGAAAGGCCTAGACAGAGTAGATGTGGAAAGTATGTTTCCCATGGCGGGGGAGTCTAAGACAAGAGGCCACAGTGTCTGGATAGAGAGGTGTCCATTTAAAACAGAGATGCAGAGAAATTTCTTCAGCCAGAGGGTGGTGAATTTGCGAAATTTGTTACTACAGGCAGGTGTGGAGGCACAGTTGTTGTGGAGATTGGTAAGTTCTTGATTGGCCACAGAATCAAAGTAATGGGGAGAAGGCAGGTAGTGGGGCTGAGGAGAGGAAAACAGAATCAGCCATGAGTGAATGGTGGAGCAGTTTCAATGGGCCAAATGGTTTAATTCTGCTCCTATATTTTATGGTTATGGTCTTAAAATGGTAAATTCAGAGCTCAGTTAAAGTATAGATAATGTATAAATTCACAACTAGAGGGAGTGTGATATTGGATCTCCTATTAGGGAATTATACAGGGCAGGTGACTGAAGTGTGTGTAAGAGAACAATTTGGATTTTATATCATAGAGTACAAGAGCAAAGAAACAGATCCTTCGGACATCCAGTCCCTGCCAAGCTGTTATTCTGCCTTGTCCTATCAACACACTCCATAACCTGCCCATCCATGTACTTATTCAAACTTCTCCAAATCAGCAGCAAACATTCAAACATGTATTATTAAGCTAAAGTACTTAGCTCATCTCTCTTTCAGTTATTACTGCAACAACCAGCGTCGATCAGTTCATTGCGGCACCAAGAGTCAAAACAGCAAAAGCAGCAACAAATGGATGTGATGATGCAAGAGCAGGGTCCTCACAGTAAACAGATACAGGTACCAATATAATATTCAAAGGGAAACAAGCTAAATTAGTTGCTTGCCAACATAAAATGCTGAAAATGCAAAACAAATCCATCAATTTTGTAAATTCTACAAACTGGGAGGTAAACAAACCTGAACAAAGCATTGATTTCTTTGCTGCATTATCTGTAAAAGTTTAAAACTTGTTTTCCCTATGTAGGATAAGCAGAGAGAATACTATAAGGATACATAAATGCTGTTAGGGAAGTTAAATACATGTACTGTATTGTAAGAATGCAAATTGATCTTTCTATTACCAGTGTGCATGCTCTTTCCAGGGTAACCTAGAATGTAGAAGATGGGACCTAATGATAGTAACTCTTAAGTCAGTGAGATTCAGGAGGTGTCGAGAGTTGGCATTCAGTAATACTACCAGTGGTGGGAGAATTTTTTTCTACGATATCCACCCATCCCTAGAAATGTCACTGCAGAGAATGAGATCATTCTGCACATAAAACCCATGAAAGTTCTGTCCGTCCTCTGGTCAATCAACTTGTCCTGGTAAATTGGTCTATTATTGTAATATGTACCAAAATGCTGTGAAAAATGTCTTACATACCATTCATTAGAATTATACAAGATAAAACAATAGCAGAGTGCAGAGTAAAGTGTTACGGTTACCAAGAAAGTGCATTGCAGGTTCATTCTCTGAGACCTGATATCACACTCCATCCCTGGACTCATCTTTTACCTTTATACATGCCATGGTTGGCATAGAAGCTGAGCCCATTCATTCAAATGGAAGTGCTGATCTTCATTAAAAAGGAAAATGAAGTTCATATTTTATTTACAATTAATTTACGTGATGTATTTTCAAATAACTTTATTCTTTCTTTCCAAAAATATTTACTTTTTGACAATTTAAAAGTATTTTCACACTTTTAAATGTCTTTGATAATCAGAAAAGACATTCTGACAACATGAACTGCCAGAAGGTTATCCAGGGCAGTCTGTGGGTGGGGCCTCAGTCTGTGATTTTTGTCGAAGGTAGCTGATGTAGCAGCATATCCTGAAGTAAAGAAGAGAAATGTGAACATGGGGGTTTGATTTGTTGGGTTAAATTAAATATTTTAAATTAACTAGTTGCTATGAAAATCAATGCCTTCTAAATGCTTTTACAGGATATTAAAAGAACGCATGGTGGACAGATTGTGCAGCCTTCCCTATCCAACCAGTTGTCTGGGAGCCTGGCATTACACCTCAGCAGCCCCATGATGATTTCTCAGGCTCCCACAATGACAGTCCAGAGAGAAGGCACTATTGGTCATTCAAATCCCAACTTTACTCGAGATGGGCACTTAAGGTAAAGACATAGTTTTTACAGTTTATGATTAACAAATTATGGATTCATAGCAATTTAGAGCACAGAATAAGAACAGTTGCATTATTGTGCTAGAGGAATCTTGGAGAAATGGAGTTCAGAAACCATTGATTGGCTATGATCATGTTGAATGGTGAAGCAGGCTCCTATTTTCTATGGTTCTAGTTCCATGCTGTAAGATTAGAGTAGTTTAAATACCTCTAGATCTTTGTAAGTAGCCATTAACAGATTTTGGGCTAAAAACTGGTCCTAGCTTTAAAGCACAATAGTCCATGTTCAGGCTGTGCGTTCTTTCCAATTATTTTTTTCTCTACTTATGCTTAAGTCTTAATAAAGTGCCTCTGCATTATGCATGTAGCTTCAGGCTTACTGTAAATCAGACCTAACCATATAACCATATAGTATTATCACAGCAGATAGTGGCGATGAGGCCAAGACCATTCATTTTTACTAATGTTTAAGTGCCAGAGCCAATGTGTGGAACAATGAAAATGTCTAAATGTCATTGACCAATTTGTTCTGCTCCACCATTAGCCTTCCAACAGCGTTTGCTCACCATTTAAAGTGTTAAAGTATATACTCTGCAGATGTTCATGAATCCCATTTTATTCTAATAATTGCAAGTGTTGTACTTTTTAGTGGCACAATATTCTAATAAATGCCCCTTGGCCTCTCAGACCCAGATAGTTGTGCTTCACATTTGTGTCCTATTCTCTCCGCTCTGACAATTGAGTGAAGAGTTACATTTTCAGCCTGTTGATTTGGTTACAGAACAGTGATAGGGAGACAGTTAGCTCACACGTTATTCTGCAATCCTGTGTTCAGATCTAATTGCAGGATTGGATTTCAGCAAAACTATTGAGGTAGTTTCTTGCCAAGTCAGGTTAAGTCAAGTCACTTTTTATTGTCATTTCGACCATAACTGCTGGTACAGTATACAGTAAAAACGAGAGAACATTTTTCAGGACCATGGTGCTACATGAAACAGTACAAAAACTAGACTGAACTATGTAAAAACAACACAGAAAAAAACCTACTCTAGACTACAGACCTACCCAGGACTGCATTTTTTTGATGAAGAATCAGTAGTGCAAATGTCAATGCTGGGCATGAAGGTTTCAATGTGTTTACTTCATCATCGTATTCATGGATTTGGCAGTGAAATGATAATGCTGAGCCCAGTTTACACTTTCTGCTAATTGTTTACACAATGTAATTGCAATGGTAAAAGATAAAAAAAAGATTTAAAAATAATTTTACAGTTGCATTCAGAGGTATAAACCAGCATGCCTAATTTTGTGAACAAAATTATGAAGATTTATTTCTGACATAACATCTGGGGAGTATTGTCTATATTTTTACTGCTTTACGTCAGTTGTGTTAATATATTGATATTAAAACCATTCCAGGCGGAACCTTTCTGAGCCAGGTGTGAATTTCTGAAAATATTCGGGATAGGTAAAGGAGAGCCAGTGAATGTCATTTACTTAGATTTTCAGTAGTCCTTTGACAAGATGCCACACATGAGACCTGTAAACAAGAGCCTGTGGTATTACAGGAAATATACTAGTGTGGATAAAAAGATTGGCTAGCTGCCAGAAAGCAAAGAGTGGGAATAAAGGCGGTCTTTTCTGATTGGCTGCCAGTGACTAGTGTGTTCCGCAGAGGTTCGTGTTGGGACTGCTTCTTTTCATGTTATACATCAGTGATCTTGATTCTGGAATTGATGGCTTTGTGGCCAAGTTTGCGAATGATATGAGGATAGGTGGAGGGGCAGGTAGTGTTAAGGAGCAAGGAATCTACAGAAGGACTTATACAGCTGAGAAGAAAGGGAAAAGAACTGGCAAATGGAATACAGTAAAGGGAAGTGGATGGTCATGCACTTTGGTAGAAGGCATAAAGATGTAAACTATTTTCTAAACGGGGAACAAATCTAGAAATCAGAGGTTCACAGGGACTTGGGAGTCCTAGTGCAGGATTCCCTAAAAGTTAACTTGCAGGTTGAGTTGGTAGTCAGGAGGACAAATTCAATGTTAGCATTCACTTCAAGGGGGCTAGAATGTAAAAACAAGGATGTAATGCTGAGGCTTTATAAGGTAGTGGACAGACTGCACTTGAAATATGGTGAGTAGTTTTAGGCCCCTTATCTAACAAAGAATGTGTTTGCATTGGAGACAGTCCAAAGGAGATTCATAAAAATTATTCTGGGAACGAAAGGGTTAACTTACAAGAAGCATTTGATGGCTTTGGGCCTGTACTTGTGGAGTTTAGTGGAATTGATTGGTGGGGGGGGGGGGGGGGGGAATTTCCCATTGAAACCAATCGAATAATGAAAGGCCTTGAGGAGAAAATGTTTCCTGCATTGGGGCCCAGCCTCAGAATACAAGGATATCCCTTTTGAGTAGAGATGAGGAGTAATTCCTTTAGCCAGAAGGTGGTGAATCTGTAGAATTCATTGCCATGGACAGCTGTGGAGGCCCAGTTATTGAGTATATTTAAAGTGGAGGTTGATGGGTACTTGATTAGTAAGGGTGTCAAAGGTTACAGAGAGAAGGCAGAAGGACAGGGTTGAGAGGAATAATAAGTCAGTCATGATGGAGAAAACTCGATGGGCCTAATGGCTGAGAGCATGACACCTATTTGGAATCATCAGTCTATTAATTTGATATACTCGAGGTAACAACTTAGCAAACTTTAGCTGGAAAAATAGAATTAGGAAGTTAGTATTATTTTCATGTGTTGTATGTGATATGTACTGTGTTTTGCATCTTGGTCCCAGGGGAACATTGTTTTGTTTAGCTGTATTCATATGTACAGTTGAATGACAATAAATCTGAACTTGAACTTGAATGATTTCATCTATTAACTCATTGTTTTCTTTCTAAAGAATGCTACTTAGTCAACCTATTCAACCAATGATGCCTATTACACGCCATACAAGACAACCCATAGAGTTCATTACAACTGAACAGCAAGCTAAGTAAGTATAATTAGAGTGTCACTGTTCTCTTTGTGCAAATCTGGGTGCTGTAGCTCTGTGAAATTTTATAAACAATGATTTTATCTAGATTGAAGGACATTTGTGTATGGCAAGAATAAAATCCAATACTTGTAGAAACCTCTTAATTTGATTTTGATTGGTAGTATCCTTACAAAGTAGAAATTGAATATTCTGAATTGATGGTCATTAATTAGGGTTTCGTAAAATCAAGGTTTGTTGTTCAAAATATGCTTTAAGTAAGCATTAACGTGTTGAAAGTGGTGAAGAAAGAACTTTAAATGAATGGAAGGCATGAATATGTTACAATGACAAGTGAAAATGATACAAGGGAAAAAGAGATGGGAATGGAACAAGGAAACAAAGAACGGTCTGGAAGACCTATATATTACAACAGAATCATCGTCAGTATTTACTGTCTGAAAGTGGCTGTGGTCACTATTGTTTGATCAATCAGTTCAATGCCTTCTGATCTATTATGCTGGCAAGATTTCATCTTTAAGCTTTTCAACTTATCTGATACTTAATTGACCCTTTTTTTCCATAAATGAATCTAACAGATACTCACAAGGACAAGAACTCTCTCAAAATTTGGTAGAACAGCCAGTGAGAAATAATGTGCCGATGGTTTCTAATACAGTGCTTATGGGTCAAATAATAACAGCTCCAGGATTTTCTATATCACATCCATCTCTCTCTCAGCAAACTATGCAACTTCAACAGCAGCAACAACAACAACACTACTTACAGGTAGGGTACTAATGAGGAACTGGGGATATAAAAAAAATCATTCTGAACTTATGTAACCTCTGGCTAAAAGAATAACTGGGACTGAATAGGAATTTTTGAACTGAAGTAAACTGTGTCTTCAGCAGGTAGCTCATTACCAGTTCTCGTCGGCTTGCAGAGAGACATTGAGAGTTTGATAACACTGTACCCTCGTTTGAGTAGGGGAAGGAGGACTCACCGATAAGGACAGGAACGAACATCCAACTGTAATTAAGTCAGGGCCTAGCAAAGGGAATAACTGATAAGGATTGGACAGCACATCTATCTGTAATTAAGCCTCAATCTAGCAGACTCTCTTATCTGTAACTAAGTTTTGCACCAACAGACTTGGTGAGCATACCAGTTTAAATAACATCTTGCAACAGTAAAGTGTGGGGCTCACTATGTATAAATATACAGCTGTAACCTGAGGGAACGGCCCACTTGTCGGATGGTGGCAGTACTTCCCTTTGACAACTGGGTCTCAAACTCTTGCAGGAGGGTGCACAATAAACTGTTTTAACTATAAGAAGCTGGTCTCCCGAGTTTTATTCAGATTTGACTTTAGCACTAATGAGGATCTTACAGCTGAAACAGACCAACCTGTTTCCAGGTTTAAAGTCAGGTGATCACAGCCAGCCCATGCAACCCAAGATAAGTTTGAATGCCTCGTTTCACCATACATGTGCTATTAGTTTCCTCTGATGAAGGAAACTGAGTTCAAGCTTCATTTTAAAATATGAGCTCATGATCTGCACTGAGACTCTAATGTACTTTTGTGTGAATAGAAGTGTAGTTCAGATAACATGTTTGGACAAAGACTGTATACTTCTGCTGAGATGGTTGTAATTTTGCCTAATTAAGTTTTCTTTCATTTCTTTTAAGTTGCAATTATTACTTTTTTTTCTTTATACTTTAAAGATTATCGAATGAACTATTGTTTTATGTCTGCTTCTTCGGAAATGGTCGACATTACAGCACATGCTGTGTTAAAAAGGGCAAGGCTTCATGTGGAAAGTATATGCTGATGCGGTTGGACAATTATGAAATGGATTAATTGCACAGCTGATAATTAAGGGTTTGTTTCTATTTTTCCAAACAGACACAAACATCTGGTTCGCTGCAAAGTGATCACTCAGAACGACTCCTACTCCCTTCTTATTGTCAGCAACAGGATATTATGGGATACCATTCACAACCTCAGCAAAGACCACATGTTCAGCGACTTTCTGAATCATCGAATGTGTAACATACTTACCAAAAAAATTATACTTCAAAACCCCGAATAAAAGCAATGCCCATTCTTTTGGTTTAACAAACCTACAGCTAATGTGCTGTTTGTCTTTATGGTTAAGTACACTAAGTGTTTAAATTTAAATTTCAGAACACATCATGAGATTCAATAAAATTTCTATTTCTAGAAAATGGAAATAGAATGACATATTTGAAAGATTCATTCAGTTTGGAATTACGGGCCACAATGGTTGTTTTCACTCTCAGTTTTAGGGTTCATTCGTTGAGTTCACTTCTCAGCTCATTAGCATGGTTGAATCAATAGTTCAGTGGTTACATTTTTCTCCATAACGGTGTTACTTTTATAACTGCAGTTGGAAATGACTTTGCTTCTCGGCAACGCATTTCAGAAATCCTTGGGCTCTTCACTTGATTTTTCAACCGTGGACCATGTGTGCCAGGACTTCCACTGTACAATCTTAGATGAATTTCACAATCAAAACTATAACAGTTTTCCACAAATATACACAGATAGAGGTATTTAGCCAGTGATTTCTGTACGCCCTTTCTAAATTTTGTTGATGCATTGCAACTTGAGAATCAAGTGATAGGAGAAAGATACACCCTTTGCACAAACTTGGCTTTTATGTTTGTCATGTAACCCTGTTTGTGTTATGAATTGAACATATCTTTTAATATTTCCTGTGGTAAAGTGTAATATTAGCTGATTTAAGGACACTTACTTTGGCCAAATCTTTCCAGCCCTGTGGGATGTGTTCATTTTAATTTTAATGTAACAATTATGAATTGAAGAAGAATTCTACGACACAGAACATTTAAAATGGTTTACTTTGTGCTGTATAACTTTCAGAAACATGCACTTTTTCTGATTTGTATGTTTTGTTAAAGCTGTATTTGTTACATAAAATTCTCTAAGTAAAATGTGGAAAAGAATTGTCTACATACAGATAATGTAATATATGAGTTATTTCTGTATAAATCATTCTTTGGAACAAAAGTGGATTTTAGTCTAATTTTGTATAAAATGCATAAAATAATTTCATTTTTGTCGGTGATCATTTTGTAATAAATAGTAATCATTGATAAGACTCAAATATGTTGTATACAGTAATGCATATTTATCACAACATACAATATGCTTGCATTTCCTGCACACTTAATATATGGATACACATCCATAAAACGGATTCATAATCCAAAATTGCTCTGAATTTTTATCCTCGAGTTATGGATACAATTATGACAGCAACTTCTTCCCCGCTCTCCCATGATCGAAGTTCAGACACAATCGCCGTGATCCAGGGGGCGGGAGGGGGTAATGTACTGGGAAGCGAGGGTGGACAGAGGGAGGGAGAGGGTGCGGGAAGGGGGCAGTCGGTGGGGGAGAAGCGCGGGTATGGGACGTAGTCCCGCCTCTTGCCCCGGAAGGCCTACCTAGACCGCACTTTAGCGACCGCCCTCCCGGCGCTGCTCCTTCCTTTCCGACGTCTCCCCCGGCAGGGTGAGTAGGAGCGCCTGAGCGCGGCCGGTGTTATCCGCGTCCATCGGCTTGAGGAAGCGCCCGCCGACCACGGTAATGAGTCAATAATGAATCCATCAGCGAGGCCGACTTCCTCTAGCGCCTATTTCTTTCCCGGCTGGTGGATTATCTAACTTTGGTGAACGGGACGGCCTCGGCCTCGCCTGCTGCAGGAAGCAGCCCCAGGCTTGGCCTGAGCTGTGAGATGGAGCCGGGGTCGTGTCCGCGGTACGATGATCCGGCCCGGCACCCGGCGCCAAGTTCGAGGTTAACGAACTTCGGGCAGTGTGAAAGCTGACCATTACCGTCAGCGACTGAGAGTGTTTAACTAACCTCCGTGTCCCCGAGTCTCACGCCCCGGAATCCTGTTTCTCTCTACAGATGGCTCCGGCAAAAAAAGGTGGAGAGAAAAAGAAGGGCCGCTCTGCCATTAACGAGGTGGTTACCAGGGAATATACGATAAATGTGCACAAGCGTATCCACGGAATGTAAGTAAAGAGTATTGTTAAAATAAAATGACTGAAACGCTGATTGGACATCTATAGGAAGAGAAACAGTTGATGTTTCACCTCACCAACTGATGCATTCTCATTTTTCTGCCGTGGTTACCCCATACCTATTCTCCTTGCTTATCAAGAGTCGAAGGGACTTCGCCTTAAAAATAATCAGGCAGCTTCCTTTGAGGAAAAGTTGACAAGACTTGTAGCCTTCAGGAAAACGTTGTGTTTAGGAAATAGGCGACCATCGTTTCTAAATGGTCATGTCTACTTGGTTCAAGACTTGAGAGAAGAAATAGCTTATTGGCTTTAATCCTCTCGTGGCCCTTGAGGATCTTGTCCCCTTGCACATTTTAAATTCCAGTAGTCCAATCCTGGCCTATCCATTCCAATTCTTCTGCAACAACATTCTACTAGGTATCAGTCTAATCAAACTCTGAACATATTAAACTTTACATGTATTGATGCAAAATTCTTAATTTAGAATGCCTCAAATCTGCACAAGAGCAAGATTAGTTAGATGGATATAGACCAATGGTGAACTTTTTGAACAGTTCAGAATCAGATTTCGTATCACCGTCACGTTGTGAAATTTGTTAATTACTGGCTGCAATACATAATATAGGAAAAAATCAATTGCAGTAAGTTTCTATGTATATTAAATAGTTAAAAATTGTGCTAAAACCAGTAATATACTTCTGAAACCTGTGCAAAACAAGCTTAAAGAGGTGTTTTTATGAGATTATGAGTAATTCTGACTGAACTTAAGCTTGTAGGGCAGGCTGGACGATGCTAGCTTTTGAAAAATTGTATAGGTTGGGGCATTGAGGAAGCTGGCCAGAAAGAATTTGGGGAGGGGTTAGGCAATGGCTGTGTATTTTTTAACTTTGCAAATGCTGGAAATTCAGAGTAATACACAAGATGCTGGAGGAATTCAACAAGTCAGGCAACATCTATGAAGAGGAATGAACAGTTAGATAATTGATTTTCCCTGTTGCTGTTCACAATACAGTACATATTTGGATACATGGGGTGGGGGATTGTCTATGGCATTGTACTGTTTGCCATGTATACCATTGAACAGATTACCTTTATTTTTATCTTGAATATAAACCAGTTTATCTGCTAAATTAACACCTTTTGATTCACAATTATTTCAGAAATTTATCATGTAGCAGAATTTGAATAGATTGGAGGCTACACTGGTTTGAATTGTCCTTGGTTTTTATTATTAACAGTGTGGGCACTGCAATTGCAAACAAATAATTTGGAACTTTCTTTTGAAGTGGCTTTAAGAGGCGAGCTCCACGAGCCATCAAGGAGATCCGAAAATTTGCTGTGAAGGAGATGGGCACTCCTGATGTGCGTATTGACACTCGCCTAAACAAGGCTGTTTGGGCTAAAGGTG
Source organism: Hemitrygon akajei (assembly GCF_048418815.1). Taxonomy (NCBI): domain Eukaryota; kingdom Metazoa; phylum Chordata; class Chondrichthyes; order Myliobatiformes; family Dasyatidae; genus Hemitrygon; species Hemitrygon akajei. The sequence continues at coordinate 144,073,429 of NC_133127.1, forward strand.
TGAGGTATGTGACCAGTCACAAATAATTTCTCAAGCCAGTATTTTTTTATTTGAATTAGTTTGGCTGTTCTTTAATAATCGTTCAGTGCTAGCCACTTCTAAAACTCAAAAACTTTGCTTTATCCAGGTCAATTATTGGGCCTTAAAGTGATGGAGTTAGAAAGCACAAAAAAAGCTCAAATTTCCTATGCTGACCAAAATATCTGTCTGAGCTGCACATATTTGCCTGTTTAGCCCATGTCCCTCTAAATCTTTTCTATGTGTACCTGTCCAAAAGTCCTTTAAACATTGTTATCATACTAGCCTCTGCAGCTTTGCTTGGCAGCTCCTTCCACATACCCACTATCCCATGTTCTGTGTCCCTATCAAATTGTTCCCCTCTCAGCTAAATTTTGTTCTTCAAGTTTAAACTCCGTTTCTGGGGAAATACGACCAGCCACTTTGTTGTCATGATTTTGTATTCTGGTGTCCCCCACTTTAAAAATGTTCGCTTTACGCCATTTCGGCTTAAAGGTTTTATAGGAATGCTCTACCTTTGTAAGGGGGGGCACCTGTACCTCTTTCAGCCTCTAAACTCTAGGGGGGTGGGGTGTTAATCTGTCCAGCCTTTCTTTAAACTCAAGCCCACTAGTACAAATAATATCTTCATGAGTCTTTTGTGCACAATGTTCTGTGGTCTCATCAACGACCACATAAGATGAATGATTGAATGTGGCCATAAATAATAAACAGCATTGCCTGTCACCCACCGTGCTCTTAAGTGCACACGCTCTGGGGCACTTTATTAGGTACACCTGTACACCTATTCGTGAATGCAGTTATCTAGCCAATCTTGTGGCAGCAATTCAGTGCATGAAAGCATGCAGATATGGTCAAGAGGTTTAGTTGTTCAAACCAAGCATCAGAAAGGGCAAGAAATTGATGTGGTTGACCATGGAATGATTGTTGGTGCCAGCCGAGGGTACTGGTCCTCAATAGCCCTTGGGGATTCTGCCGTGTTTCTTTACCCAGACTTAGAAAGAAAGGTGTAGGTATCTCTGAAACTGCTGATCTGGGATTTTCATGCACAAGTTTCTAGAGTTTGTGAGAATGATGTGAAAACAATCCAGTGAGCAGAAGTTCTGTGAGCAAACATGCCGTGTTAATGAGAAGTCAGAGTAGAATTATAAGACTGGTTCAAGGTGACAGTTACTCAAGTTACAACAGTGGTGTGCAGAAGAGCCTCTCTGAATGCACTACATGAAACTTGAGGTGGATGACTACAGCAGCAGAAGACGTGCTGGGTCCCACTCCTGTGCCTAATAATGTGGCCACTGAGTGTAAATGACATAATGAACCCTGTGGCGCTCCACTGGTCGTGGGCCTCAAGATTGTAATAACTACTTTGAACTTTGCATTTTCCTCATGGTTTGTCATTGTCTTAATTCTAGCAGATTTAAGAGTTTTTTTACCCAGATAATGTCATTAACAAATGTAAAAAGGGCACTGGTCCTCATTAGCCCTTGGGGATTCTGCCGTGTGGTCTGTGCCCAGTCTTAGAAAGGAAGTTTTCCTCTTTTATTTATGTAGCTCAGTAAATTCTTTATCTGTACCCATATCTGTTGCTTGGACCATATAATTTTTGTTGCGTAGTACGTGTTATTTGTGCACAAAGACTTCTGCTTTGAAAATAGGTCCTTATTGCCCTAGATGTTTTGCTCTGCATCCCTTGGGAACTGCTTGCCCAATCATTTCAGTCTCCACGTGCTTCCTGCATCTTGACATTTCTTTAGAAAATCATTTTGAATAGCATGTCTGACAGTAAAATTTTGATAATCTGCTACACGACTATTTGGAAATCCTGGTGATTCTGGATCTGCCTCATCAGAAGGTGTCTATTTTCATTCTTCAGGTTCCCTCAAGTCTGTTTGTTTGTCTGGTTCTGTTGACTCTGCCCCCTTGAAATTTACTGCCTGACATCAGAGTATTACCAAAAATAACATCCCCTAGGTCAGTGGTATGTCAAATTGATGTTTGGTTTGTTTAAATTTTTAATTCAAAGCAAAAATCACTTGGTTAAAAATAAAATGCTAATTAAACTAAATCTTTGGAGAGAATTAATATTTCAGGTCTTTAGGCTGATGCCCAATACATTCACTGACAATGACACACCCTACTCCATTCCTGGTTTAAAGCACACTATCAGTTTTATTCATATTTTCCTAAGCCTAATTTGGACTCTGCAGTTCAACATGCCAATATAAAGTTATATTTTGTCCCCCCCTCACCCCAGGAACGTTCCATACCGCATTCGTGTGCGTTTGTCTAGAAAACGTAATGAGGATGAGGATTCCCCTAACAAACTCTACACATTGGTGACCTATGTTCCTGTCACAACATTCAAAGGTAAGAAGTTGATGCATTTAATTTCCCTGTGCTATTTTCTTTTTGTCACTTTGGGATGTACTGCACAATCCAGGTCTTCCACCCTACTTTGTTGGAGCAATTCGGATACTAAAATAACATTCAATTGACATAGCTCCTGCAATCAGTAACTGATGTTATGAAGGGGTAGCTTTGAGTTGGCTTTTAATGTCCAGTTACCTATGTCATGTTAATGGTGATAATACCCAGTTCTGTTAGAACAAGTTCTTTTAATCAGAATTTGGTGTTCTTTCCCATCAGTTACTCGCTGCAGTACAGGTTCCCAACCTTTTTTATGCCACGGAGCCTTGCCATTAATCGAGGCGTCAGTGGATTCTAGGTTGGGAGCCCCTGCTATGCAGGTAAAGCTTTTTTGAATGACAGATTTTGTTTTCTGTAAGGTATATATGCAGCTATAGATATTTCATAGATTAGAAATTGAGATAAAATGTATTGATTGAAATAGTAAATCTACCGACTGCAAATTGGTAATTCATCTCTCAATATCAGCACTAGTCTCAGTATTGGGGAGATTTGTGGAGTATGCTGTGGTAGTTTTTTTGAAATCAGGGAATTGTTAAAAGTATAGTTGCAATATCTACAAGAAATAAAACCTAGGTTTATTTACTGGATAACAGTTCCTAAGCAAGCCATTAGAAGGGGAAAATTGTCTATTGGATAAGCTGCTGATAGTTGAATGACTTGAAGATTTTGATCAAGTTTTTATTCAATTGGATATCTGAAGTACATGCATTTTGTTTTTGCAGGTTTACAGACAGTCAACGTTGATGAAAACTGATCACACATGATTTAAAAAAATAAACAGTAACTTGACTTTCTGCCTGGTTGATCTGTTTAATACATTTACAAATGATACAGCTATAAAATTGAAATCACATGCAGACAAAACTTACAAAAATGAATTTATTCAAAAGTGCATAAACTCAGTATATTTGACATTTCACCCAACATGAAACACACACTTATAGTTTCAACTGCCAGCGCTGAAACAAGTCTACCGGGCTAGTGGATAGTCAGGTTAATTCTCTGTTGGTACTGATTTGCTTTAGCATGTAGAAGTTTACTTTTTATAGCTACGGATTTCTCAAAGAAGTTCACAAGGCTTTGCTCAGTCAGTAGTGAAGCCAAAATTTGCTCAAAAGACACATTCCAATCGTCTACTCCAGGCTGTGAGAGGGGATTATTGTTCATGTGTATATTCTCTTCAAATACAGTGTCATTTGCATCTGTGGGCGTTAGAAGCTCTGATCCTTTAGAACTTGGTAGTTCCGACAAACTGTTTGAACTGCGTATTCTTTGTCCTACTTCCCCAATCTGCAGTAGAAGAGTTGTGACTGTTGCAATCGCTTGGTAAAGATTATTCTCTTCAGGATCTTCTCGAAACATGCTGTACATTGATTTGCAAAACTGGATGAACTCTCTCTGCAGGAGAACAGATTGTTCCATGCACAAGGTATTACAACCAAATTCAAAACAATTCCAAACAAGGTTTCTAGAGTTAGCAATAGGCCTAGTAGTAAATTAAAATCAAATTTACGTGATCTGTAATTAGTATAGTACCAACTGTTAATGCAGCAGTATCCTCAATAATTTGTTTTTGCTATACTCCTAAAAATCACGATTGAGACAATATGGAATAAGGCAGCAAGTATGAAGTAACAGTACAAGCAAGTGATTCAATTTAAGAGGCAGTAACACTAGCAGTAAGCTAACATCATTAGGATGGATCTGAAAGCTGTGACCAAGAGTCCCATCATGAAAGATAAATTGAATAGTCAAAATGACTGAGAATTGGGAGGAGGGGGTTGGGAAGTGCTTGAATTTAGTGCAATAATAGTTCTATAAGAGAACAAAAGCTGTATTTGGGGGATTAAAGGAGAAAACCAAAGTTGAGATCCAAAAGTGGGTGTCTTAAGGATTTCCTTGTATTTCCCACATAAAATTTTCATTGCACCTTGCATTTAAATTTTGTTTTAAAGACTTGGAAACTCTACTGTCACTAATTTTGCTTCTCCAAGAGTATTATAAACAATTATACATACCTGGTTCATCAGAGAAAGATCTTTTGTAACTTCTTTAGTCTTAACTAAATCTTGAAGCATTTGTTTCAGCTGACGTTGGTGATCAATTGCTTCACCTTTTGGAGGATATAATCCATAATTAAAGGAGACAAGAACCACAAATTTGGCAATATTAACCATTTGCTACAAGTCATTCTTTTAAACTCTGTGGGTGGATTTGGGGATGTGGTTCATTTCACTTAACCATTACCCAAGGATATTCTAAAGTATAATATCTACCACTTGAAAATGGTGAACATGACTGCTTTGCACCAGTATTTTCCAAAGACCAACTATCAAATCAAGGACAGACCTTCACCAGAATAAATGCAAGTTAATTTAACAATAATGGAAGAAATGGTACTAAAGGGGATCAAATTCCTTAGGCCAGACAGTTTTAAAGCAAATGAGAACACTGCAGGTGTCTTTCTCTTCAGAAACCATTTAGAAGGATTCGTGCCACACAAATGCTGGGCAGTGAAGATCTCCCAACAAGAGAACAAATGGCTTTACTACTTGAGTTTGCTTCTAACAATTATCTTCAAAACCGGATATTCATACCAGAAACTGAACAGAAGTAGCTGTGTGCTTAAAGAGCAAGTCAGGAATCCTGTGGAGAACTCATCTAATTTCCCAAAGCCCGTCGATCTACAAGACTCGGGTCAGTAGCATGAAGGAATGCTCTTGTCCTGATGAAGGGTCTCAGCCCGAAATGTTGACTCTTTTCCATAGATTCTGCCTGGTCTGCTGAGTTCCTTCAACATTTTGAGTGTATTGCTTTGATTTCCAGCATCTGTAGATGTTAATGCTTCCTACTTGCCTGGATGAGTGCAGATTCAACCATACTCGAGCTAGACAGTTATGGGCACAGCAGCCAAGTGAACGAGGTTCCATCCACAACCACTGATGCACAGTAGCAGCAGTTTGTCCCATCTATAGGATGCACTGCAGAAACTCCCAATGACTCCTTCAGTAGTATCTTCCAAACCCATAACCACTACCAGCAAGGACAAGCAGTAAAAACATTATCTGATCAGTTTATAAAAATTATCAGAGACCTGGTAGTTTCCATGTACAGCACTTTCTAAAAATAGTCTAGAAATTAGTGTCAGCTTTCTCAGTACAGTAGTGAAGTTACTAAACAGGATTGCAAATTATCCTTCCTTGCCTGGATGAGTATTTTCTTCAGCACTCATTCACTAGATCCGTTTGTGGAACTTTGTCCCATCAACTAATTTAATCCATCAGGTAGAATTCAGCAACTCAACCTAATTCATTGGTTGTGAGACTGCTTAACTCTGCTTATTACATGTTGCTGCTGTTTAGTTCACAATCATTCCTGTATAAGTTGGAACCAATGCTGCTTCCAGAAAGCCCTTCTGTACTTATAAGCATCCCATTTTCAATCTACCATCACCTTCTACTATTGAATCCCAGGAGACACCTTCAACCATTCTGATATTCTCTTCCCAAGTACATCCCCCTCATCCAAAACTGCTGCTTTCAATTCTGCAACCCCAACCCCCCTCCAAACATATCATGAAAACTCATCTGTTTATCTGTCATAATTAAACAAGGACAGAGTTAAACACCAGCATGTCTTCATTTTCCACTGTGGCCTTAGCTTTGCTGTGTCACCCCTTCTCGTTGTCTAGCATTACAAGCTGTCCCTTCAGAATTCCTCTTCTACACAAAACAACTTCACATTTTAGCAAAAATAGAATCATTACACCGAAATTTTAAACGTCACTAAAGTCAATCATTTTCCCTTATTTCATTTGCATGAGTCTAGAGACACTGCACATTGTATAAAAAGCTGTTGCAAAGAACCATTTAGAATGAGATGTCGACTGAATTTTGTAACAGTAAATTATTTAAAAGCAAGCGATAACATTTCCTTTATTTTTCTACACGTGTGCACACAGACAACATAGGTGGCTGAGGAGAGGATGTTTCTTGTGAGAGAACCTAGAATTATGGGAAATCCCTTGAAAAATATGAGATCACCTATTTAAGACTGGTGCAGAGAAGTGCAGTTTCACCCATACCCACCCCCAAGTATTGCGTGTTTTTGAATATATTGTTAAGACAGAACTAGTTGGATTTTGGAAAGGATAGGGATGAAAGGCTGCCACAGGCACATGGGAATGGTAGGCCAGATCAGCTATTATTAAATAGGAAAGCAGGCTGGAGAGGCCACGTTCCAGCTTCTGCTCCTAACTCATTCAGTCATGTCACTGACCCGAGGGGGCATCACAGACACGTTAATAAAAGTATACTTGCTATTTGATTTGCTAAAATAGTCCGACTGAATACTTGAAATGAAGGTAGTTCTCAGAGGAGAAAAGCTGGTTGTGTCATCCTCACTGCAAGCTGGAAAAGAAAGACTGAATTTCAATCAAATCATATAAAAGATCCTCAAGCAATAAACCTGCAAAGTAGTATTTTGAAGTCCACAAGTTATTACAATTTTAATGACATGGTATTCTTATTCAGACAGAAATGAACTTGCAAAGGTTTTTGCAAGTTGAATGCCTTGCTTTTAAGTCTCTACTTTCTGGTGTAGCTGATAATGTGGAATCCATGAATAACAACTATAGTAATCTATTTCCATGGATTTGTTTTTGTCCCTTCATTATATGCATCATAGTTCATGAAGAATTTACTTAAGGAACAGAAACAGACACATCACACTTTCCCAAATCATTCCTGTAGATATGTGGAAGAAGAAATTCAGTAGTGAAAATGTTAAGAGGGTCAGGTTTCTTGGCACTTTTTCCATCCCTGGTGCTGATTGAAACAAATTTGGAAGTTGAAAGCAAGAATACAGCTACATTACTGTTGAACCATCTTCCTTATCAAAGGCTTTTCCCTGTTGTACAAGCCACATCAATTCAACTGGATTGCAGAGATGTAACAACTTCCATAATTAATTTCACTCATAGCATAAATATTACTTATGCCATATTGCAAAGCACTTTTATCAGTATTATTGCAGGGTTTATTGGTTCTGCAAGAATGAGCACATTCCATAAAGACCATAAGACCCAGGAGCAGAATTAGGCCATTTGGCCCATCGATTCAATCATGGCTGATCCTTTCTTCCTCTCAGCCCTACTCCCCTCCTCCCAGTAACCTCTGATTCCGTGTTCAATCAAGCTCCGCCTTAAATACACCCAATGACCAGGCCTCCACAATTTCCCGCAGTAATAAATTCCACAAATTCACCACTCTCTGGCTCAAGAAATTTCTCCACATCTGTTTTAAATGGACCCCCCCCCCCCCCTATCTCAAGGCTGTGGCCTCTTCTCCCTGACTCCCCCACCATGGGAAACATACTTTCCACATCTACTCTGTCTAGGCCTTTCAACATTCAAAAGGTTTCAATGAGATGCCCCCCTCATCCTTCTAAATTTCAGTCAGTACAGACCCAGAGTCATAAAACTTTCCTCATATGATAATCCTTTCCTTCCCAGAGTCATCCTTGTCAACCTCCTCTGAACCCTCTCCAATGCCAGCACATCTTTTAGATGGGGAGCCCAAACCTGTTCACTATACTCAAGTATTGTAGCCTCAGCATCACATCTCAATCTTGTATTCTAGAAGTCTTGAAATGAATGCTAACATTACATTTACCCTCCTCATCACCGACTCAACCAACAAGTTAATCTTCAAGGGTGTTCTGCACAAGGACTCCACTTTGCAATTCGGATTTTTGTATTTTCTCCGGGTTTAGAAAATAGACTGCACTTTTATTTCTATTACTAAAGTGCATGACAATGCATTTTCCAACATTGTATTTCATTTGCCACCCTCTTGCCCATTCTCCTAATCCGTCTAAGTCCTTTTGGAGATTTCCTATTTCCTCAACACTACCTGCCCCTCCACCAATCTTCGTATCATCTGCAATCTTGGCAACAAAGCCATATATTCCCTCATCTAAATCATTAATATACAGTGTAAAAAGAAGTGGTCCCAACACTGACCCCTGTGGAAAACCACTAGTTACTGGCAGCCAACCAGAAAATGATCATTTTGCTCCCACTCACTGCCTCCTACCAATCAGCCAATGCTCTAACCATGCCAGTGACTTTCCTGTAACACCATGGGCTCTTAACTTGGTAAACAGCTTCATGTGTGGCACCTTGTCAGAGACCTGAAAATCCAAATATACAACATCCACTGCATCTCCTTTATCTGTACTACGTGTAATCTCTTCAAAGAATTCCAACAGGTTCATCAGGCAAGATTTTCCCTTAAGGAACCCATGTTGACTTTGTCCTGAGGCTCCAAGTACTCCATAATCTCATCCTTAACAACTGACTGCCAACATCTTCCCAAGCACTGAGGTCAAGTTATAAATTCCTTTCTGCTGCCTCGCTCCTTTCTTAAAGACTGGAATGACATTTGCAATTTCCAGTCCTCTGGCACCAAAGCGTGCCCAAGCTCAGAAGACCAGACCGGTTGACAGAGCTGGGAATAACATTGTATGAATGGACAGCAACATTAGAGTCTATGAACTGAGAATGAGACAAGGTCAGAGGTGGAGAGTTCATGGAATTGTACAGGCTAGGGTTTTGCCACAATGGTTTTGCAAGAGTTTTTTTTGGGGGGGGTGTTAATCGTGGGATAACATCTACCTGGTATTTCAAGTACAAATAAGCTAAAATCACAGGTACTATTAGTAATGTCAGGCATTCAGCACAGAATCTGTATAATAACAAAATTCTAAATAGAAATTGACTGATATAGATTGAGTCAACATTTTCAAATAAGGGTTCTTTTTCAGACTTTTAGTCAAAAGTTGTTTTACCTGGTGGAATGTGGAGTCTGTACAACAGTCTGAGATTTTCACTGAATTCACCATAGTACATTACATCTATATAAGAAATTAGAACAATTATTCAATGTGTCCACTAACACTGATGATTCTAAGAGTTTGTTTCAGAAAATATCAAAAAGAGTAATGTGTGTTAAAGTGAAAGAAATGGAAGAAGTTTTACCCAAACAGCTGACCAGCTCTTTGAAGTCAATGAGAGAATCTGCATCTTCATCAAACAGTCGAAATGCTCTCTGGGCCAGATCATGAGTATGGGCACCCCATGTCCATGGACTCAGAAGACAGAAAAGGCTACAGAACTGGAAACTATTTATTCTGTATTGTTCCAGATATGGGAGGCTGGGGTCATGATGCAGTGCTGCTGAACCGTTTCCACCCCAGTAACAACTTAAAAGATGCTCTCTCTAATTAAAAAGAAGAAAATGGGAAATTTTATCAGGAGGCTTACATTTAGAATTGTTTAAAGTTTTACATAGGAAAATCCAACCAAATATTTGCAATTCGATCTGTTTTTCTTAACCTCTTTGCAGTCTAGAGAGTTCCACATTTACTGCCCACCCACTTTAGCCGCTGTTTCCTTAAATCATCGAGTTCTGATCTGCCTACGAGAGTCAGATAACTTGTCAGTAAACCAAAGCACACATTTTCTCTGCAATGGCAGTAATGGAGATGGTTCCAAATTCCTCTATTTATAGGAGCAATTAATAATTCACATGCATGTGTGCATGCAAGGGTAACAGAATACTCTTGGGAACATTTACTGCATGGTACAATAGATGAAAATCCCTCCCAAAAAAAATTGCAGAAATGTGAATCAAAAGCTGGGAGTCCTGGGAACACACAGCATGTCAGAGCGTACCTGTGAAAAGAAAAGCAGAACCAATAGTTCTAGGTATAATGCTTCTCGAACAGAAACATGAGCTTATTTTCCTTTTTCACAAATGCTGCCTGATCTGCTGTGTTTCTATTTCTGTTACTAGTTTCAGTTTGCACATTAGTAACTGTAATTAGTCTGTAACTTAAAAGGTGCCAATATATGATTAACTCTCCTGTCACCCACCTACACTAGTGGTAATTTACAGGAGCCAATTAACCTGGCAGCACATCTTGGGAGATGGGAGGTGCTGGTGCCCTCCTGCAAACACACAGGATCTCAAGGAGAATGTGCAAACTCCCTACAGCCAACACGAGGTCAGAACCAAATCCAGGCTGAAGGAGTCAGAGACCAGCTGTGCCAATCTCATTTAAAACTTTAGAAACCCATTCTAACTCCTGAATTCTGTAAAAGCCAAGGCGTAAGATTATTATGTCAGTTTATTTCACACTAACAATATCTTAAAAATACTTTAAAAATAACAATTACATTATCTTCTAAATTTTAGAAGACAGAAACTGATCCCAAATACAAAATTACAGTGCTCATTAACAAACTCACCTTAAATAGGTCATAGATTTCTCCAAGATCTTCAGTACTAAATGAAACATCAGGTGCCACGACTCTAAGCTACAATATACATTAATATTAAATTACTCATTGGGCCTTCCTTTAACTTCAAAAGCTAACAACTTGAAAATAAATCAATTAAACTTTAGTATGGTACAGAATTCACAAGCTTCAATCCCATCAGCCATACGTGAACCCCCTATCTGCTTGACTAATACATCTTCTCATAGTTAAGAGAAGCTTATTGCCTGTAATTGTTCCTTCTCCACATTCATTAATTTCTTTAGCTTCAAATTCCTGGTTAATTCATTTTGTTCATGTATCCATGGGATCCCACTAATACGTCACTCTTACCTGACTCTTAACTAATGATCTGCGAGATTATTAAAATTCATTATTACACAGAACTTTTGTACTTAAATGTTGCATGCCACATTGTTACACGAGTTCATAGCCACCTCTTCCTGTATATCAGTAATGTTTATGTATGTGCGATTAATGTAAACTGGCTGGACTCCATGAACTGAAGGGGTAGTTTTCTTGCCCTCTTATCGGAGGTGAATGAAGAAAGACAACTTGTTGCCAAAGCTGCAGAATTATTTAAAAGGAAATGCTATCTTCAGGCTTATTGTCAGTATTAATAACTTGGGAGCTCACAGCACTTATCTGATACTTGTTTAAAGCTCAATAATAGTAGTTCTTATGAACTGCATCTACCAAAACGTTACATTGATATTTTCTTTTTCTGAATAAAAATGCGAACACAGGCATATTAATGAATCTGGGCTGGAAATACAATATTATTATGTAATATGCAATGCTGTTAATATAGTAAATTGTTTTAAAACTAAAGTATTTACATAGTAGTATACAATGGAAAGTGCAGGATTAAACTTTGAAGCCTAAAACTTGGTTGCTAGGTCAAGAGTATTGAAGGAATTTCAAAGTGAAGTCTTCACCAAAATGCACTGCAACAAGATCTTCAACAATCAATACAGTGAACAATAACAGTTTGAATTCAAATGATCTGTCAAATCTAGATCAAATATGTAGAAAGTTCTTCTAATTAATAAGCTTTACTTAATGATTAATAAACCCTTCTGTCATGAGATTTTACTTCCGACCCCAAAGAGTAATCCTATATAAACTTATTTGGCATAGTAGCTTCATTTGGCAATATGTAGTACTTGAATCAGAAACCACGTGTGAAATGCAGAACTATGCACTTTATAATGATTTAAATGAATGATCCCCTCCCACCTCCTTAAATTGCATCATGAACACTTACCACATTTTCTTTAGTGGTATCCTCCAATTGCTGCAAAACTCTTACTCTGTGTCTGCAGCGCATTTGCTCAATTTGTCCAACGTGAATATCTCCAAATTTCTGCATATTTGACAAAAACAAATTTGAGAGAACTTAAAATGTAGCAGAATGAGGTCCAGCTCAAGTCAAAAAGGGCCTTTTCTGGTCGACTGCCGATGTTTGCATGCCAGCAAAGTTTAAAGCTTGATGAGGCTCATTAGCCATAGGTTCTATTTAAATTCAGCCAACTCTCTCTTTTGAGCTCTGTCTTGGCAAGAGATTATTTGATGGACAGAGGGAGTGATTCAAGAATATTCTCAAAAAAGAATATGATAACATCTCCACTGACTCATGGGAATACCAAAATTCTATATTCTGGAATGGTTCCGGAGCAGTGGAAGATTGTAATTGTCACTCCACTCTTTGTAAGAAAGGAAAGAGGCAAAAGTAGGAAATTATAGGCCAGTTAGCCTAACTTCAGTGGTTGGGAAGATGTTGGAGTCCGTTATTAAGGATGAGGTTTCAGTGTACTATGAAGCACACGATAAAATAGGCTGAAGTCAGCGTGGTTTCTTTAAGGGGAAATCTTGCCTGACATATCTTTAGGAATCCTTTGAGGAAATAATAGACAGTATCAGTGGATGTTGATTACTTGGATTTTCAGAAGGCCTTTGACAAGGTGCTGCACATGAGGCCGCATAACAAAAGAGTGCATGGTATTACAGGGAAGATACTAGCATGGATAGAAGCTTGGTTGACTGGCAGTTGGCAAAGATTAGGAATAAAGGGGGCCTTTTCTGGTCGACTGCCGATGTTTGCATACCAGCAAAATTTAAAGCTTGATGAGGATCATTAATAATAACGAAAATAATATAAATAACAAAAATAGGAAAACAAAACTAAAAAGTTAAATGGTAACAAACAAAATCAAACAAGATTTACTGCAGCTAAACACCATGGTTAAGAAAAGGTACATGTTCAGCCAATACAAGATAGCCCTTATTGCCAGTCAAGGGTGGAAATGGATATCCAAGTACAAACTTAGCCAAGTATGAAAACATTATCCCTCGGTGTTCACATTTTGCACATCTTGGAAACACAAAGCTACTGCATTCAAATAATCAACTTGCAGTCAGAATCTGATCTTCACTTTCACACATGAAATACAGAAATAAAAAGGATATACTGTAAAAATAATATTTGTTCTTAAAGGTGGAATCCGCAAAGTGACCCAGACATCACTAAGCAGCAAGCTGATGATAAATTGAAGTTCTATTAACTACTTCCTACAGTATTTCCACTTAATAAAGTGTCAGTTTTGTATGTACTAGCAAACATTTGTCTTATCATCCCATCGCAGTATATCCAGCTCTGATAACAATATTTCCACACTCTAATTATTTGCAACTAAACAAATTTTACAGGGTTGCGAAATCAACATGAAGATTTGGATTCCACAATGCAGGCTTCTCTTATCTGGAGCCTCTATTCCAATTCTGAAATTTGAACTCATTGCGAGTTGCAGTTAGTCAGCCAGTTCACTGAAAGATTATTGGACAGCCATTATGGAAAATCGATAGAGCAAGCTGCTGCAAAATGACCTTTTTACTAATGCTCCTGCAGTAGAATCCATGGATTGTTATTTTGCACGTTGATGCATTATAACTAATACTTTTTCCAGTGATGTTATTGAAACAGGAACTTTCCATTCTCCAACATTATCTCAACAAGCACAGAAGAAACATTATGGACAATGCTACCTAGGTGCTAAAGCTTTGCTTTGCCTTGACTACTATCCACGTCTACCATTATACTCTCCTTTAATTGTGAAATACATGAAGCCTGGGAAAACTGTACATGGCTAACTGGCCTTCAATTATCATCTTGGTTTACTAAAAACTGCAGACCCCCTAACAATACAGCACAAATAGCTCACCTCGTACGAATCCCTAATCAGATCAGATATCTCCATTTGCTGAACAGGCTCTTTGTCATCACTCGAAACATGTTGCTGGGCTATTTGTGGCAGTGGACTCTCCGGGTTTCTGATGTGATCAAGAAACCTACAAAAAGAGTAATATGCTGGTTTTTTTTATTTTCAAAGTTAAAATGATAAAACTATATTACAACTCAAGAACAAATGTAGCAAACCTGCTGAGAATTATCAAGGCTTGTCCATCATCTTGGCAGCGACACAGCTGTTGTGTGTTGGCATCTAGAATAGCCAAGCCCACCTGGAAGATCACCTTTATTCCATCATAGAAGAAGCAGTCAACAATGTTCAGTGCACTCTGCAGGGGTATAATACTGAGGAACAGTGTGAGGAACCAGGAGAGGGATATGGAAGCTAAAGAAGTCAAGGCCATCTCATGTTCAGCTAATTCTGGCAAATTCTCTTTAACAAGTTCTTCAAATACAGCTTGGTCAACCTGAGCACCTGGGAAACAAGGCACAAAGTGGGGTCAGTGATAAAATAGTAAAACAAGGCTGAAAAGGCAGCTATTTGCATTTGGAAATTCAGTAACAAGTGCAACAATGGACTGGTGAACAACATGCACAAAATACTGGAGGAGCTCAGCAGATCAGGCAGTATCTAAGAAAAACGAACAGTCAACATTTTGGGCCAGGACCTTTCATCAGGACTGAAAAGGAAGAGGGTATAATAAAAGGGTAGGGGAAGGTTGAGGAGCAGGAGCTACCCTATCTCTTTCCCCTCTAAAGCCCTTACATCCTGCCCTTCACCTTGCTGCCTCTGGTTCACCACCTTCTCATTATTCCAGATCAGATTCATGTCATGAAGATGGCAGGAATAGGTCCCACACCAGGTGGCAAAGGGAGATTTAATTTACTTCATACTTAACTAGAAAGACAGACAGGCAGAGGGTTGCTGACCTACATCACCGTGAGAAACGTCATCTGTCCGTCAATAAGAAATTAGATATATCAAAACTATTCAATTAAAAAAGGTCAAGCTTTGCCAATGTTATGCACTTCACGGGCAGGATTTTGTTTGTTGTTTTTTTTTTTAAAACATTGAGTTCTGATGCAAAGCCCCTTAACTAAAAACATCAGCCCTGTTTTTCTCCAATGAGGCAGCCTCTAACGCCAGAATTTTTGGCTTTTATTTCTCAAATCGAGAGCACGAGATTATAATAACTATCCAGTATTTTAAGACTAAATGCCATAACCTTGTAAGCATAAATAAAATTACATTCTTTCCAATATTAAACAGATCTGAAGATAATGTAGCATTTATTAAATGAAGTTGAAAGCAAAATCAAAATATATAATGTAACAATATGAAGGATGTAAATAAAAAATAAATTTTGATAGGCAATACTAATATTTACATAATTAGACCATAATTAGGCGATCTGTGGCAATAAATGTCAGATTCACCATCCTCTGGTCAAAGTAATTCCTCCTTAACTCTTCTGCTCTGAGTGTGCACTCTGCTCCTAGACTCCCCCACTATCGGAAAAATTCTCCCCACTCTATCTAGGCCTTTCAATATCCGATAAGTTTCAATGAGATCTTCCCTCATTCTTCTAAACTCCAGTGAGTACAGGCCCAGAGCCATCAAACACTCCCCATACATTCCCAGGATTATTCTTGCGAACCTCCTCTGGACCCACTCCGTTGCCAGCACATCCCTTCTCAGACAAGGGGTCCAAAATTGCTCACAACTCTCCAAGCGTGGCCTAATCAAAGCTTTAAAAAGCCTCAGCATTATAAACTGACTGTTATATTCTAGTCCTCTCAAAAATGAATGCTAACATTGCATTTGCCTTCCTCACCACTGACTCAACCTGCAAGTTAATCATTAGGGAATCCTGCATGAGGACTCCCAAGTTCTTTTGCACCTCTGATTTCTAAATATTCTAATTGTTTAGAAAATTGTCTATGCCTTTATTCCTTCTACCAAAGTGCATGACCATTCACTTCCCTGCACTATATTCCACCTGCAATTCCTTTGCCCATTCTGTCAACCTGTTTAGATCTTTCTGCAGACTCCCTACTTCCTCAACATCACCTGCCCCTCCACTATCTTTGTATCATCCGCAAACATGGCCACAAAGCCATTATATCATCCAAATCATTGGCTTATAACGTAAGAATAATTTCAGAATCTAGTGATCTTTGAAAGATCATTACTAATGCCTCCACAATCTCTTCAGCTCCCTCTTTCAGAACTCTGGGGGGGGAGGGGGGGGTGTAGTCTATCTTGTCTAGGTAACATATCTACCTTCATACTTCTCAGCTTCCCAAGAACCTTCTCCTTAGTAATAGTAACTACACTGACTTTTGCCTCCTGGCACACAAATTTCTGGCATACCGCTGGTGTCTTCCACAGTGAAGACTGATACAAAAGACTTATCAAGTTCATCCGCCATTTTATGACCCCCACTACCACCTCTCCAGCATCATTTTCCAGTGGTCTGATATCCACTCTCGCCTCCCTCTTACTAATTAAATATGTGAAAAAACTTTCAGTATCCTCTTTTATATTATTGGCTAGCTTACCTTGATATTTCATCTTTTCTCTCCTTGAAATGTATTACGGGAAATTGGTTAGCATCTTTAATAGTAATGTGTGAGCTAGCATTTACAGTGAAAATTTAGTTCTAATTTTAACATCGAATTTTTATCCTCAGAACCAAATTAAAAGCAATTTGAAATTCAGGAAGGATTGCTGGCTGAAACAGACTTCTCTGTGCATAGGCTGCAAAGGTGGAGGTCCTGACCACATGCAAAGTACAACTGGACAACTCAAGTAATCATGTACATGTGGGAATTTATCATATGAAACATTGTACAAAATTGTTCAGTTGTAGGTTGTCATTATTCCAAAAATATTTGAATACCCTCATCTGCAAACAGAACGTTTATTCTTTTGTTTTGCAAAACATGATGTTATTACAATTTATCAAATATAGCACCATCTTTAAAAGGACAGGACTAACAAAAACCCAAGCTGTGCTGCTTGTGAGCAGTGTTTTTTCGGAATTACGGGTCTGATTAGCCATCAAGTATTTGTACTTCAGGAAGTCTTGGACTTCTACGCACACACAAAGTGAAACAGAATCAGAATCGGGTTTATTATCACCGGCATGTGACATGAAATTTGTCAACTTAGCAGCAGCAGTTCAATGCAATATATAATATAGACAAAAAAAGTGTAAATCAATTACAGTATATGTATATTGAATAGATTAAAAATTGTGCAAAACACAGAAATAATATATTAAAAATGTGAGGTAGTGTTCAAGGGTTCAATGTCTATTTAGGAATCAGTCGGCAGAGGGAAAGAAGCTGTTCCTGAATCGCTGAGTGTGTGCCTTCAGGCTTCTGTACCTCCTAACTGATGGTAACAGTGAGAAAAGGACATGCCCTGGGTGCTGGAGGTCCTTAATAATGGACACTGCCTTTCTGAGACAGCACTCCTTGAAGATGTCCTGGGTACTTTGTAGCCTAGTACCCAAGATGGAGCTGACTAAATTTACAACCTTCTGCAGCTTCTTTCGGTCCTGTGCAGTAGCCCCTCCCCCATACCAGACAGTGATCAGCCTGTCAGAATGCTCTCCACAGTACATCTATAGAAGTTTTTGAGTGTATTTGTTGACATGCCAAATCTCTCCAAACTCCTAATGAAGTATAGTCGCTGGCCTGCCTTCTTTATAACTGCATCGAAATGTTGGGACCAGGTTAGATCCTCAGAGATCTTGACACCCAGGAACTTGAAGCTGCTCACTCTCTCCACTTCTGATCCCTCTATGAGGATTGGTATGTGTTCATTCATCTCACCCTTCCTGAAGCCAACAATCAGCTCTTTTGTCTTACTGACGTTGAGTGCCAGGTTGTTGCTGTGGCACTAGTTGGTATATCTCGCTTCTGTACGCCCTCTCGTCACCATCTGAGATTCTACCAACAATGGTTGTATCATCAGCAAATTTATAGATGGTATTTGAGCTATACCTAGCCACACAGTCATGTGTATAGAGAGAGTAGAGCAGTGGGCTAAGCACACACCCGAGGTGCACCAGTGTTGATCGTCAGTGAGGAGGATATGTTATCACCAATCCGCACAGATTGTTGTCTTCTGGTTAGGAAATCGAGGATCCAATTGCAGAAGGAAGTACAGAGGCCCAGGTTCTGCAACTTCTCAATCAGGATTGTGGGAATGATGGTATTAAATGCTGAGCTATAGTCGATGAACAGCATGCTGACGTAGGTGTTTGTGTTGTCCAGGTGGTCTAAAGCAGTGTAAAGAGCCATTAAGATTGCATCTGCCGTTGACCTACTGTAGCGATAGGCAAATTGCAATGGGTCCAGGTCCTTGCTGAGGCAGGAGTTCAGTCTGGTCATGACAAACCTCCCAAAGCATTTCATGACTGCATGACTTATCAGACTGCCTGTTCTATCGATCAGCGGCACAGATCAGTTCACATCCAGCTCTCAGCTTTATGCTGCAAAGTGCTGGTGTAGGAATCAGAACCCTGATCCTACAGTAAAAAAGGATCTCAACCCATTTTACTTTGCTGCTTTTACTTATTTGTTAGTACTTTAAAAAAAGTTTTTAATTATAATCTTGGAAAAAATCCAAGACTTCAATTTCTGAGGAAACTTGGAATGAAATTTTTAAATTGGTTAACACTTCATCGTTATGTGCCCATCACTCCCTCCTACAATTTAAAGTAGTCCATAGGGCCCACATGACCAAGGATAAGCTATCTCGTTTTTATTCAGATACATCTCCTTATTGTAATAGATGTAACAATGGAGAAGCTTCACTAATTTATATGTCTTGGAAAATACTGGAAGGAAGTATTCCAAACTTTCTCTGTACTTTTCAAAGTAAATTTTAAGCCTAACCCTTTGACTGCCATGTTCGGTACTGATGGAGGAAAAGATATTACTTTGGAGACATCTGATTTCCACATTTTGGCTTTTATTTCTCTTATAGCTAGGAGGGTGCTCTTGCTTAAATGGAAGGATGTTGTTCTGCCTACTCACGCTCAATGGTTACGTGATGTTATGTCATGCTTAAATTTAGAGAAGATCCATTGTTCAATTTCTGAAACTAGTCAAGACTTTCAAACATTGTGCAGACCATTTTTGAATTATTTTCAAAACCTTTGATTTGCTGTTAAGGTACAGATGTTGGCTAATAACATATTTCACTATATGATCAGGAATTTTTTCCTTTTCTCTTTCTTTACCAAGCAGCTTCGACCTTGGTAGTGGGCTTGGATTCTTTTTTTTATATAATAAAATTACTGTATCACATTTCAATATTACCATTTAATTTACATGAATATAGGGTAATGAGATTGCAAGTGTGTTTCAAATATAATGTATAAACCCCGTTTCCAGAAAAGTTGGGATATTTTCCAAAATGCAATAAAAACAAAAATCTGTGATATGTTAATTCATGTGAACCCTTATTTAACTGACAAAAGTACAAAGAAAGATTTTCAATAGTTTTATTGACAACTTAATTGTTTTTTGTAAATATACAAAAATTTAGAATTTGATGGCTGCAACACACTCAACAAAAGTTGGGACAGAGTTAAAATAAGATTGAAAAGTGCACAGAATATTCAAGTAACACCGGTTTGGAAGACTCCACATTAAGCAGGCTAATTGGTAGCAGGTGAGGTATCATGACTGGGTATAAAAGTAGCGTCCATCAAAGGCTCAGTCTTTGCAAGCAACGATGGGTCATGGCTCACCCCTTTGTGCCAAAATTCGTGAGAGAATTGTTAGTCAGTTCAAAAGGAACATTTCCCAATGCAAGATTGAAGAGAATTTAGGTCTTTCAACATCTACAGTACATAATATTGTGAAAAGATTCAGAGAATTCAGAGACATCTCACTGCGTAAAGGGCAAGGTCGGAAACCACTGTTGAATGCGCGTGATCTTCGAGCCCTCAGGCGGCACTGCCTAAGAAACCGTCATGCTACTGTGACAATTATAGCCACCTGGGCTCGGGAGTACTTCAGAAAATCATTGTCACTTAACACAGTCTGTCGCTGCATCCAGAAATGCAACTTGAAACTGTATTACGCAAGGAGGAAGCCATACATCAACTCTATGCAGAAACACCGGTGAGTTCTCTGGGCCCGAGCTCATCTCAGATGGACCAAAAGACTGTGGAACCGTGTGCTGTGGTCAGATGAGTCCACATTTCAGCTAGTTTTCAGGAAAAACGGGCATCGAGTTCTCCCTGCCAAAGATGAAAATGACCATCCTGATTGTTATCAGCGAAAGGTGCAAAAGCCAGCATCTGTGATGGTATGGGGGTGCAGCAGTGCCCACGGCATGGGTGAGTTGCATGTATGTGAAGGTACCATTGACTCTGAGGTGTATATTAATATTTTAGAGAGACATATGTTGCCATCAAGGCAACGTCTCTTCCTGGGACGTCCATGCTTATTTCAGCAGGACAATGCCAGACCACATTCTGCACAGGCTACAACAGCGTGGCTTTGTAGACACAGAGTGCGTGTGCTTGACTGGCCTGCTGCCAGTCCAGATCTATCTCCTATTGAAAATGTATGGTGCATCATGAAGAGGAGAATCAGACAACGGAGACCACGGACTGTTGAGCAGCTGAAGTCTTATATCAAGCAAGAATGGACAAAATTTCCAATTGCAAATGTACTACAATTAGTATCCTCAGTTCCAAAACGATTAATAAGTGTTATTAAAAGGAAAGGTGATGTAACACAATGGTAAACATGCCTCTGTCCCAACTTTTGTTGAGTGTGTTGCAGCCATCAACTAAATTTGTGTATATTTACAAAATACAATTAAGTTGGTCAGTAAAACTATTGAAAATCTTTCTTTGTACTTTTGTCAGTTAAATAAAGGTTCACGTGAATTAACATATCACAGATTTTTGTTTTTATTGCATTTTGGAAAATATCCCAACTTTTCCGGAAATGGGGTTTGTATTTGGTATAATTTTATTTTTTTTTGACTTATAATCTATATCTTCTTGTATTCTATGTAGAAATTAATAAAAATAGTGAAAGAGAAAAAAAATCCATTTTAATAGGTTAAGAATTTCACTAATTATTGGAGATAATTCAAAGGCCTTTTACAGGCAACAGACTAGGGCAGGGCATACAACACGCTGGAGGAACTCAGCAGGTCGGGCAGCATCCGTGGAAACGAGCAGTCAACCTTTCGGGCCGAGACCCTTTGTCAGGACTGAAGAGGAGGTGGCAGGGGCCCTATAAAGAAGATGGGGAGAGGGTGGGAAGAAGGTGGGAGGTGCCAGGTGAAAAACCAGTAAGAGGAAAGATCAAGGGGTGGGGGAGGGGATAGGCAGGAAAGGTGAAGGAATGTAAGGGGAAAGCACTATGGGTAGTAGAAGGCGGCGGAATCATGAGAGAGGTGATAGGCAGCTAGAGGAGGAGGCAGACTGAAACTGGGATGGGGGAAGGGAGGGGGAGGGAATTACTGTAAGTTGGAGAATTCAATGTTCATGCCAAGGGGCTGGAGACTATCCAGACAGTATACGAGATGTATATGAGGTTTCCACAGATGCTGCCCGACCTGCTGAGTTCCTCCAGCGTGTTGTACATGTTGCTTTGACCCCAGCATGTGCAGTGTACTTTGGGTTTACGGTTAGACTAGGGCAGGGCCTCTGCACATACAGTCCAAGCCAATGCATGTTCAGGAACGCTGCCTGGCTTGACTCCCATCAGTTGTAATGGCTCAAAGTTGCTCAGCCCTCATCAATAAAAATAAAGGTCAGGCAGTCCAGGCCAATTTAGCAAATCCCAATATCCAAGTCATTGCGATTCCTGAGATCTTGGATTCATGTTACATTGTTAATTTACTTCAGTAAGAGCTTCAATCCACAATCTCAAGTCTATATGAAGATTCCAGTGTTTACATTCTGGGACCATTACAAGATCTACTGCAAACTAATTCAAAGAAAACAATGCTGCAACTGTAGCCATCCTTTGTTCACAAGCCCAAAAGCCAACAATAAACATTTGAATAAGTTTTCATATTTGAAGTCGATCATTGAGAAAGAAAGATTTACCAATAACTCTACGGTTGAAGTAATCTGGGAGCATTTTCTCACAGACAGCTACGAGCAGCCAAAAGGCTTCTTCCTCCTTGGCATATAATAATAGGACAGAGGTCAGAATATTCATAGACTGTGGGTAAAGACAAAATAAAATCTGGTTTAGGTGCATAGCAGTAAGATGATAGCCCAAGTATTAAAGTGACAAATTAGGATGCATTTCTACTAAAGATATTAAACATTCAGTCAAATTAAACTACCCCACCAAACCAAGTCAAACACTTACAGAATTACACCATTTCTCCCCACATTTTTTACCTTCCATACTTTATATACTTTACACAGATACAATGAAACTCATTTTACACACACACACTCGAACATATAATAGGCTAGAATATCTGATAGCTTAATGATTTCACTGAAAGATTCACATATCTATATTCATTTTTATATCTAAATCTTATGTCATCCTTTTCATGGATGACTGAAAAGGAGCATTTTAAGTAAATTGCATAATACAATGCAATGTTAATGATATTTTCATAATTTAGTATAGAGCTTCTGCATCTAAAGAAAATAGTTTGAAATCCATTTTACATTGGTTTGATTCATTTCTAACATATTCTAAACTTATTCCTGAGTTAATTGAAAGACCTTAGTACTTTTACCATTTTCTTTCATTAAAAATGAACAGTATCTACCTGGCAATAGCCTATCTTAGGGTTCCTGTATGCGTATGCTGTCAGAACTCTTCTTAACGCTGCAATTCCAGTGTCACTCTGAAACGCAGGGTGCTCTGGCAGAGAACGATGCAGGTCACGTTCAATTTCCTCCGTTGCCAGGCAACATTTGCCCATAGATTTATCCACTAGATTAGCATAGTAATCAGGATGTGTAGCTTTATCAGTCACCGCATCTGGCAATAAAAGTCCAACATTATACACACATACATTAAAAAATGACTTTACTAGTTACATTTTACACAGACAAATATGAAGTAAAGTTGTTGAATTTGTACTGAGCAAAATCAAATGAATAATTCATATCCTGGTACAATTTTATTCATATTTTACATACTGAACTTCTTGCATGCTTGAAATGAAACTTTAAAAAAATACACGGACTTGCTAACTTATCAGGATAATAACATTTTCTAAATAGAAGTTTGGAATAGGGCTATTTATGGCAATTTCTAGGATAAATTATACAAAACAAGTCAGAATAAAGTAAAATAATCTATACAATCAGAGTTGAGAGAATATTTTTAGATGAATACAAGACATTTTTCTAGATCCTATTTCCAATCCAACATGGCTAGAAACATAATTCCATTTGGCACTGGAAGGAAGATGATTTCAATAATTGAGACAAATTGAATAAATGGCAAACATAACAGTTAAGCACTTGTTATCAACTTTTATTCAACAATGAAATCTGAAATGAAAGCACCACACCATGAAAAAATGTTGATGGACAGATCAGTATTAGGAAGTCATCAAAAATATTCCCACTGGATAAAAAGGATGTGGATTACAGTGTG
This sequence comes from Hemitrygon akajei, assembly GCF_048418815.1. Classification (NCBI taxonomy): domain Eukaryota; kingdom Metazoa; phylum Chordata; class Chondrichthyes; order Myliobatiformes; family Dasyatidae; genus Hemitrygon; species Hemitrygon akajei. The sequence goes on from NC_133127.1 coordinate 144,097,092, forward strand.
AACACGCATTAGAAGTGCAACAAAACAGATTCAAATATGGAGTAATTATTTTGACGGGTAAAAAGAGGCAAATACTCAAATATGCTGAAGGATTTTTTAATATAAATGAATAAAGTTCAATATGCAACTTCTCTATAGTCTAAGTGCCTTAAATAAAGCTTAATTAGTACAAAAACAAACACACCCACGCACAAAAAATGCTGCAGGAACGCAAACAGGTCAGACAGCATCTAAGGAAATGAATAAACAGTTGCGGTCTTGGGCCGAGATCCTTCAGCAAGACTGGAAAGGAAGGGGAAAGATGCCAGAATAACAAAGTGAGGGAGGGGGAAGGAATACAAGCAAGGTGATAGGTGAAGCAGGTGGGCAACGGAGAGGTGACTAAGTAAAAAGCCAGGAGGTGATAGGTGGAAAAGGTAAAGGGCTGGATAAGAAAGAATCTAATAGGGGAGGAGAGTGGACCATGGGAAAAAGGGAAAAAGGAGGGGCAACAGGAGATGGTAATAGGTAGGTCAGAAGAGGTAAGAGGGTGCCAGTGTCAGTAAATGAAGAAAGAGGAAGGGGATGGGGAAAAAATTACCAGAAACTGGAAAAATCTATCTTCATGCCATTAAGTTGAAGACTACCTAGACAGAATATAAGGTGCTGCTCCTCCAGCCTGAGAGTGGCCTCATCACAAAAAGGATTGAATGGCTTGTCATATGAAGATCGTTTGATGGCTCTGGGCCTGTATTCACTGGAATTCAGCAGAATGAGGGGTGGCGTAATTTAAACCTATTGAGTAACGAAAGGCCTCGATAGAGTGGACGTGGAGAGGGTGCTTCCTATGATGGCACAGTCCAAGACCAGCTATCACAGCCCCAGAATAGAGGGCCATCCTTTTAGGATGGAGATGAGGAGGGATTTCTTTAGCCAGAGACTGGTGAATCTGTGGAATTCTTTGCCACAGGCAGTTGTGGAGGCCAAGTCTTTATGTATATTTAAAATAGATTCCTGATTAGTCAGGGCATGAAGGGATACGGGGACAGGAGATTATGACTGAGAGGGAAAAGGGGCCAGCCACGATAAAATGGCAGAGCGGAATCGATGGACCAAATGGTCTAATTCTGCTACGTCTTATGGTCGTTGTGACAGAAGTGGAGACCTTGGACCATCATGTCAGATTGGGAATTGGAACTGAAATAATTGGTCACTAGGAAATGCTACTACTTTGCAGGTGGACTAAAGGTGCTCAACAGAGCAATCCCTAATCTAGATTAAGTCTCACCAATATTGAGGAGGCCACACTGGGAGCACCGGGTACAGTAGGTGACCCCAACAAACTCGCGGGTGAAGTGTTGCCTCTCCTGGAAGGACTGTTGGGGGCCTGTTGAGGGAGGTGGTGAATGGGCAGGTGTGGCATTTCTGCCGTCTGTATGGGTAAGTGTCAGGAGGGAGATTGTTGGAGAAGGACAAAAGCACAAGGGAATCGCAGAGGGAGTGATCCATGCGAAAAGGGAGAAAAAGGAGAGTGGGGTGGGGGGGGGGGAGAGGGTAAAGATGTGTTTGGTGGTAGGGTCCCATCGAAGATGGTGGAAGTTGCAGAGAATGATGTGTTGGATGAGGGTGCTCAAGGTGAAAACAAGAGGAGCTCCATCCTTGTTAAGATGCCAGGAAAGTGCAAATATCCAGGGAACGGAGGAAATGTGGAACTGGGCAGCATCAATGGTGCAGGAAGGTTGCTTTGAAGTAGAGGCCAGACTAAGAGTGGGCCACTGGTCCTCCAGGTTCAGGGGTTCATCTCAGCACTAATAACCTCACTGGTCAAAAAGAAAATTGTTATGAAAACAGCAATGAAGAAACATCCGTATATGATATCCTGGAAAGGAAAGCCTCATCCTGGGAACAGATGTGGCAGAGACAAAAGAAACTGAGAAAAGGAAATAGCATTTTTACAGAGGACGTGGTGGGAAAATGTACAGTCAAGATAGCTATGGGAATCGGCCCCATGGCTATCTTGACTATATCTCTTCCCACCCTGTCTCCTTTAACTGATTCCCGTTGCCATCTTGACAGGTGAGGTAACACTTCACCTGCAAACCTGTTGGGGTCACCTACTGTATCTGGTGCTCCTGATGCAGCCTTCTCCACATTGGTGGGACCCTTCCCTTCTCTTCATTTACCCACCCTGGTCCTCTTAACTCTTCTCCTATCACCTCCCCTTGCTGTCCCTCTTCTTTCCGTTTCTCACCTTCTTTTCTGACTCCTTACCTTTTCCACGTATCAGTTCCCAGCTTCTTAATTCATTCCCCCCAACCCCACCCAGCTGGTTTCACCTATCACCTTCTAGTTTGCACCCCTTCGCCCCTCCCCCCATCCCATCTCCCATCTTCTTATTCTGGCATCTTCACCCTTCCTTTCCAGACCTGATGAAGGATCTCGGTCCATAAAGTTGACTATTCATACATTTGCTGCCTGACATGCTGAGTTTCTCCAGCATGTTGTGTGTGTGCTGCTCTGGATTTCCAGCATCTGCAGAATCCCTTGCATTTACGTAAAGGGTGAAACTGGCCATCTCATTGTTGGCATAAAATGACTTCCATGATTATGGGTGTAGTGACAAAACTGCAGTCCCAAGAAATTGCTACTTGTACAAATTAATGTGTGTATACTGTATCACAGAAGATTAAAAAGGATGAGTAACAAAGGAGTCTATTGTGACTTTATAAAGGTTCCAAGTTAAGCAGTTGTAATCACAGATTGAAAGTGAAAAGTTCCCAGAAATACAAGGACACATTTTGATATTGTTAGAATTAAGGAGGAGGAAATGATAGATATTATGGGATGCATAAGGGTCAAGGAATCCTCAGGGTGGTATCCCAGGTTGGGTTGTGAAGTAATGATGACAGAGCTGAGGCCATAATGGAGATATCTGATTCTGTCATTACAAAGATCAGGACTAAATAGGACAAAAAAAAAGCAGGATACCAGCAAGGGATCGCGTTAGGTTAAAACATCCTGTCAGAAAAGCAATTCGTCCAAAATGCCTCCAAGCAGAACACAACTCTGTCATAGGATTTGGAGGCTTGTGTGCCTCAATGACCTGGAGAGCTGTGTTGGCTGGAGTCAGGGTCTTGTGCTCTGGCTCTTGGTACAGTCACCCATGCCAAACAGTTCAAAGGGTAGAGGCCAGAATAAGAGTCCTCCAGGTTCAGGGGTTCATCTCAGGGCTAACAACCCTGACTGGTCATAGTAAACTGTTACAGAAACAGCAATGAAGAACCCTTCTATATCTGTGTGGGACATTATGGGCAGACAGAGATAGAGGACCTTCATTGCTGCCCTAAATGCCAGTGGCGCCAGTAAGCAAGTCCAAAGCAGTTGAAGATAGCATGATGAAGACTTTCTATGTAGAATCCTGGAGATTCTACACACCTGTGTACCTTTAAACCTCAAACTGTCAAACAACATGAGAGCAGGATGGCTGTGAGGAGATGAGAAAATGACTGGCAGGGAAAAATGTACAAAAGCCTGGATAGCAGTAGATGGTTAGGGAGAAGTCGTGTGTGGATTCATGCAAACTGCAGCTTAATACTTTGGTTAGTTCTAACAAGGACCAAGAAAAGGAACTAGGAAGAAGAAATGCATTCAAGGAAACAAGTGAAGCAGAACCTGCTTCCTGTTGTATTGACCTCCGAAAGTAATAATAATTACATTCTGTTAGATTTCCCAGTTACTTGCAATACCTCTATTCCAGTATTTTGCATATCATGCACTGGAGCACGTGAGTCCAGCTGTGTCTCCAATTGTTTAAATAATGCTTTGAAATTTTCCAATGTGGCAGGAAAATTAAATCTTTTCCATACACCATGCCCATTTGGTCTCTGCCAATTCTGTTAACTTATCTACATCCCTTAATAACTTGCTAATATATTATTTGCAATTTACTTTTCTACTTATTTGTATATCAGCAAATCTAGCAATTTTGCCCAGGGTGCTTTCACACATTCAGTTTGAGACCCCACCATGTTTCCTGTGGCATACTACTCATTGATCCATTTACAGTATCCCTGCTATTTTCTCCCAGTTAGGCAAACATACCAATACATTATCATTAGCTGTTATTTACAATTTTCATGATGCACTTTATGCCTTGTAAAAATTTCAGTATATTTACCCACTCCCCTTCAACATCAGTCTGCTACTTAATCAAATAAATTCAATAAATCCATCCAGCATGATCTCCTTTAAAAAAAAGCACCATGCTCATTTGTACCCAATTACTTTGTTTTTCTCTTCTCAACATCTTCCTGTAATCTCGGAAAATGTAACGCCTGGGTGGTTGACCGTTGCGTTCAGTTGTTCTCCAATACCGCCAATTTACTTGCAAACATTGCGTCACCATAGCGCTGTTAATTCAAAAATTAATAACACTGATGATGTCTCCTCGTATGGTGACGAAGCATTTGCAATTAAATTGCCAATATCAGAGAACGACTCAACCCAGCCATTTTCCTATAATGTATTCAGTAATAGGCTTCCAATATGATAGATAATTAACATATTAATTATATTAATTTATCAGCTAATCCACCAGCATGATGTACAGTCACATTACAATTTAACAACTACCCTCTCTTTAGGTCCAAGACAATTGGATTATTTTTTAAACAGAATAAGAGAGAAAGAGGAGCACACACAAAATGCTGGAGGAACTCAGCAAGTTTGGCAGGATCGATGGAGAATAGACAGTCAATGTTGCAGGCCAACCATTCATCAGGACTGCAGAGTAAGGGGGCAGAAGCCGATAAGACGGTGCAGGAGGGTTTGGGAGTACGATGTGGCAGGTGATAGATGAGACCAGGTTGGGGAAGGGAAATGAAGTAAGAAGCCAAGAGAGGATAGGAAGAAGGGATAAAGGGTTTACCAAGTAGGAAGCTGATAGGAGAGGATATTGGGCCATGGAAGAAAGGGAAGAGTGGGGGAAACCAGAGGATGGAGATGGGCAGGTGAAGAGAAGAGAGGGGGCGAGAGGGTAACTAGAATGGGGAATGGATAAGGGGAAGGGGGAGAGTAGAAATTAAACTGAAAGTTTTAACAGTATACAGGGATTCGACCGATTAAATAAAGAAAAATCACATTTCACGTGACTAGGGAATTGGCAACAATACATCAGTTTAAAATTGACTGCAAATGGGTAATGGGTGAAACTTAGATACATTTTAAGCAAGCTGTTGCCGGGAATGCTCTGCCATAGAAATTCAGATGAAGACCATTGCATCTTTTTTTAATACGATGAGCAGCATCAAACATTCGTTTGACAAGTCAGGTTAGTTACCAAGATACAGCGAAAAATAGGCCTTTTTGGCCCTTCCCCCATGCCACCCAACAACCCCCTACTCACAGGACGATTTACAATGACCAATCAATCTACCAACCGGTACGTCTTTGAACTGTGGGAGGAAACCGGAGCACCTAGAGGAAGCCCACACGGTCACGGGGAGAACATACAAACTCCTTACAGGCAGTGGCGGGAATTGAAGCTGGGTCACCTGTACTGTAAAGCGTTGTGCTAACCACTACACAACCGGAACACCCAAATCATTTTAGAATATGAAACAAATGATAGCCTTACTTCAAATTGCTCAACAAAACTGTACGCAGTAGATAATTTTATTTTACTTTAAAAATAACCAACATTAACATCCTTAAGTTGTTGCCATTTACTGTTTGAGAGGAATATGAAAATGATGCATTAATAGTCATAGAATCAATTATACAGCACAGAAACAGACCATGCAGGTCTGGCCTTCTGCCTGTCCCGTCTACCTGGACTTGACCGTAGCCACCTAGAACTGTCTCATCAATGTACCTTTCCAAACTTGTCCTAAATGTTACTACTGAACTCGCATCTACCACTTTCCCTTGCAGCTCATTCCACACCTCACCACCTTCACAGTCATGTGTCTCTCCTCAATATCCTTTACTTCAAAAGATTCAAAGTACATATTTCACCTTTCACCCTAAACCCATGACCTCTAGTTCTAGTCTCACACAAAATTAGGAAAAAGCCAGCAAGCATTCATCCTATCTATACACCTCAATTTTGTCTAAGGTTCTCCTAACTCATGCTCCTCACCTAATTCAACCTTTCCCTCTACTCAGATCTTCAAGTCCCAGCAACAACCTTTTAAGTTTTCTCTCCACTCTTTCAAGCATATTGATATCTTTCCTATAGTTAGGTGACCTGACCAGAACTGTACGCAATGCTTCAAATATGGCCTCACACAAGGAATACAGTGAGGGGAAAAAAACCAACACTAATTTTGGGATTTTATGAATTGTGTGTATATGTAAGAATAAAGAAAAATGATAATTTTATACAATGAATGCTGTTCAAGCACACTTAACATAGAATATAGAAATCTACAGCACATTACAGGCCCTTCAGCCTCAATGTTGTGCTGACCACGTAACCTACTCTAGAAACTGCCTAGAATTTCCCTAGTGCACAGCCCTCTATTTTTCTAAGCTCCATATACTTATCCAAGAGGCTCTTAAAAGACCCTTTTGTATCTGCTTCTACCACCACCATCAGCAGTGTATTTGACGCACCCACCATTCTGTGTGAAAAACTTACCCCTGATGTCCCCTCGGTGTCTATTTCCAAGTACCTTTAAACTATGCCCCCTTGTGTTAGCCATTTCAGCCCTAGGGAAAAAGCCTCTTGACTATCCACACGGTCAATGCCCCTCATCATCTTATACCCTCTATCAGTCACCTCTCATTCTCCGTCGCTCCAAGGAGAAAAGGCCAAGTTCACTCAACCTATTCTCATAAGGGACGCCCTCCAATCCAGGCAACATCCTTGTAAATCTCCTCTGCTATCTCTCTATAGTATCCACATCCTTCTGATAGCGAGGTTACCAGAACTGAACACAATACTCCAAGTGGGGTCTGACCAAGGTCTTGTATAGCTGCAACATTACCTCACAGCTCTTGAACTCAATCCCACGGTTGATGAATGCCAACACACTACATGGCTTCTTAACAACACTGTCAGCCTGCCCAGCAACTCTCCCACCGAGAGATCTGACATCTGACCAGGTTCATTTCCCAATATCAAATCAAGTACAGCCTCTCCTCTACTTGGCTTATCTACATATTGTGGTCAGGAAATCTTCCTGAATACACCAAACAAACTCCACCTCATCTAAACTCCTTGCACTGAGGAGAAGACAATCAATATTAGGAAAGTTCAAATCTCCCATCACAACAACCTTATTAATATTGCTCCCTTCCAGAATTTGCCTCACGATCTACTCCTTGATATCCCTGTTACTATTGGGGGGGGGGGGGGTCTATTTGAAAAAAAAAACACCCAGTAGAGTTTAGAGTTATTACCCCTTTCCAGTTTCTGACTTCCACCCACTCTGACTCAGTAGACCATCCCGCCATGACTTCCGCCTTCTCTGCAGCTCTGACACTATCCCTAATTAGCAATGCCATGCCTCCACCTCTTTTGCCTCCCTCTGTTCTTTTTGAAATATCTAAATTCTGGTGCACTCTGCAGCCATTCCTGCCCGAGATATCCAAGTCTCTGTAATAGCCACGTCATAGTTCCCATCCAAGTTTCTGTAATGCCCACAACGTCATAGTTCCACACTTGGTGCACGACTTAGGCCACCTTACTAAGAGAAAGGACATTGAAAGTCATTGTACATTGTTTGGTATGAGAGTGGAGTGGGGAACTTAAACCAGCACAAAAGAAAGCGCCATCTTGCAGATATACATTTTGTGACCTTAAGTGTTCAAAAGAACTACATAACCATTGAACTCCATGTTGAAATGTCCATTGTCCTTCTACAGATAAACAATCTTTTCTGTGCATGGTCCTATAAATAACAGCAAGATAAATATCTGGGTGGTGTTGTTCAGATTTAGATGAGCACACTATTCGCTGCTCTCTTTTCGAACTATCTGAACTGATGGGTTGTTAACTTTAAGGGTAGCAGCAGCCAACAGAAGCCACAATGCAATGCTCTCTCACTGCAATGTCTTGCACAAAACTTGCTGGAGGCAGGTGTTTCTGATCCAAGCCAGACTCTTCCATAGACCAGTGTCAGCCAAAACATGCTCACCTGAAAAAAGAAGCCAGAGTTCTCCTCGAAGACACTCCGGAATACCCATTGCAACCAGCTTCCTTATTTTCTCAGTCCGAAACATGCTGACTGTGCGTCCGTATTCCACAAAATGATCATACCATAATCGTTTTTTCACTTCTTCCATTCCCTAAAATTAACAATCTGCCATTAATTAGAAATATTAGAAGAATAACTTAACAGGATTACAAACCTAATAACCAAATGGAAACAGAGATTAAAGGCATTTTGTTACCTTACTGAAAATCCCTCTCGCATAACAAATCAGCAGAACAACAAGGTATTACAAATTACACCTTGCACGATCCCATGCTTGGCTGCTAAAACAGGAGATTTGGGCATGGGTCTGCTATTCCCATCCCAAATAAAACACAGTGCTACAGAAATGCCCACAGAAGCTCCAAAAACGTCATTACAGAATTACAGAAACCCTGGGAGAGGAGGGATAGCAAGACGGGCTACAAGACTGACCTAGGACAGAGAACTCTTGCAGGCTGTTGTCAGCCGACTATGTCCATGTAAGGGTGATAGGTTTAAGTAGTAGTAGTAGTAGTAGTAAGTATTATACTTACAATACAAGACCATAAGACACAGGAGCAGAATTAGGCCATTTGGCCCTCGAATCTGCTCCACAATTTCGTCATAGCTGATCCATTTCCCTCTTAACCCCAATCTCCTGCCTTCCACCCATATCCCTTTATGCCCTGACCAATCAAGAATCTATCAACCTGTGCCTTAAATATACCAGTGACTTGATTTCCACAGCCATCTTTGGCAACAAATTCCACAGATTCACCACTCTCTGGCTCAAGAAATTCCTCATCTCCATTCGAAATGGATGTTCCTCTATTCTGAGGCTGCCTTAGACTCCCCCCACCAGAGGAAACATCCTCTCCACATCCGATCTATTGAGGCCTTTCAACATTCAACAGGTTTCAATGAGACCTCCCTAATTTTTCAGAATTCCAATGAGTACAGGCCCAGCGTCAAAAGCTTCTCATATGATAAGCCTTTCAGTCCTGGAGTCATTTTTGTGAACTTCCTTTGAACCCTCCCCAATGTCAGCGTATCCTTTCTGCTCACAAAGCTCAAAGTAACATTTATTATCAGAGTACATACATGCCACCAGATACAACCCCAAGATGCTTTTTCTGTGGGCATACTTAGCAAATCTATAGAACAGTGACTGTAAACATCAGAAACTGTTAACTGTAAACAAACTGCAAATGCAGATATAGATAAATAGCAATAAATAATAAGCATGAAATAACAATATATCAGTCCTTATATTAATGTAGGTATCCCCTTTTGTTCAAGAACCTGATGGTTGAGGGGTAGTAACTGTTCTTGAAGCTGGTGGTGCGAGTCCTGGGGCACCTGTAACTTCTACCTGACGGCAGCAGTGTGAAAAGAGCCTGGCCTGGGTGGTGAGGATCTTTGATGATGGATGCTGTTTCTCCACTGCAATGTTTCGTAGGTGTGCTCAATAGTTGGGAGGAGTTTTCCCGTGATATACTGGGCCAAATCCACTTTGTAGGATTTTCCGCTCAAAGGCATTGGTGTTCCCACACCAGGCCGTAACGCAGCCAGTCAGCACACTGTCCACCACACATCTGTAGAAGTTTGCCAAGAGTTTTGATGTCACGCTGAACAGCCGCAGACTCCTAAGGAAGTAGAGGCGCTGCCGTGCTTTCTTTGCAATATTTGAATCCAGAACAGGTCCTCTGAGATAGTGACATCCAGGAATTTAAAGTTACTAACCCTCTCCACCTCTGATTCTCCGATGATTACTGGCTCATGGACTTACAGTTTCCTTCTCCTGACGTCTACAATCAGTTCCTTGGTCTTATTGACATTGAGTGAGAGGTTGTTGTTATGACACCACTCAGCCAAGTTTTCAATCTCCCTCCTGTATGCTGATTCATCACCCCCTTTCATACCGCCCACAACAGTGGTATCATCAAACTTGTACATGGTGTTGAAGTTGTATTTAGTCACACAGTCATAAGTGTAAAGCGAGTAGAAAAGGGGGGTAAGTACACATTCCTGCGCTGATGGAGATTGTGGAGGAGATGCTTTTGGCAATCCATACTGACTAGGGTCTACAAGTGAGGAAATCCAGGATCCAGTTACACAAGGGGAATTAAGGCCCATGTCTTGGAGTTTACTGATTAGTTTTGAGGGGATTTTTGTAATTGAAAAAGAGCATCCTGATGTATGCATCTTTCCTGGCCAGATGTCCCAGGGCTGCGTGAAGAGCCAATGGGCTGGCATCCACTGTAGACCTGTTGCTTCAGTAGGCAAATTGGAATCAATCCAAGTCACCATTCAACAGGAGCTGATATGCTTCAACACCAGCCTCTCAAAATACTCCATCACTGTGGATGCAAGTGCCACTGGATGATAGTCATTTAGACAAATTACCACACTCTTCTTGGGCATTGGTACGATTGAAGCCTGCTTGAAGCAGGTGGGTACCACAGACTGCTGGAGCGAGGGATTGAAGATGTCTGTGAATACACCAGACAGATGGTCACACAGGTGTTCAGTATTCAGCCGGGTAGTCCGTCCAGACCGGACACTTTCCTTGGATTCACTCCCTTGAAGCAGCCCACACGTCATCTTCAGATACTGAGACCAAAGGATCATCAGGGTTCCTCTCTGTTCTGGTGGTCAAAGAAAGCATTCAGCTCATCTGGAAGTGAAGCTCTGCTGTCCTCTATGTTGCAAGACTTAACTTGGTAAAGGTTATGGCATTCAAATTCTGCCACAGCTGTTGAGCATCCCTCGTTGATTCCAGTCTAGTCTGGAATCTCCACTTCGCCCGAGAAATGGCTTTCTGAATATCATACCTACACCTCAGGCAGTATTCTTGATCTCCAGACTTGAATGCTCAGCAGTTTCTGGGTTTCATTGTCATCCAGGGCCTCCGATTGAGGAAAACCCTGAACAATTTCATGGGGACATACTCATCCTCAGCTGTTTTAATAAAGTCTATAACGACGCTGGTGTAGTCATTCAGGTCCTCAGAAGAGTTCTTGAACACGGCCCAGTCTACTGACTCAAGACAATCCTGTAACCATTCCTCCATCTCCCACAACCACCTCTTAGTTGTCTTGATCTCTGGAGCCTTGGTCTTTAGGCTCAGTCTGTATGGAGGTAGTAGGAGTACAGCCAAATGATCCGACATGCCAAAATGTGGTCTCGGGAAGGAACGATAGGTATTTCTTATCATAGTGTATCCAAATGAAGCCTTACCAGTGCCTTAAAAAGCCCCAACATTACATCCTTGCTTTTATATCCCAGTCCTCTCAAAATGAATGAATATTTAGGAAAACAGATTAAAATTGAATTATTACCTTTCTATCCTCTGATCAACCACTTTTTTTTAAAAAAAAGTTTAAGTGAAATATTGGCAAAGCAACTTTTATATCAAGTCGTACAAGCAAGATATTCATAAATTATATGCACAAACCACAGATGTGTAAAACAAACACAAAGCAGTATCACCATTTGTCATGGAGGTTATGTCTTCCCAAATTTAGTGTATTGGATTAAAAGAAAACTTAAAGAATTCCAGAGTCAGGAGGAAGGAGATACTCAAATTAACACCAAAGGGGTACAAACCAGAGTAGCATCTGCACTCTCCGTCTCAGTCAGGTGGAAAAGTGCCATAAGAGCCTCTGAATTCAAAGAATGTCTTGGTTCCTTTTTGATATCCGAATTGTCCATAAGGGAATCCATTGCAGTATTATCCGGACGGAGCTCTTGAGGACATCCCAAAGAATCAGAGGAAACCTAAAGCAGATGGAACTTAATTAATATTGTGCTTTGATAAAAGTAAACTCATCTCACACATTCTATTCTGCAACTGGTCATGACTGACTTGTGGAAAAACCTTGACAGCACGAATCACCAAAACCAAAAATAATCCAAGGATTTACCTATTGCAAAGTACATTAGCAACAAGATTCAATCAATCAACCCAAGGTACTGGGAATTTGGTTTACTGAGCAAGAAACATCACTTTGGATTGGAGATGAAAAATTAAGAATAATTTTCTTTTACCCACTCTGAATATCACTGGTTTAGCTTGTTTTGACCAACAATAATTTTTCAGTTTGGTTTGAACAATGAGAAAGAAATGTTGAAAATCTTTCCATGCAATGCCTTATCTTGAAGATTTCTTTTTAAAAGAGTCAATAGCTGAAGCAAAAAAAGCATCTTTGCTCCCTTCCATTAGTATTTTTAGATTACATGATAATACAAACCAATATTCTGAGCCCTCTAGTTTTAAAAAAAATACTATATACATTTGAACTGTGAAACTTGCTACAAATGTAAAATAAACTAAGGCCAAACTGCAGTGGTATATTTCTTAAATTAATCCATTTCAAAGACAAAGCCAAAACTCTATATAATTGAGAGCAGGATATGAAAGTGCCATAATCACACAAATCTCTGGAAACTTTACATAAACAATGAGAGTATAGTAGACAGACCTCTCCAATAGGGGTATTATTAAAACAAGATTTTAAATGTTGAAAAGATGCTTGGTGAATGATTGGATTTATTATAAAATTCTCCAGAGAGTGACAGAAATGTCACACGCACACACACGCGTGTTTCAGGAATAACTTCTTCCCCTCCACCATCAGGTTTAAGAAGGTGTATAGTGTGTTGGCATTCATCAACCATTGAGTTCAAGAGCTGTGGGGTAACGTTACAGCTATACAAGACCTTGGTCACACCCCACTTGGAGTATTGTGTTCAGTTCTGGTCACCTATCTCACTACAGAAAGGATGTAGATGCTATAGAGAGTGCAGAAGAGATTTACAAGGATATTGCCTGGATTGGAGGGTGTACCTTATGAGAATAGGTTGAGTGAACTTGGCCTTTTCTCCTTGTAGCGACGGAGGATGAGAGGTGACCTGATAGAGGTGCACAAGATGATGAGAGGCATTGATCGTATGGATAGTCAGAGGCTTTTCCCCAGGGCTGAAATGAGGGGGCATAGTTTTTAAGGTGCTTGGAAATAGGTACCAAGGGGATGTCAGGGGTAAGTTTCTTCAAACAGAGAGTGATAGGTGCCCGGAATGCACTGCCAGTGGTGGTAGAGGCAGATACCATAGGGTCTTTTAAGAGACTCTTAGATATGTTCATGGAGCTTAGAAAAATACAGAGCTATGTGCTAGGGAAATTCTAGCCAGTTTCTAGAGTAGGTTACATGGTCAGCATAACATTGTGGGCTGAAGGGCCTGTAATGTCTTTTACGTTTCTATGTTCTAAATGGACAGTGAACTCATGAACGCCACCTCACTATTCCCTCCGCCCTTCTTTTGCAATCTTTTTGCACTACATCCATATTTTATACACACACACTCTATAATTTATAGTTTATGTGCTGTACTGCTGCCACAAAACAAATTTCATGTCATATGCCAGTGATATTAAACTTGATTCTGAGAGCTAATTTACAAATTCATAGTCCAAAGTTGAGATTAAAGTCTTTGGAGAGTCCCAAACTCTGTCAGCTAAACAGATCTATGCTGATGAATATTTCTAGGCTTCTACTATACACGTTTCATGCTCAGAAGTTGGATTTTTTTTTGAAACGGCATCAAAAATGAATTAGCCAAACATCCTATAGATATCCAACAACTTACCAAAAGGGAAATGCCCATCTAGGAGATTTGTTTCAAGTGTCTGAAATCAAAACCTGACCAGAAAACTCATATGACAGTTAAAACTGCTTTTGAGAGAAGAGCAGGACCTTTTGCCTACAGTAATGATTTCCTGCTTGTGATTTGTAAGTACAAAGCTTCAATGATTCTCAAGTGTATCTAGGAATTCTACTGAGAGACAGGGACTAGGAACAAATGGTGCTAACTGTGAAGTGTTTCAGAATACACCTCAAATGGAAATGGAAAAACTAATATTTTGTGGCAACTTATATAACATTTTTCATAAGCAGGGGTCCTGTTGAATCAACAGTTTCCACAAAGATCTGCAACCTCGTTTCAAGAGACAAGCAGATATTCAATCTATGTTAATTAAACTACTATCCACATCTGATCAATGCTCTGTTCTTCCCCTCCCTGCCAAGATTATTTAGAACAATGGAGAAAGAGGAACAAACAGATCGCATATTCATTGCGAATGCCACATCAACTAAATCAGTAGCAGCATCTATAATCACGTGGTTTGTTTAACTTTCCATTTCAGGTTCAATAAACTACTATTGAGTTGAACACTAGTTAAACAAACAAGGTGACTATTATTTGAGCAAACAGGAGAGTCCTGCTGAATTAGGTCTCAGGAAGATAAGAACACGGCATTGATGTTTTAAAGGAATTTGTAAAACTGATGCAAACTTACAGTTCAAAATTTTAGCATCATAAGCAAGTCCTATCCAAAAGCGTGGAGTTGATGCCAAGACATGGCTAGGCAACAGGCAAAGAAAAATGAAGGGTTGATCAGTTATTCATTTCTATTATCAGCCAGGTCACCACTTAATCTCTTGTTGATAAATTCTACAATTCAGGAATCAGAACTGTCACCAGCCACACCTTCCCTCCCTACCTCCCCCACCATCTTTATCACATGATCCACCAAGGGCAGCAGTTTTTAAGTGGATTGAGAGCAAGCCAATCTGAGCAGACTCGATGGGCCAAATGGCCTAATTCTGCTCCTCTGTCTTATGGTCAAATATTAAGTAGAAGTTTCATTTCTGTCCAGATACAGACAAAGGAAATTTTGCTAAGGTTACTTGCAACACTTCAACAGCTGGTAACACATTTTTCTTCACTAAATCCAGTTCATTCCAGGTCCAGGAACAGTTATTTACCCCTTAATCATCAGACTCCTGAACCAGTGGGAATAGCTTCACTTGCCCCATTACTGGACTGTTACCACAACCAATGGACTCACTTTCAAGGACTCTCCATCTCATGTTCTCGATATTTATTGCTTGTTTATTTCTTTATTATTACTACTTTCTTTTCTTTTGTATGTGCAGTTCGTTGTCTTTTTGCACATTGGCTGTTTGTCCACCCTGCTGGGTGTGGTCTTGATTTACTGAGTATGCCTAGAAGAAAACGAATGTCAGGGTTGTAAATGGTGACATACGTACTTTGAACTTTGAAATACTACACCGTTGAAGCAAATATCAAAAATCGCACTTTTCAGCACAATGGGCTAATTAGCTAAATTTGAACTCCATTCCATTTGATGGGGCAAAGAACATTTTCAAATGTTTTTACATTTCAGCTGAATACCAACAGTAAATTTATCTATTACTAGACAACCGGGTGACCCGTTGGGGTACCCTTTGAGAGAAAGGTAGTGCAGTCTGATGTGATCTGCTCTGGAAATTAAAGAAGAAAAACTCAGTTTATTAAAGAAGAAAGACGCGTAGCAAGACAAATATAGCTCCTCCTCGTTTAACAAAGGACACTTTTGATGACAACATTTCTGGTTGATCCGCCACCTTTTAAGAAAACTCTAGCGTTTTCATTTCTTTTATCCCGGCTTAAAGCCGCACACAGCTGACCATGCTGGAATACTGGTTTCTCCAGATAAATCAACACATTCTCCATGGCTTGGCCTTGCGCCTTATGTATAGTCATAGCAAAGCATGACTGGATCTGATAAATTGAGAGTAATTCTTGGGATCATGACGTCACTTTTGAACGCACCAATGTTTATCTTTGCTACGATGAGATTGTCGTGCAGTTCTTCCACCATTATTCGCATTCCATTGCAAAGCCTTGGTGGATCCAAGTTCCTCATTGAAATGATGGGAGATCCCCTCTTCAATTCCAGTTTATGTGGTGGCAATCCAGAGAGTTCAACCGAATCAAGGAATTCTGTTGGAAAATGAGTGACATTTGCCGCTCTCAACGACATTTGGCATCATCTCTTGACCATAACGTCCCCCTTCTCTTTCCACGCACCATAATTAGGCTGTCCATAATTTTTTTGTCCTAATACTGGATAGACGATACGAAGCAGTAATACCAAAGCCTCCAGGAAGCTGATTTTTCTTGATGTGGTTGGCGTTCTCCTAAATGGAACTGACAGCCCTGCCCTTTTGCCTCGGTTGGTGGCGCTGCTTAGGCTGGCCGTGCCCATGCGTCGCGGTTTCCATGAAAGCTGGAATCGGCTCAGGTTGTGGAAAGCGGGACCTGTTGACTGACAAGTGAGCAATTTTATACAAATATATAATCCTGAAATTTGCATGCACTCTGTAAGTTAGCGCATTTTAAGTCAATTTAGTCAAAAAAAGTGCTGCTGTAATGCACCGTTTGCGCTAATTGGAGGTCACAAACAGAGCACGAGAATTTTAGTAGTATATAGATTGGTCAAGGCTTAATATTCAATCCAAGACAGGATTAGTGTCGTCATTTCTTTCCCTTCACTGAATACTTTGTAATCTCTCAGTTTACTGATAATATTCATTCCACAGCTTGTCTAATTCGTGTGTTTTAGCAATAGCATTTGCTCACTAAGCAAATATGGTCACTTTTCATAATCTCTAATTCTAATGCATTGTTTCCCAGGACATCAAAGCATTGAAACAGCCAACAACCTTTGTCTACCCTGGTTTAACCAGTCTAACCAATTCTTTGACCTTGGGTACCAGTATCTACTGAAATTTGGTATGCACAAAGTTCAAGAACTCAAAACAAACAAGCTGTCATTAGATGCCACTGAAGAGTTTCACGTTACAAACTTTGAGGAAAATGTATTAAAATACAAAACCAGCTATGATGTGAAGTTATAACAAAACAAGATCATTTTGCCAATGTGACAGGCCATGTGCAATTTTATAAATGATTTCTTCTCCTGGCCTGCTAGACTGCAAAATGCATTCAAAGAAAGCAAATCAAACCAGAATGTTAGGCAAATGGTTTTACTTCCAAAACAATGCAAGCAGTTTCACTGCACTCTTAAATACATATTGAAACACTTTTGTAAACTAAATACATATTGACTTAAGGACTTAAGAACTTTTTAAAAGCTATTAATAATGCTTTTTGAGATAGTGATTTAGATGCATATCATATTTTTTACTGAGTTAAGTATTGTATGTAACTAGTTTTGCTACAACAAGTGTATGGGACATTGGAAAAAAAAGTTGAATTTCCCCATGGGGATGAATAAAGTATCTATCTATCTATCTATTGGACCATATGCACAATTTACAGAGCTGGCCGGTGGCAGGTGGCACCAGCACTGGACTTTAAGGTGAGTGATCCCGGGTTCGAATCCAGCCAGCTGCTTGCAAGCTTTCCATCAGTGCTGGGTTGAGCGTCGATTTGAGCTAGCAATTCTGCCTTGTAAAAAAACAGATAACGTGCTAAAGAAACCGCACGGTTGTCGCCCGATGCACCAGAAGGCACAGACAGTAACAAAAATTTACGAAGTAAAACTTAGGAATAGTTACAATAGAATGCCACATACAGAGCCCTTCAAAGTTCAAAGCAAGTTTATTATCAAACTATATTTATGTCACCAAATACTAGCCTGAAATTCGTTTTCTTGCAAGCATTCACAGTAGAACAAAGTACAATAGAATCAATGAAAACCCACACACAAAGACTGACAAATTGTGTAAATACAAAAATAATCTGTAATACTAAATAAACAAACAAATAAAACTGGCACCATGAGTTGTAGAGGCTTGAAAGTGAGCCCAAAGATAGTGTTCGATGTTATGATGAGTGAAGATGTCCATGCTTGTTCGAGAGCCAGATGGTTGAAGGGTAATAATTGTTCCTGAGCCTGGTAGTATGGGACTTAAGACTCCAATGCCTTCTTCCAGATGAGGCAGTGAGAAGAGAGCATGGTCTGGATGGTGGAGATCCTCGATAATGGATGCTGCTTTCCTGTGGCAGTACCCCGTGTAGATGAGCTCAATGGTGGGGAGGGCTTTTCCTGCGATGAACTGGGCTGTATCCACTACCTCTTGTAGGGATTTCCACTCTTGGGTACTGATGCTTCCATACCAGTCTGTGATGCAGCCAGTCAGGGACCGTGCATCTGTAGAGATTTGACAGAGCTTTATATTGTTATGAGTGCTGAACAGACCTGATGGAAAATGGGGTCCAGAGTTAACCCCCCCTCCCCCCCCCCACCCCGGGAACTATGCTGCTAATGAGAGAGAGACAGAGAAGAAGAGGTAGAGACATCTGCTACAGATAAGAGAAAGAAAGAGACAGTTGATTTATGTATTTTGGCTCTTCACTGATTATTTACCTTTCGCTGCAAGGACGTTTCTTTGCTCGTTAACATTCCTGAGGAGACAGCAGGAGTGGCCTAGTTTGATGGACACAAACATGTGGAGTTGATGGATGGCTGATACCCCATCCATGGGGATAAAAGACGGATCTGGGGAGACGCCCCTCAGACACACCAGTGGACATTGAAAGAGTGTTGTGCACCCACAAGAAGGTGGGGGCTTAAAGGACTGAACCAGGAGATCGGTCACAAAGCTCACAGTGTGATGGCGGGGCCAGTGGGGACTTGTGTGTGTGTCCGAATGACCACAACGGTTCGACGGAATAAGAAGACAACAGAAGGTTTGCTGGCTGCAGCTGTTCAATCTCTTGCTCTCTCTCTCTCTCCCCAACATTGCAACACAATAACCAACTACCTCAGCCCGAACTGAACTGAACTTTATACTCTTCTATGACAATTCATTTACCCCTAGACATTGATAGAGCTTGTTTACTGCTATTGATTATTATTCCTACACTTCTATGTTTATCATTGCTAACCTGTGTTATATGTATATTGGCATTTTTGATACTGTATTGTTTAGTTTACTAATAAACACCTTTAGTTACAGTACCACCCGACTCCAACGTATTCCTTCCATTTCTGCTGGTCTGTTAACCCAGTTACGGGGTACGTAACAATATGACATGTCAAATCAGTGCCGTGCTTCTTTGAAATGGTCCCAGGATGGACACTCTGATACGAAAACGCCCAGGAATTTAAAATTACTGACTCTCTCCACCTCTGATCCCCTGACGAGTACTGGCTCACGGATACCCAGCTTCTTCCTCTTGTAGTCAGTAATCAGTTCTTTGGTTTTGCTGAAATTTAGTGAGAAGCAGTTGCTACCACATGGAGGTAACGAGGCCTAGGACACGGAGTTCATTGATCAGTTTTGCGGGCGAGGATGGTGTGAAATGCTGAGCTGCAATCAATGAAGAGCATCCTGACGCATGTAACTTGACCGTCGAGATGTTCCAGAGCTGAGAGAAGAGCCAATGAAATGGCATCTGCTGTTGGCCTGTTGTGATAGTAGGCAACCTGGAGCAGGTCCAGGTCACTCCTCGGGTAGGAGTTGATGTGCTTCATGATCAATCTCAAATCAAAGCTATCTTTACACAATTTCACATTTGGAGACACAACATTATATCAAAATCTAGTGGGGTAACAGATTAACTGAGCTAACTTGCCTTGGCACAGTATCCATGCACCTGCACAATTGGTATTTGATAGACACAATGCTCCATGGTGTAGAAAATGCATTGTTCCCCACAGTCTGTCTGGAACAATTTGTTCACTCTATTGAACTCTGAGTAAGTGAGTGTGTTAATGACTCTGTGGAGGCCACAGCCCAAGATGCGACAGTTTTGTATCTGGCAGTGTGAACATTTCAAATTCCTCCTCTGGCAGAGAGGAAGCATTTCTTCCCATTTCTTTCATGTTATAGAAAATTTCAGAGCATGCATATATGATTCCCTATGAAGAAAAGGAATTTTTTAAAACAATAGTATTTTTCTATTAATTGAATTTTAATTTTGCACGCAAAATCATTCCAGTATCATTACCTGCTTTGAAGACAAACTATTGCCATGAAATTGCAAGATTTACATATCCTTTCTAATTAAATGCATATCATAAAGGATTTATAAATATTAAAGAATTAGTGCATAAAGAACTCACTTATATTCGGTTCAGTCAGACACAGTGAGTTACCTCTTGCCGAAGAGCCACATATGTCTCCATAAACTACAGTGATAAGAAAGATTTCCCAGTCCTCTGCACATTTGACAAAATTATTTTTTGTTTTTGATAGCCTTCTTTCGTAAACACCAGTTTTGATACCAGGAAAAGGTACCTTTTAGTTAAGACCCTTACTTAATACAATTCAACAAAAAAAATAAAGTCTTCTGTTGGATTCAATGGACGGCCCTCCCTTGCTCCAGGATATTTGTGATTATACCAAACTTAATTAGTCATTTGATGCATTGTAATTTGCTTTCAAGTAATTATATGGAACAAACTAAAATTGTACTGATTTGAATTATTCCGTATGACATTAACTTAAAACAAATGAAAGCACTTTTTAGATACAAACTCCTGAAAATAAATCATTCTTTCACTGTATGACTATTAGACTAATCAGATTATGTAGAGTTGTACGTAATGAATTACCAGATTGTTGTTTTTTTTACAGAAGCCAAATGTGGTCACTGTTCATTTTCAACCAGATTGCAAAACTGCTTTAAATGTTGAGATACGGGAGAAAGTAAAGAAAAAGTCAAAGAGTCGAGAGCGCACAAGGATTTACAAGAAAGTGCAAGCCAAAGGACAAGGTAACAAGAGCAAAAAATTTACAGCAAGGCTCAATCTTGTACACATGTCCCTGGAGCTCCAAATGCTTTTGTGCCTCTCCCCAGGCCTGGAAGCAGTGCCTTCTCAGCCCTCTTATATTTCGGGATAGTAAAATCCACCTCTCTGATCTCCACTGCTCCAGTTCACAGTCCACGGCAACACTGCACTTAACAATAAAATTCACAGCCACTCTTGTATTGGGCATGCTATTAAGTTTCTACTTTTATATGAGGAATCTTTTGTTATGGTGGGAACAAAAGTTACTGATTTCTTGCTATACAAAACTATTAACATTATAAAGATCAATTGTACCATTTCTTCAACTTGAGATGATTCAAGATGATCAGGCTTTTCCCCTCTTAAAAGTTGAAGCCGTTTCCATAGCTGCTCCACTAATTGCTCTCTATTTTCAATCTCTGTAAACTGAAACACCCTTTTGTTTTTGACACCAACAATTATTGGATTGGGGAGAAGACTAGTGTCCTCCATTTTCTCCACAGTAACTACCTGTCAATGAAAAACAAACGTGTTAGAGCAGATGTTAACTGCTAACATTACTACATATTGCAAGATTATTCAGCTTTCTTTTATTAGTTTTTTTATACATTTTCTACATAGCTACAGATAAAAAAAACCCCAGATCGAAATGAAGAACATTGATACAGTGCAAAAATAAACATACAATAATAATATGATACAAAGAAAGATAATTGAGAAAGCACCCAAATTGAGGACATGTAAAATTAGTATCCTCCCCAAGCCCCGCAACAAACAAAAAAAAAGCTCCAGACCAACCACAACACAATATAGAGAATATAAATCAGGACAATCAAACCCCCAAAACTGTAAATACACTTAGCAACAGAAGATATTAATGCCTACTACAAAAAAAGGAGCTGAAAGCAAGGGACCGAAAAAAAACCTTAGTTAAGAGGAAGGTTATGAAAGTACTCAATAAAAGGTCCCCAGACCTTATGGAACTTTAAATCCGAATTAAGAACTGAATAATGAATTTTTTCAAGGTCTAAGCAGGCCATAATATCGTTAAGCCATTGAGCATGCGTGGGCGGGGCAACATCCCTCCATCTAAGGAGGATTAAACGTCTAGCCAGGAGAGAGGCAAAAGATAATATTCGACACTCAGTCGAACTCAGATGTAAATCTGTCTCGCCCCAGAAACCGAACAAAGCAATTAAAGGGTTAGGTTCTAGGTGGTGATTCAGAATATACGATAACGTTATGAAGACATCTTTCCAAAATTTCTCCAAGCTAGGACAAAACCAGTACATATGAATGAGAGAGGCCTCGCCCCTTTTACATTTATCACAGAGTGGACTAATGTTAGGGTAAAATCGAGATAATTTAGATTTAGACATATGGGCTCTATGAACAATCTTAAACTGTAAAAGGCAATGGCGAGCACAAAGAGAGGTTGAATTAACCGATTTGAGAATCGAGTCCCAAGTCTCAACTGATAGGGAGGTATTTAGATCGTGCTCCCATGCCATTTTAATTTTATCCACAGGGGCACATCGTAAGGCTACTAATTTATCACGAATAAATGATATTAAACCTTTACCTACTGGATTAATAGAAAGAAATAAGTCCATAACATTTTTCTCAGGCATTTCAGGGAAGTTAGGAATTAAAGGAGTAATAAAGTGTCTAATTTGGAGATATCTAAAAAAAATGAGCATTGGGCAGATTGAACTTAGCAGAGAGCTGTTGAAAAGAAGCGAAGCGATTATCAATAAAAAGATCTTCAAAATGTCTAATGCCCTTCCTATACCAATCATGGAATGCTGAGTCATACGTAGTAGGTAAAAAAAGGTGAGTATGTAAAATAGGGCTAGAAAGGGAAAAACCATGGAAACCATAAAATTTCCTAAACTGAGCCCATATACGCAAAGTGTGTCTAACAAGAGGATTAACTATTAATCTGGACAAACTACTAGGGAGTGCAGAGCCAAGATTATTCAAGCTTTGAAAGGAACAATGTGACCGGATAGTCAAGAAAGTAATGCAAGACAAATCATCTGGATGTATTCCCACCTTCCTCATTCTTTGCACTCTCTTGCTTACCAGCAAATCAGGATTCTGGAAGAGGAGGCAAGGGAACAAATAAACTTCACCATGACCTTGTAACATGGCTTTATGCTCATTAATGTAATCCTCCAAGTGAAGCAAACCACCCAGACATTTAGATAACGCTCAAATGTTTTTTGACAAACTTGCCTCTGGTACCAGAGTGCACCCAGCTTTGAAAAAAAGTACCTAGGCTACAAATGAAAGCGAAGATACATAATAAACTTTGCTTCCCATGCCATCTAAACAGACAAAACTGTTCACATCAGCATCAAGGTAGCACAAAGAACAAGCAGTAACAGAAAATAGAATATATTGCAGTTATAGAGAAAAAGTACACTGAGGGCCGAGAACCTTCATTAGGACTCAATACATCTACATTCCCCTCCTTCTTGAAGTCACTGACCACCTCTCTTGTTTTGCTGACATTGACAGAAAGGTTGTTGTCATGACACCATACCACTAGGTGCTACATGTAAACAGGCCCTTTTAATCTGAAGAGAATTTGATGGCTCCGGGCCTGTATTCACTGGAATTAGAAGAATGAGGGTAGACCTCATTGAAACCCAAGAATGGTGAAAGGCTTGATAGACTGGATGTCGAGAGGATGTTTCCAATGGTGGGAGAGTCCAGGACCAGAGGACACAGCCTTAGAATAAAGGGGTGTCGTTTTAGAATGGAAATGAAGAGGAATTTCTTTATCCAGGGAGTGGTACATTTGTGGAATTCTTTGCATAGGCAGCTGTGGAGGCGAAGTGCTTATGCATATTTAAGGCAACGGTGAATAGACTCTTGATTGGTCAGGGCATGAAGGGATTTGGGAAGAAGGCAGGGGATTGAGGCCGAGGGGAAAAGTGTGATGGTGATGATGAAATCGCAGAGAAGACTCAATGAGCCAAATGGCCTAATTCTGCCTCTATACCTTACGGTCTTATAAATATTTCAGCTTATGGAACAAAAAAGGATTTATATCTCAAAGAACGAAGTTGTAATGAGGGATCATATTGATTTGCATTCAGGAATTAAAATAACTGTTGATATTTAATTAAACAACACATCTTTAACAGACCTACCAAAAAGGTTCACTAAAGTATATAATCTGCGACCTCCACACCCCCAACCATCATAACCTTATTGTTTCCTGTCAGGTCCCCTTATGTACAAGATACTCCTGTGCCTAGCGTCACTTTATAGATATACAATCTACATATACAAGCTGCCTAATGTATTTATTTTTATTGCATGTTTTAATTATTGTTCTTTATCTTTTGTGGGGTTTTTTTTGCTTCATCAGATCCTGAGTAACAATTATTTTGGTCTCCTTTTGCAGCTGTGCTCTGGAAACGACAGTAAGCGATCCTAAAGGCTGACTACGGCACCCAGGTGTTCAGTGCTTGGACAGGGGGTACTATACCTCTTGAAGTGGAATGATTACATTGCAGCTGCCTTCCTCCTTGCTGGCAAAGCAGATGTAATTTTCAGAAGTATACAGCTTCCCAGCAGTATGGCACTGATTATAAGGTGTCCACAGGAAACAGTCCACTATCTTGTCCAACTTTTCCGCCCGTGGAAGCCTGAAACAAGCCCGGAAATACTCATTCTGGATCCTACCTTCAAGATCCCTAGGGTAATGGAAGCACAAAGCAGTTACACGTCAGTTTAAAAGGACCAAAAACAGGAAGTGCTGGACATACTCAGCACGTCAGAGAGCATGTGAGTAAAACAAAAGAGTTAACTTTATCAGGTTGAAGTAGCTTCATCTAAATTGAGCAGTTTTAAGCTGCAGATGGATATTTTTGATGCATTAACAATTTAGATTTCCAAAATTTAGATTGTGATCTACAACTACTTCAATTCTAAATAGTCAACACCTTCCTCATTAGAGCCAATGTTACATTAGCAGGCCATTTAACAGCAGGGTCTATCCATCTGTGGACAAACTGGCATACATGCACTTGACCAGGAGAGGGCGCAGCACTGCTATCAAGAGCAAAACTCCTGGTTTAAAATTGCTTATTATCCCAGAAACTCTTGAGGCACTTTAGCACTGCCCATCTGAACAGCCAATAGAATAATGGGGAGCAGTAGCAGGTCAAGAAAACTTGGCCTCCAGCAATCTGCAAAAAGTAGCTTTAAAACAACGACTATTTTAGCCCTTATAAATATGGTCTTTATACATTTGTCTACATTTAAGAGGGACATCCTTCAGACATCAGAAAACTGTACTGGCAGATTCAAATTTTTTTTGCAGAACTGGTTAAGCACCTTTGAAAAGTTCAGAGTGTGTTTAAACTAATAGCAAGTGCTTTTATCACAATGTGGACTACAGCAATTGCCACGGTAGTATCAATACTCTTTAACAATGCTTGTGCATAGAATCATTTATAGCCAGATGCAAGAAACAGCCCAAACTTTCACACCAAGCAGCCCGACGGAGAATTGTATGGTCCAATGATGTGACTCTCCAACAGGTATGTAGCCACTCCTGTTTTCACTCTGTAGTGAGCTCATCGCATAATAAGACCATAAGATATAGGAGCAGAATTAGGCCATTTGGCCCATCGAGTCTGCTCCGCAATTTCATCATGGCTGATCCATTTTCCCTCTCAGCCCCAGTCTCCTGCCTTCACCCTGTATCCCTTCACACCTTGACCAATCAAGAATCTATCAACCTCTGTTTTAAATATACATAATGATTTGGCCTCCACAGCTGCCTGTGGCAAAGAATTCCACAAATTCACCACTCTCTGGCTAAAGAAATTCCTCATCTCCGTTCTAAAAGGATGCCGCTCTATTCTGAGGCTGTGCCCTCTGGTCTTAGACTCTCCCACAATAGGAAATCCTCTCCACATCCACTTTCAACATTTGATGGATTTCACCGAGATCCCTCTCACCCTCATTCTTCTGAATTCCCATGAGTAGAGGCCCAGAGCCATCAAACACTCCTCACATAAGTCTTTCAATTCCAGAATCATTTCCGCAAACTTCCTTTGAGCCCCTTGTCAATGTTAGCACATCCTTTTTTAGATAAGGAACCCAAAATTGGTCACAAAACTCCAAGGGAAGCCTTACCAGTGCCTTATAAATATAAAGTTTCAAAATTATATCCTTGCTTTTATGTTACAGTTCTTTCAAAATTAATGCTAACATTGCATTTGCCTTCCTCACCACCGACTCGACCTGCACATTAACCCTTAGGGAATCCTGCACAAGGACTCCAATTCCCTTTGTACCTCAGATTTCTGAGTTTTCTCTCTATTTATAAGTCCAACTGGGCACAACTGAAGGCTGTGGTAGAACAAAGGACCCTATGGAAAATCCTAGCAATTCTGGACCAGGTTTCGCACCCATCTTGGCTGAACAGAGGAGCACTTTTAGTAATAGACTGAGACAATTGTCCTGCTCCAAAGAGCGCTAATGAGGTCATTGTTACCCTCGGCCATCAGGCTCCAATACAAGTCAAGCCTACAGCCGGGGAAGTGATGACCCCCTCCTGTTAGACTGTTTGAGGCAACTTATTTTTAATTCTTTCTTACTTCTCTTCTAATATTTGTATATTGTACATCTGTGCACTTATTATGCTACTGCGACCCTGTAATTCATTTTGGGGTCAAAAAATTATCTATCTAGTCTACGTATTTATTTCTTCTACCAAAGTGCATGACCATATACTTCCTAACATTGTATTCTATCTGCTATTTCTTTGTCCTTTCGCCTAATCCATCCAAGTTCTTCTGTAGCCTCGCTGCTTCCTCAAAACTACCTGCTCCTCCACAATCATCGTATCATCCGCAAACTTGGCCACAAAGCCTTCAACTCTGCCCTCCAGATCATTGACGTATAATGTAAAAAGCTGTCCCAAAACAGGCCCCTGTGGGCCATCACTCATCACCAGCAATCAGAAAAGGCTCCCTTTATTCCCACTCTGTCTCCTGCCGATCAACTAACGATCTATCCATGCCAGTACCTTTCCTGTAATACTATGGGGTCTTAACTTGTTATTCAGCCTCATGTGTGGCATATTGTCAAAGGCCTTCTGAAAATCGCAGCACCACAATCTGAACAGGAATCAGCCCACACTGAAGATGTGGTGTTATGATGTGTGGGAGGTGGCAGGGATCCTCACAGAGGAGAGAGAGAGACAGAGAGACAGGTTCCCAACTCTGCTCCAGTAAGAGTGACCTGCTTAAGGTCTCTCTCTGCAACTGCAGGAAAAGAATCTGTGCACAGGTTGCACCTCTATGGAGAGTGAGGCTACATCCACACTAGACCGGATAATTTTGAGAACTTCGGTTTCGCGTAAAAACGATAGGCGTCCACACTATGTGTCTTTGGAAATATCTCTATCCACACTGAAACGGAGATTTCGGCGAATCTCCTCCTCCTGTGCATGTGCAGGACACATCTACTGAAAACAAGCGACATGTTTGGTGTCAAATCTCACCATAAAAGTGTGCGTTTGTGTAGTTACAGACTAGAAAAAATAAAATGATAGACAGCTGTTGGCTCTCGTGCAGGAGAACTTAAAAGTGAAAAAAATAACAAATACTGAAGCGTACGGAGGCAACCGACAGGGAGTTCACGGACAGATTGACCCGGCTGACGACGAACATTGAAAAACTGACTAACTCTGTTGCATTAATAAAGCACCTTGTTAAATGTGTAAAACATGTCTGCATCAGTGTTATCTTGTATTTCCATACAATGTTACATTAGGCTGTTACACATCTATTGTCAGAGAAGTACTTGCATAAATAGGTAAACCACCTTCATATAAGCAAGGACAGAAAACAGGGCAAAGTGAGTATACTTATTTATTCAGTAAGTTATGGGTCAAAGTATTTGGTGAGTACATTCCTAACTCTTCTGGCTTCAGTCTCGTCGCCGTCTGTTCTGAAATTATTAGGTTGCGTTCAAGAAAATAATGAAATAGCATGCTGCCATCTGATAGCGTTTTCAGAAGTCTCCTGTTCCGCCAGCCACACTGATCTGCCCGAGCTGCATTTTCAAAAATATCCACCTTGGAAAGCATTTTTGAAAAGCTCTGGTTTCAGGGGATGAAAACGCCATTTTAGTGTGGATAGAGGGTAAAAACGAGGAGAAAAAGCTTCGGTTACGGATTTATCCGGCGTAGTGTGGATGTAGCCTGAGATGCTCATCAGCGGTATCTTTTTATTACCCTTTTCTGTGGATCACAACTCCACATTCACTGACAGCAGCAGTCAGTTGACAAACCTCATCTCTGTTCCAACAGGGAAACAAAGTGCTCCCTGAAGGCAGTTACGTTTCCTTCTGTGGTTCAATTTGCTGCTGTGCGGCAGAGAGAGAGAGAGAGCCTTTAGCTAGATCAGTGCGCGTCTGCATGCAGGCATCAGGACCCTGTGGTCCTCACCCAAGCCTCCACATAAGCCATCAACTGAATCACTATGTGCCCTGTGATGGGATTGTTGCCGATATCCAGCAAAGAAGTGTTCATGACCTCTTGGGTCAAAGATCACAACCTACTGGCCCTACACAATCAGAAACAAGAGAAAATATGCAGATGCTGGAAATCCAAGCAACACACACAAAATGCTAGAGGAATTCAACAGGCCAGGCAGCATCTATGGAAAGAAGTATAGTCGACGTCTCGGGCAAAAACCCTTCGGCAGGACCTACACAATCTCCTCCCAGAGCCCGTACATGCAGTTTGTCCCATAATCCCAGTCACTGCCAAAGATGGCTGCACCTCATAAAACATTGCCCTGTATCTACAAGATAAGGGTTCTTGTCAAGCAGTATAGGTCCCCTCCTGCTCCTTAACTGAGAAGTGGCTTCTCTAAATAATCTCTAAAGGCAAAAGGAAGATGATTGCACTTACAAGCTGTGGCCAAAGTTCCTTTATGTTGATGCAGCAGTATAGATGCTAATGAAGGATTCATGAAATCACAGGGAGATAGTGATCTCAATGCAAAGGACTATATAATCATCCTCAAACGTTTTGGGGCTTGGTGGTCCCATGTGGTCTCCTCATTGTGGATCAGGCACTGTAAATATAAAAGATGCCTCCCAAAGGGATGGTCACCCTTTATCCTTGCCATTGCCTACGTGGAGGACAAGAAAGAGCTCTTCATTAACACCTGAGCAGACTTGACCTCTTAAGGATCTTAAGATTAACTTAAGTGAAAGTTTATCAGAGTAGATGCCATAAGGAACATGCAGCATTTCTAATGTTCTAAAGCTCACTTTGAAGGACTACGCAATCCAGTCCATATAAAGGGTCTTGCCTGAAAACGGTGGGCTCCATGGTAGCACACTGCTATTACAGCTGTTGTATTCCGGAATCATCTGCAAGGAGTCTGGGTGCACCCCCCCCCCCCCCCGTAGAACGTGCAAGCTATCCCTGGATGCTCCATTTCCTCCCACAGTCCAAAGACGTACCGGGTAGGTTAAGTTGTCTTTGTAAATTGTCCCATGATTGTTTTAGGGTTAAACTGGAGTTGCCAGGCAAAGAAACTCAAAGGGCCACAGGGCCTACTTGATGCTGTATCTTTAAATAAAATAAAAATCAAACATTTCCTTCCATAAATGCTGCCTGACCCACCGAGTTCCTCCAGCTTATTGTGTTTTGTTCCAGGTTCCAGCACCTTTACTCATCTCATGAAATTTCTTGTTCCATTTCAGTGTTTCCTCACTGCTGGGAGACTACTATAGCAACCTCTTGGTAAATGGCAATCCTGGTGGTTTTCTGGTGCATGGGAGTCTATCTGATTCACTAACACCTCAATGTTTCATCCAAACAGATACTGAGGTCTCTTCCTCTTTCCTGAAGTGGTTCATGCTTAGTGGCTGTTCGCTAACACCCTTCATTTGCGACCTAGCAATGTTTTCCGCTGCTTTGCATTGCACAATATCCCACTGAGAAAAGCAGAGGCTTCATAATAGCTAATAAGCCCTTCTTCCAAACTATCTACAATAACTTTTATCCAATCTCGTGTTCATTTCAAGGAACCCAATTGGCTATCATTGGGAACAACTCATTTTGACCAAAACTGCTTTGTAAGCCAAGCAATAAATTACAAGTACATTTAAACCTGTAGCATACACACATTCAAAGTCAAAATAAGCTTATTGGCAAAGTACATTGATGCCACCTTATGCTACCCTGAGATTCATTTTCTTGCACACATTCAGGAGACTTGCAACAGATGACCTTCACTTTCCAAATTATCACTTCATGAGAGGAAAAATTAATTGCAGGTCCTGTAGACTGGAGACACGACAAAAGTAACACACAAAGGAGCTGGAGCAAGTCAGGCACTGTCTGGGATGGTAAGTGAACAGCTGGCATCTTGGGCCGAGACTCTTCATCAGGGCACATGTCTCATCGCCACTGTCTCCAAGTAAGAATGATCTATCCACGTAGGCATGATCACCCACAATAATGGTCATCAACCTGAGCTGGTGGGGAAGGGTATCTGGCAGCAAGGAATTCAGTGCAGTAAATCACCGAGTAATTAATCCTCATTTTAAAAAAGCCAATGGTCTCCAAGACCAAAGATGATGTCTTACAGAAGCACGATTCATTGCAGAAGAGTGACTAGCCCACACCAAGCATAATTCTCACCTTGAGAAAGAGAAGCTTCTTCCAATACTAAAAATAACTGGGGATAAAAAAAAAACTAGGAATATGCCTTGCAGGGTCAACTTTGAAGATACATCAGTTATGATGCTGCAATGAATACTAGTTAAAAAGTTCCATATTCCATATACATTATTTCATTCACCTATTGCTTCCTCAAACAGATAAGCATGTCTTGATGCTCCTAACACTTTCACAAAGGCAATAAAAGATGGACAATGCCCATGACCCAACACATTTATGACTTGCTGAACTCTTGGTCAGGGTGATCAGGTCTCATCAAACAGCACTTACTCCCCAATAATCTGTTCACCCATCCCCAGCTTGGGCTTTGCCCGGATCACTCCATTCCAGATCTCATCATAGCTTCAGTCCAAATACTGAGCAAAAGCTGAATCCCAGAAAGGCAGTGAGTGATATTAAGGCAGCATTTGGCAGGACCAGGGAGCCTTGGTAAAACTGAAGTCAATGCAGATCACAGGGAAAATACTTAACATATTGTGGTCGCTAATAGCCAATTAGCCCAGTTCTAGGACCTCACTACAAGAGCTCCTTAGGGCCATGGCCTCAGCCTAACTATAAGACCATAAGACATAGGAGCAGAATTAGGCCATTTGGCCCATCAACACTGCTCCACCATTCAATCATGGTTGATTCTTTTCTCCCTTCCTCAGTCCCACTCCCCATAACCTTTGACACCATGTCCAATCAAGAACATATCAATCTCTGCCTTAAATACACCCAACAACCTGGCCTCCACAGCTGCACGTGGCAACAAATTCCACAAATTCACCACCCTCTGGCTGAAGAAATTTCCCCACATCTGTTTTAAATGGACACCCCTCTATCCTGAGGCTGAGTCCTTTTGTCCTAGACACAGGCACCATGGGAAACATCCTTTCCACCTCTACTCTGTCTCGGCCTTTGAACGTTCGAAAGATTACAATGAGGCTTCCCCCACCCCCATCTTTCTAAATTCCAGCAATTACAGACCCAGAGTTATCAAACGTTCCTCATATGATAACCCTTTCATTCCTGGAATCACCCTTGTGAACCTCCTCTAAAACCTCTCCAATGCCAACACATCTTTTCGTAGGAGGACTAGCCATTTTCGAGTACTTCATGAACATCTTTCCTTCCAGCACAGAGTCAGATGCTTGCCACTTATTACAGAAAGTCCAATTCTATTTGCAACTGCTCAGTAAATAAAGCAGTCCCTGCAAGATGTGAACTACATTCAAGTATTGGCTGATTATGTGTCGTTCAACAATCATGCCATCGGTGTTTGGTAATAACCATCCCCAGTAAGAGCTGAACCACCTGCCTTGATATTCAGTGGCATTAACATTGCCAAGTCATCCCAACACCAGTAGCCTGGGGTTCACCATTGACCATCTACTCAAGGTCGGAACCACCATATAAATACTGTGGTTAGAAGAACAAGTTGAAGGTGGGACCCCCCCCCACCAACTTTATAATTTCCTGTTGGAGTCACCTTATGTTCATGGAGATATACTCTTGTACCTAGCATCACATTATGTACACAAGATATCTTATGTATAGTCGGCCCTCCTTATCTGCAAGTTCTGCAACCAACCATGAATCGAGAAAACCCAGAAGAGCTCTTCCAGCGCTTGTTGTTCGAGCATGTACAGACTTCTTTTCTTGTCATTATTCCCTAAACAATACAGTATAACAACTATTTTACAGAGCATTTACATTGTATTAGGTATAAGTAAACTAGAGATGATTTAAAGTATACGGGAGGATGTGCGTGGGTTACCGTGGATCGGGATTGAAAAAATTCATAAGTTCTCTTACTAAGTAAGTCGGAACAGGTACATCCGGTATTATTTAGCGTCAGTTAGTCAAACGTTTGTCTTAGTGTATAGTATATATTTTACCTTTCTATGCATATAAAACGCTTAACAAACATATGTTTCAGCGCCAAGAGGATCAAAAGCCCAAAACCCCAAAACCCAATAATTAAACCACTGCATTGCTTAGTAATAATTATAGCTTTTGTTGGGGAAGGGCCTTTCACATGCTCCATTAAAATTGTTCCGATCGTTGACCGACGTAGCCTAACGCTTTTCCAATGACCAATGGCATTTCACCTCTTTCCAATTGTTTTATTATTTCCACTTTATTTTCAATCATGATCGTGATTATTTTCGTGAAAAGAAACACTGCAGATTCAGAGCTACGCCACTGGGTCCTAATGTCCACCGCACTGAGACAGGTTAAATAAGGTCTGGGGTTCCACTGGGTCCTAAGGACCACTGCATTAAGACAGGTTGAATAAGGGACTTGAGCATCCGCGTTTTTTGCTATCCGCGAGGGGTCCCGGAACCAATCCCTCGCAGATAAGGAGGGCCAAGTGTACTTATAGTTATTGTGATTTTTTTTATTATTGTGTTCTTTATCTTACTGTGTTCTTTTGATGCTGCACCAGATCTGAAGTAACAATTATTTTGTTCTCCTGTACATTTGTATACATGAAATGACTCACTCTGATACACTAAGTTCACTCCATCATCTCCATGGTCTATGTCAGGTATGTGATGAAGTATTCTTCACCAGCCCTGGTAAACATAGCTGCATCAACACTCATGAAGCAGGACAGCCCAGGACAAAGGAACCTCCTTAAGCAGCACCCGGATAATCACCTAAACATTCACTTGTCATCACTAGCCTGTTCAACTTGCTGCTCTGCGGGGTTTACTCGTCTCTGCGCTGAACTGAGGCTGTGGCCCGAAATTAATGGCCTCCTGAGTTGGATGCTAGCTTCGTGCCTGTGGACTCACTTTCCTCAACTTCAGTTCTGACTGCTAACTTTTATTGTTTGCATGATCTGGTTTTTTTTTGGTTCTGCACATTTGGGCGTTTAACAGTCTTTTTTAAAAAGTAGCTTCTATTGTGCTTATTTTGTGGCTGCCTGTCAAGACAAGAGACAAATCTCAAGGTTGTATATAGTATACATACTTTGATAATAAATGTACTTTCAGCATTGTGGCTACACATGTACCATCCTAAAATAATACAGTACAGTATGTTACATTGATAATGTCCCAGTCTGCAATCTCTAGTACAAGAGCAGCAGGCACATGGGAACACAGACACCTTCAGGACCTCCTCGATATTGCTCACTATTCTGATTTGGAAATATACTGCTAGTTGTTCATGGTCACCTAGCACCAATCCTGGAACTCCTAACTCAACAGCACAATGTGAAAAAGGACTGCAGTGGTTCAAGGACAATTAGGAATGGGCAATAATGCTAATATCCTAGAAAATACACAAATCGACACATTAGGTTCATTTGGTGCTTCCAGGACTGTCTCACCGGCAAAAGAGGAAGCAAGAACTTTTACAATTATTCAATGAATGGAAATTAATGCAAACGTGTGTGATCTTAAATTAAGAAAAAAAAATCAAGCAGGAGGCAATTGTTAAAAATTGTCCATTTTTCGTACTGTACTTCAAAACCAAAACACAGATACATTTTCCAGTCAGTTAAAAATCAAGCCGTATCTTTCCTTGCCTTTTTGTAATCTGTGTAGGTTCTCGCAGCGATGGGTCCATTTCAAATGCCTCATTGTCCAGCAGCCTTCGAATAGTCACATCTGCCAGCTGTTCCATAAGCCTGAAGGTTTCGTCTATGTTGAGGAACATGGAGAAGTCACGCTCTTTACTCTGGGTGGTCACTCGGATTATTTCTGTGATAAGGGTGTTTGAGGATCTTTCTAGCTTCTTCACATCAGCCCAGGGGATAATAAGTTTCACTGAAATAACAAAGCATAAAATTCAGGATTGTAGCTTTCAAGCCACTTTTAAAAGACAAAACAGCAAACTTATTTCCTAGCATCTATCACAGTAGAAACTAAAAGCACTGGTGAATTTGTGATGTGTTACTTCATGAGGAAACCTTAACTTCAGCCAAATAATGGAAAGAAAACATCAACCACCTTCTTCAAGACTCTTCAGTTCAACCAAAATACTAAAGTACACATCCAACCCAACTCCAAAATACCTTGATCACCAGAACTTCCAAATTAAAATTTCTATTCTAATTCAAATCCTTCCATTGCATCTTTCCTTCCTGGCACTATAATTATTTCCATTGTTTGTTTGTTCCTTCAGAACCGAACGACTGCCACCTGGTGGCACCAACCGAACCATCATGAAGTGCTTTGAATGGCTGGTAATGGCACACATCAAAAATCTATTCCTGCCACACTGGACACTCACCAAGATGCTTACCAACAGAACCACCACAGCATCTGCCATGCACCTGGCCATGAGACACCTAGAAAATAAGGGCACCTGTGCTAGAATGCTGTTTCTAGATTTCATTTCAGCATTCAACATCATTGTTCCACAGCCTTTGTCAACAAACTCCTATTCCTCATACTAAATGCCCCACAGTGCAACTGGGTGTAGGACTTCCCAAGCAACGAACCCCAGATAGTCAGGTTGTAGAACCACTCTTCCCACAGGGCACAGTGCTGTATGCTCTGCTCACACGTGACTGACTGCACGGCCAAACACCAGAGTAATCACATTGTCAAGTTTGCTGATGATACAATGGTGGCAGGACTCATCACCAACAATGATGAGACAGCTGACAGAGAGGAGGTGGAAGAGCTCGAGGCCTGGTGCCAGGCAAATAACCTCTTCCTCAATGTCACAAGGCAAAGGAGATGGTTCCCGACTTCACTCACACCCCTCTTTACATCGGCAGTACCAGTGGAAGCTGTGAGCAGTTTCACACTCCTGGGAATGCACATCTCACACAACCTCTCATGGTCTCAGAAAATATTCTACACAGTCCTGAAAGCTCACCAACGTCTCTACTTTCTGAGGAGGCTGAAGAGAGTTGACTACCTATGCACAACTTTATTCAAGTCATTTTACAGATGTGCAGTAGATGGTATCCTAACATGCTTCATCATTGCATGAAATGGAAACTAAACTGCCAGCAGACAGGAAGACTCTACCATGGGTAGTCAAAACTGCCCAGCCCATTACCAACACTAACCTACATGCCATCAACGACATCTATACAGAGAGGTTCCGGGAATGGGCCAGTTACCTCATGAAGGATCACATTCACCCTGCTCGTGGACTGTTTGTCCCATCAGGGATGAGGCTACGTAACATCCACAATAGGACCACCAAACTCAAAAACAGTTACTTTCCCCAAGCAGTGAGGCTGATCAACACCTCCACCCACTAACCCACCCCTCCACACCCCTAACCCATTGTCATTTCCCATCAGACACCTTATGCACAAACACTCCTGTGCCTTGTGTCACTTTATGGACATACAATCAATGTATACAAGTTAACTTGTGCATTTATATTTATTGCATTTTTTTTATTGTGTACTTTTTCTTACTGTGTCTTTTTGTGCTGTATTAGATTTGGAGTAACAATTATTTTGTTCTCCTTTACACTTGTGTACTGGAAATGACACTAAACACTACAGCTTGGTCACACTCTTTCACGTTTAAGGCCCCACCAATGGATGTTTTGGTCCAGGATGCGGGTTTTGAAGAGGAAATGGTGATCATGCCATTTCATACTGAGTGAGACCACTCATGCTACTTTGATGTGTTTTGTTGGTTACGCCTTTTAAAATTTTTTTAATATATTAAAGGGTAGTGAAACATGTCAGACGTTCAAAAGAATCAAAAAGCTTTGACAGCTGACACAGCCAGGCCTGGCTGGATGGATGGATGCGAGTGGTGGGGGGGGGGGGGGGTGGTTGAGAAGGGGCAGTGGGGCTTTGATGTCCAAAAAGATTTCCCAGGTGGAGATACGATCCTTCACGACATCCAACTGCAGCATTTAAAGCAGAGTCGCTGCTTAGGACCTTGCCACTTGGTTCTGGTGTTGACTTGGCCAAAAAAAGTCTTCAGACCCAAAAAAGTATTGGTTGGCCCAGCTCAGGGACACCTATATTGCTACACACCAAATTCTACCATGGAAATGCAACCCATAATTTTGACCTTTGTAAACTTTATGAACTGAACCAACACAAGAATTGCAACCAATTAAATTTCATTAATTTGTTGAAGACTTGTTGAGTGGAAATTAATGCATAAATATGTCTTGTCAATATAACTGCATATTCCATCCGAAGTCTTGTAAAGGGGCCTAAGTCAGCCAAACACTACAAGATAGTGTTGGTTTCCTGTCAGAAGCCGAAAATACAAAATTTATAAAGGAGCTGGCTGGTTTAAATCTCAGGCTATGTGTATACTAGACCAGATAATGTTGAAAACGCCGGTTTTGTGTAAAAACGATGGGCGTCCACACCAAGCGTTTTTGAAAATACCTCTGTCCACATTAAAATGGATATTTGGGTGAATCTCCTCTTACTGGGCATGTGCAGGACACATCTACAGAAAACAAGTGACATGTTTGGAGTTGAATCTCACTGTGGAAGTCCATGTTTGTGCAGACTAGAAAGACTTGAGGAAATTGCCAAATGACGGACAGCTGTTGGCTCTCACACAGGAGGGACTAAAACTGAAAAAAAAAAACAACAAATACTGGAGTGTATGGAGGCAACTGACAGGGAGTTCACAGACAGATTGACCTGGCTGACGACGAACATTGAAAAACTGATTAACACTGTTGCATTAATAAAACACCTTATTAAATGTATAAAACATTTCCATACAATGTTACATTAAGCTGTTACAAATCTATTGTCAGAGAAATACTTGCATAAATAGGTAAACCACCTTCATATAAGCAAGGACAGAAAACAGGGCAAAGTGAGTATACTTATTTATTCAGTAAGTTATGGGTCAAAGTATTTGGTGAGTACATTTCTAACTCTTCTGGCTTCAGTCTCGTTGCCGTCTGTTCTGAAATTGTTCGGTTGTTCCGGCACATCATGACAGCATTTCTATAAATCTCCGGTAACCCCGTCCACGACTGCTCCGCCCAAGCAGCGTTTTCAAATTTACACACTCCGGAGGGTGTTTCAGGCAACGTCCACACTAAACCGGATAAATC
Source organism: Hemitrygon akajei (assembly GCF_048418815.1). Lineage (NCBI taxonomy): Eukaryota > Metazoa > Chordata > Chondrichthyes > Myliobatiformes > Dasyatidae > Hemitrygon > Hemitrygon akajei. Next base: position 144,134,605 of record NC_133127.1, read on the forward strand.
TGTAACTGAAGATTTTTCTCTTCGTTTTGACCCTCTGTCCACATTGAAATGGCGTTTTCCTCCCCCGAAAATGGAGCTTTTCTAAAACGCCCTCCAGCGTGTATATTTGAAAATGCCAATTGGGCAGAGTAGTGTTGACGGGGGTAACCGGAGATTTCTAAAAATGCTGTCATGACGTGTCGGAACAGAGAGTGGCGACAGCGTGGCATTTCACTGTTTTCTTGAATGCAACCCCCCCCCCCCCCCCCCCACACACACACAATCTAACAATTTCACAACAGGCAGCAATGTGACTGAAGCCAGAAGAGTTAGAAATGTACTCACTAAATACTTGGACCCATAACTTACTGAATAAATAAGTATACTCACTTTGCCCTGTTTTCTGTCCTTGCTCATATGAAGGTGGTTTACCTATTTATGCAAGTACTTCTCTGACAATAGATGTGTAACAGCCTAATGTAACATTGTATGGAGATACAAGGTAACACTGATGCAGACATGTTTTATACATTTAACAAGGTGCTTTATTAATGCAACAGAGTTAGTCAGTTTTTCAATGTTCGTCGTCAGCCGGGTCAATCTGTCCGTGAACTCCCCGACGGTTCCCTCCATACGCTCCAGTATCCGTTTTTTTTAAAACAAAATTCCTTTATTACAAATATCAGTGCTATACAATATATACAAAACGGTGACTAACACAATTACTTCACTACAAATAGACAATACACGTCAAACCAAAATGTTCCCATCTCTATCAATGATGGCATTTACACCCCGTGGAGCCCAATGGTGCCTCCAAGGTCACCGTGGACCGCGCGTGTTCCTGTTCAATATTTACCTGAGAACGAACATACCCTCTAAACATTGCCAGGCAGTCTGCCCAGGCAGATCCTCCTGCCACCCGCTTCCAAGACCCTCGGATGGCTGTTTTCGGCAGCCCCAGGAGCAAGTTAACAAGGACATCCTCATCCCTCCATGCCCCCCTCCTTACTGGATGACCATATATAAATAGGGTGGGGCTGCAGCCTCGCACACTCCAGGTACATGTGGTACACGGTCTCCTCCAGCCCACAGAAATGACATGTGAGTGGGAGATCCACGTGTAAACTAAAGAACTTATTGCCGGGCACTGCTCTATGCAGCACCCTCCAGTCAAGATCCCCCAGATGACCTCCAACTGAGATCCCCAGGTTTTTTTTAGTTTTAAGTCCTCCTGTGTGAGAGCCAACAGCTGTCCGTCGTTTGGCAATTTCCTTTCAAGTTTTTCTAGTCTGTAACTGCACAAACGCGACTTTCACAGTGAGATTCAACTCCAAACATGTCATTTGCTTTCTGTAGATGTGTCTTGTGCATGCCCAGTAGGAGGAGATTCGCCCAAATACCCGTTTTAATGTGGACGGAGGAATTTTCAAAAACATTTGGTGTGGACGCCTATCGTTTTTACGTGAAACTGGCGTTTTCAAAATTATCCAGTCTAGTTTGGACGTAGCCTTAGAAAAGCTCTATTTTCAGGGGAGGAAAATGCCATTTCAGTGTGAACAGAGGGCCAAAAGGAAGAGAAAAAGCCTCGGTTACGGACTTATCCAGTCTAGTGTGGACGTAGCCTCAGTCAGCTCTCAAAGGGCAAACCAGGTGGATTAAAGAAACCTCTTCCCTTCGAGGGTGTCATTCCAGAAGCAAAGGGCTACTTAGCAAAAAGGCACAACCTAAGGTAGAGTGGATTTACAACACAACAATGCCCCCAAAACAGATACAACGACTTTGCCATGATATCAGAAAAAAAATTCAGAAGTACCAAAATTGGAATGAGGCAGATGTTTACTTCACACCTGCAAACCATAGGTGATGATTTTTATAAAGACGAGTCACGCATGGATTATTAATTATTCAACATTAATTTCAAGCAGAAAATTGACTGATTTCTTTAGGAAGAAATTATTCACTGCACACAGATTTTCAAAATGATTGCCATTTAATACACCTCTCATACACTATATTGTTTAGAACTGAAAGTACATTCCTGCAACGGCTCCTGCAATCCCAGTATAAAGGGGGAAATATAATTTCTTTTGTACACCTAGAATTTAAAGTGCCAAGCACATTAACAGCATACTTAACAACATTCCCCACAAAGAATGGGTGACAAATTATCTTGGCTCATGATCAGTATTCCCCAGACTCTTGTAATATAAAACACACCAATGTCACTAAATCAGTCTCTTCTCAAACCATTATTGTAAGCCATTTCCTGTCAGGTTAACAATGAATGCAAAAATATTGGTACATGCCATGTAAACGTGCTGTTAAATTAGCAAGGTGTTTAGAATAAATGCTTGCCATTTAATTTTACAACATTTAATCCTCAACACATATGCTATAGCCTTCCAAATTTAGAAAATTAACCTCTTTTGCAGCTAGCTACAATTTTTGTTCCATTCTCACATCACACCCATGTTTTGACTGGAGGAAGTATTCTGTATCATTTCCCCTTCTTTAATGGCACCAGTGTTCCACGCAAGGCATTGTGAATCTCCTGTGTCATTTTCTTTAGTGCATGATCTCCTTTCCAGCACAACAAAGGAGACCATCCTACTTAGTACTGGGAGTCAGGAAGCCGAAGAGGGTACTTGCTGGAGTGAAGCCACTGGAAAGGCTCTGTGGGAAAGCAGCACAGCTCAAAACCCTGCTGCCACGGGAAAGACTAGATCCTGTGTAGCAGCCTCTCAAAAGATTTCATGGGTATTGCTTAAAAGAGGAAACAAATGACACTGGTCAATTGCAAACAGTGTATTGGCTCACAGCAAACTAAGGCAGGCATGTACCTTTTGGGAAAATATGTATAGGATATTCTAGCTCCCAATAGCACTCTTCAAACCACTTCATTCACCTACCAATTAGCCAAAATTAAATATCACCTCCCTCATCCACTAATCAACCTCCTCCCTAAGCCCTACAGTCCCCACCTTCATGCTGATCCCTTACTCAAAGGGCCCCCAATGCTCCCTCTTTTCCCCACTTCCAGCTTCTTCCTCGACAGACCTCAGAAAAGGCTCCTCTTTCACCCCCTATTTCCTTTGTGCACTCCATAATTCAAGTTTAATTGTCATTCAACCATACACGAATACAGCCAAACACAACAGCAATATTCTGGGGCCAAAGTGCAAAACACGGCACCTGCAGTCACATACAGCAGAAGGAAAACAGAAGATTGTGGAAAGAGCAAAGAAGGAACATACAAGACATCAGTACAATAGAGTCACACACAAGACCCTGACTCCATGAATGTTGCAGCAGTCTGCAGTTGTCTTCTGCTGAGTGAACACTGGGGGGCAGCACCAACTCCAGCTTATACGCTACGCCACACCACCTCTGGTGGAGTGCACCACCTCGGACGCCTCTCTCTTGGGTGGCTGATTCTACTGTATTTCTTTGTATTTACTGTGAATGCTCCCAGTAATATAGATCTTGTGGTACTATACGGCGACATAAACATACTTTGATAATAAATTTACTTTGAACAATTTTGAAAATGGAATTAAGTTTAATTTTCCATTGCTATGAGTTCAGCTTCTCAATCATAACTTTTACAACTAAACTGAATATTAAGAGATAAAATTTTTGATCAGATTATTTTGCAATTCAGATTTGCAATCAAAACACTGATTACACAAGTTTCCTAGTTCTCAAATGAAATGAAAAATCAGTCCCGTTTCTTCCCCCCCCCCCCCACACCCCCAAAAGGAATTTCTTCACAAGACAAACAACTGATCAAACAAGATTTTCAATGACAATTTTTCACATTCCCTAGACATCAAATACAGAAATCTGCTTGGAGATTGTGTGACATTACTGGAATAATATTTGCTTGAAGATGCAGTGAAACAAAAGAGGTACTTGATGGATGATAAATTTTGAGATCAATCACTATATAATGCAATAGAATTTTAATCTTGCTATCAAGTGTACCCTTATTTTCTGGCACAGTACACGCCAAAGGAAGCCGGAAACTTTCCCCCTATGGTCAACTTCCTCTCGGTTGTGTTATGCTCTTACCTTCTTTACCGAGTAGAAATGAATAGAAACAGAGATGGTTGATGCTGAGGTAAATCCAGCCTTGTCGTGGAACCCGCCCTTTCCAGCAACAACACGAGTAATAGGTCACCAGTTTCTCCAGGTCTGGGAAATTAAACCTCGTCTCAAATTTTACCAGAGCCTCACGGAACTTCTCAGGGTCCTCCTCTTGTTCTGCCAGCTTGCTCCTGGTTTCTTCTGCTATAAGCCCCTGATCAAATAGATTTACAAACTTACTTTGGAACAGCAAAATGTATAGCTTTCCACTTCACTGTTATTCTGGTGCTCAGTCAATGGGCATTGAACAATTCATATTTCAGTATAATGAAGTGATTTATATTTAGCAAAACAGGAAATGTCCTGGTGATACTCAGGGCAGGCAGCACTGTGGAAAGAGTCAAGAAAAATCTCTCCACAGAGATACTGCCAGGTCTACTGAGCTTTTCCAGCATTTTCATTGTTTAAAATGTTACAGCTGCTGTAATTGTTTTGTTTCTCATTACAGTTATTAAATACTGCAATGTCACAACTAAAATTCTCTAGCATAGACATTTGATCAAATCAGTAGCTATATGCGTAGAGACAGTGCTTAATACAATTACATAAAATATTTCATATATGCTCAAAATCAATGCACAAAAGTCAAGGGATACAAAGAAATGGGTTTTTGGTAAATAATACCATTTTGCATTTAATTGAAATTGTAATTATATGTTCTAAATGAATTGGCCTGTGGGGTTTTGAATGAGAAGCAATTAAGATTTGCTAGATGTGCTGCCAGTTTTAGAGATTGCCATCATTACTATTCAATATTATGGCTGAACAACGCTTAAAGTTATCCAAACTCAGAGCAGCCAGAAAGCTCAATAGACGAGTGGCTGAATTATTTGTGATCAGAATGGAAAATGGACAGGAACAAGTTTGGAATAATGGGCTTCATATTGAAAAAAAACATACAAAATACATGAACACTTAAGCATATAGTACAATTCACACGTTTTTAAAATTCTGCAAGTATTTTAGCGCAACTTAATTTAGTTTCATCCAGTTTGGCCGATACCCAAGTCGAAACTCTTGGCCTGTTTTAGCTGCAAACCTCCACCTCAAAACTCACAAAAAGAGGTAATGCTGAAGTACTAGGTGGCAACTTTGTCCAATACGAGTCACAACATTGATTAGGTTTCTCAACCCCAGCTCAGCGGTGGGTTTGGTACTCAGAAGTCCTGAGATGCATTGTTAATACTTGTAGAAACTGGCAGCAACGCTGCCTGCCTGCTCTGTTAGGTTCCTTATGTAGTACACCAGAGCAGCAGCGTTCTCAGCTCTCAAAGTATAAAAAAAATCTACCCAAGCGGGTACAGGGCTATACTTGTTTCAAGAACAGCAACCCCAATTTGAGTGAATGAGCTGTTGAGCAAAAAAAAGCAACTCAGTGTGTTGTTATTACTCAAGTTTATTTTAATTATTTCAATTGATTTTTAGTTGATGAGTATACTACGAGTTTCAAGATTAACTTTTTGTAAACAGCCAAGCCCCAACACTAACAGCCTCATCTTGAGGAAGGGTCTCACTACTTGTAGGAGCTCCAACGAATAGATCTGCTTGCCTGAGCCAAAACAGCTTCTTTATCTAGAGCGGTAACAACATGGGACCTTTATTTTTCCTGCACACTTTCATGATAGCGTTCGGTGACTTTTAGAAGGTACCATGCAACGTAAAGTACGCCATTTTAGAAGGTTCTTGTATTAATCCCAAGAATCCCATTTAAACTAAAAAAATAATCCAAACAAAACTGTTACACATTTCCGCAAATACTCCTAAGTGACTAACTGATCATCCCCTTCACGTTGGGAAAACAGGATTTCCCATGCTACCTAAAATAGTGCCAGTGAAAATGCTAATTATCTAAATGATTCTCAATTGCTTTCCATTAAATGCCTTTTTACTCCTAACTTTACAGTGAATAAATTATTCTTCTTTGTGTGCTGTTTAAAAATAGGGCCCTGAACAATTATTGTAGACCAAAAAATTAGGGCAGTCTTTTACATTTTGCATACTGCACAATGGAAAATGTAGTTGCTACCTCCCCCTCCACAGGACCTCCTACAGTTTATTCAAATGATGCAATTGTTCACAACCTTTTTGGATTATTCTTACCTTTACTTTACCGTGAACAAAGCTGATAACATCATCTTTGTTGTCAAATACTGAAAGAGTGTGCAGAAGATTCTGTTCCAGCCATTCCCAATGTTGATGAATTTCTTCCACTGTCGCTCCTTTTAAAGAATTGTGCAAAACAAAAGAATATCTTATATCTTGATCTTTTATGTTCAGTGGTGACAATTTAATGGGGTATCTTTTCCCCTTTAACATTTCAAAATTGAGTGAAATATAAAGAACACATTGACTTCTGATCTGGATATGTAGATACAAAGTTTGTACAAAATATTTTGTTCAAACTTTCTTCCAGTGGGCTTTGTTTTATCACCAGAATGTCTATGCTCACGTTAATTATCTCTTTGGGTCAGACAAAGCTGATAGCTGGCATCTGGCCTGGGGATCCCAGGAAAAGAAAAGGACAAGTAAATGCAGTTGACAGATAAAGTTTTTGTTACTTTATGGATGAGCATCCCAATTAGTGTACAGTTTCTCAGCAATGAAATCTGGGTATCCACTACAAGATTATTGCTTTATTGGGTAGGAGACATGAGCCTATACATAACTTCGCTCATACATGAACGTATGTATAATACTACATCTTCATTCCCAGTGACAGTAATTGCCAAATACAAAATCAACTTTTAACAACATATTTACAATATATTCCAAAAAAGGTCACAAACTTCAAGCGAACACAGCGGACGCTATTTCCACTGGGCTAAATGGGAACATTTAAATAATTCATTGTAAAGAATGTCAGTTTGAAAGGAGGGGTTGGGATCAGTTGGAGTCAGAGTTCCCACATTTTTGGGACACAAAATCAAGAAAGGCATCCCTTGAAGGAGAATCGGAGCCATAATCAGATTTAACAGAGCTTCAGGGATGGTATTCACAAATCACCATCACAAATTGACACGACCCTTACATACTTCATATTGTAACATAACATTTTCTGCACAAGTTTGCGAGCAATTTTCACAGGTCTTACGTACCACAAGCAATGACCCAGTACACTTGAGATCCTGGCATCTGATGCAAAATGCGGAATGGTGCAACACGGGCGTTGGAGTCAAGCACAGCATCTAATGCGCCCACCAGGAGACCTTAGAAGATATAGATACATGTTAAAGTAATAATCTCAAGCTATCTCTCAAACCAAAAAGAAACTATTCTTGCTCCGTCAGAGTCAGAATTCCAAAATAGGTAAAATGACACAACATGGGCTTTGAATATTCTGACAATGCCACTTGACTCATTCAGCAGGATTAGCGGAAAGCATGCTGTGTCTTTGCTCACACTGCACATGTTGGATAATCACGTTTTCTTTCATTGCACACCAAAATAACTAGATAACAGATGCTAACACAAACCAAGAACATTTGCAAAAGGACAGTGCTTTCATAAAGCAGTCTCTTTATATGTTTAAAGTCAGAATTTTATTACTTTGCGCCCTCAATTTAACAAAAAGGATAAACACCTAAAGTAATTCCTTCCGATTACTAATGTGAACGAGGGCTTTAGGATATAATTCATCATGTAGGCTTAAAGTACTGCAGGTGCAGTCGAACCAGATATTGCCCTATCTCAATTCTTTCGTACAGTATCTTTCCCAAAATAAAAAGCGGTAATGGATAAAGTTCAAGAACACTACAGCAAAACTCCGACAATCTGCTGTGCTACCACATACAGGTGCTGATGGTTTGGCAAATTCTTTTTTCTCTAGTGCTCCTTCTAAATACACCTGATTTTCTAGAAAATGTTTTATACCACTAGGAAACATCTAAAGAAATAAAAAGTGTATTGGTGCATTAATAGGAGAAATATCCCACAGATAGGGGGAAAGTGCCAGTCCAAAAGCCCCAGGGTGCTTGTTTTTTGGAGTTTTGCTGTTAAGGGTGTACCCGCAGTTATTGAGTTGTGCTACATAGCACATGACTGTCCTGGCCAGCAGGAGGACGGTTGGTTCGTTGTGTGTACGTAGGTACGTGCGCACACGCACACGCACACACACACTTCAGACAGTCAACCAGGAAGGAAATGCCACCAAAAAGTATTAAAGGTATCAGTGCACAAGTAGGAACCAGCAGATATCAATATTGCAAGGCTGTCAAAGGCAGTATGAGTGGGCAAGTGGAAGCAAAACCAAGATCACAAATCAGGATTTCTTCCAACTTTCTCAACCAAGTCATTGGCATATAAAAAAAAACCAAGGCTTCTAGTATGAAGCTGTGCTTGTATTTCCTTTCTCACAAGTTAGCTTGGAATACATGCAGAAGATCTCATGAGACAATGTTTTAGTCTGTACTGAACTTTGAAAACATATTTCTGTTTGATTGATTCACACCCTGAACTGTAATAGCTGCAAGAGTGATGAAATCAAACAAGCAGTTCCTAAAATGGGGAAAACTACTGAAGATATCTGGCTTTCTTCCCCATGGAAAAACTGGATCCAATCACTGGATTGAAAATATTTAAAAATTTCCAAAATATCAAGGAGACAAGGCAGAGTCTGAAAATTTATTACAAGTACAGATGCATACATGCAATTTACATGTGCTGTCTTTTAGTGGATCACGGGGATCTGAAATCTTTTGTGACTAGCTCAATTCAAGAGTTTGCCATGTTGAGGCCACAGTAAAAGACTGCTTATAGACATTGTATCATTTATAATCATATCCGTGTTGAAGTCTGGGCCATCACTCGGGACTGATTATTTCAAAGTAATCCAATGAACATGGTCCCAAACAAAGTAATTGAAAGCTGTGCTCCAGACTGTTACCATTTTCTTGATGAGAGAAGTTGGTTGTTAGAGAGAAGTTGCCCCTAAGTTGTACCGAAAAGACTTCAGCAATACTTTCAAGTGATAATTATTGGGCCAAGCAATTCAACTAAAAAAAAACACACAACTTGGCAATTAGATAGGTTATTAAGTATTAATGAAAACTAAGGGACATTTTCCCATCAATAAAGATCTTAAGTAGCAGATCAGGTGCAAGTGGTTGAATAATCCACTCCTGCTTCTATATCTGTTCTGAAAGTGGATTTACCCAGACTAAGGTTTCCCTCTGCAGTAACTACTTCAATATGATCACAGCCAAAATGCTCATGATTTAACAGACAACTACCAAAATCCCAGTTTCTACTTTGGAGAGCGAACCATTGCTTAACACTCTGAATGTTTGCCCGCCAATGCATTACCAAATCAAAGAGGGGCTTCATGATTCTCCAACCTGCATAATCCTTCTTAGGTGTCTGTCTGTTTCTGCAGTCAACAGTTCAATCTTCAGCAACCATATTTCCATCCATTATTCCAGAGCTGCTAGAAGTACAGCCTTTATTTTATTTTTCACAAAATGCACTAATGCATAGAATTACAGCACAGATACAGGCTGTTTGTAACGTTAAGTGTGCACCAGTATTTCAACTGCATTGCCTACCAAATAAGGGATTCCCCACTTCCTACTTATAACCGTATTCCTCCCTCCATTCAAATTTATAAAATTTACAAAACCTTTGAGAGAACTTCAAACTAGCAAGGGTATTATCTGAATGAAGATGCTCTTTGGGTCCCAGTCTCTGGAAAGGGATTTACATTCTAATAGCCACAGTTTTTCTTCTGTTACTATACGGCAACAATGAATATAGAACTGAGACAGGTATTTTTGAAATAAACAAACATTTATTTAAACTCTGTTCAATAAAAATGAAAAGTAAACAAACAACTAACTTAACCAGAGGTTACCTGCTATACGGCAACTCCAACAGTTCTTAAAGCGATAAATGCGAAAGTCCAAATGATTTATACAGTCAATTAGGAGACTTTCCTGAAATAACAAATTCCTTGACAACGTGACGTAACTGCTGATCCCAGCTGAAATATGCCTTGCCCGAAGGATTCGTGATGAAGAAAAAAAAATGGCTTGAAGGAACTGACCTTTTCCTTGGCAAAAAACACTATGCCCAACCCTTTCTGTTCTTACAATGCAGGGGCTACCTCAGATGCAGGTTACTATTTCCGGAACAAAGATCCAATAAGGTCAACCCTGTATTAAACCGCCAAAGACACCAACTTTACTCGATACTTCGGGTTTCCGTACTTCAGTAAATCTTCACTCTCCAATACTTAGACTTTAAAATTAAATCGAAGATACAAACATAACTGGCAGTGATTTTCAAAACTGCCGGCACAACGACAATGTACCTTACAGTAAGAATTAAAACTCCACTTTAAAACAAAACTGTCATGAAACCAAATACGCAGCATAACGGAGTAAAGGAATGACTTAAACGATGTCCCAACAAAAACTCCTGCGTCACAGCAGAATTTCCCTGTTTTATAGCTGTTGAGAACAGGTCATCACGTGACCTCACACTGGCAGGAAAATACATCACCCCACCATTACAAGACCATGACATCACACTCACCAGCTACTCAATTACATCATGGTCATGAGGCAATCACAAGATACCCACGAAGTACGTAACACTTCTGACCGCCAGCTTAATTATATTCATGCCTGTTACCAAATTCACCAAGTAAATGTAATTCCTAAATCACCATAAACTTGAATGATTTTAAAATCGTATTACTACTCATCTTTTCCAGCACGAAAAATCCTACATATCTACAGCTCTTTCATCTCTGGTAATTAATAAATGCTGAATTTTCACCATTGTTTTTGATAACACTTTTGATATCACATTGGTTAAAGTAATGTATTGTGCTATGCCTAAAATGGCTTTGAATCTAAAAATATAGAAATGACTTACTTTCTTTAGAGGAATGTTTTAGCTAAGTTGGCACATTTCTGTTAGTATTAGTTAAAGATGCACTCAGGCTTAGAAACAAACAAAATGTAGATGGTAGTTTAAGACGACATATTTATACTCCTGATATATTTAATGAGTCACAGTGCTCAGTCCCACTGAAAATTCCTCACCTCAACTGCTTGTTCCAAACATCAGTGCTTCCAAAATCTAAAGAGCTCTAAAACAGTTTCTTTGAAATGGCGGTTACAAGCTAAGTAAAGCATTGTAACCTAATAAATACACTTCGCTGTTCCAGTTTAATTTCTCTCAATAGATTTAATATCTACTTGTTAGTTCAAGTCTATTATTTTAGTCAGTAGGAGAGATGAAGTAAATGCAATGGGATCTTGTACTTCTCAAATGAACATATGAACTGTACCTTAATTACTGCTTGTGGGTGCTTGTTATGTGCAATTTGGCTGCTGCATTTCCTACATCATAATAATGACGGCACTTTAAAGTGTTCTCCGTTATCCACAAAAATTTGGCTGAATGAACAAAAAGGGAGGCTAAGAAGAGCCAAAAAAATAGATTGGGTTCCCACTCCTGATCAATATCCTGTCACACGCTCAGTCGAACTATCAGACTGATGATCAGTGAAAGAACAATCCAATGTAGACACTGAAGGGGTAGAAAAAGAAACAATTCCATGAACAGATCTATTTGTTCTCTCATTCTTTAGCACAGACTGCCATTTTATGACAGTCTGCTTACAAGAAAACTGATTGAATAGTTTCTTATTCAGCAAACCTAATTAATATAATGAACAAGCAATTGTCTTATTCCCGGAAAACCTCTCGTCTGGATTATTAAATCTAGATTGTTATTTTTAACCATGCAACTGTAAGCAATGTACACTGCAACAAACTGAAGTCAAAAAGAGCCTTTTGCAAGACTGGCCACCAGAACATTCATTATAAACTAATTTATCTATGGATTCTTCAGACATCTTAAATATTTAATGTGCATAAACATGTCTCACACTCAAAATGTTTCATAAAATTATTCAACAATATTTATGATATTAGTGACAGTGGCAGGAAAATGCAAACAAAAACAGTGTTGGGCTGTTCTCAGTCAAATACTGTAGCAGGAATCTGGCCCTTAAAACCATATGGATATTTAGATATCATTTTAACAATAGCAAATATTACACCTGCTTCAGAACTTTAAAATTTATATTAATGATTTGGGAAACTGCTGTTTAAACAAAAGACAAAATTGGTTTCAATGTTATTTGACACCTTGGATTTGTCATCCACTTTACTCATCATCTTCCTGACACAGACACACATAATCCTTAACATGAAATTGCTGAAACAGTTCAAAGTAGGTTATGTGGGTGGGGCAGAAATTAACTTCTCTTTATGGCAGTTTTGAATAGAAATTCAGATCCTTTGTCTCAGTGGGAGCTTCAAATATAGTCACTGAATACTGCCCACAATTCAGGTGAAACCACACCTAACGTTTGTTTTAGGGAATCTGAGTTTAGAGAAATGAAAGTCCACTAGGAGTCATTTCCCAATGCTTATTAAAGCACAGAAGGCAACCTTCAGCTCATTTGGACCAAGCAGAGAAATCCTATCACGGGGGATTGCTGGGTTTCAGAAACTCTGACTTCACACAAATTCTCCTGTAGAATTTCAAATATACACAAATAAGCAACATCTCAAGAGAAAAACTTGTTAATCATGGAGATTATAAAATCTTCAAAGGTTAAAATAACATTGAATAATTTGTGCTCTAAATGTCTGTACAGGCAAGCATCACTTGTTTAAGCTGTGGTTTGATTAAAAATGACAGAATCTTGCTCCTCCTTCCGAAGCTCTGGATCTTTTAAGACCATACCTTGTGGCAAATGGCCGTAAATGTGTGAACCTCGGTTACTTCTGTTGCCAATTTGTTTTCCCCTCAGTGCGATATTGTTCATTTCCAACTTGTGGAAAAGGAAATTGGTTTATAGGCGGTTCTCAAGAATGTAATCCATACATGACTCGGGGAGTCCCAATCCTCTCCCTCATCTCCCTTACTGATTATTCTCTCTCCAACTCTCCTCTGGCCCTTTTGCCACTCACCCACACCAAAAGGGACCATTTCCCAGCAGGAAAAAGAATAGGAGATTCACCATGTGGAGACTTGGCCATGGAGAGACAGAATCAGTATTCAAGTCACATCTTAGCCTGGGTTCTAGAGCAAAGGGCATCGAATTAACTGCTCTGTTATCATCCCGATCTTGCCTCCAGAATCTCAAATATCATGAACAAATAAACATCAGTAATTATTTTGATTTAGGTTAAACAAAAACTTGGGCATTTTACCTGAATGCTGTGACATCTGATTCAACAAATTAAGATTTTTTTTAAAAACTTTGTTTAAGTGACTTTAATTTTTTTTAAACCCGTGATTGGTTGACTGCTGTCAAGGAACAATGAAGTCACACTGGCAATAAACACTAGAAAAGTACACATCTCCTGGATTAAAAAAAAACAAGTTTAAGTAATTATAGTGCAAAGCCAAGAAAAACAAATGCTGAAAGAGTAATCATAGAACTAAAGTCAGTCGACGTTTCGGGCTGAGACGCTTCAGCAGGACTGGGAAGGGTCTCAGCTCGAAATGTCAACTGTACTTTTTTTTCCCCCCCACACAGGTACCGCCTGGCCTGCTGAGTTCCTCCAGCATTTTGTGTGTGTTGCTTGAATTTCCAGCATCTGCAGATTTTCTCGTTTGTGCAAAGAGAAAGAAAAAAGGCCGAAACATTAGAAGGAAAAGACATCTCTTCCCACCCTGTTACTCACAAGGAGGTCGTGCCTTCTCTTAGATCCGCTGCCACAACACCTGATCTCCTGTTGTGGCTTTTCATTTGAGGATATCAGAGATGCTCTTTTTCTCAGAAAACAGGGTCGTTCCCCCCCCCCCACTGTCATCAATGTAGCCCTCACTAGCATCTCCATTTCCTGATTGTCGTCCCTCACCCTGCATCCTCCAGAGACATAACCAGGATAGGGTTCTCCTCCTCCTCACCTACCACCCGAGCCTCTGCATCCAAAACATTCTCCACAAATTTCGCCATCTCAGACACAGCTTCCCCTCCCTTCCCAACTTTCTAGAAGGATTGCTCGCTATGAGACTCCCTCATCTGCTCATCCCTCCCCTCTACAGACACTTATCCCTGCAACAGCGCCAAGTCTTACACCTTGCTCTTACACATCCTCCCTTACTAGCATTCAGGGCCCTAAACAGTACTTCCAAATGAGGTAGTCCTTCAACTGTGAATCCAGTATTCTTTGGCTTTGGGACAACCACCACTGCTTGAATTTTCCTCAGGACACTTGAGCAATTCTTGTGTGTCAATGGTGTGACCACAGCAAGTGATGCTTGGTTTACAGAAGTCACACTTGTTGCATCCTGCTCTGAGCACATCATCTTCTAAGCTTTTGAACAATGCCTCGAGATTTTAGAGATATCACTGTTACTGGTGAGGGTGACAAGGAACGTCATTCAGTTAACTCTGAATAGCTGGGCAGCTTTGCATCACCTGGTCCAGAGCTTTCTGCAAGAGTGGGAGCGCAGGTGCTACTCCATAAACAAGCCTACTATTGTGATAAAACATTTTGTGAATGTTTATGGTGAGAAACACTTTGGACTCTTCTTCAATCTCCATCTGTAGGTAGACCTCAGCTAAGTCCATTTTACAGAAGTGTTTCCCTCTAGAAAGGTTTGCAAATATATCCTCAATCCTTGGCAGAGGGTATTGGTCTACTTTCATTACTGGGTTGATGGTGACATTCAAATCACCAGGATCCTGACAGATCTACTGGGGCCTCAGGCATTGCCCATGGGCTCCACAAAACCTAGGAAAAGAATTCCATCAGCCTTCATGCGATTTAGCTTACTGGCTACTTTATTACGGATGATATAAATACCCAAATGGCTTTTTAAAACTTGGATGTGGCATTTTAATTTGACACCATTTTACCCTTGATATGTTTTGAGTTTTCTAGTTCCATCTTTGAAACTGCTGTGGCACCATCCAGTACCTTTCTCAATTCTCTTAATTCAGTTGACTCTTAATTGCAGGGAATGTGGCACACAAATGGAGGATGGATCTTCAATCAAGTTGCAGTTGTCTCAGGCAATCACGTCCCCACAATGCTGGCTCTCCCATTTTTAAACCACATACAAGCCCAATGTGGTTTGTTGGTTATTGCATTTCACTGTTACGAATGTCATTCCCACAAGAGTTAACATTTGTCCAGTGCAAGTTCTTAGTTCAATATCTGGAGACTTCAGTTCAGTATCTTTGAAATGCCATTTGTTTTGCAGAATGACTGAAACAACCGAGCCACTGTCCAATTCTATTTTAATTAATTTGCTGTTCACCTCTGTGCAAGCCATAATACTCTTTAGTTAGTCTTCAGACTAAATCTCAATGCTACCCAGTCCTGTGTCACTCTCATTATCAAATTTCTCATCAACAGCATGCAGGTTAGGGCCCATTCGGAAAATGCAACTTGACTTTAAAAAAAAATCTTTTCTCTTTCCTGTGCAATTCATTTATTTTTGCCTGTCCAACATGCTCTTTGTATGTGTCCTACTTAGTTGCATTTTCTAAAGTTTCGCCTTTAAACTTGCATTGGTCTGGTGTACGTGAGCCCCTGCCACAACTGGGACATAATTTATTCAGCCAGGCAAGTTTTTGTTTAAATGTTGCATTTTTCTTCATGTTCACTTCTATTCTTGACTGCCACTCAATTGCATATCTGGCTGCTGTTTCCATTGATACAGCAATTTCAACTGACCTTTTAAAATACAAGTTGTCTTTCAGTTAGGAGCCACTTTTTAATGCTTTCTTATAAGATTCCATAAACTATGCAATCCCATCACTGAACTGAAAATGCCCAATCTCATCAATTCGCCCATGAACACTGAAATGAGCTATAAGCCCTTCCTTATTATCTCGCTATGAAAGCTAAAGTATTGTACAATCAAAGGTTTTGAACTCTTCTGGGGCTTCCAGCAGGTACAAATATTGGCTTTAACTGATATTTCAATGACAAACTGCCATCTTCACCAGGTTTGGTGCCAGGGCATGTCTAGTCCGGTGGTATTTATAGTCCCGTCATCTGACCCTCATGATAGCTAGTCCTCATCCAACAGGTTTCCACTGTCCCACCTTGTTTGCAATTGAATTCCAGTTCTCACTTAGTGAGAGACCTTCGCCTTTGTTAAAATTCTTTCCCTCTAGTTTTATTTCAAAGGCTTCCATCCCCAGGCGGTCCCAAAAGTCAATGGCGTGGCACTGTAGTTTTGTGTCAAAGTCAATCCCATGGCCATTGCAAATGCAATGTTCTGCTACTGCTGATTTCTCTGGGTAAATGAAACAGATGCTCCTTGACGCGGGTTTCCGCCGTACGTCCTGTCTGGCCGATACACGCAGCTCTGCATTCACAGGGAATTCTGTAAACGTCTGCCATCCTGAGTCCCAGGTCATCTTTGACAAAAGCAAAGGTTTCTGTTTTAAATGTTCCTGCGTCACATTCACAATATCAGCAAAGCTCATTTCGGCTGCTTTGGTTGGAGCAATTAAACTTCTAAGCAAGCTGCATGCATTTCCACCTGCTATACTAAAACTGGCACTCGTTACTTATCAGCCATTCCATTTGCTTTAAAATACTGCTCAGTGTTCAGGATACATGATCCAGCTGTCTATTGTGCAATCAAGTGAATCTATCTTTCCAATGTAGCCAGCAGTTTTGTTTTCTTACTTATTTATATTATCACACCCTGTACTCACTGTGAAGTTCATCCAATCCTGCCTCTCTTTTACTCGACCATCTGTCTCCTTCCAAAGAAAAAACAAGCTGCGCTTCAACAGGTAGGTAGTCATCTCAGGTTTATTTTAAAACTTCGTCGTCGCCTTTGTTATGTTGTGTGACCACAGAAACTATTCTAAAGACAGACACAGGAGCCGGGGAGATGCCGGTCTATTTAGTTTCTCTTTAATGAGGTGTTCACATATGATGTGCAGATTAATGACGTATGCTAGCCACATACTTGTGTAAATGAATTATGTAAACAACGCTTAAGTCAAACAATATATTTACAGTATTACTCAGTTAAATATTAAATACACTAGACACCAAACTGATGGCACAAACATCAATTTTTTCCCCAACTTCCAGTAATCACTCAACTCTATCCCACATTTGCTTTTTTTCCCTCTCCACCCCCAATAACCCTTCTTTTTCCCCTCCCTGCCCTCTTCACTTGCCCATCACCCACACCTTCCTCGTCTCTTTCCTTTTTTTTCCCCGTGGACCATTATCCTCTCCTATCAAAGATCATCTTCTTCAGCCCTTTGTCATTTCCACCTACTGCCTCCCAGTTTCCACTCCTCATCCGCCTACCTTCCCCCTTTACCGGGATCCACCTATCTCCTGCCATATCTTGCTACACAACATACAACACCCTCCCCCCCCCCCACCCTTTTATACCGATTGTCTCTTTTCTTTCATTCCAGTCCTGATATGGGGTCTTGACCCAAAATGTTGACTAGCCAATTCCCTCCATAGATGCTGCCTAAGTTGCTGAGATCCTCCAGCATCTTGTGTGTGCTCTAGATTTCCAACATCTGCAGTCTCCCTTGTCAATCATACACAAGTATTTAATATCATTCCAATAGCAGATACCAGATCTGTTTGTGGCAGAGGTGCATTTCCAGTAAAAGCCACAATTGAAATAGTACAGGAACTTTAAATTCAAGTTTCAAATACATTTTTCAAAATTTCCCACATTTCTGTTTGAATTATGGTATGTGTAGACATTTAGCCTTTGATTTTCCATTAGTCTCAGTAACTTCTGTCCACACTTCAGTCAATGGCTGCATCATAAAGGTACCCTTGCTGTCATGCTCAGTTTGGAGAAAAACATTTCGCTCTCCTCCATATATGTGACATTAATAAACCATTTCCAATTTCAAAAATGTCTAACAGATGACACAAAATGGCTGGTGAGGAAATTAGATTTTGCCTTTTACTGGGTTTTCATACTACACTTTACAATCAAAATACAGCCATGTATTTCACTTGACATAATGTATTAACTAAATCACCGAACACCTGGCAAGTTTTCTTTCAGCATCTATAAAAGGGCCGTGTTCCACGATTCATGGAGCAAAGTGCTTTAACGACTTGCATTCAAAAGAGATTTTAATTGAAAACATTTCAGTAACAAACAGGTCAGTGATAGCACCAGTCAAATGGTTTTACTCAGGTAAAACAGCAACAAACTCACATTTACAAGAAATTATGTGTGGTAAATAAATGTTCTTCTGATATCCAAAAGGGAATACAAACGGAGAACATGCAGTTCTAAGAAGCAAAGAGTGCCAATTGCGTCCAGAATTACTTCAGAAAAGGTGTTAATCATTCAGCTTTGTAGAAGAGTTACAATTCTCAAACAACTTGAAGAGTCATGACAAAGTCAGATTTAAATCCCTCCCCTCCATAAACAGCAATTTAGATTTTCCTAATTGTGAAGATAATTTAGTTTGGATTTTAATAAAAGAAAATCATGCAACTCCATCTCGTGAAAACAATCCATCCAATTTATTTGCATTCCATTTATAAGATATGTGATAATCACTACTGATTAAATTCTCTGGCAGTATGCCTTGCAAAGTCCTCAGGTCGAGGATTTTGAAGTTGAGTTTAATTTAACCTTCACTTCCATATATAAAGATAAGTATAGAATTTCAAATATCACATGGCATCTTGGATCTTATGAATTATCAGAGTCTGAATCATTCTTTCCCCTGAACTCTATAAAGCAGAAGCTTGTACAGAATTTCACATGGGTTCGTAATCAATCACAGAATGAAGATAAGGAGGTGTTGGGCAGTATTAATTTATTGCGTTACAGTGCAGAATGTAGGCCTTTCCAGCCACGCCGCACCTAGACTAATCACAGAACAATTTACAATGACCAATTAACTTACCAGCTGGTAAGTCTTTGGAATATGGAAGTCACATGGAGAGTGTATAAACACCTTACAGGCAGTGGCAGGAATTGAACCTGGTCACTGGTACTGTAAAGTGGTGTACCATCCATCACGCTACCGTGCTACCCCATGGAAGACAGTCAAAGGGACCATCAGAATCTGGTGGGAGATGGAGAGAATAAGGAATTGCCTTAGAAGGATCAATTGTTCAGTTGTCCCAATACAAACCAAAATGGTGTCTGCTCTTGGTTAAGACTTGCCCATGCACACATCCACTCTTACAGAATCATGGGAAAAATGTTAACCAGTTCAGGACACTTCTAACACCATGCACAAATTTAAAATAACTACTGTCGCATTCACAATCTCCAAATGACTTTTGTGGGATTGGTCACATTACTAGAGGCCAAACGTGCATGTTTGGGTATGAAATACTTCAAAATACATTGCATTTTTCTTCATACCAGTTGTAGAATATTTGGAAGGAGTAGAATTTGTGAAAAGCTAAACTAAAATGTTGAAAATATCAGATAAAATGACCAAGGTTTAATAAAAGAAAAAATACTTATTCAAAATAGATATTATAACAGGAGTCCAATAAATCCTCCATCATTCTCCCAGCTTCTCGAGCTGCATTTCAATTGTTTCTCCCAAACTGTAAGGCTGAATTTGGGAAGTTAAAAATCTCTTGGTTATTTCCTTTCTAAAAAAAAATAAAATCATTGCTCTAGCAGTTGACCAAACCACCAGGATTAATTGCCACTGGGAATTTGTACCAATTGTTCTTTTTTTGGAGGCAATTCTGAGTTTTTTTTTTAAATGTTAAAATCAAACTTTTACAGAGTACTAATAAGCAAAGTTTCCAATCTTCAAATTTAAAATTTACTTATAAACAGATTAGTATGAAATGAATTTTAATTTCATTGTAATTTCAAATTATGCGATTATTGGAAATACATAATTTTTAAATGGCTATTGTGCAATAAACATATCTTGGAAGTTATGGATAACCAAGGTGTCCATAGACCCCAGGTTGGGAACCCCTAGTCAAAATCAAATACATCTCTTACTTCATCTACGTTGTGAAAATTCTACGCAAAGTGCCAGAGAATAAACTCAAAACCTTGTCTGTGGGCAAAGTTTACAACTTTTGAGGTAGTTTGAGGGATGGGGGCAAAAACATTATCCTTCAACTTTTTCACATTGGTCAAAATGTCATTTTCAATTAGGCCAGTTCACATCAAAGCCAGGTCTTCCCCCCCCCCCCCCCACCCCCCAAAGGAGAGAGTAACTTAGACTAGGAACCAAAAAGGGAAGTGTTTCAATGAAAAATGTTTACACTAATAATTCCAGAGAATGCCAACATCCAGGCACTGCCATTTGGTAAAAGAATTTAACACAAAGTAACAAGAGAACAGAAGCAAGCTGAAACACATTTTCGCCCAGGTAACAATTCAAAAAACTCCACAATCAGGTCAGGAACAAGAAAGAACTCATTTATATTACCAACCTTATTAGCATATTCTGAGAGTCAAAATAAAAATGAAAATACAGGAAATACTCAAGAGGTCAGGTAGCTTCTATAGAAAGAGAAATAGAGTTAAATTTCAAGACAAAGAGCCATTTGCAAAATTGGGAAGAAAACAAAAACTAGTTTGTTTTTTAAAAAAAGTTAGAGAGCGTGGGGAGGGAAGGAGAGGGAACATGACAAAGGAAATCTTTCTCATGAGGCAACTTCAAGGCTGCTGAAGTGAAGAATTCATATTATTTACTACCTACATACAGAAAGCAGTTTGCTAGGAACCATACAGAGAAAAGTTGGTCTATTTCTTGCTACATGGTGTGGACCTGAAGGATGGTTACTTACAACCACGTTTTACTCCACAATTCACGGTCAGGAAGAAGTGACGACTGCTCAACATTGGCAGTAATGCTGCCTTCCCCTTGCAGCGCATTGTCATGCTATCCCGCTGTGTGTCCTTCGCCAGCTCGATACCGTCGTTTGCCTTAATGAGCAACTCGACACAGTCTACATACAGGACGAATAGCTGCCTAATCACACATTGCTTTCGAACATTTCACATACCCACTTCTGAACCCCTCACCTACTTAGAGAATCTAACCACAAGACAAAGGAGTAGAATTAGGCCGTTAAGGGCCACATGGTCATCTTCACCATTCAATCATGGCTGATTTATTTTCCCTCACAACTCCATTCACCTTCCTTCTCCACTTAACCTTTGACGCCCTATCAACCTCTGCTTTCAATGTAATCAATGACTTGGTCTCCATAACTATCTGCAGCAATGAATTCCACCTATTTATCAGATTCAGGCTAAAGAAATTCTTCATCTCTGTTCTACTGACTGTTTACCCGGTCAAGATGGCGCCAGCATGCAATGCTCTATCGGTCAACATCTCCCAGATAGCTAAGGCTATGTTTCTGGGACTGTCAGAGCCTGCAATTTACAGCTTGGAGATCGTTTGAGTGATCCAGCGGTTTGCTGGCTCCAAGATGATTCCAGGAATCAAGCGCGTACTCGGATGATGTCAATGCAAAGAAACTTCCAGACGGGCGTGAGCAGATATTTGACTGTTTCACCACTTAAAGCATCAAGGAAGACAGAAAGACAAACATCAAGGCAAAGACGAGCAAGAGCTTCAGCACCGACTGCCTGCGCTTTGATCACTGCTGGAGAAGGAATCTGTGAGCGGCCTTTCACTGTGGGGCTCACTATAGCAGAAGGGTAGGGCTCTCTGCCTCATGTGGTGTCCCTCACTTCTGATGAATGTCGATGATCAGACAATGGTATGGTTCTGTGTTTATGGACTGTTTCAGACTTACAGTTTCATATTGTGTTTTAAAAAAATAAATCACCCGCTCTTTTTCCATTTTGCTGTGTAAGGGGAGGGCGTTTGTTGGTTGATGTTCTGTTAGTTTTTTCTGCAGGGAGGGGTTGTTTTTTGGGGGTTGATGTTCTTGTGCTGTTTTGTGTGGGGGAGGAGTTTGATGATCAGGATACTGTTTTTTTTTGTAGGGCAGTGCGTCTGATGTTTCTCTCCGAATGACTTTCGAGTTCTTTGTTTCGTGACTATCTGGAGAAGCCAAATTTCAGAGTTGTATATGGATACATGCTTTGATAATAAATGAACTTTTTATGAACATTTAAAGAGATGTTCTGCCTTTGTGAAGCTGTGCCCTCTGTTCCTAGACTCCCATTATTGAAGCATCCTCTGCATGCCCATTCTATCCAAGCCTTTCAATATTCGGTAGGTTTCAATGAGAACACCCCCACCCCATTCTTCTGAACTGCAGCAAGTACAGGCCCAGAGCCATCAAAACATTCCTCACACATTAACCCTTTTATTCCCAGAACTAGACTGGAATCAGTGAGGGATGCTGGACTGCTATGGCAAGGTTTGAATGCCATAACCTCCTACAAAGCTAAATCTTGCGACATGGGGACAGCAGAGTTGCGCTTCCAGATGAGCTTGATGCCTCTTATGCTTGCTTTGACCGCCAGAACAGGGAGGAATCATTGCGCACCCCCTTGTCTCCTGATGATCCTTTGGTCTCGATATCTGAAGATGATGTGCAGGCTGCCTTCAAGAGAGTGAATCCAAGGAAAGCATCCAGTCCAGATGGACCACCTGGCTGAATACTGAAGACTTGTGCCAACCAACTGGCTGGTGTATTCACAGATATCTTCAATCTCTCGCTCCGCCGGTCTGTGGTACCCACCTGCTTCAAGCAGGCTTCAATCGTACCAGTGCCCAAGAAAAGTATGGTAACCTGTCTAAATAACTATTGCCCAGTGGCACTTGGATCCACGGTGATTGTGTTTGGAGAGGCTGGTGTTGAAGCACATCAGCCCCTGTCTGAAAGGCAACTTGGATCTGCTCCAATTCGCCTCCTGAAACAACAGGTCTACAGCGGATGCCATCACGTTAGCTCTTCACCAAAGTCTGGAACATCTGGACAGAGGTGCATACATCAGGATGCTCTTTATTGATTACAGCTTGGCATTTAACACCATCATCCCCTCAAAACTATCAGTAAACTCCAAGAACTGGGCCTCAATACAGCCTTGTGCAATTGGATCCTGGATTTCCTCACTTGTAGACCCCAGTCAGCTTGGACTGACAAAAACATTTCCCCCGCAATCTCCATCAGCACAGGAACGTTGTAGGGATGTGTACTTAGCCCCCTGCTCCAGTCGATTTGCCCCTATGACTGTGTGGCTAAGTACAGCTCTAACACCATATACAGGTTTGTTGATGACACCACTGTTGGGGGCCATATCAAATCGGGTGATGAATCAGCATACAGGAGGGAAACTTGGCTGAGTGGTGTAATAACAACCTCTTACTCAATGTCAGGAAAACCAAGGAACTGATTGTAGACTTCAGGAGAGGGAAACCAGAGGTCCATAAGCCAGTAATCAGAGGATCAGAGGTGGACAGGGTTGGTAACTTTAAATTCCTGGGTGTTATTATCTCAGAGGACCTGTCCTGGACCTATCATATCAATATTATTGTGAAGAAAGCAAGACATCAGCTCTACTTCCTCAGGAGTCTGCAGAGGTTTCGCATGTCATTGAAAACCTCGGCAAACTTCTACAGATGTGTGGTGGAAAGTGTGGCAATTGGCTGCATTACCGCCTGGCATGGGAACATCAATGCCTTTGAACGGGAAATCCTGCAAAAGATAATGGATTCAGCCCAGCATGTCACAGGAAAAACCATCCCAATTTTTGAGCACATTTACATGAAACATTGCCACAGAAAAACAGCATCCATCAAAGATCCTCACCACCCCTGCCGTGCTCTTTTCTCACTGCTGCCATCAGGTAGAAGGTACAGGTGCCTCAAGACTCACACCACCAGGTTCAAGAACAGTTACTACCCCTCAACCACTTAGGCTCTTGAACAAAAGAGGATAGCTACACTCATTTAAGGACTCTGTTATAGTATTTCATGCTTGTATTTAATAATAAATGTTACTTTGGACATTGTTGTAAATCTCCTCGGGACCATTTCTAATGCCAGCATATTTTTCTTCAGATACTGAGCTCAAATCTGCCCACAATACTCCAAATGTGATCTGACCAATGCTGTATAGAACTTCAGCATTACATCATTACATCCTTGCTTTTAATGTTCTAGTCCTCTCAAAATGAAGGCTAACATTGCATTTGTCTTCCTTACTGGCTCAACTTGAAAAAGTTAACCTTTAGGGAATCCTATACTAGGACCCTCAAGTCTCTTTGCACCTCTGATTTCTGAATTTGTTCCCCATTTAGAAATAGTCTACGCCTTTGTTCCTTTCACCAAAGTGCATGGCCATACATTTCCCAACACTTGTTTGCCCACTCTTCTAATCTGTTCCAAGTCCTTCCGTAGAGTTGCTGCTTTCTTAAGGCTGATTTATACTTGTGCATAGGGCTAGTCGTAACCCTGATTTTCATCTCTGTGTCGCTCTACGCCGTAGCGAGCATGCGCTGGTGTGTGCCAAAACGCTGGTTAGCGGTGGGGTTTCTATGCCACTGCATTGAATTTCTTCACGAGAGACATGGACGAGGAAATGCATTCCAAACATTTTCACATCTCGGCAGGTAGATTTGACAATTTGGTTCATCTATTTCGCATCGGTGTACGCACAGCCTACAGACATGGCGGAGAAGAAGCAACTGGAAATGCAATGCTACCAAGTGGACCACAGTTGTTGCGGTCTGCGTAGCCACAACATGAGAGTAACTTCTCTGGAGAGGTGTAGGGTACGGCATAGGGTACGCATTACCTACGGCGTCGATGCGAGGCACAAGTATAAATCAGCCTTTACCAGTACCTGTCCCTCAACTTAGCTTTGTATTATTCATGAAGTTTGCCCAACAGGATCTCTGCCTCCTGTCCCTCGCCCAGACTCGTCATTCAAGTTCCTTTGGTGTTGTTACAAGTACCTTTCCTTCAGGCCACATAAAATCAATGACTGAACACAACCATAAATAATAAACAGCATTGTCTGGCATAATATATTAAAGACTTTCAATATGCTCTTAAGAATCACACATATATACACTAAGTGGCCATTTTATTAGGTACACCAGCCTGTGAATGCAAATAACTAATCACCCAATCATGTGGCAGCAACCTCATGCATAAAAGCACGTAGGCATGACCAAGAGGCTCAGTAGCCAATCTGGCAAAACATCAGAATGGGGAAGAAATGTGACCTAAGTAACTTTGACTCAGACTGGTTCAAGCTGGCTGGAAGGCGACAGTAACTCAAATAACCACACGTTACAACACATAGTGGTGTGCAGAATAGCATCTCTGAATGTACAACACATCAAACCTTGCAGTGGATGGGCTATAGTAGCAGACAATAAACATGCAAGCAGTGGCCACTTCATTACGTACATTCCGTAAATGGATTTTTAGGAGTAAATAAGATCGGTAGAGACCTGGCTACAATGAAAGCGAATGCAACCAGAAAGGCCTATAAATAAAGAGACAAGAATTTATGGATGGAAAAAGTTCATTCTCCTTTTGGCAATCTGTGACAAGTGGTGCTCACCAGGGTATTTAATGAGTTACTTATCCAAAGATTTCAGCTAGAAAGTACAGCAGGTTTTGTACTTGGGAACAGAGAGTTGACTAAGTGACTGATTTAAACAAAGGCAGCAGGCTGAAAAAACAAGTGAAGCTACCCATGCAACAACAAAAAGAAAAGTGGAATCTTAAATGGTGAGACTAGTGGTGTTTTTTGGTGGGCAAAATGCAACAGGTACTGAAAAAAAAATTACTTGAAAGTTGGCCTTAAGAAGTTTGAAATACAAAATTAAACAAGGAAGTAATATTATAATAAATCCATGTGAACAGTACTAAAATACAGTCAAACTTCATAACAAGGTATATTAACTTGGAGATACAATGAAGATTCACCCAAAGGAAAAAAAACTTAAGTTTGGTTTTGAACTTGACTGATCATCTGCACAAGTCATTGTAGTGAAACACGAGTTTATGATACACACAGTGAAACCTATTATATAATCAGTATCAAGAACACTCATTAGATTGAAAATGGGGTTTCCACTTATAAATTGAATCTGGTTACATTACTCACATAAATTGAGTCATGGAGACCTACAACATGGAAACAGATCACTTGGCTCTCATATCTACATCAGTAGGTACACATCCTCACTTATACTATCTCCCAGCATTTGATCCATACCCCTCTGTGCCAAGCGATTCAAATGCCCATCTAGAGATTTTTTTTAACATACAGTCAATAACTCCACTTCCACCATTCTTAGGTGGAGCATACCAGGTACTTCCCACCCTCAAGGTGGGAAAGGGCTGCACATATGACCATTTACCGAGAATCTACATCTTCCTGTCTTGCCTACACCTGATTATGGGGGAGAATGTCCTGCAGTCTATACTATCAGTGACTACTCAAATGGATTATAGCTCCATCATGCCCCCTCTTAGCTCCCTTGACTCCAGAAAAAAAGATTGAAGTATCTCCACAGAACTGGAATGGAACAAGCAACATTCTGGTGAGGTCTCTTTGCATCCTCTGGCATCACATTATCCTTCCTCCACAGTGGCACCCAGAACTGCACGCAGTTCTCCGGTTGAGGGCGAACCAATGATTTATAAAGTTGGTGTATAATTTCCTTGCTTTTGTATTTAATAGTCCAATTAATGAAAACCAGAACCCCAGATGCCTTCCTAACCACGTTATAGTTTTACACTGCCATCTTCAATGCTCCCTGTCCTTGTTGACTTCATTGGTCTATAATTAACAGGCTTTTCTCAGCTATTGTTTTTGAAGATGGGATGCAGAGGGATGGAAGGCTGCTATTCTGGCTGGAGATCCATGACTAGTGGTGTTCCACAAGAATCAGTTATTTGTGATATACAACGACAATTTGGGTGAAAATGTAGACATGTGGATTAGCAAATTTACAGAGGACACTAAGATTGGTGGAGTTGCAAACAGTATAAAAGAGTATCCCACATACAAAGAGATATACGCCAGTTACAGATAAAGGTAGAAAAGTGGCAGATGGGAGTTCAATCCCGGCAAATATGAGGTGCTACACTTTGGAGAACAAATAAAAGGAAGAAATATACAAAGTAAACTCAAAGTACATATAGAGTATGGCACCAAATATGACCCCGAGATTCATTTTGTTTCAGGAATTCACAGTAAATAACAAGTAGTAAAATAGAATCAGTTAAAAAATACACAAAGATTGACAAGCAACAAATGTGCAAAGGACTATACAAATCCAAAAATGAAACAAAACAAATATTCAGAACACGAGTTGTAGAGTCCTTGAAAGTGAGTCCATTAGTTGTGTTCAAAGATTATTTCAGAGTTATGGTGAGTGAAAATATCCACGCTGATTCAGAGCCTGATGCTTGAAAAGTAAAACTGTTCCTGAACCTGGAGCTATGGGACCCAAGGCTCCTGTAGCTTCCTCCATATGATAGCAGTGAGAAGAGAACATGGCGTGTATGGTGGGGATCCTTGATGATGAACTCCTCTTTCTTGAGGCAAGGCTCTTTGTAGAATTGCCCAATGGTGGGATGGGCTTTTTAAGATTCAGATTATTGTCATTTAGAAACCACAAATGCAATGCAGTTAAAAAATGAGACAATGTTCCTCCAGAATGATATCACAAAAGCACATGACAAAACAGACTACACCAGAAAATCCACATAACGTTTGGCAATCCCCAATCCAGAGTCCGGAGAGGCTGCTGCGTATTAATATCGCGCTACCGTCTTAGCGCATTCCCCGGAAAGGAGCTCCAAATCCACCAGACAAAACAAGACCAAAATCTAAAGCTACAAGACCTGCACAAAACCACATAGTTACAACAGTGTAAACAATAGCATAATTGATTAAAAAAAAAGACCATGGGCACAGTAAAAATAGTCCAAATATGTTAAAAGACTAAGTTCGAAAGAAACCACCAGTTTTCACAAGTCCTCAGGCTCCTGACAGACTCACCATCCCACGCCGGTGGCAGAAGGGAATACCCCCGCTATGGACTTCCAAGGCGCCGCCCGACTCAGCCTCGCAGACGCAGCACACAATGAAAGCTCCGTCGAACCCAGCCTCGCAGACACAGCACACACTGAAAGCGACCCCACAGCAGTGGACTCCGAGTCCGTCGAACCTCCGAGCCTCCAACCATCTCCTCCGGCACAGCTTCTCCGAGCACCATCCTCTGCCGAGCATATTAAGACGCCCCCGCCAATGGCCACCGGCAACGCGACCACCCCGAGGACTGGGGGCCTGCTCTTTTTAGCAGAGACCCAGACCTCACAGCAGCAACAAAGAGGGCCTTCCTGGAGATTTCCACATGTTCCTCCGTGCTCCCACGTCCATTTTTCATCAGATTAGGATTGCGCACAGCACCCCGCTTAACAAATAACATATCAGCTCCGGAGTGGCCGCTGCAAGCTGCGTCGCGCCACCATCTTGGCTCCGTGATGATCTGGAAATATCTACTACTTTTTGTTGGCTTTTCCATTCTTGAGCAGTGGTGTTTCCATACAAGTCTGTGATGTAACCAGTCAGGACAGACTCCACTGTGTATCTACAAAAGTTTGGCAAAGTTTTAGATGGCATGACAAATCTGCGTAAGCTTCTAAGAAAGTAGAGGTGTTGCTGTACTTTTTGAAATGACACTTACGTGCTCGTCTCAGGATAGATCCTCTGATATAGTAATGCCCAAGAATTTTAAGTTACTGACACTAACCACCTCCAAACCCCTAATAAGAAATGACTCATGGACCTGAATATCTTGCTCCTGTAGTCAGTAATCTGTCCTTTGTCTTTGTTCATGTTGAGTAAGGGGTGTTATGGCACCATTCAACCAAATATTCAATCTCCCTCCTATATGCCAATTCATCATCACCCTTGATTTGGCCAACAACAGTGGTGTCATCAGCAAACTTAATTATGGCATTGAAGCTGTACTTAGCATCACAGTCACAAGTATGTATAATGCGAGGGGAGCAGGGGGCTAAGCTCACAGCCTGGTGCACCTGTGCTGATGATGATTCTGGAAATTTTTTTTACTAATCCATACTGACTGGGGTCTGCAAGTGAGGAAATAAAGGATCCAGTTACACAAGCAGGTATTGAGCTCATTGATTGGTTTTGAGGGGATTATAGTGTTAAATGCTGAGGGGTACTCAACGAAGAGAATCCTGATGTATGCACCTCACTATCGAGATGCTCCAGAACTGAGTGGGGAGCCAATGAAATGGCATCTGCTGTGACCTGTTGTGACAATAGGCAGATTGGAGCAGACCCAAGTCACTCCTAAAGCAGGAGCTGATATGGAAGGACAGGCAGATGATAGGGCAAAATTGAAGTCGGGCATGAGTTGAAATGTAACATGGAAGTAAACTGGAAACTGATGATGAATACAGGACTAAAGGTGATATATTTGAATGCAAGCAGTGTATGGGATAAGGTAGATAATCTTGCAGCGCAGTTAGAGTTGGCAAGTATGACATTGTGGGGGGGGGGGCATCACTGAGTCATGGCTGGAAGAAGGTCACAGTTGGGAGCTTAATATCCAAGGATGCACATTGCATTGAAAAAGGGGGTGAGGTGGCTCTGTTGGTAAAGAAAAATGAAATCAAATTCTTAGAAGCGGTGACATAGGATTGAAAGGTGTAGAATCCTTGTGGATAGAGTTAAGAAACTGCAAGGGTAAAGAAGGCCCTGATAGGACCTGTCTATAGCTAGGATGTTGGGATTGAAATTACAATGAGAGATAGAAAAGGCAAGTAAAAAGAGCAATGGTATAACAGTCATGGAGTATTTCAAAATGCAGCTAGCTTGAGAAAATCAGATTAGTGCCAGATCCAAAGGCATCCAAAGATGTATTTTTAGAGCAGCTTGTTATTGAGCCCACTAGGGGAAAGACAATTCTGGATTCGGCATTGTCCAATTGAACCAGCTTTGATTAGGGAACTTAAGAAGGCAGTGATCATGATATGACAGAATTCACCCTGCAGTCTGAGAGGGAGAAGCTAAATCAGCTGCATCAGTATCACAGTGAAGTGAGGTGAATTAGAGAGGCGTGAGAAAGGAGCTTGCAAAGGTCAGTTGGAAGTGAACAGCAGCAGGGATGACAGCAGAGCAGCAATGGCTGGAATTTCTGGAAGAAATTGGGAAGGCACAGGATCAACTAAACACGAGGGTCCTTTCCCAAAGATAAAGCAGTATTCTAACGGGAGGGTGAGGCAACTATAACTGACAAGGGAAGTCAAAGACAGCATAAAGGCAAAAGAGGGAGCACATAATATGGCAAAAATTAGTGGGAAGTTAGAGGATTGGGAAGCTTTTAAAAACTGTAAAGAGAAAAAAAGAGATGAAATGTGAAGGTAAGCTAGCCAATAATACAAGATACTAGAAGTTATTTTTTTCCAGATATATAAAAAATGGAGGCGAGAATGGATATCAGGTAAATGACACTGAAGAGATAGCAATGGGGACAGAGAAATGGCAGACAAACAATGAGCATTTCGCATCAACCTTCACAATGGGAAACCTTAGCAGTGTGACAGAAATTCCAGAGTGTCATGTGTCTGGAGTGTAGTTGCCATTACTAAGGAGAAGGTGCTCTGGAAGCTAAAAGGTCTGAAGGTTGACAAGTCACCTGGACCAGATGGAACACATCCCAGGTTTCTGAAAGAGGTAGCTGAAGAGATGTGGAGGTATTCATGAAGATATTTCAAAAATCACTGCATTCTGGAATGTTTCCAGAGCATTGGATAATTGTAAATGTCACTCCGATCTTTAAGAAGGGAGGGAGGTAGAATAAAGGATATATAGGTCATTTACCCTGATTTCAGTGGTTGGGAAGATGCTGGAGCCCATTATTAATGATGTCTGGGGTACTCGAAGGCATGTGATAAAATAGGCCAAAGTCAATATGGTTTCCTTTAGGGAGACTGACAAATCTTTTAGAATTCTTTGAAGAAATACCAGGCAGGATAGACAAAGGACAGTCAGTGGATGTGGATTACTTGTATTTTCAGAAGGATCCTGAAAAAAGAGTTTAATACCATCCACAAACCTGTAGAGAAGCTCTAATCATGGCTTATGCAGCTCAAAGCTGACGTGGCACCCAGGCCGGCTGGCGTTTACAATATTCCATGAATGCAGAGCAGCGGAGCTCGGCCAGACAGGATGTACAGTGGAAACTTGCATCAAGTACAGGAGGTGTACCTGGAGGCAGAACACTGCATTTACAATAGCCATAGGATGACTTTGATGGCGCAGAACTACTGTGCCGTGCCAATGAAGGAAGCCACTGAAATAAAGCTAGAGCAAAAGAACTTTAACAAAGATGAAGGTCTTGCTCCAAGTTAGAACTGGAATTCAACTGTAAACAAGATGGGACAGCAGAAAACTGATTGGATAAAGACTAACCAAACCGGGGGGGGGGGGGGGGGGGGGGGGGGAAACAGATGACAGGGGTATAAATACCACCAGATCAGACATGCCCAAGCATCATCCCTGATGAAGATGGGAGAGATAGGAGAGTTTGTCATCAAAACAGTTATATTTGATACCTGTACCTGGCTGGAAAGCCAAGAAGAATTTATTTGTCTTAATAGCTGGGAAAGCACTACATCCTTTTACACAATTTCCTCAGTGAATGCAAAAATTGTGGAAATGTTTCCACCCTCCCCCACCAAAAAAAACTTTGAAGAAAAAGCAGGAAAATTTAGAACTTTAGGTCCATATACTTCTGAGATTTAATGTGAAAATAGATAAATGAAGTCAAATTATGGGTCCTTCCTCTGGTAGCAAAATGATCAAACCTTCATTGTAAAAGCAAACACGAGGAAATCTGCAGATGCTGGAAATTCAAGCAACACACACAAAATGTTGGTGGAACGCAGCAGGCCAGGCAGCATCTATAGGGAGAAGCACTGTCGACGTTTCAGGTCGAGTCCTAATGAAGGGTCTCAGCCCAAAACATCAACAGCGCTTCTCCCTATAGATGCTGCCTGGCCTGCTGCGTTCCACCAGCATTTTGTGTGTGTTGCTTAAACCTTCATTATAAAATGTTTCTGTTAAGAAAAAGTTACTGAACCTCTGCCTATTTTGCACTAAGTTCATCAGGGTCCAAAACCAGAACAGGGACAGTGGCTTGTTGGAAATCTTTCATTTCATTAATACAAACTGTAAAACAAAATAAACTGCAGTCAATATAGAATTACAAGTCACTCAACACTTCCTTTGGTTAGCTTACTCACATTAGGCATCATTTCATTTTTAAATTACAGGACAGTGCAAATTCATACTGAATAAATCTTTTCCCTGATACTTGTCTTCAAATTATCTTCCAAATCCTTAAGATCACAAATTATAGCCAATTATTGCTAATTCCGAAGTGTACTATGTTTAGAGAAAATGCCAGCTGGGGAAAATGTGATTCCTCGATTTGAGACTTCTTTAAATCATGACTCATGGACATCACATTTTACAAAAATGCACAGAACAGGTCAAGAATTTAAGCATAATCACTTATCATCAAGTTTTCAGAAAAATATAAAGCAAACACTTCTGCACAGAGCTGGTTCAGTACAGAATACAGACTTTCTGCCAGATGACTATCATTGTTCCAGCAACAACAGCCAAAGGGTTGAATACTAAGAAAATGAGAAGTGCATTGTTACTGCATCTACACAAATTCTCAAAACAAAACTGAATCTAACGACAAAATAGTATCCAAGATTTTAGTCTGTGGCATTCAAATGACTAACATTTATCCATTGACTTCCCATTTGCTTTTATTATACTGGTCCGTCTTGTACGGCCACACAGCAAGTGCAATCACCCGCACAGGACAACCATCCCTGAATAAATGTTGACAAGATCCTAATCAAATCAGACCCAAAAACAAAAAAAAATCTCAGTGAGCGATGTTCAGATTGAACCAGGAAGTATGTTCACATAACGAATATCAAATCGGGAACAGAAAGCAAAACAAATCCAAGATTTGGGTACAAAGCAAGAGAGACAGAACTATAGACAACACACAAACAAAATGCTGGTGGAACGCAGCAGGCCAGGCAGCATCTACAAGGAGAAGCACTGTTGACTTTTCGGGCCGAGACCCTTCGTCAGGACTATAGAAGGACTATATAATCGACAGAACTATAGAAGTGTTTAATATTTAAATTCACCAATAGTTTCAGAACAAAGTAATGAAATTCCACAATATTAAAAAAAAAGTTTCCAGTGTCAGAACTGTTATTTAAATCATTGCTCTGTTAAGCCTCAACTTTTTCCTGGCAAGTTGGTATCTTTGGAGTCAAATACAGGAACTGCACTGTTCAACGTACAGTCATTCCTCAGTTTATTAAAAGGGATGCCATCCGGGAACAGTATTTTGCATATTGTTGCCCTGTAAGAATATATTCTTAGGCTTGAAATGGCTTGCTGTAGTGAAAGTGATCACAGATACAGTAAATACCCCGAATATTCAATAGTTTTACTACCAATATTCACAGCTTGAGGAATATTTGGACAGAGCCAGTTAAGATAGTTTTGCACATCTTTGAAGAACCAAACACTCACAATATCATTTTTTACATTTGCATGCTTGGACACATGGAGATGCTACAAACTGCTATCGAACTCCCATGCAAGTGACAATTCAACATGCCCGTCCCAAATATCTAACCACAGAAGTTGTTCCAATAAACTCTCAAGCACCCAGTAAATTTAGAAACAGTCCAGACTGCAAACGTTATCGAGTTTAGTGAAGTGAAAGCTGTTCATAAATTCAAACTGCATCCTCATGAACTGATTATTCCTTTCCTTATGAACTGACTATCATTTTGAGATTTGCAATGTGGATAATTCTGAAGAATTCAAGTGATCTTGCCAAGGTCATCTCACTTCTTAACACTCAAAACAAAGGCAATCCACTCTTCAGTCAAAATGGAAGTGTATCTCTTTAACAGTCAGAGTTATGTCAGCTGGTCGGTCGGTGTAAGGAAACTGCTGTGTGCCTTGAAGCAGCTGCCCAAAATAACACTAATAAATTACTATAAGATTTAATGTCTCAGTCATTTCCCTCTCCATTGGAAGGGGAAAAACAAGACAGACAGTGAGCATTTTCACTTGTGATGTTCCAGCCTAGAATCCCTCCCATAAGGGATTGTCCAGAAATAGCCAATCCACAGTCCAAAATTCAGCCTGCTAGATCCAAGTTTCTGTATCCATCTGATTGACTACAAGGGGCTAGGAAATGCCTACTTGAACCCTGACCAAGCCGGCCCTTTGCAGCCATTTATTTGGACACAGTGACTGAAATTACATCAACCACGGTCATCCTGTTTATAACCTGGAGCAAGATGACAAGATGCAGTTAACATGCATGCAAACAGCACCACTGTAAGACTCCAAACTTAATGTAGCCCTATGTAGTCCATTCACCTACTGAAGAGAGGGTCACACAGTTTGTCACTGACCACCGTCTGCTCAGAATAATCCTGTCACAGAAAACACATCACAAAACCAGAGCACAGAACACAACTCCTTTCAGCCCAGCCACGATAGCTATTTATTCTAACCCTATTTGCCCACGCAAGACCTCTATCCCTCCACACCTTTCCACAAACACCTGTAAAACATCACAATAGCACCTGCCTCCATTCTCTCCTCCGGCTGCCCATTCCAGTTAGGCTCCCACTTCAATCACTTGCCTGTGCTCATTCCCTAGAGCTGGGTCAAGTGCATCACCCCTCCATAATAGACTCCAGATACAGCTTCAGAAAACCCTACTGGATGTATTTTATAAATTTCTTCCCATCCAAGCCCCCTCACATTACGGCAATTGGAGTCAATATCAGAAACATTAACATCTCCCACCACCACAACCTATTTACTTTTGAACAACGACCTGCAATCTGCCTATTGTCAATTGATATAGTGTAAAGCTACCTATATCAAGGTGCTGGAGTTCGACCAATGGAAAAAAAAAATCATGGCAAATATTTTGAACGGTAGATCAACACAAACATTTTGCGTTGCCAGTTGCCAACAATATTCTTCTCTTCAGCTGACATTCAATAGAAATCTTGCATTAAGTATCTTCCATTTTCCTTTCAGGGCATCTCAAACCATTTTTACAAGTTAATTTTTGTTTGAATTTATAAAAGTTTTAGAAAACAGTGTCATCAATTTGAACACACAAGCAGCAGTGAAGTAGAAACCAAAACAACAAGGTTTCACAGTTTATTTTTGTGGAAAGAAAAAGGACATGGCACAGAACAGAAATAATTTTCTTGCGCTTCCTCAAAAAGTACCAAAGTTCTTTTCTCTTACACTTGTGTGAACCTCAGTCCATCCGACAGTGCAGAAGTCATACGGTGCTGCACTCACCATTAAGATAATTTCTTTTTGTTTAAGGTTTCCAGAAGTTTCCAAGACTTTGTGACTATGAGGCAAGAGTGATGTCAGTGAATTACTTCATATCTAGCATAACTCTGTCACCATTAGCCAAACCACAGTTGAAATTCACATCCAAAACTTATTCCTCTGACAGAGCCACAATTAGCAACCAAATCTTTGTAAGCCACCAAGAAGCCTTGGTTGCCAAGTAACGGTTTTCTGCAGCTTTTTTATTAGCACATTTTGGTTCCTTTACTCATCTGTGGACTTGCAGCAAGATAGCAACATTTCTGTTACAGAAAAAATACACCAACAAGCAGATAAATTAATCAAAATTCCTTACTTGCACCCATTGTTGGGTCTTCAGAACTAATGAGGGAACTATTTTAAGTAAATAATGCTGTTAAATACAAAAAAAAATCAGCTGCAATTCCCTCCACTTTAGAATCAAAGTTTTAGTCCTTTGTCATTGGCATTATTGTAAGGAAGCAAGCCAACCTTGCACTGTTTTCAAAAGAAAATTAGCAAATGTTTTCATATGTAACAAAGCATCAGAATTGAGTTATTTATTCATGGCCCTCAGAAGTTACTGTCATTTGCTGGAGAACAAACAGGACAGTGAACTACCACTAAAGACAATTACAATTCCCTTGCCATTTTTGGGAATTACTTCCTTACATTTTGAACTCATGTGATGAATGATCCTTAAGAGAACCCAACAAAACAAGGCACAGAGGGAATAACCAACCATTCATTTAAGAGACTCAGAAAACTAGCAATTAAAAGTGTAATTTTGTTAAAGATGGAGCCAGTGACCCACCGCAACACCCTGCAGATAGCTGACGAAGCTAATACTTTTTCCTTCTTTTAAATATGCGCCTTCCCCTGGACTGCGATCGATTGCAGTCTGTGATTTCCATGGGGAATACGGTGAGGTTGAGAGGGGAATATGCGGCCGTCGTTTCTTATTGGCAGGATGCAAACCCATGGTCAACTCCATTGCTTCTCTCTGATTAAAATGTTGAGCAAGATTCAAATCGGCGAGGAGGAGAGCAGAAGGCAAGTGAGTGTTGGGCGCCGTCTACCTGCGATTGACCGGTTACCCTCTTGCTGCTGCCAGAGAGAGGCGCCGGAGCCTTGGGCTGCAAAGTTCAATCACAGCTCGTGGCTGTGGGGCGTTTTTGGGGGAGGCTTTTCTGTTTGATGTTTAATAATCTCAGCACTGGCTGCGCTCATTTTTTGGAGGGCTCTGCGGTTCATGTTCCATACGCTCGATTCCTCTTTAGCGCTAACTGCACAATTTGATCGAGATGCTTCGGCGCAGAACTGTCTCTGTGGCCTGTAGTCAGCAATGTAGCACTGAAACTGAACCGACTCAGTGGCTGTCACTCCTGGATCGCTTTCCAATCTCTGCAGTTTGATGTTTGATACTGTGTGTGTTACTTGCTAGCTTCCTGTCTGCATGATTTATTCTTTTAGTCGCACACTGGGCATTTGATGTTATTTTCAAACAGGTTTGATGGTGTTTCTTTGTTTCGTGGCTGCCTACACGAGGATGCGTGTCAGGGTTGTATACTGTATACATACTTACATAATAAATTTACCTTGAAACTTTACCTCATTAAATGAGCACAAAGATCTAGAACAAAGTCAAGGACACTTTAATCATTCATATTAATAGCCAAATTCAATCGGCCCAACATTTTGCAAGGCTTAAGTGTTGGACATGTATCAGGACATGGACATGTAAGAGGGAAGAGGGAAGAGGGAAGAAATAACTTTTAAAAATTGAAGAAAGACACAAAGCATCTGAGGTGGGAGTAAAGGGTATACGACTGAACACTTGGACAAAACGATGAGTACAGAGGCGGTTTCTGTTGCGGATGAATATTTCAGTAATATTTGAATATTGTAAGCATGTTGTTGATTGAGTATTCATTGTTTAAATAATTCATTACAAATTATATGTAAATGGCATACATCGTCTCACCACCATCTGACACGAGCTCGCTTCGCTTAAAGTAAAAAACAAAGTTAGACTTGCATTCCTGCCTCTTCTGTTTTCCTTTCAATTAGCTTTTATGTTTTGGAGCTAGAAAACATGACAGGGGAGACGAGGAAGTTTTAAACAAACATGAGATGGCTACTTATCTGCTGAAGTGTTGCTGGATGTTAGAGTTAAAAATAAAGCTCAGCGAGAAACAGCCGAGTGCGTCACATGCTTCCTTGGTGATGGACAGAGATGGCCGAGTTAAAATAAAATGGACAAATTCACAGTGGATGCTGTGTGATAAAAGCAGAAATGGCTGGCTACATTGGAAAGATTGACCCATTTGATTACACAGCAGATAACCGTATATTATAAACTGCTCAATCTGTTCTGTATTTAAAGCAAATGAAATAGCCAATAAGAAACAAATGCCAGTTTTGCTGAGTGCACTGGGGTTACAGGCATAGTTTGCTTAGGTATTTAAATGCTCCAACCAAACCAACCGAAAATCAGCTTTACTTATGTTGTGAAAGTAATGCAGGAATATTTAGAACTGAAACCATTGTTGATTGCACAACACTTTAGGTTCCATAAGTGGAGTCACAAGGAAGGGAAGTCCATTTCAGCATTTATGGCTGAATTGAAGAGATTGTCTGAGCATTGTCAGTTCAGTAACGGGCTTAATAATGCACTGACGGATTATTTAGTTTGTGGAATCTTACAAGAAAGCATTTTTAAAAAAAACAAAAACAGCTCCTAACTGAAACACAGCTTACATTTAAAAAAGCAGTTAAAATCACAGTATCAATGGAAACTGCATACAGAGGCACAATTTAGTTGCTGTCGGGAATGAAAGTGAACACAAAAAAATTACAATGTCTAAACAGAAACTGGCATGGCTAAACACAATGCATTACCATTGTGGCAGGGGCTCATATACACTAGACCAATGGAGGTACAAAGATAAAACTTGCAGAAAATCTAACAAAGTAGGACACATACTAAGAGCATGCCGGGCAGACAAAAATAAACAGAATGCACAAGGAACAGAAAAAGATAAAGTTGCAGTTTCAAAAAGAGCACTAATCTACATGCTGTTGATGACAAATCTGATAATGATGATGACACAGGAGTGAGTAACTTTGAGAGTTACAATATAAAAACCAACAGTCAAGCAACATGGCTAACACTAGAAGTGAATGGCAAATTAATTAAAATGGAATTGGACACTGGTTCAGCTGTGTCCATCATTTCACAAAATGACTTTGAATGGTATTTCAAAGGTACTGTACTGAAGCCTGCAGGTAGTCAACTAGGAATGTACACCAGAGAAAAGATAACTCCTTTAATGGAAATGACATTTGTATCAGTGAAATGCAACAGCCAACAAGCCACATTTGCCTTGCAAGTGATAAAAGCATGAGGACCAGCACTGTTGGGATGCAAGTGGCCAAGACAACTACAGTTTGATTGGAGATCCATCCGCCATTTGCAGGGCACATCCCTGTAACTGGGTCAACGGAAAGTGAATTAAGAAAGATACCGGATGATGCCACAACTGTCCCCATGCTGTACACCAGGAACCACTGACCAACGGAGGACAAACGGGTGCTGATCCCAATCTCTGTGCCTCTGGTTGGAACGCTCATTGGATCAAGGAAGGATGATGCTACTCAGAGGATTCGGGAAAGTAACAAAAGCGGTAGCCCAACTACAACCGTGTTTGTAGGTAACCTATCTGAGACAGCTTCACAAATGTTAATTAGGCAGTTGCTTGCAAAATGTGGCTTGGTTTTAAGCTGAAAGAGAGAGTTTAAAGGAGCTCTGGAAAAGTTGCAAGTATTCGGCTTCTGTGAGTTTAAAGAACCTAAATCAACTCTACTTACATTAAGGCTACTGCATGAACTTCACGTGGGAGAGAAAAAGCTGCTTGTAAAAGTAGATGCAAAGACTAGAGCCCAGATGGATGAACGGAAGGCCAGAAAGAGAGGAGTCAATGGAGGTACGAAAACAGAGGATTTATCAGGTGATGTTGAGGATGGAGGAAACCAAGAGGAGAGTTCTGATTGTAAAGGAAGCAATAGAAGGACTAATAAGAGAATATTCTCATGAACTAAATGCACCTTCTGAAGATCATGATGCACATCCTAGAAAGAAGAAAAACCAAGAGGGAGGAAAAAAAGAGGATGACATAATGGAAGAGGATAAATGAGACCTCATCTCTTGAGAACAGAGACAGACAAGAAGTTAATTTGAATAATGAGAGAAGAGAAAGAGAAAAAGAATGTGAGCGAGAGAAGTAATGAAGGGAAATAATGTGAGGGGGGGAGGGGGAAGGGGGGGGGGGGGGAAGATCCCAGAGCTATCAGAACCACTTCCTACAATCCCAGAGTCAACTCCTACAACCACCACAGAGGAGGTCCCAGAACCTGAGGTTGTTTTCACAGCCCCAAGTCTCACCTACTAAGCAGAGTGATCTTCCTTGTCAGGAAAGATGTAATCCAACAAGATTCAGAAAGCCTCCACAGCAATTAAATCTTTAGGCCTGAATGGGACAATTTAAAATTTCCTATGCTGCGGATGTCTATATATGTACAAGTTGAGGTGCATTCTATATCGAATTGGAGTTTATAGCTAAGCAGGGGAGAGTGTTGTGTATTTAAATATTTCAGTAATATTGAGTAATATTGTAAATGTTGTTTATTAAGCATTCTTTGTTTAAATAATTCACTTACAAGTTATATGTAAAAGTACACAAATGGCATACGTCATCACGTGATGTGTGCACCTTGCCAAAGTAAAAACAAAGTTATATACACACAATCCTTTGTTTTCCTTTCTATTCCTTTTTGTGATTTGAAGTTACAAAATGTAAGTTTCAAGTTCAATTGTCATTCAACCATACAAGAATAC
This sequence comes from Hemitrygon akajei, assembly GCF_048418815.1. Taxonomy (NCBI): domain Eukaryota; kingdom Metazoa; phylum Chordata; class Chondrichthyes; order Myliobatiformes; family Dasyatidae; genus Hemitrygon; species Hemitrygon akajei. The sequence goes on from NC_133127.1 coordinate 144,175,006, forward strand.
CCATCAATATAGTCAAACATAACAGTGTTACTCCAGGGCCAAGGTGCAAAACTAAAACACAGTACCAAGTCATACACAGCACAAGCCACATACAGCACACACAAGACAGCAGTAAAATACTGTCACACACAAAAGCTGCCCAAGTTCCGAAGTCAATGAATGTTATAGCAGTCTTCTGCTGAGCGAACACAGGGTGGGAGGCAGCACCAACTCCGAAACCTCCGGCTCTCCTGGGCAGCTGTAAACGGGCGACTCCACAGCTGAGGCCCAGTACTCACTACAACTGAGACCACGCAGCTCCCACGCCACCCAGCAATAAATCAGTGAACTGAACTTGCAGCATTCCACGTCAACAATGTTCAACAGGATCTTGTTATCACATGAATGACGACCACTCGCTGTGACTACACGCTGCCTTCACACACTGACTCCTCTGACGCCTCTCTGATGCAGGCAGCAGCACGACTGCGCCGAGTCCACCTCCTTCCGTTTCTCCGGCAACGACCAATTCACTGAAGGGATGGAGCTACAGTACAGTCAGCCCTCCTTATCCGTGGGGGATTGGTTCTGGGACCCCCCCGCGGATACCAAAAAACGCGGATGCTCAAGTCCCTTATTTAGCCTGACCAATGCGGTGGGCTTCAGGACCCAGCGGAACCCCAGACTTTATTTAACCTGTCTCAGTGCGGTGGACTTTAGGATCAGGCACAGCTCTGAATCAGCAGCGTTTCTGTTCTGTTGATGGAAAACGATCATAATTGAAAATAAAATGGAAGTAATAAAGCGATCGGAAAAAGGTTAAACGCTATCGGTCATTGGAAAGCGTTAGGCTACAGTTGGTCAATGATCGGAACAATTTTAATGGAGAATGTGAAAGGCCCTGCCCCGATGAAAGCTAGAATTATTACTAAGCAACGCAGTGGTTTAATTATTGAAATACATTCACGTTTTTTCAGTGTTTTATATGCATAGAAAGGTAAAATGTATACTATATACTAAGACAAACATTTAACCAAATAATACCAGATGTACTGTTCCAACTTCAAATCCGACTTAAAGATGGACTCAGGAATGGAACTCGTTCATAACCCGGGGACTGCCTGTATTTTTAAATCATCTCTAGATTACTTATAATACCCAATACAATGTAAATACTATGTAAATAGTTGTTATACTGTATTGTTTAGGGAATAATGACAAGAAAAAAAAGTCTGTACATGCTCAAACAACGAGTGCTGGAGAGAGAACTTCCGGGTTTTTCCGATCTGCAGTTGACTGAATCCGCGCATGCAGAACCTGCGGATAAGGAGGGCCAACTGTACTTTAAGCTCTAATGTCCAGCTGAGTCCTGCGATCGTAATTTATTTATTTATTTTTTTAAAAAGAGGCCAATAACCCCTTGGGTTGGCCCCATAGAAGCTGCTGCATCCAAGCAAGCCGCCATCTTACTGGAAGTTCAAGTCGAGGGGTGGAATTCAACTCAAAAGCCAACAGAATTGTGGAGATGAGGTAGGTGCTGGGTGATGATGATTCAAGTGGGTGGGGAAAAGAAAATACAAAAATTGACCTAGAACAAAAAAAAACCTGCAGAGACTTCGGAATAGAAAGTGACAATACATTTCATCCAATGACAACACTTGGAACAATGCTGAACTCTATATATCGTACTGAAATGTCACCCTAGATTAGATGCTCAAACTCTGCTTAAGGACTTGGAAAAGGTTAAATTCCCTGAACCAAATGTGATTTATAGTCATATGACAGAAACTGACTCTGGTAGGAAAAATGGAAAGTATGTAACTCTACTGTGCAGATTTAAAGAAAAAGCTGGTCTTGCAAAGAGTGTACTGGTATATCCTTCATAATACTGCCAAAAAATCTAGTCATTTTAAAACAAAAAGGGTGTGACAAAAAGATCTTTGCACACTTGTTTTCAGAGTTCTAGGGCAAGTGACAGACAAGAAGATCAAAATATTAATAATACTATTAATAGTAACTACTTTCAATTCAATACCATTGTATTCAAATGGCAAAGTGAAGAAGGGAAAATATAAATTTGCTTTCTGATAAGGTACTGTGATTACTTGTGGAGAGAAGGGAGAAATTGCAAGCTTAATCTGATGACACATTTCATAATCAGATTTATTACTGACATGTGAAATTTGTTGCTTTGTGACAGCATTACAGAGCAGACATAAATAGTGCAAAGGAATAAGATGACAGTGTTCATAGACGGTTCAGACGTCTGATAGCGGCGGGCAGGAAGCTGCTTCCAAATCATTAAGTCCGGGTCATCAGTCTCCTGTTCTTCCTTCCTGGTGATAGTACTGAGAAGAGAGCATGTCCAGCATGGCAAGGGTCCATAGTAATGGATGCTACCTTTGTGGCAGTACCTCTTGAAGATGGCCACTTGGGTGGGGAGGTTCTGTACCCATAATGGAGATGGTAGAGTCTACAACCCTCCCGATCCTGTGCATTGGGTTGTGATGTAACCAGTCAGGTTGCTCACATTTATAGAAATTTCTCAAGAGTTTTTGGTGACACAGCAGATCTCCTCATTTTACTTATTATATTGCCTTTTAAAAAATGGATCATGCAACACTTCATTCAGCACCGTGTAATCCCAAAAAAAAAACCCTCAGAAAATTGGATTTAACCATAGTAAAAATTGTGTTCCTGTTTACTTCTAGATCAAATCATCAACTTCAACAAGGTAACCATGGCATGAGTTATTCCAATGTCATGTGTGCCAGGGATGCACACAATCCAAAAAAAAACATACATTTACAAAAATATTTCACTTAATATTGTCTGAAATTGTTTCTGCTTTACAATAAAGGCAACTCAGCTGTTTAGAACTCTGACAAGATTTGTGTCATCAGTTACTGTGCAACCTGATCTCCACAAATATCTTAGAAAAATGAAAATATAAACAGGAAAATTAACAGTATTGAAAAACTGATTTTGTTTTGGGGATGAAAGCTTCACGAGACCTAGGCTAGAAATCACGAGTGCAAGTGCCCCACATGACATTTTACTAGGAAGAGAAGCGAAAAATTAGCAAGTAGAAGCACACCGCCGGTGCAGCACTGTTGAAGACCTGCCTAAGGGTTTCAGCCCGAAACGTCAGCTGTACTTTTTCCATAGATGCTGCCTGGCCTGCTGAGTTCCTCCAGCTTTTTGTGTGTGTTGCTAACATTGTTGAAGAAATGTATTCCCATAAGCAGAATGAATTTGACAGAAGAAAAACAAAATTGACTGTTTTAACGAGGGTGTTTAAGGAATCAAGTTGTCTTCAAACATCACAAAATTTAACAGATGGCCTTTTTAAAGAGATAGCTAAATGTAAAGTGATGATAAGAATACATCTCCTAGATGACAAATGTGTTGCTGCCCAATCAGAGAACTATAGTGAAATGTAACATCCCACCGGAATCATTAAAACGAGCTTGCTTCTTTCAGGACTAATTCAATGAAGAATCTCAATACATATTGCTTCAGTCAAAAAGACACCTGATCAGCGGGAACCTTGTTCTGAATGCAAGCAAGCAGTGCAAGTAAATATAATTTATGAGAACAGCATTTGCATAATTTGCTGGAACGTTGCAAAGAAAAGGGAGGATCATTCCAGTGAGCTGTCATTACCAAGTAAACTCAATTCGGCTCAACACATCTGCTACCGAATTACCAAAAAACACGGGAAATATTCACAACACCAAGGTCCAGCTTCAAATGGAGAAATTCCAAAGACTTCTAAAACAAACCAGTTCAGCTGTGAGCACAAAGCATTATAAAACTCCAGCTGCAAGATTTTGTACCCTACCCTGGAGACGTACAGAGTGCAGTGGACAGCAGGCAAAATCCAGTCCCATAACCGGTATTACCAAACTCAGGAATCAGATCTAGAAGGCCACATCCTAACTGCTTTCATTCAATAAGATCATGGCTGAACGTTTGACCCAGACCCACTTTCACACAATATTACCATATCTTCCGGATTCTAATAGTGTCTAAACTTTTCTTGTCCCCAAGCAAAAACCCTGTTATCTTTCTCCAAAACAGATCTGGCTACAACCTTGCTGCTTAAAGGGCATTTCTGTAATTTATAAATTTACACTGGTCTTGCATCCAAAGACAAAGTACATTCACAGCTCCTTTTATAATGCAATACATGTAGTGCGTGATCACTAGGTCTGTTTTAAGAGGCAAAAAGAGGTGGAGGACTGAAATTCCATAACATGGCACCTGAAGGGACACTCAAGCCCATGGTGTTATGGGATGAAGCTCAAGGAGGGGAATAAAACAAATATTTCTGCCAAGCAATCAATTAATTCAGCAAGCTCCGTCAGCACTTCCAAGTCAAAAGAGGGAGGATGAAGGTAAGCCAACTAGGAGAGTGGAGGGAATGTGGACAAGAATAAGGGTTTCAGAAACAGATGAAATAAAGAAGGGGTCTAAAGCTGGAACAGATTGGGCACAGTGGCAGATAGGAAGCATAAAGTCAAATAGAATGTCAAAGCTATGAACTCAGGTAGTGGAAGAAGCGGTCTGCTAAGAAAACAAGGGAATAATTTTGTGGTGGCAACAATGAGAACTCAAAAGCCAATCTTTAACCTGAGGTAATGTAAAATAATCCGCAATTGCGATTTAAAACTGAGTGAAGAGATCAAAGTGACTGTGTAGTAGAACTGGTGTGGGATTACAGCAGTGGAAGGACACCAGGCACTAGATGTTTAAGGACAGCACCTAGTTAAGAACTGGGATGGAACAAGGACTCTTCCTTATGCAACTCTGGTGGTATTTATGCAGGATATTCTTCATCTGGGAAGGCAAGAGCACACCTACTCAGATGGAAAACTGGAGACTGACATTACTCCAGAATTTGTGGTTATGAGGAGGAGGAGGAGGAGGTGGCAGTGGCAATACATGGTTATAGACATACACAATAGTGTTTGTGCATTTTATTAGAGCCACTTTTTGGAGGAGGTGATTAGCAAAATTCACAAATAAACCTGCAGAAACAATGAGCAAGGATCCGTAGGGAGGCTGGCACTTTGTAAGGATGAAACTTTTGCCATTGCTCTGACTGGTTAAAGTTTTAATCGTGAAGGTGGTGGATACCTTGACAGGCCAGGCCCGGGTCCCACTGTATTGTGATAGATGAGTAGAGTTGTAAAACAGATTGGATTATTGGGACTATAACAAGTCAAAGATCAAAGCCTTATTGAAAATTTAGGATTAGAGAATCAAAGGTGGATTATCTTTCCCCACCCATTTTTTTCCTTTCCCATCCAACACACAGACAAGACCTTGCGCACCTTTTCCAGTCTCAGCAAACACTTTGACCTCACTTAAACTGGAAAGTTACCAGAGGACAAGATTTCTAACTCACACATAAACCAGACCAAATAATATCCAAACACCACTCTGTATCCTACCCAAATATCTGCCATTTGTTCCTGCACAGCTCAAACACCTTTAACCTTACAATGATGTACACTGCAGGGATGAATTGCTCATCAATGGTAATGTTCAATTTAAAACTACCATTTTCAATATTCTACGTTCAGAATTTCTGCTGCTACCTACACCAGATATTTTAAATCAAAGTGCATAATAATTGTACCCTTGACCTAATGTAAATGCAGAAACCAAGGGCAATAATAATAATAATAGAATAAAATAAATTCAGTCCAGTTTCATGATCACAATAATTCAAGTTTATAGCTGCAATACAGGAAACCCCCGCGTTAAGAGTTGCAGGGTTGGATGCATTTAGTAAAGCCACCACACCATACGAATTGCAATTCTGTGACGACTACCACAAATAAATTAATTCACCTTTACACGAAGTCATCGTCCATTGTAGATCATTGTTATGTTTAAATAGGGTTTAACAGACAAAAAGATGGAATTTAAAATCTGCCGGTCCACCCCCCACCCCCAATCCCAATCCCAATGTAAAGCGACACGGCAATGAAGGAAAACGCCGGCGCTTTGGTCGGCCAGGTGAACAGCGGACCTGGATGGTATTCAAACGGAGCTTTTCGGTGCCAGGTGGTACTCTTATCATATCACTCGAACACAAAACACAGCTACACTCACCTCTAAAATCGCCGTACGTTTCGCAGCTCTGCACGGCACTCGAAAATGCCCGCGATAATTTAGTTGTTACTTAGAAACCGAATTAAGATAAAATAAGAATTTATATTTAGCCCAGATAAGCCACCTGTGTAGTTCAACAAACGCATAATTGTTATCAAACAAAGCACAATAAGGCTCGCTGCCAACCAAGTCAGATAATCATTGCCATTTACCTCGCACTCAACCTCGATATAAACATCGGCACAATTATACAGAGAAATCAGTTTCAAGAGAGGACTGCTTTCCCTCTCCCTTTCTCTCACCGGAGAGTTTTCCACCGCTGTCTCCCTGTCTCCTCCTGCGCTGCAAAATGAAGTAAGAATTGGATTTCTCCGTCACCCAGAGCTTCAGAGCATTTTTCAGCAATACTTCTTCAGGCTTCAGCCACATGATGAACCCCGTACGGACATGAGAAAATGATATAAACAGCTTTTGTTGTCTTCGCCGTGTAAATGCAGCAGCTCGATAGTACACACAGCAAGCAAACCCTTCTGCGTTCCACCTGAACCCAGCCTCACGGTGCACCTCCCCGGGGCTCACTCTCTGAGCTAGTATTTCACCTCTAATTTCCGGATTTCACGCGACTTCGAGTCTTCCGGCTCCAACAGAGGAAGTCCCACCTCAAAATTTGCAACCATTCAGACCTTCTGAGCGCTTATTTCCACTGCTTGGTGAAGTAATAATTTATCCCGATGGATAAATGAAAATTCAGTAATACATTCATAAATTAATGCATCGCGTCTCACGATGAAGTGTAAAAAACGTGTTTGGCACCCCTGTTCCTGAATTTCCTGTTCATAAAAGTAAATAATATACGAACATGATTTAATTTTCAAATTAGAAGGAAATTTTCTTTTATTATTTCTCATTATGTAATGGGGTATGCCCGATAGTTGTGGTATATGAACTTGGATTTTGTTTTTAATACAGGCATCGGGTAAGTTGAGACGTTATTGTTCATACCCTGTTATCTACTAGTTGGTAGTGAACTGCCTTCCCCAGTTGTTGCAGTCCTTCATAAGTCATTTGTAAGGTGCAGCTGGCGGAATGGGAGGGGTGGAAGAATTCCACACATCAAGGAACAAAGATAAAATTCCGAATCAGGATGGTGTGCCACTTTGATAGTTTTGTTCCCTCTCTGAGTAAGGGGCAGTTTTGATAGCAAGTGACAATGCACTAACATGGTAAGACGTTACCCAGACGGTTATGTGACGAGCGATGGTCTCAAGGGATTATCTTTATTTTCCTCTACGATTCTCTTATGTACATCAGGCACAAATAACATCCGTATGACAAGAGAGCTACAAATTGTTTGGCAACATCAAATATATACCATGTGTAAAATTTAGTTAGGGTAATTTGAAGATAATTTTTCTAGATTTTGTTTTGCTCACTGCTACCACAGATTCCTCAGGCTCCGGCTGCAACTGGTGTCACGGTGGTGCAAGAGCTGTTTCCTCAAAGGTCCCGGGCTGGGTGGCCATTGCCTCCCCCTGTAGGTTTCTGCTGCTTTATTTTCTCCCATATTCCAGTATCCTGGTAGGTTCACTGGCTACTGTGAATTATTGCTTAGTAAAGATAAGTGGTAAAGGAATCAAAAGAGAGTTTAGGCAGACATGGAATAAATTGAATTGCAGCAGTAGAAAACGGGTCTGGTGTTCTGGGAATGGCCTCCTGTTGTTATGGTAGGTAGGTAGGTAGGTAGGTATGCAAGTTATCTTTAGCTCCCCACCCCTCCCATTCTGATATCAACAGGAATTCCTCAAAAGGATAATGAAGAGATTCAAAGTAATTTAGATTACAGAAATGATAGTCTGTTCACAATACCTGCTCTGCTATAAATATCGCTGCTGGTATGCAATTCGACTGCCTCATAACAACTGTTTCCTTGCCACCGATTCCATGCCTGATTGCTTGATAGCTGTCTGAAATTGAATCAAACTGATGCAGGGTTGGGGTCATGCTTAAATCTGAGGTGAACCTTGTACTATAAATCTATGTCAACCTATTTCCACCTCTAACAGTAACTAGACTGGGTTGCTCCTGGCTGACCTCCCTTTTTTCATCTTCCTTAAACGTGAGGTCATCCAAAACTGTGCTGCTGCTTTCCCAACTCATGCCAAGTGCCAGTCATCCATCCTCACTGAGATCCTAGTCGATGTTTCAGTCCAAGACTCTTCATCAGTCCTGGTGAAGGATCTCGGCCCAGAATGTCAGTTGTCCATTCCTTCTGTAGATGCTGCCAGACTATTATATGAAATTTCATATTCAAATTTGCTTTATTGTCGTTCAGCAGTACACATGTATACCACCAAATGAAACAATGTACCTCTGGACCAAGGTGCACTACACAGTACATATAAATCACCCACAAAGTAATAAGATGCATATATGATATAACTTAAAAGCAAACTGTTACTGGTGCTTCATACGTGATGAGACCTGGGTGGTGGCAGGGGGTTTCGTAGTCTTACGGTCAGGGGGAAGAAGCTGTTCCCCATCCTAGCAGATTTTGTCCTAATGTGTCCCTTGATGATGGGGTGGAGGGGGGGGGGGCGGGGTCAAAGAGATAGTTGGATTATTGCTCCAGATTTCCAACTTCTGCAGTCTCTTGTTTTTCTTGTGTCAAAGCAGGGGTCAACAAGCAGATGGGTGTATATTTGGGCATTCAGTCTATACTCCAATGCTTACATAGAAGGTGCAGGGGAAATACAGATACAAATGAAAACAGGTCCTTCAACCAGCCAGTTCTAGACAGACATTTCTACTAATAATTGAACCTTCTCATCGATAACCTCAGATTCTACCACTCACTCACACACTCAGGTAACTTAAGGTGTTTAATAACCATCTGGAGGAACCGCACCCGATCATGGGGGGGAAATGTCAAACCTTCACAGATACCACTAGGGCAACAATTCTACTAACTGTCAATTTGCCGCCCATATTGTGAAGATATTATATGATTCAGCATCTAGGACAGGATTTCTGTCCAGATGTGGCCAGGTTTTGCTTTAGAAGTTGGCCTAAGTTACTCCCTTAAGTATCATAGCTTTACTGTTTTCTTCATCTGAATCCAGTGCTCTCTTTGCACTGATTCGTTATTAGGTCCACCATCAACCTAAAAGATATTGATGTCAAGATCTCTGATAGACACTTATCTTCATATTGAAATATTTCACTTTTCTATTCAACAATTTTTATATGGTGAGTATGCCATTTTCTTCTTTATACTTCACCAGAAACAATTCCATCCAAACCAGTTTTTATCTCCTATCTCAAGTGCCATTATTCACAAGAATCTCAAAAGTGAATAATCACAGGCCAGTTATTAACAAGAAACATTAGGGCCAAGCGTAATATCATTCTTGTCTAACATCTATTCATATGTATCATTGAAAACTGAATAGTGATTCACAAAACAAAATATACTAAAAATAGTCAGCGGATGAAGCAACATCTGCAGGGACAGAGAGAGTTAACATTTCAGAGCGATGTCTTTTCATCCAATCAAGTAAAAGCTAGAAATCAAATTTGCTGGTATGGAATAGTAAACTTAATGTTGAATGCCATGTGTTTGCCCTATTTGTGAACTGCTGACAACACCCAGACTGGGGAATTAGCCATGGGACTTTGTTTGGTATAGGCTAGGTACTACCTTCGTAAATGTCGGTATTTATCCACTGTGTAACTCTGCGCAAAATCCTTCGTTTTGACTTGGCACTGTCAGGAAGTGTGGGGTTGCTGTATCGGGACGGAGAGTTGAAAGAAAGTGTCGAGTAGATGTTCAATGGTTTCCTGCTCCTTCTGGATCGTGTGCTCATGTCAATGGACAACTTCCTTTAGGCGACCAAACTCTGCTGGGCCAATCGCTCAACTCTAAAGCAGTGCAGCGGAGACCATTATATGACCCTTTACTCATGAGCTGCAAAATAACAAGCCATGAGGGGGCACAAAACAGGTGTAACTCTCGCTTCAGCTAGCGGCTTAATATCGGGGATAATAGAACCCCCCCCCCCCCCACCCCGGCTCGGCCAAACTTAAGAAATGTCATTTGGGTGGACACTGCATGATGTGTCCACTGTTACAAATCAGTGCCACGAAATAACAAACAGTACACAATATGCGATTAAACGAGTTGAGCTTTATAATTCTTAACCTGACTGTATGGTTAGTAAAGAAAAAGGACCCATTCTCATGAAACAATCTAATGCCCAATGTTGGAGCTCACTGATAAGGCTGTTCATCCACCATCGACCTCCTCCAATCGTTGCTGACCTTCGGACCCACACTACATCTGAGGCCTACCAACTCCCTCCATTTGCATCCTCTCTCTTCATTGCTCCCTGACTACAGGCATCCGTTAGTCTTGTGAGACCATGGATTTGCCCCTTGGAAGGTTTCCAGGGTGCAGGCAGTATGGGAGACTGTATGGGAGGTTGTATGGGAGACCAGCATTTGCCCAGGCTGCAAGCCTTCCCCTCTCCACGCCACCGATGTTGGTCAAGGGAAGGGCACTAGGACCCAAGCAGCTTGGCAACGGTGTCGCAGAGCAATGTGTTGTTAAGTGCCTTGCTCAAGGACACAAGCATGCTGCCTCAGCTGAGGCTTGAGCCAGTGACCTTCAGATTACTAGTCTAATGCCTTATCCACTAGGCCACGCGCCAACTCCCTGACTAAAGACCGCAAAATCCCTGCTCCCAGACACACAAGAAAGAACAACATCCCACTCATTGGCTAACATGCCCAGTTATCTCCAATCATAACCCAAACATTGCTGCTACAGAGAAACCATTACCTCAGCAGTGGAACATTACAGAGAAGCCATTGTACTACAAGTGAAAACTTACAAGAGAGAACAGGTACTTAACACGACAAGGTAACTTAAGACTAGAAGCATCTGGTTGAGGTTGGCTGGTTCATATGAGTGAACAAGGATTGTGAATGAGAGTTGGGTTTAAATAGGCCGCAGGTGATGAATTGGAAACAAGCGGCAGGTGACTCCAGTTAACAGATGGCAGGGGAGGTGCCTGCCTGTGCAGGCCTGACAGGACCCCCACCCCCTCCTATGCTGGCAGCCTTTGTCCCAGGACGATCCGGATGGGTCTGGTGGAGCTCCTCGATGAGCAATGGAACCAAGATGAAACTGCACAACAACCAAGACCTCTTCTCCAAGTCAACCAGATACTACACACCCGGTCCACAGCAACGTGAATCCATCAGCCAGCGAACCCTGTTCCCTGGACCACCTTCCACCATCCGAGGTTCCGGAGCTACCTGAGGGATGGCGGCAGCCGCAGATACTAAGTGACTGGGTTGATGCGATGGGTGATCTTGAAGGAACCAACGAATCGGGGAGAGAGCTTGCGGGAGTCAGTGCGCAGGGGCAGATCTTGGGTGGACAGCCAGACCCAGTCTCCAGGCCAGAATAATCCGGCTGGGTGGCACCGGCGGTTGGCCTGGTGGCAGTAGGCACAGTTGGTAGTCAGTATGGCCCTCCATGCCCTCTTCCAAGCATTCTGACAGGGTCCTGGCACACAGGTCCATGCCATTGGCTCCTCTGTGGGGAACAATGAGGGTAGGTAGTCATGAAGTACTTCAAAGGTGTCACACCTGTGGCAGAGTAGATGTGCTCAGAGCAGATACTTCTTCCATCTCCCTCTGGTGCTCCCTCCCCCTTTCTTTCTCCCGAGGCCTCCCGTCCCATGATCCTTTCCCTTCTCCAGCTCTGTATCACTTTTGCCAATCACCTTTCCAGCTCTTAGCTTCATCCCACCCCCTCCGGTCTTCTCCTATCATTTCGCATTTCCCCCTCCCCCCATTACTTTCAAATCTCTTACTATCTTTCCTTTCGGTTAGTCCTGACGAATGGTCTCAGCCCAAAACGTCGACAGTGCTTCTCCCTGTAGATGCTGCCTGGCCAAACTTCGCCATTTTCTGATTAGCTCTTTCTGACTGACTGTTGGTCTGCGGATGATAGCCAGAGGTCAAGCTCACTGAGGTGCGGAGGAGGAAGCGGAAGGCTTAGCAGAAATGGGAGACAAATTGTGGGTCCTGGTCCGACACAATATCCTGATGGAAACTGTGGAGGCGAACTACATGTTGGAGAACTAGGTCTGCACCTCAGTGAGTGGCAGAAGTTTAGGGAGGGCAATGAAGTGGGCTGCCTTGGAGAATCAGTCCATCGCTGTCATGATCGCCATGGCTTCATTGGAAGGTGGCAAACTCACGATGATATCAATGGCAATGAGGGACCACAGGCATCGAGGGAGTGGGCCCACTGGATTGCCTCAGAGCGCATGGCCCTGGCCACATACTGTACATGCAGCTGCCAGGTGCATTGGTCAAGAGCAGGCTGGTGCTGTAGGGCCTGGCAGATCTGGTTCTCAAGATGCTAGACAATCGGGGCGAGGATCAGCAAGGAAGATGGACAGATGGGTTGAGGGTCACTCTCCATTTCAGCTGGGTCGAACTGTTGAGACAGGGCATCTGCCTTAGTGTTCATGGAGCCTGGTTGGTACGAGGTTCTGGTGGTTAGTCCAGATCAGGAAGGGCTTGGTGTTCCCCATCAGCCAACCTCTCCATCCCTCCAAGACCTATTTAATGGCGAATTGTTTTGAATCCTACTCCATAGCAGCGCCGCGTAGAGTTGAGCTTGCATGAGAAGAAAGCACAAGGGTATGTCTTCCCATCCAATCCTCGCTGGGAGAGGATGGGCCCGTCATCCATGTCTGGAGGGGTTTGGATGGCAGGTAATGGGAGCAGTGGTGAAACATCTCCTGAGCTCCTCAAAAGTGTGATCTGTGGCAGCAGACCAGGTTATCTGTGAGGGAGATGAGAGGAACTGCGATTTGGAAGTAGTTCCTGATGAAATGCCAGCAGCAGTTGGAGAAGCCAAAGAAGCACTGCAGCCAGGCCATTCAATGACAGCATTCACTTGCCCTAGGTCTGTGGTTGCGCCTTGGGGTGTAAGGATGTAAACCAAAAAGGAAGTGGCTGGGGTGTTGAACTGGCATTTCTCGATCTTGCAGTACAGATGGTTTTCAAGGAGACACTGAAGAACTGAACGGACGTGACAGATGCAGACTTGGAGGTCCTTGGAGAAGATGAGAATGTCGTCGAGGTAGACAACATGTGTAGCATGTCTCGGAATTTTTTAGTTAATGGAGGCTTGGAAAACAGCTGGACTGTAGTAAAGTCCAAAAGGCATCACCAAGTGTTTGTAGTGGGCATAGGTGTTATGAATGCTGTTTTACACTCATCCCCCCAGCAGATGCAGATCAGGTTGTACACGGTCCGCAGATCCAGTTTGGTGAAGATCTGGACCCTGAGGAGTGCTTCGAATTCCCTAACTATAAAGGGGGAAAAATGTAGCAGTTTTTAATGGTAATTTTGTTGAGTCCATAGTAGTCAATGTTGGGTTGAAAACTATCCCCCTCCCATACTTTTTTCTGACAAAAAAATCCTGCACTGGCTGGGGAATGGGATGGTCAAACGAAGCTGTGCTATAGCACCTCGTTGATGTAGTCATTCATGGTTGAGTCTCAGGAGGGGAGAAGGAGAGCGGACAAACTCAAGGATGGGTGGTGCCTAGGAGGTTGATTGCACAATCATGTGGTCTATGAGGCGGAAGGTGCTAGCTTCCCTTTTACTGAAGGCAATGGCTAAATTGTGGTACTCCTACGGAATTTTGATAAGGGTAAGGGTTTCCTCTCTCTCCATGAATTTACGGGATGAAGTCAACTGAGATTGCAGGAAATACACACTGGAGGAACTCAGCTGGCCAGGCAGCATGTGAGGTTGCAGGCCGGTGGTCTGGCAGGCAGATCGCCATCTCAGCAGGGCACTGGATGACTAAGTACAGTGAGGGTCATGTTTGGAGAACCAGGGTTAACCCAAGATGAGAGGAGAGTTGGCTGAGTCAATAAGGAGGATTTGAATAGACTCCCACGCTACTTCCCAATGCTCGTGTATGTAGGCTGAGTGTACACTCTGACCATCCCAGATGCCAAGGGATGTTTGTCAATGGCCGTAATGTAGAAAAGGTGAGAGATAGGCTCGATAGGGAGCACAAGCTGAACTCAAAGTCCGGTCAAGAAAGTTGCCTGCTGCGCTGGAATCAACCAGAACGTCCTGAGAGCATGGAGCCATTGGGGTGTAGAGGAGTTCAGGGAAAGTGAATTGGGCTATGGTAGTGGAATGAGGGGCCAGGGGAAGCTTACCAGATAGAAGGCCCCTCGTCTCTCCCTGGTGATGTTGTTTTTCGGACGCAGTGGACATTTGACGCGTGGGTGATTGGCTGGTGTAGTAAATGCACAAGTTGTTTCTCCATCGAAGCTCACGCTCTGGAGGGTGCTAAGGGAGCTCTCCCTAACTGCATGGGCTCTGGAAGTTCAGCAGCATGCAATGGTTCAGGGAGTGGAACTGGGGTTCTAGCAGTTGTTCCATTAGACACTTGTCGGTGAGAGGGCCAGAGTGATGAGGCAGGCCAAGAGGCCGTGATGGTAATGGACCAGCAGCACTTCCACATCCCAGCTGCACGGCGGTGTGGGGGTCCTCAGTTCAACAGTGTACTCCAAAACCGAGCATGAGCCTTCACACAGATGAAGTATCTGCTCTGCGGCCTCCTTCCACTTCCCGCATGGTCGAAAACCTGGCACACCTCAGAGATGAGTCCTCATACTTATTGCAAATGCTGGTTATACTGTCCCAGTTTGCGGTGGCCCAAGTCAGAGCTCGCCCAGTCAAGAGAGATGATGAAGGTAAGCTTGGCTCAGTCCATAGAACACAGGTGGCTACAGCTCGACGTAAAAGATGCACTGGGACTGGAACCTGTGGCATAGGGTTGGGGGATCCGCCAAAATGTTCGGGTACCAGAATCCGGGACTCGGGGAGAAGTTTGACTGGCGTCGGGTTGCTGTGTTGATACAGCAACCTCACACCAGTAGATGGTCAGTGGTTTCCTGCTGCTTATGGGTGGTGTGCTCATGTCAACGGACAACTTCCTTTAGGCGAGCTGGGTCAATCGCCAGTTCACTCATCCTGTCAGGAAACGTAGAGGAGGCTTGACTCTAAAGCAGAGCAGTGGAGACAACTTAGCAGTGAAAGATCCCTTACTGATAAACTGCAAAATAACAAGCCATGAGGGGGCCACAAAACAAGTGAGAACAGATACTTAACATGACAAGGCAACTGAAGGCTAAGAGCAACTGGTTGAGGCGGGCTGATTCATATGAGTGAACAAGGACTGTGGGTGAGAGCTGGGTTTAAATGGGCTGCAGGTGATGAATTGGGAATGAGTGGCAGATGCCTCCTGTTGGCTGCCGGGAGACTGAGAGGCGCCTCTCTATGCAGGCCTGACAGGTAATGTAATTCATTCTTACTGATGCTTCAGTACTTCTGGGATTCTTACAACTATTGCATTTCCTGGAGCATGTCTGCCTAGCTTTCAAAAGCCTTTTGCAAAATTAATGAAATTATTGATGAATCTGTGGGCTAAATGAACAAATTCAACGTGCAGAACCTGAAGTAGTACAGAACTGCAGTGACAGAGTGGACCAAATGAAACCTTTGCAGGGTATTACCATTCTAGTATCTTTCAGTCAATGACTAAGTGCTATAACTTTACACCCTAACTCCTCGTGTTTCAGCCAAATGAAAGTTCCCTCCTGCACTACAGATTAAGTAAACATGTCTTGACCAACAATACTGTAATAAACAAAGCAATATAATTGACTTTTGAAGTCTGTTGTTCATTTATTCCTACCTTTATGGCCTTACTTAACCAATACAGTGAATTTTACTGACAGTTTCATATCTTTAACAACCCTATTTCCTCTCGTGGTGGTCATGTCTTTCTATTCATAGGACTTTTCTTCCCTCCAAGGTAGAACTGGTAAATTGGTTTGTTATAGTCACACGTACTGAGCTACCATTTAAAACTTCATGCATGCCATCCATATCCAGTAGATCATTTCACCACATCAGCACTTTGAGATATACAAAGGAAAAGTGATAACAGAATGGAGGAACTGGCAAGTTCACTACTCTTTATTTCATTTTAGGTTAAGTTTACTCATTCCATTCTTCCACTGGGAACCATAACAATAAGCATTTACACCACAAGGTTTATGAAGAGAAATGTAATGTTAAAAAAAGGATCCCAGGCTGAAGCAGACATTTGAAAGGCTTGGTTAAAGAGTTGGGTGCAAGGAGTACATTAACGGGAACTGGTTGAAGACTACCGTTGGTGGAGGGACAATGCACAGACAGTCAAAGGAGCAGGATTGAAGGCTAAGTGGATTCATAGATGGAGGTTATTAAAGCACATACATCATTTTGGAAATCGTGTATTAGAGGGTTTCTGACTGGAAGCAAGGACAAGAATAAGTGGGACAATACTAGATAGAAGAAAAGCAGTTTCCTCGTATTGAAGTTTGAGGAGGGCAGAGATTCAGAGAACAGTCAGAAGGAAATTAGAAGCTTTAAGTAAGAAGGTGTCAAATCATAGATGAGATTTAGCAGCAGAGGGGCTGAGGCGATGTGTTTGATCAGAGGAGTTTTCATCTTATCTAAGATTATCTGGGCAGTGATCCAGACTGGCGATGGTGAGGTGGAGCTGAGTGTCTCCAGAGTAGATGTGAATGTTGACCAAATCCTTGTGAATTACATTGTCAGTGGAAACACATGCGTGAGTTATCAAGAGGTGAGGAACAATAATTGATTTGGGGTTAAGCAATGGGATATAAGGACACATATTATAGATATGAACTTCCTTTTATCTGAATGTGCAACCAAGGGAGGACACTCCCACAAAAGCAGGAAATGGGGAACAAGAATTAGCACGATTTAATTCTGGCCATTTCAGTTTTCTAGAAGAAATAATAAGTATTTTCAACAGCAAATCTGAGACAAAACAAGAATACAATTAATAAGCGATAAAGCAATGGAGTATTTAGGAGAGCATAGAGCAGCAATCACAAGTTCAGGGAGGGCTGGGGAGGACTTTTGAAGTGACGAGTAGTACTGACAAGAGAATTCAATGCCTGACGGGTACAAATCTTGTATAAGGTCAGTAAGCAAATGGACTAGAAAGGCAGCTGGGTGATCTTCAGTTTAATGGGAAGAGAAAAGAAATGATTCTCATGAACTCAACAAATGTGTTTAGAGAAACAAAAAAGAAAGTTTGAGATTGATGCAGCAGGGAGCTTGCCTAGCAAGGAAGCATAACTGGTCAAGTTAGAGTGATAGAGTCACAGAATAGTGCAGGCCTCTTGGCCCATTTAGTCCGTTGCCAAACCATTTAAGCTGCCCACTCCCAATGACCAGCACCAGGACTATGGCCCTGCATACCCCTGTCATCCATGTACCTATCCAAACTTCTCTTAAACGTTGAAATCAAGCTTGCATGCACAACTTAAGGCTGGTTTATATTTATGGGTACGGGCTGCGCCATAGCCTACGCTGTAACCCTGATTTTCACTTCTGCGTAGCTCTACGCCATAGCGAGCATGCGTGGGTGTGCACTACAACGCTAGTTGGTGGTGGGGTTTCTATGCCACTGTGTTGAGTTTCTTCAGAAGAGACATGGACGAGAAAATGCATTTCAAACATTTTCGCATGTCAGCAAGTAGATTTGATGATTTGGTTTATCTATTTTGCATCAGTGTACAGACATGGCGGAGAAGAAGCAACCGGAAATGCATAGTAGGAAATGCGATGCTACCAAGCGGACCAATCACAACTGTTGCGGTCTACATCACCGCGACGCATGAGTTACTTTTTTGGGGAGGTGCACGTTGCCCTACGGCGTAGATGCGACACACAAACATAAATCAGCCTTTATGCTGGCAGCCCATTCCACAACACCCTTCTGTTTCCCTTAAACTTTTCACCTTTCACCCTAATCCACAACCTCTTTTTGTAGTCCCTCCCAACCTCAGTGGAAAAAGCCTGCTTGCGCTTACCTCATGTATACCCATCATAATTCTGTA
This sequence comes from Hemitrygon akajei, assembly GCF_048418815.1. NCBI lineage: Eukaryota > Metazoa > Chordata > Chondrichthyes > Myliobatiformes > Dasyatidae > Hemitrygon > Hemitrygon akajei. Next base: position 144,193,143 of record NC_133127.1, read on the forward strand.
GGCCTCCATCAAATCTCCTCTCAATCTTCTACCTTCCAAGGAATGAAGTCCTAACCTATTCAATTTTTCCTTATGACTAGGATCCCCCAGACCTGGCAACATCCTTGTAAATTTTCTCAGTGCTCCTGTAGGCAGAAGACCAAAACTGCATACAATACTCTAAATTAGGCCTCACCAATGTCTTATACAACTTCAACATAACAACCCATCTCCTGTACTCAATACTTTGATTTATGAAAGCCAATGCTCCAAAAGCTTTCTTTATGTCCCTATCTACTTGTGACACCGCTTTCAATGAATTATGGACCTGTATTCCCAGATCCCTTTGTTCTACCACAGTCCTCAGTGCCCTACCATTCACTGTGTAAGACCTACCCTGGTTGGTCCTTTCCAAGTATAAAACTTTGCATTTGTCTCCATTAAAGTTGATCAGAATCGAAAACCAAATAGCACCCTGAAAATCCATTGACATACTTGTCTTATTTTACATTAAATTTCCTGATTATTGTTTGTATATAATCCTTATTTTTGTTGTTAATTTGATGGATTTTTTAAAAACCCATAAAAACACATGAAACAAACACTTTCTCTGGGTATTTTAACCTCTCTCTTATAACGAAACATTATCCAAAATAAAAATGTTTGTAGCTACTACATGGCTGAGAGTTTTCATTCAAAAAATGTAATTGAGACGTTAAGATTGAGATTGTCAATAGTTCTAAAAAAATCTGCATCTTGATGTCAGTGATAAAATGAAAATGAAGAAGACCTGAAGCCCATCATCTCTCTTCCCACAAGAGTGTGACTATCAACAAGGTCTATATTTTGTGATTTTTGTGTAATGGCTTTTACCGTACAGAAACTACTACAAAAACAGAATCACTTCTATTTTTTTACTCAGTTAGAAACTTATTTGCTTCTTTGCTCCATCGAATAATATTGTTTCATTATTACTCTTAAGCACGCACTTTTTGTACTCTGTTTTGTACAAAGTTAAGACAGTATTACTTTTTTACAGGGAACTTTTCTGGCATCTTAGTATGTGTACCTTTTCTATGATTGTTATATTTACATTGGATGCAAACTCTCCAAGGGTCACATTTCACATTTCTTCTTCTAGTGCAATTAGCAAAGAATGGGATCACTGCAAAAGTTTGCAGCGTTCCCCATTTTCTGCCCTTTAAAATTGATGATGAAAAGAGCATGAAGCATTTAATGAACTGGAAGAACTGTGCATATTATTTGAAGTTCAAATGATTAAAGTTTATTGCTGGAGTGGAATAATGTCAAATTTACATAGACTTTGATTTTTTTTGTGTTTTTGCTGATAACAATAAGCACTCTAAAGCCCACATAAGATGAGATTTTTGTTTTTTTTATAGTAAACTTTTATTTTGATGTCAATTATGTATTTTGATTTAAGAATGTGACATTTATAAATGCATATCTTGATCATTCAAAGTTCAAAGTTCAAATTAAATTTTATTATCAGAGTACATATATGTCACTCCATACAAGCCTGAGATTCATTCTTCTGTGGACTTACTCAGAAAATCTATGGAACAGTAACTATAGCAGGATCAATGAAAGATCGAGTAGAGTGCAGAAGACAACAAACTGTGCAAAAGCAAATATAAATAAATAGCAATAAATAACAGCATGAAACAACAAGATAAAGAGTCCTTGAGGTGAGATCATTGGTTGTGGGAACATCTCAATGGATGGGCAAGTGAGTGTAGTTACCCCCTTTTGTTCAAGAGCCTGATGGTTGAGGGGTAGTATCTGATCTTGAACCTACTGGTGTGAGTCCTGAGGCTCTTGTACCTTCTTCCTGATGGTGGCAGTGAGAAAAGAACCTGACCTGGATGGTGAGGATCTCTGATGATGGATGCTGCTTTCCTACAACAGCATTTCATGTAGATGTGGTTGGGAGGGCTTTACCCATGATGTACTGGGCCGAATCCGTTACCTTTTGTAGGATTTTCCATTCAAAAGCATTGGTGTTTCCATATCAGGCTGTAATGCAGCCAGTCAAACTCTCCGCTACACATCTATATAAATTTGTCTAAGTTTTTGATGTCATGCTCAATATCTGCAGACTCCTAAGGAAGTAGAGGCTTTGTCGTGCTTTCTTTGCAATTGCATTTACATGCTGAGTCCAGAACAGGTCATCTGAAATAGTAATACCCAGGATTTAAAGGTGCTGACCCTCTCCTCCACTGATCCTCCGATGAGGAATGGCTCATGGACCCTGGTTTTCCTCTCCTGAAGTCTATAATCAGCTCCTTGGTTTTGCTGACATTGTGTGAGAGATTACTTGTTATGAAACCACTCAGCCAGATTTTCAATTTCCCTCCTGTGGGCTGATCCACCACCATCTTTGATATGGCCCACAATAGTGGTGTCATTAGCAAACCTGAATCTGGTGTTGGAGCTGTACTTAACCACACAGTCATAGGTGTAAAGTGAGCAGAGTGGGGGTCTAAGCACACAGCCCTATGGTGCACCTGTGCCAATGGAGACCGTGGAAGAGATGTTTTAGCCAATCCAAACCGACTGGGATCTGCAAGTGAGGAAATCCAGGGTGCAATTGCACAAGCCAAGGTCTTGGAGCTTATTGATTAGCTTTAAGGGAATGATGGCTTTAAATGCTGAGCTGTAATTGGTAAAGAACATCTTTGGCATCCAGATATTCCAGGGTTGTGTGAGGAGCCAATGAGATGGCATCTGCTGATGATCTGTCACTCTGGTAGGCAAATTGGAGTGGATCCAAGTCACCTCTCAGGCAGGAGCTGATAAGTTTCATCACCAGCCTCTCAAAACATTTCATCACTATGGATGTAAGTGCAACTGGATGATGGTCACCAACTGCACAATTGTTATGTTTTTCTGTGGATAAGTAGTCAAATATACTGGTCAGTGGTGTGATTAGATAAGTCTGGGAAAGGATTAATGGTAAAATCTTGGTGGTGGCAATAGAGGATATTCAGTATGAAAATACTACTTATTCACATTTGCAATTTAGTTGCAACTTCCTATGAAAATTGAAAGTTGATGCATTTGTCTACTTTTAAAAATAGTTGAACGTATCTGATTTTGTCACATAATGATAATAACTAAAAACTATCCTGGACTAAACCAAATATAAAAGCTGAAAGTTTCAAGTCAGAAACATAAAAGCATGGATTGTTACAGCACAGATGAAAGCCATTTAGCCCCTCAGCTCTGACAAAGGGTATTCAAGCTGAAACATTAACTCTTGTTTTTCTTATCACAGGTGCTGTCAGATCTGCTGAATATTTTTCTGCTTTATTTCAGATTTCCAGCCTGTGGTTTTTTTTCGTTTGAAGCTTCTCTTTGGCTTGTAGTAGAGCAATCTTATCAGTCCTTTTCCTGCTCATTCCTGAACTTCCTATCAGATCACCGACAGGTGGTAAAGATGGGCTCCCTCACCTATTCCCCTCTGCCCCTCAACACAGGTGCCCCCCCAGGGGTTGTGAATCCCCTCCTCTATTCCTTTTGCACCCACAGCTGTGCTGCCACACACAGCTCCAATCTGCTGATCAAATTCGCAGGTGACTCGACTTTGATCGGCCTTATTTCTAGCAGCCTACAGAGGAGAGGCCGACACCCTGACACAGTGGTGCCAGGAGAACAACCTCTCCCTCAATGTCCAAAAAACAAAAGAGCTGATCGTGGACTACAGGAGGAACGGAGACAGGCTCAGCCCGATCAACATCAATGGAACTGCAGTTGAGAGGGTGAGTAGTTTCAAGTTCCTCAGTATATACATCACGGAAGATCTCACCTGAACTATACACACTGACTGTGCAGCATAGAAAGCACAACAGTGTCCCTTCCACCTCAGGTGACTGAAGAAGTTAGGCATGAGTCCCCAGATCCTCAAGACTTTGTACAGGGGCACCATTGAGAGCATCCTGACAGGCTGTATCACTGCCTGGTACGGGAACTGCACCAACCTTGATCGATAGGCATTACAGAGAGTGGTATGGACAGCCTAGCGTGTCTGTGGACGTGAACCTCCCTGCACTGAGGATATCTTACAGCAACAGATAAGTAAAGAAGGCCTGGAAGATCACCGGGGACACTAATCACCCCAAGCATAAGCTGTTTCAGCTGCTTCCGTCTAGAAAATGGTACCACAATGTTAAAGCCAGGACCAACAGGCTATGGGACAGCATTTTACAAGCCATTAGACATAAATTCACACATCTGTACATTGCCATAGAGTCATAACGCAAAGATTTTTACCTCTTCAAGCTCTGAGATAGATGTAAGATTTAAATAAATTCAAATTCAAATTGCTCTCCAAATTAATCCCTTTCATTTTCTTATCTAATTCCCTTTCAAAACCCTGTTTCTATCACATGTATGGATAGTGAGTTCCTGATCACAACTCCCTACATATAAACAAAAGATTGCATTGCCTTTTTTAGCCAACATTTTAAATCTGCTCTCAGATCCACTAATGGAAATACCTCCCTTCTAAACCAGTCATGGTCTTGTAGACATCCTAAACCTGTATTCAGTCCTCTCTGTTCTAAGAAAACTGTGGCTGTTCTGCATCTTTTCTTAGGCATCAGTTTCTTAAAGTGAATCAACCCAAGGTGTATGCAATATTTCAATGCAATTTTTCCGCTTTTGTACTGTCCCATCATTTTCAAGATCCTAGATGTATTATTCACTCTCATCACGTCCTGCCACTTCCAAGAATTTATGCACCCTGAAACTTCTATTCCTTTAGTCCATATTGTCTTCCCTATCCTTTCTGCCAAAGCACATTACACCTCCTTGCATTGTTTAGTCTGCCCATTCTGTCAGCCCATCTATATATTTTAGTCATCTATTACTATGTTCTTGGTCATTGGAAGATGAAGGTAACGCCTTCTACAACCACCACAACTATTTCTCCCAGCCATCTAGAATGCATCCCTTCCAGACCACAAGACTTGTTTATTTTTAAGTATAGCCTGCTCTTCAATTATCTCCTCTTTATCTGTTTTCACCCTGTTAATTATCTCCACGGTCAGTTAAGATCTTAGCAGCATCCTCTTTATTGGTAAAGACTGATAGGAAGCATCATTTAGTATTCCATCTATGCCTTTTGCCTTAATGGATAGATCGTTTTCTTTATACATGTCAGCCACACTCTCATCTTAGTATCCACTTACTTTTTAAGTGTTGACAGACAACTTTTGACTTCCTTTTTATTTTAGTTATCATTCTCTTCCTATACCTTCTTTTTTATTTTCCTTTTCATCTTCCCTTTCAATTTACTGTACTCAATCGGCTTCTCTTTACAGTTATTCACCTGAAATGCAACGTCCTCCCTCTTTTCATTCCATCCTCGTTATTTCCTGTGATTTCTAAGGGTCTCTGGATTTGGTTCCTTTGCTCCCCACTCCCCCCCCCCCCCCCCCCGGACACTATTGTGAATATACCCACACTGTGCTTGAAATACAACAGAAAACAGATAAATGGTTCATTTTTAAAAGCTGTACAGTGTTACATTCAGATTTCATCTATCAATATTTGCTTCCAGTTTATCCTGCCCAAATTGCTTCTCATCTCATTGAAGTTAACTGCCCTTCAAAATGAAGTTTTACCTCAGATTTCTCCACCCCTCTCCGTTTAGTCCAATGAACTCTACTGCCTAAGTGTTCTCTCATTTATTCTTAGTCCACTTGGTTCATGTCAGTCACCGGAACCAGCTCAACTCCCTTCTGCAGATATACATCTCCATATATCTATCTACATCTATATATATATATCCTGCTCATGTTCAATGGCCTATTTAAGTCCCACAATAGTGTAATAGCTTCTTTCTGCTCAACTCTGACCAAATGGATTCTGTACTTAGCTTCTCAAAGACGAGCTTATTCTTCAGCAGTATATCTCCTTGAAAAGAAAATCATTTCCATGTAGCAAGTCCCAATATTCTCATTGATGCTGCTTCAAATAAAGGATGAGCTCAAAAATGCAAGCAGAAAATCTTGAAAAAAAAGAGGTGAAAAACATTACTACTTTGGAAAACAGCTGTCTCAGTTTGTGAAGCTGAGCAGCGTCAGGAAATCCCCAGGTGGGCTTGTGCTTGCAGAAAATGCCTCCGATTCTACCTCAACCATTTGAAAATTGTTTTATTGCCGGAGATGTTTCCAACTATTTTGCAAACCATAACATATTAAAAATGAATTGGGGCGTAATCCGTTATGTTTCTTTAATGGATGGAAAATCATGGCACTAAGATAGTGAAATGGATGTCCACATTCAAATGCCTTTCATTTCCCTGCTGAACAGTTTAAATGAATTTTTATCAATTCTGTTATAATCAACTTAGATATGTGGCTTCTTACAATTATCTTGTCCAAATCCATTTGGTTGAGAATTTTCATTTTCCTACAATGATGCTGCCTGGCCTGCAGATTTGCTCCACGTTGCTTCATTCCAGCATCTGCTGTCTTCAATTATGCCACTGTCTAAGAAGAACCTGGTAACCTGCTTCAATGACTATTGTCCAGTGGCACTTACATCCACAGTGATGAAGTGTTTTGATTGGTAGGTGATGAAACATATCAAATCCTGGCTGAGAAGCAACCTGGATCTGCTCCAATTTGCCTACTGACACAACAAGTCCACAGCAGATGCCACTTCATTGGCACTTCACTCAACCGTGGAACATCTGGACAGCAAAGATACGTACATCAGGATGCTCTTTATTGACTAAAGCTCGGCATTCATTATCACCATTCCTTCAAAACTAATCAATAAGCTTCAAGACCTTGTCCTCAATACCTCCTTGTGCAATTGGATTCTTGATTTCATCACTTGCAGACCCCTGTCAGTTCTGGTTGGCAGCAACAACTCCACCAGCACAATCTCAGGCACCACAAGACTGTGTGCTTAGCCCCCTGCCCTACTCACTTTACACCTATGACTGTGAGCCTAAGCACAGCTCCAATGCCATATTTAATTTTGCTGACAACGCCACTGTTGTGGGCTGAATCAAAGGTGGCAGTGAATCAGCATATAGGAGGGAGACTGAAAATCTGGCTGTGTGGTGCCACAACAACCACCTCTTACCCAATGTCAACAAGATCAAAGAGTTGATTATTGACTTCAGGAGAAAGAAAGCAGAGGTCGATGAGCCAGTCCGCAATGGGAGATCAGAGGTGGAGAGGGTCAGTAACTTTAAATATCGGTGTTTTCATTTCAGAAGACCTGTCCTGGGCCAAGCACGTAAGTGCAATTATGAAGAAAGCACGGCAGCACCTCTACTTCCTAAGGAGTTTCTGAAGATTCGGCATGACATCTAAAACTTTGTCAAACTTCTCACAACGTGCGGTGGAGATTATATTGACTGGCTGCATCACAGCCTGATATGGAAACACCATTGCCTTTGAATGGAAAGTCCTATAAAAAGTAGTGGATATGACCCAGTCAATTAAGAGTAAAGCCCTCGCCAGCATTGATCACAACTGCACGAAACATTGTCGCAGGAAAGCAGCATCCATCATCAGGGACCCCCACCACGCAGGTCATGTTCTCTTTTCACTGCTGTCATCAGGAAGAAGGTACCGGAGTCTCAGAACTCATACCACCAGCTTCACAAATGGTTATTACCCCTCAACTTTCAGGCTGTGGAATCCGAGGGGATAACTTCACTAAACTTTACTCGCCCCATAACTGAACTGATGCCACAACCTATGGACTTACTTTCAAGGACGCTTCATCTCATGTTCTCGATATTTATTAGTTATTTATTATTTTCTCCTTTTGTTTTCTTTCTTTTTGTATTTGCACAGTTTGTTGTCTTTTCCACACTGGTTGTCTTGTTGGTGTGGTCTTTCATTGATTCTATTCTGGTTATTGTATTTACTGAGTATGCCCACAAGAAAACAAATCTCAGGGTCGTATATGGTGACAAGTACAGTTGAACTTTGATAATAAATTTGCTTTGAACTGTGAATGATTCTAGTTCTTTGGCAGTTTTATAATCTAGTTTACCAGTTAGTCCATTTTCTATAAAAGTACTGGGAAAAGTAACAGTGAAATAACACAAGTTCTGAATTCAGATGATTTGAATTACTTTTCCCCAAGCAAAGTTAACTTACTTTGTGTCTATTCCCATATTTTCCACTTTCTGAAAGCATATGAACCCACAGTGTTCTGCTTTGAAAATTTGTATTGCTGTACTTTCATGAATTTTCATGAGTTAGAAAATTTCATATATATCAACTTTCACATTGGCAAAGGCTTGAAAACCAGACCATGCTGCCTATTCTGAAGACAAAAAAGCAGGAGTTAATAGTCAAGGCGCTGATATGGGTTCATTATCCGGACAGACAGAAATACTCATAAAGAACTGATACTTTATCACAGAGTCAACAGGTGGTTTCTGGCAGATTCAAACACCCTGCCCCTCCCTGCAAATAGTGGTTAACCTCCCACAGGACAAAGGCATTGCTCTTTATCTGCTCCTTGAGTGCAGTTGTGGTCATTAGTCTCACACCATGCAAAACCTCACATCAACGTATCCACTAAGATCTGCAGTACAAGGCATGGTGTTTCTGTAAGGAAGGTATTGAGTGTGTAGTTAAACTAGAGATTTCACAAGACATTTATTACTAAACAAAAGTAGCCATATTGTTAATCCAGAGGTTGTTTTCAAAGGCTCTGTTAGCAGTTGAAATGCCAACATTTTAGGTCTGACTCATGACAATTGTTTTACTCTTTGAAACTCATACACTATTTGCTTCTACTGTTGCTAAGCTGAGGCTGAAATTGAAAATCCAAATGAGCCACGAGTTATCCTATCCAAGGCAAATTTAATTATGAATCCTCTTGCCTGGGAAATTGTATTCAGTTGACAATCAAGAGTATGAGTAGTGCCTAAGAATGTGGTGACCTGCCTCAATGATTATCTACAGTAGCATTTACATCCACAGCGATGAAGTGCTTTGAAAGGTTGGTGATGAAACATATCAACACCTGCCTGAGAAGAACTTGGATCTGCTCCAACATGCCTACTGGCACAACAGTTCCACAGCAGATGCTATATATTGGCTCTTCACTTACACCTGGAATATCTGGACAGCAAAGATACATACATCAGGATGCTCTTTATTGACTAAAGCTTGGAATTCAATATTATCATCCCCTCATAACTAATTAATAAGCTTCAAGACCTAAACCTCAATACCTCTGTGCAATTTGGATCCTCAGTTCCCTCACTTGCAGACCCCAGTTAGTCTGGTTTGGCAACAATATCTCTTCCGCAATCTTCAATAGCACAGGTGCACCACAAGGCCGTGTGCTTAGCCCCTGCTCTACTCATTTTACACTTATGACTGTGTGGCTAAGCACAGCTCCAATGCCATATTCAAGTTTGCAGACATCTCCACTGTTGTAGGCTGAGTCAAAGATGGTGACTAATTCAGCATGGTTGGGGGAGATTGAAAATCTGGCTGAGTGGTGCCACAACAATAACCTCTCACTCAATGTCAAGAAGTCAAAGGAGCTGATTGTTCACTTCAGGAGGAGGAAACCAGAGGTCCATGAGCCAATCCTCAAGGAGTGATCAGAGGTGGACAGGGTAAGCAACTTTAAATCCCTCTGTGTTATCATTTCAGAGGACCTTTCCTAGACCCAGCACCTAAGTGCAATTATGAAGAAAGCACGTAGCACCTTTCCTTCTTGCGAAAATTCAGCACGGCATCTAAGACTGACAAACCTCTATAGATGTGTAGTGGGAAGTATATTGACTAGCTGCATCACAGCCTGATATGGAAACACCAATAAACTTGAAAATCCTGCGAAAAGCAGTTGGCACAGCCCAGTCTATGACAGGTAAAGATCTCCCCAGCACTGAGCACATCTACACGGACCGTTGTCGCAGGAAAGCAGCATCCGTCATCAGGGAACCCCACCACCCAGGTTATGCTTTCTTCTCGCTGCTGCCATCAGGAAGAAGGTGCAGGAGCCTCAGGACTCATGTCACCAGGTTCAGGAACAGATACTACTGAACCAGAGAGGGCAACTGCACTCAGCTTCACTTGTCCCATCATGAACTGCTCCCAAAGACTCAACATCTCATGTTCTCGATATCTATTGCTTATTTATTTGTTATTATTTTTTTCTTTTTTGTATTTGCTGTCTTTTGTGTTTGTTGTATTTTGCATACTGGTTGTCTGTCTTATTGGTGCAGTCTTTCATCAATTTTATTATGGTTATTGTATTTATTGAGTATGCCTGCAAGAAAATGAATCTCAGGGTTATATATAATGACATATATGTACTTCACTAATAAATTTGCTTTGAACTTTGCCAATTCAAACTTTGGTATCAGAACATACCAAAACTTAAGTCAGTAAAGGATTAATTAGCTGAAAGATGCTTCTAGCTTTGTGCGGTGAATTTTATTTTCCTTTCCCTCAATATCAGCACTCGAAGTTTCTTCTTCATCTTAGAAATTATTCTCCAGTAAACTGCAGTTAGTGAGGGAAATTATACATAAATTATTTATCTACCATACAATCAATATCTCTTACACTGCTGCGATCAATAAGTTTAATCAATAAACTATCCAATCCTCCCTCTGAGAGCACTGCCACTATGTGCAACTTAAACATTGCAATGTGAGCAGGTTCAATTTGTTTTATCCATCAGAGAAAGTAGCAATTCTGTTGAAGTTCAGAGACCCATGGGGAAAGGGCTGTCCATGCAAAGGAACATTTATATTTGCCATTACTACTACTGCAGTACTGCAACATGGTAGTAATCTAAAAACAGTTTCACAGTTCCCACTTTCAAGGTCACAGTCCGTCCCTCAACAGTTCACTGTTGCCCTCTGCTGGTTGATTTATCACATTTTATTTAAAGTTGCATTATATTCTGAGAACATAGGTTAGAATGAAGGATGACTTGCTTCCACTCCAGTTTGATGAGACTGAATGTGGAACTATGGACTGTTTCACAGCGTGAATGGCTAGGTGAACATATTTTGAGATGATGTGGGTCCTTCACCATTTACACAGGGCTTCTGGGTGCTACCGATGCAAGGATTCGAAAGTCTCAATACAATCCCAAGTGTTACTTTTCTACTTTGAACTGTCATAGTCCTGAGATTTGTATATACAAGAGTGTGAATATAGAACACTTCTCAAGGCTTTTAATATATCTTTGGATATTTTCTGTACTCTGTGAAAACAGCATTTCTTTTCTGCTTTGCCCTTCTAGAATAAAGTGTACCCACTTAATTGGTCTTTGAATCATTTATCACTTATGTTTGACTCAGAGCAATGTCACTTTAAGGTCCTAAGCAATGATGGTAGAGTGTTATTCAAGTTTGTTATTGCACGATGTTCAGACTTGTAAACAAGTACAAAACAATCTGGATGCATCCCAGGTCCAAACATTGGCACCTACTCGACTATGTCATAATACGCCAGCGTGACCTTCAAGACGTCATCGTCACCCAGGCCATGCGAGGTACTGAGTGCTGGACAGATCACAGGCTGGTTCGGTCGGTCCTCAACCTGCACGTAGCCCCTTTGCATCATAAGCAACCAAAGACTGTCCGAGTGTCATTCAACATTGGCAGACTATAAGACCCAGGTCGAATCCAATGTTTTTAAGATGTACTTAATGAAAAACTCTCCAGCAATTCACCACTTGTGGGAACCTGTTCTGAAAAGTGGATGGGGTTCAAAGATGTTAGCACACAGGCTGCAACAACTGTACTCGGACTGAGAACCCGAGTGCATCAAGACTGGTTTGATGAAAACCATGAGACCATCTCAGCAGCCCTTCAGGCCAAGAACAAGGCCTATGCAGACTGGTAGAGTGACCCGTCATCTGTCTCAAAGAAAGACAAGTTTAAACACCTGCAGTCCAGAGTACAGGCGGAACTGCGAGAGATGCAGGACGAGTGGTGGCAGAGAAAGGGTGAGCAGGTGGAACGCTATGCAGACCTGCATGCCACCAGAGAGTTCTTCAGCGCCATAAAGTCAGTTTATGGTCCTTCTAAATCAGGATGCTCCCCCTTGCTGTCATCTGACAGGGCGAGCCTGATCAAAGACCAGGAAGGACTGAAAAACCGCTGGGCTGAACACTTTTTCAACCTATTCAATAGGCCGTCCACAGTTGATCCCGATGTCTTACAGCAGATCCCTCTGCAGCCAGTCCTGGACGACCTAGACCTGCCGCCCTCTACTGGTGAGATCAAGAAAGTGATATCGCAGATGAACTCAAATAAAGCATTCCTGCCGAGATCTACAAAGCATTAGGCCTGAACGCCTTACAGGCCTTCCAAGACATCCTGGAAGACATCTGGATCACAGAGGAGATGCCTGAGAACCTCCGCAATGCCCTCATTGTGGCTCTCTACAAAAACAAGGGAAGCAAATCAGACTGCGGAAACTATAGGGGTATCTCACTGCTGTCCATCACAGGCAAGATTTTTGCCTGCATTCTCCTGAACAGACTTGTCACTGTCTCGGAAAGGAACCACCCGGAGGCGCAGCATGGCTTTTGGCCAGAACGGAGTACTGTAGACATGATATTTGCCATGAGGCAAGTCCAGGAGAAGTACGTCAAGCAGAACAAGCCTCTTTACTCTGTCTTCATTGACCTGACAAAGGCATTTGACACTGTAAACAGGGAGGCTCTCTGGATCATTCTGGGACGTTACGGATGCCCGAGGAAATTAGTGAAGATGATTCGGCTGCTCCAGGACGGAATGATAGGACAGGTCCTTTGTAGTGGTGATACGTCAGCTGCATTTGCCATGTCCAATGGGGTGAAGCAGGGCTGTGTACTGGCCCCAGTCCTGTTCAATCGGTTCTTCACATGCATGTTGTCAGGTGCTGTCCAAGGTCTGAAGGAGGGAGTGTACATCAGGTACCGATTGGATGGCTCTCTCTTTGACCTTCGTCGCTTGAACGCAGGGACGAAGTGCCTCCATACAGTCATTCAAAAATCCTTCTTTGCTGATGACTGTGCTCCTGGTGCACAAAGACAGTGATCTACAGTTGATGCTGAACGAATTCTCAGATGCTGCTACGCCCTTTGGCCTATCAGCCTGAACAAGACTGAAGTACTTCACCAGCCCGTGCCAAACACCAACCCCATAGAGCCAAGATCCACTGTGACGACACCCAGCTGACAAACGTAAACAGCTTCAAATACTTCGAAAGTATCATCTCCAAAAATTACACTGGAATTTAGAAGGCTGAGAGGGGATCTGATTGAAACATATAAGATTATTAAGGGATTGGACACACTGGAGGCAGGAAGTATGTTCCCACTGATGGGTGAGTCCAGAACTAGAGGCCACAGTTTAAGAATAAGGGGTAGGCCATTTAGAACAGAGATGCGGAAAAACTTTTTCACCCAGAGAGTGGTGGATACGTGGAATGCTCTGCCCCAGAAGGCAGTGGAGGCCAAGTCTCTGGATGCTTTCAAGAGAGAGTTAGATAGAGCTCTTATAGATAGTGGGGTCAAGGGATATGGGGAGAGGGCAGGAACAGGGTACTGATTGTGTATGATCAGCCATGATCACAGTGAATGGCGGTGCTGGCTAGAAGGGCCGAATGGCCTACTCCTGCTCCTGCTGTCTATTGTCTATTGTCTCGAGTGATGGGTCTTTGGACAAAGAAATGGACTCCAGGATCAGCAAGGCTCTGGGGAGGCTGCGTACCAGAGTGCTCAATCAACACAACATCTGCATCCCCACAAAGCTGTAAGTCTGCAGAACTGTGGTCATCCCTTCTCTCCTACATGGATGTGAGACCTGCACTCTGTACCGACAACACATCAAACAACGGGAGAAGTTTCCCATGCACGCCTTCCGCTCCATTCGTTGGCAAGACCGTGTCTCCAATCTGGAGGTCTTGGATCACGTGGAGTCCCTGATCATCAGGGTCCAGATGCGGTGGGTGGAACACATCATCAGAATGGACGACCACCATGTGAACTGGAGACCAGAGAGAGACCTCAAGGTCATCCACGCAAGCGCTACAAAGACTCTGTGAAGGAAACCCTAAGCTACTGTGACATCCAGCCAAGGGAACTAGAAGCTGCGGCTGCTGACAGAACCTGCTGGCTATGAAGCCTACACCAGTTCTGAATTCAGGCGCTGCCAGAAACTGATGGAAAACCATGAGCGGCGTCACAGAACAGCAGCCACAATTATTACAACGGACTTCCAGTGCCCCTACTGTGCTAGACTCTGCGCTTCCAGACTGGGACTGCAGAGCCACCTCCGTGTCCACAGATGAACAACAGCGTGTCTTCTTCGAATCGGAAGGACTACTGTACCGCATGGCACATTTTATACATACCTGTACTTGCTCAAGAGAGTGGCTTGATGGTGCTAGGGAGCAACTTCTTTGAGCTCCTCTGCAAAACCGGCTTAATTTCTGCCTTTAATGTCTCCTTTTCCTTCTCAAGGTGGATGGGTTCTGTTAGACTTTAACACCATGATCAGCAAGTTGTTTTGCTCTTTCTTGGGGGCTTTGCTATTGCTTGCTAGGTGCTAATGGCTTTTGCTGAAGTAAGTGGTGGAGGAGGAGGGGAGGGTTGCTGATTGTGCTGGGGGGGGAGGGAAGAAAGGGGAATTTTAGGGTTCCAACTGTCACTCATTTTTTGGGATACTCTTCTGTTTTCATGGATGTCTGTGAAGAGTAATAATTTCAGTATGCATATTGTATAAATTCTCTGATATTAAATGAAACCACTGAATAATAGGTCTATTGAGATTACCAACTGAAAGCTTCACATTGAGGAGGAAAGAAAAACGAATGTTAAACTTTAGTCTTGAAGAAGGCAGCAAATCTTGCTTTCAATTAGGCTCTAGAGTCAAATAGATGTAATTTTTCAAGCAGAAGCCTTAGAAAGCACTTGCCCTGGTACATGAATTGGAATGGTTTAGAGGGTATGGGGCAAATGGGACTAGCTTAGATGGGAATCTTGGTTGGCATGGACCAGATGGCCAAAAGGGCCTGTTTCCATGCTCTAGATTAGTGGTCACCAACCCGTCGATCGCGATCGACTGGTCGATCTTTGAGACTTTCCCAGTAGATCCCCAAAAAAAAGAAAAATAAATACACAAATACTGTTGAGAGATTGTTTCCGGGTTGTGGAGTTTTAGTTCCGTTCTTTCCGCCCCGTTCGCATATGTGTAACTCCCCCGCCTCGCACTACACAGTGTACTTCAGTGGTCCGCAACCACCGGGCCGCGAGGAACCGATATGATTTGGCGATATGAAACGATATGAGTCAGCTGCACCTTTCCTCATTCCCTGTTACGCCCACTGTTGAACTTGAACGCATGCGAGGTCATCAGCCGCCTAAACACCGTGATATCTGGTTGGCCTCAGGCAGCTGGCGGGAAGTGCCATTGCTACTGGCCTGGATGGGCACCGCCTCTAAACCTGTTTACCACACCGAATGTTCATGGGGAACCCGGTGCTAAAATATTCACAGACGACCTAATTTGGGCTCAGGGTTTCGTAAGTAGCAGAGCAGCTATCTCCATGCGATCTACTGAAAGTTATCCCTCGAGCCAAACTTTTGTCGGCTGATAGATCCTACAAGTGGGGCAGGCACACGCCCTGTCACACTCCCCGCTCAGTCGCTCGGTCTCTCCGGACTGTGACCGCCACGGCCCTGGTGCACGGCCCTCCAGCCCTGACCTTGTCCTCTCACCCCACCCATGACCAGCCGCACCTGGCCAAGGCGTCTGGCGACAGGCGGGCAGGAGGCTGGAGTTCGGGCCTGGAGGCTGTCTAATGAGGCAATGAAACCCTCAAAACTGCTTCGGTACTTTGAGTCCAAGCACCCTGCGCTTAAAGACAAACCCGTTGAGTTTTTTGAGCAAAAAAACGTGAGCAAGCGGGACAGAAGCTAAGCGCTGATAGCCACGTAAACTAAATTTCGGAATAGACTGGACATAAGGAACCTGCTTCAAGTATCGCTGTATTCCCGTTGTGTTTAACACTCCCCACCTCCTCCCCCCCCAGCAGCCAGTCCGCAAGAATACTGTCAGTATTAAACTGGTCCGCAGTGCAAAAAAGGGTGGTGACCCCTGGTGTACATACATTATTTCTACTTCCGGGTTGTGGGGTTTCACTTTCGGTCTTTTCTGCCTGGTGCACATGCGTGTGACTAACCGATTTAGTAGGGTCAATCTTGCCTTTCACTAAGGCCGACGTAGGGGATCTTGGTCTTAAAAAGGTTGGTGACCACTACTCTAGATTCTATGAATGTAACTACATTGGTTCTCTGCTATTCTCAAATTTATTTCCTGTAATGCAGTCAATAACATTTATGATGCCTCAGATGCTGATGTGCATTTAACACCCCTTTTCAGTTTGGAATGTAGAGGCATGATTGATAAGTTTGTGGCCTTAGTCCAGTGGTCATGGAGCATACAGATCCCTTCTTTGTAGAAATCGGTGTCTTGGACCTCCAGAAGTGGTCCACAGCAGGGGTGATTGATAAGTTTGTGGCCTACAGTAGAAGGACATGAGTTATTAACTTCAAGCTTTCTGCATTTTCACCCAAAGAGTTGACCTGCATGTGCATGTAACGAGAGCTGTATAACTCATCTCCTTCTACCCTTACAAACTTATCAATCACCCCTGCTATGGACCACCTGGAGGTCCAAGATGCTCTCGTTACATGCACGTGCAGTTAAACTCTTTGAGTGATAATGCAGAAAGTTTGAAGTTAATAACTCAACTCCTTCTCCCTTAGGCCACGAACTTATCAATCATCCCTGCTGTGGACCACTTCTACAAAGAAGGGATCCGTATGCTCCACGACCGCTGGACTAAGTGTATAAATGTAGGAGGGGACTATGTTGAAAAATAAATGTGCTAGGTTTTCTAAAATTGACTCCTTTTACCTTAGGCCACGAACGTATCAATCACCCTTCATATATGTGTGAACTTACATCCATGTCCTATGTAATAGGGGAAAAAAAATTCGGACTGAGGGCCACGTGAAAAAAAGCAGCATGCATATGAGTTGTGTACCAGGTTTATTAGTGACAAGATAATATGCTGGCCCCATTCTTTTGGCACTGACTGAAAAAGTAATACCAACTTAGGGTTTCAGTGCGTGTAGAAATCTTGAAGTCATCAGTTGTTCAACATTTCTCCACAGGTGGCTTTCAATCAAGAACATCACTTGAATGAATTTGAACATGTATAAAGTAGTTTTGTTGTAAATTGCCTTCAAATTGTCAAACCTCCTCTTGGTTTGAGGTCAGAGTGAATTTGTAGTGCTATGTCAGATATTATTACTCATTAGCTAATTTTTTATCCAGAAAAATATACATGCACTTTACTTTTCTCATATAAAAATTTAAAAATGTAATGGATCTTAATTTTCATGCATATTTAAAAATATATACTTTGATATCCCTTCTTGTCTGTTAATAATACACATACTGTACAATCCAACATTCATTTAAAACTGTTAAATGTTTTATAAATGCTAACTAAAAATGGAAGTAGTAACCTGCCCGAGGAACTCAGCAGGTCAAGCAGCATCATTGCAGGAAATGAAATTGTCAACATAAGTTATTCCTGAATAAATTTTCCATGATCAAACAATGCTCTAGAAAAGGTTGTCCATGTTTCTTTGTGAACATTAAACTGATGGCATCTTGTCCCAAACTGCTAACTGAAGCATCTTTATACTTTATCTAATCAAAACAATCTCTGCTTCTTTGACTCACTTCTCCCATTTGCAAGTGTTCTCATTCTGAAATGTCATCAAACTGGAACAATTATGAATGATGGACTTTGCTGTCACAGTGGCAGAGTAAAAGACATGAACACGGAGCCAGGGTGTCTCTAATTTCCTTGTGACATTGAAATAACTAACAAAGGCCAGAGATTCAGATATATGAATCTGGTTTCAGTATATTTCTGAATATTGTGAGAATGGACATCAAAGGGGACAGAAAAATAATGGGGAGCATTTGACAACAGATGGCAATCTTCAGATCAGAAGTCCGAGTCTTCTTTACATGCTTGTGCCCTAAGGCGGGTTTCAGTTAATGTGGTTGCAAAGAAGGAGTATTGTTTGCATCAAAGTGAAGTAAAAGTGCATCTCAAAGGGAATATACAAGAGTTTTGCTTGTGACTAGATAAAACAAATTATGCACCATCCATTGAGTTGTTAATAAATTGAATATTTGTGGCTACTATAAGAGAAATAAATCAATGGGAACTTTTTGGTTACAACTGTTTCAAGATGGAAGATTTTATTCAAAAATCTACATGTTATTGATTTCTGAGATAGACATTCTGAAACTGATAATCTACAAACGTTTGTAGTTTGGAGGTCATAAACCAGAATATTACATATTACACTTCCAAATCTCTTACTATCTTTCCTTTCAGTTAGTCTTGATGAAGTGTCTCGGCCCGAAACGTCGACAGTGCTTCTCCCTATAGATGCTGCCTGGCCTGCTGTGTTCCACCAGCATTTTGTGTGTGTTGTTATTACATATTCTGTTAGTACATGATTATTCTTTGGTAAATACATTTACAGAAACATAACTTTGGAACAATTTTTTTCAGTTTGGATTCAACGATAAGCTCAGATGCTGGGAGAGAAGGAGGAACTAGCAGAACAACATCAAAGAAAACTGATGAAATGTGTGTAGCCATGGGGAAGGGGGTTTTTATGCAGAAACTCCTGGACAGAGGGGCATTTATGAGGTGTGTCAAAGCAGATTCAGTAAGTAAAAGATTAATTGAAATAACACCAGAATCCAGTGTTTGCTGTGTTATGTGTGAAGCCAAGCAGAGCTGTAGAACGGATGCTGCTAATAAGAGAGAGATAAGGCAGAGCCATTCAAAATGCTAATGAGAGAGAGATAACGAGAGAGAGACACATAATTCAGTATTTTGGTGTCTGCACTGATACTGCCACCGACATTTCGCTTTGAACATGAACTGCTCGGTAACACTCCTGCTGAGATGAAAGTAAGTGGTGAAGTTTGATGGACAGGTAATACCCCATGGGGGGGGGGAATAAAATAGAGGGTTTGCTAAGACACAAGAGACATGCCACAAGACCCTGAAGAGAGCATTGTGCCCCCACATGTTGGTGCGAGTTTGGAGGACCGATTCGCGGGAATCGGCCAGAGGCTCACAGGGTGTAAAGGTACGACCAGTGGGGACCTGTTGTGCGTCCACCCTTGGCTGGGTGACGGGTTCACCACGGAAGAATGGTCGCATCTGGAATGGAGGGGTCACAGTCGGTGACCACAACGGGACAAGAAGACAATGGAAGGTTTGCCTGAAGCTTCAGCTGTATATCTCACTCTCTCTCTCTCTCCGCAACAGTACCACAACAACTACCTCGAACTACACTAAACTGAACTGAACTCTGCTTCACTTGAAGACTGATCATTTACCCCTAGACTTCGATAAAGCTTGGCTAATTCCTATTCCTATATTTCTGTGTATATGTGTATATTATAATTGCTAACCTGTTACATTTATATCCTTGCATTTAGTGTACTGTATTACTTAATTTACTAATAAACTTTATTAGTTTCTAGTAATTACAGACTCCAACGAGTGTTCCATTTCTGCTGGTTTGACAACCCAGTTAGGGGGTACGTAACAGCTGTAATAGGCTGAGAGATTGAAGACAAAGACATCTTCAGTGGAAACAATTGAATACAACTTCATTCTGTAAATTGCATGAAAACATACACGCATAAGCGAAGGCATTTGAATGTGAGCTTGATAGCATGGACAGAGAAAGAAAAGATGTGATGATGTCCCTTAAGCTAACAAAGAAGGAGATCAGGAGAGAACGAGGGAACCTCCACAGTACATTTTTATTCAATTACAGGAGACAGTTTAGAAATCTCACTGATGAAGCCTAAAAAGAACTCAAGTCCCTGTTTAATCATGGTAAGGAAAATACATACTCCATTTGTCATCCAGATGCACATAAGACTTCCTACCTCAGCTTATCACCACTGCTTTGTACACTAACATTTTGGTGTCTGTTCGGATGTCACGATCATGAAAGAGTCTTGTTCAGAGATGTCCAAAAGCTGTTCCAGTGCATTTAAGATGATGTTGGATCTTGTCATTAAGGTTGACATTGGAGGAGAGGTGACTTCCAAGATACAGAAAGTGGTCCACGTTTTCCAGGGTTGTTTCGCTAAGTTGAATTGTTGGTTCTATCCGATTTGTCTCAGTTGGTGACGGTTGGTAGATGATCTGAGTCTTCCTGGAATTGATGGTATGTCCAAGTTTCGTGTATGCATGGTTGAAGGCAGTCAGAATCTGTTGTAGGTGGTTTTCTGAGAGAGTTGCAACACTGTTGTCATCTGCATATTGGAACTCGATGAGGGAACTCGTGGATGTCTTGTTTTTGGACTTGGGATGGGAAGGATTGAAAAGTCTGCCATCTGTTCTGTAGACAATTTCGATTCCTGGGGGTAGGTTGTCCTTGATGATGTGGATGATTGTCACAATGAAGATGGTGAACAAAGTTGGGGCAATCACGCATCCCTGTTTTACTCCTGATCTGACTTGAAAAGGCTCACATTTATTGTTCCTGACCATGACTGTAGCAAGCATGCCATCGTGGAGGAGTCTCAGGATTCAAATGTACTTTTCAGGGCATCCATAGGTGGATAGGACATCCCATTGGAGTTCCCTTGATACCGAGTCAAAGGCTTTGGTGAGGACGATGAATGCCATGTACAAAGGTTGAAGTTGTTCACATTTTTCTTGTAGTCGTCACATTGTGAAGGTCATGTCGATTGCTCCACGTGATGGTCTAAAACCGGTTTGTGTCTCTGGAAGGATCTTCTCAGCTAAAGGCTTGAGCCGGTTGTTCATGATGCGGGTGAGGATCTTTCCTGCTGTTGCTAACAGGGAAGTTCCACGATAGTTTCTGCATTCAGATCGATTGCCTTTCCTTTTGTAGATGGTAACGATTGCTGAGTCTTTAAAGTCTGCTGGTACGTCTTCATTTATACAGATCTTGATGAGAAGATGACGCAGTTGGTAATGAATTTGTAGTCCAGCGGCCTTGTTGTTTTTCAAGGTTTTGATGGCTTCTTTGACTTCTTCAGGTGTTGGTATTTTGCTTAGGGAGTCGTCAACGGGCTGCTTTGGAATGTTGTTAATCACATTTCTGTCAAATGAGATGGTCTGATTTTGAAGATCTTCAAAGTGCTCCCTCCATCTAGAATTGATGTCAGCATTGCTCTTCAGGATGGTTGAACCATCTTTGCTTTTGAGAGGGGCTTGACCGTGAGTGGACGGGTCAAAAATAGCTTTAGTTGCGTTGAAAAAGCTTCGAGTGTCGTTGGCGTTTGCTAGTTGTTGGATTTCCTGAGCTTTCTTCCTCCACCATTGGTTTTTCAGGTTTCAGGTGCTCTTCTGGACTGCAGCCTTGCATTCCTGATAGCGTTTCCTTTTGGCAGCCAATTATTGCTCATTTTGTAAGGTGATGAAAGTTTACTCTTTTCATCGATGAGTTGTTGTTGGAGTAGTTTGTTGTTATCATCGAAGTGATCCTGATGTTTTTTTTGTCGTGAACCCAATTGTTTCTTTGCAGGAGGTGATGATAGTGTTCTTCAATTGATTCCAGTGATCTTCTACAGATGGTAGGATTTGTTGAGGCAGTTGTTCTTGAAGATTTTGTTGGAACTTCTGTACATGGTTGATGTCTTGAAGGATGTCAACATTGAATTTCTTAATAGTGTTCTGATCTTGGTATTTTCTTTTGGGCCAAATCTTTATTCTCATGGTGGACGAGATGAGTTGATGGGCTGAACAGCACTCATCGGCACCAGTAACAGCTCTTGTTATCAGTACATCTTGTTGGTCCCGAGATCGTACGATGATGTAGTCGATGAGATGCCAGTGTTTGGAGCGTGGATGCTGCCAGGAGACTTTGTGCCTGTTTTTCTGGCAAAATAGGGCGTTTGTAATCACCAGGTTGTGTTCAGCACATTTGGTGAGGAGGAGTGTTCCATTGGCGTTGACCTTGCCAACTCCTTCCTTGCTTATTATTCCAGTTCAGAGCCTATTATCTTTCCTGACTCTGGCATTGAAGTCTCCCAAGAGAATGGTATTGTCATTGCTGGGAACAGAGGAAAGGACATCGTCAAGTTGGGCGTAGAAGTTCATCTTTATTTCATCTTCAGCATCCACAGTTGAAGCATAGGCACTGATGATGGTGGTATGTTGGTTCTTGATGAGCTGAATTCACCGAGTCATGAGGCGTTTGTTGATTCCCAGTGGTTGCTCTGTCAGCTTCTGAAGTAGGCTGTTTCGGAGGGCAAAACCTACTCCATGGATTCTCAGTTGTTCAGGATAAAGTCCTTTCCAGAAAAACGTGTATTGGCCGTGCTCTTCCTTTAGTTGCCCTTCTCCAGCTCTGCGGGTCTCACTCAGAGCAACAATGTCAAAGTTGAATTTTTGGAGTTCCCGGGCAACAAAGGCAGTTCTCCTCTCTGGTCGGTCTGAGTTTGGGTTATCCATCAGAGTCCGTATATTCCAGGTTCCAGATTTCATAGTTTCACTTCTCGATGTTTTTCGACCGCATGATGGTGATCCCTCTGGACTTGGCTTTCCAGACAGGATGGGGTGAAGCAGATTACTTTTATTTTTAGGGCACCTTTTCTAGCCCCCTCCCAGTTCAGGGTGAGCAGAGTGGATCCTAAATAGGGCTGCTCAGACGCGAATACTGCTGCCAAACAACTTTCCAGCTTCCGTCCAAAAGTTGAGCGACTGAATCAAGTATTCACCACTTTCTTGACTAGGAGCTTCCAGCCATCACGTTGCCTGCTCCCGTCGCCCTCCCCCGATCGCCGAAAGACTTGAAGATGCCTGTGCGTGTATTGTTTAACGTGTACTTGATGTTGCACACCAAGAAGCACACGATACTTCACAAATCAACCAACTGATTCCAATGGCATGGAAACCACGACGATTGGAGCTGATGGATTTGTTGCAGCCTTCATCCGCCTTCACAGCCATTAAGTTCCAAGTAACTTCATCTGCCTGTTCCACCAGTGAGGTCTTGGTTGGATTGTTCTTTGTCAGGGACCTCACCCTCGACCTTACTGCCATGGGTGACCCTACCAGGAGTATAGCTCCAGACAGCATCGCTCTCAGGATCTCAGGCTTCTCCAGCACGACAAGGTGACAATCCATGGAGAAGTCTTTTGAGGTACAGGAACAATGGTGGACGTTTTGAAGCAGGCAGGCACTCTACACTGGGAGAGGGAGAGATTAAATATGTCTGTGAACACACCTGCCAGTTGTGCTGCGCACATCCTGAGTACCCGCCCTGGGATGTCATCCGGTCCTGCAGCCTTGCGACTGTCCACTTGTTAGAAACACCTGCATACCTTAGCCTTAGAGATGATCAGGTTGCAGGTTGTAGCGATGGATTTCCTCAGAGGCTCAGAGTTAGTAACATTGAACTGAGCGTAAAAGCGATTGAGCTCATCTGGGAGAGGCCGCGATGTTGGCGGCACCATGACGTTTGGCTTTGAAGCCTGCGAAGGTATGCAGCCCTTGCCACAAGTCCTGTGTGCCATTCGTTGTGAATCTTGACTCAATCTTGTCCCGGTATTGTTGTTTCACAGCCTTGGTAGCTTTGCGCATATCGTAGCTGCTTCTCTTGAGCTCCTGCTGATTGCTGGCGATGTAAACTCTATGTCACGCAGTAAGTGCTGCTCACACGGAACTATTGATCCAGGGTTTCTGGTTCGGGAAGACCCTGACCAATTTCTGGGGGACAGCATCGTCAATGCACTTCCGGATGAAGCACATGACTCCATCCGTGAACTCCAAGACATTCTCACCCTGGAAGACATTCCATTCTGCATCATCAAAGCAGTCCTGCAGCACGGAGGCCAATTGGTCGGACCAAGAGTGGACGGTTTTAACAATGACCGCCTCTTGTTTCAGCTATCAGTGATATCAGGGGTCGATATATGTGGCATCCCTTCTGTGAAGTAGTAGGGAGTCTTCATACAGATTCAGCAATCTGACCCGTTAGTCCAGTGTGCAAATTCAAACGCCATCCATAGGAATGTATAACAGGATCTCCCACCACAAATTACCATTCACCACTTTGCCATTCTGTAGTACAGGGAGATACAATTGCACTCGTTCCTGATTAGTCACTGGATATTTATAAAACACAAAAACAATAGAACTACAAGAGTTGCTCCCCAAATGCTCAATTCCCTCTGAAATGTAGCCATCTCATATAAAGGTGCCCAAATTTCAACTCACATCTCATATGGTCACTATGAAAAATGAGTCATCCCTAAACCAATTATATTGGGAAACAAGTAACAAATTAAACACAAATCACAAAGCCTGGGCTGTATTCGTCTTCTTTAAAACTTTCTATGGAACTGCAAAAACTTAAAATAGACAATTAATTTCTCACAGAAAAACAACACTTAACAGAGAAAAACTGATAAGGCAAAAGCGACTGGGCGGGAACAACACATTCGCAGAGTCTCTTAAAAGCAAAGTTGTCTCTCACACACACACGCACGCACGCAAACTGATGCACGTGGCTACACCTCACACTTCTCTGCATTCAAATCATTCAGAATCAGAATCAGGTTTATTATCACTGGCATGTGATGTGAAATTTATTAACATAGCAGCAGCAGTACAATATAATACATAATCTAGCAGAGAGAAAAAATAATAAATAAAATAAAACATAATAATAATAATAATAAATAAACAAGTAAATCAATTACATTGTTGCAAGGAGTGACAGGGGACAAACCCAAGTTCAGGACACAAGCACGGAGACAGAGTCGAGAAGTGCTAGCACAGTCGCAAGCGTAGAACAGATAACCTGGGGAGTCTTGGCTTGGAGATGAGGTATTCATAGAATATCTAGAGAATGGAGCAGAGCTTAGAACTAACGGTCCTAAGTGGCCGGGAAACGAGGTTAACACACGGGAAGCGACCAACGAACTGGTGACCCGTGGTTGTGATGCCAGGATTCTTATCCTATAGTCTCTGATGGAAACCAGGTGTGCTGTAATTAAGTGAACTAGCAGCAATTGGGAATCTAATGTCTGGAATTAAGGCATAATCAAGGAGATAGGAGCGAGATGGGGGGTAGCGAGACGGGACCATGACATACGTATATTGAATAAATTTCTTAAAAGTGCAAAAACAGAAATACTCTACATTAAAAAAAAGTGAGGTAGTGTTCAAAGCTTCAAAGTCCATTTAGGAATCAGATAGCAGAGGGGAAGAAGCTGTTCCTGAATTGCTGAGTGTGTGCCTTCAGGCTTCTGTATCTCCTACCTGATGGTAACAGTGGGAAACGGCATGCCCTGGGTGTTGGAGGTCCTTAATAATGGACGCTGCCTTTCTGAGACACCGCTCCCTAAAGATGTCCTGGTTACTTTGTAGGCTAGTGTTCAAGATGGAGCTGACTAGATTTACAACCTTCTGCAGATTCTTTCAGTCCTGTGCAATAGCCCCCCCCCCTCCCATACCATACCGTACCGTACCGTACCATACCATACAGTGATGTTCTCATGGTCCTGTCTGGCAATTCCCCATCTTGTTATTACCTCCTTAATTGGGCCTTAATCCCCTCGTCTGATTTCCAATCATTCCCAGTTCTGCTAATTCCAGCACATCTGGTTCCCATTAGCGAACATAGGATAAAACTCGGGCGTCACAGCCATGCTTTGCCAGTTCATTGGTTGACTCTAATGTGAGTAAACCTTATTTCCTGATTCCTTAGGACTGTCAGTTCTAAGCTCTGTATCATTTCCTGGATACTCTACGTAAAACTTGTCTCCATGTGAAGACTCTCCCGGATACCAGTTCCCCGTTTGTGACGGTGCTAACGCCTCACGACTCTGCCTCCGCGGCTGTGTCCTGCACTTGGGTTCGTCCTCAGCCTCATCCTTGCAACAGATGCAGCCTGTCAGAATGCTGTCCACGATACAACTATAGAAGTCTTTGAGTGTATTTGTTGACATGCCAAATCTCCTCAAACTCCTAATGAAGTATAGCTGCTGTCTTGCCATCTTTATAACTGCATTGATCTGTTGGGACCAAGTTAGATCCTCAGAGATCTTGACACCCAAGAAATTGAAGCTACTCACTCTCTCCACTTCTGATCCCTCTATGAGGATTGGTATGTGTTCCTTCATCTTACCCTTCCTGAAGTCCACAATCAGCTCTTTCGTCTTACTGACGTGGAGTGCAAGGTTTTTGCTGTGGCACCACTCCACTAGTTGGCATATTTCACTCCTGTACACCCTCTCATCACCACCTGAGATTCTACCAACAATGGTTGTATTGTCAGCAAATTTATAGATTTGCAGAGAAGAAGGATGCAGGTCGAATGACTCCCCTCCCTACAACAACGAAGAGTGAATGTACTAATTGCCCCATGATTCCCACTGCTGGCGATCGTTAGCCGATATCCTTTACAGTAGTGGTCGCCAACCCGTCGATTGTGATCGACTGGTCGGTCTTTGAGACTTTCCCAGTAGATCCTGAAAAAAATGAAAAATAAATACAGAAATACTGTTGAGAGATTGTTTCCGGGTTGCAGGGTTTTAGTTCCGTTCTTTCTGCCCAGTGCGCGTGCATGTAGCTTCCCCCCACCCCACCCCGCACTACACAGTGTACTTCAGTGGTCCCCAACCACCGGGCCACAAGGAAACGATATGAGTCAGCTGCACCTTTCCTCATTCCCTGTCACGCCCACTGTTGAAGTTGAACGCACGCTAGGTCATCAGACACCTAAATGCAGTGACACCCTCGCGCCAGGGATCACTGGTTGGCCTCGGGTAACTGGCCGCCTTGTGCAGCCGGCAAGAAGTGCTTTTGCTACTGGCCTGGATGCGGACAGATGGGCGCCACCTCTAAACCTGTTTAGCACGCTGAATGTTCGTGGTGAACCCGGTGCTAAAATATTTGCAGACGACCTAATTCGGGCTCAAGGTTTCGTAAGTAGCAGAGCTGCTACCTTGCTGCGATCTACTGAAGCAAACTTTTGTCCGCTGATAGATCCTACAAGGGGGTGGCGGGCCGGCGCCCTTTCACACCCCTTGCTCGGTCGGTCGCTCTGTCCAGACTGTGACCACCACGGCCCCGGCACAGGAACATCTGGCGGCAGGCGGGTGGGAAGCTGGAGTTGAGTTGAGGCCCAGAGGCTATCTAATGAGGCAACAAAGCCCTCAAAACTGCTCTGGTACCCTGAGTCCAAGCACCCTACATTTAAAGACAAACCCATTGAGTTTTGTGAGCGGAAAAAAAGTGAGCAAGCAGGACAGAAGCTAAGTGCTGAGAG
The DNA here is from genome assembly GCF_048418815.1 of Hemitrygon akajei. Classification (NCBI taxonomy): domain Eukaryota; kingdom Metazoa; phylum Chordata; class Chondrichthyes; order Myliobatiformes; family Dasyatidae; genus Hemitrygon; species Hemitrygon akajei. Next base: position 144,220,527 of record NC_133127.1, read on the forward strand.
CCGTGAAAACTAAATTGCAGAATAGACTGGACATAAGGAACCTGCTTCAAGTATCACTGTATTCCCGTCGTTTTTAACACCCACCCCCGTCAGCCGGCCCACAAGAATATTGTCAATATTAAACCGGTCCGTGGTGCAAAGAAGGGTGGGTACCCCTGGTGTTTATACATTATTTCTACTTCTGGGTTGCGGGGTTTTACTTCCGGTCTTTTCTGCCCCGGTGCGCATGCGTGTAACTAATCGATCTGGGGTTGATCTTGCCTTTCACTCAGGCTGAGGTAGGGGATCTTGGGCTTAAAAAGGTTTGTGACCACTACTTTACAGGGAACCCTGATGGAATGCGAGGAACCTGCCAGAGGACAAAAGGAACCCTCATCTGCAGAGGACTTAAAAATTACCCTTCTTCCCCCCCCCCCACCCCATTTTGCTCCTCCTGACAGTATTTCTACATTGCATAGTGGGTGGGGTAGGAACCCTATTTACCTGCTTCTGCAGAACCCCAGCTTTAAACACTGGTAAAAACATTTCTTTATGGGAAATGTGGGATCCCCTACTCCCCCCCCCCCCCATTTATCTAACTTCCATACCTGGCTACGCGCACCCTCTTCTACAGATGGCCAATAGCTAGTGCTATTAAAGACAGCACTACCCCCTTTATTAGGAAAACCGCACTGTAACCACATGTCCCACCAGTTAATTCAACACTCTCTTGCGGGATCCCACTATCGCGGTGGTAAGAGCTCCTCCTCTACCGTGCTCCATTCCGCTTGGGGTTTTAAATTCCATTCAGCAAAGAGTGGGATACCTATGGTGAACAGCTGTCGTTACTGATTCCGTAGTGATTCTTTATGCTCCAAGGAAGCAAGCAAGTGTTCTCAGGGCATTATTATCACATGTTGGGACGATAGGCACCCATCTCTCTATTAGGTAGGCTCACTCTGATACACCCCCCCTCACCCCATAACCTCAGTAACCACATAGCCAAAGCCTCCCCAGCTTTTTGCATGTGCCTATCCCCTAAAGTCGCTAATTCCTTAGCTCTGTTGTGTCGAAGTTGTCTATTGCACCATCCCCAGCACATTCCTGAGCCTCCTCTTCCTGAGTAGAAGAAGCTACAGGCCAATGCCCCACACGGTGGGTGTGGGGACATGTAGTCACTGACCTGGCCCATATTGTTTCAGACACACCAGGGAGAGGGGTCCACACTACTCCCTCTCCCTCATTTTCATCATCCAGCCAGACGTCCCCATCTCCCAGCCCCACAGTAAGATAATCGCCCCGTCTCAACATGGCTCGAACCTCAACGGGACCAGGTTCCCAAATGGCTCTTTGAGCCGCCTATGAATTCTGGGCTTTTGTTAGATGACAGGCTATCTGTATACATGTGTTTTCTAACTTCGTAGACCTACTCCGAGCCATCAAAAGTGTTTCGCCCAGAGTAATACAGCGCTGGCTGGTATCTTCCTATTCATTCTTCAGACTCACTGTCCATTTATACTGATGTCTTACAATTGTCGCAAACAGCCAGGGAGCATCCTGCTGGCTATCTTTTCTTCTTCTGGGAATACCTAGCGATTTAAGTATAGAAACAATGTGCTGTCCCATTTCAACCCCGGCGAAATCTAAAAATGTACCAGCAACCCGTAAATCAGTGAGACTTCCAAAGCCCGCACTACTATCTCTCCACCATGGGACTCTGCATCTCTCAAAATGGAGGTTACGCTCTATTAAATAACCTCTTAAAGAATTGCATTTCTGCTGAAATAGCCAGGCCTCGCTCGCAACGGCAGACGTAATGTTGAATGAGATTCGTGGGTCTGGCAATTGATATAGAAAGCACTCCCTGCCGGTAGGTATATTAGTCATTAATTTACAAACAGTAAAAATTGAACCAAACACTCATGTTCCCCAAGTTTCAGACACTACAAAGCTGAATACTTAACATAGGTACATTCACAAACAAGTTTCAAAGTTCACCAAAGAATACCTTCTCAATCATTGCCTTAAACGAGGTAAGAGGAGAGCAAGCCCCTTCCATATGTTATTTTATATCCCCAGGATATTTGTAACTGGACACCAAGTATACATGATAGAGGTGTACAAGATATTGAGAAGAATAGACAGAGTGGACAGCCAACGCCTCTTCCCCAGGGCACCACTGTTCAGTACAAGAGAACATGGCTTTAAGGTAAGGGGAGGGAAGTTCAAGGGGGATATTAGAGAAAGGTTTTTCACTCAGAGAGTGGTTGGTGCATGGAATGCACTGCCTGAGTCAGTGGTGGAGGCAGACACACTAGTGAAGTTTAAGAGACTACTAGACAGGTATATGGAGGAATTTAAGGTGGGGGGTCATATGGGAGACAGGGTTTGAGGGTTGGCACAACATTGTGAGCCGAAGGGCCTGTAATGTGCTGTACTATTGATGCACCATCAATAACTCTCTGAGACGTGAGGCAAGATATCGGCTTTTATTGACTGGAAGAAAGAACAAGCAGTAGTTGACCACCATACTACATCCTGGAGACTGAGGGCAGGGCTCAGGCCTCAATCGCCTTTATACCGGGGTCTGTGGGAGGAGCCACAGGAGCAGTCAGCAGAGGGGCGTGTCCAGACAGGTATATGTAGTTCACCACAACTATTCTATGTTCTAAGTAGTTATCCAATGGGCAAAGCAGCTGAGCTTCTAAATTAACCAATCACAATGGAAGTGACTTTCAACAATCAGGATTAGGCAGGCCCCCAAAGGACACACACCCTACCATGTTTCCCACCCTGGATCCCAGCAGCAGACAGGCCTGATTACCTGAAACTCGGCTGAAGTTCCAAACCCCACAAGTCCTCCTGCACACTAGCCAAAGTTCTGTTCTGCCATCAATGTTGTTGGCAGAATTTCAGATGGCAACAAGGAGGCATACAGGAGTGAAGCAGATCAGCTAGTTGAGTGGTGTTACAACAACAGCTTACACTCAACATCAGCAAGGCCAAGGAATTGATTGTGGACTGCAGGAAGGGTAAGTGAAGAGAACACACTCTCGTTCTCATTGAAGGGTCAGTGGTAGAAAGAATAAGCAGTTTTACGTTCCTTGGCATTAACATCTCAGAGGATCTACCATGGGCCTGTTGAAAAAAATACTTACTACTTACAATGATGATTAGTAAGGCACAGAGAGATCTGTATTTACTGACAAGTATCTTTATTGTTTAAACTATTAAGTATGTGAATTCATACACTAAATACCTTGTGTGCACATTCACTAGGTGTCCCCAACTCTCCTGAATAGTCGAAGAATAGCAAAGGTATTACCTGGGCAAGGGAGTTTACACTGGCCAGGCGTTCCTTGTTGTCCCGATTCACTCACCACATGTTTCACACAGGGTTGCTTACGCTTGTATCTGCGATAGTTATTATTCAAAGTTACTGCTACCAGCACACATGAAGCATCAACTTTTATATCCATTCCGTATCAATTCAAATATTCCATTCCTGTGTCATTGGCCACAGGTCACGTGTCTGTCTTTTAACACCTTGTTATTGGCTCTGCTCCAAGCCAGCAATCATTTATTGCCTTCTTCCCATCAAGTGACAGTCGATAATTTATGGCTCATTGTTCTCAATCAGCAAAGAGCTTGAATTACTTCAGGCAGGCATCAACCCCAACATTCACAAACTTCTATGTTACAGCCAACCAAAGAACATTTCACAAATAACTTCTTATTTGAAAATGATCTCCAGTCCAGCAGATTACCTGAAGAATCATTGTGTCTTCTTTAAAACATTGATCAAGCCCAACATGTCAAGCTCACAAAATGGAGAATAGAGTGTCTTCACAAAATGGCAGCATCCATCCCCAAGCATGTGGCAAGAACAAAGACAATTAGTCTGTCTGCTTCCGCTGTCCTTGATTCATTTGAATTCACTGATTTGTAGACTGTCGTTCTTTCTGGCCAACAGGCCCAACACAGCTATGAAATCACAAAGAAGGCACACCAGCGGATCTATGTCATTAGGAATTTGAGGAGATCTGGCATGCCACCATAGACCTTTGCAAATTTCTACATATGTATGGTGGAGAACATTCTGACTGGTTGCATCACTGCCTGGTATGAAGCTTCAACACAATCGTACCCTCGATATTAATCAATAAGCCCTAAAACTTGGGCCTCGGTATCTCCCTCTGCAACTGGATCCTTGACTTCCTTATCGGGACACTGCAGTCAGTGTGTATCAGAACTAACATCTTGTTCTCACTGGCAATCAATACTGGCACACCTCCAGGATGCCTGCTTACCTCATTGCTCTACCCTCTCTACACACACGACTGTGTAGCTAGGCACAGCACAAATGCCATTCATAGATTTGCCAATGACATACCACTGTTGGCAGAATTTCAGTTGATGATGATAAGGCGTACAGGAGTGAGATAGATCAGCTGGTTGAGTGGTGTCGAAACAACCTTGCACCAAGGAATTGATTGTGGGCTCCAGGAAGGGGAAGTCGACGGAACACACATCAGCTCTCATAGAGGGATCAGCAGTGGAAAGGGTGAGCAGTTTCTAGTTCCTGGATGTCACCATCCCTGAATATCCTGGGCCCAACATATTGATGCAACTACAAAGAAGGCATGACTGCAGCTAATATATATTTCATTAGGAGTTTGAGGAAAATTGGTATTTCACCAAAGACTCTTGCAAATTTCTACAGACGTACCATGGAGAGCACTCTTACTGGTTGCATCACCATCTGGTATGGAAGGGTTGGGAAAAAGCTGCAGAAGTTGTAATCTCAGCCATCTCCATCATGGGCACTAGCCTCCCCAGCTTCAAGGGCATCTTCAGAAGTCAATGCCTCAAAAAGGCAGCATCCATCAATGAGGACCCCCCTCACCCAGGACGTGTCCTCTTCTCACTGCTGCTACCAAGGAGGGAGGTGCAGGAGCCTGAAGATACACATTCAATGTTTTAGTAACAGCTTCTTCCCTCTGCCATTAGATTTCTGAACGGACAATGAATGACCTCACCATTTGTTTCCTTTTATTGCTCTCTTTTTGCATGACTTATTTAATTTAATTTTTTGTATACAGTGGATTCCAGTTAATCGAGAAAATAGCCGGGATTCCCTTTGTTTATTTGTGACACTGTGCTGCCTAATTGGGACAGGCAACTGTTGCCAGACATTTTCTAACTAGCATCAGTCACATGCATGTCATGTGGCTGTTAGACAATGCACTGTGCTGAGAGCAAATAGTTTTTTTTAAATAGCGTTACTTGTATTTGTATTCAAAAAGCAGTGATTTTAGTCACTGATAGTTGGTGGATAATAAACAGTAGGACAATTCAGAACTGTTTTGCTCACTGCAGGTTGAAGCATTCAGGCTTGGAGATGCCAGAAATGGCCTGGAGTGAAAATCAAACTATTTCACTGCATCAACAAGTTGGGAACTACAAAGAATTGAAGTTATCAGCAATCATCTTGAATGTTACAATTAAAAGGAAGATTTGGAGGTTGCAACCATCAAAAACATGGTTTGAAGGCGGTCCACTATCCACACTAGATGTCTGCACTGATTTTGTTCATCAGAAGAATATATCAGCGCACACTGAATTAATTCCTCCATTGATAACTATTAGGAGCTAATACACAGTTTTATAGTACTGTAGTAATTTTGGTAGTGTTCTAATTTAGCCTGTATTTTATTTAAATACATAATTTGTTACATACAGTGGCATGCAAAGGTTTGGGCACACCTGCTCAAAATTTCTGTAACTGTGAATAGCTAAGCGAGTAAAAGATGACCTGATTTCCAAAAGGCATAAAGTTAAAGATGACACATTTCTTTAATATTTTAAGCAAGATCACTTTTTTATTTCCATCTTTTACAGTTTCAAAATAACAAAAAAGGAAAAGGGCCTGAAGCAAAAGTTTGGGCACCCTGCATGGTCAGTACTTAGTAACACCCCCTTTGGCAAGTATCAGAGCTTGTAAATGCTTTCTGTAGTCAGCTAAGAGTCTTTAAATTCTTGTTTTGGGGATTTTCACCCATTCTTCCTTGCAAAAGGCTTCTAGTTCTGTGAGATTCTTGGGCTGTCTTGCACGCACTGCTCTTTTGAGGTCCATCCACAGATTTTCGATGATGTTTAGGTCAGGGGACTGTGATGGCCATGGCAAAACATTCAGCTTCCACCTCTTGAGGTAGTCCATTGTGGATTTTGAGGTGTATTTAGGATCATTATCCTGTTGTAGAAGCCATCCTCTTTTCATCTTCAGCTTTTTTACAGACGGTGTGATGTTTGCTTCCAGAATTTGCTGGTATTTAATTGAATTCATTCTTCCCTCTACCAATGAAATGTTCCCTATGCCACTGGCTGCAACACAAGCCCAAAGCATGATTGATCCACCTCCGTGCTTAACAGTTGGAGAGGTTTTCTTTTCATGAAATTCTGCACCCTTTTTTTCTCCAAACATACCTTTGCTCATTGCGGCCAAGAAGTTTTATTTTATCTTAATCAGTCCATAGGACTTGTTTCTGAAATGCATCAGGCTTGTTTAGATGTTCCTTTGCAAACTTCTGACGATGCATTTTGTGGTGAGGATGCAAGAAAGGTTTTCTTCTCATGACTCTTCCATGAAGGTCATATTTGTGCAGGTGTCGCTGCACAGTAGAACAGTGCACCACCATTCCAGAGTCTGCTAAATCTTCCTGAAGGTCTTTAGCAGTCAAACAGGGGTTTTGATTTGCCTTTCTAGCAATCCTACGAGCAGTTCTCTCGGAAAGTTTTCTTGGCCTTTCAGATCTCAACTTGACCTTCACCATTCCCGTTAACTACTATTTCTTAATTACATTACAAACTGAGGAAATGGCTACCTGAAAATGCTTTGCTATCTTCTTATAGCCTTCTCCTGCTTTGTGGGCATCATTTGTTTTAATTTTCAAAGTGCTAGGCTGCTGTTTAGAGGAGCCCATGGCTGCTGATTGTTGGGATAAAGTTTGAGGGGTCAGGGTGTTTATAAAGCTTTGAAATTTTCATCACCTGGCCTTTCCTAATGATGACTGTGAAAAAGCCATAGCCTGAACAAACTAATTAAGGTCTGAGACCTCGGTAAACATTATCTGAGAGATCAAATCTCTTGGGGTGCCCAAACTTTTGCGTGGTGCTCCTTTTTTCCACTCTAAAATTGTACAAAACAAAAATAATCCACTAATCTTGCTTAAAATGTTGAAAAGAATGTTTCATCTTTAACTTTATGACTTTTGGAGATCAGTTCATCTTCTACTCACTTAACTATTCACAGTAACAGAAATTTTGACCAAGAGTGTCCAAACTTTGGCATGCCACTGTAGGTTGTCTTTTTTAATACCTTTATAATTATTTCCATGAAATTTCAGCTACCGTAGATTCCGGACTACAGAGCGCACCTGATTAAAAGCCGCTGGCTCTAATTTTAGAAATAAAATCAATTTTTTAATTGTAAAGGCCGCATCGGATTTTAGGCCGCACCGGATTTTAGGCCGCACCGGATTTTCGGCCGCAGGTGTCCCACGTTGTAATATGAGATATTTACACAGAAAGATATTACACGTGAGGATTTTTTTAACTTTTAATTAAATCCATATGGTAACAAAAACAAATACATATTGCAAATGCTTTTTTTCGAACCGTGCCCGTACACGGCTACTTTTAAATATACGTTGCGTATACTTCTTTACTGAACAACATTCCAATATCTCCTAACGACTGGTAAAAAAATATATATATTGCAGCCTACCAGGAAAAGTTATTGATCACCTTTAACTTAAAAGCAGCGTTTTCGCTCAGATCCAAAGCCGCTCGCGTAATGCGCTCCCTCCCTCCGTCCCGTTTCATCGCAAACCGGCATTTTCCCACAAGACACCGCGAAACCGGGTGTGACGTCATAGCATCCCGCGATGTAGTACAGAAAACAAATATAGTTTAAACTAAGTAGGCAGCACAATGCTTCGAGTGTTTTCCATGTTGATGAGGGTGAGTACAAATGACTGATTTACAATAATTTAATTGTGAAAGTGCGCTTGATTTATCGTACAATTTCATTGGACCTCTGTGAACTACTCATCAATTTTATTGGTCTACTGTTATGAGGCAAAATGTTTACGAGGCGGCATGAAAAAAATCATGCATTAGCCGCTTCGGATTATTGGCCGCAAAGTTCAAAGCTGTTCAAAATGTGGGAAAAAAGTAGCGGCTTAAAATCCGGAATCTACGGTAATTGGGGCAGCTGTTCAATTGGCTCAAAATGTACTGGCCCAGATGTGTCCCAATTAACCAGAATCCACTGTATCTATATATATTTCTTATTGTAATTTATATGCTTTTTACTATTATGTACAGCAGCAGCAAAACAACAAATTCCACAACACATGCCAGTGATATTAAACCCGATTCTTATTTTGATTCCAAAGTGCAGCATTGGAAAAGGCTGCTGAGGGTTAGAGACTCAGCCAGCTCCATCACAGACACAGCCTTCAGCACCCATCAAGGAACCTTCCAGTGACGGTGCTTCAAGAATTCAGCATTCATCATGAAAGATCTCCACCATCCAAAGCATACCCTCTTCTCGTTACTACCATCCGACAGGAGGTACAGGAACCTGAAGACCTACACTCAATATTTTAGGGACAGCTTCTTCTTTTCCAACATCATTTTCCCGAACAGTCCATGAACTCATGAACACTACTTTGGTATTCCTCTTTTACACTATTTACTTATTTTGTAACTTAAAAGTGATTTTTATGTCTTGCTCTATCCTGCTGCAAAACCACAAATTTCACAACATTCGTCGGTGATAACAAACCTGATTCTGATTCCCACTGCTCTTCTGACCCCAGCTTTGTATGTGTCCACATTCCAGAAAACCGCACTCCAGCCTATGTTAGCTTATGTTTCTGAAACCTGCCGTGGTTGCACGCCAGCTTACATTTCTTAAACCCTAGCCTCGCCCATACTATCTAGTTAACTAAAGATCATCTACTATATCCAGTGCTCACGGTGTGGACTCCTGTATATCGGTGAGACCCGACATAGATTGGGAGACCACTTCGTCGAGCATCTACGCTCCGTCCACCAGAACAAGCGGGATCTCCCAGTCGCCACCCATTTTAATTCCACGTCCCATTCCCATTCCGATATGTTCATCCATGGCCTCCTCCACTGTCATGATGAGGCCACACTTAGGTTGGAGGAACAACACCTTATATTCCATTTGGGTAGCCTCCAACCTAATGGCATGAATATTGATTTCTCAAATTTCTCAGCGGTGCAGGCTCGAAGGGCCGAATGGCCTACTCCTGCACCTATTTTCTATGTTTTCTTTTTCTGATAATGCCCCCACCCCACCTCCCTCACCATTTCCCATCCCATTTTCCCTCCCTCACCTTATCTCCTTGCCCGCCCATCACCTCCCACTGGTACTCCTCCCCCCTTTTTCTTTCTTCCATGGCCTTCTGTCTTTTTCACCAATCAACTTCGCAGTTCTTTACTTCATCCCTCCTGCTCCAGGTTTCACCTATCACTTAGTGTTTCTCTCTTCCCTTCCCTCACCTTTCAAATCTACTCCTCAGCGTTTTTTCTCCAGTCCTGCAGAAGGGTCTCAGCCCAAAATGTCAACCGTACTTTTTTCCGTAGAACCTGCCTGGCCTGCTGAGTTCCCCCAACATTTTGTGGGTGTTGCATCATCACCTCTATACTAAGGAATACTTAAATCTTGAAATAACAATGATTCCATCCTTAGGATTGTAGGGAAGGTTTGCGGATGATATGAAGATAGGTGGATGGGTAGGTAGTGCTGAGGAAGAAATACAATTACAGCAGGACAAGAATGGGCAAAAAAGTGACAGATGGAATATAGTGTGGTCTATTATCTAAATGGGGAGAAGGTTCAAACATCAGAGGTGCAGAGGGACTTAGGAGTCCTAGTGAAAGACTCCCAAAAGGTTAATTTACAGGTTGAGTCTGTGGTAAAGAAGGCAAATGCAATGTTGGCATTTATTTCAAGAGGAATAGAATATAAAAGCAAGGAGGTAATGCTGAGCCTCTATAAGACACTAGTCAGGCTGCACTTGGGAGTATTGTCAACAGTTTTGGTCCCATACCTCAGAAAGGATGTGTCATCATTGGAGAGAGTCCAGTGGAGGTTCATGAGGATGATTCTGGGAATGAAAGGGTTAACTTATGAGCAGTTTTTGGCAGCTTAGAGCCTGCGCTCACTGGAATTTAGAAGAATGCGGTGGGGGGGGGGGGGGGATCTCATTGAAACCTACCAAATGCTGAAAGGGCTCGATAAGATGGCTGTGGAGAGGATGGTTCCTGTGGTGGGGGTAACCAGAACTAAAAGTCACAGCCTCGAAATTGAGGGGCCAGCCTTTAGAACAGGGGTAAGGAGAAATTTCTTTTAGCCAGAGAATAGTAAATCTGTGGAATACTCTGTTACAGACTCTAGTGGAGGCCAAGTCCATGGGTATATTTAAGGTGGAAATTGATCATTTCCTGATTGGTCAGGGCATCAAAGGATATGGTGAGAAGACAGGTGTATGGGGTTGAGTGGGATCAACCATGATGGAATGGTGGAGCAGACTTGATGGGCTGAATAGCCTAATTCTGCTCCTATGTATTAAGGTCTTATGGTTAAGAATAAAAATGCTACCAAAGCTTTTCAGGTTTTTTTTCCTGCACATTACACCTCAATGAAAAAGCAAGGATAGGGGTACTCCTGTGACAACCAATGGTCTTGAGGATGGGTTAGTTTGCAGCTGGAGACTGAAAGAGGCCAAACCTTGCAATGCAGCAGAGTTTGGTCTCTCGGTGTCCTTACCCCATCCACTCCCTCCTCAATTGTGTTCATTGCATTTTAATGAAGAGGTATTTAAATAGAAAACAAAACTAGATGCTGGAAGTTTGAAAAAACTTATAAAATGCTGGGGGGAAAACTCAATGGACAGAGACATTGCTTCCCTCTCCACAGATGCTGTCTGACTCACCGAGATTTTATTTAGGTTCTATATATGACACTTATTTCACTTCCTGCAGTCTAACTCGCCCCAAGTGTCAGCTCTGCAACCAGCGGGGAAAAACTCGTCTTCCGAGCGCGCGCACTCGAGCCAAGGCACTGCGCGCCCACGCGAAGCGCGCCGCCGCAGATCACCAAGGACGCGCTTTGCGACAGTGCCGCGCAGAGCGGGTGGTTTGCGGCAGTTCCTGCGGACCGCTCGCCCGCCGGTGAATTGACTCGGATGTTTGATGCTTTGGGCCGGTGAAGGCGGCGGGGTTCCCTGCCTTTGGTGATCATGACGCTGGCCCCCAAGGAGCTGAGTAACCTGATCGGCATTATCTGCGAGGAGGCGACGAGCAACACCTTCGAGGGCCTGTCCACCGCCTTCCACCATTACTTCGGCAAACATGACCACTTCCGCCTCGGCTCCACGCTCGTTATGTTGTTGCAGCAGCCCGACCTGTTGCCCAGTCCACAGCAGCGCCTCACCGCCCTCTACCTTCTCTGGGAGATGTATCGCACCGAGCCACTGGCCGCCAACCCGTTCGCCGCCGTGTTCGCGCACTTGCTGAACGCGGGCCCGACGGCCGAGGAGCAGGACAGGCCGTTGCTCGGTAAGCGGGCATCACCACCCACACTTTCCACTTTGCAGGCCGGACGCAGTCTCCAGGCCGTCGTTTACACAAAGTAGCTTGGGTCCTTACCCGATGAAATCCAGAGCTAGTGCTGGGGCTCTGGAGCTATGCGCCTGGCCAGAAAAGGAGGCGGAAAACTGATGCTGCCCGGTCTGGAGGAAACGAGGGGAGTAGGAGGAAGGGGGTGGAAGAAGAGTTAGAAGATAGTGGAGAAGGAGGTATACGAGAGAGGAAAGCGATGGTTGTCAGTTGTTTGGGGAGACAGAAGGAGGCAGATTGAAGAAGGGAGGGTAGATGCGTGCTGGGAGGGGGAAGGGACAAAAGAGAGATGGATGGTCCCTGTTTGGGGGAGAAGAATGGGAGTTGGGAGCGGAGATGGATGATGTGAACAGACTAAGGAAGTAGGTGGAGATGGGAGTTGTCAAAGGTAGAGCAATTACAGAAGTTGAAGTTGCCCAATGTGCTGGGAGGGCTGAGGTTGTCCTCTCGGACCAACAAGAGGGCGAAAGGAGGTGCAGTGTGCTGTCTGGGAAAGGTGAAGGGTGACAGAATATTCTTGTTTGGCCAAGTAACTAGTGGCTACCACGCATGAACCCCACTGCTTCCAGTTCCTGACCTGGCTGCAGCTGCCTCTCATGTCACTGCTGAGTCCTACGTCTCTTGCACATCCATTTCCCACCCGCCCTGACCTCTTATGCCTCAACCCCCAGCTACTGTTCTGAGCTTCTTCCATCTACACCAGTGTCCCTGAACCCAGCTCTAACCACCAGCTCCAGCTCCAATCCAAGCCCTGCTTTCACTGTCCCTTTCAACCTTCGCCTCTGAGGCCAAACAGTCTGTGCTCAGCAGGACCTTAATTGAGTTCCCCTGTGCCCATACCGCGATGAGTTCTACTTCAGCTCAGCTCTCCTTCCATTGCCTCAGTCTCTGAGATGATGTCTTTGGCAAGGAGTACCCACCCTCCGCTGATAACCCCTTCTCTCACTTTAAGCTCATTTGTCCCACTTGTTTATCCCACTCTGGCCTTCTGCCTGGTCTGGTCTTTTCACCTGTCTATGTGACATTCACATATTCTGACTTCACCCCTCTAAATGCACTGCCCTCCACTCTCTCTGCACTAATCCCAATCTCACCATCAAACCCACTGATGAGCAGTGCTGTTATAGTTTGACAGACTGACCTCTACTTTGTTGAGGCCAGGTGGCAGCTCTCCAATAGCTCCTTGTACTTACCCCAGAACCAGGACCACTGTAAGCTGCACCATCACCAAACTAATCTGCAGAGATCTGCCCTATGCAGCCTCCAACCCCATTGTCCCACAAGGTTTTTGACCGCGACGGTATCCACACCCTCGGAGGCCCATTTTTTTCACCATCTCCTGCTCTACTGGACTTGAGTACAGTCGACCCTCCTTATCCGCGAATTCAACCAACCACGAATGGCAAAAACCCAGAAGTGCTCTTCCAGCACTTGTTGTTCGAGCATGTACAGACTTTTTTTCTTGTCATTATTCCCTAAACAATGCAGTATAACAACTATTTTACATAGCATTTACATTGTATTAGGTTTTATAAGTAATCTAGAGATGACTTAAAGTATACGGGAGGATGTGCGTGGGTTATCGTGGATCAGGATCCACTTTATTTTCAATCGTGATCGTGATTATTTTTGTGAACAGAAACACTCTGCATTCAGAGCTCTGGCACCTGGTCTTAATGTCCACTGAGACAAGTTAAATAAGGTCTGGGGTTCCGCTGGGTCCTAAAATCCACTGCATTGAGACAGGTTGAATAAGGGACTTGAGCATCTGTGAATTTTGGTATCCGCAAGGGGTCCCGGAACCAATCCCTCACGGATAAGGAGGGCCGACTGTACTCACATCAACACCATTTTGTCCCTTTCCACCTACCACCTGTTCTACACCACTTCAACAACTCACTTCCACAGTTCTGACTACTTTATGTTTACAATGGATGTCTAGTCCTTATATACTTGCCTCCCCTATTGGGAAGGCCTCAAGGCTCTCCAATTCTTTCTTGATAACAGACCCAACCAGTTCCTCTCCACCACCATCTCTGTCTGGCAGAACAGGGACTCACCCTTAACTTCAGTTTTGGGTCCTTTTACTGTCTCCAGACCAAAGGTGTGGCCGTGGGCACTTACATTGGCCCCAGCTGTGCCTTCCTTATCATGGACTATGTGGAAGTACCCATGTTTCAAACGTACACCAGTAACACACACATCTCTGCTATACTGATGGCTGCATTTGTGCTGCTTCCTACATTGGTCATGCAAATCTCATCAATTTCATCAACTTCATCACCAACTTCCAACTTACTTGGACCTGTTTCTTTTCTACCTTTGAACTTACTGAGTTTACTAGAAAATGTGTTATATTACAGTACCACAAAATAAAAGAAGTTAAAGTGTGTTGGTCAGTTAATAGAAGTAAACTATAGCCTGGAAAATCTGCCACTCTGGTACCACTGATGTTCAGAGAATGCCAGTGTTATTATTGGCGTTTTACTGTATTTTCAATCTGCAGTTTAAAGTTATGTGAGATCCAATAAGCAATTCAAATTCATGTCCAAAAAATTAAGAATGTTTTATTTTTGGAAACCTATTTTTTTCCTTGGGTGTCAAATGAATAGATTCCTCTTTGGAAAACAAATTACATTTATATAATGGCTACTGGATGAGAGAGAGATGCTGGGATGTTGGCTTGCAATAGCCCTTAAGTTTACTGTGGGGTCTCTTGTCTGAGCTCTTTTGTACTTGCTATAATATAGATCTAAGTTCTTTGGGGGGGGGGAGCTGGAGGGCTTCAGCATGGGGTGGTTGTATACATTGTGAGATAACTCTGTCCCTTAAAATGCAGAAAGTAAGCCAGTCTTCATCACAGACTGAGAACGTGAAAGTGGTAGTTACAGTTAAAGTAGAGGCTAAGCTGCTTCATATTGATTTTCATTGAAGAATCAAAGATACTTTAGAAAAGTGAGACAAAATGCATTAATTTAGGGAGCATTGTATGGCATGAAAATTCCTGTGGGCAGTTAGAATCCTTAAGCATGCAAATAAATTGTAAGGTCCATATATAGTCCTTTCAGAACTTGAGTTTGTAATACTTGAATGTTTCATGATTTGCAGACATACTAATGTGTAATAGTGTCTGTGTAGTAAGTTCAAACTGAGCCTTTGTTTTGTTTGACAGGATTTTTGCCACCTATTACACCTCCGGAGAAGTTTTTCCTATCTCAGTTAATGCTGGCTCCTCCAAGGGAACTGTTTAAGAAGACTCCCCGTCAGATTGCATGTATGGATGTTGGTAACATGCCTCAGTCTGTTGACATCAGTGGTTTGCAACTGGCCTTAGCTGGTGAGTGAAATTGTTGTATACTCTTTAATGAAGCTGCAGTTGCTCTTCAATCACTTGCAGATCTTGCAAAGTCCAAACACTGAATTTTATTGTTGCCTCATCAGTGCACACATTTTTTGCAACTAAGAAAAGGTAGACTGCAGTTATATGGTAAAATTGTTGTAGCTGATATATACACCTTCAATATAATGAATTATTTTGAATACATTCCAAGACACAGTAGCAATATGAAAAGAAGCACACTTACTTCTGACTAGAATTGTTCAGATCTTGCTTTACTCTTTTAATTTGTCTTTGCTCATTTAGCTGCTCAACAAAATTGAAATTTCAGAACAACTGGTTGTCATATCTAGATGCTAAGGGCACCATGAATTCCTAACTGAAACAACAAATAGCTTTTGAGGACGATAAATTCTGTATGTCTTATGAAGAGTAGAAAATGCTGATATAACATTGTCAAATATTATGGAGGCAGGGCATATGACTGGGTTTACAGTCGACAGTCCATTATATTATAAACAAAGCCAATTCACTTATGAAAACTGTTTAAAGAATAGCAGGAACTACTGCAGTATTTCCCAGCAAGGACAATGCTTCTAGAAAAATGAAACAGAGGGTTGTTATCTATGAATTATGTGTGTAAAAGAAGAATTGCCCAATAGGAACAGCTTTTCAATACTGCAGCCTTTGCAAAGTGAGTCCTGTGCTTAAAAGCTGACCAGGATGACTTCTGAATCATCGTTTGTACATTTTTGAGTGTAATCTTTTATTTATCCTGCAGAGCGTCAGTCTGAATTACCTACACAGAGCAAAGCCAGTTTTCCAAGCATTCTTCCGGATCCTGATCCTGACTCCTCTAACTCTGGTTTCGACAGTTCTGTAGCAACTCAAATCATAGAGGCTTTAGTGAGTGGACCAAGACCACCAATAGAAAGTAGGTGCTTTTAAATTGACATACAAGGAAAGACTTTAGAGTATTTGAGTTTCATTCATAAAATGTAAGTTCAAGTTGGTCCAGAACTTTCAATTAATTTCTTTTATTAGCTTTTGTTATGGGAAGTTAATTAGCTCTGAAGAATATGCAGTTTGGTGTGGGACGAAATTAGCCATAATTTAAAAATGACACCATCATAAGAGTTGATGTCATCTCGTCTGCCTGGCAGATGCAGCACAAGGGATGAAAGCAAAACAGTGGTTTGGCTTTATTTCCATGCAAATGACCACTTATTTGGTGTGTCCAAAGTGATTTGCCGCCTAGGTGTTTATATTCTGAATTGCTTGATCTCTGGGGATTTTACTCACATTTACTGAGGAAAATTGGGACATAAAGAGTATTTGGCATTATCTTCCAGATTGTAGACTATCGTGGATTAAGCTGTTAATTTGCTGGTCCTTTCCATTAAAGTAGGGAGTCACAATGCTTTCATAGAAGTTGTTCAGGAAAGTAAGTGGATTACTATCTAGTCCTGACAAAGTGTCTCGGCCCGAAACGTTGACAGTGCTTCTCCCTATAGATGCTGCCTGACCTGCTGCGTTCCACCAGCATTTTGTGTGTGTTGCTTGAATTTACAACATCTGCAGATTTCCTCGTGTTTGCCAAGTAAATGGATTGTTGTCTTATATTAAAAGATAGTTTGCATTTCTCTGGCTCATAAATATTATTCAACAATAAGGGAGTAGTTACTGGAATAATTGGAAATTCAATACAATTATGAAATTCCTTAGAGTTATATAGGATGTGCTAGAGTTTTACACAAATTATAGGCAATTCCCAAGAAATTCCAGAGTAATGGACTTTTCTTATCATTTTTTTTGTTTCAGTGGAATAGTAAAAATAATCATGGTTGTTTTTTCCTGTGTGAAGGTCACTTTCGGCCAGAGTTTATTCGGCCTGCTCCTCCACTTCATGTATGTGAAGATGAGTTAGCTTGGCTAAACCCAACAGAACCTGACCATACAATCCAATGGGATAAAACCATGTGTGTTAAAAACAGCACTGGGGTGGAAATTAAGCGGATCATGGCAAAGGCTTTCAAGAGTCCATTATCTGCACAGCAACAAACACAGGTAATTACAAATAAAGCAGCTGGATCATTTGGACTTTTGGTAAAACCCATAACCAATATTCTGACTGCCAGTGCCATATGGTGAACCTTTACCAATAAGAGACAACTCTAATGACAAGATGGTACGTTATAAGAAAGGTGGGAAAGATAGCCATTTTAATAGAGGTTTAAATCTTGTATTGGGGTAAGTAGATGAAAGGTAGTGAATTTCTTGTGGTTAGATTAGTTGCCTGTAATGATATATCCCTGCATCAACAAAAAAACCAGACCAAATTAGAATTAGCTACGGGCTAGTTTTGTATATTGCTTGAGGAAATGTGATCATTTGTCCAAATGGATTATGGTATGTTTGAGTTAAATATTCTTGAAAGTGTGAAATAACTCCTAAGCTTCAATATCTAGAAAAATCAGCCTCCAGTGGGATGGGAAGGAGACTGTCCATAGAAGATCAGTTAAATTAGTAACATCAATAGATGGTGTTTATTGTGAATTAGAATGAAGGGGCACACATTTAAAGGGAAAACAGTATACAAAAAGCACAGAACTGGTAACTGGGAGACGTACAAAGTATTATGAAAGTAGAAAAACAGGACTAGGAATAGAATCTGTAGGAATGAACCGATCTTTGTAGGAGTAAAAAAAAGGTTAGGGCCATTGTGTGCTCTTCTGCCTGCTAACCCACCCCCACCTGCTGGTCAGTAATAGCTTAGCATTTATTGCTTGTATTTCTGACTCAAGTGGTTTTATATAATAATTCTCTGTCATCTGGAGCACAAAGCACTAGGTCCACCATCGAAGTACTGAGGCTTCATACACTCTTAGATGTGCCATATTTCAGACAAGTCCTCTTGCTCTTGGGAAATCAAAATTTTGCAGATGCTCAGAATCTTAAATAAAAACATTCAGGAATCGAAGACCCTTTGTTAGAATGGGTAAAAGAAAAAATAGTTAGCAAGTTAGAAAGGATGGAGGGATGCATAGGAGAAAGAATATCTTCAATCTCCTCATTCTCTTGATTGTGTTTAAAAGATCTCAGACACTATTTCAAAGAGTGTTGATATCTTTATGTCCTACCCTCTAGCTGTTATGCATTGCTGTTAGAGCTTTCTTTGTGCATACGTGAGATATAATTCTCACATGATAACATTGATTATTCTGCAGAGGTTTTGGGTTGTAAAAGATTTAAGGTATCGGAGTCATGAGCATGCCTCACCTCTTTATCCTTGGAAAGTTGCTGGCTCTGTAAATAAAAATAACACCAGGGAATGAATACTAAGTAAGGGGCGAGACTTGCTGCAAATGGAATAACAGTAATAAGAAAACATTGACACTACAGACTGATGCATCTCCAGTAAAAATTTCTGTTCCAGATTTTAAAGTATATGAAAATATTGTGCATGTCCTGACGTTAATCTTGATTCAGGAAATGTTTCTTTAGTTTGGAGTATCATACGTGGCAGTTCTCTGTATGAAGATTGAGAGGAAATCCAGGGAATGAGACGTTTGTTGTCATGAAATTACTAAAATGTTTTTATACTTTCTATAAAGGGAATTAGCTGGAGGAAACAATATCTGGAAAAAAGATTCTGCTTAGTGGAGTAGACTTCATTTAAGGGCATTGATGGAAATAAGAAAGTAGATGGGCTGATTGCACATCCAGTCATGTAGAGAGATATGGCTATCAATGAAACGTGGCTTAAAAGGTTAGGGATGGTTTCTGGTTACAAGGTTTAAGGCAAGATTTTAAAATAGTCATTTTATCAGTTATAGCAACATAATAACAACGTAGTAAGGATTATGTGCTTAAAAATAAATCAACATGAAGCCCAACGCAGTTGAGCTGAGGGGAGCAAAAAAGCAATCATACTGTTGGGAATAAATGAAGATTAGACTCTGTCATCTAAACAGTTTTAGAGAAAAATGAGAAGTGTATAGGCAGATTTTAAAACATTAGGGAAGTGGTAGATGATTTCAACAATCCTGCAAACTGAAAGTCAGAGTTGGCAGCACCTTTAAAACCCATAGTCACAATTTCGGCAAGAGAAGGGGCCGTTCTAAACTAAAGGAGTTGCACCTGGAAGGGCCATTGGTAGGAACTGTAATAGAGCTTGATCTAACATGGCTTTGGGAAAGGACAGATGGACCAGGAGTCGGTTTTTTATTGAGGTACATCCACTTTTTCCAGACTGACAGATAACTTGGCAAAAATGGAGTGAGAATAGCTACTGTAAGATGTTAGTATAAAAACAAAGATAATATTTGAGGGATAGAGGTTTAAATATTACCAGTAAGAAAAAGCCTGGAGTTCCCAGATCTGAACCTTTCTGCATGTCTGGTAGCATGTTGGATAGGATAAGGCAAAAAAAAGGTAAATGGGTCTGATAGCAAGAGCTCATCAATATAGAATACCTGGAAGAATATTGAAAGTGTAGGGGTGAAATTAATAAAAAAAAAGGAAGTACATGGAAAATATATTGGCAAGTCAAATCAAGGCAAACCTAAAGCTGTTTTAAATATCATTCAAGAGACTAACAGAATTGTGTTTTGTTCGGAAACTGAGAAGCTAAAGTGTGGGCAAAAGTCAGATTGATTCTAAATGAATACTTTGTACCGTTCTTGATGAAGAGGATAGTAATGTAGACTTTGAACGTAGAAAAAGAGAGGAATATTGTGTATATTAAGCAGTGAGAGAACAACAATATGGTTTACAATAATTGATAGCTTGTAAATTGCTAGCTTCAAAAAAAGTAAATGAAGCTGTGGGTACTGGAAATCTGAAATAAAAACAAAGATTGCAGATTTAAAAATTTGGCAAGTGAGGCAGCATCTGTAGAAAGAGAAACTGCTAACGTTTCAGGTCTGGAACCTTCTGAATTCTAAATAGGAGACTGAAAGCTGTTAATGTGGAAGAATGGAATAAATAGACAATTTATAGAGCCAGTTGGCCTAATGTGTTAGATAGGAAAATTATTGGGAAAAATTATAAATGGCCCTTGCCAGTCTTCATTTTAAATGACACAGATTAATGATTACCAGCTTTTTTTTATGATAATTGTGTCTTACTAACTGGTTTGAAAGTTTGGAGGAGGTTTCAAGGAGGATAGAGGAGAATAATGTATGTGGATTTTCACAGATTTGCACAAACCAGACTGATCGGAACAGTCCATGTCTGTGTATTTTTCCACTCTGCCTCTGTATGATGCTGTGGAGTGTAAACTAGGCAGGTGGATGAAGTAGTTTTTATTTTGCTGGGCTCAGAATGACAAGTGTGGAAGCTGAAAATCTGTTGGCTGCCAGATTTCCTCCAGTTGTTGAAGTGAAAAATAAGGAAGTTCCTGCACTAGAAATATACATCTGCTTCCTCTGGCTCTAAATGTTCTAAAAATTATCCAGCTGTCTAAGAATATTAATACAGTTCAAAGAAATGGAGAGTGGCATATAAACAGTAAAGAAAAGGCAGAAAGTGATGGGCAGTGATAAACCATGTGTGTCTCAAACCTAGTAGGATTCCAAATGCAGAAGAAAAATCACACTGGTTAATTAGGACTAGTCAGTATCAGGTTATGCGAGATGAATTTACAGGGCTAATCATTATTAAATTTTTAAGGATAAAGGCAGTGTTTTTTGAAAATCACCTGTTAGGATATCACAGTAGAGACTAGTGATTTGGAAAATGCCACATTTGTACTAAGATATTTGAAGGATGAAGGAAAACAATAGGAATAAAGAGAACGGTTTCCCATTGGAATGTTACAGATGGTGTTTCCTTGAGCTGCTGTTAATCTAGATTTGGAAACTGAAGGATTGAAAGCTATAACCAGTAAATAATAACAATCAATAGGAAATAAAAATGCAAAGTGACCTTTGTTTGAAATGGTATCATTAAACGTAGAAAGACTGGAAAATTGAATTCCACACTGTTTGTATCTGGGGGCGTAGAATATTTAAACACAAGTTAAGATTCATTAAATTGACCCAAAAAATTCATAGAACATGGAATAGTACAGCACAGTACAGGTCCTTCGGCCACAATGTTGTGCCGACCCTTAAACCCTGCCTCCCATGTAACCCCCCACCTTAAATCCCTCCATATACCTGTCTAGTAGTCTCCTAAATTTCACTTGTGTATCTGCCTCCACCACTGACTCCAGCAGTGTATTCCACGCACCAACCACTCTCTGAGTAAAAAACCTTCCCCTAATATCCCCCTTCAACTTCTCACCCCTTACCTTAAAGCCATGTCCTCTTGTATTGAGCAGTGATGCCCTGGGGAAGAGGCGTTGGCTGTCCACTCTATCTATTCCTCTTAATATCTTGTATACCTCTATAATGTCTCCTCTCATCCTCCTTCTCTCCAAAGAGTAAAGCCCTAGCTCCCTTAATCTCTGATCATAACGCATACTCTCTAAACCAGGCAGCATCCTGGTAAATCTCCTCTGTACCCTTTCCAATGCTTCCACATCCTTCCTATAGTGAGGCGACTAGAACAGGACACAGTACTCCAAGTGTGGCCTAACCAGAGTTTTATAGAGCTGCATCATTACCTCGCAACTCTTAAACTCTATCCCTCGACTTATGAAAGCTAACACCCCATAAGCTTTCTTAACAACCCTATCTACCTGTGAGGCAACTTTCAGGGATCTGTGGACATGTACCCCCAGATCCCTCTGCTCCTCCACACTACCAAGTATCTTGCCATTTACTTTGTACTCTGCCTTGGAGTTTGTCCTTCCAAAGTGTACCACATCACACTTCTGCAAGTTGAACTCCATCTGCCACTTCTCAGCCCACTTCTGCATCCTATCAATGTCTTTCTACGATCTTCGACAATCCTCTACACTATCCACAACACCACCAACCTTTGTGTCATCTGCAAACTTGCCAACCCACCCTTCTACCCCCACATCCAGGTCATTAATAAAAATCACAAAAAGTAAAGGTCCCAGAGCCGATCCTTGTGGGACACCGCTAGTCACAACCCTCCAATCCGAATGTACTCCCTCCACCACGACCCTCTGCTTTCTGCAGGCAAGCCAATTCTGAATCCACCTGACCAAACTTCCCTGGATCCCATGCATTCTGACTTTCTGAATAAGCCTACTGTCTGGAACCTTGTCACATGCCTTACTAAAATCCATGTAGCTCACATCCACTGCACTACCCTCATCTATATGCCTGTTCACCTCAAAGAACTCTATCAGACTTGTTAGACATGATCTGCCCTTCACAAAGCCATACTGACTGTCCCTGATCAGAACATGATACTCTAAATGCCCATAGATCCTATCTCTAAGAATCTTTTCCAACAGCTTTCCCACCACAGGCGTAAGGCTCACTGGTCTATAATTACCTGGACTATCCCTACTACCTTTTTTGAACAAGGGGACAACATTCGCCTCCCTCCAATCCTCCGGTAGCATTCCCATAGACAATGAGGACATGAAGATCCTAGCCAGAGGTTCAGCAATCTCTTCCCTTGCCTCGTGGAGCAGCCTTGGGAATATTCCGTTAGGCCCCTGGGATTTATCTGTCCTAATGTATTTTAACAACTCCAACACCTCCTCGCCCTTAATATCAACAGGCTCCAGAACATCAACCTCACTCATATTGTCCTCACCGTCATCAAGTTCCCTCTCATTAGTGAATACCGAAGAGAAGTATTCATTGAGGACCTCACTCACTTCCACAGCCTCCAGGCACATCTTCCCACCTTTATCTCTAATCGATCCTCCTTCATTCCTGTTATCTTTTGTTCTTCACATAATTGAAGAATGCCTTGAGGTTTTCCTTTAACCTATTCACCAAGGCCTTCTCGTGCCCCCATCTTGCTCTCCTCAGCCCCTTCTTAAGCTCTTTTCTTGCTACCCTATATTCCTCAATAGACCCATCTGATCCTTGCTTCCTAAACCTCATGTATGCTGCCTTCTTCCACCTGACTAGATTTTCCACCTAACTTGTCACCCATGGTTCCTTCACCCTACCATTCTTTATCTTCCTCACTGGGACAAATTTATCCCTAACATCCTACAAGAGATCCCTAAACATCGACCACATGTCCATAGTACATTTCCCTGCAAAAACATCATCCCAGTTCACATCCGCAAGTTCTAGCCTTACAGCCTCATAATTTGCCTTTCCCCAATTAAAAATTTTCCTCTCCTCTCTGATTCTATCCTTTTCCATGATAATGCTAAAGGCCAGGGAGCGGTGGTCACTGTCCCCCAGGTGCTCATCCACTGACAGATCTGTGACCTGACCCGGTTCGTTATCTAATACTAGATCTAGTAAGGCATTCCCCCTAGTCAGCCTGTCAACATACTGTGACAGGAATCTGTCCTGGACACACTTAACAAACTCTGCCCCATCTAAACCATTGGAACTAATCAGGTGCCAATCTGTATTAGTGAAGTTAAAGTCCCCCATGATAACAACTCTGTTATTTAATGCACCTTTCCAAAATCTGCCTCCCAATCTGCTCCTCGGTAGCTCTGCTGCTACTAGGGGGCTTATAGAATACTCCCAGTAGAGTAACTGCTCCCTTCCTGTTCCTAACTTCCACCCATACTGACTCAAAAGAGGATCCTGCGACATTACCCACCCTTTCTGTAGCTGTAATAGTATCCCTGACCAGTAATGCCACCCTTCCTCCCCTTACCCCCCTCTATCCCTTTTAAAACACTGAAATCCAGGAATATTGAGAATGCATTCCTGCCCTAGTGTCAGCCAAGTCTGTAATGGCCACTACATCATAATTCCATGTATGTATCCAAGTTCTCAGTTCATCACCTTTGTTCCTGATGCTTCTTGCATTGAAGTACATGCACTTTAGCCCTTCAACCTTACTATCTTTACACCCTTTATTCTGCTTCTCTTTCCTCAAATCCTCTCTATATATTAGATCTGGCTTTACTCCATGCACTTCTTCCACTGCTGTATCGCTCCGGGTCCCATCCCTCTTGCAAATTAGTTTAAACCCTCCCGAACCATGCTAGCAAACCTACCTGCAAGGGTATTGCTTCCCCTCGAGTTCAGGTGCAACCCATCCAATCTGTACAGGTCCCACCTTCCCCAGAAGAGATCCCAATGGTCTAAAACTCTAAAATCCTGCCCCCTGCACCAACTCCTCAGCAACTGCCATCTCTTCCAATTCTTACCATCACTATCACATAGCACTGGCAGCAATCCTGAGAACGCCACCCTTGAGGTCCTGTTCTTCAGCCTTCAAAATTTTTGAAGAGTATGTAATGGTAGGTGATTGGATGTTTAAGAAGTAGACAATTTGACTAATAATTACTTAATGGACTGAAAAACAATGATTTTATTCCAAGTGGTTAGAGTGCATAATTGTCTTTAAACCATTCAAGGAATTTTAATGGATTTTTGTAACAGGTATAACTGTTTGCAAAGTGGAATATTAAAGCATTAAGGGAAGTGGACAACAATGTGGAATTAGATGTGCATCTTGGATTGAAATTACAGAGACTGTGTAATGCTGAGTTATGGGTCAGGGGAGGTTGGGAAAACATCATAGGGGAGAAAGGGAAGATAAATGAATTCATCTTTACCTCGCCAATCATTTCTGTAGTTTTGTGTATGAAAACAACTTGCATTTTATAGCTAGTAAATTGCAGTAAATTGTCCCATTGCATTTCACAGAACCAGTTAAATTTGCCATGATTGCTCGTTTGTATAGATGACCAAAATGTTTTTGTCAAAAACGCATGTCTTAACATCTTGAAGACTAGAGAAGGTTGGAAGGTTTTAGGAAGGACCTCTGGGTTTCACACCTAGGTAGCTGAAGGCAGTTACTAGTACTGGGGGAGAAAGAGTGTGTATGTGTGTGTGTGAGAGAGATAGAGAGAGAGAGAGTGTTATAGATGAGGAGATCAGAAAAGGGATTACAATAATATATATGTATACATTCAATATGCATGTACAATTTCTAGCACTTGTTTGAACTGTCAGTTTACAATACTGTGTATTATATTTTAAGAAATTATTTTAAATAATTTCAATATAGCTTCTTGGGTTTATACAAAATGAACCAGAACAATTTTCAGAATAATTGCAATAAGCTACTTGTGGAAAAATCTGAAGTTTACATTGAGAATGTTTTCTTCCATTTTCTATATGTGGTTAACTGATTTATTCATTTGAGAACTGCTGAAAAATCATTTCTGTATGCATTAATGTTAGTTCTAATTGTAGTTATTAACAGATTTATCATTTGACATCTCTGCAGACTGGCACACATCAATACTGCTTCTAAGTAACAAGAAGTCTTTTTTCTATTGTTCTAGCTCCTTGGTGAATTAGAAAAAGATCCAAAGCTAGTTTACCATATTGGACTGACTCCTGTCAAGCTGCCTGATCTGGTAGAAAATAACCCTTTGGTGGCAATAGAAATGTTATTGAAGCTAATGCAATCAAGCCAGATTACAGAATATTTCTCTGTACTTGTAAATATGGATATGTCTCTTCATTCGATGGAAGTTGTAAATAGGTGAGTTCTGTGCTTTGTTTTTCCCATCAATGTTAGCATTGCCCTGCTCAGGAACTTTGCACATAAGTGAGGGAACTACCCTTTACATTCCTCAGAATGTGCAAACTTGAGTATATTGACTGGCATCTTGTACAGTAAGAGGTTTATTTTACAAATGTTCTGTTGATTACTCTGTTCCCATTAAGCCTTCATTTGACATTCGCAGAAGTAATTCATGTGATGCTGGAAGTTTGATATTTAAAATGACTATTGCTTTTAAGATTTAACTCATCTGTCAACATGAAAAATATTTAAATTCTAGTTTGTTTTACTGTCAAACTCTGTGGCCAGGTTTGACTTTCAACTTAACTTAAATCTGGTCTTTCCTTACTTGATATCACACATGCTCATGTACAGGTCAGTAGATAGCTGGGGGGGGTTTGATGAAAATTAGTTACTCATGATATAATTTTCTGGTTTTGAAACTGATTACTCTTCTTGCTTGCTTTTTAGGTTAACCACAGCTGTTGATCTTCCTCCAGAATTTATTCATCTGTATATTTCAAACTGTATCTCCACTTGTGAGCAAATTAAGGATAAATACATGCAGGTAAATAAACTTGTCTATGTATTATTGACTTTTTTTGTAATTAGTTGCCATTAATGTAAATTGTATTTATATTCTTGGGTATTATTTGAGAACAGATACTTTGTTAGACATGTAACAGCAGGGTTGGCTGGCTTTGGGGCATACCACAGCAGATATGAAATAGAATAATTTCTGCTTCTTCCCCTTTGAGTAGTTTGCCTAGGACTGAAACTGGTAGGTTCTACTTGCAGTATGCATGATTAGTGGGTTTTTTGAGTTATTTATGGATTAACTTTATACCTTTAATCCTTTTCTGATCTTTTATTCTTTTCTGAAGCCCCCCCCCCCCCCGACCAACACAAAAATCAATATTTTGGAATTCTTTTCTTTGTAGAATTATGTAAAGCATCAAGATCTGAATATAAAAAGTAGCAGAAGTAGGCCGTACAGACCCTTGACCTAGACAGAGAGCTCTAATCTCTAGATTTTCAAACATCTGCCTTTCATAACTTGAATATGCTAAACATTAAAGCATGTGTATTGTTCCCAGGCAGGGAATTCCAATCTTTTTTTGTTGAAAGTTTTCCTTTTGTTGTTTAATTGGCTGGTCCCTTATGCTGTGACTAGGGCACAAGTTAGTTCTAATCTCTCCAGACTACATGCTGTACCTGGGGTTCAGAATCTTGCTTGTTGATTTGAATATAACATTTTTTTATGAACCTATTGCATCTTTAAAGTGACTCTTCCAGCTCCATTATTGATCAATTCTATTTCCCAAATATAGTTTAATATCGTATGCACTTCAGTTTGTCATGTGCTGTAAATTTTACCCCAGTGGAAAAATATTAGGACACAAATGAGTACCTTTGTACAGGTACATCTTAGACAACTACTAAAGATGGAGCAATCAAAATATTCAGATGACCTAAATTAAGAAGCACAGAGATGCACCAATAAGGCCAGAGAAACCTCATGGGATGACTCTGTGGCTATATTTGAAAACTAGAGTATGACTTAAGGCAGGATATTGTGTTTGGGTCAACATGATGGGTTAACAGCATTTTATGCAAATTCTGATGTAGATGACAAATATTTGGATCTTTAAGTTTAAAGATAATTTATCATTTGTAATTTTGTGTAATAAAGAAAATCAGATTAATTGTATTAGGCATGCGTAACTCTGTGGTGAAAAGTAATCTATGTGATAAACTATACACCACTGTTGCATCATGTATAAACAAATTCTTTTATCTTTTAGAATCGCTTGGTGCGCCTTGTATGTGTCTTCCTCCAGTCTTTAATCAGAAACAAGATAATCAACGTCCAGGACTTGTTCATTGAAGTGCAGGCCTTCTGCATTGAGTTTAGCCGAATACGAGAAGCAGCAGGCCTATTTAGGTTACTGAAAACACTGGATACTGGAGAAAATCCTCCGGAAGCAAAATCATCAAAATAAAGGAAGGCAATATTCACAACTTAAGACGGGAATACATTTAGAAATATTTCTGTGATTTCGGTGCACCACTGGAAAAATAACTAATTTTGTTTCAAAACCATAAGGCTTTCTAAGGCAGCAAATTTGCCCAAATGGGACCCGATTTATTTTCTTGTTATACAAGTATACAAACTGATACTGATTAACATCCTAAACATATTTTGGTAGGCTAGAGATATATAGCAATGAACATCACTTTGCTGACTTCTGTATCATTTGGGGTGGGATGTATTTTCTTTAAAAGAATACTAGTTTATTTCTTAACACCATATGTATAAACACGATGCAAGTTATCACATTCATCAAATGACTGAAAGCTCACAATGTATTAAAGTAATAGAGAGTGAACTTGAAATTTGAAACTTCATATTGATTATAAAAGTTTTATTTAAATTAAAATGCTGTAAATTGAAGCACCATATACTTTAGT
The DNA here is from genome assembly GCF_048418815.1 of Hemitrygon akajei. Classification (NCBI taxonomy): domain Eukaryota; kingdom Metazoa; phylum Chordata; class Chondrichthyes; order Myliobatiformes; family Dasyatidae; genus Hemitrygon; species Hemitrygon akajei. Next base: position 144,248,623 of record NC_133127.1, read on the forward strand.
TGTTGATATTTTTGTTGAGAGATGGAAATTACTAATCTAATTTTCAGGGCACCCTGATGAAATGCTTATGTTCTCGTAGAAATTTCACCCAAAAGCTGGGTTGCCAACAATAGCATTCACACCAGTTACCTGACATAGGAAAGTGAAAATCATACTTAAGAGTGATTTTTGGAAACATTACAATTGTATTTTAATTCATTAGGATCTGGGCATCACTTAAAAGGGTAAGTTGCCTAACTGGCTTGATGGTGGTGTGCCTCTTAGTGAAAGGACTTGGACAAAGCATTTGAGGGGTTGTTTTCATCCACTTATCCCACAGATAATGAATATCATGAGATTTAGTTGTCTGAATAGCCTAGGATTAAAACAACACAGGCAACCCTCTCACTCATACCCCCCCCCCCCCCCAACGTTATGGTAATTTGGATAATAAATTTCACCTTTACAGAATCTGTAAATAACGATCCAAAATTTTGACATGCAGAGTAAAATTCACCCATATTGATTTTTTTCTGCCATGAGCAGCTCCTTAAATTAATCCCTTGGCCTTTACTCCACCTTCAATAAGTCACTGAGCTTTAACCCATTATTCCCCTGAACTACTACATCTTTCTCCCATCCTCAAAATTCCATCCCTTACCCTGATATACTCTCTTCCTTAACCCTTTTCTAATCTATGAGACTTGAGTGTTAGAGGAAATGCCTCACAGATGGACTGTGTGGTAGAGCTGCACTCATAAGACATCTGGTCACAAGTCCTCAGGCTGGTGGATTTATAAGGCTCCAGTATTCTGGGCGATTCTTGGTCCCTTCTCTAAGAAAGGATGTAACGGCATCGGAGAGGATCAAGAGGAGGTTCACGAGAATGATCCTGGGAATGACGTGAGAAGCATTTGGCACATCTGGGCCTGGACTTGAATATTGTAAGGCCAAGATGGAGATGATATTTCCCTTAGAGGGGGAGTCTAGGATCAGAGGGCACAGCCACAGAATAGAAGGATGTCCATTTAGAACAGAAATGAGGAATTTCTTTAGCCAGAGGGTGATGAATCTGTGGATGGCTGTTGAGGCCAAGTCATTGGGTATATTTAAAATGGAGGTTGATAGGTTCTTGATGTGGTACTTGCCAAAGGTTATAGGGAGAAGGTCAAATGGGGTTGAGAGAGATAATAAATCAACCATGATAGAGTGGGACAGCAGACTCAGTGGGCTTATTGGCCTCATTCTGGTCATATGTCTTATGGTCTAAACCTTTTGTCTAATTTCTATGTACCCTTTAAAATGTATTTTAAATATTGCAACTATCTATCCACATCCTCCTCTGAAAGCTTGTACCACATATTACCATCTGGAAAAAGTTATTTCTCAGGTCCCCTTTAAATCTTTCCCATTTCACTTTAAAGTTATGCCCTCTAGTTTCAGACTTCCCTATTCTGTACCATTAGAAGGTGGTCCAAAACAGCACTGAGGAACAAACACCTCATCTTTCATCTTGCGAAAATGCTGCCTTCTGGACTTGATACTGAGTTCAACTATTTCAGTTAACTCTATTTTTGTCTGCATTTATCACCCATCTGTGACATCAGCTCAGTTTTTTTCCTGTTTTTGTCTCTGGGAATTGACATGGCCAGTTGGCTATACCCTTTTTTTTCTAACCTTGTTTATCTTTTGTTCTCACTCTGCAGCTCGCATTCATTCATTGATCAAATATCCTTTTTTTGCAGCATATCCCCATGATCACCTTGCTCTTCCATCAAAAACATCCTCCTCCTCTCATCCTCTCTGCATTTTAACAATCTTGTCTCTACCCCAGTTCTGCTGAAGAGTCTTCTACTTGAAGAGTTGACTTGTTTCTTTTCCCATAGACGTGGCCTGTCCTATTGAGTACAGTATATCCAGTGCTTTTTTTTCTTTTGGATTTCCTGCATTTGTAACTTCTGTTATTTTGGCAATAGTAATTAATGATCATGTAGAGTACCTGATTAAATCCACAGTTAAAATTATTCACTATTTTCAAAGAGTTTATTGTCCATATTTTCAATAACTTTTTCTCTGCCTACGGCAGTATGATTGAAATACTATTCATTTTATCTAGTGGCTGTAGCTTCATGCACAATACAGCACTCTTCTGCAGCATAGCCACCATCATTAATGAACCATAACTGCACTGCATACCACCCGCAAGCTCTTCCACAGCAATTTGCTAAGCTGCCTTAGCACCCTCAGCAATAATGAAGATGAGCAGTGTGTTCAAGCTACCCTCTAAATCGATCGCTGCTGTGGAAATACATTGCCACAAAGTTTTGAATCAAAGGTCTACCGAACATTATGAGAATAACCTTGCAGCATTTCTACTTGGAGTACAGCAATTCAATTGTGGCTCAATGGCAAGTCTTGATAAACAAAGTTGGCTTCACCAGTGGCATCCAAAGAGAGAGGAGTAGGAACACAGCCTATAACCTCTGGTCCTTGAGGTCAAAGAAATTGTGGGCTACACAAAATGATTTTTCCAAAACTTTGAAAATTTCTGATGTCATGGAGCATAGAATAGTAACATTCAGATCCCAAGATCATTGCTGCTGAGATGAAAAGAAATCTAGAGATGATCACTATCATTAACTATTACTATCTAATGGACGGTACACTGAAGCGGCATGCCTGTTTTTTCACCTTGAAGCTAGGTTGGTAGAGAAAATGGTTGAAAACCCCCTTCAAAGTGACAGTTGAGCAATATTAAGACACTAGCTAAAGAATATCCAAAGATACTTGGTTGAATGATGTTTGAACATTTAGAGGCATAGATCATTTGAGGCTAGGAGCAATATGCTACAGGAACGCTTTTAAAATAATGTGATACTATTAAGTAAGCCTTCCTTCAAACTAGGATAATGCTTTATTGGATATGAGAACTTAGCTTTAATACACATTTGCAGAAGCAAATGGCAGAAACGGAACTGGCCCAAGCAGTGGAGAGACTACCATGTGATACAGGAGATAGCTAAGGAAGACGATGACAATGTAATGAACCCACAAAAACACTGCTAAATCTCACAGGAATGTTAATAATTTACTAGATCCATTAAGGCCCCTTTTTTAAAAGCAAAAGCCTGGGTCAATACCAAAAACTGCTCCTGTGCGTACATTGACTGAACAGCAAATGCTAAAAGTCAACCTGAAAAATAATTGCTGAAATATCAAAATAACATCTAACATCATTGGGGATGTTCAACAAATTTTTAAGTGAAATTCAAATACAGTTGCTAGAAACAATTTTGATAAATTGTAAATATATTGAGTGGTAATTGGAACAAGTTTTTTCTTTGGTGAAGGAAAATGGATGAAATACCTACATTTTTTGGTGAACATCATATTTATTGTCAGCAGACAAATCGAGATGAAGATATGAAGTGGGAAGTTAAATGCTGTTACTCAATAGGGAACAGTGATGCTGGAACAAATATTTCTTCAACAAAAAGACCTCTACTGATCCTGATCCTATAGAACCAGTGACCAGTTAGAATATTCCATGCAATTAAAGAGTGATCCTAAACCAGATTAGATTCTTATCAAAGATGATCTAACCATAGAATCAAGACCAGTTAAGCAATGGAAAAAATTGTCAACGTTTATCTTTTCCACTCTTTCTCAAAGTACACCTGTTGTTTACAACAATGTATAAAGTTACTTTTGCTGCAACTATACCTGGGAAACATACAACTGCTAGTGGACATTTAGCTGAAATACCTGTGCCACATTGTCAATTAAGTCTGTATTCTTTATAGTATTATTTGAGTAACTTTTTCAATAAATGCATCAGGATACTACATTATAATACAGAAGGTCTGATGAGTTTTCACTCTAATTTTGATTATAACAAAAAGGAATTAAATTGAAGTTATAGGAAGTCAAAATTCAGGTCCAATTATTTTGAATTCCCACCTTTGCAAGAAAATATTTACTGTAAATGATAAGCTGTTCCCAAATTTGTAGTTCATTGCTAAATTGAACACTGCATTCCATTATATCAAGAATCTACAAACAAGAATGAATTATAATCTCTTTCAGCAGCATTAATTGAGGAGCAACAACCTTAACAACATGTATATAGTTCCAAGTAGTCCAAGTAAAGAGAGTGTTTTCTCCTTCTGGACTTCTTTCTTCATAATCATAATTTTCACGTGTGGACTGAAAGTAGCCTGTTCTATACAGCGGGAGATTTTTTCAGCCTTAATGTATAGTTGCACTAAAGTTGTAATGTTGGTTTAAATATTTTGTCCTCGGGTACCATGAGGAATACAACACTCACTCAGATTCATCTCATTATTTTCTAACAGTGATGAGTTTTATATTTGTGTATTTCTTATCTGATACTGTCTGTTTCTTATTACTTTTCCAAATGCACACCATATAACAACAGTTAGGAGGAGGAGACCATCTGGCCCATTGAGGCTGCTCTGCTATTCATGGACTCAGCTCTATCCCCTATTTTTCCCCACCCATAACCCTCAATTCCCCTACCATGCAAAATATATTTAGTGAGGTGCCTCTACTGCTTCTCTTGGCAGAGAATTCCACAGACTCACTACTGTGGGGGAAGAAACAGCTTATCTCCATTCTAAATCTATTCACCCAGTGGAAACAATTTACCTGCCTCTATCTTACAATAAAAAGGATAAATATGTTTAAGAACCCCTCTCATTCTTCTCAATTTCAGCATGTATAGCCTCTGGCAACTCGATCTCTCTTTGTAGGCTAACCCCAACATCAAGAATGATGGAACCCACATTCTAAATTGCTTATGTAACCAATGGAGGGTACAATAGGAAAATGAAAAGCTATGCTGGAATTTACACTTGCACTTATTGACTAGAAATTTGTAAATCAGGAAAAAATACAATAAAAATACATAGTTCAAAACATGTTTATTGCATGCATACAATTTCACTAATGGCCTGGTCTCCAAAACCTTGAAGAATCCCATGGTTATTTTCAGTCACTTTGACCTTAGAACTTTTACAAGTAACATCTTAAACTGCAGCCAGCTAGGCAGTCACTAATAAAATGGCAGACTGAAGCAAATTCCACTAAATGAGTTCCAGGCATGTAGCTTTATGCTAAACTTCTCACAACAAATCACCTTGGAATTTTTCTTTTTCTTACCTGCCAGATCCATCTCATACCCTCTCTTTGTCCTCTGATTTCCCTCTTAAAGTGTTTCCTTTTTTATATATTTATCAAGATGTTCATTTGTCCCTGACCTTTTAAACCCAATATATGCTTCCTTCTTTTTCTTAATTGGAGCCTCAGTACCCCTCATGAGCCAGGGTTCCCTAAACTTGCCAGCTGACCCTTCACCTAACAGGAACATGTTATTCATGGACTCTTAATATCACATTCTTAAAAGCTTACTCATTCCTTTCCCTTCAAACTGGCTCACTTTCAATTCTGTCAAAATAAGCCCTACTCCAGTTTAGGACACAATCCTGCGGACTTGTCCTATTTTTTCCATAAGTATCCTAAAGCTAATAGAATTATGGTCACTAGAGCCAAAGTACACCCTGACTGCCAATTCTGTAACTTGCCCTATCTCACTCCCTAAGAGGAAGTCCACTATTGCACCCTTCTAAGTCAAATTTTAGCAGATAGAACACACAACAGTACAGGCCTTCAGCCCACAATGTTGTGCTGATCTCTTAACCTACTCCAAGGTCAATGTAAACTTTCCCTCCCACATAAACCTCAACTTTTCTTTCATCCATGTCCTCTTTATATTAAATCAAGAAAATTTCCTGCGCACATTTCACAAATGCCACTCCATCTAAGCCCTTAACACTGGGTAGTCCAGGGAAGTTAAAATCTCTCACTAATACAACCCAATTATTCTTACAACTACAAGCATACCTGCTCCTCAAGTTCCCACTGACTATAAGGGTTGGGGCGGGATCTATGTTACAGTCGCATTAGAATGACCCTACCCCCTTCTTGTTTCTAAGTTCCTCAATATGACCTCAATAGACTATCTTCCAAGAATGTCACCTCTAATTATTACTGTTAAGTCCTTCCTTATTAAAAAGGAAACACCCTTCCTCACTTTCCTACACCTTTGTCATGCCTGTTGCATCTGTATTCTGGAAAACTGAGCTGTCAGTCCTGCACTTTTTTCCAGCCATGTTTCTGTTATGGCTATAACATCACAGTCTTCAGAGCCACTCCACACTGAGCTCTTCATCCTTACATTGAAGCAAATGCAGTTTAATTGGACATCCCTTTCCCTTCCTTCACTATGTTCCTTTGTAGTGCACAGTCTTATATCATTATATACTGTTAATATTGCACAAAATAGCAAAAAGGAATTTTGGTAGAATTCATTTGAAATTACTTGACACTTTTCACTGAAAGTAATAATGCAGTTTTGCAAATTACTAAGCAAAACCACAGTTCATGAAGAATTTAAGAATCATATTTTGCAGATTATACTTATTTGTTGGCATAAGGCACATAATTTTATTGCTCTGTTACATTAACACAAAGTAGAAGTACAAGATCTAACAGTAAGTTATCACGAATTTCAAATTCTGTACTTAAACAGGTTGATAAAGCTGCATCATTGTTTCATAACACAGAGGTTAATTCATTTTGTTATAATTGTTTTATGGAAAACTTTACCGATAGATCTGTAGAAGTTCTAAAGTACAGGTAATTCAACACAACGTTGGGCATCTCCAAAACATTTTAATCCAATTACATTTGATGTCTTTTGCAATGGTTGTGATAATTAAATGTTTAAACAAATACTTGGTTTATTATTCAATCTTTTTAGTGCACTTTAATAAAGAATTCATAGCTACAGTCACAATTAAAGTAGCACACAATATCCTTAAAATGGAATGGCTACTTAGTGAATCTATCAAAATACTACAAAAGGTAAAAGGACAAACAAGTACATTAATGTGCTGAAATATGTATATTGTATATTACTACTCCAGTAAGGATCATTGACAATCACAATCCGACAACTGCCTACAAATAACTCTCCAAACATTCATACCTGACAAATTGGCAATATAAATTCATTGAATATGTGCTAATTAATAAGCATATTTACAACAGTACCTTTCTAACCAAAGTAGAGAAAATAAAGACAAAATAGACACATGTAAAACCAGTGATTTAAGGTTCTATATTCCAGCATCACAAACAATAAGATTGCCAAAGGGATATCCAAGTCCCTTCTCTACTAAATAGTGGAAGAATAGGAATCTTGCTGAGAATAAGCAGGGGTCTCATGTATTACCATATCAACATATTTCACCACCTCTTAAGAATTATCCATTTTTTGTCTATACAGCTGAGGTTATTTTAACCAGTTAGAACTGCAAAGCGATTAATTAAAATATATGACCTAATATTTTGTGTACACACCAAACTGTATACAATATTTTCATTTCTTTTTCGAGAACCACAATGGGTTCTCATGCTGCAGGTCTTTGCCATTGTCCAATTTACTTCCTTCAGAAGTATTCATCTGGAATCTGGACATCCAATAGGACAGGGTGAATTGTCACTATTTATTTGATTTTCTAAACTTCCTTCTAGAAACCAAAGGAAAAGTGAAAGTTTTAAGCAAAATTTTGTCTTAAAAATCATCATATTGGAATCCACATTCAGCAAGCATACCTATTATGTCTTCGTAACAACATGGGAAGGATATTTTCTGTACATGTTACATGTACCAGTATTTATGTAAATACATACATGGTTTTGCTGCAGTAAAAACCTACTATGGCCTCACATGCTGCCAGTTCACAACCACCCATCTTATAGTATCTTGCACTAAAATTAACACCCTCACCCCTGATGGAACTGCTAAAAAAAACTGTGGGAATTTTAATAGCAGTATGAAGCATTGAACCTTTACAATTTTATATTTCAAGCATCACATGAAATTGTCCCTTTGCTGTGGCTAAGTAAAAGACTTCCAATGGCATCTAGAATGGAAAACTGGAACCTGGATGGAGAGTTGTGAGGCATATTTTTATATTGGACACAGATAATTTCACACATTTTACTCAGTTTCTATGACTTCGTTGTTTACACTTTATTCAGAAATGAACCTATTTTTCCTACCAGGCAGCTACAATAACCGAGTGGCATGCTTGTTCCTGCATTAGTCAGATACTGAATGTACACATTTATTTTTGTACTAGAAAGGCAGTAACATTAACTGCTGAACTTCCAGGCCATCCAGTAACAAATAAACTGTGACAAAATTCTAAGTCAGGATGCTGAGCAAATCGTGTGAACCTGCATGTGGTCATATTCCCAAGTGCAGAGGTCAGAGGTTTAGTGGATGCTATCAAAGTAGCTTAGCAAATAATCACAGTGCATTTTGCAGGTGGTACATAGTGCAGTCAAGTGCATTATGGTGGGTTGGGTAACAATCAAGCAGGCTATTCTGTCCAGGATGGTACTGAACTTCAGAAGCAGTTGGATTTGCACTCATCCAATTAAAGCTGGAGAATTCTTGGCTTGTGGTTTGGACATAGTGGTTGAATTCCATCATCCACTTCCATCCCTGCTTCTTCATCAGCTTCATATGCTTTCAGTTTTATATAATTTGCGAAGGCTTCTTGGATTACAATTTGTAGATAGGGATTGAATTCTGGTCTTACTTATTGCTTCAGATTTTAAAATTATCCAATTTGATATAGGAACTACTACAGAATGAAGTCTCAGTTTCTAGAACACACAAATGGAAGATCATCTCAAGAAAGTTAGTTTGGCAATTACTGGAAAGAGTAATAGAAACAAAATAATTCTAGCTTTTAGAAAACACTAATCCTGAGTTTCCCCACATCTTAAAAAAATTATTTTCAAGTACTCCTTTCATTTGTGTTACTTCATCTTGTTGAAGTACCTAATGGGAACTGACCTAATTAAAATTACAAATAATGTTTCCATTTTTCCTATTTTATTTGAACAGATACTCACCTCCTTAATCTACACCCTCTTAAAAAATAATTAACTTTGATAAACAACTTCCGTGTTCTGTGGATGAATGGTGGGCAGTCGGTAGGGCACAATAGGAGAAAATCAAAGATTGTACCTGACATTACTATTATTTTCCTGCAGACTGAAATGCACCCAACAAATAAGATTTGCTCAATTTTCTACCTTTTAACCTAATTCTATCTATGCATCTAAAACTTTGTAGGCTTTAAGCAACAAGCTTTTATGCTGTATTTAGTCAAATAGATGAAGAAATTTCATTAAAAGTTATTTTGATGAAATTTAAATGATGTGTGGGATAAGGATGAATTTCATAGATCTGTGAAATATATATTAAGGATGGTTTTCTATATTGTATGAAATGTCCATGCATCGCAGTCAAGTTCCTACTTCCCCTTTTCATTGGATAATTCAAAAAGTCAACAAACATCTAGTTTTTTTGACCTCTCAATGACCTACAGCAAACTAAAAATTGTTGAAACACAATCTATTATGCATTGCCAATGACACTGATTCTCAAGTGGCTCTCAGTCGTGCAATAATGCTACTATATCCATTACCAGTCCTACTGAAGGGTCTCGGCCCGAAATGTCGAGTGTACTCTTTTCCATAGATGCTGCCTGGCTTGCTGAGTTACTCCAGCATTTTGTGTGTGTTGTTTGGATTTCCAGCATCTGCAGATTCTTTCTTGTTTATGATATCCATTACAAGCTTTAGTTAACAACAAGCAACCAACAGCCTATCTATCATCCAGGTCCACCTCTACTTCTGCATCTCTATTTGCTTTTAATTTTATGTAACCTATGACAGTCTTCTTGAGGAATAACTGTATTATACCCAGACAGTTTTGAATAAATATACATACCAATTAAGGCTACAGCTTCATCCTCTTCCATTAATCTATCATCATGCTGTAAAGATTCAAAAGTTGGAGAGCCAGAGAACGCACTTGTTTCAGCTCCTGTGTCTTCTTGTAAAGAAGCACTTGGATTGCCAACTGGGATGTTGTCAGGTCTTGACTCTGGTACAACTACTTCAACATTTTCACATGTATCCATCTAGCACAGAAGTAACCAATGTAGTCAGCAATAAAAAAAAACCATTTTTCTTCCAATTACATCTCTGATCGAAATGATGATCCAAGAGATAGGTGTTAATGAAGATTAAATAGAGGAAGATGGAGAGGTAGATACTGAAAAGAGGAAAATCCAGAGCAAATCAAGATTGCACCACTCAGCTCTGTGCTGAAGAATTCCTTCACAGCTACTTTAGGTGTTGATCTTGTATCATATTCACCATCTCATAAAACTGATCAAACTTTTTTTCCAGTGCAGCACCTCCTCAGTGGAGTGCTTAAATGTCAGCCTAGATTTATGAACTCAACCTCTGGTGTGAGGTTTAAGCCTGAACTTTTTGACTCAGAAATATGAGCCGGAAGTTTATACTTAAAGACATCATACTTATTTTGTTAATTACTCATACAATTTTGCATCAAATGAATAACTAATTGCTCTATCCAATTATGTTTTCAACACTTACCATTAAGCCCAGTGCTTTAATGACATCGAGTTTGCACATTGGGCAGGTACGGTGCTCAAGAAGCCACGGATCAATGCACATTCGATGGAATACATGCCTAAAAATAGGTACAAATTCATGAATTGAGTGTAGTAAGTGCTAAAACTGATCACAAAACCCAGCCTGCCAGTTTTCCTGTCGTTTTCTTTGGAATTGATTTATAATTATTATGTGAATTCAAATACTGTTATTTTCATCCATAAAGAAAGGGATAATACAAAATCTAATCATCTAAGAATTTACTATTTCTATTCTGACAATGCTCCTATAGATGGATGTGAAATGTTAAAATAGTTACACTTGTGACATTAGGTATGGCTTGCAAATTTCTTTGTAGAACTTGATTGAACAAATCAGGATTCACATTATATTTTTCTAAGCAATAGGCAAAAGAAATGAACAATTTCTTTTCCTGGCCAGAGCATTAATCTTATTGACTTTTTCCATTCCTGACCTATTTTACAAGTTGTTATGAAAAGCTTAAAAACTTTAGAATGGCTTTTCAGAAACATGTCATTGATAATGATAGCATTATACAACTTGTAACCACAACTTGCAGAATGGACAAACTTCCTCCACAACACTAAGTAACAAGAGGTTACCACTACATTCCATCATTTGCCATGATGACAAGCAACATGGAGAAACACTGGAAGAAGACAGTGTTTCCATGCATCTGCTGACTTTGACCTTTGTAGTATAGGTCACAATTTGTGTGGTGTTGATGCACTTTGCAGGTCATGCACACTATGGTCACAATGTACCAATGCTGGAAGAAATAAACCTTTAGGATAGGGGATGAAGTTCTAAGCTTTGAGTTATTTGAGGTGCACTCATGCAAGCAAATGGTGAGGTACCATCGCGCGTGCCTTTTCGATGGTACAATGAAACAATTTCTAAAGCCGGATCCATAACTGCCAGTGGAAAATGGTTTGTGTGATGAATGCACAGATTTCCAATCTGAGATATGAAGGCATGCTTACATTGCCCTCATTGTCACAATGAAGATGAAGACTATAACATCAAGGTTATCAGGGTAGCTCAACAATCATCCATTTCCTCACTTTTTATTTAATAAACTTTTATTTATTATCAAATTTAAAGACTCTCAAGAAAATATTCCAAAATTCTTGTATCTCTCTTTAAAAAGTTTATATAAATGTTATCTTCATTAATGAAAATAATATTCTTTCACATGTCCTTTCAGGTTAAAATACTTAACACAAAAGGTTCATACTTGCACGGGAGAATTCGTACAACATCTCGGGATCGGTACACTTCAATGCACACAGCACAGCCTTCAACATCCAAATCAATTTCCTAACCGGGTTTAAAGTGTAAAGTTAGATAAAGCCACAATCTTAATTAGCAATTTTGGCATGGAGATGAGCTACACTCACTAAAGTAATATCAAATAAAGTGTTGAAAAAACAAAAACAAATTATATTTTGTAAATCATGTACTCAAAACACTACAAGTTTAATTTACTGGTATGCTTCTGTGGACTGTGATTATTTAGTTTTATATGACAGATTTAGCCAAATGTTTGCACTAGACTGATTCAGAAGTATGCTTTTGTTTGGTACTTTATACAGTGCCTGTAAAAAGTATTCACACCCCCCCCCCACCTTCCAGAAAGATTTCATGTTTTTTTTGTTTTACAACGTTGAATCACAGTGGATTTAATTTTGCTTTTTTGACACTGATTAACAGAAAAGACTCTTTTGTGTCAAAATGAAAACACATTTCTACAGATTGGTATACATTTATTACTATTATTAAAAACAAAATAATTGATTGCATAATTACTCACCCCCTTCAAGTCAGTATTTAGTTGATGCACCTTTGGCAGCAATTTATAGCCTTGAGTCTGTGTGGATAGATCTTTATCAGCTTTGCACATCGGGACACTGCAATTTTTCCCCATTCTTCTTTACAAAACTGCTCAAGCTCTGTCAGATTACACAGGAAATCACTGTGTTGTTCACTCACAGTGAACAACCCTTTTCAAATCCAATCACAAATTATCAATTGGATTGAGGTCTGGACTCTGACTTGTCCTCTCCAGGAAATTAACTTTGTTTTTAAGCCATTCTTGTGCAGCTTTGGCTTTATGTTTGGGGTCATTGTCTTGCTGGACAATACATCTCCAAGTTGCAGTTCTCTTACAGACTGCATTAGGTTTCCTCCAGGATCTTCCTGTATTGTCTGCATTCATTTTACCCTCTACCTTCACAAGCTTTCCAGGGCCTGCTGCAGTGAAGCATCCCCACAGCATGATGCAGATACCCCCATGCTCCCCAGTTCGGATGGTTTGTTTTTGATGACAGGCATACGCCAAACATAGCATTTGGTCTGATGGCCAAAAAAAATCTCAATTTTGGTTTCATTAGACCATAGCACCTTCTTCCAGCTGACTTCAGAGCCTCACACATGCCTTTTAGCAAACTTCAGCCAAGATTTCATGGGAGATTTTATTTCAACTGTGGCTTTCTCTTTGCCACTCTCCTATAAAGCTGCGACTGGTGAAGCACCCATGCATATGTGCAGTTTCTCCCATCTCAGCCACTGAAGCTTGTAACTCCTCCAAAATTGTCACAGGTCACTTGGTGGCCTCCCTGCTCAGGCAAGTTTACAGCTGTGCCATATTCTTTCCATTTCTTGATGATTGACTTAACCGTATTCCAAGGGATATTCAGCGACTTGGAAATTTCCTGACTTGCGTTTTTCAATAAACTTTTTGCAGAGTTACTTAAGAGTGTTCTTTCATCTTCATCGTATAGATTTTGCAAGTATACTGACTCACCAGACCTTCCAGACACAGGTGTATTTTTACTACAATCAATTGAAACAACTTGACTTTACAGTGATCCCTATTTAACTAATTATATGACTTCTGACACCAATTGGCTGCACCAGTGATGATTTGGTGTGTCATAATAAAGATGATGAATACTTATGCAATCAATTACTTTTTGTTTTATATTTGTAATTAATTTACATCACTTTGTAGAGATCTGTTTTCACTGTGACAAGGAATAGTCTTTTTCTGTTGATCAGCATCAAAAAACCCCAAATTAAATACACTGTGATTCAATGATGTAAAACAATAAAACATGAAAACTTCCGGGGGGGGGGGGGGGGGGGTGAAAACTTTTTATAGTCATTATATGTAAGGAAACATCCAAAAGGCACCTAGGAGAATTATCAAAGATCCAACTTTTAGTCACAATAAAAGATAGCAGATAAATTGATCAAAGGCTTGAATAGAAAGGAAGGTATTAAAGACGGTGTTTTCCTTTAAAAAAATCAAGATAGAGTTGTGAGTTTTAAGCACAGCTGCTAATGGCAGAATGATTAAATCTTGTTGAAAATTCAGAAATGAAGGAGTGCAGTGACATGCAAATCATCTTGAATGTGTGGATCAAATGTTAGTGAGAAAGAAGAAAAAGGATTTTAAAACCAAGGCAATTGCTGGAGTGGGAGCAATTGTAGGTCAAAGTACACAAGTCTGATTGGAAATGAAGACTTGAAACAGATTACAGGGGCTACAGTTTTGGAAGGATATACTTACGTAGGCTAACAGAATAATGGAAGAGTCAATTTTAGGAGTAGTAAAAGCATGGAGGAGGTTTAAAGGAACAGGTAATCTGAATCGGCGACGGTGGTGGTGCATCGAGCAATGCTATTAACAATACAAAGAATTAAATTCAAATGCAAATCAGATCAGACAATTAGATTGGATAGAATGATCATTGGAGAGCAAGCAGAGCAAACTGAGACAATGGCTTCCAGATCCTTGTACTTAAACTACATCCACACTAGACTGGATAATTTTGAAAACGCCGATTTCGCGTAAAAAGGATAGGCATCCACACTATGCATTTTAAAAATATCTCTGTCTACATTGAAACGCGAATCTCCTCCTACTGCGCATGCGCAGGACACATCTACCGAAAACAAGCGACATGTTTGGTGTGGAATCTTGCCGTAAAAGTGTGCGTTTGTGTAGTTACAGACTAGAAAAACTTAAAATGACGGAAAGCTGTTGGCTTTCGCACAGGTGAACTTAAAAGTAAAAAAAAAACATATACTGGAGCATATGGAGGCAACCGACAGGGAGTTCATGGACAGATTGACCCGGCTGACGACGAACATTTGAAAAACTGACTGACTCTGTTGCATTAATAAAGCACCTTGTTAAATGTATAAAACATGTCTGCATCAGTGTTATCTTGTATTTCCATACAATGTTACATTAGGCTGTTACACATCTATTGTCAGAGAAATACTTGCATAAATAGGTAAACCACCTTCATACGAGCATGGACAGAAAACAGGGTAAAGTGAGTATAGTATACTTATTTATTCAGTAAGTTATGGGTCAAAGTATTTGGTGAGTACATTTCTAACTCTTCTGGCTTCAGTCTCGTTGCCGTCTGTTCTGAAATTATTAGGTTGCGTTCAAGAAAATAATGAAATAGCACGCTGCCGTCTGACAGTGTTTTCAGAAGTCTCCGGTTACCAGTTCCACACTGTTCTGCCCAAGGAGCATCTTCAAAAGTACCACCCTGGAAAGCGTTTCTGGAAAGCTCCAGTTTCGGGGGACGAAAACGCCATTTTAGTGTGGACAGAGGGTAAAAACAAAGTGAAAAAGCTTTGGTTACTGATTTATCTGGCGTAGTGTGGACGTAGCCTTAGTTGCAAGAAATTTCTTTACAATTGCTAATGGGGTTGATGAAAACCAACTGCAGATGGTGGAAATCAAAAATAAGAAAATAAAATGCTGGAATCACTCAGCAGGTTCAGGGTCACATCTGTGCAAAGGAAAACAGCAAGTGTTTCAGTGGATTTGTGGAATAACGGTATTGTTCAAGGAGGTGGTGGTGAAAACAGAGCCGAGTGTGGATCCCGATCTTGGGACCTTGTGATTGATGAAAAAGATGGGGAAAAAGATGCTTCAGGGATTCTAATGGCAATGGCAAAATTGGAAATAAAAAGCTATTGTAGGCTATTCTCTGGCTAACGCTCAGTAAATAATGTGAAGCACACCTAGACTATAAAGGAGCCTTTAGGGACAACTGAGTCATCAACTGTAGTGAAGGATGCAGGTAGGCAATACAGTTTGTCACAGCCACTTTCAAAGAAAGTAACTTATTTTTGAGAAGGACATCTGGATTAGAGGGATTTAAACACAAGATTGAGGGAAAGACACACGGGATGCATCAATATGGTCAAGGGAAGAATGAGGGAGTGCAGAGAAAACACACAATCAAGTTTAAAGGGTATTTTGTTTCATTGACAGAAGGGATGGCAACACCACATTTTACAGGATTAGGGTATGAAGAATACCACAGTTTAAAATACCAATTTTCATTACACATGTTAATAATCTGTTTAGAATATATTCAAGTAAACAGGTGATAAATGTTATGAAAATTGTGAATTAGAGAGTAAGAAATAGGGCTGAATATGATTTAAGTTAACAGGGAATATTTTAAAAGATTTGGCCCAGTGTCAAAGGGAGTGGAAATAATAGGTACAGTCAAATCGGTCTTTGTTAAACAACAATAAAAAAGTTTTTGGCTCCGATTGTTGGAGGGTGGCTTAATACAGTACATTATGAAGAAAAGCCACCTTTGCATTCCTAGATATTCTTGAAATAACTGAAGATGTATGCTATGAAGAATTGCTATGCAAGAGAAAATAACAGTTTTGCAGAGGAGGACACAAGTGATTTCAGAAAGGTTGGGATTTAGCTCAACAGAAGCTGCAAAGATGACATGATGAGTAAGAATATTTGGCTTCAAGGCGATGGATTGCAATAAGACACACTTCTCTTAAAATATTAGATTGTATCATTAGGAGATAAGTTCCCTATCTACAAAGCTACACAAGATATGTAGCATAGAAAACAATCAAATGCAGTACAGGAAATAGTGAGTTTAAAATTAAGTATCTCCATGTTTCAATATTATCAGATGAAAGAAACTGAGATGAACAGAAAGATCATTTTTATTAGCAGAACCCTACACCACGGGAGGGGCTTATGACCTGCAAGCAGTTAAGTTAAACTCTCCAACACGGCTTACCCGATCTCCATGTCTGACAGTATGAAGCTGAAGTTTATTGATAGCCTTCCTGGCCTCTTTCCTGCTATTCTTATTCTTCTTGTTCTGAAACATGATTAAAATTGATATTTAAAACTCATCTTCATGTTGATGTTACCAGAGCAATGGTCATATTTCCTTAATGCATAACCACATTAAGCAGGTTTTGCACAAATCATGTTTCAGGTAATTGAAAAGCCCAAATATTGGTACCAGATGGATAGGTTAACATTTCTCAGCATTCTCTGGCTAATGCTCTTATTAGGTTTATGACCATCCTGCTGGTATGGAGTTACTTTTAAAAAGAACAGGAAGTATTAAGTCGAATACTATTTTAAATTATGTACCACAGCCCAACTACGTTAATCTTGGTTTATAAATTTCGGAGCAAGTGCTACACCTGCCCTTATGCTTCCTCTCTCACCACCATTCAGGGCCCCAGACAATCCTTCCAGGTGAGGCGACACTTCACCTGTGAGTCGGCTGGTGTGGTATACTGTGTCCGGTGCTCCTGGTGTGGCCTTTTATATCTTGGTGAGACCCGATGCAGACTGGGAGACCATTTCACTGAACATCTACGCTCTGTCCGCCAGAGAAAGCAGGATCTCTCAGTGGCCACACATTTTAATTCCACGTCTCATTCCCATTCTGATATGTCTATCCATGGCCTCCTCTACTGTCAAGATGAAGCCACACTCAGGTTGGAGGAACAACACCTTATATACCGGCTGGGTAGCCTCCAACCTGATGGCATGAACATTGACTTCTCTAACTTCCGTTAATGCCCCTCCTCCCCTTCTTATTCCATCCCTGACATATTTAGTTGTTTGCCTGTTCTCCATCTCCCTCTGGTGCTTCCCCCACCCCTCCCCTTTCTTTCTCCCAAGGCCTCCCGTCCCATGATCCTTTCCCTTCTCCAGCTCTGTATCACTTTTGCCAATCACCTTTCCAGCTCTTAGCTTCATCCCACCCCCTCCGGTCTTCTCCTATCATTTTGGATTTCCCCTTCCCCCCACTACTTTCAAATCTCTTACTATCTTTCCTTTCAGTTAGTCCTGACAAAGGGTCTCAGCCCGAAATGTCGACAGTGCTTCTCCTTATAGATGCTGCCTGGCCTGCTGTGTTCCACCAGCATTTTGTGTGTGTTGTTATAAATTGCTTAATCTATTTCATGAGTTTTCAAAAAAAGATAAGCACAAAAAAACTGCATTAGAAATGCAACACTTACAACTGAAATGGACGCTAGGTTACAAAGCCCACCTAATGTCTTTTATAGGACCAATTCACAAAAGAAACTGGCCCACATGCATCAGTCACTAAGGTAACCAAATCCATGAACGGGTTTCATTGTGGGGCTGGAGAAAAGAGTATTAAGAATACATTTGGAGGAACTACCCAAACATGAGAAAGTCTGCAGATACTGGAAATCCAAAGCAACACACACGAAAAAAAATGCTGGAGGAACTCAGCAGCTTGGGCAGCATCTACGGAAATTAATAGATAGTCCACATTTAGGCCTGAGACCCTTCTTCAGTTCTGAGAAGGAAGGGGGAAGATGGCAGAATGAACAGGTGGGGGTGAGGGTGAAGCCAGGTGGGTGGGAAAGGCCAAGGGCTGGAGAAGAAGGAATCTGATAGGAGAGAACCATAGGAAAAGGTAAGAAGGAGGATACAAAGTAATAAGCTGGTGAGAAGAAGTAAAAGGTCAGAGTGGGAAATAAAGGAGGCGGGGGGGGGGAGAAGGTGGAATTTCTTCACTGGAAGGAGAAATTGATGTTCATGCTGTTATGAAGGTGGAGCAACTCTGAGGGGCCGAAGGGTACAAAGTCGCCCCCTCCTTTTTGAGAATTGCAAGATCGCTATTAATTCGGGTCTGGGACCCAGGAAATGAGAGAGAGAGACACAGAATACACAACCAGGTGGAATGTCTCCTGACATAAGTGGAACGGAACCACTGATTACTGCCATTGTCTCTTGGAGAAGGAATTGTGTACTGAGTACTGTACTATTCATTGAAACCCCTCAGGGGACAACCAGAGTGGTCTGGTTGAGGGATTGCATCATCCCAACCTGATTGACATCTGAGACCCCCTGAGTGAGGATAAAAGAGGGGTCTGGGGAACACCCCTTTAGATGCACCAGGAGAAACGCTAGAAATCCAGTGACAGTGTTTTATAGTGAAAGCCGGTGGGAGCTCGTGTGCGCCTTCCCTTGCCTGAGTGGCGGGCTCATCACGGAAGAACGGTTTAGCTAAAGGAGAGGGCACACTCGAACGGCCACGACAACGAGACACCTGACGGATTGAAATCATAAAGGAAAGCTGGCAAGTTTCTCTCCCTCTCTCCAACAATTACAACACAGCGACGAACAAACGGCTGCAGCCTGTGTGAACTAAAGCGAACTTTAGATTTCCATCGGACAATTCATTATCCCCTAGACAAGGATAGAGCTTGTTTCTTATTGATTATTATTATCCCCGCACTTTTAGGTTTAGTATTGACGACATATATTATCTGTATATTTGCATTGATATTATTTTTGTGTATTTTTACTAATAAATACTGTTAAAAATAGTATCATCAGACTCCAACGGACGTCTCTATCTTTGCTGGTAAGTAACCCAGTTACGGGGTTCGTAACAACGTGAGGCCTCGTCTCGAGATTTGATACCAAATTAGAGGGCCAGTAAATCGGGCTTTTAAGTCCAAACTTGGATCTGGTTGCGCAGGTAACCAGACGGGAAACCAACAAAGATGGACGTAGACGAATTTATAAAAAACCCGACTCCGGAGGCGCTAGAGGCTGCCACAAAGTCAGACTTGATAAATATTGCGAAAGGACTAAACCTTGCAGAGGTGAGGTTGTCAATGAAAAAGCGGGAGGTGCGGAGGACCATAACTCAGAATTATATTGTGAAGAATGTGTTTTCGGCTGAGGTATTGGAAAATATCCCTGAAAAGGTACCAGCTAGTGGGACGGCTCAGTTAGAGTTGGAGAAATTGAGGCTGGATGCGGAACAGAGGAAAAGGGAGTATGAGATCCAGCTAAAGGAGTTAGAGGTGAAAAGGGAGAAGGAAAGAGCTGAAAAGGAGCAGGAAAGAGCTGAAAAGCAGATGGAGCATGAAATTAAGTTAAAACAGCTGGAAGCAGCTGAAAAGGAGAAGGAAAGAGCCGAAAAAGAGAAGGAAAGAAATGAAAAGGAGAGGGAGTATGAGGAGAAGGAGGAACAGAGGCAACATGAGCTGGACCCGGAGAACTTAAGGAAAGAGCGAAGAGCTCAAGGGCCAGACCGAGAGGAGAGATTTAATGTTAGTAGGGAGTTTAGGTTAGTACCTCCGTTCGAGGAGACGGATGTTGATAGTTATTTCTTGCATTTTGAAAAGGTGGCAGTGAGTCAGAAGTGGCCCAGAGATCAGTGGGTGGCGTTGTTACAAAGTGTGTTAAAAGGGAAGGCACAACGGGCATATGCGGCGTTGTCTATGGAGGAGGAGGAGTCTGAGAATTATGAGGAAGTAAAAGAGGCCATTCTTCGGACCTATGAATTGGTACTTGAGGCCTAGAGACAAAAGTTCAGAAATTTAAAGAAAGTGTGGAATCAGACGTATGCAGAGTTTGCCTATGAGAAGGGTGTGCTCTTAGATCGCTGGTGTGCAGCAGAAATAGTGGAAGAGGATTTTCGGCATCTCAGGGAGTTAATTCTGATTCAGGAATTTAAAGGTTGTGTTTCGGATGATATCTGGATGTATTTGAACGAGAAGCTGAATAAGTCCGTATCCGAATTTGCTAGGTTTGCAGATGAATATGCCCTAACCCACAAGACAAAGTTTTCCTCGAATAAGAGTTACCAGAAAGACCGTGGGAACGGTAGAGAAAGCCCGCCGGCTGAGGCAGAAATTCAGCCGGGAGCTAGTGGTAAAAATGAGGAGGAAGAAAGGCAAGACGGCAGGAGGGGTCCTGGCTTGACCTGTTTTAATTGTGGAAAGGTGGGTCATATTGCATCTAAGTGCTTTGCTCCGAGGAAGGAGACAGGAAAAGGGAAAGCAGCAGTCCCTACAGAATGTATTGTGTTGATCAGTAAATCAATGAGAAAGCCCCAGGTAGGTAGAATACGAGAGGGGCGTGAGAAATTTATTTCAGAAGGGACCGTGTCTGTGAAAGAGGAAGAAACACCAGTTCCAGTGCGGATCTGGAGAGACACTGGAGTTGAGCTGTCATTGATTCGCAGTACGGTACTAGATTTTGGTCCCAAGACTGGAGAGGTAGCTTTGAGAGGCATAGGAAAAGGGATAGAAGCTGTGCCTTTGCATAGGATCATTATAAATTGCGAGCTGGTATCTGGACCAGTTGAAATAGGGGTGTGATCAGAATTTCCGAGAACTGACGTAGACATCCTTCTGGGTAACGATTTAGCTGGTGGTGAAGTTTGGTCGGCCATGGAGCTGACGAGCCAGCCTGTAAGTGTTGAGGACCCGCCCCTAGGTTCCAAGATCTATCCCGCATGCGCGACCACTCGCAGCATGTCGAGAAAGGCAGCTGAGAAAGAGACCAGTTTAATTCAGGCCAGTATCGATTTGGCTGAGACGTTTTTACCGACCCTGTACCAAGAGGGGTTAGAGGATGGTAAAACGGAGAATAGGGAGGTGAAAGAGAGTAAGGGAGAGGAGGTAGACCTACCCTTAGCCAGGAGGAAATTTATAGAGGCACGGAATAAAAATGAGAAACAGATAAGGCTGTTAGAAGGTCCAGGGTTGGACATGGATGATCTGTCCGGCTTGACAGAACTGTTTGAAGAAGTTGAAAATTTCAAAGGTGTTCCCGATAATGAAATGAGGGCAGTCCTAGATGAAAAGGATGCCATTACCATGAAGAAGTCTGCTGGGTTGGCAGATGAGGTTGTTTCAGCCCGCCGGGTTGAGTTTACTCCGGAAGGGAGTTGCCCAGAGAGTAACTGGGAGGATCAGGGGAACTTAGAATTTGAAAAGGGGACGGGTATTGAAAGCCTGGAAGAGGCAGATGTCCCGTCTGAGTGTGTTCAAGATGTGGATGCACATGGTACTGAACCTAGTAATGAAAATCAGGAAAAGTCTGAGGTATTTGATTCAGTTAAAAAGGAATGCAGTCCTTGTGGGTCAGATGGACTTGGTTCAGTGAAGAAAGGGTTAACCTTGGTAATAGT
The DNA here is from genome assembly GCF_048418815.1 of Hemitrygon akajei. NCBI lineage: Eukaryota > Metazoa > Chordata > Chondrichthyes > Myliobatiformes > Dasyatidae > Hemitrygon > Hemitrygon akajei. The sequence continues at coordinate 144,270,495 of NC_133127.1, forward strand.
GGGAAGTGAGAATTCCCAGTTGTTTGTGTTCGAAGGTGTGTCAAAAGTTAGTGAGGAGATAAAAGGTGGTGATGTGGATATTATTATTGAAGGGAAAGGGAAAAGTGTAGTTCCTGAATTGAATGAAGAAAATTTAAAGTCTGGATTGGTGTCAGAAGCAGTAACCAGGCTGAAGGGACAATGGCTTGTTAACACGGTGCCTGCGAATCAATTACAGGTTGATTTGGAATGTAAAGGTGCCCCCCGCGCTATTGTTATTCAAGAGTGTGCTGTGAAGAGGCAGAATTTGAAATGTTGTTTGGACAAAGAGGGATCGCTTGCAGATATTAAATTGAAAACTAATAGAATGAAGGGTCCTGAAGATGAAACTAACGACTTGCTTAAAAATAAAGAATTGTGTGGAAGTTCAGCCAATGGGCTAAGTTTGGAAAATATTGTTGATAAAATAACTCCTATGAAAGGAGCATGCAAAAGTCTATTCCACATTGGTACGCAAGCTAACCACGTGGGAGTTAACTGGAAAAGGGGCGAGGGTTGATGGGATGCCACTTTAAATAACAGGACCTGGTTTTAAGGGATTTTGACAAAGCATGTAAATAATAAAGACAACACCATGGAAGATTGACTGTTAAGTTTGAAAGTAAAATAAAGATTAGTATTTGCATAAACTTTTGTAATATACACATAAGCTAAGATCACAACTCTTTAGTTTTGTTTGCTGAAGAAAAGGAATAAAAATAAGTGGTTATTAAATCGGAGTCTGATGCTACAGGAATTTATTAAGGTACAAGATATTAAGATATTAAAGGAAGTGACAAAGTAATCGCTAACTGTTTAGATGCTGAATTGAATGTATAACTGTATTACTCTGTAGTGAAAAAAAAACTCTTTTTGTATTGTGTTAGATTCTGAAATTCTGTAAGACTCTGTATTAGTTAATTTTTACCTGTGGCAAAAATCCTTAGAAGGATGGGGGTGTTACGAAGGTGGAGCAACTCTGAGGGGCCGAAGGGTACAAAGTCGCCCCCTCCTTTTTGAGAATCGCAAGATCGCTATTATTTCGGGTCTGAGACCCAGGAAATGAGAGAGAGAGAGACACACAGAATACACAACCAGGTGGAACGTCTCCTGACATAAACAGAACGGAACCACTGATTACTGCCATTGTCTCTTGGAGAAGGAATTGTGTATTGAGTACTGTACTATTCATTGAAACCCCTCAGGGGACAACCAGAGTGGTCTGGTTGAGGGATTGCATCATCCCAACCTGATTGACATCTGAGACCCCATGAGTGAGGATAAAAGAGGGGTCTGGGGAACAACCCCTTTAGACGCACCAGGAGAAACGCTAGAAATCCAGTGACAGTGTTTTATAGTGAAAGCCGGTGGGAGCTCATGTGCGCCTTCCCTTGCCTGAGTGGCGGGCTCATCACGGAAGAACGGTTTAGCTAAAGGAGAGGGCACACTCGAACGGCCATGACAACGAGACACCTGACGGATTGAAATCATAAAGGAAAGTTGGCAAGTTTTTCTCTTTCTCTCCCTCTCTCCAACAATTACAACACAGCGACGAACAAACGGCTGCAGCCTGTGTGAACTAAAGCGAACTTTAGATTTCCATCGGACAATTCATTATCCCCTAGACAACGATAGAGCTTGTTTCTTATTGATTATTATTATCCCCGCACTTTTAGGTTTAGTATTGACGATGTATATTATCTGTATATTTGCATTGATATTATTTTTGTGTATTTTTACTAATAAATACTGTTAAAAATAGTATCATCAGACGCCAACGGACATCTCTATCTTTGCTGGTAAGTAGCCCAGTTACGGGGTTCGTAACAATGCCATCAGGTTATAGAGGACCCAGACGGTATATAAAGTATTGCTCCTCCACCCGGAGGGTGTCCTCATCTTGGCACAAGAGGAGGCCATAGATCAAAATGTTGGAATAGGAATGGGAATTGTAATTAAAATGTTTGGCCACTGGGAAGTCCCGTTTGTGGTGTGGAGGTGCTCGTTGAAGCGTTTCCCCCCAATTTACGATGGGTCTCACTAATGTAGAGGAGGCCGCATCGAGAGCACCAGACACAATAGACAACCCCAGCAGGTGAAGTGCTGCTTCACTTGGAAGGACTGTTTAAGGCCCTGAATGCAGGTGAGAAAGGAACTATATGGACAGGTGTAGCACTTAGGCACCTTGTGGGGATAAGTGCCAGGAGGGAGATTAGTGGGGAGGGAGCAATCCCTGCAGAAAGAGGAAATGGGGGGGGGGGGGAAGGGAGGTAAAGATATGTTTAGTGGTAGGATACTTTTGGAGATGGTGAAAGTTGCAGAGGATGATGTGTTGGATGTGGAGGCTGATGGTATAGTAGTAAGGGCAAGGGTAACTCTATCACTATTAAGGTGGTGGAAAGATGTGGTGAGTGCAGATGCACGGGAAATGGAGGAGATGCGGAGCCGCATCAATAATTGTCAATTATTGTCAATTTTCGAGGATGTAACCAGGAAGTTAGACAAGGGAGATCCAGTGGATGTAGTGTACCTCGATTTTCAGAAGGCATTTGATAAGGTCCCACATAGGAGATTGGTGGGTAAAATCAAAGCTCATGGCATTGGGGGGGAAGACGTTGACATGGATAGAAAACTGGTTGGCAGATAGAAAGCAAAGGGTAGTGGTGAATGGGTGTTTCTCGGAATGGCAGGTGGTGACTAGTGGGGTGCCACAGGGCTCGGTATTGAGACCACAGCTGTTTACGATTTACGTCAACAATTTAGATGAAGGCATTGAGAATAACATCAGCAAGTTTGCTGATGATACTAAGCTGGGTGGCAGTGTGACATGTGATGAGGATGTTAGGAGAATTCAGGGTGACTTGGATAGGCTGGGTGAGTGGGCAGATACTTGGCAGGTGATGTTTAATGTGAATAAGTGTGAGGTTATCCACTTTGGGAGTAAGAACAGGAAGGCAGATTATTATCTGAATGGTGTAAAGTTAGGTAAGGGAGAAATACAAAGAGATCTAGGAGTCCTTGTTCATCAGTCACTGAAGGTGAATGAGCAAGTGCAGCAGGCAGTGAAGAAGGCTAATGGAATGTTGGTCTTTATTACAAAGGGAATTGAGTACCAGAGCAAGGAAATCCTCTTGCATTTGTACAGGGCCCTGGTGAGACCACACCTGGAGTATTGTGTACAGTTTTGGTCTCCAGGGTTAAGAAAGGACATCCTGGCTGTAGAGGAAGTGCAACGTGGATTCACGAGGTTAATTCCTGGGATGTCAGGACCGTCTTACACAGAGAGGTTAGAGAGACTGGGCTTGTACACGCTGGAATTAAGGAGATTGAGAGGGGATCGGATTGCAAAATATAAGATTATTAAGGGATTGGACAAGATAGAGGCAGGAAATATGTTCCAGATGCTGGGAGAGTCCAGTACCAGAGGGCATGGTTTGAGAATAAGGGGTAGGTCATTTAGGACACAGTTAAGGAAAAACTTCTCCCAGAGAGTTGTGGGGGTCTGGAATGCACTGCCTCGGAAGGCAGTGGAGGCCAATTCTCTGGATGCTTTCAAGAAGGAGCTAGATAGGTATCTTATGGATAGGGGAATCAAGGGATATGGGGACAAGGCAGGAACCGGGTATTGATAGTAGATGATCAGCCATGATCTCAAAATGGCGGTGCAGGCTTGAAGGGCCGAATGGTCTACTTCTGCACCTATTGTCTATTGACTAAATGGAGAAAAGTGATAATACTATAATTTTCTGTTTTCAGTTTGTGCCAGAAGGATGGTACTATCTAATTTTACTTCACTTCTTCCCAATACCTTGCTATTTTTGCATGAAAGGGAAAGTCAATCCTCTGCTTGAATGGGAATTCCAAGCTGATTAGCTAGTCAGCCTAGAAGAATGCAAGACTGAACTCTCCAACATCATTTCCGAACTGGTGCCTAAACTTTAAAAGCTTAGGCTTTTCTCTCAACCCTAGTTTTCTTTCAAAGCATGTCCTCACGTTGTAGTACACTTCTACAAAAATAACATAGCAGCGGTCAACAGATCAGACGGCATCCATGAGAGATTCAGCGTTAACATTTTCAGTCTATCATCTTTCAGAACATTTCAGAAATAACACAACTTTTAACACTCCAGAGACACTGATGATCTGCCAAATATCCACAGGATTTTCTATTTTTGTTTTAGATTTCCAGTATCTGCAGCATTTCACTTCTGGATTAATTTTGAAGATACCAGTTGTCTCATTCAATTGACAACTGTGCTATTCAACCATTTGATAATTTTTACTAATTCTTTTCAAGGTATTTTTAAATAATCTGAAATCAACCTGTTTCAACATCATTTACTTGCATCAAAATCAGAAGACTTTAACAGCAACCTATTTAACAAAATTTCAATTTTAAGTTCTTTCTCAATCACTGCAGTTTGGATAAATATTTCAAGGCATTCAATATTTTACAGTGACATTAATACATGAAAGAGTTCCAAAGTTAATTTTTTATCACTGTATTTGCATGTCAGAAGTAGATTTACAAGGAGCCATGCTAGAGCTAAAAATAGATCAAGAATTAGACGGAGCTGTCAAAAACAACATGTGCACAGCATTTGGCAGGTGCATGATGACATCAACAGACTCGAATGCAGTTCATTCACCTTCTGTGCTTTATGAGAGCAAAAAGGAAAGGAATCTTTTTAGATTTAATCTAGAATTATCAACAAAAAACTGATTATCAGATAAAGATAAAAAGTTTAATTCCATTTACATTTCTTTGATAATGAAGTAGCCAGGCCCACATAGGACAAGACCTTGACAACATTCAGGTCTGTGTTGGCAAGTGCTGAATTTCATTCCTATGTCACAACGAACATTTCTAAAAAAAAAAGTCTAATCACCTCCTCTCAACATTCAAATGCTTTACTATCAAACTTCTACCTTTAACACTGAGGGATCACCACTGACCAGAAACTTGAGTGACCAGATATGTAAAAGCTGTGGTAACAAAAGCACATCAGTGGCTGTTTATCCTGTAGCAAGCTTCTCACCTCCCAAGTCACGCAAGTTTTTTTTAAGGATAGTATGTTGGACCATGGATGAATTCAACTCCGATTCTTAGAAAATGAATAAACAACAATACAATTATTCAGTTGATTGGACCCAGTGCTGAATACTGATCCCCTCTATCACCAATGCAATGTGCACTATCTACAAAAGACAGTGCAGTAACTTTGTCAGCATTAAAATAAAAACCTGAGAACAGAGCAATAACCACCAGAAATACCACTACCCACACATTGTACTTAAACAGATATGAAACCAAAAGTTCAATATTTTTGTGAATTAACAAAGTCTTTTAAAGCACTTTTAGTTGTAACCCATGAAAATTTACCTGGCTTGAAAAGGATGATCCTGCATACAGAAATCTCTGAATATAGTAGAAGATGAGCCAGGCTAAGGAGATGATCATCATTGTTATGAAAGCAATAATAACAAACACAACGGATTGAGAATTCATCCACTCCTCTACATGGCGGGAACCGACAGAGATGGACATTATCACTGGGATACCTCGATGGACTAATTCCAGTATTTCCAAACCCTTTGAATTGCCGATCATGATAGCAACAATATTTCTAGTTCCTGAAAATAAAGAAAACAGAATAAATATTGATGACAAACACTATTCAAATGCATGAGAAAGACAAAAGAGGACAGCTCAACAGAATGAACCTTAGATGAGAAGAGAGATAAGACATTAACATTAAATGTTTTTTTTAAATCAAAGCTGACATGTTTAATAACATGACAAATTTATGTTATGAATAATATGGCCAAAATAACATCATGGCTTGGAGATGGGACTCCACCCAAAGATTCTTACCATCACAATTAACTAGAGCTATTCCCTTGCATACTTATCTGGCTGTGTATAACCACCAACTATAACAGGACAACTGCATTGCAGGAACTGAAAGTAGGAAGTTTCAGAACATCTATAATGGATGAACATTGCCAGGAATGTAGCTGAAATGCAGCAATGATTTCAGAACTGGAAGAACAGTCACAGAAGAATAATTATCACTTTGTGGCAGTCTTAATGCATATGCACAGGGGAGGACGATGCACATGAACCAAAAAGGTGGTGGGGTGGGGGGAATGTGACTTTGCAACAATGCCAAATATACAAGGTTTTAATAATTCAACACATAGCATTCTGGAACAAGCTACCTAAAAGAAGCACCAATGGGAAGAGCTGCAATTTACAGAAACAACCCAGTGTAATCTTTGACTCCAAGATTACATAATAGTGCCGCATTAAATTCAATAAAACACATCAGAGATACCCTGATAAAACAGTACAACAGTCCTTAGGGACTAATATACCTCATCTTTTAAAAATAATAGCTACACAAGTTAAAAATAGCATTATTCATCATTTATATAAATGATTTGGATGCAAATGCCCTAGGCTTAATCAGTAAACTTGCAGATGACAAAAAACTAGGAGGTGTTGTTAACAATGATGCAAGGTTATCATAGATTATAAGATAGATAGATAGATAGATAGATAGATACTTTATTCATCCCCATGGGGAAATTCAACTTTTTTTCCAATGTCCCATACACTTGTTGTAGCAAAACTAATTACATACAATACTTAACTCAGTAAAAAATATGATATGCATCTAAATCACTATCTCAAAAAGCATTAATAATAGCTTTTAAAAAGTTCTTAAGTCCTGGCGGTAGAATTGTAAAGCCTAATGGCATTGGGGAGTATTGACCTCTTCATCCTGTCTGAGGAGCATTGTATCGATAGTAACCTGTCGCTGAAACTGCTTCTCTGTCTCTGGATGGTGCTATGTAGAGGATGTTCAGAGTTATCCATAATTGACCGTAGCCTACTCAGCGCCCTTCGCTCAGCTACCAATGTTAAACTCTCCAGTACTTTGCCCACGACAGAGCCCGCCTTCCTTACCAGCTTATTAAGACGTGAGGCGTCCCTCTTCTTAATGCTTCCTCCCCAACACGCCACCACAAAGAAGAGGGCGCTCTCCACAACTGACCTATAGAACATCTTCAGCATCTCACTACAGACATTGAATGACGCCAACCTTCTTAGGAAGTACAGTCGACTCTGTGCCTTCCTGCACAAGGCATCTGTGTTGGCAGTCCAGTCTAGCTTCTCGTCTAACTGTACTCCCAGATACTTGTAGGTCTTAACCTGCTCCACACATTCTCCATTAATGATCACTGGCTCCATATGAGGCCTAGATCTCCTAAAGTCCACCACCATCTCCTTGGTCTTGGTGATATTGAGACGCAGGTAGTTTGAGTTGCACCATATCACAAAGTCCTGTATCAGTTTCCTATACTCCTCCTCCTGTCCATTCCTGACACACCCCACTATGGCCGTGTCATCAGCGAACTTCTGCACATGGCAGGACTCCGAGTTATATTGGAAGTCTGATGTGTACAGGGTGAACAGGACCGGAGAATCTTGATAAGTTAGGGAAGTGGGTCGAGTTGATTTTAGTGAGATAAATGTGAGGTCATGCATTCGGAAAGTCAAACCAGCAAAGGACTTCTATAACGAATGGAGAGGCACCATGCAATGTAATAAAACAAGAGGATCCCCTCGGAGTACAAGTGCATGGTTCATTGCAAGTGGCATCATCGGAAGAAAGGGTGGCAAAAGAGGTGTTTAGTACTCTAGCCTTCATCAGTCAAGCACTGAATATAGGAGTAGGGAACGTGCATTACAGTTGTACAAGCCATTGGCGAGGCGACACTTGAAGTACTGTGAGGAGTTTTAGGTAAGAGATGGTTAAACTGAAAGCAGTGCAGAAAAGATATACAAGGGTGTTGCCAGGACTAGAGGGCTTGAATAATATGCCATATTAAGTCTTTATTCCTTGAAACATAGGAGAATTCGGGGCAACCTTACAGAAATGTTTAAAATTTTGAGAGGCACAGATAAGGGTAGGGGAGTCCTTAACTAGGGGACATAGTTTTATGGTGAGAGGGGAAAGAATTATAAGGGACCAGTGGGACTTTTTAAACTCAAAGGATTGTGAGAATACGGAATGAGCTGCCAGAAGAAGTGGTTGAGGCAGGTGTAATAGTATCATTTAAGATGGACTGGACAGGCAAATGGAGCATTGTGATATGGAGGGATGTGGGCTGAACAGAAGAAAATGGGATTAGCTGGAAGGGCAGCATGTTCTCATTGTGCCAAAGACTCTGTGTCCAAGCTGCATTGCACTGTGACTCCGAGTCAGCTTTTGAAACATACAGTAGATAAGTGGGTCATTACCTTGGCAGATCATAATTTATCAGACCCAGTTTTTCAATGCAATAACTAGCCTGTTGAACTTTAAAACCCTTTGCTACTCAGTTGACTAGGGTGAACAGCAAATTAAATCAGATTTTGAAAGTTGCCAACATCAAAAGACTGCGAGGTGATGACAAGATTGAATAAGATGTGCAGTTTACTGAGCGTATACCCATATAGTCGTCATAGCATTCCTACAAAGCACTTCTGCCTTATTTTCAGCTAATCCAGCAGAATAACAGTGCAGCTGAATATTAATGAAGATGACAATGGGCAGGTTGAATCATAGAAAGAATAAAAATAATCCCTCTGGTGAACTATGATAATTAAGATTAGAAATAACAGAGAATAAATGCATCGTAGTCATTGAAGCCCGATCCTGCTTGGCTTTTAGGAGTTCAATTTTCTTAAATCAATTGTTATTTTTCTTACTACCACACTGTATTATTACCTTTTATTCTGTCTGAATTTCAGTGTTAAAGAAACATATATGCAAGGACTGATTCAATGCAGAGGGAGTGAAATGATAGAGCAGGAAGTGGGCCAGAATAAAGTCAGTTTCCCAGCAGAAGACTAATCTTAACTACAGAACCTGCAATGACACTCTGGACTGTTTCCAAGGATGTCAAAGAACAGATATGACACTGAAGTCTATATTCTTTGTATATCCTGATAGGAAGGCTGTTTCAACAGAAACTCAATATATGGAACTGAGTTGGCCCAAGACCACAAGTTTTTGTGCATGAAAGGATTAGTTTTCCATTCTCCAGGATATTAGTCCACAAGGAGGAAGATCACCTCTTACAGGATAGACCTGGAAAATAACACCACACTTCAAGGGGATAGTCCTAGATTCTGGACATTTTCAAATGATACAAAATGCTTTTATTTCAATTGCAATTTATGGGCTTCAGGTTGGTAACTAGTCAAGCTCAGGTTCCCCAGAATTTATCCAAGTTTCTGGAAAGTCAATTAGATAGTGGTAGTATTTACATCCAGCTTCTAGGTACTCGAATAATGTGGTCCTTATAGTCACATACAATCTAGTCTCTTTTCTCTCTTTTCCTCTTTCTATGTCTTAAACAACACTCTCTGTCCAATCTTTTTGGTAATCAATCTGAATGTCTTGCTACATTAAAAGGCGTATTTTTGTTTTGGCCATTTTTGTTTTAGTTTGGCTAGATCAGGGGCCTTAAATAAGAATTTAGACTCATAACAAATAATGAGAAAACCAATATGAAGCAAAATTAATAAGTAAACTCAATTTCAATGTTCAAAAATATATCAAATCAAAGTCCAGGAAATCATTTTCAAACATACCAGACTTTATTTACTTGGCTACAATAGCATTGCTTTCTTGCAGCAAACAAAGGAACTTGACTATGCCTAATCCACCATAAATTTTAATAAGTTTGTATTGAACTAACATTAACTGCCTTTATGAGCAATAATGCATTCAGTTGTACACAATGGCTACTATTGAGGGCAGATACAAGGTGCACTCTGCAGATATCCTGATATCCACCTGCTCTTTCCACTATTCTCTCAACTTCAACTTAGCAAACGTGCATATACACAACTTTCAGCCTGAATTGTATGGGTTAACAACACTACAAAAAGTTCAGAAAAAGACCAACATGAACATTCATTTCTCCATCTCTCATCAGGATGGCCTAACGCTCATTCTAAAGTTACCAATAAAAGAAACTGTAACACAGCATACTTGTCAACCAATAGCAAGGCAATAAAAATGTTACAATGTAGCATAATAAGGATTTTATAATACAAAGTGTTGGCACATGGCCTAGTGGATAAGGCATTGGGCTAGTAATCTGAAGGTCACTGGTTCGAGCCTCAGCTGAGGCAGTGTGTTTGTGTCCTTGAGCAAGGCACTTAATAACACATTGCTCTGCGACGACACCGGTGCCAAGCTGCTTGGGTCCTAGTGCCCTTCCCTTAACCGACATCGGTAGCGTAGAGAGGGGAAGGCTTGCAGCTTGGGCAACTGCCGGTCTCCCATACAACCCTGCACAGGCCTGCGCCCTGGAAACCTTCCAAGGCGCAAATCCATGATCTCACGAGACTAATGGATGCCTATTTTTCTATTTATTTATAATACAAGGAGAATCCAGGAAACTTCATTTCGTTTCTTTGCAAAATACTTTAGAAGTCTTACTTCTTCACAGAAAAGAGGCAGTGTTCAGAATTGAAAGGAAAAGGCATTGATCTGAACTGTCATTTACACTGCAGAAATATTTACCAATCTTTTGTTTTACATTCTTTCTCGTAGGCAAAACCCATTCCACAATTTCTGCAAGATTACTAATTCAAAGCAAAACTTCTGGACTCCATTTCATGTCCGGCTTTCACCAAGAGAAACTACTCTACTCAAATATTTTATTCCAACTAATTCTTTAGTCATACAACTTTCTTTCCTGATCCATTTTAGTTGATGTTGTTAAATGACATCTACACCTTGTCCCATTTGTCCATCTTAAATCATGCAAACTGCTGCTCAATCTCCATCTTCACTCTATACTCCAAATCTATGAACATACCTACTTCTCAGATTGCACTTTGATAAACTATAATCAGCTATATAGTCCTATCACAACTTTGAAATAGTCCTTACCAGAGTAAGATCACTATTTTAATCATTTTCATTCTTCTTGACCTTGGTCAAAAGGTTAAGTGCACCATCAACCTCCAAACCTTTCACGTCATTCAGCTGGATGAAAGTGCCTTGTATTGATTGCACACAGCCATCAAATAAGTGCATTGGGTTTTCTTGATTCTCACACTGTTACCTTGAGAACCCTAAGAAATACACTGATCCTCTTCTCTTTCCCTTCTGCACACTACCTCTTTGAGAACATCATCTAAAACCTTGTGGGTTGAGTTAAGAAACTGCAAGGGCAAAAGGACCCTGATGGCAGTTATACACAGGCCTTCCAACAGAAGCTGGGATGTGAACCACAGATTACAATGGGAAATAGAAAAGGCATGCCAAAAAAACAATGTTATGATAGTCATGGGAGATTTCAACATGCACATCAATTGGGAAAAATCAGGTTGGTTATAGATCTCAAGAGTGTGGGTTTGTTGAATACCTACAAGATGGCTTTTTAGAGCAGTTTGTCATTGAGAATACTAGGGGATCAATTATACTGGATTGGGTGTAAGTAGAGAAAGTAAAATCTTGACATGGGAGTACTTCAGTGGAGAATATAAATTACAGTGAAAAGAGAGAGGAGTTGGCCAAAGTAAATTGGAAGGAGATGCTGGCAGTGATTAGAGCAACAATGGCATGAGTTTCTGGGAAAAATGAGGAAGTTGCAGGATAGAGGTATTCCAAAAACAAAGGAATACTCAAATGGCAAAACAGTACAACTGTGGCTGACAAAGGAAGTTAAAGCCAATGTAAAAGCAAAAGAGAGAGCCTACAACAAAGCAAAAATTAGTGGGAAGACAGAGGCTTCGGAAGCTTTTAAAAACTTACAGAGAACAACTTAAAGAGTCATTAGGAGGGAAAAGATGAAATATGAAAGCAAGCTGGCAAACAACGGCAAAGTGGATAGTAAAAGCTTTATCAAGTAGGTAAAAAAATAAAAGGGAGATGAGAGTGGAAATAGAACAACTAGAAAATGTGGGCAGAAAAATAATAACAGGGAGACAAGGAGATGGCAGATGAACTAAACACGTATTTTGCATTGGTCTTCACTATGAAAGACACCAGCAGTGTGCCAGATGTTGAAGCTATTACAAGGGAGAAGATGCTCAAAAAGCTGAAAGCCTAAAGGGTAAATAAGTCACCCCAGCCAGAAGGACTGCACCCGAGGGTTCCGAAAGAAGTAGCTATAGAGAGTGTGGAAGCATTAATGATCTTTCAAAAGTCATTGGACTCTGGGGTGGTGCCAGAGGACTGGAAAATTGCAAATGTTACTCCACTTTTAAGAAAGGAGGAAGGCAGTAGAAAGGAAATGATAGACCAGTTAGCCTGACCTCAGTGGTGGGAAGACGTTGGAGTCAATTGTTAAGGATGAGGTTATGAAGTACTTGGTGACACAGGACAAGATAGGACAAAGTCAGCATGGTTTCCTTAAGGGAAAATCTTGCCTGACGGACCTGCTGGAATTCTTTGAGGAGGTTACAGGTAGGATAGATAAAGGGGATGCAGTGAATGTTTTTTATTTGGACTTTCAAAGGGCCTTTGACAAGGTGCCACACATGAGGCTGCTCACCAAATTAAGAGCCCATGGTATTACAGGAAAGTTATTGGCATGGTTAGAGCATTGGCTAGTTTGTAGGGGGCAGTGAGTGGAAGTAAAAAGGTCCTTTTCTGTTTGGCTGTTAGTGACTAGTGGTGTTCTGCAGAGGGGGGGTATTGGGATCACATCATTTCATGCGGTATAGATGATGTAGATGATGGAAGAGAGAGCTTTGTTGCCAAGTTTGCAGATCATATGAAGATTGGTGGAGGGACAGGTAATATTGAGTAAACAGGTCAGGTAGTATTGAGTAAACAGGTAAGCTGCAGAAGAACTTAGACAAATTAGCAGAATGGGCAAGAAAGTGGCAAATGAAACACAACGTTGGAAAATGCATGATCATGCACTTTAGTAGAAGAAACAAATGTGTGGACTATTTTCTAAACAGGGAGAAAATCCAAAAATTTGAGATGCAAAGGAACTTGTGAGACCTTGTGCAGAGCACCCTAAAGGTTAACTTGCAGGCAGAGTCAGTGTTGAGGAAGGCAAATGCAATGGCAGCATTCAAATCAAGAGGTTTAGAATACAAGAGCAGGGATGTGATGCTGAGGCTTTAATCAGGCATTGGTGAGGCCTCACCTTGAGTATAGTGAACAGCTTTAGGCTCCTCATCTGAGAAAAGAAGTGCCGGTATTGGAGAGGGTTCAGAGGAGGTTCACAAGGATGATTCTGGGAATGAAAGGGTTATCATAAGAGGAACATCTGATAGCTCTGGGTCTGTACATGCTGAGATTTAGAAGGATGAGGGAGGATCTCATTGAAACCTTTCGAATGTTGAAAGACTTAGACGTGGTAGATGTGAAAAGGATGTTTCCCATGGTGGGGGAGTCTAGGACAAGAGGGCACAGCCTCAGGATAGAGGGGCGTCCATTTAAAACAGAGATGCAGAGAAATTGTTTTAGCCAGAGGGTAGTGAATTTGTGGAATTCCTTACCACAGGGAGCTGAGGAGGCCAGGTCATTGAGTATATTTAAGGTAGAGCTTGAAAGGTTCTTGACTGGACACGGCATCAAATATTGCAGGAAAAGGCTGGGGAACGGGGCTGTGGAGGGGGAGAAAAAGGATCAACCATGGTTGAATGATGATGGGCCTAATTCTGCTCCTATGTCTTGTGGTCTTGTATCAGGCTGCACATGCTCACCAATGCTATTGAGTTCGATCTCCCAATTTTTCTTTGTTCTAACTGCCGCAAATATTGAAGCAGTGTTCAGCTTTGAACTTTCATGTTTGATAACAGCTTAAGTTCTAAATTTTCATCTTTATTTTCAGTCCTTCTGCCTCATCCTTTGTCGATCTTGCCAACATCCTGCCAGCCTTTGAGATCTGTGTTCCTGCATTTTCACAATCTCCAACTACAGCAATTATTTACTTTTGCTCAACCACTTTCTTTCTTCAGGATGTTTCTTTGACCCCATCCCCCCTGCCCACCTCCCCATTGATAACGTATTATTACCTCATTCTGTGAGTCAGTATGTATTAACAAAAAAATTCAATTGGTATCACTCTAATGAGACACCTGGTGCCACTTTCTATATTAAAGCTGCTTTACCAAATCAATTTGGCGTTTTCATGGACTAAGTGACTTGCAAAGTACGGCAAGAGTTGAGTAAAATGACTGACTATATAATGCTTGAACAAACCTAGTTATATACACAAAATGAAGATCTTACTTCACATTCAATGGACAAAAAAAACCTAAGCAATATACAATATTCTACAGTTGCAAGAAAAAGTTCATGAACCCTTTGCAATCACGTGGTTTTCTGCATTACTTACTCATAAAATGTCTGATTTTCATCCAAGTCACAATAATAGACAAACACAATCTAACTAAGCTAATAACACACAATTGTACTTTTCATGTCTTTATTGAAAACATTGTTTAATTATTCACAGTCCAGGCTGGAAAGAGTATGTGAACCCTTGTACTTAATATTGGTAGAACCTTCTTTAGCAGCAATAACATCCACCAAATGTTTCTTGTAGCTGCTGATCGGACAGCGAGGAGGAAGTTTAGACCATTCCTCCTTGCAAAACTGTTTCAGTTCATCAATATTTCTGGGATACTTTGCATGAATACCCCTCTTCAAATCATGCCACAGCATCTCATTGGGGTTAAGGTCTGGACTCTGACTTGGCCAATCCAAAATACAAATTTTCTTTTTTCTAAACCATTCTATTGTTTAGAAACCACTTGTGTGTTTTGGGGATCATTGTCTTATTGCATTATCCAGCTTCTATTAGGCTTCAGGTGATGGACTGCTACCCTGACATTCTTGTGTAAAATGTCTTGATACATTTTTGACTTCATTATTCCCTCAAATATTGCAAGCTGTTCAGGCCCTGAGGCAGAAAAGCAGCCCCAATCCATGATGGTCCTTCCACCATACTTCACAACTGGGATGAGGTTTTGATGTTGGT
Source organism: Hemitrygon akajei (assembly GCF_048418815.1). Taxonomy (NCBI): domain Eukaryota; kingdom Metazoa; phylum Chordata; class Chondrichthyes; order Myliobatiformes; family Dasyatidae; genus Hemitrygon; species Hemitrygon akajei. Next base: position 144,285,531 of record NC_133127.1, read on the forward strand.
TTGCAGAGCCCTTTTTCCTCCAAACATAGTGGAGGGCATTTCAACTTTTATTTCATTTGTTCACAGAACATTTTCCTGGAAGCATTGTGGAACATCCAGGTAGTCTTTTATAAACTTGAGATGTGCAGCAATGATTTTTTTTTGGACAGCAGTGGTTCCTTCCGTGGTGTACTTTCATGAACACCATTCTTGTTCAGTGCTTTCCTTACAGTGAACACATGAACAGAGACTTTAGCAAATTCTAAAGATTTATGCAGGTCTTTTGCTGTTACCCTTGGGTTCTTTTTCACCTTCTTCAGCATTCATTGATTGGAACACCCAACTCAAAATAGCTTTTGTAGAAGGCATTACCCCAGAGGTTCACATACTTTTTTGAACTTAGTCTGTGATTGTTTAAATGGTGTACTCAGTATTGACGAGAAGAAGTACAATTGTGTGTTATTAGTTTAGGCGGATTGTGTTTGTCTATTGTTGCGACTTAGATGAAGATCTGGTTTTTCTGGTTTGCCAGTGACTTCCAGGAAAGACTGGATGGCAACTGAGAAAGACCAGCGATACTGGTAAGACAGCAGACCTCCAGGAAAGACTGGCACAGACACACAAGACTAGCAACCTGTGTGCAGCATACAAGCTATGGATGAACTAAATACACAATAGCCTCAGAGTCTCCTGGGCAGGGGGGGAAGATGACAGACTCAATAGGACAGACATAATGGCAACAGCCAGGACTGGAAATACAACAATGAGAAGGCTCAAGAAAAACAACACTGACTGGGGAGGCATTCATTGCAAAGTGCCATTGCAGCAAAATCTGCAAGATACAGGTCTCAAGATAAACCAAAGTAGCTCCAGCTGTGAAACGAAGGCGACTCCAATGCAACACACAGACTCAGGATCCGATGAGACGATGGAGAGCTCCAGCCAGGAAGCCCCCCCCCCCCCCCGCAGAGATGAAGATTCTCTGCACCTGAGCTGCCCCAGCGCCAAAGAAGAGAGGCCAAGTGAGTTCTTCCTCCGACTCCCAAATCCATTTATCAAGGAAAGAGGATCAGATGGCCTAGATCATCAGACAATGTATCTTGAAAGCAGTCTGATGACAACCTGGACTGCATTTTGGAAGCACCATTGGCAGGACTTGTCTACAAGAAAATTTGCGGAAGAGTGATTTGGCTCAGCAGAGAAGAAAGGGAATCTTAGACTGTCACAGCAACCGAACAGGAGGGAAAGGAAGATTCACCACCTGAGAAGTAAAATAAAAACTCCGAACAAACAATTCAAAAACAGTTCACCTGACAAAAAAGGTGGTGCCAAAGATCTAACCAGCAAACTGCAGGAACAGCATTGGCAGCTTGGGAGGGTGGAGTAGTTGTGAAAGGAGAATCGCAATTGTTAAAAACCCAGTCAGGTTCATCAGGGCTCTTCTCAGCCAGCGAAAATCAGCCACCCTAACCAGCTCAAAGCAGAAGGTGGAAGAAATTCCACAGGAATTGCACAGCGATCCCTGTAGGAATCAAAGACTAGAATTCAATCCAAAAGTCCCCCAACCAAGAATCCCAGAAACTGAGCTGAACGTAGCAGGAGGCCCAGGATATCATCAAGAGAGCAAAGTAATCTGCTGCCCCAGGACCAAGTAGTGTACCCAACAAGGTGTGTAAGAAATGCCCAAAACTCCTCCGGAGTTTGTGGAATGAGGAAGATTTGGACCAAAGGCTCAATTCCACCAAGCTGGAAAATGGCTGAAGGATGCTTTGTTCCCAAGGAAGAAGATTCCTCCACAATCACCCAGTTTAGAACAAACTCCCTCCTAAGCACGGAGTGCAAGATATTCTTCCAGGTGTTTGCAAAAAGGTTAACCTCTTACTTAATGGAGAACCACTATATCAACACACCCATCCAGAAAGGCGGCATCCCGGGTTTTTCTGGGTGCCTTGAACACACCTCAATAATCTGCCAATTGATCCTGAGGCCAGGCAGAAGAAAGGCAACAACAGTCATCTAGTTAGACCTAGCCAACGCTTACGGATCAATTCCACATGTTCTCATCCAGGTTGACCTAGACCACTACCATATGCCGCCAGTAACGCAAGATATGATCACCAGCCACCTGAGCTGAGCTTCACTTCAGCCCACTTAATAACCAGGTGGCAAGAAGGGACTCCAACCAGCTGTACCATCTTGTTTGTCACGGGTATGAACCTCCTCCCATCAGCAGCAGCAGACATAACTCGAGACCCAGCATTGGAGCCTGGGATCTGATAACCTGCAATATGGGGATTCTTGGATGACATCTCAGTAACCACTGTAACCCATGTCCAAGCAGGATGGGTTTTGGAAACCCTGGACAATGTAGCCACCTGGGGTAGAATGACCTTCAACGCCAGGAAGTGCAGATGCACGGTGATCAAAAAGGGCAAGGCTACTAGCAAGTTCTGCCTTCAATTACAGGGAGAAGTCATTCCATCCATAGAGGACAACCCAGTGAAGTGTCTTGGAAAGTGGTTTAAGGTAACAATAACGGACAGTGTCAACATCACTGACACTGTAAAGCAGACTGAAGATCGACAAAAGTGAACTCCCTGGTAAATCCACACTAATTGCTGGAGAAACTCAGTAGGCCAGGCAGCATCTATGGAAAAGATTATAGTTGACATTTTGGGCCGAGACCCTTCAGCAGGACAGGAGAAAAAAAGATGAGGAGCAGAGTTAAAAGGTTGGGGGGAGGGGAGGGAGAAACACAAGGTGATGGGTGAAACCAGGGAGGGGTGAAGTAAAGAGCTGGGAAGTTGACTGGTGAAAGAAATACAGGGCTGGAGAAGGGAGAATCTAATAGGAGAGGAGATGGGAAATGGTGAAGTGGGTGGGGAAAGGGGCCATTACCAGAAGTTTGAGAAATTGATGTTCATGTCATCAGGTTGGAGGTGACCCAGATGGAATACAAAGTGTTGGTTTTCTAACCCGTGGGCCACTAGGTAGAAGGCATTAAGAGGAAAGTCAACAAGCACCTGCTGAGGTGGCTGGGGATTCTTCCCTTCCCCCCCCCCCCCCCCAACCAACCTTTTCTTCAGTGGGGTTCTATACAAGATCAGGCCAGCTACAGTTGCTCTTGTCATCGATAATGGAGGAGTTCATTAAGAAGAGGGACGCCTCACGTCTTAATAAGCTGGTAAGGAAGGCGGGCTCTGTCGTAGGCAAAGTACTGGAGAGTTTAACATCGGTAGCTGAGCGAAGGGCGCTGAGTAGGCTACGGTCAATTATGGATAACTCTGAACATCCTCTACATAGCACCATCCAGAGACAGAGAAGCAGTTTCAGCGACAGGTTACTATCGATGCAATGCTCCTCAGACAGGATGAAGATGTCAATACTCCCCAATGCCATTAGGCTTTACAATTCAACCGCCAGGACTTAAGAACTTTTTAAAAGCTATTATTAATGCTTTTTGAGATAGTGATTTAGATGCATATCATATTTTTTACTGAGTTAAGTATTGTATGTAATTAGTTTTGCTACAACAAGTGTATGGGACATTGGAAAAAAGTTGAATTTCCCCATGGGGATGAATAAAGTATCTATCTATCTATCTATCAAAAGGCAAAGTGTATAGTTGTGTTAACACTGATGACAAGCTAATAAACCAAGCAGATCGGGATGTAAGTAGGCCGCCAACTCAGCCATAGATCAGGCAGTGAGCTCCCTGCAATTGAGAGACATCATTGGTAATCCATGCCTGGGATGGCAAGGCCTCAGCTCAGCACACTTCCAACGACGGGGGAGTGCAAGTGCAAGGAGTAGGTGTGACATGATCCAGGCAGAGGTACGGAACCGCGAAGATGAAAAGTGGTTATCGAAGGCAGTGGTGTCGTGGTCACGGTGCCTGAACAAATTGGGATCACTTGGGCATGGCTTTGGTGACTGGATCCCTTCCGCATTTCTTTCCTTCTGCGGTCCGTGTATAACACTCTCCCTATACCATCACAGCTGCATACATGGGGCCTGAGTGAAGACCCTAACTTTGTGGTCAACTGGGTTCACTGGCACACTATGTCTGGATGCAAAACAGCTGACACAGTGAAGCGGAGAGGTGTAAAGAGGGACCAGCTCGCAGAGACACAAACAAGGCAGTCACTTTCATCAAGGAGAGGGCCAGACACACCAGTTAAATCAAAGAGGCCTGAATCCAATCTGCTGCAAATTGCCAAATCATTGGAGATGAGGGTTGATGTAGGGTGGAAGCTGCAGTTCGCAGAGGTAGTGCAAACTGCACTTCAATCAGATATCATCAGATTCGGTCCACCGTAGACAAAAAAAATCATCCTGGTTCTCACAGTACCTTGTGAGGAAGGATGTGAGGAGGCTCACGAGAGGAAGGCAGAGTCGGATTAAACTAGTGTGGGGCCTGTAGCATATGTTATAAAGGGGCCCTAAATTTTTTAAATGCACATAAGTATTAACACAAATTATTTACTTGCATAGTAAAGTAATTCAATTTTTTCAGTTGCTATACAGCCAAATAATACGACAAGTGTCTGACACTTCAGTGGTAGTATTACTTACATGTAGGTATCAAATTTCAAATGTCAAAAGTAACAAAACTACAATTTAAAAGTTAGATTTTCTATATATAGCATGAGCCAATTTGTTGATGATACTGGAAATGTCTATTTCACGCAGAAGTTCACATTTGATGCTCATTAGAGTGAGATTTTTCAATCTGTTTTGACCCATGGTGCTCCTTAGTTCATTTTTAATCCTTTTCAGTTTTGAAAATGAGCGTCCTCCACTGCAGCTGGTAACCATGAGTGACAAATAGATGCACAAGGCATTTCCTACATTTGGAAAACATGACTCCAAAGAATTGTCAGTTATCAAACGGTACAACTGTAACTCTACAAGGTCTTGTTTGGTGCCAATACGAGAAGCAAGATCAGTTTTCCACAGTTCATTCTTCATTAAGACTTTCTTCCAGATATGATTTAATAAGATTTGATTACCTCTATGATCTCTTCAGGTGTAAACGACTGTAACTGCTGAAGGAATCCAAAAACACCATTCACTTCTAGATAAGCTTTCTGCCTTTTTGACAGGGCAGAAAGCAAGCTGTCAATAATGGCAAGACATGTTCAGCTTTTAAACTTCTGAGTAGGCGTTTGAGATTCAACAAGTGGATCAAGAGTGCTGGAACCACTCAGATCATCATAAGCGCGATTTTGCTTGTGCTTTCTTCGAGTTTGCTGTTGATCATCTTCACACTTAGCCAGATCCTTGGCTTTTTGCTCAACATCTGTAAAAGTAGACGGCATAGCTTGAATATATCCATGCAAGCTGTGTTCAAGTCTTGGCCAGAAGATTGCAAAGAAGCACTGGTCATTTGAAAACACTGTAATACTTGATCCCACAATGTGACCATTATTCCTGTTTCCAACTTCATCATGATTGAAAGTAGTCCACGAGCCTGTTGTTGACACGCTGCCTTCTGATCATTGTTATTTGAAATGTCATCCAAGACTTGTTTTATTGCAGAAAAGCTGTGTAGAAGTGTTTTTGTTGCATCTGCACGAGCTGACCACTGGTATCTGACATTCTTTTCACAATGGGCAAATGAGCACCACCATCAGATAATGCAGCAGAAAGGAGATCCCACCGATAAGCAGAAGCAGAAAAAAAAATGTGGACAAGCTTCCTACAAATTGCAAGGAAGTTAATGCTTCTTGACAACATTCAGCAGCACATTTTCCAACCAAATTTAGTGAATGTGCAAAACATGGAATGTAATCCACAAACTCATTCAGCCCTTTAATTCCTGCTTGTAAGCCACTATACTTGCCACTCATGTTGCCGGCATTGTCATAACTTTGACCACGGCAGTCTTTTATATCAATGACATTTTCCTTTAAAAAGTCAAGTAAACTTTGAGCAAGCTGTTCAGCATTATGACCTTCCATTTCCAAAAACTTCACAAATCTTTCAACTTGCCCAGATGGCAAAACATAGCTCACCAGTCAAAGTCAGCTGGTTCACGTTAGATATATCTGGAGTAGAATCCAATGAAACAGAATAATACTTGTATTTCTTCATTTCACCGATAATGTGATCCAGTATGCTGGATCCAATCTGATCGATGAATTCCTCGCATGCTGTTTTAGATAGGTATGATTTATGCCCCCTTCCTTGGTTTGCATGAGCATTTATATGCTCTGCCAGAAAAGGGTCAAACTTGGCCAGTAATTCTAATAACCCCAAGTAATTTCCATTATGAGGAGAGCCAGCAGTTTCATCAGTACCGTGAAATGAAAGGCCTTGTTCTGCTAAAAACTTTACAACTTCAATTATTCACTCTAGAAGTATGCGCCAATACTTTTGTTCAGTCTCCAATTCTTTCACAAGGTGGGAATTGACACGTTTAGCTTTGTTTCTGCGCATCGACAGTGAAATTAAAGCTTGTCTATGTGAGGAACTTTGTTCATGTCGACGTAATAGATTGCTTGCATTTTTCCAGTCATGGAAACAGAATAGGCTTCCTTTGCTTTCTGAATAGCATAACCAATTTCTTGCATGTTGCTTGTTTGTAGGTTTATGAACATATGTAAAATAAGATTTCTGACAGTGCCGAGGTTTCTTTACATTGTCATACAATCGCATGGATGAAGAGGAAGTCACTCTCAGCATGTTGACATTCATCACTTCCATTGGCTATCCAATATTCACGATCAGAATCATCTAGATTGTTTGGCCATTCACCAATATCACTAGAGTACTTGTTCTTTTCACTTGTTCTCTCGCTTTCAATGGATGCTGGCTGTTGCTGTATCATGCCTTCTGCCGCACTAGTACCAGTTGTTCCTATATTTCCAGCTTCAGCCGTTGTAGCACCATCACCATCTCCATGAACATCAAAATATTCTGTCAGTTTACATGTTTTTGATATCACAAGTTGGTCTCTTCTTTCTTTTTCCTCCTTCCCTTTACGTTTTGCACTTCCAGAAGCATAATGATGCCCAATATCTCTGGCTCTATTGCTCATTGCTATCTACATGAAAACAACAGCATTGCCAGATCGTCGTTGTTGTGGTGTGGATGAAATTACAGAGTGTTGCGTTACCGGTAGGTACAAGGCAGTTTCTTTATCTGATAAAAAAAGGTTACAGCAGGCAGAGACCCCTGGTAGAACAGGTCTAACCGCCTTGTGATTGCAGTTTGATATTAATTGCTAAACACAAAGGACAGTTCATAGCTATAGACAATTCCTTGAAGTTTTAACATCTTTTGATTACATTCAATTTACCGACACCAGTATGCCTAAACTGGCATTCATTGCCTTTAGGAATGCAAGGTAAAATCCATAATACATTATTTGGTATGTTACGTGCAGATACGGCTTCTTTGCAACTACCTGTAAACTTAGCATTCTTGTCTCAGAGGTGCCAGAGATGCATTGTTCCAAATGAAACTGGGTCCACAGCTTTTAGGAAATGCACTGTTATGAACTCAATCCACAGTACTTTGTCAAAGAACAGAAGACTGATGGCTGAAGTCATTTATTTAAGTGTAAATGAATCGTCTACCCAAAACTCACTCTAACAGCCGTGAGAATATGGTGAGATGCCGATTTCACCAGACTGCAGCTTGCAAGCATTTAGTGTGGGCGGGGCCCTCAAAAATGTGAGGCCCATAGCACATGCTACTAGTTTAATCCAGCCCTGGAGGAAGACCCTGAAGTACTGGAGTGCAGGGCAAAGGATGGCAGATGTGGCCATTTCCCATGGAGATCATCTGTAGAGGGTTCCCAGCAAGGTCATGGAGGTTGCTGTCTGTGCTGGGCCTTGATGAAAAGAGCAAGAACCAAGCAGCTCGCAGGATGGGGGAGGAAGCAGAAAGAGCCTCTTGCTGGATAGGAAACAGGAGAGAGGAAGTGAGCTGTAAGTCAGGAGCAGATGGGCAGTGACTTGGCCACTACTGCTGACCCCCAACTGGAGAGTGTAGTGGTTAAGGGTCAAATAGAATCTGCTCCTGGCCAAAGGCTATGGTTACCTCATCAGGCAACTGCAGAGAGTACCCTGGTGAGTGAAGCAAGTACGAGTAATGAATGCAGAAAACTAGGTAATTGCAAAGGGTACGCAAACTTTTTCTTGCAATAGTATATTTTTAATATTCACTCTGTACACAAACTGTAAAAAAAGACACCATTTACCCACACAGAGTAATATTTTTATCATTTCCTCTTACAATGATTCATTTAGATTTGTTTTGCTTTTTATTCCAGTTTTGTTCTTTTGAAACTTTTTTCCATTTCCCTTCCCCCCACCCCTCTATTAGCTTCCTGTTTCTCAGACTCAAAGTTATTCTGAACTCAAAACAATACCTCATATATACTTAAGCCAAAATAATCCATCTAGAAAGTTTTATTCGGCCATTTCAGAAATTTACTCGGCAGACAAATCTGGAAATATAAATAAAGCAAAATACCACATTTTCAGGTATTTCGTGAATTTTATGTTTCTTTTTCTTTCAGATTTCCAGTATCCATGGTATTTTGCTTGTGTTCTGTTAATAATCATAGCTATCAGGAGTTTTTTGTAATCTCCCCCTCTCATTATTTCATTGGAACAAGAGTTTGCAGGTTCAAATCAAGCTGGCTTCTTGCATGCTTTCCATCCGTGCTGGGTTGAGCATCAAGGAACTCAGCCTCATAAAACAGACAAATGCTAAAGAAATGGCAAGGTTGCCAAACAAGGTGTGGGGAGGAACTCTGCATTTCATTAGAAAGACAGCAATTCAAAGTACCAAAACCAAAATCCAACATGGGAAATTATTTTCCTAGACTGACTTACAGTTATGAAGGTAGAAGAGGCAAGTGTTAAGATCAGGACTTTATATTGCAAGGTCAGCTGCAAGCAATATATAGTGTTTATAGATGAGATGAGCATTCAAATACATGATGTCATGACAGTGCCTTGACTACAGCAAATATGGTTCTGTAATGTATTTGTAGAATAATTCATTATGATAAACTGCATTGATTTAGGGAAGTACAAAAATTGTCAGGCCTCAGAATGTGTTCATGACCACAAGATCATTTCTGATACAATTTCTTTCCTCCCACAGATGCTACTCAGCCCAAGTTCCTCCATGCTTGTTGCCAAAAGAGCACTTCCTAATTTTAAATCATTTATACATGCAGGTTTGAGAGAAGCACAGCTTTAGGAATGATCTGATCAAGTTTAGAAAATTAATGATGGGGGTAAGATTCTGTTTTTGTAAATTAAATGTTTTAATTGAAGTGGTTGGAAAGAATCAGAAATCATATTTACACCTATGAAATGGCAGAATTAGACTAGGTGTTACCAGGGTCTTCTTTCACAGAGAACCAAGAACCTGCAAAACAAGTTTCCAGTTTGGATGAACAATTGAATTCCTTCAAGTGAGAGCTAGATCTGTTCCTAATCCAAAAAAAAATCACATGATGCCATTGGTGATTAAGGTTAAGATCGTCTCCTGGGCTTGTTTTAATTATATAGTTGAGCAGGAGAGGGTTTTTTAAAAAAACATTTAATCCCACCTGCTCCCAATTTCACCAGAACTGCTGTTTCATTCTTTTCTTTCTTCATACTACCCCATTTCCTCTGTCCAAAATCTGTTACTTCTAAAACCTTAGCCATTTCTGACAAAATTGGAATTGATTTGCTGGGTCCCTTTCAAAAGCAGCTGCTATTTCTGGAAACCCTTTAAAATAGTAAAAGCAAAGACAGGTTGGAGAAAGACAAAGCAATAGGCAGCAAAACAGAAAGGCTTGCTCATAGTGACATAATTATTCCCAGCAGGAATATAAATGATCAGATAAATTCCACATTAAATACATCTCAAGTGGAAATGATGTGAGTTAATTTTACCCATATCATTTGTATTTTGTAATTAACCTCCACCCACTGCATGCTTCTGGGAGGGCGAAAAAATCACTGACCTTTTTATTGAGAGCTTCTGCTTGATGTTTTGACATGAACTCGACTTGTACTAGTTTGGGGAAGCTTTTTTTTATAAACTAAAGTGAAACCAGAAAAATTGATATTGTCTGATGTGCTTTTTGCTCACTAAATAAACTGGCTGTTATAAAATAAACTGCTTGGTTGTAGATCTTGACTAGTACATAAACAATGGAGTCAATGGACTCCTAATTAAAAATACATTACAAAGAGCAAAAAGCTCTGGTGCATGTCTACACTTACTTCCATCACAGTAACAAAACATTTTTGTTCTGCTTTTATTCTACTGGGCCAATACTTGAGATGATCAAAATAGCACTCTAGATCTGAACCATCTTCAAAATATTGCCATAAACACTATAAAAGATTTCACGTTTCAGTAGCTACCCAATAATTTTTCATCATGAACATATTAATCGATAACATCCAGAAATCATAAGATACTTTTCTATTTCAACATTGACATTAAAATACATTACTTAATCATGGATACTTTGGGTATGGGGCAGTTCTTAAAATATTGCATGACTAAGCTAGAGTCTGAAATAACAAATCAGAAACCAAAGCTCAAGGAAATTTGAATTCAATATAAAAAAACTAGATTGTTGTAATGATGCTCTAGTTCACTAGTGCCCTTCATGTGAGGAAATTTACCACTTTTGCCCACTGTAATTGGTATGTTGTTGCTTGGTTCCATATTATTGTGGGCGATTTTTCATTGATTCTATTGTGTTTCTTTGAATTTACTGTGAATGCCAGCAAGAAAACAAATCTCAGGACTCTAAATCTGTTTGACGTTAAGCACTCCACAAAGCTTGAAAAAAAATAGTTTGGATCCTAATTTTCTACCTTTTCCCTCTATGGCATCCAAGTTTAGCTTCCCATTCATCTATATCTCGATAGCTCTTCTGTCAGCATAAAGAGCTTCAAACCATCTGGATCAATTATCAGTCTTTAAAATACATTAAAGTCCTTACGATTCAGTGAATTCCCACCCTCCTCCCCTCCACCAATTCTCCTACTATCAGTTATTGTGTAAGAAGAACACAAGCTACTTTATTAATGAGATGATATAAACATTGATGCTGAGTAGAGTTAAAGTAATGATTTGGATATTTGGATTATTATTAGGCAACAAAATGTCAAATGGATTTTAAATACACAAAGAGAAGATCACATTCCATGTGAACTAAGTATATACACACACAATGCATAAAGTCCATTTATAAAAAAATTTCAAAGAGCTATTGATTACAAGCAATTCACCAAATAAAGCTGGTCAGCAGAAACTCACAACAAAGCCTACTAAGCAATCAGAGGCTTCATCAAAAACATTTAACCTTAAGAAAAAATGGATTAAAAAAAACTTACAGATGAAACTGTGTTCATATTATTTCTGACATTCTTCTTTTAAAACCCCATTGATAGTGTAGAAACACTGAATCTTATCATCTGATGGAACAGTGCACTATGGAAATATGATGGATTGAAAGCAAATTTGCTTGAGCAAGAGGACCAGATTCCTGCCCTTATTTTCCCCACAATTGGTAGCATGCCCTTACATCAGCTTTAGATCACACTGACAGGGCATTAGATCAGCTCCGTGCCACTATAATGAGTACAACTGTCTACTGAGGGTCCTTTAAGCTTATGCTAGCAATCAAGCAAGTGGGCCATGTGGTGAATATAATCTATCCTCAATGATCAAAAGGTCCATTTGCCCCTTATTAACATTCTTTAAAATAATTCACTTTTTAGGCATCAAGATGCCCATTAATGTGTCTTTGCCATATTTACACTTCCTGGGCTCCTTTCCACAATTAACAACGTTCCAGGTTTCATGTCAAGTGTACACGAGGCGATTGCTTTGAGGAGCATCTGTGCTTTGTCCACAATGACCATCTGGAGCTCCTGGTTGCAAGCTATTTTAATCCCCCTTTCCATTCCCATATTGACCTGTCTGTCCTCTCCTCAGCCACCTTTCTTTTTTTTCCCCCACTCACATATGCACACACACTACTGTGGAGAAAGGCAAAGACGCATTTACAGTATATAGTTAGGGTGCCCAAGACTTTTGCATAGTACCTTAGCAATTTTACGTATTGTACTATACTACTGCTGCAAAAAAGCAAATTTCATGGCACACGTGTGTGATGATAAACCCAATTCTGATATGGGTCACTATTGTGGACTGAGAGTGGGAAGGAGACAGGGAAAGGGGTATCATGGTTGGGATAAGGGGAAGGGACAGGGGAGGGAACAGGAAGCACCAGAGAGACACTCTGTAAAGATTGTTTGGAACCAAATTACATTACTTGGAATCTGTAATCGCGCCACCCTCTGCCCCTGGCATTTCTCCACCACCTGTCCCACACCCATCCAGCGATGCTCCACCCTCGCCATTCCCAACATTCTTTACTCCCACCAAATTTACAAACCACTTCATGTAGACAAATACAGATTATATATATATATGTGTGTGTGTGTGTGTGTGTGTGTGTGTGTGTGTGTGTGTGTGTGTGTGTGTGTGTGTGTGTGTGTGTGTGTGTGTGTGTGTGTGTGTGTGTGTGTGTGTGTGTGTATACACACACACACACAGCAACTTATAGCTATCTTTATTATTAGGCATTGCAATGTACTGCTGCTACGAAACAACAAATTTCTCGATATATACCAGTGATATTAAACCTGATTCTGAAGTGATAAACACCTCTAGAAACTGAAGGTCAATGTTATAAAATGTAGAGGAATAAGTACTGAAGATCAAATGTTACTAGGTAAATGTGTAATTGTGGAATGCATCTTTATGAAGTTAGCGTGTGTGATCTGCTGGTGTGAAATGATTTAGCTGTTTGGCTTGACTACCCAATGGGGAAAAAATACCTCAAAAGCCTTCTTTAAAAAAAAAACAGAATCCATTATGCCAAATGTTCTTATAAGAAACATTATATTCCAAGTTATACAAGATCATGAGGAAAAATAAATATATTGATTGCCTTTGCTTATCAATAAACATCCTTTTAAATCCAAGTGAACATTCCAAAGCAGTACTTAAAAGGCTGCAGTTAAAAGAAAGCTTAAATTGAAAAAATACTGAGGCACTTTGTCAGCTCACATAACTGCAAAATGTACCAATGGTACTACTCTGTATAATGAGATACCCGAGTGTGTGTGGTATTTTAGTATCCTGGACTCCTTTGTCTCACAATAAGCACTACCAAAAAAACCTAATTTATCTGATGATCATACTGCAATTTGGGCAGCTTTGTTGTGTGCAGATTGGCTGATGCATTCCTTAGATCACAACAACATTTGCATTTGGAAAGGTTCTTCATTACCTGTGAAACACTTTGTTTTAAAGATGAAAGTTATTTTATACCTGAATTTGTTACTTTGCTGTGTATTCCAACATTTCATTTTTCTGACTTACAACATGCACATCCTATCCAGAAATAAACTAACCCTCTGCTTGCTTTATCAGATGTTAAGACATGTTTAGTCACAGGTCTCCCATCCTGTGCTCTCTACACCCCAAGAGGTTTAAGATCAATTCTGATACAGTACTTGGACTTGAAAGTATAAATTATGGCAATGTAATGGGGCCAATATTGTACCAGATACAGATCAACTGCAAGAGATGCCTTCCTTCCCATTCTCCCACTGACTGCATGGGCTTCCTCTGGGAAGACGTACATTCCAAAGACACATGGGTTAGTAAAGGCTGTTGTGTCTGTGCTATATTGACACAGGGAGCAGGGCGACACTTGCAGATTACCCCCAGCACACCCAGGGACTGTGTTGGTTGCTGATGCAGAAGGTTTTGTATGCTTGGATGTTTCGATGTACATGTGACAAATAAAACTAATCTTTTTCTTTAAACAAGATGCCAAACATATTCTCACCTATCCTTTGGAGTGTTTGATTTACAAAACAGTTGTATTCCTGGAAGATTTTTCATAAGGTGATATTTCTTGCAAATGCATTACTATGGGTAGAGAGCATTTACTATCATGAAAAATAGATAACTAAATAAAAGCCAAGCACTCCAAATAGTTCACAGCATTATAGCAAAAATTGGTTAATTAAAACTTCATAAATCCAGGAACATATTAAAGATCTAATTCCACAAATTTAAGAAACGCAAGCATTTTCCTAGCATATGAATGAAAAATTCACTCAAACAAAGAAATTCGCCAAATAAAGGATTAGTAGCTATTCATATCTTTGTTTCCAGTGAGGTACTGCTAGTCACTTGAAGATGCAAATTCATGCAACAGAGTTTGACAAATTTTTATTTATATATCTCAACTATTTTACTGGATTCCTTAATCACTTTGCACTGAAAATCTCTCCCTTACCTCTTGAATTCTCTACCTTCACCCTCCTCGCTAAACATTCTTCAAGGTCGAAGTTCAAAGTAAGTTTATTATTAAAGTACATATATTTTATCATATACTACCTTGAGATTCAATTTCTTGCAGATGTTTACAGGAAAAAAGAAATACAATAGATATAACAAAATTATATTTAGAGACTGGCAAACAACCAATGAGCAAACGAAGGCAAACTGTTCAAGTAAACAATACTGAGAACATAAGCTGTAAGGAGTTCTTGAAATCGAGTCTGTAAGTTGTGGAATCAGTGTAGTGTAGTGGTGAATTTAGTTATCCAGAGCCCAATGGTAGTGGGTCTATACCTTCTGTTCAACTGTTCATGACCCTGACAGTAGTGGGCCTATACCTTCTGTTCAACTGTTCACGACCCTGTTGGTAGTGGGCCTGTACCTTCTGTTCAACTGCTCATGACCCTGACAGTAGTGGGCCTGTACCTTCTGCTCAATGGTGGTAGCAAGAAGAAAGCATGGCCTGGACTGTTTTTTTTATGGCGAAAGTTGCTTTCTTGTGGCAGTATTCCATATAAATATATGAATAGTAGAGAGGGCTTTGCCTGTGATGGACTAGGCTATACTCACCACTTTCAAAGTTAACCCCTTGGCTATGCTTTTACTTATACAACCTTATATCTCCCAATCAGCTTAGAATCACGTTTTGTGAAGCACTTTATGATGTTTTATCACATTAAAATGCCATATAAATGTACAGTAATTATCTGTTGCCTGAATATTTTCCTGTCTTCGACCAATGCTCTCAGTAATATTCTTTTCTATAATGTTTTTCTTTGGTTATTTTTCTTTCTTCTTTTCTGTGAAAGGTATGCTGGGGTTGCGTAACAGCCCATAAACAACAGAATTTGGGATGATGGCTAGTTAATCAAATATCACTTATGCCAATCCTATAGCCTCATAATTGAGCTCATTTCTCACAACAATGCCCCAATACTTTGATCTCATACACTAATTACAATAATTTCCATCACATTTGACTTTTTTTTTTTTACAAAGCTGAGTTTATGCTTGAACCCAACACAGATGGAAAGTGTGCAAGGAGCCAGCAGGACTCAAACTCATGATCATTCATCTCAAAGTCTGGTGCTGATGCCACTACACCACCAGCCGGCTAATTGCACAATACTGTAGTAGCATCCTCACATTGTTGCTCTTGGAAGTTACAGTACAGTTCTTTAGGTAACAAAAATGGCAAAAGGAAGTGCCACTACATTTCACTCTTTGTTCAGGGATACAAGCAACAGCAAACTCTCTGATATAACCCACAGATCAAATTAGCAACAAATTAATTAGTCATTTTCAAAACTGGTCTTCCATGAATTAAATTTCAAACATAGAACATTACCTTTTGTTTCTCCAAGTTTATTGGAACCCAAGTCAAAACCTCAACTAGTACATCATAAATTATCATTTTTTTCCTCATATTTAAACAGACTATCACACATTGCATCTGTTTTTACACACAATAGAAACTTAACCTGAATAAAGCAATTATCTCTGAGATCTTATTCAAAATCATTTTGGTAAATAAAACTGTGAAACCTAACATCATAAATGCTGTGATGTTGTTTCACTCCCTGAAGAGCTGACCACCTTTTATGCACATTTTGAAAGGGAGAATAAAACTGTATCTGTATGAATCGCTGCAGTATCTGGTGACCCTGAGATATCTGTCCCAGAAGCCGATGTCAGAACACTTTTCAAGAGGGTGAACCTTGATTGTGTACCTGGCACGGCACTGAAAACCTGAACCAACCAATTTACTGGTATGTTCCAGGACATCTGCTTCAAAAAGACAGCAATTACTCTGGTGTGCAAGGTACAGAGTGGTGATATACCTCAATAACCATCGCCCAGTGGCATTAACATCAAAACCTGGGCCTCTGTACCATCCTCTGCAACTGGATCCTTGACTTGCGCATTGTGAGACCGCAGTCAATACAGATCAGAAATAGTATCTCCTCCTCACGGACAATCAAAACAGGCTCAGCTCAAGGATGCGTGATTAGCCAACTGCTCTACTCTCTTTATACTCATGACTTTGTGGCTAGGCACAGCTCAAACAGTATCTACAAATTCAATGATGACACAACTGCTTTTGGCAGAATCTCAAATGGTGACGAGCAGATGCATGGGAGTGAGATAAATCAGCTGGTCGAATGATGTTGTAACAACCACCTTGCACCTAATCAGCAAATGCAAAGGCTAGATCGTGGACTCCAGGAAAGGGAATTTGGGAGAACACATAGCAGTTTCATCGAGGGATCTGCAGTGGAAAGGGTGAGCAGCTTAAAATTCCTGGGTGTCAAAATCTCTGAAGATCTATCCTGGGCCCATCATATAGAAGCAATTATAATGAAAGCATGACAACGGCTACATTTACTTAGGAGCTTGAGGAGATTTCATTTGTCACCAAAGACTTCAGCAACTTTCTACAGATGCGTCATGGAGAGCATACTGATTGGTTGCATCACTGTCCGGTATGGAGGCACCAATGCACAGGATCAGTTAAAGCTACAAAAGGTTGAAAACTCAGCCAACTTCATCATGGGCACAAGCTTCCCCACCATTCAAAACAGCTTCAAATGGTGATGCCTCAAGAAGGTGGCATCCATCATTAAAAACCCTCACCACCCAGAACATGCCCTCTGCTCATGACTACCATCAGGGAGGAGGCATAGGTGCCTGAAAACTCATACTCAATGGTTCTGGGACAGCTTCTTCCTCGCCGCCATCAAAATTTGGAGAGATCCTTTAGCCCATAAAGACTGCATCACTATTTCTGCAGTATATATATTTTACACATATTCTTATTGTAACTTATAATAATGAATTGCACTGTAGTGCAAACAACAAATTTCACCACAAATGTCAGTGATAATAAACCTGATTCTAAACAAAAATTAAAAACTAAAAGTACTGAATAGTACCCCGGTATTTCATAAAAAAAACTGTACTACACCTATTCAGAAATTAAGACTAAGAAATAATTCATAGTATTTGACCTGGACTCCTGCCCATAACACCCATTTTGTTTTCATGCAATCTTCATTGCTTTCTTGCAATTCTCAATTCAAGTCAAAAGGTAGCTTGTAATTCTATATATTCAAATTTTATTTGTTTCCTTACTTTTTATTAGACACCACAACAAACAGTGATTATTTGGAAACGATTTACAGTTAAAAAAACACGTGCAACCCCAGCATCTGCAGTGTACTTTGTGTTTAAAAAAAATAAGTTGGTTCCATTTTTTTCTTATAACATAGGAGAATGCCATTCATCTCATCAAGTCTATGCTAGCTTTCAGAGCATTCCCACTTATTTCCCTGTTACATGTTCATTGACTCCCGCACTGCTTGCTCCCTCCCCGATTCTCCCATTACTCTTACCCAAATTACCCCATTACCCAAAAACTCTCCAGCATGCTTTTAGGACAAAGAAAGAATTGGAAAGCCTTGGGGAAACTAATGTGGTCACAGAGAGAACATGCAAAATCCACACAGATGGTACCGAGTGTGGGATCGAACCTGTGGTGAAGCTGTCCCACTCTGCCACCCATTGAAACCAACATCAGAACAAAGTTTAAAGTATTTTAAGTACACTCCACAAGCTACAAAATATCATGAATCAATTAATTTTCCCCAAAGTAAAATGTTCCTTTTTTAATTTAAGGAAAATATAGAACATAGAACAGTACAGCACAGGAACAGGCCTTCCATGATGCTGTGGCAAAACTAATTAACTAGTAATTAAATGCCTAACTAAGTTAACCCTTACTGTCTACACAAAGTCCACATTTTCATTCTCTGTACATTCATGTGCCTATTTAAGAGCCTCACAAACGCCTCTATTTATTTGTCTCCAACATCACTTCTGGTAGTGGATTCCAGTCACCCATTGCTCTCAGTAAAAAAAACTTGCCCCACACAATTTTTTTGAACTTACTTCCCTCACCTTAAATACGTGCCCTTCAATATTAGTCATTTCAATCCTGGGAAAAAGAGACCAGCTGACGACTCTTCTGAAGTCTCTCATAACCTCTGCAGCTCCACAGACACTGGCTTCTGGTACACCTCTCTGGCTCCAACCAAAGGTGCAACTGTTCATCCTTTAGGCCTTATTCATGATCAATGGACACTGTTAGTCAGCAAGAACATCAAGTACTGCAGGCCTACGCCACTAGCGAGTTGCTGGAAAGTAGCAGAGCTGCACTTGTTGTACAAAGTGTTTCAGCTTGCTCCTGCCACCCAGGGGAGAAGGCATTAGAGGCAATGCACAAAAGCGGTGCGCGATCCAACTGACAGCAAAGGTGGTTGTCTTGGACACTACTGTTGTGATCACAAGACCCAGTTGGAAACCGGTAATATACAATACAAGGAGTCCAATTCTGTGTGGGCTCTGGTTGTGGTGTGAACCAGACCTCACTCATGCCTCGGAGTCTCCTGTTGCACCCACCCGGGAAGGAGATGCTGGAGTTAGCTGGGTGCCGCTGGATTCTGCGCTGGTCCCTCTCGGTGCTGCTCTCCAGTGCTATCTTGGTGGGGGACAAGTTGGACTGCATCCATCTGTGGCTGCACTACATGACATGAAGTACTGCCATGGGCTGCTCTTGCAGAATCCTGGCTGCAGAACAACATCCAAGCACCTTCAATCTACAGGCCATGATATCCACAGACTTGGGTTATATTACTATATATTTTTGTAAGTATGTTTTTCTGCCATCACAATTATATGTGCTGTGTGAGACTGTTGGTGCTGTGTTTAGCATCTTAGCCCCAAGAGGAATGGTGTTTCGTTTGGCTGATTATTCATGTGTATGGTTGAATGGCAATTAAAATTGAACTTGAAAACAACCCAAGTTTTCCAGTCTTTCTGGAAAGACACAAAAATGCACATGCCTTTTAATCCAGCTTGCATCCTCATGAGCCTCTTCTGTGCCCTCTCCAAATCCATCCTATAATAGTGACAAGAATTGAATGGAATACTCCAAATGTAGCTTAACTAGAGTTCTGTAAAGCTCCAACACGATTTCCTGGCTCTTGAACTCATTGCCTTGACTAATAATCTGCCATAAATCTTCTTTGCTATTTCCAACCTGTGCAGCCACTTTCAGAGACCAAAGAACTTGGACAACAATATCCCTCTGTACATCAACACTGTTAAGGGTCATGCCATTAACAGCATACTGGGAAATCCAATATAAAATAACAAAGTGTAACACCTCACATTTTGGCCAGATTAAGCTCCATCTGCCATTTCTGCACCCATATCTGCAACTGATCTATATCCCACTGTATCCTTTGGCAATCTTATACACTATCACAATCCCACCAATCTTTGTATTGTCTGTAAATTTACATCCACCTATATTTCCATCCAGGTCATTTATATATACGTAGTCACAAACAATAGAGATCCCTGTGGAACAGCATAATTCATGGGCCTCCAGCTTGAATAAATCCATTGACTACTACCTGCTGATTTCACTGACTAAGCCAATTCTGAATCTAAACAAGCTTTGGATTTTGGACTTTGGATCCCATGCACTTTTGTTAAAAAACATCTGATGCTTAAATAGAACAAAAGATCTGCAAATCATACAAACAGTTTACACCTATTCAACATCAGTGATGAATATTCTAGCAATTTTCAACAGCCTAATTATTAGGCTTTAACAGTTCCAGTAGCTGCCATGTAATTACTCATGCTACCAGCAAAAGTAAATCATTTCCAATAGCAACATGATGTTCAATTACCTAAATTGCTTTGGTAACAAATCCACAGCATGGCATGAACAGTAATAATATGCTTCTGATTTATAAATGAACTAATCTGTAATTTAAATCATAATTAGTCATTTATACCTTACCATTTCCACATATGATTCTGCATGCCAGAACTTACCAATGTGGTTCATGGTGACGGTTGTATTCCCAGTCCCAAGAAAATTATAAATCACAACAGCAGATGCCATTTTTTTTGCAGCATTTAAAATCTTTTCCTTGAATGTACAGTTTCCTCTGGCCACCAGAGCTATCCAGGGTTCCCCTGTTCTTGGGATAAAATATTCTGTGTTGGCATCACATCCCAGCTGGTCCCTATTGTTCCTGGGAATCCCAATCACTCCCTGAACACTATCCTTGGGAGAACTGTCACCGTACCTAGAAGAACAAGTATAACATTCTTCAAATACCTCTCAAAGCTGCTTTAATTCGATGTCATTTTCATCTTAATTGAAAATTAATTAGTTCCTCTTAAAATCTATCTCCCATTTTTTCAACATCAATCCACACAATTCTCAGATTCTCATATCACCTTCTCAATTTTCTACCCTCACAATTCTGCCTAAACCTGCCACTTATCTCCCCATTCCCTTTCCTCTCTTACACCTTCTTCCCAATCCAGCTTTATGCTGTGCTCCCACATTCCCTTTTTTTTAAATCCTAAAGTTCAGACAACTTCCTCTTTCACAAAAGCCCTCTATCTCATTGGCACTTAAGAACAGGTCCAGGTAAATTAGCCCAAAATGACCTTGACTCCCCCCTCCGAAAATCTCCCCATTACATACTGATCTTCCCCTGAAATGTCAATGCCAGCCTTTTCCCTCTTTGTTTACACTCCAAGTATCCTCAACACCCTAACATCGATCTGGTATCACTTCCCCACCCCCTCCAGCGTGTCATTCCACTCTCTCCTTTTCCAGACCCCATGTCTCTTCCCCGACTCTATTCCAGCTTCCCACACCCCGGTGTTACTCCCCTTCTTCCAACAACTTCCTCACCCCGTGTCATTCTCATATCCCCTTCTCAAGACCCCCGGTATCTCCTCCCTGACTCTATTCCAGACTCCCATATCCCGGTGACACTCCCCCCTCCTCCCTCATCTCGTGTCGTTCTCCTCTCTCAGCTCCCCGGTGTCCCTTCCCCGACTCTCTTCCCTCCTCCAGCACCCCGTGTCCTTCCCCGACTCTATTCCAGCTCCCCGTACCCGGTGTCACTCCCCCCTCCAGCTCCCCGTACCCGGTGTCACTCCCTCTCTCCAGCTCCCCGTACCCGGTGTCACTCCCTCTCCAGGGTGTCACTCCCCCTCCAGCTCCCCGTACCCGGTGTCACTCCCCCCTCCAGCTGCCCGTACCCGGTGTCACTCCCCCTCCAGCTCCCCGTACCCGGTGTCACTCTCCCCGTACCCGGTGTCACTCCCCCTCCAGCTCCCCGTACCCGGTGTCACTCCCTCTCCAGGGTGTCACACCCCCTCCAGCTCCCCGTACCCGGTGTCACTCCCCCCTCCAGCTCCCCGTACCCGGTGTCACTCCCCCTCCAGCTCCCCGTACCCGGTGTCACTCCCCCCCCTCCAGCTCCCCGTACCCGGTGTCACTCCCCCCCCCCTCCAGCTCCCCGTACCCGGTGTCACTCCCCCCTCCAGCTCCCCGTACCCGGTGTCACTCCCCCTCCAGGGTGTCACTCCCCCCCTCCAGCTCCCCGTACCCGGTGTCACTCCCCCCCCCTCCAGCTCCCCGTACCCGGTGTCACTCCCCCCCCTCCAGCTCCCCGTACCCGGTGTCACTCCCCCCTCCAGCTCCCCGTACCCGGTGTCACTCCCCCTCCAGGGTGTCACTCCCCCCTCCAGGGTGTCACTCCCCCCTCCAGCTCCCCGTACCCGGTGTCACTCCCCCTCCAGCTCCCCGTACCCGGTGTCACTCCCCCCTCCAGCTCCCCGTACCCGGTGTCACTCCCCCTCCAGGGTGTCACTCCCCCTCCAGCTCCCCGTACCCGGTGTCACTCTCCCCGTACCCGGTGTCACTCCCCCTCCAGGGTGTCACTCCCCCTCCAGCTCCCCGACCCCCCGCCACTACCTGCCGCTCTCGCTGCTGGCCGATACGGTCACGTTGGTGTCGGGGTCCAGGTAAGCCGTGCTGACGAAGGCCGTGAACCACTCGACTTTGGCGCCCAGCGCGGGCCTCAGGAGTAGCAGCATCAGCCACGGGGACAGGGTGGCCGCCCGCCGTCGCATCGTCGCTTCCCTCCCCGCAGCGGCAGCAGAAGTGAATCGAGCCCCCCGAGGAGAGAGCGAGCTGGGCCCGAGCGACTCTGCACAACCGCCCCGCGTGTGTGAGCACAAGTGCTGGTGTGTGTGTGTGTGTGTGTGTGCACACACGAGTCCGACTACATTACGTCCCAATAGATCCGTTTGCGAGGGTGTCCGTGCGTCCCCGCTCTGCATGCACCACTTTCGTCGGTTGGCTCGTCGCAACCCCTCTCCTTTCTGCTGACTCTTCCTGTTCCAATTTGTCTGCCTGTTGATGTTGACACTCGCTGACCTGACGTCAGTAACAGATGGGGGGTGACACTCGATGGGAGGTACCGAAACCAAGTGCTACGAGACTCCAGAAGTTAACTCTAACCTGTGCTCTCAGACTAGTCAGGAAACACATGCCTGCGATATTGCTCTTCCCACTGTCCTCAAAACGAATAAAGGAAGAAATATTCAGAAATATATCATGTTCCTTTTATAATCAGAAGAACGCCGTCACGATCTAAAATAGCGCGGCCAGTCCTTCACAATGAGGATGTAAGAACGAGACGCAATCAGGGCACAGACAAATGACATCACTAAGTATTTGAAGAAGTTCATTTTACTGTACAGCAGGTTTGCGGCCAGTTCGAGGAACAACGAAATAAAGTCACATTTCCTTAAGATGACACGTTCCTGATTAGGAATTGTGATGTGTAAATTAATTAATGGAACGTACAAAGCCGACAGCAGATGATTTCACGTTTTCCTTTGGAAAACTGGCAGACCTCCACTTGCTAGGTTAGATACAGTATCCGCCCATCTGAGATCTGGGACAGACCGCAAGAAGTCACGATGGCTAAACCTGAATTACTCCTACATGGTGAAAAGCTCATAATTAAATGTGATGGAGTGACGTGAATTGTAATACAACTTACAACAAATTAGTGCAATGACAGCAATGATTATGGCTTGCACAATTTTCTGATCTGAGGTGAGGGAATGTAACTGATGTCAAAGTTGATTGCATGGCAGAGGAATTGTGTGCATATTTCTTTATTGGTGTCCCTTTGGAAAGAAATAATAATACCTAACGAAAACTTTATCCATTAGTACCTAAACTTGTTATTTAAGACTTTATATGAAGAATAACTTGACATCAGTGATATTTTATATTAACTCTAATATGTGACAGTTTGTGATAACTTATTGGGACAGAAAGACAAGGTTTTAACTGGTAACCTATGAAAAAAAAATACAGTACTGTTGATCCCGGGAATCCTATTCAGTCATTTCTCTGATTGGCATTTGCCTTTTAAACAAGAATATTCCTTGCTTTTACATTGAATGTTTTCCCATTAACTATGACAAAATTCCTTGCTGTGAGTGTCTGATTGGGGAGGGGGTGGGGAGAAAGGATCAACAGGGATCATTTGCATTCATTCTGAATTTATGTCTCACTTTCAATACCGTGCTCTATATTAAAGTACTCCTATTTGCCATTGATATGATTTTCTTGAATACTGGTCTTACTTTAAAGACTTTAAATTTTAGCAATTTCTGCGAAATAACCATTGTTCAATTTACCCTAATCAAATAGTCTCTTCTTGTGGTCATATTTTATTTCAATTTCCAACATGTTTTATATACCTTGTATACATCAATAGGAATGTGAAATCATTCTAATGTACTGGGACAGAAATTCTTGAAGTATTTTATTCAATACACACTGACTGAATTATTCTGTTTAACGGCATTGGGTGCAATGACAGTTTTTAAAATTGTTTATTCATCAGATGTGGATGCAATTGGCAATAAGAAGATCTATTGTAGATCTGTAATTGCTCCTGTATTAATGAGGCAGTGAGGAATCAGGAGACATGCAAGACTGCAGATTCTGATGTGAAAATGAACTGCTGGAAGAATTCAACAGATCAAACAGCACCTGTGGAAACAAAGGGACCCCACTGTCAGCCACATTTGCCCCTCTTCCCTGTCCACCCAACCTTCTGCTTTCCACAGGGACTGCTCTCTCCATGACCCTGTGGTTTGCTCATCCATTCTCATCCCTCAACCTGTCTGTCCTTGGCCTTCTCCACTGCCAGGGTGGGAGCAAACACAAACTAGATTAAAAACAACTCAAATTTGCTTGGGTAGCCTACAACCCAATGGCATACCACTACATTTACCAATTTCAGGTAACTCACATCCTCTGTACTCCATTCCCACACCCACCAGTCCACCAAAATTCTTTCTCCATTTGCTGACCTCTTCCATCCCTCCTCGTTTATAACCTGGACTTGCAACCTTCTCCCGCTGGTTCCATCTTCCATCATCCATATGCCTATTCACATGAGCTTTTTCTCACTTGGTTCAACCATTTTTAACCACTCTTCCTTTCATACTTGTTTCCATGTGCCCCCCACCCCTCTTACCTGTTTCCACTTATTACATACTAGCCTCTATCTCACACCATCATCTCCCTCCTATTCTCAATCTCCAAGTCCAAAATATGGACCATCCCTTTACCTCCACAGATTCTGCCTGACCACCTGAGTTCCTCTAGTAGTTTATCTTTTGTTCCAATGAAGAATCAATTTGTACTGCTGGGCCTGGAGTATCATGTAGAAACAGACAATGCTGGAAAAGCTCAGCAGGTTGGTTGGCATCTGTAAAACGAAAAACAGTCAACGTTTTGGGTTTGTGACTATTCATCACGTGTCAGACAGATTGGGTAAGGAAGGCAGATTTCTAAGAGTTAAAAATAGCCAGTGGTCAAAACCTTAAACAAAACAGAGGATGCTAAAGAGAGATACTCAGCAGGTCAGGCAGTATCTGTAAAGGGAAGAACTCCTACAGAACTGCAGCTATTGCCCTAAATATTTATTCTCTCCATGGCTGTTTTGTGCACCACCTTCAACATGCACTGCAGCAGCTTGTAACAGTGTTTCACAAACTTGCAAACACAACTGACAAAATGGCATGAGACAAGTACATTAAGTATACACTGAAAGAAATATAACGACTTCTGAGAGAGCAACACTGACTCTGAAATCGCCAAAATTCCATCCAGCACTTTATGAAAAATCGCAATCCCCTTCTCCTTATTTTAAAAGAACAGGCATGGAACCAAGACACTGCAATTAAGTTATCTTTTTTCACAAACAAGATCAACCCAATGACAAAATTGCTATTATAATTTTCCCCAACCCTGGAATTGGACTGCAAAGTTGCCATGGAGTAAAAATTCATGAACTCAAAAGTCTTCCCTGTCCAAACATGCTTCCTTTACTGAAGGAGTGATTAAAATTGAATAAGTCATGCATGTTCCTACAAGAATAAACTGAGCACTAAATGGCCCTTACTAAAAAGAGTTGGCATTAATTTTTTATGTGACTCTTCAGTTTACCCTTTACTCGAAGAACTGCAACTGACTGAGATGGCAGTATCGTTTCTCAAGATCAGTTGTGATGGGCATTAAATATTTGTGACACCAACCATAACCATTCCCATCATGTTAATTCTTAGTTCCCCTTTTACTCTGACCTCTCTGTCCTCAGCCTCCCATCGGATTCTAAAAGTGCCCCGTGTTTGAGGAACAGATCCTTATCCTCTGTCTTACATATTACAGCCCATGGGATGACTTAATTTTAAACAATTCAGTTAATGACCCTCTTTTTTTCCTCTGTACAGAAGTGGCTGTACCTTTCTGTTTAAAGATCTTTGAAAATATTTTCTGCCCCTAACCACTGGTTTACTATTTTGACAATTTTGGTTGACATTCCCTTTCCAGACCTCCATTGCTTTTAAATTAAAACATGTTTGCTTTTTCAACTCTGATGAAGGGTCCTTAATTGGAAATATCAACTCTGTCTCTCCTCGTGGGTGTTGCCTGTGTGCTAAATGGTCCCAATATTTCCTATTTTTCTCAGATTTACAACATCTGCAGTTTTTGTTACAATTATGAAAGCCTATGTGGTTCCAAAGAAGTAATGGAAAGGATTTTTCCTCTTCTTTCACTTTCCTACTTCTGAAAAATGTTCAGTTTCCCTTATTTTTTAAAATAATGGCATCATACACATTACTATCAATTTGCACAAACGATTCCATAATCTATAGAGCATTGGAACACAACCACAAACATATCCACTAATTCCATCGTACACCTCCGGGATGTAAATCATCAGATCTTTGATACTTTAAAAATGTTCAGGCTCATTAAGTTCTTAAAGGTAAAGTTTCTTTCAACTGATTCTACAGTCTTTTATTTTATCTTGTCATTGTCATTTTTTCTTGGTCTCTTGGTTCTCCAGTACTTGGAGGTTTTATAAGAATCTTCTTTAAGAATAGACATTATTATTTGTTTAATTACCCTGCTCTCTTAATTCCCTATCTTAACTATTCTCATCTTTAAAGGAGAGAAACTATGAAATCACAATTTACTATTTACAATTTCACTCACTCTCTTTGTCAGAAGACTTAGATTAACACACAAAAATGTTGGGAGGAACTCAGCAGGCCAGGTAGCATCTATGAAAAAGAGAAACTGTCAGCGTTTCGGGCTAAGACCCTTCATCATCTTGTGTTTGGACAATTCATATTTTTTTCAGATTTCCATGATAAGTTTGCTATCGAGGTTTTTGTTTTCCAGTGAATGCAGCAAGTGAAGAATCAGTTTGGCAATGCTTTCAAAATAGTAAAGAATACTTCAGTGCTTTTATAAAGGCAAAGGATTTTGAGGAAAAAATCTGAATTTCTGTGGTATCTTTTACAACTACAGAATGCTCACCTGATAGAGCAAGTTTGATAAATGGCTCCCTATTTCCCAAATTACAACTATGTGTTAATTAGCACTTGGCCAGTAACTGAAAGTATATATATTTTTAAATTCTTTGTCTTCTATTCAAATGAAGAAATCACTACTAGTGTCTTTTTTTATTTATTGAGTTTAACATTTCTTAAGTTGCATTTTTATTCTGCTTTACATGTGCTCTACTAACTCATAATTGTTTTCCACCCAAATCTACATTCTACAGGGGTTGTATTGAGAGCATCCTGAGCAGCTGCATCACTGCCTGGTTCGGAAATCTCGGATCGCAAGACCCTGCAGCGGATAGTGAGGTCAGCTGAGAAGATTATCGGGGTCTCTCTTCCCGCCATCACGGACATTTACACTACACACTCCATCCGCAAAGGAAACAGGATTATGAAGGACCCCATGCACCCCTCATACAATCTCTTCTCCCTCCTGCCATCTGGGAAAAGGCTCCAAAGCATTCGGGCTCTCATGACCAGACTATGTAACAGTTTCTTCCCCCAAGCTATCAGACTCCTCAATACCCGAAGCCTGGACTGACACTTTGCCCTATTGTCCTGTTTATTATTTATTGTAATGCCTGCACTGTTTTGTGCACTTTATGCAGTCCAGTGTAGGTCTGTAGTCTAGCGTACCTTTCTCTGTGTTGTTTTTTTACGTAGTTCGGTCTACTTTATGTACTGTGTCATGTAACACCATGGTCCTGAAAAATGTTGTCTCGTTTTTACTGTGTACTGTACCAGCAGTTATGGTCGAAATGACAATAAAAGTGACCTGACTTGACTTGACTTGAAATCTCTATACAAGAAAGCAATGACTGTTGGGTAAGAGGAAATTAACTTTTACTCAGTCATGAATTCATAACTGATAAGGACAATTTCTCCTTTTGTTATATACTGTATTTGGTTTAAGAACAAGTAATTACATAGTGTCCTCTTGAAGTATTTTGTTGTTGTTTCACAGTGGCACAGTAGTGCAATTAGCTGAACCCCCAGTATCAGGAGATGCAGTGTTCTTGAAACACCATGAATTTAGAGATAATGTTTCTACGTTGAAGCATTTGTTTCTTCTGTAGCCTTTAGCTGGTTGGTTGTGTCATGAAATTTTTCTTTGCCTGTACTGGTAATTGGATCTCTAGCAATGCCACTCAAAGGAACAGTGTTAATACAAGAAAGCATTGGATACCATTGGTAGTGTTAAGTAACAAAAGTAGAACTCTGGGAGTGTGCATTGAAAATCTGAGAGACCATGAAAAGTAACAGATAGTCGTGCATTGGTTCTTTCCACTTGTATCAATGAAACTAATTTCTCAATCCCTATCCCTATAGTGGGAGCATTTAGATCATTATGTTCTGGGTGGGGAAACTGGGTTTGAGAAATATAGGCTATGTATTAAGAATGATGATAGAAACATTGCTTCCCCATATTTGGGGATAGAGGAGTGTACAATAAATATGCGTTAAAAAACAGCTCTTTCTTAGCCACATAATCAATAATATTCTGGGTTATTTTGCCACTAAGTTCATTAGTAGATCAATTACTGTCTACAATGACTAATTGATGGCAATATCCTTTTTTAATGATTCAGATATGTTAATGTAGCCCATATAGTCCATTTGGTTTTATAAACACCTAGCAACATTTCACTAACATATTTCATGTGTACGTAACATTCATTTCTCACTAAAATTCACGTAAGAATCTACTCTTTGGAAATCGCCAAACATTTCAAGTTGTATCTCTAAAGAAAGTGCTTTAAAGTTTTAAATTTTTCAATACTAACTGTATCAACAGGAGCTATAACAATGTATTTTTACAGTGCCTTTAATCAAATAAAAACTTTTAAAGTGTTACATAGAGACATGAAGGAATTGGAAGGCAACGTGGCTGGAAGTGGCTTGTCAAAGGGTGAGGTTTTGAAAAAGAATCTTCTAGGTGGAGAGACAGAGTCATAGCACAGAAGAATGAGTCATCGATCCACAGACAAAAGACTCTGCAACATTCTCATGAACTTCCACTGTTGTAACTTGAAAATGTCAATAATAATTAATAATTAACTTATATGGTTTAGTTAACTATTAACAAACACAGGGAAAAGAAATCAACTCATTTCATAATGTTTTAACCATTATTTAGTCCCAGAAAGCCTTTCATGTGCTTTTTAAATATTCCAAGAAATCAAATAGGGCAAGTTTTTGCATGAAAAGTTTTGTACGTAAGATGCCAATGTACAACATTTTGTTCCATTACAAATTATGTGAATCACCACAGATTATTCAACATAGCAGCTGTACCCAAAAGGTAGTTGAGTCAAAAGCACCCTGCACATTTGAAATGATTTTAGGCGAGGGCTTCATACCATGGCCACGCAGTACACAGAAACCGCTGGAGGCCACTTCTTCATCACTGGATGTCTGCTTGCACAAACCTTAATATGTTTCAACAAATACCAAGCTCATTACAAAACACTCTCTTGTCTGTACCTGTTCTACACATCATAGCTTTTCAACATATGACATGTAAATACATTGCTGGGATCAAATACCATTCTGTAACAATATTATATCAAAATCCATGTCATTTGATAACAAACAATCATAAAATGCTACAACAAACTAATGTATTTCCCTGAAATTTGAAATATTTCAAGCTAATATATACTAATGCGGAATAAATAACTCAAGCCATAGTATTCTGTAATTAAATTCTGGAAGCTGCATGCTGTCATGGGTTAATCTCAAGGCAGAAAAGCAAACTTGAAATCCCATAGGAGTTCGCAGGATTTTGTTAAAATAATGAGAAGTTCCAAACCACAATCTTTTTGTGCAAGCACTTTCAAAGCATCTTAAAAGCATCTTAACACAATTTTTGTGTATTTTTTGGTTTATGGACTAAATCAACTACAGAATTGAGATGTAGTTACCCATTCTTTGCAGCATATGACAGCACTTCAATGCAATTAGTAACGGAGTAAGCAATGAATACTACAAGGAGAAGATGCAAAGATGCTGTATCTCCTCCCAGTTCCC
The DNA here is from genome assembly GCF_048418815.1 of Hemitrygon akajei. Classification (NCBI taxonomy): domain Eukaryota; kingdom Metazoa; phylum Chordata; class Chondrichthyes; order Myliobatiformes; family Dasyatidae; genus Hemitrygon; species Hemitrygon akajei. The sequence goes on from NC_133127.1 coordinate 144,315,768, forward strand.
AGAATTTCTGAACAACACGACCATGGTAGTACCTTTACCACCTGAACTACACAGGGGTTTAAGAAGGTTCATTACTATTTTCAAAAGGGAAATTAGGGATGGACAATCAATGCTGCCCTTGAAAGTAATAAATATCTTGTTCCTTCGATACCCAACCAGTTTGCCCACAATGAAATAGAGGATTTCCACCCTGAAGATACAAAATGGATACCCACAAAAAACTGTAAACAATATTTTATTCTCTTCTGTGTGCTCTTTTAAAACCTATTCAATCCTCATTGGGTTGGCTTTGAAATAATCTTCTACTGGGATTATGATAACCCCTCCAAACCAGTTCTGGAGCCATACTTGTTGAATATTCATTTTCATAAAGAACCAATTATGTTCTTGAGACCACTTCTTCATCACTGGATGTCTGTTGGTACAAACAGTTAAATGTTTCAACAAATACCAAGTTCATCTGTACAACTGTGCTTTTATACATAGTTTTACTTATGTTTAAAACATTTTATAATTGTATTTGCAGATCTGCCAAAACAAAACTTCTTCAGAGGATGCCTTCGTTGATTAAATTTACCATGTTGTTAATTGCAGTTTTGCTCTTAATCAGATAGCAAAACTCCCCATGGACTTTATGAACAATGAAAATAGAGAATAAACTAACAATGAAAAAAATATTTCTGGGCCCTTATACTTCTATAGTGCTTATTAAATAGAAAGTAATATCTCAAATTTATGTTAGGTTGAGGCAGCAATGTCAGAAAGGGTCAAAACACAGAGAAGGGGGAGGACCTTGAGGTTTAGCAAGAAGTAAAATCCCATAGGACAAGACAGAGTGGACAGCCAGCGCCTCTTCCCCAGGGTAGCACTGCTCAGTACAAGAGGACATGGCTTTAAGGTAAGGGGAGGAAAGTTCAAGGGGGATATTATAGGAAGGTTTTTCACTCAGAGAGTGGTTGGTGCATGGAATGCACTGCCTGTGTCAGTGGTGGAGGCAGATACACTAGTGAAATTTAAGAGACTACTAGACAGGTATATGGAGGAATTTAAGTTGGGGGGTTATATGGGAGGCAGGGTTTGAGGGTCGGCACAACATTGTGGGCCGAAGGGCCTGTAATGTGCTGTACTATTCTATGTTCTATAAAAGTCCATAGGAGTTTGTTGTTATCTGTTGTAGGAAGGCAGTATTGAACAGAAGGGCAAAACAGGGGATGAGACTATTAAAAATGGTTTTCACATACATTCTATTCCTGGATTTAGAAGGTCTGACTGATGGACATCTGTTTATATGAATGAGTTCCCATAATATATTGAAAAGTCCAATGTCTGTACACACATTAATTCCAACGAATGGAAAAACTAGCTTCCTGTCCCTCTCCATTTTTAGTAATATTCTTTCTTACCAGTCAAACATGCTTTTGATGCCTTTCATTACAAACACCACGGATGTATAGCTACCATATTGAGTAATCTTTGTGTATTTTTTGGTTCCTGGACAAAATCAACTTACGGACATCTGTAAAACACATTGTTCATTACCTGGGAATAGCCCGGACAAACTTTGTGCTATACAGAAACAAGTCATTTTCTGTAATTGTAATGAGCCTTGGTGAGAACACACCTGGAGTTCTGATTATAGTTTTGGTCTTCTTGCCTAAAAAGGGACATACTTGCTCTCAACGGAGTGCAACAAAATTCAACAGACTAGTTCCTGGAATGGCAGTCCTGACAAATGAGAAGTGATCCAACAGGCTGAGTCCTCCAGCGTTCAGAAGAATGAGAGGTGACCTCAATGAAACTTACAAAATTGTTAGAAGGCAATAAAGAGTAGATACAGTGAGGATGTTTCCTTTGACTAAGAAGTTTGGAACCAGCATTACAGATTCAATTAAGCACCTTAGCACAATGTTTCACAAGGGAAATTAGGGATGGACAATCAATGCTGCCCTTGATAGTAATAAATATTTTCTTCCATCAACACCATGTGTTTTTTCTTGTCTGCATTCTTTCACTTACTTTTGCAGTCCTCACTGGGGTTTCCATCCAATGTAATTTTCTTCCTTATCATTTCAATCCCTGCCTTTATGAATCTCCTTAGGACATGCCCTTAATTATTATTGCCCATTTTATTCATCACTGCTTTCATTCCATCCCTAACTCAGGCCCCAACTTCAGGTTTCAGTCACCATCCTTTCATGGCCAAGTACTCTCTTCATCAGGAGGGATTTTTAACTCAATGTTGATTTTTTTTTTTAAATTGGCAGGTAGAAAAATAAAATATTTGCCCCAATAGTGTATGTAGCAGAACTCGGTTATCCCTATTGAGTTCTGCCAAAATCCAAATGAACCCAGGGAAATTTGTATCTATAACATGCTGTAAGGGTGCACTGCTAATGTAATGGTTTTTTTGTAATGTTCACTGCTGCAGTAACAGTTTCTCTGTAGCAGCAATGTTTGGGTTATGGCTGGAGATAACAGGACTGTGGACACATGTTAGCCAATCAGGATTTTCTTGCCCTGTCTTGTGATCCTGGAAGCAGTTGATTTCGCGGGCTTTTGCCAGAGATGGAGAGAGAGAGATGAAGAGAGAAGACGCGAATAGAGAGATTTGTTAGACTCCCGGATGGGGTGGACTCGGAGCGGGGGTCCGAAGGTCGGCAACGCTCGGAGGAGACCAATGGTAGAAGAAGGACTACTGAGTGAGCTCCAACTTTGTGCACAGACTGTTTAATAAGATTTGGGGCCCTTTTTCTTTTATATTTTGTTACTCTACTAACCATATAGTCAAAGTAAGAGCTATAAAGCTTAATTGTTTAATCACATATTGTGTACTGTTTGTTATTTCGGGGTACTCATTTGTAACAGGGGGATACATCACACAGCATCCACCCAAAAGAGATTTCTTTAAGTATCACCCCCTATATTAAGCCGCTAGGCAAAATGAGTATTACATATCCTAGACTGGTTTCAGGATTCTGATATAATTTTGTTATCATCCATGTTGCTACAGACATTCCTCAACCTCTTCTCACAAACCCGAGGGAATCATATACAATGATATTTATCAGCATTGCTATCAGCAGTAAGGCTGGAAGAGTTTATTAGGAATTTTACCTACATTGAAGAATAAGTAAAATTTGAAGATGAATGATCACAGGAATGAAAGACTTAATATATGAGGAGTGGTTGATGAGCCTGACTTGAAAGAGTTTAGAACAATGAGGGGGATTTCATTAAAATACTAAAAGGCCTTGAGAGACTGGATGTGGAGAGGATTCTTCCATTAGTGCGGGCATCTAGGATCCGAAGGCACAGCCTAAGAATAAAGAGATTTTTCCTTTAAAATTGAGATGAGGAGTAATTTCTTCAGCCGGTGGGTGGTGAATCTGTGGAATTATTGCCACAGAGAGTGGTAAAGGCCAAGCCATTGCATGTATTTAAAGCCAATATTGATAGGCTCTTGATTAGTAAAGGGATTAAGAGTTACATGGAGAATGCAGGAGAATGAGGTTAAACAAAACAGCCCTGATTTTTACTTGCATTTCCAGCATCTGCAGATTTTCTCTTGTTAGTGATTGGAGCCCTGATTGAATGGTGGAGCAGACTCGATGGGCCAAATAGCCTAATTCTGCTCCTATGTCTGATGGTCTAATTCCTTTTAGCTTCCACCTGGGAAAAGACCCAGCTGTATTATGAAACTGATATAACAGACATTTCCATCATGGAAAAACAATATTTAAAAATCTCTCCCAATTAATAGATTATAATAGTAACTAGATGGAACTGTGATCTAGATCAAGTGTTAAGATTCAACAAAGTTTGGCTCATGAAAGATTTTCTGTCTGAAGAAACCAAGTCATGCCATTTACTTATTTGTAATTTTTAAAGAAACTAACTCAGCTGGCATGATGTGTAAAAGTATCAGAACAGATGTTTCATAGAAGGCACATCAGAATCAGTTTTGAATTATTCTTAGTAGTATATAATAATGCTGAAACATTCTGACTTTGAAGACGTGCAATTCATATTACTCTGACTTCCTAATTGCATGAAGTTCATGTCAGAGACATTAATTTACAGATAAATTATAGTGGTCAGTATGATTAAATGACAAACCTTGAAAAGAGGGCTTGTTTTGCAAATTCAGTTTCGTCAGAGGACACAGTCACCATTTGGCCTGTAACAGTCAGCTTGCTACATCTCGGATCCTCGCTGTTAATGGCATTTTGTCTATGCACAGATAAAGATATAGAAAAGAATATATAAGAAAAATATAACTAGCAGATTAACCAAGATTAACACATTCGGTGTGGGACTAACTCATTTTGCTTCATGAGATTATCATTCGGATGCATTATGGATCCAGAGATACTGAATTCCTGATTGTCTTCAAAAGAAATGCCAATTCATATATGGTCCAAATTCTATTTTTTGATGGGAGACCCAGCCTGACAGTAGTTAGATTTCCTGCATTTTTCTCTTCAGCCGTTTCAGTGAATTCTAGGTAATCCAGGCATTTTTTATTTTAAAAACACATAAGTATTTCATAAGCAACACAATGAGCTTGGATTTTTTTCAGAATCTGGGATTGCTTTTGATCTGTTCTGCTGGTTTTCTTCCAGCTCAGAGTCTATTGCCATTCATCCTCCAGGATGCCTCAGCCGCCTTGCAATGGAATTGTTTGGAGAGATAAACATCAGCAACCTCAGAATATGAAAGATTTGCAGCTCCAAACCTTTGACGTTCACTATATTGCTCCTTGAAATATTGTCAAATCGTTCACTTTGGAGTAGCCATTGGGAGAAGTGTAAGAGTGGGGAGCTGAACCTTCGTCAAAGAGGGGCAGAAGGTAAGAATCGGTTAGTTTTTAATTTTCCTGTTGATCTGAACTTTGACCTAGGTAAAGTTGACAAAATAGCAGTGGAATGCTTCTCCTGAGAGATATTGGAAGTCAAAGCAGCTCATGGTCTCCCTGACAACCAGATCTGTAGGAAGTGTTGACGGACCAGGTCAATGTCCTGGAGGTGCAGGTGGATGTATTCAGGATCATCTGGGAGGCTGAGGGTATCATTGATGAGCATTGTGATCGTGAGAAATCACACCTCCGGTGTAGACTACTAATAGGTGAGCAACAAGGGAATAAACAGTCAGTGTGGGCAATCCCTTCAGTAACAGGCACATCCCTTTGGAGGTTGTTGGGGGAGATGATACATCAGAGGCCAGCAGCAGTAGCTGGGTTAGTGGCACCATGCCCAGCTATGAGGCAAAGAAGGGGAGGATGAGCTCTGGCAGAGTGATAGCGATAGGGGACTCGATAGTAAGAGATGCAGGTAGGTTTCTCTGTGTGTAATCATGACTCCATGATGGAATGTTGCCTCCCTGGTGCCTCGGTCAAGGATGTCTCGCAACCGCTATCGGACTTTCTAAGAGGGAAGGGTGAGTAGCCAATGGTAGCGGTCCAAATGGGCTGACATGGTAGTATGGCGGATAGTGTTAATAGTATTACAGCACAAGTGACCCGGGTTCAATTCCTGCCGGAGTCTACAGGGAGTTTGTATGTTCTCTCCCGTGACCATATGGATTTCGTCTGGCTGGTCCAGTTCCCTGGTATGATGGCAGAGACAAATACATTACAGGTTTTGAAGAGATGTTTAGACGGGCACATAAATATGAGGAAGATGGGGGAATATGGGCAGTGTGTAGGTAGGAGGGATTAGTTTTTGGGGTTTTTCGATTTACTTTTTAGCTGGTTCAATTTTGTGGGCCAAAGGCCTTGTTCCTGTTCAGTACTGTTCTATTGCAAAGATGTGCAGGGTTTAGGTTAATTGGTCACATGGCTGTGATAGGGCAGTGCAGACTCGTTGGGCACCGAGCTGTAGCTCTAAAATACAGGTTACCGATGACATAGGTATGAGCAGAGATGAGATCCTGCAAGGGATTTTAGGGAGCTGGGTGGGTAGTTAAAAAGCCGGATTTCCATCACTGTAATCTCAGGATTATTACCCATGCCACTGCTTGCGGGGTGAGAAATAGTGCAGTTTGATACTTGGCAAACGAACTGGTACAGAAGGGAGAGCTTCAGTTTTCTGGATCACTGGGGCTCTTTCAAGGGAGGTGGAACCTGTACAAACAAGATGGTTTGCAATCTGAACTGGAAGGGAACCAATATCCTTGCTGGGAGATTTGCTAAAGTGGCAAATAAGTGGATGAGAACCACAGAGAGGGCAATAGGTGGTGAAGTTGAGGACAAGAAAGATGGCATGACAAGTAAGACTGAATGGAGGCACAGCAATGGGCAAACAAAGATAGATGGTGGGACTAAGAGGGTGAAATGTGTCTATTTCAACACAAGGAGTATAATGGATAAGGAGAATGAACTTAAGAGCTTGGATTAGTACACAGAATTACAATGTTGTTGTCATTACAGAGACATGGTTGCATGAGGCCAGCATTCCTAGATTTTGTTGTTTTAGACATGATAGAAAGGGAGGGGGTGAAGATGTGGAGGGGCTACACTTGAGATAATGGGAAATGTCACAGTTGATCACAGAGAGGACACACTGAATTCAAGATGGTGCTAAGCTGCAGTCTCTTGAAATTGTGGCTCAGACTTATTTGTTTTGTTAAATTTGTAGGAGTGGTTTTGGGGAGATAGAGGCGAGTTAGGGGTCATGTTAAGATTTCAAAACAGTGATGTAGATTAGCTAGAGGTCAGGTTAGGGTTTAGGGACACGGATATGGAAGAATAACAAGTTAGGCCTCCTCTCCACATTCGAAGTCCAGCAACATGGATGGGTGACAAAGGGCATCCAAATGCCCGGCCAGCAGCTCTTGAATGGACCTCTTGTGTGATAAAATAAGACGCTTGGCCTCACAATCTACCTCGCTATGATATTACTCTTTATCATTTACCTACAATGCACATTTTTGGTAGCTTTTACACGTTATTCTGCATAGTTACTATTCTACCTTATTTAGTTCAATGTACTAAGCTGTACGGTCAGTATGCAGGACAAGCTTTTCACTATATCTTGGTACAAGATGTGACAATAATAAATTAATGCCAATATTAATCTAGTAAACCATGTTGCACTTCCTCTGTTATTCCTCATGATTCCTCCTTTTTGCACTGTTTATTTATTCTGAAATCTATAGTAATTTTATGTCTTTGAATTGTACTGCTGGCATAAAACAACAAATTTCACCTCATATAAGGCAACAATAATAAACCTGATTCTGATAGGTGGAAGGTCAACTGAGGAAGATCTGTACCAGCAAGGCGGGGACCGGATGGAGTTTCCCCACGATTACTGAGGGCCTGTGCTACTGAGCTGGGAGAACCACTACAGCGCATCTTCAACATGAGCCTGGAGCAGAGAAGAGTACCCAGACAGTGGAAGACATCCTGTATTGTCCCGGTACCGAAGAAACCACAACCAAAGGAGTTGAATGACTTCAGACCTGTTGCCTTGACGTCACACGTGATGAAGACCATGGAGCGGCTGATAATACAGAATCTGAGGCCACAAACCAGGCACGCCCAGGATCCTCTTCAGTTTGCATATAAGGAGAAGGTGGGAGTGGAGGATGCTATCACGTATTTGCTGCACAAATCACTCTCTCACCTAGAGGGGGTCAGTTGTGCTGTGAGGATTACATTCCTTGACTTCTCTAGTGCCTTTAACACCATCCAGCCCAAGATCTTAAGGCACAAACTAACGGAGATGGGAGTAGAATTGTGTGGATTGGATAGTGGACTACTTGACAGATAGACCTCAGTATGTGCGGTTGGGAGACTGTAGGTCTGACACGGTGGTCAGCAGCACAGGGGCGCCGCAGGGAACCGTACTCTCTCCGGTCCTGTTCACCCTGTACACATCAGACTTCCAATATAACTCAGAGTCCTGCCATATGCAGAAGTTCGCTGATGACACGGCCATAGTGGGGTGTGTCAGGAATGGACAGGAGGAGGAGTATAGGAAACTGATACAGGACTTTGTGATATGGTGCAACTCAAACTACCTGCGGCTCAATATCACCAAGACCAAGGAGATGGTGGTGGACTTTAGGAGATCTAGGCCCCATATGGAGCCAGTGATCATTAATGGAGAACGTGTGGAGCAGGTTAAGACCTACAAGTATCTGGGAGTACAGTTAGACGAGAAGCTTGACTGGACTGCCAACACAGATGCCTTGTGCAGGAAGGCACAGAGTCGAATGTACTTCCTAAGAAGGTTGGCGTCACTCAATGTCTGTAGCGAGATGCTGAAGATGTTCTATAGGTCAGTTGTGGAGAGCGCCCTCTTCTTTGTGGTGGCGTGTTGGGGAGGAAGCATTAAGAAGAGGGACGCCTCACGTCTTAATAAGCTGGTAAGGAAGGCGGGCTCTGTCGTGGGCAAAGTACTGGAGAGTTTAACATCGGTAGCTGAGCGAAGGGCGCTGAGTAGGCTACGGTCAATTATGGATAACTCTGAACATCCTCTACATAGCACCATCCAGAGACAGAGAAGCAGTTTCAGTGACAGGTTACTATCGATGCAATGCTCCTCAGACAGGATGAAGAGGTCAATACTCCCCAATGCCATTAGGCTTTACAATTCTACCGCCAGGACTTAAGAACTTTTTTAAAAGCTATTATTAATGCTTTTTGAGACGGTGATTTAGATGCATATCATATTTTTTTTACTGAGTTAAGTATTGTATGTAATTAGTTTTGCTACAACAAGTGTATGGGACATTGGAAAAAAAAGTTGAATTTCCCCATGGGGATGAATAAAGTATCTATCTATCTATCTAAGTCTATCTTTAGCCAGTGAGAACAATTCTAAACACAATATTTCTGATGTGATCTCACCAGGCACATTTACTCAGTGACCAATTTAACAGGTACAGGAGTGGAACTCACAGCCATAACCCACCCACTTCAGGGTTTGATGTGCTGTGTGTCCTCAGATGCTCTTCTGTACACCACTGTTGTGACACATGGTTATTTGAGTAAACGTCACCTTTCCGTCGATATTTTGGGAGTGCAGAACACACACCAGCATAGCACCATGCAGGCTATTCGACTCAACTTTATTGATAGTGCTGTTTGTACAATATGTGAACTCCTCCCATGTGGGAGTAGCATTGGAATAACACTACTAACTACCACTGCATCTCCCCTCCTTGGAAAAAAGAACTAGGTATGAACTTCCTGTCTATAGAACTGCATTGAAATTATGGTCACTAAATCTGAGTGATTTGGTTCACTTTACCAATAGCACGTAACTATGCCCCTTACATGAACATAAAAAAGAATTGCCAACATTGTAACTGTTTTTCCCTTTGTTTTTAACGGTCCGTCTCTCTCTTTGTTTTCCTCCTTTTTTTAAGAACATTCTAATTTCATGAAATGTTTTCAACATTTGAACTCTTTTTAAAAGACACTAAATCTAATGGAGGTCAGGGTAGATTATCTGAACACTCCAGCAAAGTGAGAGGATTATTCTGTCTCTTTAGTCACTTGCCCTAAACTATTAGGCGATGGAGTATATCCCTGTGATGGGACAGATGAACAGCCTGATGCACCATCAATAACTCACTCTGAGACATAAAAGCGAGGTATCGGCTTTTATTGACTGGAAGAAGGAACCAGCAGTGAGTGACCACCATACTACATCCTGGAGACTGAGAGGCCGGGCTCAGACCTCCATCACCTTTATACCGGGGTCTGTGGGAGGAGCCACAGGAGCAGTCATCAGGGGGCGTGTCCAGACAGGTATATGTAGTTCACCACACAGCCATAGCTGGTATAGGTTCCTGAGAGTTCTGGAGAAGATGGAGATGAACAGACACGTCCACCTCAAATCAATGAGCCTTGTCATAAAGATCACTGTATTTCTTCCTCTACCTTTTGTGGACTTTGAGGGCTGATAAGCACACACCTGTTCTGCCCGATTTCACTTTGTGATGCTCTGATCACAAACGATCATGGTGCATGCTGCTGGACTATTGCTCCGTTGGTGAATTGGTCTGAAACCCAAACAGCTTCACCACTCCTGAGCGGCAACAAAGATTTTGCTCTGTGTCTGAGATCATGCATGCTCTTCACTTTCACACGTGGTGGTGTCTCAATCAGCTTGAAAATGTCTGTGCCTGCAACTTGCCATGGAAAATCTGGGAATTCTGTGGGACAGAGAGGTTCAGCACGATTTTTGTACAGTTTCCTGCATGCTTCACATTGTCTTACATAATCTCCAACTATGTGCTCAGACCTGGCCACCATATGGATTGCCTTGCTTCTAAGCGGCATTTTTCGATGCCTCGATGTCCTTGGTGGATTTGACTCAGGATTTTAGCGTGCATAGAAGCAGGAATGATGAGATTGGAGCCCTTTAGCAGCAAACCATCAAGAGTGGTGAGTGTATCTCTATCAAGCCATGAGTTCATGAGTTCCCTTTCGAACGGCTGCCCATCCACATTCACAGTACTGCATGACCTTGCTGCAGACTTCTCAACTCAGTGAGAATTTTATCCAGTTTACTCTGTGATGCAGGCCAGCTTTCACATACCTGAGCTAAGTAGATGTTAGATCTTCCATGACAGCGGAGTCAGCTTCCGTCCACTCACTTTTGCATAGCATCCTCAACAGAGTGTCTGGTGTTGTGAAAAATTTGCCGGGGAAATGTTTCCTTTTCAATTTGGGCGTAATGCTGTTCAGTGAGTCAGTACTCTTGATGCAAACGCCACTGGTTTCCATACACCACTGCTGTTCTGCATGAGCCAATGAAACAGGCATTTGCTGAGGCCTTGGTTGCTTTGTTTGGATCGAAGAATACCAATGTTGGTGGTGAGATAAGTTCTGCTTTAAGCCGTGAGACCGATTTCTCCCGTGGTGCGTCCCAGATCCATACATTTCTCTGAGAAAGCAGGGCACATAATGGCTTTGTTTTCTCGGCTAAATCTGGAATGAACCTTCCCAGCTGGTTTACCATGCCAAGCACAGAGCAGATCTTTGATACATTCGTAGATTGTTCCACGTTCTTAACTCCAGCCAGTTTATCTGAATCTGGTTGCACTCTGAGGACAGTTGGTGGCCCAAGAACTTTACCTCCAACCTTGCAAATTCACATTTCTTTGTGTTCAGCCTGCTTCAGCTTCTCCAAGGCAGTTTTCACTCTTTTGTTATGTTCCTCACTTGAGGCTCCGAAGATGAGTATATCATCAACGTGGCAGACTACTCCTTCCAGTCCCTCCAAAATTTGGTTCATCCTCACCTGAAAGAGTTTAGGGAGGGGCAGATAAGATGACAAAAGGGACTCTTTTGAAGGCATAGCATTCACATGGCATGAAAAGGGGTAATGAGCTTCTGTGACTCAGGTGTTAAATTGATCTGACAGAACTCGAGTCTGCATCTAGTTTGGTGAAGAACTTTGCTCCACCCAGTATACCCAATTTGTGCTCAACAGAGGGCAGGATTGACATCTCCCAGCTTACTGCGTTATTCAATTTTGTTAGATTGATACAGATTCTCACTGTGTCATTTGGCTTGGGAACAGAAACAATGCCCATACATCATTCACCTCAGTTATGAAGTCAAATGCCTCAATTCTCTCAAGTTCAACTTTGACTTTGCTCATCAATGGGACTGGTATAAGCCTGGCTGTGGTCAAACAATAGGGCATCACTTGTGGCCTCAGCTGGATAGGATACTCTTCTTTCAGTAACCCCCAGGCCTGTGAACAACTCCAGGTACTTCTTCTACCACTGAACATTGTTTAGCAAATCCAATCTTGCAAAGAGGTTCAGCTTCTCAATGGCATGTCATCCCAGTAGTGGTCATAAAATATTCTGAACAACATTGGCATCCTCTTTTAACTGTTGCTCATTTTTATGGGAGGAAGTAGTAAACATTCCTTTCACACTGAGCTTATGTTTCCCTGGCCCCATGAGTACTTTCTTTGTTGGGTTTAGCGCAATGCCTGTTTTCTTCAACAGTTTTGTGAACAGACATTCAACGATGGTTGTGACATCTGCCCCAATGTCACTGCCTCACTTAGCAACTGAACCATAGCAACACCAGCCTTGTCCATTTGAGTCTAGAGCCCCAAGCAAAACTTTGCCCTCTCATACATTACCTTTTGCTTTCCCGTGAAATTTTCTTGGAATTTGTCCTGCACTGTTTTGTACTCCCTCTTCTGAGCATCTCTCAGTCCTAATCCACCCATGATGTCTTCGGCTTTGTCACCCATGCAGTATATCAGTGTGCTTACTTGATGCTCTTCTAAAGCCTGACTGAGATTGTTTGCAACCCTAAATCTCTTAAAGCATGTGAGCCATCTCTCAAAGTCCCCTGGACTGAAATCAAATGTCTCAGGGGGTTTATTAGGTAAGTAGACATAGACACTGCAGGTAATCGCTTCATTTACCTGTTTGTTTGTTTATTTATTATTTTATTGATTTGGACTACACAAGTCTGCTTTTCTTTCTTTTCCATGAGAGTTTGATTGACTCTCTGCTGTGTCTGTGTCTGTGTACTTCCCCAGCCTAGTGGCCCACAGGAAGTAACAATGCATCCACTTTTGGGTGTAGCTTGAAAGTGTTGCCTAGCAGTGCATACAATTGCATAGGCAGTTTAGCTTGATAAGACTTTGGATATTTTTCATAGACGTATACAAACAAGAACATTCTTATTGTAATTTTTTTGTTGTTGGGGACCACCTTTGGTCTGTAGCCCGAGTTCACTGACGACCAACCACTCCTGATATTAAGAGAGAGTGCAGAGCACACCAGCATGGCACCATGCAAGCTATTCAACTCAACCTTATTGATAATATTGCTTGTACAATACGTGAACTCCTCCCATGTGGGAGTGGCTAACTGAGTGGCAGAGGAATAACCTATTGACTACCACCACACTGTCGGTTTGAACCAGTCTGACCACTCATTAACAAGGCAGTTTTGCCCACAGAACCGCATGTTTTTTTGTTTTTCACACCATTCTCTGTAAACTCTAGAGACTGCTGTGTATGAAAATTCCAGGAGATCAGCAGTTTCTGAGATACTCAACCGACCCCATCTGGTACCAACAATCATTTCACAGTCAAAGTCACTTAGATCACCTTTCTTCCCCATTCTGAAGTTTGGTCTGAGCAACTGAACCCCTTGGCCATGTCTGCGTGCTTTTATGCATTGAGTTGTTGCCACGTGATTGGCTGATTAGATAGTTGCATTAATGAGCAGGTGCACCTAATAAAGTGGCCACTTCAGGAAGATAGCTTCACTCTAGTTTTCAAGTCCTCTTGCGAAAAAGATGGCCATTGTGCCATTTGCCTTCCTGACTGCTTGCTGTACCCATACAATCAAAACTGTACAACAGCCAGGTCCATCTGATCTCCAGCTACTCTCAGTGTTTGAAAATAACCTGTGAAGTGACAAGGATATATATTTCAATGTTAAAGGCCATTCCAATTTTTACTACCAATGTGAATGATGTCACATTTTTCTAAATAATCTTCTATTTTTCGTGTCTGCTCCCATTCACTCAGCTGATCTATATTCCTTTGAAGTTTCTCACAACTTAACTGCCACCAGTTTTATACTATGGATGGACCTTAGCTCACAGAACAACATCTTAATTGTATCCAATGTGTTTAACTACGTCAATGTCATCAGTTCTCTATCTCTGGATACTGCACTGACTGGCTTCACGTGCTCCCCATGGTTTGGCCTGTTTTCAGTTCTCAGGGATCTGCTCTCCCCTCTCCTCCACTTCCTGACTGACCTTTGCCCCCTACCCACTGTAAATAATCTGTGAAGAGCCATGAATACATATTTAAACGTTAAAGGCACCATAAAGGAGAATGTACCGATTCTGATATATTGTATACTTTAACTAGAATATGCAGGGTTCTGTTTTACAAATTACTGTCTTACCAAATCCCTGCCAAATGAAACTAAAAATAAAACATCTTTCTGAAATTAGTATCCAGTTTGCTATTTGACATTTAGGAGAATGCACACCATTACAAGGTTGCTGTGCGGGTGCTAAACTTCCGGTAGAAGATTGATCAGACATCATCAAAAATACCAAAATTGATACATCCTTATTTAATAAGTCACGATCCTTAAAGATACATTCCAACACACTGATGCTAGAAATCTTGAGCAACACACTCAAGCAAGTCAAACAACATCTATGGAGAGGATTAAACAGCCAACATTTCAGGCTAAGAACCCTCATCAGGACTCATATACACTGCCACTTACTAGAAAACATTCAGTATTCCTGCTGGGTGAGCGGTGATATAGGCCTCAGGATTCCACTGAAATGGGGCTGTTGGGGTGTGTGTGAGGCAATAAATTTTACAGAAGAACCAATGGCAATTCATAATATAATAATATCTCAACCATATTCTTTTAATTCATACAGTGTGCTATTTATTAGGGGTCATACCCTGTTGATTTAATTTCTCTCCTTAAGTCATTAATGGGGCCACGCAGTTCGATGGCAAACAATGGGGGGGGGGGAGGATAACATCATTGCTGGGGTGAATTGTGAAACAAAGTCTTTGATTAATTTCTCAATAAGAAAGAGGGAGTAAGTGCAAATCCTTCAAAACATGCTGTTTAAAATTCAAAAGCAAATTTAAATTAGTTCCAGCTCTGAGCTGTATTAAAAGATAGTGATTGGGGTGGGTAGCAGAGAATCTTGTATTTTGCTACTGTATGTGACGAACCAGACTATTCTGTGTTCATGATGTGTTTAAGAAGCCCTCATGCCGAGCTGACCTCCAGGTTGGGCTAGGAGACGAACCGTGGGCCAGTGGTGAGGAATCTGGTGGAATTCCAAGTAGCATAAAAATCTCCCTTAAGGATGTCTGTGTTTTTAAAGTCCACTAATTAGGCTTCCACACTTCCTGTACTAGGAGAGTGACAAACATTTTGCTCAGCTTTACCTTAAAATTATATCTATTGAGGAACTTGACCACCATTTATGAGAAACGTCGGAGTAACATAATGAGCCTGCAATTGCCATTTACAGGTCTGCATGACCCCAGGTGATAGTGACACTGGGAAAGATTCACCCCTCACACCCAGACCCTCCCTCCCACATAGCAGCTAGCATTAAAATATTATCCAGAACTCTAACTGTAATCTCTCCAGAACCAGTTGGTTTAACTGCAGGCTTCCTCTGACAAGTTGAACCAACTTGCTTGATACTAGCTGAAGAGACATTGGAAACAATTGCACAGCAACCACAACAACATTTTAATTATTAAACTCACTCTAAGTCTGTGAGAATGCTGTCACTTACTTCCCAACTCTGTTTCATCAAATAAAACTGAAAGCAGTTAAGAGTCAACCAGAACAGTTTCTTGACTGGAATCACTTAGACAATAAATTAGTTTGGTTTCAGGTTCTCTTCTTCTGAAGCCTTTTGAAAATGTAACTGAGTTGCATTCATTACCATTCCAGTTTTGCTCTGGCTGTGGCCCTCAAAAAGTCGTAGGAAGTTAATTCACTCTCTTCCCTGAATAGATATGCTTTAATTGTGATTTATACAGAGAAAGGCAAGTTTATCTAATTAGCTTAAGATAGAAATTTATCTGTTCAGCAGGGGAAGAGTTGGACATACCTGCAGTAATTTGGCTCAGTTTCTGACAACGTCAGAGAAGCACTGGGATTATTCGTCAGATCTGCAACTGTTCTGTCTGCTTGAGTGACGTAGAAGAATGGAATACCAGTACTGTTGTCTGCGGAGCCATCGCTAATCAAAAAAATGTTTCCAAAAGGCAGACCTTTGATCTGGAAATAAATTTTCATCTGTGTTATATTCAGAGAAAAGATTTATTCTTAAGTCAACACTGCAACAACCATTCTGGTTAGGTTCCTGTCACCTGATGCAGTAGGTCGCCAGTACAAATAACCAATAGCAACTTGCATCTATGTCATTAATAGAAAAAAACACTTCATGGAGATTTAGGGAAAACCATTGGAAGCTGTTGAGAATATTTCATGACATAGTATTTTTGGAACAGAGATGACCTTTTCCAAAATCTCCCTTCAGGAAAGCGCTATAGGGCTATTAAAACAAAAACTTCACACCATCTTAAAAGTTTCTCCCCTCAGGCAGTTAACCTGATGAACCATTCTAGTTTTCCACCCCAGCCCCCTCTATACATTACGTCAGGCAGCGCATTGCTTTGAAAACATTTTAAATCACTTTTATTAATCCTTTTTACATTTGTGGAATGTACATATCTGTACTTTAATTCTAACTTTATTTTTTATATAATCCTTTATTCTTATAATCATTAAATGTTATTTTTGTTGCACATCATGCTAAAACATCCCAGCAAATTCCTAATATATATACATTTATATGGTGAATAAAGTTGATTCTTGATTTGAAGATCTGCCATGCAAAATAGATTCCAGAACATGAGCTATAAAAATAATCACTTAACTTGCAATGTTGGTGTTAAAGAGCAGCTTTTCAGCAGACCCCAGGCACTTTTACAACTTCCTTCTCTCCAACACATTCTTCATCACACCATAGAGCAATTGCACCAATTGTTGTTCTTACCGCACACATACACTAAATATCTTACTTACAGGCTCTATATGAGCCCATGGCAACATTTTCCTTTCACTTTCACCTATTTTAGGTCAAGATAGCAAATAAAATAATAAGCAGGGTAAGTCCAAGATAAAAGGAGAAGCAGTTGGGAAACCATTTACATCCAGCAAGCAGAGGAAACGTATGGTCCTACATGAATTGACAGGAATATCCATTTGCAGCTAAAAGCAGTACAGAACAGAATTTCTGACAATTATGTAATGCTTAGATTAATCAGAAGAACAGATTCAGCTACGTAACTTGACTACTTCACTTTGCAAAATACTGTACGTCTGTCTCCTAATTCCGGCCCAAGCCTTGTTGTTTCACTTCTTTTCTGCAGGTGTCTAGTGCAGCTGACAAATCCTAAAGAAAGTAACTGAGAGGAAGGTAGAAACACTCAGCAGGTCAGGCAGCAGCTGAAGAAGGTAGAACAAAATGAAGAAGACAGAGCAAGACAGTCTCTTGGAGAAAGCAGTTGCGTATTCCATTCGTACCAAACAAGTAAAACTGAGATTCAGATCAAACCTGTGTAAGGAAGTGAAGCTATTTGTTTTGTTGGTGGTAAACCAGCTACTGCAAGACTTGCAATCGGCATTGACTACCTGCCCTTTGATCATTGCCAGAGAAGGAGCCTGTGAGTGGCCTATCGCTTTGGGGTAACTCCCTGTGACCCAGGGGTAGGCCTTGTTCTTTCGATGACGTTACCAAGATTCTGTGTTTATGGATTTGGACAACGGACTTTTTCAGTCTTATGGTTTTTATATTCTGTGTTTTTTGGCAGTTCTTCCTCATTTTTTTATGTGCAGGGGCAGGGAGATTGGAGGTCAATGTTCTTGTTGTGTTTTTGTTCATTTTTTGTGTGGAGAAGGAGGATTTGGGGGCTGATGTTCTTATCGTGTTTTCTGTGGGGGGAGTTTGGAGATTTGATGAACATCTTGCTGTTTTGTTTTTGTGGGGGGGGGGCATGGTGGGTTTGCTCTTTGAACTGGCCTCCATGATTTTCTTTGTTTTTTGGCTATCTAGAGGAGAAGAATTTCAGAATTGTACACTGCACACATACTTTACTAATAAATGAACCTTGAACTTAACTAAAGGTATACAGGCATCATGGGCAACCTTGTTTTGCATCATCTGACATAGCAATAATATTCTGCAACATAACAGAGAATCAGTCACTTCCTGGAGCATGTTGGCTAAACTCTCACAACAGCCGGTTATGCCTGCACTCTGGTCCTGGAAGAAGTTTACAAAGTCGCCATGCAGACTTTGGACTGCAATCACTTTTCTTAGATTATTGAATGGAGTGATTTCCAAGTAGGAAAAAGTGGCATAGTGGATGTGTTCAGTACTGTCAAAATTCATTTACTCACCACCAGTAACTGAAAACCAGCCAGATAAGACAACAGAACTCTGCAGCCAGCACCATTTAGCTTCTACCGCACACCATCTGGGATGATGTTCTCAGCCCACAAAAGCACTGCTCTTCCAAAGCTTCAAGGAAACAGAGGCTCTATTAATTGTGTGTTATTAGTGATTCCTGTAATTACTAAACCCCACACCTCCCTACAAACCCTGTGCATTTTGCTCCTGGTTGGTATGGGAATCGAGAAAATTGAGTGTGAAGTGGAGTATTGAAAAGGAACTTAGATTGAATTCGGGTTGGAAAATGTGTTTGAGTAATGCAGTTTACAAGCAAAATCTCACCAGGATGTAATATTCCCAAAAAGAAAAATCCTGCTTTTGCTGTCCTTCCTGAGAGCATAACACACAGAATCGTACAGCATAGGAACAGACGCTTCAGCCTAGGTTACTAGATTACTATGCCTCTCACATTCTTATAAATTTCAGTCAGTTCACCCCTCAGCTTCCACTGCTCCAGAGAAAACAGCCCAGGTTTCTACAACCTCTCATTGTAGTATATGCCCTCTAAGCTCAGCAACAGCCTGGTAACCCTCTTCTGCAGCCTCTCTAAAGTCTCAACATTCTTCCTATGTTGGGATAACCAGAACAGATTGCAATATTCTAGATGCGGCCCTACTAGAGTTTTATAAAGCTGCAACATAACTTCATGACTTTTGAACTCAATTGTACAGGCAGTCCCCAGGTTACGAACGAGATCCGTTCCTAAGTCTGTCTTTAAGTCAGATTTGTACGTAAGTGAGAACAGGTACATCCGGTCTTATTTAGTGTCAGTTAGTCAAACGTTTGTCTTAGTATATGGTATATATTTTACCTTTCTATGCATGTAAAACACTTAAGAAACATATATATTTCAATAATTAAACCAATTGTTTTCAATTGTGATCGTTCTCTTTTTCTTTGATGCATCACAAGCACTTGCAGTGGATTTACGCTTTTGAGGCATGGTTACACACACATAGTAAATATAATTGTGCGGAGAGTGAAATAAACACAAGATGGGAATTATTGATCCATAATTTTAACTCGTTTACCACATCTGTCAATGGAACAGAAACATCGTGGGCAGCAGCCGTGGGCGGCAGGTCCTGAGCTCCCCCGGATCCTACAGTCCACCTGCATTGAGACAGGTTAAATGGGACAAGTGGGGGTGGTGCTGACTAGAAAAAGGGGGTCAGGGTGAATCTTGCTAAGAAAAATTTAAGCCAAATACAAAGTTACACACTCAGCACAGTGTTAACGGCAACATGATCTGATTTTAAATGGCGGACGGCGTTCTCCTTCCTCAAGCCGACAAATTTTTAATATAATAGGTTTTGTGGCAGTCCATTCGTAAGTTCAAGTTGTCCGTAAGTCGGACGTTCGTAACCCGAGGACTGCCTGTATTTGCCAACGTGGAGTGGAGAGCAAGTTTGTAATTCTGGTGGCAGCAAAGGTTGTTGAGAATGGCGAGGGGGCTGTGCCGCAGGAGGGGTGTGGGACAGGTGGTGAAGGAGTGCCAGGGGTGGGGAGGTGGCACAGGTGCAAACACACCCAGTCCTGGCACACCAAGCAAGGTCTTGGTTCCAAACAATTGGTTTATTGATCATTACAGAATGTCTCTCTGGTGCTTTCCTCTCTCTCCCATCTCCCTTCCCCTTTCCCAAACACGATTCCCCTCTCCTTGCCCCTTCCCACTCTCACTCCACAAGAGACCCATATCAGAGTCAGGTTTATCATCACTCACATTTGTTTTTCTTTTGCAGCAGCATTACAATGCAATACAGTAAATTACTACAGTAATTCAAAAGTCTTAGGCACCCAAGCTGTATTTATGTGCTTGAGTATTTTGCACAGTTCTGTACCTGTCCTGAATTCTGTGCAGCTGGTCTTTCACACACCCTCCACTTGTCGGATGTAGACCTGTCCAAAAACAGCTGTTCCCAATTAACTCTACCTTGTTCCTGCTGAATGCTCTCGTAATTTGCTCTGCTCCAAGGTCCATGCTTATGCCTATCTACAACTATCTTAAAAGTTAAGGAGTAGTGGTCACTGTTCCCTAACTGCTCACCCAGTGAAAAGTCTGTTACCCGGCCAGGCTGATTACCCAACACCACTCCTCTTGATGGACTATCTACATATTTATTTTAGAAATTAGATGCACCTAACAAATTCTGCCCCATCTAAACCTCTTGCACTAAGAAGGTCTCAGTTTATTTTAGGGAAGTTGAATTCCCCATGACAATAGCCTTATTGTTTTTACAACTTTCCTTAATCGGCCTGCATACCTGTTCCTCAATATCACGGTGGCTATTGGGGGTTCTGTAATACAACCCCATCAGAGTGATTGCACCCTTCCTATTTTTGAGTTCTATTCACATAAACTCAGTGGATGAGTCCACTATTATGTCCCCTCTAAGTGCAGCTGTGATACTGTCCCTGAATAATAGTGCAACTTCCCCCCTCCACTTTAACCTCCCTCTCTATCTTTTTTGAAACACTGAAACCCTGGCACATTAAGCACCCAATCCTGTCCCTCTCTCAACCAACTTTCTATAATGGCCAGAACGTGACAATTCCATGTAGTGATCCATGCTCTAAGCTCATCATCTTTACCCATAATACTCACAGCATTAAAATACACACACTTCAAACCATCCATCCCATCGTATCTATTACTTTTTTACTGGCTCTGATATCTACTTTTCTCTCCATCCCTCCACTTCCTGTCCTGGTACTCAGCAAGATTCTCTGGTGCCCCGGTTCCCATTCCCCTGCAAAACTAGTTTAAACCTCCCTGAGGTGGTTTCCAGCCAGGATATTGCTTCTTCACCAATTTAGGTACAATCCATCTCTCTTGCACAGGTCATCCTTGTTCCAAAAGAGATTCTAAAGCTCCAAGAACCTGAAACCCTGCCTTCCTGCAACACTTCAATCCAATTCCTTGACCTGTACAATCAGGAGCTGAAGTTGGGTGCACTTCCCACAGATGTAGTCATCAGGGAGATATCAGGGTACCCACGTCATACAGGAGGAATATTGCACTGCCTTAATGACCACCCTGCCTACACTGAATTAGGGACTATTGTTGTCTACAGACAACAAAAAAACAGTTACCTGTTCTTACCTGTGCCTTCTTCTGAAACCTTTGAACTTCACACTCACCTATGTCACTTACTCAGCCTCTGCATGCTGAGCTTGTTATACCTTTGTCTCTAGCTTATGTTTAAGTTCTACAATCAAATAAATGATTCTAAATGACTCAGCTCCCTTGCCTCTGCCTGCTCTCGCCGAAGCTGGTTAAGTCAAAGCCTTCTGCTCTATCCCTGGCCCACTCTAACAATGGCCACTTCCACAATGGTCGCTCCACTTAAAACCCAACTTGTTTTTATTGGTCCTTGCTAAGTTAATAATAACCCAAGCAATCTCCCACTCTGCAGACAAGTCTTGACAAGCCCCACTCTCCTTTTAAAACTGGTGTCTAAAGTTCACAAGGAACTCATTCCGACATCTCCCGCTCCACATACATGTCAAACAACTCGTCAAATCAGGACAGCAGCAATGGTGAAAATTTGGAGCAAAATACCATAATTGGGTATATTGATATGCAATTCTGCTCTAGTAATACCTACCTCAATGTTTTGCAGCTGTACTTTGATTGGTGTCTAGGCTGAGCTTAACTAATCAACCGTTGCAGAATACATACCTCTAGATTATAATCAAGGTTTTAAAACTGACTCCAAATTTCAACTATGAACAGATTGTGAGAGGATACGAGTGAACATTTCATTTCCTTGTACCAATAACAAGAGCTTTAGGTGGTTACTGAGCCGGACAGAACATATGGCTCTCTCCAGAGCCAAGCCACAGAAATAAGCTAATTATGATTCGCAGTTCATAAGTCAACAAGTACTTGTATTTTCAGAAGGCATTTGACAAGGTGCCACATGTGAGGCTACTTCACAAGCTAAGGGCCCATGGTTTTACAAGATAGAAGATTGGCTGACGAGCAGAAGGCAAAGAATGTGAATAAAGGGAGTCTTTTCTGGTTGGCTGCCAGTGACTCGTGGTGTTCTGCAGGGCTCGAAGTTGGGCCTGCCACTTTTCTCTTTACATGTTAATGATCTGGATGAAGGAATTGATGGCTTTGTGTCTACGTTAGTTGGTGCTACAAAGACAGGTGGTAGTGTTGACAAAGAAGGTAGTCTGCAGAAGGGCTTGGACAGATTGGAGATGGGCAAAGAAGTGGCAGATGGAAAACAGGGTAAAGAAGTGAGTGGACATGCACTTTGACAGAAGGAATAAAGGCACAGTCAATTTTCTAATCAGAAATCAGATGTGCAAAGGGACTTGGGAGTCCTAATGCAGGATTCCCTAGAGATTAACTTGCGGCTGATCTGGTGGTAAGGAAGGCAAATGCAATGTTAGCGTTCATTTTGAGAGTACTAAAATATAAAAACAAGGATATAATGCTGAGGTTTTATTATGCATTGATGAGACCACATTTGGAATATTGAGAAAGGTTTTGGGCCCCATATCTAAGGAAGGATGTGCTGGTGTTTGAGAGGGTCCAGAGGAGGTTCATGAAAATTATCCTGGGAATGAAAGGATTGATGCTCTTGGCCCATACATGCTGGGGTTTAGAAGAATATGGGAGGCATGGAGAGGATGTTTTCAATAGTGGGAGAGTCGAGGACCAGAGGGCACAGCCTCAGAAAAGAGGTGTGTCCTTTTAGAAAAGAGGTGAAGAGAAATGTCTTTAGCCATAAGGGGGTGAATCTGCAGAATTAATTTGGTACGTTTAAAGCGGAGTTTGATAGTTTCTTTATTAGTGAGGACAAGAAGGTTATGGGGAGAAGATAGGGGAATAGAGTTGAGAGGGAAAATAAATCAGCAAATGTAAAGCAGACTTGATGGGCCAAATTGCCTAATTCTGCTCCTATATCTTATAATTTTATGGTCAAATGCAAAAATGTTACAGAAAAGATTTAAAAATCCAATAGTCAGTCATGGTGCACATGAAGCATTTAAGGCTGTAGGTTTAGCAATGGCTTTGAGTAATTTGATGTTTCTCAATTAAAATTCAGCTCCACTCATAACTTAGTTTAAGAGACAATGGAAAGGAGGCCAATTTGATCATTTTGTTTTGGATTCTATAATTCTGTGGTATTGTACAGCAGGGATTTGTACAACTTGGCTTGCTGTATGTTAAAACTCTGATAAACCAACCAGTTCTTAATGTAAATAGAAGACAGTAATCAGCTTGAAGTTGAAACGAACAGCTTTGCAAACAGAAGCACCGTACATAATATACTTGCTGGCTCACAGCACCTGTCCTATTGCTGAAGAATTGAAGTACAGTATTAGACAATGGGTTACTTAATTTGACTTGTTTCAAAAGACAACGCTGGCTAGGTTGTTTAATTCAAGGAAGCAACAGTCATTTACACATCAATAACTGATGTATTAATAAGTTATATTTCTGTACCCATGGAGTCATCTTCACAGCATTAATTGTGGGTGCCTGGGAACCCTGCCTCCATGAAGTTTTTAGACCGTTTATGTTAAAAGGTACTTGAAACAGTATCATATATGCGTGAAGTTACCCAAGTGGCAAAGACACTGTATAAATGTCGACAGCAGCACAGGCTTATTAGGAGTGGTTGAGGAACATCAAGAAGCATGAAAGAAACATGGGTGAACTACACAACATTCCTCTGCCTTTGATTTCTGTGACAAACGATTGGTTTGTCTACATCATTGGCATGTTCTTTTAGTTTATAGAAAATGTAGCTGTGATTTGGAAATCCTTTGTGTGTTCGAAATGGTTTGTAATCTGTTAGTCTTTTATAAGGTAGAAATCCTCTGTGACTTTTAAAATGTGTTGTAAGAATATGGTTTGAATTTAATCGTGTATCACTGAAATAAAATGAACTGTGTTTACTTTGTTAGCTGGAAGTATCTTCTCCTCGGTAGTAATGGGAAGGGGACCCACCACTCAAATAGTAGCTAAACTTGCCATGGAGAATAAACAGGGAAGTGAGCTAGTCTTTGAAGATTGGATAGTTACAGTACAATCTCCCTTTAGTGAGGGTACTTGTGGTTATTTATATTGGATAGAGCTTAACATCATTTGATTTTAGAACTTTGCAGTCAGCAAATCCAGTATCATCACAGAAGTATGTATCGTTATTAGTGGTTAAGTTTAATGTCGCTATAAGCATTTATCTCCATAGCACAGTCCTTGTTTACCATTAACCTTGGAGACCAAGCCTGGTTCAACATGAGGTGCACAAGGACCTTCTTGAAGCAGAACCTTTGAATGGAGTTCATGCCTTGTGAATTCAGTAAGTGAATTATGCTTGGGGCTCCTGGCTCACGTTCTGCACTGATGAGTGAGCCAGTTGCTTGACCATCAGGATTTTTGAACAATCCAATGCTGGTTTATCAGAGCAGGGCATTGTACAAAAGCATGCCAAGTCGTACAATGTCCTCCTGTACAGTCCCACAACATTATTGTGCCAAAAACAGAATGTGACTAATTGGTCTTCCTTCCACTGCCACTAAAACAAAGTTATGTGCCAGTAATAGTGATTAGAGGCAAAAATAAACAATCTAACAATCAAAATATCACAGTGATATCCGTATGATCATGGATCATATGGGCAAAAAGTGGGGGTAAGGGACAGTTTAAATCTTTGCTTGGTTTCTTATTCAGATGTATCAAAACTGTGATCCCTATCATGATAGATACCACAGTTCAGCCATTTCAGAGCTGTAAGCACAAAATCTGGTGTCAGCAAAGGATTCCAGTGTAATGATGAAGCAGTGAAGATCATAGCTAAATGGCTAATTGAAGTTGACATGTCCAAGAGGGGAACTTGGACATGTCAATGGATGCTGCCTGGCCTGCTGTGTTCCACCAGCATTTTGTGTGTTTTGTTATGTCAATTTTGATTAACCATTTATCACTGATCTACACTGGAATTCTTTGCTAACACAGTCTGACAAGGAGCGTGGCCACACAACAGTGCTTTCTAAAGATTCCAAGCAATTGCTTTAAACATGCTTCTGCTCAGGACGGCGCCTTGCAAACAAATAATTAAAAAAATTAAATAGCTTTTTCAAAACCTACATGACTCCAATTGGTCACTCTGTCTAAAGCTTATAAGTGAGGGTAAGGCAACAAAGCTTCAGGAAAAAGGGAATTAAAAAGAGGCCACCATGTATCAGGAGCCCTGATTTTAATCCCACATATTGACAATTCCCACTTCTATTTTCACGTTTCAGGAAGCATGCGAAGTCATCACCCGAGAACTTCATACACACCTGAGAGCTTCATACACACCTGAGAACTTCATACACACCTGAGAGCTTCATACACACCCGAGAACTTCGTACACACCCGAGAACTCCGTAAACACCAGAGAACTTCGTACACACCCGAGAACTTTGTAAACACCCGAGAACTCCGTAAACACCCGAGAACTCCATACACACCTCAGAACTCCATACACACCTGGGAACTTCATACACACCCGGGAACTTCATACACACCCGAGGACTTCACACACAAATGAGAAAAACACACCGCTGGAGGAAATTAGTGGGTCAAGCAGCACCTGGGGAGGCCATTGAATAATCGACAGGACCAACCTAAAACATTGACAGCACACTATTCTCTGCAAGTTTCGCCATCTTCAGTGGGATCCTACCACCAAACACATCTTTACCTCCCCCCCCTCCAACTCTCCACTTTCCGCAGAGGCCAATCCCTCCCTGGAATTGTGCTCTTATGCTTCTCGGTGGATATTTTTAGGAGTGGGTGACATTGCCCATTCTCTCCTTTCACCAAGTGTCCAATCATCACTTCACCTGCAAATCTGCTGGGGCTGTCTACTGCATCTGGTGTTACCGATGTGGCCTCCTCTACATTACTGAGACCTGACGTAGACTGAGGGACCGATTTGTCGAGCACCACCGCTCCATCCTCACAAAGCAGGATCTCCCTGTGGCCAACCATTTTAATTCCTATCCCCTTTCCCATTCTGACATGTCGATAAATGGCCTCCTCTTCAGCCATGAGGAGTCTGCTCTTATGTTGGAGGAGCAACACCTCATATTTCATCTAGGTAGCCTCCAATCTGATAGCATGAACATCAATTTTCCCCCTCTCTCTTCCCTCTTCTTCTATTCCCCATTCTGGCCTCTTATCTCTTTAACTCACCTGCCTATCACCTCCTCTGGTCCCATTCTCCTTCCCTTTCTCCCATGGTCCTCTCCTCTCCTATCATATTTCTTTTTCTCCAGGCCTTTACCTTTTCTTCCTATCACCTCCCAGCTTCTTGCTTCATCCCTCTTCCCCAACCTACCTGACTTCACCTATCACCTTCTAGCTTGTCCTCCTTCCCCTTCCCCCCACCTTCTTATTCTGGCATCTTCCCCTTTCCTTTCCCATCCTGATGAAGGGTCTCGGCGCGAAGCATCAACTGTTTATTCATTTCCATAGATGCTGCCTGACCTACTGAGTTCCTCCAGCATTTTGTGTGTGTTGCTTTAAAATAGCGACTATCCCCTTGCTTCCACAAATGCTCTTTGGTGCACGGGCCATATAGAAGATTATGTCTTGCTCAAGATTTCTCTTGTGTCTCCTATGCGTTTGCAAAATTGGTGCTCAGTGTTGTTAACTAACCACAACCAAGTCAACTGTTGTGATTTGGAACAACGGCCAGCTAACACAATTCATCTTTTTAAGGTTATCGTTGTGGGCATGGAAAAGCAGGAATAACTTAGCTTTTCCCGTCCTGGTTCCCATCCTCTCCTGAAATCACCAGGAATACCTCCCTATCTCTTGCCAGGATACAGATCTGTAAAAACACTCGCAAAGCAATTTATAAAGAAAGAAGTCAGGCCCAACGAAACTGGGAAAATAGGAAAATGAGGAATGGAACTGCAATTTATATTTACAAAAACAAAGAATAGAGAAGTGAACATCCAGCCTACAGGATACGGTGGTTATCAGGAAAGAGTTGTAATACATTCCGACTTTGAAAACAGACCAAGCTTGTATCACCCACAAGCTTGTCTGCCAGAAAAAGCGGGATCTCCCAGTGGCCACTCATTTTAATTCCACTTCCCATTCCTATTCCGACATGTCAGTACACGGCCTCCTGCACTGTCACGATGAGGCCGTACTCAGACTGGAGGAATAACACCTTATATTCCGTCTGGGTAGCCTCCAACCTGATGGCATGAACATCTATTTCTCGAACTTCTGGTAATGCCCCCTGCCTTCCTTCACTATTCCCCATCCCCTTTCCCCTCTCTCATCTTACCTCACCTGCCCATCACCTCCCTTTGGTGCTCCTCCCCCTTTTCTTTCTTCCATGGCCTTCTGTCCTCTGCTATCAGATTCCCCCTTCCCCAGCCCCGTATCTCTTTCACCAACTTCCCATCTCTCCCCCTCCCAGTTTCACCTATCACCTTGTACTTCTCTCCCCACCTTTTAACTCCAACTCCTCATCTTTTTTTCTCCAGTCCTGTTGAAGGTCTTGGCCCAAAACACTGACTGTTTCTTCGTTCCCATAGATGCTGACTGACCTGCTGAGTTCCTCCAGCATTTTGTGTGTGTTGCTTGGATTTTCAGCATCTGCAGATTTTCTCTTATTTTTAAGTTTGTATTGGAGACGATTTCCTTTATATTCCTAGGGGATCAACCCTATTTTCTCAGACATTGAATCTCCTGTTGGTAAAATTTAACAACTCTGAGTTAGTCATCAGACAGCGCTTCTTAATGTGACCTTTTAAAGCATTTCTTTTGTATGGTGCCAGTGAGCTGTGCATCATTATTTTGTGCTCTAAGGTATAATTTTGCAGAAAATGCCATCATTTTCTGCAAACATGGTAATGGTAGTGCTCCTTTCTACATGTGGACTTGTTCAGCATATCAAGGCTTTGACTAAATGTTCAGACATACAATGCTCTTGGTACTGTCAAGTATTTTAATACCTCCGTTACATAATAGACGTCAATCATTGTATAGCACAGATAAAGGCCCTTGTGCGTGAGTCCATACCAACCATGGTGCCCTCTCATCTAGTCCTAATTTCCCATGTTCCCGCCATATCCCTCTAACCTGCACTCCAGCATGTACCTATCCAAATGCTTCTTAAATGATGCTACTATACCTGGCTCAACCACTTCTTTTGGCAGCTTGTTCCATATATTCACCACTGTCTGGAAAATGTTGCCCCTCAGGGCCCTTTTAATTGTTTCCCCCCACCCTAAATCTATGCCCTCCCCTACCATGAAAAGACCGCTACCTTAACTATGCCACCTCATGATTTTATAAAACTGTGTAAGGTCGACTCTCATATTCCTATGCTTCAACGAACAAAACCTAGCCTGGCCGAATTCTCCCTATAATGCAGGTCCTAGTAACATCCTTGTAAGTCTTATCTGCACTCTTACCAGTTTAACCACATCCTTCTTACAACAGAGCAACAAAAAATTGTACACAGTACTGCAAGTGTGGCGTCACCAACGGCTTATACAATTGCAACGTAATGCCCGACTCCTATACTTGATGCCCTGACCGATGAATGCCAATATGCTAAATACCTTTGTCGCCACCCTGTCTACTGTGATATTGCTTTCAACTAACAATGCAGGTCCCTCTGTTCCAATACACTCAGCAGTGCCCAACCATCACTCCTTGACCCATTACCTTAATTGATCAAGATCTTCCTGTAATCTAGGATAACCTTTCTCACAATCAAATCCAACTCTTTATTTTGCGTCAGCAGCAAATTTACTGATCAAGAGAGAAGAGAGTACCAAGGTGACATTGTGTAGGTCATTCTTTGAACTGCCTGTCTACAGGTTGTGAAGTAGGAATACAGGTTTTCCCCACTATCCAAAGGTACAGCGTTCCAATGAAATGTTTCGTAAGCTGGAACGTCGTAAAGTGAAGAAGCAATTACCATTAATTTATATGGGAAAAATTTGTGAGCATTCGCTGACCCAAAAATTAACCTATCAAATCATGCCAAATAACACATAAAACCTAAAATAACAGTAACATATAGTAAAAGCAGGACTGATATGATAAATACACAGCCTATATAAAGTAGGAATACTTTTCTGCAATCATTGCAGCGCTGTCCACCGTGCAAAAATCTCACGCAAATGAAGCGCTCTCAGCAGAAACACACGGCGCAAGCACTCCCGGCAGAAACACTCTTTCCAGTAACCTTTAAACTACGAAGCTGCCAAATCATACCAAATAACACATAAAAATACACAGCCTATATAAAGTAGAAATAATGTATGTACAGTGTAGTATCACTTACTGAATCGGGAAGACAGCGACCACGCTGATGATGGTGTGTTAGGCTGAGTTGTCAGAGGTTAGGGTGGTGGGACACTGGGGTGTCATCTCATCGTCGTCTGTTTCCATCAGGGCAGGCAGGTCACTAACGTCTTCTATGTCTGCCTGCCTCGATGTCGAAGGTCGAGGTTCATCGTCTGCTGTGGCTAATGTGGAAGGCTTGAAAAACGACATTATGCTTGACTGCTTAACCTCGTGCATTTTTCTATCATACAGTTCCTTGTAAGCACTCAAACCATCCTGCAAATATGCCCTAAACCTACATACCCTTACAAAATTAAAGTCGTACTTTTCTGCAATCATTGCAGCATTGTCAATCGCAACAAAAATCTCACACAATTGCTTCCCGTTCAGTTCCTGGACGACTTCACTTTCGGTTCGTTCGCTACTGTGTTCGGTTTTGATTGTTATCCTTTCCTCTTCATCAGCTCTTCATCTATCAGTTCTTGGTCGTGGGATGCCAAAACCTCTTCAACATCATCTTCACCAACCTCCACAAACCAAACTCACTTTGTCCTTACTTCATTCACCACGATCGAAACACTTAATTATGTCTAGTTTTATGCTAAGTGTAACACCCTTATGAACTCTTTTAGGCTTTTTCGATACCTTAGAACTCATCTTGCTAACGGATGCACAAAATAAACACAGATGCGCATAAGCACGTGTTTAAGCAAGGGCAGCTAGAATGCAGTTCCAGGGGATTCCCTGGAACTCTTATCCCCTGGAATTTTTACGCGCGCTGCCTTTTATCGTGCGCTGCCTTTTTTGCGTGCTGCTTTTTATCGGAACAATGTAAACACTTTTTGTTAGCGAAAACAGGTAACTAATGTAAGTCGTTCGTAACAGTGAGGTGTCGTAAAGCGAACATTCAAAAAACAGGGGACACCTGTACCTGTCTTTTAATAACTGGAAGGAATTTTCTCTCTGACTGAATGAATAGAACAAAAAAAAACAATTGTTCAATTTTTTCCTTCCCTTCCCCAAGTTATGGGGGATGGCATGAAATGAGAGCGAAGGAAGCAGATTTAAAATAATTTGTGTAAGAACAACAGGTGACATAAGAACCATGTTTTTCCAAAGGGAGAGGTCAGGATTTGGAATAGATTGGGTGGCAAATGCAGGAACTTCAAAAGAAGATTGGATAATGACTTGAAGATATTGGAGGAAATGCAGAGCAGGTCCATTAGTTTGCTTCCTTTGCTAAAAGTCATCACATGAGAGAAGCTTGAGTTGGTTATGCCACTGTCCATTGGAATTTAAAAGAATGAAGAAGTGAAACCAACAAGCAAGCCCCAAGACTACCTCTTTTAAAATCTACTGCTCTCATTCCATCCTGTGTCTCATAAAGTGAAATTCACAAGCAAGCCCCTAGGCCCAACTCTTTTAAACTCTCCCACTTTCGCTCCAAGCCACTTGTCCTGTAAAGTGAAACTCACTTGGTCAACTTGACAGTTAAATTTATTTTCAATGACTCAGCTAACCTGCCATGAATCAATTTAAACAATGACATACTGTTGACAAGCTATTTATAGCATCTGATTTCAAATGGATGTTTGCCAGCTGTATGTGACACTGGGAATGAAGGGTAAAAATCTAAAGGAATAATTACAATATTTCATGAAGGGATGCTTAAAATCAAAAATTTCTTTAAAGGATTGTTTTAGTCTGCATGAACTTCAAATTGTTGTCTCTAAGATGTCTAAACAATACATCCCACTGTTATCCTAATCATATACCACACTGGTAACTGCTCAAGGTCATAATAAAATAAATAGCAACCAGGGTTGAACAAACACCTAATCATGAATTCAGATGTAACTGGACAGACCATGCTCTATTCTGTGTAATGTTTAACTTGAAACATAAACACTGCCCATAAAAGCACCCATCGAGTCTTTGCAGCAGCAATCAATTCAAGTGTCACGGGGAGAGTACAACATCACATTTCACTGTAAAACATCAGGACTTTTTTGTTAAATATGCTTTTACAATTTTAATGTTTGTCTGCTACTCAATACATTAATTTTAATGTTTGCCAACTACTCAAAAGATATATTTTTCAAGGCACTATTAGGGACTAATATATGCATGAAGCTGGAAATCTGTTTTATTAGATCTGATTGCCCTCGTTTACATATTATTATTATTTATTATACATATCATGGTGATCCACCA
This sequence comes from Hemitrygon akajei, assembly GCF_048418815.1. NCBI lineage: Eukaryota > Metazoa > Chordata > Chondrichthyes > Myliobatiformes > Dasyatidae > Hemitrygon > Hemitrygon akajei. Next base: position 144,347,339 of record NC_133127.1, read on the forward strand.
CAAAGTAATGGAACGTACGTTTATGGCTGTGATACTCCACATTGTGAGTTCAAAGCACCGAGCATTCTATTCACACTCCCCATGAAAAGAATGATTTGCTTTGTCGCTCCTGTGTGCCTCCTTGTGGCCCTACACCAAATGACTGGCCCTTGAGCAGCTTGGTTTATTCAGCAATGTCTTGTCCAAACTACTCCTTTTACCACTTTAGCACGTTCTAAAGTACTTTAAGATGTAGTTACTAATGGCAGCTAAAAAAAACACAGCAAGCTTCCACAAACAACAAAGAGACTATGATGACAAGTCAGTTCTTACCTTCTTACTTGTTGCTTGCAGATGAATATTCACAAGCATGCCAGGGATAAGACCCATGCTCTAATTTAAAACTTCAACATGGGTTGAACTTTTGTGTATTATGGATCTTAAATATACGTGCACCAAAGACAGCCAGTGAACTCTTAGTTGCACATCTTACCTGAAAGATGCCTTCTCCATTTATATCTCCCTATTTCCTTACGACGTAGATAGAAGGCATTCCAGCCCAACGAGTCAATGCCAACTCACAAAGGGTTCCAATCCCCCCTACATTTTTTCCTTTGTCTAGTCTCCACATGTTCCCGTTAGCTACCTTCAAATTTTACCTCTCACTTACACACTATAGGCAACTTATAGGTTAACATACAATCCCACATACAGTACTCTAGGGGTGCAGTAGCACCCAGAGGGAACATAGAGGAGTTCAGAATTGAAGCTGGGTCCCAGGAGGTACAGCTCTATTGATTGTATCTTTTTACCTTCCTCTGGACCTCCAACTTAGACTTGTGTACCCAACTTTCTGCATTGAGTGTACACTAGCTCAGAATTTTGCACTGTTATATGGGCAAAAACTCCTTGTATTTGTCCTGATTGTATCACTAAGCAGATGGTAACTCAGTATTTACTGAGAAACATAGTTCAATGCAGAAATCACAATCTATAAGTTAGTTCTCCTGCATAGATGGACTGTGAAAGTCATCTCCAACAGAATCAAGAGAAAGCACTTGAGCTGATGTGGACTTAAGCTATTTAAGAATTTATTTCACTGTAAAGTATCATGAAAATCTAATGCTTTGATACTTTAAGTGAGCAGTTAATGGAATATTATCCATAATTACTACTGAGTAAACCAACACCACTACTTACAATCCACCCACATAAAAATAATGGATTTTGAAGCTCAGTTTCATTCATTGCTGATTTATATTTCAGCATCTACCTAAATTATATATTTATATTCCTATCCTCAGTTAGTGGCCTTTTAAATGATTAAAACATTTGTTGTAAACTATCCTTTTCTCGCCTGCTTTGCTGTGTGATCATAATTTCATATTCAGCACATTCTTGTGAACTGAAGCAACAGTGAGTGTTGGAAAAGGAGTCGTTCACGGAGACCACCACCTCTGGGTGCTCCTTTTCAATGGCGTGTACCAATTACCATAGGTCGTAAAGTCTGGACTGACCTTCACCATGGAGAGACACAAAGCACAGAAAAATATAATAATGAATTTAAAAAGCGAATCAGAAAACAATATCCATCTTTGCCAAGAAACCTGGTACATTTGAGTTGGTCAGCATTTTAGAACAAGCATTGAGCAATCAAAAATACCTATCGGAGAAGTGAATTAAGATTAAAAGTGGGTAAAGTGGAAGATAACCAATGACGTAGGTAGACAAGGTGAGGAAGTCCTGAGAAGAGATTTTAGTGAGCTAGGTAGAAGGCTGAGAAACAGGATCTCGAGGGTAGTAATCTCTGGATTGCTGCCTGTGCCACGTGCCAGTGAGGGTAAGAATAGGATAATATGGCAGGTGAATGTGTAGCTGAGGAACTGGTGCAGGGGGCAGTGGTTCAGATTTATGGATCATTAGGTCATTTCTGGGGAAGTTACAACCCGTACAAAAGGGTCAGGTTACACCTGAACCTGGGAGGGTTCAATATCCCGTGGGTAGGTTTGCTAGAGTTGTTCGGGAGGGTTTAAACAGATTTGGCAGGGAGATGGGAAGCAGAGTGTTAGTGCTGAAGATGAGGCAGTGTGTAGTGAGACTCCTAGCAAGGAGAAGTGATGGCAGGATAGAACAGCAGTCAATAGGATGAGGTGCTGTAGCACAGTTACAGATTGGCATGTATGGTGTTGTAGGCATCATTGAATCATGGCTGAGATACGATTATAGCTGGGAACTTAATGTCCATATTGTACAGGCAGTTAGAGAAAGTGGCTGGTATGGTATGCCAGTTAGTTTGACCTCAGTGGTTGGGAAGATGACAAAATAGGCCATAGTCAGCATGGTTTCCTCAAGGGAAAATCTTACCTGACAAATCTGTTGAAATTCTGTGAAGAAATAATAAGCAGGATACACAAAGGAGAATTGGTGGATGATGTTTACTTGGATTTTCAGAAGGCCTTCGATAAGGTACCACACATGAGGCTGTTTAACAAGCCCATGGTATTAAGGGAAAGATACTAACATTGATAAAACAGAGTCTGATTGGTTGGAGGCAAAGAGTGGGAATAAAGGGAGCCTTTTCTGATTGGCTTCCGGTGACTAGTAGTGTTCCACAAGGGGTCTGTGTTGGGACCGATTATTTTTATGTTATAGGTCAATGACTTGAATGACAGAATTGACAGCTTTGTTACAAAGTTTATGGACGGTACAAAGATAGATGGATGGAGGGAAGGTAGTTGTGAGAAATTAGAGAGGCTACAGAAGGACTGAGACAGATTGGGAAAATGGACAAAGAGCTGGCAGACAGAATAAAGTGTCAGGAAGTGTATGACATGCAATTTGGCAGAAGAAATAAAAGGGTAGACTATTTTCTAAATGGTGAGTAAATTCAAAACTCTGAGGTACAAAGGGTCTTTGTGCAGCATTCCCTAAACTCAGAAACATAGAAATTGCAGCACAATACAGGCCCTTCGGCCCACAAAGTTGTGCCAAACATGTCCCTACCTTAGAAATTACTAGGCTTACCCACAGCCCTCTATTTTTCTAAGCTCCATGTACCTATCCAAAAGTCTCTTAAAAGACCCTATCGTATCCGCCTTCACCACCGTTGCTGGCAGCCCATTCCATGCACACACCACTCTCTTAGTAAAGAACTTACCCCTGACATCTCCTCTGTACCTGCTCCCCAGCACCTTAAACCTGTGTCCTCTTCTGGCAACCATTTCAGCCCTGGGAAAAAGCCTCTGACTATCCACACAATTAATGCCTCTCATCATCTTATACACCTTTATCAGGTCACCTCTCATCTTCCGTCGCTACAAGGAGAAAAGTCCAAGGCTTTTTCATGGCCCCTTCTGGCTCTCCTTATTTCCTTCTTAAGCTCCTTCCTGTTAGCCTTATAATCTTCTGGATCTCTAACATTACTTAGCTCTCTGAACCGTTTGTAAGCTTTTCTTTTCGTAAGGTTAATTTGCAAGTTGAGTAGTGGTGAGGAAGGCAAATGCGATGTTAGCATCCATCTCAAGAGGACTCGAATATAAAAACAAGGATGTAATGTGGAGTATTCATAAAGCACTGGTGAGGCCTCACTTGGAGTATTGTCAGCAGTTTTGGGCCTCTCATCTTAGAAAGAATATGCTGACACTGGAGAGGGTTCAAAGGACATTCACTAAAAAGATTCCAGGATTGGTTTAATATATGAAAAGCATTTGATGGCTCTGGGCCTGTATTCACTAAAATTCAGAAGAATGAGGGGTGACCTCATTGAAACCTACCGAACGTTGAAAGGCCTCGATAGAGTGGAGATGGGGAGGATGTTTCCTATGGTGGGAGAGTCTAGAACCTGAGGACACAGCCTCAGAATAGAGGGGTGTTCTTTTAGAACATAGGTGAGGAGGAATTTCTTTAGCTAGAGAGTGGTGAATCTGGGAATTTGTGCCATAGGTGGCTATGGAAGCCATGTCTTTACATATATTTAAGGCGGACGGTTGATAGATTCTTGATGGGTAGTGGGTAGCCCAAATGTATGAAGGGATACAGGGAGAAGGCAGGAGATTGGTGCTGAGAGGGAAAACGGATCAGCCATGATGAAATGGGGGAGCATATCCCATGGGCCAAATGGCATAATTCTACTCCTATAATTTATGGCCTTTTAAGGTCATCTATAGTAGGAGATAAAGAAATCATTTAAAATACCAAACTAATAGTTGGTATGCACAATGCAAAATGCACAAAAATGTCTGAAGTGGCAGGCAACCAAGCAGAGCATGGTGACTTGCCTGGATGACTACCATCAGGTAATGAATTATAATGAAGTGCTTCAAGAGGTTAGTTATCGAATGAATCAATTCTTGCCTCAGAGGTGGCCTTGGTCCACTCCAGTTTGCCCACCACACAACGGGTCAAGAGCACACGTGATTCCTCTCGCTCTTCACTCTGCTCGGGACTATCAGGCCAACAGGAACTCAGACATCAGATGAACCTGTTCATCGACTACAGCTCAACACAATGATCCCATCCAATCTCATCATCAAACTTCAAGACCTGGACTTCTGTCTGCAACTTCATACTTCAGTTTCTCATTGGCAAACCTCAGTCAGTGAAGAATGGTAACAAAATCTCTTCTCTACTGACACAGGTGCACCTTAAGGCCGCATCCTTAGCCCCCTGCTCTATTCTCTATACACACTGGACTGTGTGGCAAGCATAAATGCAAAGTTATCTTTACAATTGCTGATGACATTATTTGTTGCCGGAGTGAATCACAGGTGGCAATGAGTACAGGAGCAACAAAGTCACCTGTTTGAGTGGTCCTGCAACAACAACAGCTTCTCGTTTAACATCAGCAAAACTAAAGAGCAAACAGTTGACTTTAGGTAGGGGAGGGGCGGGGGGGGGGGGGTTGAACATTTGCCAGTCGATATCAGGGGATTAGTGATGGAGGGAGTCAGCAGCTTTAAATTTTTGGGTGTTAACTTACTAGATGACTTCTCCTGGGCCCAGCACATAGATGTGATTACAAGAAGGGTCCACCAGGGCCTTTACTTCCTCAGGAGGTTATGGAAACTGAACACTCTAAAAAAATGCAACCAATATGCTGCTGAAAATATCCTGACTGGGATGGTCAGGTGCAGCACTTCCAAAGCGCAAGAATGAAGAAATTACAGAGATTGGTGGACCCTGCCTAATGTATCATGGGTACATCTCTCCCTTCATTTGGTAGTACCACTCCAGTTTAGCGACACTATGACCATTCTGATAGTGATAGTGAAGAATTTGAAGTAACTAAAGCTACTAAAGAAAATGTCCTGAGCAAATTAAAAGGATTAAAATCCAACAAATCTATGGATCTGACCTGATGTTCCAATGAAGATGCCTACTTGGAAAGTGAATGTGTTAGTAACATTGCATCAGAGTTCTTCATTTTCTATAATCTTCCCAGTGATTGGAAGTTAGTAAATGTAACCCTACTACTCACGAATAGAACTACCTTCTGTAACTCTCTCTGCTACTTCATGAGTACCCTCATGAAAAGAATTACCTTTCAGTCAGGTCCGCGATCAAGATTTAAAAGCAAATCTTCACGCCAGTTTTCTCTGAGTTGGACAATCCATGTAAGGGGTGTGTCAAAAGAAATACCATTTATTCAGGAGGGCAATCGTGATTTTGAAGGCAGAGTTTCACTGCAATTTCTCTGAGTTGAGGAGCGAACAGTCAGCAAGAGAGATTCATGAGAAAGGGCCAATAAAAATAATTCAAATGCAAGTGGAGCAGCCATTGTTTTGGAGTGTGCCGGTGTTTAGAATGGCTGTGGCTCATCATGCTTGGGGGAGATAAAGTGTCTTGTAAGTTACTCTCTCTCTCTCCCTCTTCCTGTCCTTACTTGTTCATTCCTCACCTGTTAGGGCAGAGTAGATTAGGGAGAATGGCTCTAGGGACAGTATTTTGCACTGTGTGTGGGATGTGGGAAGTCTGGGAGACTGGAGGTCTCCCACATAAACAGATCTGCACCAGGTGCACAGAGTTGCAGCTCCTGAGAGAATGTACTATATTAAGGAACTGGAGCTGGAGCTACAGCTTAATGACCTTCGACTCCTACAGGAAAATGAGGAGGTGATAGACAGGAGCAACAGGGAGATAATCACCCTTAGGTTGCAGGAGACAGGTAACTGGGTGACTGTCAGGAGAAGGAGGGGAAATGTACAGCCAATGCAGAGTACACCTGTGGCCATTCCCCTTAATAATAAGTACACAACTTTAGACACTACTGAGAGGGATGGCCTACCAAGGGGAGCCATTGTGACTGGGTCTCAGTCACTGAGTCTGGCGCTGTGGCTCAGAAGAGCAGAGAGGTGAAGAGGACTGCAGTGATGATAGGAGTTTCCATATTCAGAGGAACAGAGACAAGGTTCTGTAGGCGCGATAGAGACAACCAGATGGTACGTTGCCTCCTTGGTGCCAGGATCAGGGATGTCTCTGATCATGTTCATGGCATTTTCAAGGGCAAGGGTGAGCAGCTAGAAGTCTTGGTACATATTGGAGCCAATGACATAGGTAGACAAGGTGAGGAGGTTCTAAAGAGAGAGATTTTAGGGTGCCCAGTAGAAACCTGAAAAGCAAGATCTCTGGGGTAGTAATCTCTGGATTGCTGCCCTTGCAAAGCGCCATTGAGGGTATAATAGGATGATTTGGCAGATGAATGAGTGGATGCTGCAGGGATTCAGATTTATGGATCTTTGGGATCTCTGCTACGGAAGGTATGACCTGTACAAAAAGGATAGGTACACCTGAATCCAAGACAGTCCACTATCCTTGCAGGCAGTTTGCAAGGGTTGTTTGGGAGGGTTTAAAAAAATTGGGCAGGGGAATGGGAAGCAGAGTGATACTGCTGAGGATGAGGTAGTTGGTTTACAAACAGATGCAGGTCATAGTGAGACTCCTAGCAAGGAGAAGCTGATGATAGGGCAAAATTACAGTCAACAGGATGAGTTGCAATGTAAAAGGTGGACAAAATCGAAAAGGTGAATACAGGACTGAAGGTGTTATATTTGAATGTGCGCAGTGTATGGAATACGGTAGATGAACTTGTGAAACAGTTAGAGATTGGCATGTATGCATCATTGACATGGCTGAAAGAAGACTATAGCTGGGAGCTTAATGTCCAAGGATACACATTGTATCATAAGGGCAGACAAGAAGGCAGAGGGGGTGGCATTGCTCTGTTGGTAAAAATTAAATCAGATCATTAGAAAGTGATGACATAGGATCAGAAGTTACTGAACCACTGTGGATAGAGCTAAAGAACTCCAAGGGTAAAAAGACCCTAATGGGAGTTATATATAGATCGCCAAACAGTAGTAAAGATGTTGGCTACAAATTACAATGGAGGATAGAAAATGCCTAGCGAAAGGGGAATGCTACAATAGTTACGGGGGATTTCAATACTCAGATCGATTGGGAAAATTAGGTTGGTGCTGGATCCCAAGAGGGGGAATTTCTAGAATGCCTACAAGATGGCTTTTCAGAGCATCTCATGGTTGGGCCCACAAGGGGATCAGCTATTATGGAATGGGTGTTGTGCGATGAACTGGAATTGATTAGAGAGCTTAAGGCAAAAGAACCCTTAGGGGAAAGTGATCATTATATGATTGATTCACCCTGAAATTTGAGGAGGAGAAGCTAAAGTCAGAGTATCAGTATTACAGTGCAGTAAAGGGAATTATAGAGGCACAACACAGGAGTTGGCCACAACCGATTGGAAAAGAACACTGGCAAGGATGATGGCAGACAGCAACAGCCGGAATTTCTGGAAGGAATTCGGAAGGCACAGGATATTTACATCACATAGAGGAAGAAGTATTCTAAAGGCAAGATGACATAAACGTGGCTACCTGGAGAAGTCAAAGCCAACATAAAAGCCAAAGCAAGGGCATATAATAGAGCAAAAGTTAGTGGGAAGTTAGCAGATTGGAAAGCTTTTAAATACTAACAGAAGACAACTAAAAAAGTAATTAAGAAGGTAAAGATGGAATACGAAAGTAAGCTAGCCAATAATATTAAAGAGGATACCAGATGTTTCTTCAGATACAAGAAGTGTAAAAATGAGGCAAGAGTTGATAACAAACAGCTGAAAAATGATGCTGAAGAGGTAGTAATGGGGGATGAGGAAATGGCAGATGAACTGAATAAGTATTTTGGATCAGTCTTCACTGTGGAAGACATGAGGAGAGTGGTAGAAGTTCCAGGTGTCAGGAGGCATGAAGTTACCATTACTAGGGTGAAAGTTCTTAGGAAACTGAAAGGTCTGAAGGTAGATAAGCCACCTGGACCAGATGGTGTACAGCTCAGGTTTCTGAAAGAGGTGGCTAAAGAGATTATGGAGGCATTAGTAATGATCTTTCAAGAATTACAAAATTCTGGAATGGTTCCAAAAGACTGGAAATTTGTAAATGCCAGTCCACTCTTTAAGAAGAGAGAGAGACAGAAGAAAGGAAATTATAGGTTGGTTAGTCTGACCTCGGTGGTTGGGAAGATGTTGGAGTCAATTGTTAAGGATGTGATTTGGGGATACTTGGAGGCACATGATAAAACAGGCTGTAGTCAGAATAATTTCCTCAAGGAAAAATCTTGTCTGGCAAATCTGTTGGAATTCTTTGAAGAAAAAACAAGCAGGAGAGACAAAGAATAATCAATGGACATTGTGTACTTGGATTTTCAGAAGGCCTTTGACAAGGTGCCACACATGAGACTACTTAAGAAGCTATGAGCCCATGGTATTACAGGAAAGATTCCAGCATGGATAAAGCAGTGGCTGACTGGCAGGATGCAAACAATGGACACCTTGTAAAACGTTAAGACATAGGAGCAGAATTAGGCCACTCAGCCCTTTCGATTCTGCTCCAGCATTCCATCATGGCTGATCCTGAATCCCACTCAACCCCATACACCTGCCTTCTTGCCATATCCTTTGATGCCCTGACCGATCAGGAAACTATCAACTTTCACTTTAAATATTCCCATGGACTTGGCCTTCACAGCTGTCTGCAGCAAAGCTTTCCACAGTTTCACTACTCTCTAGCTAAAAATTTCCTCCTTACTTCAGTTTTAAAAGGTCGCCCCTCAATCTTGTGTCTGTACCCTCTAGTTCAGGACACCACTACTATTGGAAACATCTTATCTAGTGCTTTCATCATTTGTTAGGTTTCAATGAGATCCCCTCTTCTAAATTCCAGTGAATATAGGCCCAAAGCTGCCAAATCTCCTCATATGGTAACAAGGATTCCTAGAATCATCCTTGTGAACCTCCTCCAGACTCTCTCCAGTCTTAGAAAGGATGTGCTGAAACTGGAGAGGGTTCAAAGGAGGTTCACGAAAAGAATTCCAGGTTTGAACGGCTTGTCTAATGAAGAGCATTTGATGTCTCTAGGTCTGTATTCACTGGAATTCAGAAGAATATGGGGTGACCTCACTGAAACCTATTGAATGGTGAAAGGTTTTGATACAGCTGATGTGGAGAAGATGTTTCCTATGGTGGGAGAGTCTAAGACCAGAGGACAGAGGTTAAGAACATAGAGGAATCCTTTTAGAACAGAAATGTGGAGGAATTTATTTAGCCAGAGCGTGGTGACTCTGTGGAATTCTTTGCAACAGGCAGCTGAAAAGGCCAAGTCCTTATTTATATTTAAGGCAGAGGTTGACAGACTCTTGATTGGTCAGGGCACGAAGGGATACAGAAAGAAGGCAGAAGATTGAGGCTGAGAGGAAAAATGGGTCAGCTATGATGAAATGGGAGAGCAGGCTCAATGGGCCAAATGGCCTAATTCTGCTCCCATACCTTATGGTCTTATGAATGGACAGAGAAAAATGGAAGTACAGGCCAATTACTTTGTCATCAGTTTCCATATACATGCTATATTCCATTTTTAAGAACTTTTCTATACAGCATTTAACAAATCCGCACTACAATTAAGCAGAATTAAAGTAGTTTTATGAAAGGCAAATTACCTATTACAAATCTAAAAACTATTTATGATAATTAACAGAGATACGGTGTATGTAGCTTGTAAGACATATTTGATCAATAATGACATGAATGTTTGTTAGCTATCATAATGGATAGAAGAATGGTTAATTGACAACATAATGTCAGAATAATTTGTTTCTTTATTAAGTTGGCAAGTTGTTTCTAGAGTGGCACAGGGAATAGTCTTCAGCTACTTACAATCAAGGACTTAAATAAAAGGCAAATGATAATATATCTCAGATTGTTGATGATATAAAACTAGGTAGAAATTCTGATGTGAAGGTTATCAAATGGCCTTGGACCAGCTAAAGGAGTCTGCAAGAGCTAGATGGAATAAAATATGACAAAATACAAGGTTACTCGCTTTAGTAGAATGAACAGAAGAACAAAATATTTCTTAAGTAACAATAACTGTTAAATGTTGGGTGTTGTGGGTCACAAAACACTTAGGGTTTTAATGGTATGTAGACTCTTCTTCAAAGAAGTTGGAGAACAAAACACTTTGATATAATGATACAAGGATTTAGTGAAATTGTACTTGGAATACTCTGTTCAATTTCAGTCTCTAGCTAAGAAACTTGTCTTGAAATTAGTGCAGCATAGATTCCTTCAGTTAATTCTTGGGATGAGACTGTTGGCTTCTGAGATTATTTATGAATAATGGATAAATAAAAGGTGGACATTATTGGCCAGCAATTGAGAAGGAGGTGGGAGATTTTTGAAATTATGTAGACTTCAAATGAGGTAACACACACAAAATGCTGGACGAACTCAGCAGGTCAGGCAGCATCCAAGGAAATGAAAAAAACGTCGACATTTTGGGCTGACGCTTTTCTTCAGGACTGGAAAGGGGGAAGATGCCAGAGTGAAAAGGTGGGGGGAGAGGAAGGAGGATAGCTAGAAGGTGATAAGTGAAACCTGGTGGGAAGGAAAGGTAAAACACTGGAGAGGAATTAATCTGATAGGACAGAAAAGTGGACCATAGGAGATAGGTAAGGAAGAGATAATTCTATATTGCTTTTAGGTGAAGAATAACAGAATTTATGTCAAGTCTCAGTGAAGGATTGGCCATATATTTCCAATGCAAGATGGAGTGTTTTACAGGAGAATCTGCAGGTGGTGATGTGTTAAGAGGTCCTGCCATCTATGATGATAGAGGTCAAGAATTTGGGAGATGTTGTCAGAGTTTTCAATTGACACAAGTTGCAGTTACTGTGCAATGGTAGAGGGGGGAATTAATGATTCTGATGATGGATGGGGAGCTACTCAGGCAGGCTCACTTGTCTAAGAATGGCATTGAGTTTTATGCATTTTTGCCGGTGTTCTCAACAGAATTCCTCAAGGTTGTTATAGCCGGGGTGGTACTGGGGATAAGCTCCCACTAACTATTAAATGCTCCCAATTGCATCAAATAGTCTCTGAAGGCCAAGTCCAGCTCCTGGCCTTCACGTGTGGCTTAGCTACTAAGCCAGGCGGAACCATTTCTACTGACAAATGAAAGGAAAAGACGGGTTACTGATACCTGAAATCCAGTTGCTTTGGGCAGAATGGGCTCGTCAGCCGTGGTTGGTAGTTCATCTAGGAGAAGGAAAACTCAGATCCCTTTGCTGCCCTGCGGTTAACCCCAATCAGGGAGAAGGGTTTGGGAGCAAACTCCAAGAAAAATCAAAAGCTGGAGTCCCTAAGGCAGTCCATGTTGAGTTCAATGCTGACTGGAAACTCCTGCTGGTGCCAAACTCTATCAGTCTCCACTGTTCATTTGGATTCATCAGCTGGGTGGAGAGAGGGAGTCTGTTCATTGCTCTCCATATCATACTGCCCTGGCTTGTGCATCATGCAGACAGCTGGGGCATAACATCCATGGTCAACCCTGACCAACTGTGAGCCTCCCTCTCAACAAGGCAAGTGGAGATGATTCCATCAAACTTCTGATTCATGACATGTAGATAGTGCATAGGGTTTGGGTCAGTAGGAGGTGAGATCCTCACTACAATGTGCCAAGCTTCTGCCTGCTCAAGTTTTACTGGCCCAATTTGAGTTTCTGGTAAGTGGTTACTCTTGGGATGTTCATGATAAATGACTCAGCAGTGTAATGCCACTAAATGCCATGAGTAAGTGATAAGACTCATTTGTTGTAGACAGTTGTGGACTTATTCATAAATGTTGTCTCATCTTGATGTATGCAGGCAGAGACCTATTCATTTGTTGAGCTGCTGCAAATGGAATTAAATATTTTGCAATTGTTATCAAACATATACATTTCTGCCCATATGACTAAAGGAAGATAATTGATGATGCAGTTGAAGATGGTTGGGACGAGGACATTGTTATGAGAAGTTCCTGCTGTGATATATTGGACTGGGATGATGACCTCTAACAACCACATCATCTTCCCTTGTGCGAACTATGACTCCAATTACTGTACTACTTTCTTTCTGATGCCCCTTGACTTCTGTTTTACCATAGTCAAACATTGCCTGGATGTCAAAGTTAGTCATTCTCATATCAACTCTGGAATTCAGATCAATAGTTTATGTGTAGATCAAGGCTTGCGGTCTGGGTGAGCCCTGGCAATACCCAGAAAGGGCATGATTGAGCAGTTACTTGGTGTATAAGCACTGCTTCACAGCACTATTAGTGATAACTCTCATAACTTTGTTAATGTTGATTGGGTGATAACTAGTTGGATTGGAACTGTCTTGCTTTTTGGAAACAGATCGAGCCTGGGCAATTTTCCACATTGTCAGAGAAGCCAGTGTTGTGATGGTACTGGAACAACTTGGCCAGAGCAAAGCTAATTCATAGATACAAATTTTCAGTATGACAGCCAGGATGTTGTCTGGTCCCATGGTCTTTGATGTACACTGTAGTGTCAGGACTGCTTTCTCAGAGTTGTGTGGAATGAGCTAAAGTTGACTGAAGATCAACTTGTGATGATGGGGATCTGAGATGGCTCAGTTCTGGTTGAATGTTTCAGCCTGATCTTCAGAACACAAATATTGGACCCCACTGTTACTGAGGATGAAAATGTTCTTGGAACCAAGAGGTTATACATTAGTAGGATTGGACCAATTTGTCTGAAATGCATGTTTAAAGGCTGCATTGAATGTTATACAGGCTAACGTTGTACTTGGCCTTATTCTGTTTATGAAAACCATTACTCCACAAATTAAACAAATGAGATGGCCAATAGTCTTTCCTATACACCAAACTATCTGTATGTGGAAATGTTTTTTCCCTGAAACAAGGTGCTGAAATCTCTCTCCCCCGTGAGTACTTGCACCTTTTTACTAACATAATATACAGCAGTTGTACTAGAGATAGATGATTGGCTCTGTATCTGCCTCTCATTGATATGATTCATTCCTCCACACTTAACAACATTGCTAAAACAATTCTTCCAACCGTGCAGAAATCTGCTGGGAACTGCACAGTGTTAGAAACCTGTAGTTTTTATTTCAAGCTGGGTACAATACTCAAACTATCTGCATTTTGTATCATTCAAGGGGAATAATCTTTCAAAGTTATCGAACTCTGCCGCAGCGTGGTCGTGGCTGTGTCTATCAGCATTGTCAAATAACTTTGAAAAGCAACGCAATGTACCTGTATCTGTTCGGCATGAAAGGGTGCGAGGGGAACGGGGAGCTGCCTCTACCTTTTCCAGGCTGGAGAGGGTGGCCAGGAAGCCCCAGTTACTGGACTGAAGCAGGTGGCGTGCGACCCGTGCTCTCCGCCGATGAGGCGACTCGGAGGGTGTCTGTCCGAACCCCTTCACACTCAGCGCATCTCTGCGGTAGGAGAACATCCTGGAGGGGAAGCCGTGCGCTTCTTTGTGACTCTGCAGTTTTGCCACGGTTCTGGGCTCTCCGCTGTCACCCTGCTGCTGTGGCTGCGGCTGGTAGACCGCGGCGGGGTAGGGGGCTTTCCAGATGCTGCCGCCGTTGCTGCTGCTCTGGAACAGGCGGTTGGGCAGGACCTCCCCCTCCTCCTCCTCCTCGTCCTCGGTGGACACCGTCTCCTCCTGGTTCGTGACAGCCCAGGACACGGAGTTGACGATCACGTAGCAGCGGCTGCGGTGCACCATCCAAGCTAGCAAGACCATTGTAAACAGATGCCATACGGCCATGGCTCCCGTCTGCTGGTAAACAGCCCCTCAGTAAACACCAAAAAAAATACAGTACACTACCGCTTCTTCCAGAACCGCTCCACTTGAAAGCACCACCATCTGGTGGCGAATGAGAGGCGCACTCTCCTTTATTCCAGCCTGGAGTCTTAACGTTGTCAGCGGCTCAAAACCGGAAAGAAATACAATTAGAGAATTTTTGTAATGGAAAAAGTTCTCGCCAACTTTTTTCTTTTTCTGTTACATTCATTGGCAAACATTCCATCTGATATCAAGAGTAACACACACAAAATGCTACAGGAACTTAAGCAGGTCAGTCAGCTTCAATGTTAATGAACAGTTGACATTTTGGACCGAGACCCTTCTACAGGACTGAAAAGGAAGGGGGGAAGATGCCAGAATAAAAGGCGGGGTGGGGGGGGGGTCTGCATACACAGTGTCTCTTATGTTTACTATTTGATATTAACTTGTCCACTCTGTCTATGTCTCGCATAATCTTATACTTAATGTTCTTCATGTTAAAATGATTGTTGCCAAGATTGGTTAAGATCTGAAGGTGCTACTATCCATATGGTCTGTTTCCAATGCATTAAATGCTATAAATTTGTCTGTGCCACAAGGCTCACATTGACGAGTATTACTCTATTTCTGTCCTGTATGAAGGTAAATAAACAATTGATCAACAAAATAGCATATTATCTAAATAGCTTTCCTGACTAATTTTGTTCAAAATTATAAGTTAGCTGTATCAATTATCATCTTAGTTTGGTGATGTGAAAAACTGATACAGCTTGATAGCTTTCTCATTTTCTATGGAGAAGATTTATACCACTGTTGGATAGCAAGATTATAAGAGCAAAATCGATCAAGGTGGAGATTGCAGAGGAAGTTACTCTTTGTCCCACTGTATGAGAGAGTGGAATGGATTGCATAAGAAGTGAGGTAAAACGGTGAGCTTAAAAAAGGATAACGTAACCATAGAGACATGGTTACAAGCTGAATATAACTGGGAGCTAACAATTTCATGATACGTCTTGTCCTAAGGACAAGAAAATTCAAAAGTGACAATAAAAGAATCATCAGAGTATGGTCTATTCAGATATTGCTGGCAGTGTGCCAGGATGACTTTGGTGTACTGTGAGTTAGTAATCATTACAATCCACTGTAAGCAGGCGTAACTCCAAATCTTGGGGAGAAATATCAAAAGTGACACTGAAAAATGAAAGGAAATCTACAAGATTGAAGATATTTGTGTAGCACTACAATCTTGGACCAAGCTAATTGAAAAATAAATTAATGGAATTGGTGGCAAACCATGCAACATTTACACCCTCATGCTCAGATATAAGGGACTAAAACAAATTTAAGAGATCAGTATAAAGCATCACTAAAGGAATAGAATAGGGGCAATGGTTTATCTGATATCTGTTTGCTAGAACTGCTGGGGATGGTTTAAACTAATTTGGCAGAGGGGTGGGAACTGAGGTGATAGGGTGAAGGATGGAGCAGTTGGTATACGAGCAGAGGCAGTGTGTAGTGAGACTGTTATGAAGGACAGGCAGATGATAGGGTAAAATTGCAGTCAGTGGGATGTGTCGCTGTGTAACGGGGGTACAAAGTCGAAAAGCATGATGAATACAGGAATGAAGGTGTTCAATTTCAATGCACACAGTATACAGAATAAGGTAGGTGAGCTTGTAGTGCATGTAGAGATTGGCAGGTATGACGTTGTGGGAAACACTGAGCAAATTATGGTTAGGAGCTTAATGTATCAAAAGGACAGGAGGTAGGCATGGGGATGGTGTAAAAAATGAAATCAAATCCTTAGAAAGAAGTGACATAGGATTGGAAGATGTGGAATCCTTGTGAGTAGAGTTAAGAAATTGCAAGGTTAAAAAGACCCTGATGGGAGTTATATACAGTAGCCAAGATGTGGGCTACAAATTACAATGGGAGATAGAAAAAGCATTTCAAAAGGGCAATGTTATGATCGTCATGGGGGATTTCAATATGCAGATAGATTGGGAAAATCAGGTTGGTGCTGATTTTGGATCCTGAGAGAGAATTTGCAGAATACTTATGAGGTGGCTTTTTTTAGAGCTGCTTGTGGTTGAACACACGAGGGGATCCACTATTCTGAATTGGGAGTTTAAAGTAAAGGAACCTTTTAGAGGCAGTGATCATAATTTGATAGAATTCACCCTGCAATTTGAGAGGGAGAAGCTAAAATCAAATGTATCCGTATTACAGTAGTGTAAAGGGAATTACAGAGGCATGAGCGAGGAGTTGGCCAAAGTTGGTTGGAAGGAGACTCTAGCTAGGATGATGGCAGAGTAGCAATGGCTGGAGTTACTGGGAGCAATTCGGAAAGCACAGGATAGATACATCCCAAAGAAGAGGAATATTCTAAAGGCATGGCTTCCTTAAGGGAAAATCTTGCCTGACAAATCTGTTAGAAGAAATAACAATCAGGATATACAGAGGAGAATTGGTGGATGTTATGTACTTGGATTTTCAGAGGGCCTTTGACAAAGTGTTGCACATGAGATAAGAGCCCATGGTATTTCAGGAAAGATACTAGCATGGATAGAGTATTGCCGGTTTGGCAGGAAGCAAAGAGTGGGAATGAAGAGAGCCTTTTCTGATTGCCTGTTGTTGACTTGTGGTGATCCATAGGGGTCAGTCCTTTTTATATTGTATGTCAATGATTTGGATGGTGGAATTGATGACTTTGTGGCCACGTTTGCAGACAATGCGAAGATAGGTGGAGGAGTAGATTCTGTTGAGGAAGTAGAGAGCTGCAGAAGGATTTAGACAGATTCGGAGAATGGGCGAAGAAGTGACAGAATACAGTGTTGGAAAGTATATGGTCATGCACTTCGGTGGAATGAAAAAAAGGCTTATTTATATAAGGACTATTTTTTAAATGGGGCAAATATTTATAAATCCATGGTGCAAGGGGACTTGGGAGCCTTCTTGCAGGGTTCCCTGAAGGTTAACTTGCAGGTTGTGTCAGTGCTGAGGAAGGAAAATGAAATGTTAGCATTCGTTTTGAGAGGACTAGAATATAAAAGCAAGGATATAATGTTGAGGCTTTATAAAGTGTCACTGTAGCCTCACTTGGAGTATTGTGAGCAATTTTGTGTCCTTTATCAAAGAAAGAATGTGTTGACATTAGAGAGGGTTCAAAGGAGGTTCACAAAAATGATTCCAGGAATGAAAGGCTTAACACATGAGGAACATTTGATGGCTCCGGGCCTGTACTTGCTAGAATTTAGAAGAATGAGGTGGGATCAAATGTTGAAAGGCCTAAATAGAGTGGATGTGGAGTTTCCTATATTGGGGGGAGTCTAGGTCCAGAGGGCACAACTGTTGAATAGCAGGACATCCAACTGGAACAGAAAAATGATGAGGAATTTCTTTAGCTAGGGGGTGGTGATTCTGTGGAATTTGTTCCTACAGGTGACTGTGAAGACCAGCTCATTGGGTCTATTTAAGGTGGAGGTTGATAGATTCTTGATAATTCAGGGCAAGAAACTTATGGAGAGAAGGCAGGAGAATAGGGTAGAAAGGGAAATAGATCAGCCATGATGAAATGACAGAGCAGACTCAATGGGCTGAATAGCCTAATTATGCTCCTATGTCTTATAGACTGATGGTCTAAATAATTATCCTGAATTACAAAATGATGCACACTGGATGTAAACTCTAATTGCTCCTGCACTATCCATTAAAGCTAATAAACTATCAAAACCTGTAATAAGAAGCTGCTAATTTTTATCTGCTTTTTGTTTTCTGAGGTGAAAGTAAGTGCTTCTCAACAAATGATTTTCAGCTTACACATTATCCATTCCATAAACCATAGCAGATATTAAAACCATGTATATGTTTTGAAGTTTATTATAGACAGTAAACTGGATCTGTTGCAGCACACAAAATATACAAAAGGAAAACGGACAAAATGTTGTTGATGGCATTGAATTTGTTTATAGTTCTGAAATTGCAACTTTATTTATTTGGAGACTCAGTATGGTAATAGGCCCTTCTAGATCAATGAGCTGTGCCACTGAATTACACACGTGATCAATTAACCTACTTTCCTTAATTAATGTCAATAAAAATTGAGGAAGATTGGACTTGATATTAAGTTTTGCACTTTAATTATTTTTAGTTCCACTTGCAAAGAAATTGAAGCTGTCTGTTCTGGTGGTGATGCACCATCAATAACTCTCGGAGACTGGAAGTGAACGATAGACTTTTATTAACAGCAAAAGGGAGCACAACATCTCGAAGACTGAGGGAGGAGCAGTGCCCCAATCACCTTTATACAGGGGTCTGTGGGAGGAGCCACAGGAGCAGTCAGCAGAGGGGCGTGTCCAGACAGGTATACACATAGTTTACCACATTCACCCCTCCTTTGTTTTAAAAGAGAGTCCCCACAGGGTGAAGTTTCTTACAAGTATATTTACAGGTCAAGTCTATCAGGCGGTCGAGTCTGTCACTGCGATCTACGTAGCACCGGTGGTGATTGCACCGGTGACAGTGGTTGTGTTGGCTCCAGCCTGACCTGAGTGTCAGCCCGTTAGGCATCAGTAACCCCTCGTGCGTGTGCGTGGTGCCCGGCATGGGAGTGTCGTGAGGAGTCTGTGTAGGGCTTGGTGTGCACGGTGTCTCGTGGGTATATCTGTCGGCGGGTACAGGGTTTATAGTCACTGTGGAGTGTTCGGGGTAGGGGTCTGGTGCTCCTGCGGGCGCCAGGTCGCGGACGGAGACCGTGTCCTCCTGCCCATCAGGTAAGACCACGTAGGCGTAATGTGGGTTTGCATGAAGTAGGTGAACCCTCTCGACCAGCGGGGAGTATTTATTGCTCCTCGCATGTTTCCGGAGCAGCACTGGCCCTGGGGACGTCAGCCAAGCTGGTAGGGTGGTCCCAGTGGCAGACTTCCTGGGAAAAGAAAAGAGGCGCTCTTGAGGGGTGGCATTGGTGGACGTACATAACAGGGAGCGGATGGAGTGGAGTGCCTCGGGGAGGACCTCCTGCCAGCGAGAGACTGGCAATCCCTTTGACTTAAGGACTAAGAGTGTGGCCTTCCACACCGTGGCATTCTCCCTCTCCACCTGTCCATTCCCCTGGGGATTATAGCTCGTGGTCCGACTAGTAACAATACCCCTAGCCAGCTGGTATTGGCGCAGCTCGTCACTCATAAACGAGGACCCTCTGTCACTGTGGATATAGCAGGGATATCTGAACAGAGTGAAGAGCTGGCGCAGGGCTTTTATGACGGACGTGGCAGTGGTATCGGGTTGAGGATGGCAAAGGGGAACCGCGAGTACTCGTCGATTATGTTAAGAAAGTACACATTGCGGTCGGTGGAGGGAAGGGGGCCCTTGAAGTCGACATTCAGTTGCTCAAAGGGGCGGGTAGCCTTGATAAGTTGTGCCTTTTCAGGACGGTAGAAGTGCAGTTTGCACTCAGCGCAGTCTTGGCAGTCCCTGGTCATTGTCCTGATTTCCTCAAGGGAGTACGGCAGGTTCATCAATAAAATTGATGCACCATCAATAACTCTCGGAGACTGGAAGAGAACGACAGGCATTTATTAACAGCAAAAGGGAGCACGACATCTCGAAGACTGAGGGAGGAGCAGTGCTCCAATCACCTTTATACAGGGGTCTGTGGGAGGAGCCACAGGAGCAGTCAGCAGAGGGGTGTGTCCAGACAGGTCCAGACAGGTATACATAGTTTACCACAGGTGGTTGGCTGGGGAAGTGTGCAGTGGCCCAGCAACCTTTCTGTTTGCTGCCACAGGGGGCTGTGGAGGCCAGCTCGTTTGGTGTATTTCAGGCAGATGTTGATAGATTCTTGAGGGTACACTCTTGAAAAATATATTTTTTGACATCCAAACGCAATGCATGCAAGGTGGTCTTACAGATAAAGAAAATCAGATAGGTGTGGGCGTAGTCACATGTCGAACGTGATGTTGAGGAAAATAGAGTGGGAAGGAAGATCAACGGCTGAGAATCAGCAGGGGCTGGGTACTGGAATAGGTAAAGATGCCATGTTGTGGAGGCATTGGGCCAGAGTCATTGGCTGGAATTGGGGTTAAAGATGGAGGGCACATGGAAGTGCCTATAGAGACAGGACCCTTTTAACTACTTCAAAAAAATCCCTCGCAAGATTTGTGAAAGCCTCTCTCTACATGAATGACGAGCCATCAGCCTATCAAGCAAGTTTGAGTTGTTCTATGAATTAGCACGTTGCATGTACAAAGAATCAGGGATGCAGGACACAGACCTCATGAATGCCTGAAAATTCATATTTTCTACTGAAAACTGATTTTTAAAAAAATTAATTATATTGCATATAAAAATGAGCATCAACACAATCCAACTTCCAGCTGAGAAAATATATAGAGTGGGCTCTCATAGAGTCATACAGAAGGCAAACAGGTCCATGCAAACCAAGATGCCCACCAAGCTTGTCCCATTTAGCAATATGCATTTAAATCTTTTCTGCACTCTTTCCAATTACTGTAAATGCAATCTTTCCTATAGCAGGGTGAACACAATACTCCAATTGTGGCCTCACCAACGTCTTGTCCAACTGCATCATTACTTCCCAACTTTCATATTCAAGGCCATGAATGCTGAAGGCCATGTGCCAAAAGGCCCTCTAAATCACCCTGCCTACTTATGACTCCCCTGTAATCTTTGATATCCTTCTCCACTGTTCAGTGTCATCTGCAAACTTATCCAAATCATTTACATAGATGACAAACAATAATAAGCTGGCATTGACCACTGGGACATATCACTAGTGATGGGCCTCCTATCCAAGAAATGACTTTCTACCATCACCCTCTGCTTTCTCCCATCAAGCCAACTATGAATGCAGTGTGCCAGCTCTCCCCTGATTCATGGTAAAATATAAATTTGATTGCCCAAATTCCTCAGCAATGTCAAATGCAGTAAAGAAAGCAGAACAAAACCCTTGGTCCACTTCACTTGCAGTGCTGCAGCAAGTTGAAGGGTTTTTCAGGCCCATTATTAATAAGTTAACATTCATTTCCATCTCAAACAGAAAGATTATTGGCAGGTGGTCACATCGGTGGTTTGGTGTTTGGAGAAGAATTACTTCAGAAACAGATGAAGTAAAAATCAAATTTAGATAAATTGTGGTTTGAAATACTGTTGCAAGTACTGTATATTGAAATCCTTGACTGCGTTCATATGACTATATATGTTATAAATCATATTTTAAAAATTAGTTCACCATGGCTACTTTCTCTGGTTCTGCACAGAAAATGTTTCCTTTGGTGCAAAACACACTGCTTGCAGGCCATGTATCGTAGCTATTTCTTTCAGAACTTCCCCTCAGCCACACTCATGATAATTCAAATATTCTTTTCATAACAAAATTCTGCACAGCCCAGGACATCAATTATCTCCACTGTTTCTCACTCAGAGTATGAAGCTCTGCATTGCAAAGTCCTTTAAAGGTTAGGCCACAGATCTACACAACACTCTGCATTAAGCTACTAGAAGATAGCTTCCTGGTAAAACTAAAAACACACTTAAACTGTATCTCAACATCCTCTGGTACTCCACAGTGATATTGATATATTGCTCAGACGTTAGTGAAAAAATATGTCTAGCAGCAACATTTTGTGCAGTACTTGAACTTACAACCTTCTGACTCAGGGTCAAGAAAATGTAAGCTGTTCCAAAATTGTAACCTATTTTGATGCACGAAACCCTTAAACATAATCTATCACAAAGTCTTGAATTTCCCCAACTGCTGCTTTTAGGTAATGGTCAAATTCTCTGTTGTCTCTCTGCTGCTAATGATAATAATTTCCTTATCGAGAATTCTCATTTGTGTTACAGAGTAGCTGACCAGCAATCATCTTAACGTACATCACCTGAAAGTTACTCACTTGTTCAGTGAGAACTTCACATTGTCGTTTTTTGGAATCATGCGATCCATGCTGGCCGGTGGTGTAGTGGTCCCAAATTTGAATCTGACCATTTCCTTGCCCGCTTTCCATCTGTGCTGGGTTGAGTGTCGAGCTAGCAACTTGGCCTAATAAAAAAAGTCAAATGCGACGGAAACGGCAAAAATGGCACCCAATGCGCCACAAGGCATGAAAAGGAACAGCAACAACAACATGTAATCCATGCATGGCCTTATAGCAGCAAGACTCAGTCTGATGCAGTGATTATAATTAACAACAGACAGTTATCTTATAATGGAAAATTCTCTGAGTAAACCTGTTATTGAATTTCCAAGATAGATATGATTGCAAAAGCATTTCAGGTGAATTATTCCATAAGGCACATAAAACTACATTATAATTCTCTGTATTTCATGCAAAAAAAAAACATTCATCTCTTACTGTTGTTTGGTATCAAATTCTACTGTAACCAGAAACAGGATTGCAAGTAAACAGTATTTGTTCTTTAATATACATGCGGTAAAACTATCGGTTTGTTTTTATTTATATCAGGTTGAAAGTGCAATAATTTCACTAATGGAGGGATGTAAGGCAATCAACCTGAAACGGTAACTATGTTTCTCAGTCCACACGCTGCCTAACCTGTTGATGATTTCCATGATTCACTGCTTTTATGGGTAATTCGAAAGGAGTATCCGAGGTCCGGAGAGTAGACCAGAAAGACCTGAGTAAGCGCGGGGGCAGTGAGGAGGTCTGAGGCTCTACTGCAAGATGTTGCAGGAGGTAGTATGGGGGCAAGGAGACCAAAACCCGCAACCTAAGCATTGGCAACTCTTTCATCACACAACGTGTTCTGTTTCACTTGGAGACTTTTCTGAAAATACAGATGGAAATCGCATGGTCTGACTACTTCCATGTAGCTAGAGGTCACAGCCTGAAGCTAGGAAGGAACGATGGAGAGGTCAGTGACTGGAACAGCGAGGAGTCAGAAATTCAATTTACTATGGATTTACTGAGTATGCCAGCAAGAAAATGAATCTCTGGGTTGTATCTGGTGACATAGATAGAAATACATAGATACTGTACCGATCCCATAGTAAATTACAGTGTCACAGTAGTATTACGAATGCACAGATATAAAAATATTATAAGAGAAGTAAAAAGAATAAAAAGTAAGTTACCTCAAGCAGTCTAACAGGAGGGGGTCACCACTTCCCCAGCTACAGGTTGACTCATTATAGAGCCTAATGGCCGAGGGTAAGAGTGACCTCACATAGCACTCTTTGGAGCAACACAGTTGTCTTAGTCTATTACTAAAAGTGCTCCTCTGTTCAGCCAAGGAGGCATGGAAAGGGTGAGAAACGTTGTCTAGAATTGCCATATATGTACTTTGATAATAAATTTACTTTGAAGCCTGATGCGCAGACTGTTAAAAGCAATGGTACAGACATACTTGTGTAAAGAGTTGGATTGACAGTCTGGATCACTTTGAGGGCCTCTCTTGTGATTACTTTCTTTGTGTTTTGTATCCGTGTGTGTGGACGCATTGCCATCCTGTTGAACAGCAAGGTCATGCAGTGTGTTTGCTTTGTAACACAGAAGGAACACTCAATCGGCCGGAAAAGAAAAAAAAAGAAAAAGACGAAAGAAAAGCCTTCAGAGTTGTTTTAATGTACAAATTACATATTAGCATTTTTATGAATTTTGGAAGGAGTTTGAGCAGCCTGCTGTGGGTGGTTCTCTCAAATTCTGCAGGGTGTTCTTTTAGAATGGACAATAATGAAATAAAGTTGCACTTTGTGCTGTGTGAATGCTCAACAAAAGCCATCGATTGCACTTAAACACTTCAATTTATGCTGGGAAGGTGTGGGGAGAATGTATGGGGCATTCGCTGTGATATGATTAGCTGCACAATTGATACTGGAAATGCATCAGCTGTGCGCGAAAGTGTCTGGGCCAGTTTCCTGACTGCTGTGATTTCATCTGTAAGTGGCCAGTACCACAACCTCGTCCAGGTTAAATCAATCACTTCTACATAGAAAATGTGAATAAAAACAAGCCACAAAGGATACTCTTTCCAGCCTTTACCTTCAATTTTTTCCCCCTTGGACTGTGTGTTTCTTCAGTATTACAAAGCAGGCACATCACATGACTGCCTTGTCCAACACGATCACAATATGTCCACACACATAACAAAAATATAATATGCTTCACAGGATAGGTTATCAAAGTGAATCAGATGGCAAGTCCAACTCTTTACACAAATAAGTCTCTACCACAGTTCTTTGTAGTCTGAGCATCATTTTTAAAGGTAGTTAATTTGCGTTGTCCAACGCTTGGTTGCACAATAACTCAGGGATGAAAGAATGTTGTCTAAACCTGCCATTTGTGTTTTTTGTTCAATCTATCCTATAGTTAGTGGGTCAGTGAATAGCAGTGGAGCGAGAAACAGAACAACATTTACAGAATTAACTAACTTACCACATATTGTTGGGGAGCACTATCCATATCTAGATTTATTATTAACAACTGTTTGGACTTGTGGACACATTGTTTTCAAGCACACAACTTAAAAATGCCCTTCTTTCTGTGGAAAGCCAATCAAAAATACAGAAATGTGACAAGTACAAATCAAAAATTAATGCAAAGATACAATTCAAAGATCAAGCAACAATTAAATGTTTTTAATACATGTAGTGTATTTAATATTAAAAGAATCCTACAATTCTGGGTGAGGTCAATCAAATCTAAAATAAAGGCACTGTTGCATCTCTGTTTAATTTCTGATGATTAGGGTTCCTCCAGGAGTCAAGAATGACGAGCAGTCTTAATTCCAAGATTTTAGTTTATTTCAGAGTACAAACAAGCATACAAATACAAATAAACGAGCTGAGAAAAGAGGGAAATTAATGCTAAAGGGTGCGAGACAAAGGAATAAAACAATAAAGGATGGCACTTCTGAAAAATCTATTACTTTTATAGGTGAGATAAAGAAAATTCCTTGATAGTGATGTATTAATTAATATGCTGCTTAATTAAATTAATTACATCTTGTGGGTAATGTGCTGATACTTAACTGATGAAAAATGAGAAAACTGCTACACTGCTTACTGCCAGTGAATGTAAAAAATATATGAGTGTGTTTAAAAAGTACATATCTTATAAAAGCATTATTTAAAAAAAACCCAGTGGTTTCTAACAGCACTTGTGGAAATATTAGGGTAACTGGCCAAAAGCTTTACTGAAGTTGTTAGCTTCGACATACAAATAAAAGGAAGGGAAGAGAGGAAAAACTCCAGGAAGGATATTCTAGAGGTTAGAAGCTTGGAAACAGATTAAGTTTTCCATTAGACTAATTACATTTAGGAATGATCATGAATCCAGTTTGGCAGAACACAGATAGAGGATACTAATGGGGGAGAAGATTATAAAGGATTGAGTCCATGTAAGGATTTCAAAACAGGAATGATAGTTTCAAAGCTTGAGATATTGACCTACACAGGGACTACGTATGTTCCTGTGTCGGTCAATACGACAAAGGCAATTCCTGAATAGGGATCTGACATTGTTGGGACAAAAGAAGCAGGTTACTTGGATGATCTAAAATGTACAGAAGGGAGAATGAAGTAGTTGAATTGGGGTGCATCAAAATAATAAGGGAAATAATAATAAAAATAACCAAGACTGAGCAGAATGCAAAGATGGAAATGAACAGATTTAGTGGTAATATTAGAATGAAGCCCAAGCTCAAGTTCAAATATAATGCCAGTTCTGAACAGTTAGGTTCAGCTGAGACAGCAGTCAGAGAGCAGGATGATAACAGTAGTTATTGAACAGTGCTTGTGATGGGAACTGAAATCAATAGCCGCCCTAATATTTATTAAGTGGAAATTTCTGCTTGTCCAATTCTGCAAGTCAGACAAAAGGGGAAGAAAATGAGGTAGAGCCATGTATCCTCAGTGTACATGTGGGTTCTGTTGCTGAGAGCCTGTATGTGGATGGCAGATTGATGAGTGCAGGAATAGGTCCTTGAGGACACTCTGAGGCAGTGGTTCCTGCTTGTGGCCCACTTGTGACTTTCATTCACCTCTGTGGTTTTGGAATATCTGGTTTCAACTTGGTTAATGATAATTGAAGCTCACCTCTTTTCACAACATCAAGATCTACAAAAACACCATGAAGAATATTCCTTCACGATCCTAATGGGATCACAGTGAAACCGTTAGATATACAAGAATAGCTGCCTATCATCACCTCACCAGAGGACTGGGATTTTGCTCTTCCTGTCTTGCCTGAAGCTGTTCTGTCTATACCTATAACATGTTAACATTGACATTGGCCCTGCCTAGCTAATGGGTGGGTTTCCCTGTTCTCTCCCACAGTTTTCCGTACAGACACACTGAGAAATAGCAGTGAAAAAGAAAAATACCCAGATGGAGGGAGATAATGCACCTGTCACCTTTGGTTCAGAAAGACCAGTCATCAGAGGCAAGTCTGCTGCAGCACTATTCGAATTTCTTGGATGGAGTTAGTGACTTCCCTTATGTTAGTTGCAATCCTTTTTGAAAAATATCAGGACTGTCCAGTGCAAAGAAACCTTTTGAACCAGGCGGGCACTGTGGGAGAAAGTACACAAAAATATCAATAATATTTACTAGGAACAACATCCAAAGCAGGAATTGTAGGCTCTTCCTCAGAAGGGACAAGCAAATAGACAGTCTGTGAGACTGTATACTCCTTTTACAGAACTCCCAATGCATAAACTTGTTCATCAACACCATGAAAAATACTCCTTCTCCACTTCCAGGAACACATGAGGATGTTGCATTTCTTTATGGAGATTTTGAGTACATCCTTGACTGCCTCTCTGTTTGCTTGATAATTGCTTGCAGTAACAGAGATTGGAAAGCACTGTCTGATCTGTGAGTCAGGTGTTGGAAATTCAAGATTCAATATTCAAGATTTATTTATCACAAGCACATCGAAACATACATTGAAATGTATGTTTGTGTTAACAAACAACACACCTGAGGGCGTGCAGGGGGGCAGCCTGCAAGTGGCGCCTCACATTCCAGCGCCAACATAGCACACTCACAATGCTCTGCATTGTTACATAACAAAACACAATATACCAAGCAACAAAACCTGCCCCATTTTTCACCTCACCCAAGAGTCCTCTAACCTTAAGACCCCAAGACAGGCCATCTTCTTCAACCTCCAATGGACTTGGATATGGACTCAGATTCAGACTTGGCCACTCGGACATTGCACCTTCAACTACACCAGCAGACTGACAGAGATTTGCGGACCCGTGGCTTTGGCCAATGAGACTTGACTTCTGGATTTCCGATTTGACCCTTAGGCCTCAACCCTTGGCATGAACATCAGGTCCTGCCGATCAACAGACACCCCGTCTTGTACTCTGGAGTCAGCAAAGACAGGTTCCAAACACTAAACATCAGACTCCAATCTCACTGATTATCAAATCCAGATCCAGATCCAGGATCAGGTTTAACCAGATCCTTTATGCTGGGGAAAGGACACTGACTTTGGTTTGCATATCCTTCCAGTAAATTTGAAAGATCCTGCAAAGACACTTAAACTATTATAATGTGATTGGTAGTAACATTAGATTTGGCTGAAATTTGCATCCAAATTCTTATGCAATAAAAAACAAACCAAAAATCAGATCTCTACCCTGAGCTAAAATCCTTTTAGACCGTTTTTTTGAGATTTGGACTCAATTTCTATTTCTATTAATTAAAATAATAATTTAATATATTAATGCAAGATTTTTAATCTGAAAAAAATGACACACCTTCTCAAGTTGATAGCTCCTAATATGTTTTAGGATTTCCTAACGGTGGTTATAATATGAAACTGCAACTACAATTGCAGATTCTGTACATCTCTTCGTTGCCAGCTAAGATTTTACCAACAGCATTGGTGTCATCTGCGGATTTATTTTAGCATTTGAGCTGTGCTTAGTCAAACAGTCATGAGTGTCGAGAGAGCGGAGTGGAGTGCTGAGTCTGCATCCTTGAAGTGCACACGTACTGCTTAGTGTTGAGACCAAAAAATTCCACTTTTGTTTCATCCGACCACAAGACATTCTTGTACATCTTTACCGTATTTTCTAAGTGACACTTTGCAAAGTCATTATAGGCAAGGGTATGATTTTTTGTAGCGGTACGTGAGGTACAGCCAGGTAACACCATCCCTACTGTAAAGTATGGTGGAGGTAGCATCATGCTATTGGGATGCAGCAGGGACTGGAAATCTGGTCAGGATTGATGGGAAGGTGAATGCTGTTGAATGCAGTGAGATCCTGGATAAAAACCTGCTAGCCTCTTCCAGAAAGCTTAAACTGGAGAGGAAATTTGTCTTTCAGCAAGACAATGACCCAAAGCACACTGCCAGAGCAAGCATGAAGTTGGTAAAAAAAAATGAAATCAAATTCTTAGAAAGAGGTGACATAGGATCTAAAGTTGTAGAATCCTTGTGGTTAGAGTTGAGAAATTGCAAGGCAAAAAAGACCCTGACTGGAGTTACATACAGACTTCCAAATAGTAGCCAAGATGTGGGAAACAAATTACAATGGTAAGATAGAAAAGCAACATAAAAAGGGCAATGCTACAATCGTTATGGGGGATTTCAATATGTAAGCAGAATGGAAAAATTTGATTTGTGTGGGATCTTAAGAGAGGAAGTTTGTAGAATGCCTGTGGTTGTGGTTGAGCCCACTGGGGAAAAGGCAATTCTGGACTGGATGTTGTGTAATGAATCAGATTTGATTAGGAAGCTTAAGGTAAATGAACCCATTGTAGGCAGTGATCGTAATATGATAGAATTCGCTCTGCATTTTGAGAAGGAAAGCTAAAGTCAGATGCATCAGTAAAGAGAATTACAGAGGCATGAGAGAGGAGCTGGCCAAGGTTGCTTGGAAGGAAACACTAGCAGGGATGACAGCAGAACAGCAACGGCTGGAGTTTCTGGGAGCAACTTGGTAGGCACAGGATAGATACATTCCAAAGATGATTCTAAAGGGAGGATGAGGTGACCATGGCTGATAAGGGAAGTGAAAGACAGCATAAAAAGCAAAAAAGAGGGCACGTATTAGAGCAAAAATTATTGGGAGGTTAGAGGATTGAGAAGCTTTTAAAAACCAACAGAGGCAACTAAAAAAAGCCCTAAGGGGAGAAAACATGAATTATGAAGTGAAGCTAGCCAATAATATAAAAGAGGATACCAAAAACTTTTTTTTCAGATACATAAAGAGTAAAAGAGAGGCAAGAGTGGATATTGGACTGCTGAAAAATGATGCTGGAGAGGTAGTAATGGAGGACAAGGAAATGCCTGATGAATTTAATACGTATTTTGCATCAGACCTCACTGTGGAAGACACTAGCAGTGTGCCAGAAATTTGAGATCATCAGGGGCAGAAGTGAGTGTAGTTGCTATTGCTAAGGAGAAGGTGCTTGAGAAGCTGAAAGGTCTGAAGGTAGCTGAAGAGACTGTGGAGGCATTGGTAATGATCTTTCAAGAATTACTAGATTCTGGAATGGTTCTGGAGGACTGCAAAACCACCAAATTTTGCTCCATTCTTTAAGAAGGGAAGGAGACAGAAGAAAGGAAGTTATAAGCCAGTTAACCTGATTTCAGTGGTTGGTAAGATGGTGGAGTCCATTATAAAGATGAGATTTTGGGATACTTGGAGGCACGTGATAAAATGTACCAAAGTCAGCATGGTTTCCTTAAGGGGAAATCTTGCCTGACAAATCTGTTAGAATTCTTTGAGGAAATAATAAGCAGGATAGACAAAGGAGAGTCTGTTGTTACTGTTTACTTTGGATTTTCAGAGGGCTTTTGACAAATCGTTGAACATGAGGCTGCTTAACAAGATAAGAGCCTGTGGTGTTACAGGAAAGATACTAGCATGGATAGAAGATTGGCTGACTGGCAGAAGACAAAAAGTGAAAATAAAGAGGGTCTTCTTTGATTGGTTGCATGTGACAAGTGGTGTTTTGCAGGAGTTGGTATTGGGACTGCTTCCTTTCACTTTATATGGCAATAATTTGGATGATGGAATTGATAGCTTTGTGGCCAAGTTTGCAGATGATACAAAGATAGGTGGAGTGGTAGGTAGTGTCGAGAAAGCACGGAGTCTGCAGAAAGATTTAGACAGATTGGGAAAATGGGCAAAGAAGTGGCAGATGGAAGAGAGTATAGGTAGGGAAGTGTATGGTTGTACCCTATGGTAGAAGGAATATTGACATGGACTATTTTCAAAATAGAGAAAATTCAGAAGTATGAGGTACAAAGGCTAACTTACAGGTTGAGTCAGTAGTATGAAAGGCAAATGCAATGTTAGCAGTCATTTCGAGAGAACTAGAGTATACAAGGAAGGATATGATGTTGAGGTTTTATAAGGCATTGTTCAGAACTCGCTTGGAGTATTGAGAGCAGCTTTGGGCCCCTTATCGATAATAAAAAAGATGTGCTAGCATTGGAGAGGGTCCAGAGGAGATTCATGAGAATGATTCCAGGAATGAAAGGGTTAACACATAAGGAGCTTTGTACTCTGGGCTTGTACTCACTGGAGTTTAGAAGAATGAGGAAGGATCTCATTGAAACCAGTCGAATATTGAAAGGCCTCGATAAAGTGGATGTGGAGAGGAAGTTTCCCATAGTGTGGGAGTCTAGGACCAGAGAGGCATCCATTTAGAACAGAGTTGGGGAGGAATTTCTTTAGCCAGAGGGTAGTGATTCTGTGGAATTCATTGCCACAAATGGCTGTGGCGGCCAATTCATTGGGTATATTTAAAGCAGAGCTTGATAGTTTCTGGATTAGTAAGGTGTCAAAGGTTATGGGAAGAAGACAGAAGAATGGGTTGAGAGGAATAAGAAATCAGCCATCATGGAGTGGTGGAGCAGACCTGAGTGGCTGAAAAGCCTAATTCTGTTCCTATGTCTTATGGTCTTAATTATAATGTAGAATAACATACAAATCAATTTAAAGTCATTAGAAGAAAAAAATCTTCTTTATTCTCAAATCCATCTAACATCACATTTCAACTCATCCTCTTCATAAATGAAATTTTATGACCTTTCAAATCATTTCTTGGTCATCAGGGAGAAGTACTGATCATACAGAGGAGAATATGGTCTCAGCCATATTCCCTCAAAGAGATATCTACAAATACATGATTACTTTTCTTGTAAAACCAGCAGCAAATATGTGTTTCAATGCTTTCCATCCGCGCCGGGTTGAGCGCTGAGCTAGCCATTCAGCCTCGTAAAAAACAAGGGTCGAGTCAGGAACGTTTATACCATGACCCGGTTAATCCGAAAGGAGACCAATCCTGACACCACGTGCCAGACAAGAATGGCTGACTGTCTGGTGTGACACGCTAGGAAATGAATGCAACAAATATCTCCAAGTGTACCTGTGTTTTCTTGGCAGCTCTAAACAAAGTTAATTGACACAAAAATCAAATTAAGAAAACTATTAATGAGATAAGGATACAAAAAAAAATACAAGTTCTTAATATCAATTTTGGCTTTGCAAGTGAAGCAACTGCAGTAAGACCTACAAATTGTAATGTGTGTGAATTTGTCAATCAAAGTGTTCAGGGCTCTCTGTACAAAGTGTACAGATTGTATAAGTAACGTGTTGTAGACTTGACTGGGCTTGGGCTTGGGAAGAGAATCTCAGAAAGAGTGAGGATCAGTGTTGGGGAGAATGGATGAGGTAAGTGCTGTGGAGATGATAGCAGGGTGCAGTGAGGCGTACAATAGGAGGAGTCAGTCAGGGAGGAGATTGGTATGGACAGGGTGAGGAAGCTTGAATGGGCTCATGGAAACAGAGAAAGGGTAGATCTGAGTTCTGGTCTCAGGGTTCAGCAAGTGGGAATTCTTTATGAACATGATCAGGATTGAGTGGGGCGTAACATGGGTTGGTGGGTCAAGGAGATAATATCAGATGATCACACTGTGATATAATACAAATAAAAAGGTAATATCAGTAATGGCAGGCATGAAGTAAATTGTTATATAAAAAGAATGGTTCACTTATTTCTTTAAAGCATGGAAATCAGCCATCCTTAGACCCCTTGGACTTTATGTGACCCAGCTCCCACTGCAAGTTGGTTGAATCTTCTAAAATGGCCTAGCAAACCACTGAGTTTGGGACGATTAGGGATGAGTAATAAATGTTGGTCATGCCAGTGATGTTCATATTCTATGAACGAATGACTTTTCAAAACTTAAATAAAATTTGCACCATAAAGCACAGAATCATGTTTACCTTTTTATTCAGAAAAAGATCGTAGAATATTGTGGCCAGATCTTAACAAAGAGCAGATATAGAAGCATTAGGCCTGAAAGCACTCAGAGAGTGGGATGAGCATTCCTTCCACTGATCTGCAATTTTATACTAGAAATATTAGATATAGGGTTTTGAAAAATTTCCTGGAAATGTACTCTTTTTAGGCCAATCTGATTTAAATAAATGACTTCTTACTTGTAAAATGGATATTAAAATCATTCAGCAATTCACACAAGCTTTCTAAAGGTACTAGTAACAGCTGACGTTCAGATTCATCAAATAGTATTTGATCAAAACAAATAAGCAGCTGAATATACTTTTTTGTTTTAGTTTATAGTATATTTTCCTTTGAAAGTTGACTATCGTGTTTAAAAAGGAAGAATATGCTACAAAATATTGGCAGAATTTAAGGTGGTGGAATTAATGAATGAAAAATGAAAGGCAGGATGCACTGGCAAGGTTGGTTATGCTTAGAGTGGGTAAGTCATCTGTTCCAAGGGGTTTGTATCCAATGTTGCTTCAGGAAGTAGTGGGTAGAGATATTGAAAGGACTTGCCCCATCCTTCTAACCTTCTCAGAAATAGAAATGTTGATGTGGGACTTGAACATGGCAAATGGGACATGCTTACTGAAGAAAAGTGTAACTATAGGCCTGTCAGTGTAACCCTGGTTGTAGGTAATCAGAATCGGAATCCTTTATTATCGCCAAGTGATCTAAAGCGCCTACCAGAAGGAAGGAGTTGGAACAGGTGATGTCCAGGGTGTGATGGATCTACAATAATGCTGCTTGTAAGGTTCCAGTATCAATAATCTGAGACAAAATTAGCAGGCACTCAGAGGGCTTTAGAGTCATTAAGAAGAGCTAATGTGGATTTAAAAAGACAAGTAGTGTTTGACAAACCTAACTGACTTTTCTGGTGAGGGAATGGAGGAGAATGATGGAGTGATATAGAGGATGTTGCCTTTTAGGGTTTTATGAAAACATTAGCCAAGAGGTACAACTAAAAGAAGGCTGCAACTGAAGTATTGTGTCCAGTCCTGGTCACCTTACATTAAGAAGCATATGAAGAGGATGCAGAGGAGATTTACCAGTGTGGTGAACTACATATACCTGTCTGGACACGCCCCCCCCTGCTGACTGCTCCTGTGGCTCCTCCCACTGACCCCGGTATAAAGGCGATTGGAGACACTGCCCCGGCCTCAGTCTCCAGGATGTAGTGTGGTGGTCACTTGCTGCTTGTTCTTTCTTCCAGCCAATAAAAGCCTACCTTAACCCACGTCTCAGAGTTATTGATGGTGCATCAATTTTATTGGCTGGAAGTTTTAAAACATGGAAAGCATTTTACATCCGGAAAAATTGGACATTGATCCTCAAGATTCAGAAGCAGCTCTTGCCTTTGAACTCTGGCTTGCATGCTTCCAATCATACTTGGAGGAGGTTTGTGTGACTGAGCCCGCTATTATGCACAGAATCCTCCTTTCAAGGGTCACTCTGAAAGTTTACTCCCTTATCAGGGACCTGCCGACCTACCAAGGGGCACTGGATGCCCTCAAAAGACAGTACCTGCGGCCAGTGAACACCGTCTACGCAAGACATAGCTTAGCGACGCGGCGACAGCGACCCGGCGAGTCGAGCGCCGAGTTTCTCCGAGCCCTACAGACACTCGTGCGGGCCTGCGACTGCAAGGGACTGATGGTGGAACAGCATGCGGAGCTCCTGGTACGAGACGCCTTTGTTACGGGGATCAGGTCAGTGTACGTGCGCCAGCGGCTGCTGAAAAGTGCCGATCTTACCTTACACTCGGCGATCAAGATGGCTGACATGCTGGAGGCCGCTCTGCACAACACTGATGCTGTCCAGCTGCGCGATCCCCCGCCGGTCCCGTGGACACCACAGACCCCGCCACCCGCGAGCGAATTCACCAACGCCGCTGCCAGTCGCGAGTCCACAAACTCCCTGAAACCGACCACAGCTGCTGCCAGTCGCAAGTCCGCACAGTGTTACTTCTGCGGACTCAAAAAGCACCCCCGAAAACGCTGCCCGGCCCGAGAAGCGACCTGCTCCAGCTGCGGAAAGAAGGGCCATTTCGCCAGGGTCTGTAAGTCTAAACCACGAGCGGGGTCGGGCAGCGCTGCATGTGAGGCATGGGGGCCGCCATCTTGGTCACTTCCATCTTGCCTGCCCGCCTCGTGCGAGGCATGGGGGCCGCCATCTTGCCTGCCCGCCTCGTGCGAGACATGGGGGCGGCCATCTTTGTCGGTGCCACCTTGCCCCACCCCCGCTTACCGGGCACCAAGCCGGGGGTTCAACTCTGGCCTCCGTAACCCTTGACCAAAGCGCCCCACACCAGCTTGCAAGGTCAATGATGGACATCCTGGTGGAGGGGCACAGGACTAGCTGCCTGTTTGACATGGGCAGCACTGAGAGTTTTATTAACCTGGACACGGTGCAACACTGCGGACTCGTGACACGGCCGGTAAGCCAGAGGGTCACCATGGCTTCTGGGTCGCATTCCACAGACATCCGGGTGGGTTGTGTAGCGACATTGGTGGTGCAGGGCACAGAATATCGGGACTTTGCGCTACTGGTCATACCTCAACTGTGCGCGCCTGTGCTATTGGGGCTGGACTTCCAGAGCCACCTCAAAAGAGTGACTATGGCATATGATGGGCCCCTCCCACCACTCACTGTCAGGAATCCTCAGTTTTGTGGGACTTCATCATATACCCCGCTACTGACCACACACACACACACACCGACCCGCACATCCCACCCAGCACCATGCTGACAGCTGCGCTACTGACACCACTTGCAGCCTCTCCACCCTCAAGATCCCTCCCCCACCACTGTTCGCCAACCTGACCCCCGACTGTAAACCTGTGGCAACTAAAAGCAGGAGGTACAGCACGGGGGACAGGGCCTTCATTCAGTCAGAGGTGCAGCGGCTGCTCAGGGAGGGGATCATTGAGCCAAGCACAAGTCCTTGGAGGGCCCAGGTGGTTGTTGTTCGGACCGGGCAGAAAAATAGGATGGTCGTGGACTATAACCAGACCATCAATAGGTTCACGCAGCTTGACGCATACCCCCTACCCTGCATCGCGGATATGGTCAACCAGATAGCTCAGTACAAGGTGTACTCGACAATAGATCTGAAATCCGCTTATCACCAGCTCCCCATCCGCCCAGAGGACCGCCTCTACACTGCCTTCGAGGCGGGCGGCAGGCTCTATCACTTCCTGCGCGTCCCCTTCAGTGTCACAAATGGTGTCTCTGTCTTCCAGAGGGAAATGGACCGGGTGGTGGACCAGTGCCGACTGAAGGCCACATTTCCCTATCTGGATAACATCACCATCTGTGGTCACGACTGGCCGGATCACAATGCCAACCTCCAACGATTTTTCCAAGTGGCCAAAGCCCTGAACCTTACTTATAACAGGGACAACTGTGTGTTCGGAACCACCCGACTCGCTATCCTTGGGTATGTCGTGGAGTACGGGGTCATTGGCCCTGATCCCGACCGTATGCGCCCTCTGTTAGAACTCCCTCTTCCCACCACCCTCAGAGCCCTCAGACGGTGCCTGGGCTTCTTTTCCTATTACGCCCAATGGGTCCCCCATTACGCAGACAAGGCCCGCACCTTAGTCAAGTCTACCACATTTCCCCTCTCTGCCGAGGCCCGCACGGCCTTCAGCTGCATTAAAGGGGACATTGTCAAAGCAACGATGCATGCGGTGGACGAGACCATTCCCTTCCAAGTAGAGAGTGACGCCTCCGATTTCGCGCTGGCTGCTACCCTCAATCAGGCAGGCAGGCCAGTAGCATTCTTTTCTCGTACCCTTCAGTCCCTGAAATTCGGCACTCCACGGTGGAGAAAGAAGCCCAGGCCATAGTGGAAGCTATTAGGCACTGGAGGCACTATCTCGCCGGCAAAAGGTTCACCTTGCTGACCGACCAACACTCAGTTGCATTCATGTTCAGCAACCAACAGCGGGGCAAGATCAAAAATGATAAAATTTTGCGGTGGAGAATAGAACTCTCCACCTACAACTATGATATCCTGTACCGGCCTGGAAGGCTCAATGAGCCCCCTGATGCCCTATCCCGGGGAGCATGTGCCAGCGCGCAGCTCGACCAGCTATACGCCCTCCATGCAGATCTTTGCCACCCAGGGGTCACCCAATTTTACCATTTTGTGAAAGCCCAGAACCTGCCGTACTCCCTTGAGGACATCAGGACGATGACCAGGGACTGCCAAATCTGCGCTGAGTGCAAACCGCACTTCTACCGTCCTGAAAAGGCACAACTTATCATGGCCACCCGCCCCTTTGAGCGACTGAGTGTTGACTTTAAGGGCTCCCTTCCCTCCACTGACTGCAATGTTTACTTTCTCAACATTATTGACGAGTACTCGCGGTTCCCCTTTGCCATCCCCTGCCCCGACACCACTGCCACGTCCGTCATAAAAGCCCTGCGCCAGCTCTTCACTCTGTTCGGATATCCCTGCTATATCCACAGTGTTAGAGGGTCCTCCTTTATGAGTGATGAGCTGCGCCGGTACCTGCTAGCTAGGGGCATTGCTACTAGTCGAACCACGAGTTATAATCCCCGGGGAAATGGACAGGTGGAGAGGGAGAATGCCACAGTGTGGAAGGCCACACTTTTAGCCCTTAAGTCAAAAGGGTTGCCGGTCTCTCGATGGCAGGAGGTCCTCCCTGAGGCACTCCACTCTATCCGCTCCCTGTTATGTACGTCCACCAATGCCACCCCTCACGAGCGCCTATTCTCTTTTCCCAGGAAGTCTGCCACTGGGACCACCCTGCCAGCTTGGCTGACGTCCCCAGGGCCAGTGCTGCTCCGGAAACATGTGAGGAGTAATAAATACTCCCCGCTGGTTGAGAGGGTTCACCTTCTACATGCGAACCCCCAGTATGCCTACGTGGTCTTACCTGATGGGCGGGAGGACACGGTCTCCGTCTGTGACCTGGCGCCCGCAGGAGCAGCAGACCACTACCCCGAACACTCCAAGGTAACTATGAACCCTGTACCCGAGGTGACACCGTGCACACCAAGCCCTACACAGACTCCTCACGACACTCCTATACCGGGCGTCTCGCACACGCATATACCAGGCGCCTCGCACACACATGAGGGATCACTGACGCCTAGTGGGCTGACACCTCCAGTCAGGCCGGAACCAGCACAACCACCGTTGCTAGATGAGGCTAAGTTTTCTTTGGTTCAATGCAAGTTGAGGGAACATTTGATAAGGGTGCACAGGCTTAAGTCACATTTTCAAAAGAAATGTTGTTCTCAATAGTTGATAGACTAGGTAGCATTGAGGGTTGAGACCACAGGGAATAACTTTTTTAATGCAGGGAACACAGTGTCTGCTAGGATGCTGGGAGCAGAGGTAATGATTGCTTACAAAAAGGAATTAGATAGGCAGTGGGGGGAAATAAACCTAGCTGGCTACTGGAAGAGATGAGAGCAGAGTGTGCAGGTAAAAGATGAAGATATTGTGAAACAGAATGAGAATCTGGTTTATTATCACTGACATATGTCAATGAGTAGAGAGTTGAGTCAAGAGGAGATAAACTAAAGTAAGTGTTGAGGGCAATGGGATCTGAGGGCAGGTTGGTAGAGGTAAAGGAATGAGAGAAAGAGAGTGGGAGACAGTGAAACCAAAGAGTGAAGATATGGGAGACAGTGAGAGCCATGACTAGAAAAGCAAGATAAAGTAGAGAGAAATAGAGTATGGAATAGCACATTGAAGATAAATAGAGAAACAGCACTCGGATAGTGAAACTGCAGAACTGGATAAATGAAGAATAAAGTGTAAAACTGGGGAAGGTGAGAAGGTATTCAAGTTGAAAGGGAGAGGAGAAGATGGTGAGGGCTATAGTATGAGTGGATTGGGCTAGATAACAAATGGACAAAAGTGAGCCTCCAAACTAGAGCAACAAGGATAAGGAATAGATAAAGAATAGGCAACACTGAGACCTGATAGCTTTGCAGAGACAATCACATGCTGAGAGAATGTAGGTGTAATGATCTTCAGACAAGTGGACCTAGGTGTGGAGTAAACTCAGAGCTCAAAAGTAGTAATTTGACAGTGAAGATTTATTCTGAGAATAGTACAGGGAATAATTAAACTAAGAGCTCACCTACTCAGGACGTGAGCACACAGAACTCGAACTCAGGACTCAGTGATGAGCACTGGTCCAGAATAACCTTAAATAGAACATAAAACACAGGAAACCTCTGTGGGTCTGAATCAAAAACTAGTCACTTAAGAATGAGAAGCATAAGGAAACTGTATTCACTTAACAAGTGTCATGAAAAACACTGTGATTGTTTCATGATAAAAGTAGTCATTAAACAACTCAAATGATGTTCAGGTGTGTAGAGACCTGGCACTACCCGGCGTCCCTCGCTGGTCTGAAAGGTTCATGACAGAAGGAGTAAGACCTGAGAACAGAGTGTTTGAGTAAAATCAATTGAGTGGGAAGACAACAGGGAACAGAAAGTAATTGGCCAAGAAAATGGCAGATGGAGTTTGTAATATTCAATTGCACTATAATATTCATTTCAGTGTAAAAGGTTTTATGTAACCTGTGAACCAAATCAAGGGAAATCCTGTTCTAAGCAATTTCAGTAAATTTATTTTCAAAACTTATTTCATTTAGAAATTTAAAGTGGGTTGAGTAAAAGAAACATTTGGTACTTCAGCATATTCTCAGGGTATTGAAGCACAGAATCACACATGCCAAATCACAGAAGATAAAAGAATTAAAGGAAACCATTCAACTCAATCTTTGCTAGCTTTATGAAAGACCCATTTCCAGTTAGTCCTTCTCATCTGCCTTCTACCCATAGACCTGCAAATCTTTCCCTTCAAAGTTTTTATCCAGTTTCCTATCTAACACCGCGGGTGAATCCGCTAACACTTGACCCTAGCAATGCATTCCAAATCTTAATCACTTGCTGTGTAAAAATATATTATTTACTGTTACATTTGATTCTTTTGCCAATCACCTTCCTTTGGTTTTTGACCCCTCAACCAATGAAAACAGTTTTTCCTTATCTTTTCTGCCAAGTCCTTTATTATTCCAAATTTGCTGATGATACTAAGCTGGGTGGCAGTGTGACATGTGATGAGGATGTTAGGAGAATTCAGAGTGACTTGGATAGGCTGGGTGAGTGGGCAGATACTTGGCAGATGACGTTTAATGTGAATAAGTGTGAGGTTATCCACTTTGGGAGTAAGAACAGGAAGGCAGATTATTATTTGAATGGTGTAGAGTTAGGTAAGGGAGAAATACAAAGAGATCTAGGAGTCCTTGTTCATCAGTCACTGAAGGTGAATGAGCAAGTGCAGCAGGCAGTGAAGAAGGCTAGTGGAATGTTGGCCTTTATTACAAAGGGAATTGAGTACAAGAGCAAGGAAATCCTCTTGCATTTGTACAGAGCCCTGGTGACACCACACCTGGAGTATTGTGTACAGTTTTGGTCTCCAGGGTTAAGGAAGGACATCCTGGCTGTAGAGGAAGTGCAGCGTAGATTCACGAGGTTAATTCCTGGGATGTCAGGACTGTCTTACGCAGAGAGGTTAGAGAGACTGGGCTTGTACACGCTGGAATTAAGGAGATTGAGAGGGGATCTGATTGCAACATATAAGATTATTAAGGGATTGGACAAGATAGAGGCAGGAAATATGTTCCAGATGCTGGGAGAGTCCAGTACCAGAGGGCATGGTTTGAGAATAAGGGGTAGGTCATTTAGGACAGAGTTAAGGAAAAACTTCTTCTCCCAGAGAGTTGTGGGGGTCTGGAATGCACTGCCTCGGAAGGTAGTGGAGGCCAATTCTCTGGATACTTTCAAGAAGGAGCTAGATAGGTATCTTATGGATAGGGGAATCAAGGGATATGGGGACAAGGCAGGAACCGGGTATTGATAGTAGATGATCAGCCATGATCTCAAAATGGCGGTGCAGGCTCGAAGGGCTGAATGGTCTACTTCTGCACCTATTGTCTATTGTCTATCTGTCATATCTTCCCTCTCAATAATCTCTTTTCCAAAGAGAACAATTGTCATTTCTCCAGTCTATCCTTTTAGCTAAAGTCCTTCCATTCTTAGAGTCATGTTAATAAATTCCTTTTGCATCCTGCCCAATGCTTTCACACTTCTCCTAAGGGTTCAATTGGTATTTTATAAAGTTTGATCAGTAGTTTTCTACCTTTATCACTGCTATTAAATGTTATCCCTTAATGAGAAGTGTATTTCATACCTTTCTGAAAGTGGATTTGATTGACTGTGGTTACAATATTTCAGGTAAAACTGATAAATGAGAATGCTCTGACCTTCACAAATAAAAAATCAATTCAAGTAGCCTATATAAAGTAGAATGCAATATAAATGTCTCATCAAAACATTGCTGGAGTTTAGTGTTGTGATAACAGTAAAATTTTATATTACGAGAATGTTGTAACTGGCATCATGTTCATAAATTATGTAAAAATGCAACTCTTTATAATGTGATAAAACATTCATATGATCTGACCCTGAAATGAAGCCACAGTCACAAATCTGCCATTTGTATGTCTACATCCTGCTATATCAAGTAGGAAGAATTACACATTTGCAGATTCACTAAAAATGTATTCGCCTGACTGTTTCTCATTGTTGCAATAGTAATTTGAAAGGCTTTCTTTTCAGAATAATAGAAGAGACCAGACTAGTTCAAAAACTTGCAAATGTTGGAAACTTTAAGTCTAATAGGCTGTTGTGGAAACAAAAGCATAACTGACACATGACAAAAATAAACCAGGTTAATATCTGTCGGGTTGAGTGAAGACTTTTATTCAGAATTGGTAACCAATAGTATGCACGTTGTTATAGATAAAAGCTAAGTTAGATGGAGTTGCAAGGAGTAAATATTTGGCAGAGTAAAGAATAGTGATATTGGTTGGTGAGTGGGATTTGAAGTTAATAACTGATCAGATAATAACTCATCAGGGGTGATAGATAAGTTCATGGCCTAAGGTAGAAGGAGATGAGTTATTAACTTCAAATTTTCTGCATAATCACTCAAAGAGTGGACCTGCATGTGTATGTAACAAGAGCTGTATAACTCATCTCCTTCTACATTAGGCCATGGACTTAAAAATCACCCATCTGTGGACACTTTCTGGAGGTCCAAGATCCGTATGCTCCACGACTGCTAGACTAAGTATGTAAATGTAGGAAGGGACTATGTTGAAAAATAAATGTGCTAGGTTTTCTAAAATTGATTCCTTCCACCTTAGGCCATGAACTTATCAATCACTCCTCGTATGTACATTGCCACCATCTGTGGAATAGTGGTGGCATCTTCAATATCACAAACTGTAGATCAGCAGTTAAGCTTGGACCTGTGGACAGCCTAAGCAATGGAACACAACACCCTCTTTGGACAATGAAGGTGATGAGGCAAAATTAGCTAGAATCTTTTCAATATAATTCTTAAACAAGGTAAAAAGCAAGGGTCTGAATAAAGGCCTTTGACACGAGATGTTAGCTCTATTTCTCCCTCCATGGATACCGCCCAACCTGCCAAGCATTTCCACCACTTTATGTTGATTCGTAATTTAAAATCTACTTGCCAGATGCTAACCAAAGAATACGTAAGATCATAAAGTAGCATTAAGAAATAGGGAGACAAAATAATAGAAATAGGGGAGAGGAGGAGGAGGAAGAAGATGCTGATGAGCAGCTGTGTCAGGTTTGTGGGTGTGTATTGGGAAAGAGTAGAAAAATGGGAGGACTGGTGGAGAAACCTGTTATCACCTCCTTTACATCAGATTCCAGCAGAGATAGACCTTTTGTATCTCCTTCCAGCAGCAGCTATCTCTACTTTAACCTTCCCCTATCTTGTTCCATCTGCCTCTCTGCCTGCTTCCTTCTATCATCCACCTGCCTCTGTCCCCAACTCCATACCCTTCCCTCACTGGCGCAACCTGCCCGCCAATTTTCATGCTTCTCAGTCCGCCGATCGCTGTTGAAACCTGTCTCACCACTCCCCTTCTTTTTATGATGGCCATCTCCCCTCTCCAATTTCCATCCTGATGCAGGGTTTTGAATAGAAACATGTCAATTCCTTTCTTCC
The DNA here is from genome assembly GCF_048418815.1 of Hemitrygon akajei. Lineage (NCBI taxonomy): Eukaryota > Metazoa > Chordata > Chondrichthyes > Myliobatiformes > Dasyatidae > Hemitrygon > Hemitrygon akajei. The sequence goes on from NC_133127.1 coordinate 144,389,886, forward strand.
AACTGATACTGCTGGACCTGCTGATTTTCCTAGCAGATTGTCTGTTGCTTCAGATTCCAGTATATGTAGTCTCTTGTATCTCCTTACACGTTTATAGTCCAGTTTTCTTTCTTCCTCTGTTGTGCATTCAACCATTATTTTATCTTTGCTGCATGCTATTAACTTGGGAAAATGACATTGAGTCATCATCATACCCTGACATCCAAATAGGCAGTGAAACCCAAAACACATATCAGTGGAGTGTCTTGGTTAAAGAAGTTCTTCCTTGTCCACCTAATTCCCCATCTCAAGGCACTTGCACACACTGCCCTCTAAGTTAATATTGCTTCTAACACATCGGAGTCCATCAAATTTAACACCAGTAAGTTATTTTTTTCTGGATTATGCATAATAATCCATTCAAACATCCAAAGAGGGTTAAGGAGCATGATGCCACATCATTTTTTACATTAATTAGGGTTTTTGTATGAGTTAAGGTCTGAATCTCTTACCTCCCTTGACTTTTCGTTTAATAGGTATTGCAGTGACAACTTAGTTGTATTGCCCTATTCAGATAAAACTGCCCCTTTTATAATGGTCTCAAGAAAAGTGAACCATATTGCTTTGGAAGTATATGCGTACGACCTTCCTTTTGCAGACATCCAATGGAAAAGAAAATAGCAATACACACGATGTGCCGGAGATCAGCAGGTCAGGCAGCACTTATGGATGGGAATAAACAGTTGATGTTTCAGGCCGAGCCCTTTCAACAGGACTGGCAAGGAAGGAGGACAAAGTCAGAGTAAGAAGGTGGAGGGAGGTGAGGAAGAAGTACAAGGTGGTAGGTGACAGGTGAAACCGGGAGAGGGGGAAGAGGTGAAATAAAGAGCTGGGATGTTGATTGGTAAAAGAGATAAGGGCTGGAGAAGGGGGAATTTGATAGGAGAGGACAGACAGCATGGAAGAAAGGGAAGGGGGAAGAGCACCAGAGAGAGGTAAGAATAGAAGGTGTGAGAGGGAAACAAGAATGGGGAATGGTGAAGGAGGTGGGGGGGGGGGAACAAATACTGTAAGTTCGAGAAATCAATGTACATGCCATTAGGTTAGAGGCTACCTAGGTGGAATATAAGGTGATGTTCCTCTAACCTGAATGTAGCCTCATTGTGACAGTAGAGGAGGCCATGGACTGACATGTCAGAATGGGAATGAGAAGTGGAATTGAAATGGGTGGCCACCAGGAGATCCTGCTTTTTCTGGCAGATGGAGCGAAGATGCTCGATGAAGTGGTCTGCCAATCAACGTTGGATCTCACTGATATACAGGAGGTCAAACTGGGAGCACTGACTCCAACAGACTTGTAGGTGAAGTGTCACCGCACCTGGAAGGACTGTCTGGGGCCCTGAATGGTAGTAAGAGAGTTGGTGTAGGGCAGATGTGGCGCCTGTTCCGCTATCAAGGGTAAGTGCCAGGAGAAAATCAGTGGGGAGGGACGAATGGACAAAGGAGTCGCGTGGGGAGTGATCCCTGTGGAAATTTGTTTTTGAATATATTGGGGACCAATGCTGACTGCTCCAGGCTGCTTTACTTGCAATGATAAAAATTTGCCTGTACTCAGAGATAAAGAACAACATTTGTCCTTTCTTTTGCAATATGTTTACTGCATATTACAGGATAAACAAAGAACCCTTCAGCTATCTGGGTCTGTGCCAAAAACAATAGAAAGCAGATCACATATGACTGTCTGAAACCAATAGTTTCTCCCCTCACTTCACTCTAAATATGATTCTTTGCTTTAACATGGATCGTGAACATGAGATGCATTTGATGAGGAAGGGCTACATTTTCCATTACCCTTGATGGGAAAGATTACTTCCCACATCTCTTTTCCTTTTGTCTTGCATTTTTGTCCCTAACTATTCATGTATTTCTCCACTTCACTTTATTCCCTCTTTCTTCTGCTACATCATTGCAATTCATCCATTATGAATATCCACTCAACAAATGCCCAACTGTCTTCAATGCTCCAGTCGTTTACCTTAAGCTCATATTTCAACCAAATGTCCTTCAGTTTTAATTATTCTTCACAAAAATAGCACGTCTTCACTTCTTTCCCAATAAATCCCTTGTTTGTGTACATTTCCCATCTTTAAAAACATCATATATAGGGTGGCATGGTAATATTGCAGCTAATGCCATCACTTTACAGTGCCAGTGATTATTGATCAAAGTTCAATATCTGCTACTATCTGTAAGTTTGTATGCTCTCCCCTTTTTTAATGAGGCTTTATGAGGAGAACTGAGGAATAAGAAAGGGAGTGACCACATTAATGGGATTCCATAAAGACCACCCAATAGTCTACGGGATTTAAATAAGCAAATTTGTAGAGAGATCACAAACTGTTGCAAGAAACATAAGGTTGTGAAAATAGGTTATTTTAACTTTGCACGTATTCACTGGGACTCCCAGGGCTGGGATGGAAAGAGTTTGTCAAATGTGTTTAGGAAAGTTTCCTTAATCAATATATAAAGTCCCAACTAGGGAGAATGTGATATCAGTTCTTCTATTTGGGTATGAGACAGGGCAGGTGACAGATGTTTGTGTAGGCGAGCACCTAGCATCTAATGATCATAATGCCATTAGTTTCAAGCTAATTGTGGAAAAGGATAGGTCTGCTCCTCAGATTGAGATTATAAATTGGAGAAAGGCAAATTTTGATGGTATAGAAAAGATCTGGCAAGTGTGGATTGGGACAGTTTGTTTTCTGGCAAAGGTGTACTGGTAAATGGGAGGCCCTCAGAAGTGAAATTTTGAGAGTACAGAGTTTGCAGGAACAAATGCGACACTTGAGGAGTATAAAAAATGCAAAAGAGCATTCAGGGAAATCAGGAGGGCTAAAAGAAGGCATGAGGTTGCTCTAGCAGACATGGTGAAGGAAAATCCTAAGGGCTTCTACAGATATATTAAGAGCAAAAGGATAGTAAGGGGCAAAATTGGTTATCTGGAAGATCAGAATGGATCTTTATGCATACAGCCAAAAGAAGTGGAGGAGATCTTAAATGGATATTTTGCATCTGTCTTTACTCAGGAGATGTATACAAAGTCTATAGTGTGAGGAAATGCAGCAACGAGGTCATTGGCCCTAAACAGATTACAAAGGAGGAAGTGTTTACTGTGTTGAGGAAAATTTGATGGATAAATCCCCAGGGCCTGATAAAATGTTCCCTCAAACCCTATGGTATGCAAGTGCAGAAATAGCAGGGACCCTAGCAGAGATATTTAAAACATCCTTAGCCACGGTGATGTGCTGGAGGATTGGAGGATGGCTAATGTTGTTCTGTTGTTTAAGAAAGGCTCTAAGAATAAACCAAGAAATTATTGGCCAGTGAGCCTGACATCAGTTGTGGGAAAGTTATTGGAAGGTTTTCTCAGGGACAGTATATATAAGTATTTAGATAGACAGGAACTGATTAGGGATAATCAAAATGGCTTTGTACGTGGTAAGTCATGTCTGACCAGTCTTATAGAGTTTTACGATGAAGTTACCAGGAACATTGATGAAGGCAGTGGATGTTGTCTACATGGACTTCAGCAAGGCCTTTAACGAGCTCCCACGTGGGAAGTTGGTCAAGAAGGTTCAGTTGCTTGGTGTTCAAAATGAGGTAGTAAATTGGATTAAACATGATCTTCACAGAAGCCAGAGAGTTATAGTAGATAGCTGCTTCTCTGACTGTTGGTCTGTAACTGGTGGTGTGCTGTAGGGATCTGAGCTAGCTCTGATCTGGATGATAATGTGGTAAACTGGATCATCAAATTTGTGGATGACACCAAGATTAGGGGTGTAGTGGATAGAGAGGAAGACTATCAAAGCTTGTAGAGGAATCTGGATGAGCTGGAAAAATGGGGTGAAAAATGGCACATGGAATTTAATGAGGTATTGCACTTTGGGAGTACTAACCAGGGTTGATCTTATACAGTGAGTGGTAGTGCACTGGGGAGTGTCAGTTTTATTTTAGATTATTTGCCAGTTTTCAAGTGAGCTTTTGACATTAAACTAAGTACAAATAGAATCAAATTTGCTTTAGAAAGAACTCTTTTTTTTCTCCCAAAAATCTACATTTATTTCCCTATTTCTTGAAATCAGTTAAGCATTTGAAGTGTATTTTCCTGAACTTCTTTCAGCAAATTCGTATCAGTATTAATGACAATATAATTACTACTATCTTGTTATAGAGGCAGAAAATATAGGCATTGACTCTTTTGCTTTGTTCACTGATACATTGGACATTGGATGGTATATACTGTACCTGTTGATAGATATTTTATTGATTCCTAAGGAAATTACAGTATTACAGTAGCATTACAAGTGCACAGATATAAATATTAGAAGAAAAGTAGAAATAAAAAATAAGTTACCATAAACAGTCTAACCGGTGGGGGGGGGGGGGTCATTACTTCCCTGGTTATAGGTTGGCTCATTACAGAGTCTAATGGCTGAGGGTAGAATGACCTCATTAGCACTCTTTGGAGCAGCACAGTTGTCTTATTCTATTACTAAAAGTGCTCCTCTGTTCAGTCAAGGTGACATGCAGAGGGTGAGAAATATTGTCCAGAGTTGCCAGGATTTTCTATAGGGTCCTTAGTTCTACCACAGCTTCACGTGTCCACTTTGATTCCTATAACAGAGCCAGTCTTTCTAATCAGTTGATTGAGCCTGTTGGTATCATCCGTGTTAATGCCATTGCCTCAGCACACCACCACATAGAAGATTGCTCTGGCAATGACAGACTGGTAGAACATGTGAAGGAGAACCCTACATACTCCAAAGGACCTCAGTCTCATCAGGACGTAGAGGTGACTCTGGTCTTTCTTGTACACAGCCCTTGTGTTGGGTCTCCACTCAAACTGTCATCCAGGTGCTTGTAGGTTCTCACCACATCCTCATCCACAGCATCAATAGTAATGGGGCAATGCAGGCTTAGTCTTCCTAAAGTCTGTCACCATCTCCTTTGTCTTACTAATGTTGAGCTGCAGATGATTCAGCTTGCACCAGCTTGAGATGTTGTTGCCAATGCAGACTGACTAGGGTCTTTCCATCAAGAAGTCCAAGATCCAGTTACAGAGAGGAATTTTGAGTTCCATCAAGGAAAGTTTACTCACCAGTCTCTGAGGAATGATTGTGTTAAATGCTGAGCTGAAATCAATGAACAACATCCTAGTGTGTGAGGCATCTTTACAAATATAAATAGTTGTTGGTTAGACTGTTAATTTTATTCTGGATTCTGTTTTGATGTCATTGATTCATCGCTAAAATGGAATACAGAAATAATTTTATATCTTAAAATTAAACACTACTTAATGAATTGCATAAGTTCTGTGAGAGTCTATTTTACAGGTATTCTCACTGTAACAGAACATGTGTTTTTCCAAAGATGATTTTGAAGATGTATTCTCCAAAGGTGGATCCATTAAATTAAATCACTACAAAACATTTGGGGCATTTTTCATAAACAGTTTTGATTTTTATTTCTTACCATTGTCATTTGTAAATAATATGACATATATTTGATCTGATACTATTATCTTATACGTAATGAGCCAAATAATGTGTGAAATAAAGTTTTAATATGTGAAATCAGTTTCTTAAGGCTTGTAAAGAAATAGATCGACCAGTGCATTGGTATTGCAAAGAGCCCTTCTGGTGAATGGTCTCCAGTATTATTGTCTATTTAATGACTTACCAACAAAACACAAAAACAAGATCACTTTATCAATTCATTGCACTTGCTTATTAAGGAATCAGCTTACATAATTTCATGCTGATCATTTTCATTTTGAGCCAATACATTGCTTTACGAGGAAGGAAAAACATACCATTAATTTTCTGTATTTTATAACAAACTTGCATTTGAAAAGGAAAACCATTAAGGGATCAAAAATACCTGTTTCCTATCTTGCTATTATATTTAATTTAGAATAGTCACACTGTGCAACAAAATAGAATAAACTGTATAATATTTTTGATAAAATTAAAAAAATTTTTAGATGACAGCTGACAATCTAAACATATTGTAAAGTAACAAAATTTGTTTATTTAAAAAAATCATAACCCAGACCAGTCGTATTCAATATAACACTTACAATTTTAATATATTTAGCAAGTGAAGATTTCACAATGTGTAATGTACCATCCACTAATGTGTATTACTTCCATGTGGTTTTCACAACATGAAAACCATAATTTTAAAATAAACATATACAAGTAAATATAACAATAACAATTACATTTTTATAATAAACTATAAAGAAAGCAATATTAATTGCCATCCTTCAACTCAACAAATTTCACAAATGCTTATGCTTGAAATACAAAAACAGTTAACACTTATGAAAAATTAAATAGGGGTGATCTTCAAACACAGTGGAATGGAAAAATGAAACATGTTCTTGAAAAACATATTATCATACTATACCTCATCCAAACTTTGTTACTGTGAGAAAGTTTCATGAGGGAGAATAAGAAAGAGTAAAACCTAATAGACATCCTAAATTCTTTTTATTCAATCTTGACAGTATTGACAGAGGGTTCTCACAGTGAAAGCTTGCCACAAGCTCGTGGATCAAGGAAAGCAGATACATGAAAGGTGATCTTCCAAAGCATTTTTAAAATTATTACTTGGAAATGTAATTGGAAACTAAATGTTCAGGTAAATTATTGAAGGGATGACACCAAGTGATAGGAATGATTAGTACCATGTGTTTCATTGGGATATCTGATTACAATATCATAAAAATAAAATATTTGGTGTGCATATGTACACAAATAAAAATATAAAAGAAAGGTGTATATCTAATTTTATTGTTTACATTGAAAGAATGAAAGTTAAAGTCATATAACATTAAAATAATCATTATTATCTTAACATTATATATCCTTGATTCTTAAGAAGTATCAAGGATATACCTAATAAGTATGAAGAATATGATTTTTAAAATAAAAAGATTTTTTCTTATTTATAATTTAGTAAAGAAATTCATTTGAAGAATCTATTTTTAAGCAATAAATAGGAAAAACATATTTTCTATGTAAAAGGGAATTTATATTTTGGTACATCCTTACTCCAACAGATCTTTTAAAGCAATTTGGAGCCACTGGAACCAGAAATTTCATATTTGGTTCTAGAGTGATTTTTTTTGATAAGTTTGGACATCTTCATTTAGGGATCCAGGGTAACTTCAACATAAATACATAGAATCAATATTACCTTTCATGTGTCCTGAAACATTTTAAATTCAAAAATGCAAGGGAAGGAAAATGAACAATTAAGTTAAATAATGTACATTGACATTATTTTTCTAATTATGAATTGCATTTAGTGATGATGCTCCAGTGTCATTAATACTGTGATCATAACTAATATTTGTTTTATGCACATAATGTATTACCATATATCCACAGTTTTCATTATTCTAGAGAAATTACCCTGTTTTTATTAATGAGTGAAGCTGTTGCAGGTTTTTAAAATGTATTTTCTGAATTAATTGACTTAGATAAATCGTAGAATTGTTTTGCACTAAGTCATATACCTCATCCTAGTCATTGTCAATAGATAATGTGTTAATTAAACCCTTGTGATGTACCACAACTGGGGCATAAAAAATAACTAAGAAAAAAATGTCTTTCAACAGAATACTTAAATTTGTTAATCTTCCAAGATACTAAATATGCAAATTACTGAAGCTAATAACTTATAATTTACTCAGAATTACAAATTAACTATCATTTTGCTTTTACATATTATGCATTTAATATTAAAATGGAAAATATATGTTTAATCTTTTCACAGAAATTACTGAGTTGGCTTTCAAAATGTTTGCACAACATGTTGCTCTTTTAACTATCACAAAATTAGATCTAGAATTGCCAACAATTCTCTGTGGACTTAACTTGTATATGCTGTAGTATTCTTAGGGTGGTACAAATAAATTTTAACTCAGATTTCTGCTCCTGTTCAGAATACTGATACCAGAATATTGTACAAACACAGAATTTGGCTTAATTGCAGTACTGATCATTACCCTGATCATTACCTGGATGATGGGGTGGTAAATTGGATTAGTTAATATGCAGATGATACTAAGGTAGGTGGTGTTGTGGATAATGAAATAGGTTTTCAAGCTTGCAGAGAGATTTAGGCCAGTTAGAAGAGTGGGCTGAACGATGGCAGATGGAGTTTAATGCTGATAAGTGTGAGGTGCTACATTTTGGTAGGAATAATCCAAATAGGACATAGATGGTAAATGGTAGGGCATTGAAGAATGCAGTAGAACAGAGTAATCTAGGAATAATGGTGCATGGTTTCCTGAAGGTGGTATCTCATGTGGATAGGGTGGTGAAGAAAGCTTTTGGTATGCTGGCCTTTATAAATCAGAGCATTGAGTATAGGAGTTGGGATGTAATGTTAAAATTGTACAAGGCATTGGTAAGGCCGAATTTGGAGTATTGTGTACAGTTCTGGTCACCGAATTATAGGAAAGATATCAACAAAATAGAGAGAGTACGGAGAAGATTTACTAGAATGTTACCTGGGTTTCAGCACCTAAGTTACAGGGAAAGGTTGAACAAGTTAGGTCTTTATTCTTTGGAATGTAGAAGGTTGAGGGGGGACTTGATAGAGGTATTTAAAATTATGAGTTGATGTGGATAGGCTTTTTCCATTGAGAGTAGGGGAGATTCAAACAAGAGGACATGAGTTGAGAGTTAGGGGGCAAAAGTTTAAGGGTAACACGAGGGGGTTTTCTTTACTCACAGAGTGGTAGCTGTGTGGAACAAGCTTCCAGAAGAAGTGGTAGAGGCAGGTTCGGTATTGTCATTTAAAGTAAAACTGGATAGGTATATGGACAGGAAAGGAATGGAGGGTTATGGGCTGAGTGCGGGCCAGTGGGACTAGATGAGAGTAAGCATTCAGCACGGACAAGAGGGGCCGATATGGCCTGTTTCCGTGCTGTAATTGTTATATGGTTATATATGGTTATATACCCTCAGTCAATTTTTGCTCATGTGTGACGAATGCCCCTCAAAGTGAGACAGTACAAATTCAACGTATTCAGCAAGCATCATTACATTTGAAAAATGGCAAATTGGCAAAATATATTTAAAATTTCTATTTCTATTGATTTTTAGAAATTATCTGTAAAAATGTACTTATGTTGACATGAAGGCAAACAATTGACAAAACTTATTAACATACATATTGCAAACTGTATTAATAAGTAGACAGGAACAATAAAGAACAATTAATTTATTTTAACTCCATATTATGAGGCTCAGTGATTCTTAAGCCATTCACAAAAACCTTTAAGCACATGAGTATGACCACTAATTGTATTTCTGGAAATTTTTGATGTTTTAAATGCGTATAAAGAAGAGACCTTTTTAAATAGGCAGCTTTTCATCCTTCATTTGCAGCATCCATTTGTTTGTCATCCTATACACAAAGTGCTTTGAAATACTGTTTCTTGCTGCATTAGCCAAGAACTAGAGGAATGTGGGTTGTTCTTGCTTCAAAATGAATTATTCAGTTTTGTATGCTCTGTTTAAAATAATCTCTGTCTGATCATTCCCATGATGATAGACATCCAAAATGAATATAAAGTTTTTTCCTTCTATTTCTGATCCTGCCCATGATTCAATAAGAAAGTAATCAATCAGTTTAACACATGTTAAAATAAATCTATTATTAACATTTTAAATAGGTTGCACATGCATCACTCAGAATTAGGAATCTCTAATTTGAGAAGTTAAAGATCTCCAAAGAATTTAAAGAAATGTTTAATTAATGCCTTTCATTAATACGATAATATGTTTCTGACTTACTTGAAAAACAATTACTAATTCTTATACAATAAATATGGAATTTATTTTTCTTATTAGTATCAAACATGTATTGCAATACTGTCAAACACGAGGAAAATGCTTTGCTTTTAGCACACAATTGCAAATTATTTGTGTATATTTCATTGATAACTTTGCAAACATGAATAGCAATCAACTCTCTTAATAAATAATTATTCAGTAACAAGGTTTCATTGGTATCCCACCCAACAAATGATCCACCATTTCTTTTTATGTTAATATTAAGAACGGATGCTAGAATTTACATTACCATTTATGATTGGTGTTCCTGAAGTACAATCACCAGAAAGGATGGAAATAAAATTGCAATTCCTTGCTGAATTACTGAAAGTCTTGTCATTTCCCAATGGTAGAAATACAACATCCATAGCAATTTCCCGATTAAGATCTGTCAACAGTGAAACAATTTATAAGTGTGTTAAGTAGAACCAAGCACGAATGGTTCTTCATGATCAAACACTTAAATACATACCAACAATGGTAACTGTATAATAACAATGGACCAAAACATTTGTGAACTTCCCAGCACTGTTGATGGAATCAAGTAGATATGAGTCACATCTTGATGGATGAAGATTATGCTGGCTCATTATTGCTTCCTTTTTTGCATACTCAAATTTCTGTGGGCAACTTTGAGGAAGTAGTTGGCCAAATGATAGAAATTCTTTCAAATGACCTTTAATCTCAGACCACTTTGAACTTTCCCATGAGCAAACTACAGGTTTGGACTTCGCAATGTATTCCATTCCAGGGTGATCTAATATTTAACAGAAAATGTAAATAAAAACAATCCATCATCTATGTAGGTTTTATTCCTCAATTATATGACTAAATAATTCAAAGTTCAAATTACATTTATTATCAAAGTATGTATACTGTATATAACCTTGGGATTTGTCTTCTTGCAGGCAGTCACAAAACAAAGGAACACAATAGAACCCATTAAAAAAAACTCACATGACAAAGACTGTCATACATCCAATATGCAAAAAAAACAACCATGCAAACATTAAAAAATTAAACAAATATCACACATAACATTAACTGCAGAGTCCCCAAAAGTGAGTCCATAGCCATGAAGCCAGTAGAGTGCTGAAGCAAGTCCTGATGGTTGCAGACCATAGCTGCAGTCAGTTCAGCAGTGAAGTGAGTAGACCTTTAAGCTCAGTCTTGGCACGATTTGGTTAAATCATGCAAATTGTAAAAAAGAACCGAAATAAAAACACGTGGAACATGAATTACTGAGTCCCCGAAAGTGAGTCCACAGCTACAGGCGAGCGAAGCCTGAACAGGAGTCCAATGGCTGCAAGGCAACTGCTGCCCCATACCTAGTGACATGGGACCCAAGAGTCCTACACCTCCCACTCGACAGCAGCAGCAAGAAGAGAAGGAAACCAGTCAAACGCAGGAAGGCGCTGCTGAACACCTTTGTTTTCTGCTCTCATCTTTGACAATTTTAATCTTGCTCGATGCTTTAATCAGCATGGAGTAATGGAACCAACTGCAGGCTTGCCTTCCACCATCAAGCCTCAACACAATGTCCACCCCCAGTGATGGCCGACCATGCTGTACCTCCGCTCTAGTTCACTGAATCCCCCAGGATATCGCAAAAGCACCAGGCGGCTTGTTGGTTCAAAAGTACATCTTTAAAAGTGAATATACAGGCTGCAGACTGCAGCGATCACAAAGATATCTACTAAAGTATCTGGTAGTTTTGTCTGTAAAACATCACTTGTTTGTCACTGCTTGTCTGGTACATCAAAGTATCTGCAACAATGGTGAAAATTTATTTAACTTAAAAAATGGTGCACAGTTTATAAAATGATCTTGTTCCATAAAATGTACTGATCAGTCATTTTGTAAAAGTAAAATTTATTTAAATATGTTAATTAATTCAAACATCAAATAAAATTTATAAATGTTGCTTCTGAAACATTCTATCACAAGTCATGGTAAAATCAATTCTGTTCAAAACTGCTAAATTGACAGTCATGAGTTAAGGCAAAAGGCAATGTTGATAACTGCTATAATCTATGACAAGAAGAAAAGAAGTGCTTACGAAAGGTTCAAAAAACTAGTTAATGATAGCTATCTTGAAGATTATAAGACTTGGTGGACAGGATTAAGGAAAACCCCAAGGCATTCTACAAGTATGTGAAGAGCAAAAGGATAAGACGTGAGAGAATAGGATCAATCAAGTGTGACAATGGAAAAGTGTGTATGGAACTGGAAGAGATAGCAGAGGTACTTAATGAATACTTTGCTTTAGTATTCACTATGGAAAAGGATCTTGGCGATTGCAGGGATGGCTTACAACAGACTGAAAAGCTTGAGCATGTAGATATTAAGAAAGAGAATGTTCTGGAGCTTTTGGAAAGCATCAAGTTAGATAAGTTATCAGGACTGGATGAGATGTACCCCAGGCTACTGTGGGAGGTGAGAGAGGAGTTTGCTGAGCCTCTAGTGATGACCTTTGCATCATCAATGGGGACGGGAGAGGTTCTGCAGGATTGGAGGGTTGCAGATGTTGTTCCCTTATTCAAGAAAGGGAGTAGAGATAACCCAGGAAATTATAGACCAGTGAGTCTTACTTCAGTGGTTGGTAAGTTGATGGAGAAGATCCTGAGAGGCAGGATTTATGAACATTTGGAGAGGCATAATATGATTAGGAATAGTCAACATGGTTTTGTCAAAGGCAGTTTGTGCCTTACGAGACTGATTGAATTTCTTGAGGATGTGACTAAACACATTGATAACAGTAGAGCAGTAGATGTAGCATATATGAATTTCAGCAAGGCATTTGACAAGGTACCCCATGTAAGGCTTATTGAGAAAGTAAGGAGGCATGGGATCCAAGGGAACATTGCTTTGTGGATCCAGAACTGGCTTGCCCACAGAAGGCAAACAGTAGTTATAGACGGGTCATACTCTGCATGGAGGTCAGTGACCAGTGGTGTGCCTCAGGGATCTGTTCTGGGACCCCTCCTCTTTGTGATTTTTATAATTGACCTGGATGAGGAAGTGAAGGGATGGGTTAGGTAATTTGCTGATGACACAAGGGTTAGAGGTGTTGTGGATAGCGTTGAAACATAGAAACATAGAAAATAGGTGCAGGAGTAGGCCATTCGTCCCTTCGAGCCTGCACCGCCATTCAGTATGATCATGGCTGATCATCCAACTCAGGACCCTGCACCTGCGTTCTCTCCATACCCCCTGATCCCTTTAGCCACAAGGGCCATATCTAACTTCCTCTTAAATATAGCCAATGAACTGGCCTCAACTGTTTCCTGTGGCAGAGAATTCCACAGATTCACCACTCTCTGTGTGAAGAAGTTTTTCCTCATCTCGATCCTAAAAGGCTTCTCCTTTATCCTTAAACTGTGATCCCTCGTTCTGGACTTCCCCAACATCGGAAACAATCTTCCTGCATCTAGCCTGTCCAATCCCTTTAGAAATTTATACGTTTCAATAAGATCGCCCCTCAATCTTCTAAATTCCAGTGAGTATAAGCCTAGTCGATCCAGTCTTTCTTCATATGAAAGTCCTGCCATCCCAGGAATCAATCTGATGAACCTTCTCTGTACTCCCTCTATGGCAAGAATGTCTTTCCTCAGATTAGGGGACCAAAACTGCACACAATATTCTAAGTGCGGTCTCACCAAGGCCTTGTACAACTGCAGTAGAACCTCCCTGCTCCTGTACTTAAATCCTTTTGCTATGAATGCCAACATACCATTTGCCTTTTTCACCGCCTGCTGTACCTGCATGCCCACCTTCAATGACTGGTGTACAATGACACCCAGGTCTCGTTACACCTCCCCTTTTCCTAATCGGCCACCGTTCAGATAATAATCTGTTTTCCTGTTCTTGCAACCAAAGTGGATAACCTCACATTTATCCACATTAAATTGCATCTGCCATGAATTTGCCCACTCACCTAACCTATCCAAGTCACCCTGCATCCTCTTAGCATCCTCCTCACAGCTATCACCACCGCCCAGCTTCGTGTCATCCGCAAATTTGGAGATGCTGCATTTAATTCCCTCGTCTAAATCATTAATATATATTGTAAACAACTGGGGTCCCAGCACCGAGCCTTGCGGTACCCCACTAGTCACTGCCTGCCATTCTGAAAAGGTCCCGTTTACTCCCACTCTTTGCTTCCTGTCTGCCAACCAATTCTCTATCCACATCAATACCATACCCCCAATACCGTGTGCTTTAAGTTTGCACACTAATCTCCTGTGTGGGACCTTGTCAAAAGCCTTTTGAAAATCTAAATATACCACATCCACTGGCTCTCCCCTATCCACTCTACCAGTTACATCTTCAAAAAATTCTATAAGATTCGTCAGACATGATTTTCCTTTTACAAATCCATGCTGACTTTGTCCGATGATTTCACCTCTTTCCAAATGTGCTGTTATCACATCTTTGATAACCGACTCTAGCATTTTCCCCACCACCGATGTCAGACTAACCGGTCTATAATTCCCCAGTTTCTCTCTCCCTCCTTTTTTAAAAAGTGGCGTTACATTAGCCACCCTCCAATCCTCAGGAACTAATCCAGAATCTAAGGAGTTTTGAAAAATTATCACTAATGCATCCACTATTTCTTGGGCTACTTCCTTAAGCACTCTGGGATGCAGACCATCTGGCCCTGGGGATTTATCTGCCTTTAATCCCTTCAATTTACCTAACACCACTTCCCTACTAACATGTATTTCCCTCAGTTCCTCCATCTCACTAGACCCTCGGTCCCTTACTATTTCCGGAAGATTATTTATGTCCTCCTTAGTGAAGACAGAACCAAAGTAGTTATTCAATTGGTCTGCCATGTCTTTGTTCCCTATGATCAATTCACCTGTTTCTGACTGTAAAGGACCTACATTTGTCTTGACCAATCTTTTTCTTTTCACGTATCTATAAAAGCTTTTGCAGTCAGTTTTTATGTTCCCTGCCAGCTTTCTCTCATAATCTTTTTTCCCTTTCCTAATTACCGGTAAGCCCTTTGTCCTCCTCTGCTGGTCTCTGAATTTCTCCCAGTCCTCAGGTGTGCCGCTTTTTTTTGCTAATTTATGTTTCTTCTTTGGACTTGATACTATCCCTAATTTCCCTTGTCAGCCACGGGTGCACTACCTTCCCTGGTTTATTCTTTTGCCAAACTGGGATGAACAATTGTTGTAGTTCATCCATGCGATCTTTAAATGCTTGCCATTGCATATCCACTGTTAACCCTTTAAGTATCATTTGCCAGTCTATCTTAGCTAATTCATGTCTCATACCTTCAAAGTTACCCTTCTTTAAGTTCAGAACCTTTGTTTTGGAATTAACTATGTCACTCTCCATCTTAATGAAGAATTCCACCATATTATGGTCACTCTTACCCAAGGGGCCTCGCATGACAAGATTGCTAACTAACCCTTCCTCATTGCTCAATACCCAATCTAGAATGGCCTGCTCTCTAGTTGTTTCTCGACATGTTGGTTCAGAAAACCATCCCGCATACATTCCAAGTAATCCTCTTCCTCAGCACCCTTACCAATTTGGTTCACCCAATCTATATGTAGATTGAAGTCACCCATTATAACTACTGATCCTTTATTGCACGCATTTCTAATTTCCTGTTTAATGCCATCCCCAACCTCACTACTACTGTTAGGTGGCCTGTACACAACTCCCACCAGAGTTTTCTGCCCCTTAGTGTTATGCAGCTCTATCCATATCGATTCCACATCCTCCAGGCTAATGTCCTTCCTTTCTATTGCATTAATCTCCTCTCTAACCAGCAATGCTACCCCACCTCCTTTTCTTTCCTGTCTATCCCTCCTGAATATTGAATATCCCTGGATGTTGAGCTCCCATCCTTGGTCACCCTGGAGCCATGTCTCTG
This sequence comes from Hemitrygon akajei, assembly GCF_048418815.1. Taxonomy (NCBI): domain Eukaryota; kingdom Metazoa; phylum Chordata; class Chondrichthyes; order Myliobatiformes; family Dasyatidae; genus Hemitrygon; species Hemitrygon akajei. The sequence continues at coordinate 144,405,672 of NC_133127.1, forward strand.
TGATCCCAACTATATCATATTCATTAATAACTAACTGCACATTCAATTCATCCACCTTGTTACGAATGCTCCTCACATTGACACACAAAGCCTTCAGGCTTGTTTTTACAACACTCTTAGCCCTTATACAATTATGTTGAAAAGTGGCTCTTTTTACTTTTTGCCCTGGATTTACCTGCCTGCCACTTTTACTTTTCACCTTACTACTTTTTGCTTCTACCCTCATTTTACACCCCTCTGTCTCTCTGCACTTGTTCCCATCTCCCTGCCACATTAGTTTAAAGCCTCCTGAACAGCAGTAGCAAACGCTTCCCCTAGGACATTGGTTCCAGTCCAGCCCAGGTGTAGACCGTCCTGTTTATACCCATCCCACCTCCCCCAGAACTAGTTCCAATGCCCCAGAAATTTGAATCCCTCCCCCTTGCACCATTTTTCAAGTCACGTATTCATCTGAAATATCCTCCTATTTCTACTCTGACTAGCACGTGGCACTGGCAGTAATCCAGAGATTATTACCTTTGTGGTCCTACTTTTTAGTTTACCTCCTAACTCCCTAAATTCACCTTGTAGGACCTCATCCCGTTTTTTACCTATATCGTTGATGGCTGTCAGAGGTTACAGCGGGACATTGATAGGATGCAAAACTGGGCTGAGAAGTGGCAGATGGAGTTCATCCCAGGTAAGTGTGAAGTGGTTCATTTTGGTAGGTCAAATATGATGGCAGAATATAATATTAGTGGTAAGACTCTTAACAGTGTGGAGAATCAGAGGGATCTTTGGGTTCGAGTCCATAAGACACTCAAAGCTACTGTGTAGGTTGACTCTGTGGTTAAGAAGGCATACGGTGCATTGCCTTCATCAATCATGGGATTGAGTTTAAGAGCCGAGAGGTAATGTTGCAGCTATATAGGACCCTGGTCAGACCCCACTTGGAGTACTGTGCTCAGTTTTGGTCGCCTCACTACAGGAAGGATGTGGAAACCATAGAAAGGGTGCAGAGGAGATTTACAAGGATGTTGCCTGGACTGGGGAGCAGGCCTTATGAGAATAGGTTGAGTGAACAGACAGAGGATGAGAGGTGACCTGATAGAGGTATATAAGATAATGAGAGGCATTGATCGCATGGATAGTCAGAGGCTTTTTCCCAGGGCTGAAATGGCTAGCACAAGAGGGCACAGTTTTAAGGTGCTTGGAAGTAGGCACAGAGGAGATGTCAGGGGTAAGTTTTTTACACAGAAAGTGTGAGTGCGTGGAATGGGCTGCCGGCGACGGTGGTGGAGGCGGATATGATAGGGTCTTTTAAGAGACTCCTGGATAGGTACATGGAGCTTAGGAAAATAGAGGGTTATGGGTAACCCTAGGTAATTTCTAAAATAAAGACATGTTCGGCACAGCTTTGTGGGCCAAAGGGCCTGGATTGTGCTGTAGGTTTTCTGTTTCTATGATTTTACATTGTATTTGTAACAGTATATATGTTTCATTTAGGAAAGCAAGATACATTAAATACCCATATCATGGTTACTCTAAAGCAGCACAAACAATGCAAATAATGGAAATACTCAGCAAACATGCCCAATACATACTGCCTGGCATTTTCAGTATTTTCTGTTTCCATTTAGCTTTGGTCATTTTGGCTGTATAATAGTATGGTTTTCTAAAACACTTATGAAGGCAATTAAGGCACTCTGTTGTTTCAGGTCAAACATGGATATTGCGTCCTAGTTGGCTCCATGATATGCAAGCCAGGGCAGTACAATATGGAAAGCAAGATGCTGCCCATTCAGCAGTCCCTCCTCTCCATACAGCTGATGAATCCCAAGGAATAGCAGAGACTAATTCAGTTAGGCTCCAGTGGCATTGCAGAGCTGCCAGTCAGTGTTGACCTCAATGTAGGACTGCCTTTGGGACTCCAGCTCTGATTTTTCCTCAGGGTTTACTCCCGATTTCTTCCCCATGAGAGGTTATAGCCGCAAGGGAGTGGAGGTTTGAGATCGAGTTTTCCTTCTCCAAGGTGAGCAACCAATCACAGCTGATGAGCCCCATCTGTCCAAAGCAACTGGTTTTAAGGCACCAGTAAGCCATCTTTACCCCTTCTTCTGTCAGTAGACACAGTTCTGTTGGCTTAGTAGCTAAGCCTCATGTGAAGGCCAGAAGCTGGACTTGGTTGTCAGAGGCCATTTGAGATGCGTGCCGTTGGGAGCATTTAATAGATAGTGGGAGCTTATCCCCACTTCTTCCACCCCTCCCCCAGCTATGACAACTTTAATTTTATGAAGGCAGTATCAGCCAATTATATGGTAACTAGTAGAATGCCCTTTCCTAATTTGTTGTTAATAATAAAAGCTTCTTAAAATTATATTTCACAATGTGATGTGAAATCACATTGCCAATTCTGGATTACCATTTCAGAAGCAATCTCATAGTCTACTGAGTTTGATAGTTTAACTGGATAATTACAGTTCAGAAGAACTGCTTTACAGACCATTCCAATACTAAAAAGATTAACTGTTTTCTTTTAAATGTAGAATTTTACACTGGTTAACCTATTGGTGGTATTGCATATTTTCCATCTTAGACAGAATTATAAATTTTCACTGATCACCAGGAAATAGCGCTACTGTTAATTGCAGAGATGTGTGGGTTGTCTTATCAAGAGATAAAGCAATTAATAACAACTGTGGAAACTATGTTGGATATCATATTGGTTAGATAGTCTAACTGTCAAACAAAACATAAGTGCTAAAGCAAAACAAAGTTTACTACAATTTGGGCTAATGACAATTGTACTGGTCCTTTTAATACAGTAGTTTGTTTTGAAAAAAGTTGTGATATGAACTTATTTTTTTCATAGCTTGTGAATTTTGAACTATTTAGGATGTAACCTCTCCCACATAACTGGCTTTGAGAAGCATGAGCAGAAGAGAAGCTCATGTTGAAACAAACCTTCATCAGCAGTAAAATATTCATCCTCCGTTTCTTCACTACTTGACAATAAGTCTGGATCAGGAGAATTACTTTTCAAGATGGAACTCTGAAACAATTCTTCTTTCCTTGATCTATAATCAGCAATATGAATCAGTTACTTTTCTTTTTTTAAGAACTATTCCAATTAATAAAATAATTAAAATATGATCAATAAAATTCAGGTCAATTGCTTACATGATCTTTTTTTGGAAAAATCTAAAGTTCAGCAATGATAAATTAAAGTTTAATTAGGACACTCTTCATTAGGTTATTAGTCATTTGAAGAGGACTAGAATTTTAAAGCAAAGATGTTGGTCCTTAATAAGGCATTGGTCAGACTGCAATTGGAGTATTGTGAGGAATTTTGGCCACTTGTCTAAGAAACGATGTGCTGACATTGGAGAGAGTCCAGAGGAGGTTCATGAAAATGATTCCTGTAAGTAAAAGGGTTAACATATGAGGAGTAGTAATAGGCAGGTTAGAAGAGGTAAGAAGAGGGTCAGAGTGGGCAAATGAAAAAGGAAAAGGAAGGGGGTAGGGAAAAAAATTAATTCAACCTAAAGAGTATCTCCATCTCCCCCCCCCCCCCCCCCCACCACCACCCCAGGCTTGGGACTGTCCATAGTGCAGTTGATAATAATCCACTGCTTGACTATTGGAAATTTGGGATGGCTCAGCCTAACATCATGGGCCAAAGGGCTTGTTCTTATACTGTACTGTTCTATGTTATTCTCTATCTGGTTCACCAAGTAATGTCTCTGATTCAATCATCCAAGTCACAAGAGCCCCACTTCCCTCATTCTCTTTCAACTTACTGGTTCCTGTTCTCCCCTTTATGTTTACCAAGTTCACTGGAAAGGTTATCATTCTATTGTGCCACATAAAAAGAAAACTTAACATGTTGGAGTATTGATAATAACATCCTGTAATCTGGAAAATCTGCTGAGTCAGTATCACCAAAATCCTCAGTGTGCTGGAGCAATGGAGTTTTACGTAACAGAAATAAAGAAGCCCAATGTTTTTCTCCAGAACATTGACCCATACAATAGGGTCTTTCAAGAGACTCCTGGATAGGTACATGGAGCTTAGAAAAACAGAGGGCAATGAATAACCCCAGGTAATTTCTAAGATAAGGACATGTTCGACACACCTTTGTGGGCCAAAGGGCCTGTATTGTGCTGAAGGATTTTTAAGTGTTTCTAAACCATGTTCAACCAGACAAAGTCTGACAACAAACCTGCCCCATCCATTGAAAATACAATCTTCCTAAAGACAGTGGACAAAGAAGTCTACAGGAATTAGACAAATAGTTGGGTTGCTCCTCTCTGCTTTAGAGTTCCCTAGACGTGCTCACCCAACAATTGCAAACAGGCTCTTAACCATCTCACCTCCCTCAGTGAACTCTGAAAAAAAAGCCAGAGAAAGATGTGGAGATTCGTCCACAGGTGAGCACCTCATTATCAAAATTCAAGAGGGAAACCTTACCACTTTATGTTTCCAGCACGTCTCAGCCTTGAGCTCACTCATTAGAGCTGTAGCATTCCTAATCCACAGTGCTAGAGTTCACAAACACTCCAACCAGCTTAACAGGTGTAAGGGATGGCACAGTTGCAACTTACCCTGTACTCCAGATGAATTGACTCAAGCCAAAGAGAGAAGCTGCTCAGAGAGAAGCCTTCACAGAAGAGTTTACAACACTTGTTTTTGGGAAATCCATAGTCAAAGACAGCGCTCTTCTGTGGCTCACTTGTATCTCTGAGAACAATTTCATCTGCATCAGAGGCCGCTTGAAACATGTACAGTTGAACATAGTGAAAGAAACCCCCTTATCCTGTCCAAGAACAACGTCTCCTTGCTGATAGTATGGCACTATCACAACCAGGTGAAACGTCAAAGTCCTTACAGAAGGAGCCATTAGAGCAGCAAATTTGTGGAACATGGGATAAGAGGCTCATCAACTCAGTTCTACACAAGTGTATCATCTGCTGAAAGCTCTATTGCAAAATGGAGGAACAATGCATGGCAGATCTACCTTGCGAGCACCTGTGTACCTGCCCTCCCTTCATATATGTTGGGTTGGTTGGATCCTGGTTAGTCACCGCCAGATGTAAAAGGGGAGGCCAGGCACAAAGCAAACTGTGGGCAGTGTTGTTCAGCTGCATGAGCTCAAAGCAGTCCATATTGAAATAATTGAATTTATGACTACTTCAAGTTGCAACTCAGGTGCTTTTTTGCCATCTGTGGGCCAGCAAAGCAGTTAAGATCAGACTGTGGCATAAGTTTTGTAGCAACCAGTAACAGGAATAGAGAAAGACCAACAAGACACCACCGTGCAGAAGTACTTGAGTCAACAAGGATACATGTAGGAGTTCAATCCCTCTCATGCCTCCCACGCGGGTGGCTCCTGGGAGCGCATGACTGGAGTGGTGAGAAGAATCCTTGACTCTATGCTGCTCCAGAACCCTCGTCTTACTCATTAATTTACTTATGGTGGAGGTTGCAGGGATAACAAATGTGAGACCTTTTGCTCCAGTTTCCACAGAACCCAACTCCCCATTTATACTGTCACCTGCAATGATACTCACTCAAAAAATTGGAATACCCCCTCCACTTGGAGACTTTATGGATAACTGTCTTCTAAGTAGACCATGGAGACAGGTACAAATTCCCATCAACAAGTTCTGGACTCACTGGAGCTGTGAGTACCTCCAAACTCTGCAGACCCAACAGAAGTGGATGGAAACTCACGGGAGATGTCATGCTCTTGAGAGACAGTTAAGCTACCTGCAATGAGTGGCCCATGGCTAAGGTTACTGCTGTCTTCCCTGGAATGGATAGTAGAGTCTGGAAGATAAAGGTCAAGACCACAGACCAAGGATCTGCCAGGACCTTCCTGAAACCTGCCTTAGGAGTTGTTTTGCTCCTTCCCAAAGATCAGTGGGAAGTGTTCTGCCCTTTGGGCAATTCATTACATTCAGCTTTTATTTTAATAAGTAGTTTCTGATCTGTATTAAGTCACTTCTTGTGCAGGCAGGAAACAGTAAGTAGAAAAGCACATTGGCTGGCAGAAGGCCAGAGGTTTATGTTAGGAGCAAATGAAGTTTCTATCCAAAGCCATCCTGTTGATTCCCCAGCAGAAGCATTGCTTGAAAGTTGGTGTTATATTGTTCAATAGTTAAGCTAAAGGGATCAATAAGATTTTGTTGAAATAGAATGTTACTTTTGAGTGTATTACACACTAAGCTAGATGTTAATAATTTACACATATTATTTACCTGCAGAATTTACCTGTTGGATTCTTATAATATTTACCTGTAGGAAACTTAGCTAAGTTCTTACTTACCTGTGTATATTTATTTGTGTGAGTGGAACAGCATGGTGAATGAACTGTATTTTGCTGTTTTTTCAGCTTCTCTCTTTACTCATTATGTCATGCCATTGAATCTGCAATGAAACCAAGGAGCTAGGATGCTATACCCTGATTCACATGTCATTTTTGAATGGAGTTTGGCTGACTGTCTAGTTAATGTTGTAGCACCTCTGCGAGGGCAGTACAATCATTCGATTACTGTCTAAATCTTCCACCAATTAGTATAAAAACAAACATTTCAGACGTTATTGAAAGCTATAAGGTTATGAGCGATTTTCAGACTGGATGTTAAGAAACTTTTTCCAAGCTGGACAGTCTAGAACTAGGGTCATATTCTTTGGATATATGAGCAATAGAGATCTAGAGGTTTATAGACATTTGCTGTTCAAGGCTGACAGAGATTGAATTTTATACACAAAATTAATCAACCAATGTGGCAACAGATTGTTAACAAGTGGAATTGGTGTTGAGTTTATCCATGTTCTTGGTGAATAGCGAGGCTGGTTCAGTTAGCCATTTGGCCTACTTCTGATTCTACTACTTTAATAAAATCAGCTGAACAAAATAACAAACAAGTTACCTTAGATTGTATTTTTTTCTTCCAAGTGATGTAACTTCTTCCTTTGACTCAAATATTTGGTTGGAAGTTTGAAATGTCCTATGGAAATTACAGAAGTAATCCTGCTCTGATACTTGGTTATTAGCCAAATAATCTTGATATTCAGTTGATGAGTTGCTGGATTGCACATTGGCACCATTTTTAGTATTTGCAAGCTGAATGTAAACAATATATTTCAACAATCAGAACAGGTAATTTAAGAAATACCATTTTAAAATGTGATTGGGCAGATATTCTGCTCTGACACTAGCACTTAGGCAAGGAGTTGCCAGGCTTTCTCAGCAGAATTACTCCAGTCCAGCATTAGTATGGTTTTAACATTGACAGGGCAACTTCTATGTTGTTATCTGTGCTGCTGACTGCCCCAATACTACACCTTATGAAGATATCTGGAGAGGCCCTGTGCAGTGAAGGACACTGCCAATCAACCAGAAGCTAGCCTCCCACAGTATGTCTGCCATAAACACCACAATGTAAGAAATATTGTTGCCCAAGCTTGTGACCAGTGAACACGGGCAGCTTAAATCTCAAAAGATTTGGCCTATTAAAATTCTAAACTCTTTTATCTTCATTTTGGCTTTTATTTGTAGCCCATATACACCATGTGGTCACTTTTTTTTAGGTACACCTGTATGTTAACGCAAATATCTATTCAGCCAATCATGTGGCAGCAACTCAATACAAAAAGGCATGGGGACATGGTCAAGAGGTTCAGTTATTGTTCAGTCAAAATATCAGAACAGGGAAGAAATGCGATCTAATTGACTTTGACTATGGAATGATTGTTGGTGCTAGTTGGTGGTTTGAGTATCTCAGAAACTGCTAATCTCCTGGAATTTTCATTCACAACAGTCTCTGGAGTTTACAGAGAATGGTGCAAAAAATGGGGAAAAAGACATCCAGTGCACAGTATTTCTGTGGGCAGTATTCCTTGTTAATGAGAGAAGCCAGAGGAGAATGGCCAGACTGGTTCAAACTGACAGAAAGGCAACAGTAACTCAAGTAGCCATGTGTTACAACAGTGGTGTGCAGAAGAATATCTCTGAACACACATGTTGTACCATGAAGTGGATAGCTTACAGCAGCAGAGGGCCACGAACATACACTCAGTGGCCACTTTATTAAGTATAGGATGTACCTAATAAAGTGGACACTGGGTGTATATTGCAGAACCTATTTATACTTACATGTCTGGCTAATACAAATTAATCCCAATTTTTCAACTTCCTCTTTCTAGAATAGGCAGAATAGGCTGCAGAGTATCAATCAGTAGCAGAATTGGTCCTGAGTAGCTATCTTTGAACTAGCAGTGGCAATGCATTCACCCAGAAGGGAGCTAAGCTATGGACTGCTTTCATGCAATTCATGAGTCATGCCTCCTCATGATGACATGAAGTCATCTTTTAATGATAAATGTACATGAGCAGAGCACAAGATCAAGACATCTCATCATTTGCTATTGACCTTGTGTAATGAAGTCAGTGTTATACAATACAAATAGAAAATGCTGGAAATATTCAGCAGATGAGGCAACTTTTGTTTTGTTGCAAGGAGATTGATCTCCAACAGTAACTCATTTCCCTTTCCACAAATTATGGAGAGAAATACCTGAAGAATGATTCCAATACATTTCTATAGTTCAGATTCTGAGCATCTGCAAAATTTTGCTTTTGCTTATCATAGAACCCAAGCAATAATAAACATGTTAATATAGCTCAGGAAGTAATCTTTAGTCAAGTTACATGACAGTCAGTGAACAGAAAAATCATCAGAACTACCACAGATGACAAATAACCTTGATTGGGATTTTCACTGTAAAAATCAAATTAGCAATTAGAAAGTGACAAAGAATACAATTATAAATATTGTTCATACCTGAGTGTATTTTTTGTACACTGAACATCCAATAGAAAATGCTGGAGTAATATATCTGACAGCTGTAATAATTCCTTCAATGACTATATGTTTATGTTCTCTATAATACAACCCTTCTATTTTCTCCTTTAACTGGCACATTGTGGTGAGATTGATTGCTATGTTGAAAGAAAACAAAATTTTAAATATGACTTCATTACTACACTGTGTTGACAATACATTAAAATTCAAAAATAAGAATGTGTGCAGTCTGCAATAAAGACATGAGCATGAAAAATGATCTTTTTTAATGAAATGGTTCTAGTGTTTCAGAAACGCAATCATCAGTGCATATAGGACAAAACATTATAAATGCTCCCAGAAGGTTCATAGGATTTCAGAAGCAGAAAATGCCACTTTTCTGGTAACCATCAACTCTATTACATTGTTTCAACTTTCTAACCATACCTTTCATATTTTGGATGTAGGTCAGGAAGCTTGAAGGGAGAGGAGGAAAAGAATAATATCCTCCCACCAGGGAACTTTCCAGAAAATCTTTTTCATTTTGCAATTTTGCCCAATTTAGAAATCTTTTGACTGTATTGTCAGTTCTATATGGTCTTCCCTTGTGATAACCTGCATTAAACATTTTTCACAAGTTACTTAAAGTGTAATTTCTAATCTGAAAAATCTTACTAACATATCTGACTTTGACTGGTTTCAACATCTTAATTTATGGATTACTTTGAAGACATAACAGAAGAAATTAACTTTTAAACAATTAGTATGCATGTGGCAGATTGTTAACGCATACCTGAACATAAAATTAATGTTGTAAATCACCCGACTAATATAGATGTCAATTTTAATTTCAGTTGATTGAAAATCAGTGGTTTTCATAATGAGCAGTTAAATCTGCAATACCAATTTTATATCATGTCAATTACATTAAAATCCACCCCTGCATTTTCAAAACATCAATTTATCCTAACTCAATCAAAAGAACATAAAGTATTTACAGAGAAAATCTACTATCTTCACAAATCCACACACTATTTTCGTTCCTAGGAATTCCAACCCCATTGTGATGCATGTAGACTGAAATAAACTGACACATCATAATCATTTTCTTCCTGGAAATACTGCAATTGCATTTCTAATTGATTTGAAACATGTTATTTTGGCATAGAAAAAGGCCATGCACCCCAAGAAATCACAGCAAGCACTCTGCATTCTCCATTCTCCATCATATTACCCTCTAACTTATTTTCCATCACGTACCCAATAACTACTCCTGATTCTTTTGCCACCTACCTGCTCTGTGGACAAATAGTTAATAAACTTACCATTGTGTTTTTGAGATGTGGGAGAAATCTGAAGCACCCTACAGTGATATAGAAAGAATGCAAATTCCACATAGAGAACACTCAAGGTCAGCATCAAACCTAAGTGTCTGGAGCTGTGCAGGCATTTAATATATTTTTATTGTAGAGAAATATCTCCATAATTCACTTTTAAATTACATACTTTCCTGTCAAATACTATCAATCTGATAAATTTAAATGAAGTAAAGAAAAAGTATAATTATCTGAATACTGTTTACCTGTGATATAAATTTGAGTCTCATGGGATGAAGTCAAATAGGTAATGCTATTGAATTTGTTCCTTACAACTCTCATCTGAGTGCACACTAAAAAAGTCACTAAAAATTCAAAAAGATAAACATATTTATTAAACATTTGGTCTGCTGCAAAATAAACATTCAAGGCATTACATATTGCAGGAACAAATTAGAACAAAGAACAGCATGGCACAGGAACAGGCACTTCATCTCATAATGTCTATGCTGACCATGGTGCTAAATGAAATTATTTCCATCTGCCTGAAACTGACCCATATCCCTTCACATTCATGTACCTGTCTCAATGCTTCTCACACCACTATACTCTCTGCTACCACATCCATTCCTGGCAGTGCACTCCAGGCACCCATCACTGTCTGTGTAAAAAATCTCGACCCATGAGTCTCCTTTAAACTTTCTCCCTCATATTTTAGATCTTCGCCTTCTAGCATTTATGTTTCTATCCTGGGAAAGCAACTCTGATACTTATTCTTTCTATACCTCTCGTCGTTTTATGATTTTCCATTGGATTTCCCCTTAATCTTCAATATTCCAGAGAAAAAAATTATAAATCCATCCAAACTCTCCTTATAGCAAACATTCTTTCATCCCGGTGTACCCTGGTGAATCTTGTCTGCAACCTCACCAAATCTACATTCTTCCTGTAATGCAGTGACCACAACTGAACACAATACTCCAAATCTGGTCTAACCAATGTGTTATACAGCTGCACATGATGCTTATGGTCGCTGACTCAACCAATGAAGGCAAGCATGCTAAAAGCCTTCTTTATCACTCTATCTACTTGTGCTGCCACTTTCAAAGAGCTATGGCTTGGACCCTAAAATCCTTCTGTACATCAATGCTCTTAATGTCCTGCCGTTTACTATGTACATTCCTCTTATATTTGACCTGCCAAAGCGCAACACCACTAACTTGCCTGGATTAAACTTCATCTGCCATTTTTCTGTCCATATCTGTATCTCATGTATATCCTGACATATCTATCCACAGCTGCACAAATTTTTGTATCGTCTGCAGGAATTCATAAAAAGAAGTTAAACACAACCTATCAGAACATTTGACAAAACCAAAACAGTGCCGATGATGGAAATCTTTAATAAATACAGAAAATGATGAAAATACAGCATTTGTGGAGAGCAAAACAGAATATTTCAGTTATATAATAATTTCAGTAGGGAAAAGCTATAGGTGAACAAGCTTAAAGTTGTGGACTTGTATACTGATTATGCTATTATTAAAATATCACACTAACTTACACCAAATTTTAAATAACCATCTGAATATCCATAAACAACATATGGGAGAAGTGAAACACCAAATTTTGGTGCTGGACAAACTTCCAACTGTCATACACAGCTGGTTTGAGTTGCTTCCCTCAGAGAGGTTGCTGGTTCGAGTTGCTTCCCTCGGAGGGGCTGCTAGTTTGAGTCACTTCTCTCAGTTCTTGGGTCTCGATGCTCTTGGAGATATTATTGAAATTCTGAGATTTATAGATTAGACTGTAATTCTTATTGGCCTCTTTCACTTCTATTTTTTTTCATGTTTTCGCCCATTCTTTCTTGTTGCCAATTGGTGGGTTGGGGGTTGGGTGATGTTAAGTTTTGTGTGAGTGAGGGGTTTGGGTTTTGTGAATTTTTAAAGATATTTCTTTTCATGCAGGGGAACTGATGTCTTTTTTTCAATTACTTCTTTGGTTTTCTGTATTTTATGGATATCTGAAGAGGACGAACCTGAAGAGTTGTATGATGTATACACACTTTGATAATAAAATGAACCTCTGAACCTTTGATTAAAATGTACTTATTTTTAAAAATTCACTCTGTGCAATCACTCAGTTCCCATAATGAACATATTCCCAACATTAGCACTCCCTTAAAGCTGCATTTCCTCTAGGTTTGCATGATAAAATCACTCTCTTAGAAAAATCTTGCACTTAAATGGTGTCAATCTAAATTGTCAGTAAACTCAAGTCAAAATGTAAGCGGACAGGGCCTGGGAAATGAATATTCAATGATATACATCTTATCGAAAGGACAGACTGACTGGCGCTCTGTTGGTGAGGAATGATATTCAGTCCCTTGCGAGGGGGGACATAGAATCAGGGGATGTAGAGTCAGTATGGATAGAACTGAGAAATTCTAAGGGTAGAAAGACCCTAATGGGAGTTATCTACAGGCCCCCAAACAGCAGTCTGGATGTAGGGTGTAAGTTGAATGAAGAGTTAAAATTGGCATGTCGCAAAGGTAATGATACAGTTGTCATGGGGGATTTCAACATACAGGTAGACTGGGAGAATCAGAATGGTACTGGGCCCCAAGAAAGGGAGTCTGTGGAGTGCCTCTGAGATGGATTCTTAGAACAGCTTGTACTGGAGCCTACCAGGGAGAAGGCAATTCTAGATTTAGTGTTGTGCAATGAACTGGATTTGATCAGGGACCTCGAGGTAAAGGAACCATTAGGAGGTAGTGACCATAATATGATATGTTTTAACCTACAATTTGAGAAGGACAAGGGAAAATCGGATGTGTCAGTATTACAGTTGAACAAAGGGAACTATGGAGCTATGAGGGAGGAGCTGACCAAAGTTCAATGGAACAATACACTAGCAGGGAAGACAGTGGAACAACAATGGCAGGTATTTCTGGGAATAATGCAGAAGGTGCAGGATCAGTTCATTCCAAAGAGGAAGAAAGATCCTAAGGGGAGTAAGGGGCGGTCATGGTTGACGAGGGAAGTAACGGGCAGTATAAAAATATAAGAGAAGTATAACATAGCAAAGATGAGCGGGAAACCGGAGGACTGGGAAGCTTTTAAAGAGCAACAGAAGATAACAAAAAAGGCAATACACCAAGAAAAAATGAGGTATGAAGGTAAACTACCCAAGAATATAAAGGAGGATAGTGTTACGAAGGATGAACAACTCTGATGGGCAGAAGGGTGCAGTTGCCCATGTCCCCCTCCCCTGGGAGAATCACAAACTGTTACTGTTACCATGCTGCTCATGAGAGAGAGACACAGATAAGAGGAAAACAAGTGGGAACATCTGCTGCTGATAACACCAGGGGAGAGAGACCATATAATGATTTCTGTAAGACTCACGGCTCTGGAGAGGGCTGCTGACTTGGTACTATTCTGTTCATTAAAATTCCTCAGTGGACAGCCGGAGTGGGCTGGTTTGAGGGGCTAAGCCATTCAAAACTGATTGACATCTGAGACCCTGTGAGTAGGGGTAAAAGTGAGGTCTGGGGAGACACCCCTCAGACGCACCAAGAGACACACTAGTGAGCACTGTTTAAGTGTTGGAACCCACGAGAAAGTGTGGGGGCATCGGAGACCAAATGAAGGATAGATCAATTTTAACTCATAGTGTTTTTATAGCGAGGCCGGTGGGGGCTTGTGTGTGTGTCCACCCTTGCCTGGGTGATGAGTCCACCATAGAAGAACGGTCTAGCTAAAGGACAGAGGGGTCACACCTGAATGGCCACAACAACACATCGACGGATCAAGGACGTAAAAGAAGGTTCGACTGGCTGTCACTGCTTGATCACTCCCTCTCTCTCTCTCCAACAATTACAACACATCGACCAACAACTACCTCAGCCTGTATGAACTGAACTGAACTTTATATTCACATATGATAATTCATTATTCCCTAGACAACGATAGAGCTTGTTTATTATTGATTATTATTATACCCACACTTTTAGGTGGGTACACTTTTAATGATAAAAGTGACTAACATGTATTATCTGTATATTTGCATTTGTTGATATTGATTTGTATATTTTACTAATAAACACTGTTTTGAAAATAGTACCAGACTCCAACAGACACTTCTATCTTTGCTGGTAAGACATCCAGTTACGGGGTACGTAACAATAGTAAAAGCTTCTTTAGGTATGTGAATAGCAAAAAAATAGTTAAGACCAAAATTGGGCCACTGAAGACAGAAACGGGTGAATTTATTATGGGGAACAAGGAAATGGCAGACGAGTTGAACAGGTACTTTGGATCTGTCTTCACTAGGGAAGACACAAACAATCTCCCAGATGTAATAGTGGCCAAAGGAACTAGGGTAAAGGATGAACTGAAGGAAATTTATATTTGGCAAGAAACGGTGTTGGATAGACTGTTGAGTCTGAAGGCTGATAAGTCCCCGGAACCTGATGGTCTGCATCCCAGGGCACTTAAAGAGGTGGCTCTAGAAATCGTGGACGCATTGGTAATCATTTTCCAATGTTCTATAGATTCAGGAACAGTTCCTGCTGATTGGAGGGTGGCTAATGTTGTCCCACTTTTCAAGAAAGGAGGGAGAGAGAAAACAGGGAATTATAGACTGGTTAGCCTGACGGCAGTGGTGGTAAAGATACTGGAGTCAATTATAAAAGAGGAAATTACGACACATTTGGATAGCAGTAGAAGGATCAGTCCGAGTCAGCATGGATTTATGAAGGGAAAATCATGCTTGACTAATCTTCTGGAGTTTTTTGACCATGTAGTGGACAAAGGAGAGCCAGTGGATGTAGTGTACCTGGACTTCCAGAAAGCTTTTGATAAAGTCCCACATAGGAGATTAGTGGGCAAAATTAGGGCACATGGTATTGGGGGCAGAGTACCGACATGGATTGAAAATTGGCTGGCTGACAGGAAACAAAGAGTAGCGATTAACGGGTCCCTTTCGGAATGGCAGGCTGTGACCAGTGGGGTACCGCAAAGTTCGGTGCTGGGACCGCAGCTGTTCACAATATACATTAATGATTTAGATGAAGGGGTTAAAAGTAACATTAGCAAATTTGCTGATGACACAAAGCTGCGTGGCAGTGTGAAATGTCAGGAGGATGTTATGAGAATGAAGGGTGACTTGGACAGGTTGGGTGAGAGGGCAAATGTATGGCAGATGCAGTTTAATGTGGATAAATGTGAGGTTATCTACTTTGGTGGCAAGAACAGGAAGGCAGATTACTATCTAAATGGAGTCAAGTTAGGAAAAGGGAAAGTACATCGAGATCTAGGTGTTCTTGTACATCAGTCAATGAAAGCAAGCATGCAGGTACAATAGGCAGTGAAGAAAGCTAATGGCATGCTGGCCTTTATAACAAGAGGAATTGAGTATAGGAGTAAAGAGGTCCTTCTGCAGCTGTACAGGGCAATGGTGAGTATTGAGAATACACCTTGAGTATTGTGTGCAGTTTTGGTCTCCAAATTTGAGGAAGGACATTCTTGCTATTGAGGGAGTGCAGCGTAGGTTCACAAGGTTAATTCCCGGAATGGCAGGACTGTCATATGTTGAAAGATTGGAGCGACTGGGCTTGTATACACTGGAATTTAGAAGGATGAGAGGGGATCTGATTGAAACATATAAGATTATTAAGGGATTGGACATGCTGGAGGCAGGAAGCATGTTCCCGCTGATGGGTGAGTCCAGAACTAGAGGCCACAGTTTAAGAATAGGGGGTAGGCCATTTAGAACAGAGATGCAGAAAAAACTTTTTCACCCAGAGAGTGGTGGATATGTGGAATGCTCTGCCCCAGAAGGCAGTGGAGGCCAAGTCTCTGGATGTATTCAAGAGAGAGTTAGATAGAGCTCTTATAGATAGCGGGGTCAAGGGATATGGGGAGAGGGCAGGAACGGGGTACTGATTGTGTATGATCAGCCATGATCACAGTGAATGGCGGTGCTAGCTAGAAGGGCCGAATGGCCTACTCCTGCACCTACTGTCTATTGTCTATAAAAGTTTTGTTTTAATGAATAAGTTATAGAGCCAGAGGCATTAATTCTGAAAGTTCTACAGCACAGAAATTGTCCCTTTGGTGCACCATGTCCTTGCGGACCATTTTGTCAATCTACACTAATCCAACTTGCTCTGTTTAAATGTCTCTTAAATGTAGTAATTGCATCTGACTCCATCACTTTCTCTGGTAACAAGTTCCAAATATCAACCAGTCTCTCAGTAAAAAAAAAATTCCTTTTAAATCCCATTCAAACCTAACCTTAACTTAGACCTTCTTATTTTTGATACTCTTACACTGGATAAAAAAATTATCTATCTTATCCATTAACTTGTATTATTTTATATCTATTCTCAGGGGAAAACAAACCCAGCCCATTCAATCCCTTCCCATTGCTAAACTCCTCTAATCCAGGCAACATTCTGTTGAATCTCTTCTGTACTCTCTCCAGTGTAACTACATCTGTCTTTTGTGTGAGGACAAGAAACACACATAATACTCCAAGTACAGTCTATCCAGTGTTTAGTAAGTTTGCAATGCAATATACCAACTCTTATATTATATGCCTTAACCTGTGAAGGCAAGCATTGTTCTGATATCTCTATGTTCCCAACTAAATGAATTGTCATTTAAGGAGACTGTGGAATTGAACTTTAAGATCCTTCTTTTAATCAACATTCCTTAAAACCCTGCCAGTTAATGTTTATATCTTTCTATTAGTTGAATTTCTAAAATACATTACTTCTTATTTGCTGGAATTAAATTCCATCTGCCATCACTTTGCCCAATCTTTCACCTGCTGCAATCTTAGACAGCTTCCTTGCTATCCATAATACCAACTTTCATGTCATCCGCAAACCTAGTAATCATACCTCCTACATTCATGTCTATATTTTTAAAAGTCTTTGTATCAGCAACAAGAAAAATGCCAAACCAGCAATGGAGCACAAGATTTTATATATTGGCACATGCTTTGTGAACTTACTCTATATAGCTACTACAATAAAAATAAGGGAAGATAAGATCTGGGAGAAACAGAAGGAATATGAAGTTCACTACCTGGATGTAGCTGTCTGTAAATTTCTGGTTGAGATGTGCAATAAAGTTCCAGAATAAATGGTTTTGCACTAGTTTCATCGACCATTTCAATAAATCGTCGAACCCAAAAATCATCACTGTCTTCTAAATATATTAGGAAAAAAGACATCATTGATAACAGTATAAATGATACTGATTCCAGGAAAGTAACTTAATTGTGGAAAATTATTCATGTTTCAAATGATGTTCATTTTTTGTATGCCACAGATATGTATAAATTGATAATGAAGAAAGGAAATTCTGCTCCAATGCCATGTAAACATCTAGTTTCTAAAACATACCAACTTATTTCAACCTGAAGTTAAACAAAAAGTAACCAAACACCCACACCAGCCCCAAGCCCAAGTAAAAACATAAATATTTTTGCATCAGACCAAAATATCATAAAGATTAAAATATACACCATTTAAAGAATTAATAAAATATTAAGATTTTTTCTTACTTTTTTCATTTCAAATATATTCCAGGTGCATAAATTTAAGATGACAATCTCAGTCACTGTAAACATATTTCAAAATTATCCTAACAATAATTTAGATCTCTGAGATTTTGTGTGGCTGAAGTTGCATCACAGTTATGCTTATGTGACAAAAACTATGGAACAACAATTTATTAACCCAAATGAACTGATTTTATACAAATAGGTAGATCACTAAATCATTACAGTAAACTAGACATAAGCAATCCAAAATCAGGATTTGCCAGACAGAAATTCCTTCAGTCAAGCGTAGTAAAAAAATTTCAGTTTTCACTTATACCTTCAAAGAAGCTTGAACCACGTTCAGCTGAACTAATGACATGAAAAGCTGGATAATGGAAATTGCAAAGAAGAAAGCCATTTGCCTACTTTAAGAGTTCATTAATAGTTTTTCATGATAATTATTCATGCGATCATGGATAATATCTGAGTTACCAACTTCTCTCAGAAAGAGGACTGTGACCTAGAGATTGTTCAATTATTTTTTTATTATTATTTTTTTATTAGTTTTTCTATATATTTTACAAATTAAAAACCCCAAATCCCAATGAGGAACATTAATACAGTGCAAAATTAAGCATACAATGACAATATGCTACAAAGGAAGAGAATTTGACAAAAAAGCACGTAAATTGAAGACAAGTAAACTTAGTATCCTCCCCAAGCCCCACAACACAAAAAAAAAACAACTCCAGACCAACCACAACACAATATAGAGAGTATAAATCAGGACAATCAAACTCCCAGACTGTGAATACACTTAGCAACAGAGGATAATAATGCCTACTACCAGAAAAAAAAGGGAGCTGAAAGCAAGGGACCGAAAAGAAAAAAAAACCCTAGTCAAGAGGAAGGTTATGAAAGTACTCGATAAAAGGTCCCCAGACCTTATGGAACTTTAGATCCGAATTAAGAACTGAATAATGAATTTTTTCGAGGTCCAAGCAGGCCATGATGTCGTTAAGCCATTGAGCATGAGAGGGCGGGGCAACATCTCTCCATCTAAGGAGGATCAAGCGTCTAGCCAGGAGAGAGGCAAAGGATAATATTCGGCATTTGGTCGGACTCAGACATAAATCTGTCTCGCCCCAGAAACCGAACAAAGCAATTAAGGGGTTTGGTTCCAGGTGCTGATTCAGAATACATGATAACGTAGTGAAGACATCTTTCCAAAATTTCTCCAAGCTAGGACAGAGCCAGTACATATGGATGAGAGAGGCCACGCCCCTCTTGCATTTATCACAGAGCGGACTAATGTTAGGGTAGAATCGAGATAGTTTAGATTTAGACATATGGGCTCTATGAACAATCTTAAACTGTAAAAGGCAATGGCGAGCACAAAGAGAGGTTGAGTTAACCGATTTGAGAATCGAGTCCCAGCTCTCATCGGATTAGGAGGTATTTAAATCCTGCTCCCAGGCCATTTTAATTTTATCCACAGGGGCCCGTTGTAAGGCTGCTAATTTATCTCGAATAATTGATATTAAACCTTTACCTAGTGGATTAATGGAAAGAAATAAGTCCATAGCATTTTTCGCAGGCATTTCAGGAAAGTTAGGAATTAAAGGAGCAATAAAGTGTCTAATTTGGAGATATCTAAAAAAATGAGCATTGGGCAGATTGAACTTAACAGAGAGCTGCTGAAAAGAAGCGAAGCGATTATCAATGAAAAGATCTTCAAAATGTCTAATGCCCTTCCTATACCAAACATGGAATGCTGAATCATACGTAGTAGGTAAAAAAAGGTGATTATGTGCGACAGGGCTGGAAACGGAAAAACCATGGAAACCATAGCATTTCCTAAACTGAGCCCATATATGCAAAGTGTGTCTAACAAGAGGATTAGCTATTAATCTGGACAGACTACTATGGAGTGCAGAGCCAAGAAGTGCAGAGATAGATAATTCTTTAGTGGAGCTCAACTCTGTTGCCACCCAATTAGGGCACTCGGGTTGGCCGTGGAAGAAAGACCAAAAGGTAGCACAACGTATGTTAGCTGCCCAATAATATAAACGAAAGTTAGGTAAAGCCATGCCACCCTCTTTTTTAGATTTTTGGAGATGGATTTTATTAATTCTAGAGCGCTTATTCTTCCACAGATATGACAAAATAATCGAGTCTAAGGAATCAAAAAAAGATTTAGGAATAAAAATTGGGATAGATTGAAATAAGTATAAAAATTTGGGGAGAACATACATTTTAACAACATTAATACGACCTACCAAAGACATAGATAGAGGTGACCATTGTACCAGACTCTGTTTTATAGTATATGAAAGATTGGCAAAGTTTTCACGAAAGAGATCTTTAAACTTCCTTGTGACTGTAATTCCAAGATAAGTAAATTAATTATGGACTACTTTAAAAGGGAGATCACGAAATGTTAGTTCTTGTGCTTCTTTATTAATTGGGAAAAATTAGATTGTTCAATTATTTAGGATACTATGTTGGTTCTTGCAGAACTTTTCAATGCTGAGGTGAATTGTTGGTGCTTGATATTGCTAGTCCCAGAATAAGATTTTAAAACTTAACTAGTGCTAAAGGCTGGAATTTCTTGGTCTCAAAAATTGTAAAATTTTAATGTTGCAAGTTCTCCTGAAAATTGTAATATATTTACCTACTGAAAAAATAAAAGAGTTTAATTCTAATTTGTGTGTAGATTGTCTCACAAGACAGTGCTAATGATATCTTGATAGCAAATGGTTTTGACAGTTCTGACACACAAATGTTGGAAGAACACTGCAAGTCAGGCTGAGTTCTGTGCAGTGCATACCAAGCATCTATGGAAAGGAAAACAAGTTTAATGCTTCAGGCAGACACCAGTCATCAGGATAGAAAGGAAAGGGGCCATGAAGCCAGAATAAACAAGTATGGAGAGGGGAAGGAGTACAAACTGGCAGGTGATAGGTAATACCTGGTGAGGAGGAAGGTGGTTTGTGTATCCAAGGTATGAATAATTTTAATGTGCTTGCCTGAAAAATTCCAGAAATTCCAGAAATTCATGGTATTTCCTACCGTGAACTCGATCCAGAGTTTTGGAATAATTATATTGATAAATATACATCCTAAGAAAGGCAGCCTAGGTAAATAAAAATAACATCTCAAATAACAGGACAGGATAACATATCCTCAGGGGTATAACAATATTTCTGCCTGAGTCCTCCATATGGTTTCACGAGAACTCATCATGGCAGACTGATCTATCCTTATAAGGTGAATGAAAGATTTAAAATAAAATGTCTTAATTATCTTTTCAAATGAGAACTGGGTGCATTACCTGACTTTCTGATTCTTTCACATCTTCCTACAAAGGTGACAAGGCCTATGACATCACAAATATAACTATTAGGCACAATGTCAAGCTTATCCCTGAAAAAAAGAAAATTGATTTATATTTAGAACTACCGGTAGTTATTCTCAAATATTTAACAGACTTGGTACTATTTGTAAAAAAAAATTTTAAAAATATCAAGCAGTATGGTTTGTTTCTCTTCAATCATAGAAAATGTTGGATTATTTTAGAGCCTACCAAAAACTTTTTGGTAATGTTTTCAACAGAACTCAATATCAAATATATTTTCTACATTCTTAAATAAGTAACTTAAAAGATATTCATGGAACACCTGTGATTTATTTTAAATTTTACTTAAGTATAATTTAGAAAATCATGAATAAAGTTTATGAAAATATTTTGTAAGTACTATGTTGGGAGCTAGGAATTAATCAGAAATAATTCATGGCTGAAATCATGAAATATTTTTAAAGTTTTCATATTTTACTTCAGATAAAAATGTAACAATTTTATGAATAATTAGTGAATTAGTACTTATTCAGAACATCTTTCCAGTGGTGGCTCACCTTGTAATAAACCGATACTTAATATCAGGAAGTTTCCACTCAGGTTTAATTTGTTTTGATGGAATAACCTTAATATCAGATGTAGGTTTCCAAGGGTTTAAATAAATATCTACAATACAAACAGAGATGTAAACTATATTCTGTGTTAATTGACAAAACACACAGATGTTTTCTGGAAAACATACACAATATAACTTGTCTGTATTTACTATTTCAATCCACCAAATTAATTTTAAGGTTACCCATATCAACTTTCCTGTTTTAATTTATAATCCTTAACAAGACACTATAACAGGTGGTATACTGTAGTGGATAATGAAGAAGGTTATGAAAAAATGCAGGGAGGTCTTTATCAGTTAAGTAAATGAGCCAAGAAATTGCAAAATTGAATTGAATTTGGATAAGAATGAAGTGTTGTATTTTGGAAAGTCAATTCCAGGAAGGACTTTTATTGTGAATGGTAGAGCTGTGGGGAGTGTTCTAGAACAGAGGAACCTTGGAGTACAAGTATATGGTTCACTGAAAGTGGACTTAGAGATAGAAAGGGTGGTGAGTAAGGGTTCTGGCACACTTGACTTCATCAGTCAGGGCACTGAGTATAAAAGTTATGTGTCACGGTGCAGTTCTACAGGATGTTAGTGAGGCCTTATTGGAGTATTGTGTTCAATTTTGGTTGCCCTGCTACAGAAAATATGTTATTAGTGGAGAAATAGTGCAGAAAAGAATGTTGCCAGGAATTGAGGGACTGAGTAATAGGGAGACGATGGACAAGCTAGGACATTATTCCTCAGAATATAGGAGATTAACTCGTGATTTTATGGAAGTGTTTCAATCATGAGGACATAAACAGGTTGAATACACTCAATCATTTTCCAGGAGTTGTGTAAATCAAGAATTAGAAGGCACAGGATTAAGGTGAGAGGGTAAAGATTTAATAGAAACTTGAGAGGCAACTTCTTTACACAAAGGGTGGTAGCTATGTGGAATGAGCTGCCAGAGGAAGTGGTTGAAGCAGGTATTTAAAAGTCAGTTTGACAGTTACATGGATTGGAAAGGTTTAGAAGGCTATGGGCCAAATGTTGCTATGTGAGATTACTTTGGATGCAGCATCTTGGTTGCCATAGACCAGTTGAACCAAAGGCCCTGTTTCTGTGTTGTTTAACTTCATGACACTATAATAAAATCTGATAGCTGTCTATATTTTATTTCCTTCATCGTTACTTTTTCCACTGAGTGACTGAAATTTTGAGTAACCAGAATTTGTGATAAAGCAAGGTTATAGAAATACCCATTTCCAGCATAGCATGATTCTTTTTCCTGCTGAATTGTCTTTTGCATCCTTTAATGTTCCATTTTTTAAAAATCACTAAAGGAGTTAGCTTCCCAAAAACAATAGTTTAGAGTTGCTAATTTAACGATAACTCTGTTGTTGAAAGTTAAATGTGGACTGCTACCTTAATTATGCACCCTGTGTATGATCCAAGATTCAAAATTACTGAGTCAATTATACTGAGAAGTGTATTTGTTTAACTTCTGGTAGCAATTTGTTTTCTAAATCATTTGAAGAAAATAAGACTTAAAGTACTGGAAACCAAAGCTCTGACAGGCTTCCAAGAGCCTTCTTTGGAATTGGAATTGGAATTGGTTTATTCTTGTAACATCGTAGTCAGCCATCAACCCCATGTGGGGTTAAAGAGGCCCTACAGAATATGATTCAGAAGAATTAAAGGGAAGTGATAGAACATGACCTCATTGGTAATTGAGACTACAGGACAAAATTAAATATTTCTATGTAGTATAGATAATTAATTTTTTTCATGCAATCCAGCACCTTTCGGACCCACGACCACCACCATCCAGAAGGACGAGAACAGCAGATACCTGGGAACACCACCACCTGGAAATCCACCTCCAAATCACTCACCATCCTAACTTGGAAGCATATCACCATTCCTTCATTGTCGCTGGGTCAAAATCATGGAATTCCCTCTATAAATGCACAGTGGGCGTACCTGCACCTGAGTGACAGCAGCGGTTCAAGAAGGCAGTTCATCACCACCTTCTCAAGGGCAACTAGGGATGGGCAATAAATGCTAGTTTAGCTGGTGACACCCACATCCCATAAATGAATTTTTAAAAAACAGGCTGCTTGTTGATTTTGTTTTAAGTGAAATAGATGCATAAAGCATGAAATGAATTTGAGATGCTTAGCTAGTCAGTCTTCCTGACCAGTAATAATAAATGAGAAATTATCAACCACTAAAATTCCATTTAAAAATTTAGATGATATAAGATTTCCCATAATATAGAAACATTGAAAATATTCAGCAAGTCAGGCCGCATTCAGACAAAGAGAATCAGAGTTAACATTTCAGTTCAAAGCCCTACAGTGAGACATTTGGCAAAGTCTTAGGCCTGAAATGTTACCTCTGTTCCTCTTTCCACAAATGCTACCTGACTTGCAGAGTGTTTTCAGCACTTTGTTTTTAGTTTAGATTTTCAGCATATGCAATTTTTATATTTTAACTTAAGAACTTGTCACATCACTGATACAATGAAAAGCGTTGCAAGCTTTACTTAGTGTGAGAGAAGACTTCAGCAGTGATCACATTGTTTTCAATTAGCTCTAACTATATTGTTCATTTGAAAAATAAAGAAAGTTCTGCTTAAATGATCTATAATTTATTACTATAAATTGAACATTAACACATTACCTATTTCATTATAGATTTTCATGTCTGGGTAGTACAAAATAGGATGATTTCTCTTGTGATGTGCAACCTTCACAGAGTACTGCTGCATAAGTATTACTGTCCCAACCTCTAAACTCCTAAAGAGTTTTGGGCATAATGAGTTCCACAGAATGACAGACATCATACCTGAAGAGTCAGCAACTTTAAAGCATGCCTATAAAATAAAATTGAGCAGAACAAAAGTAGCAATGAAAACAACATGCTTTTTGTACTGATCCTTCCACACCAAGATTTGAAAATGCCTTAGTACGTTTCATGAGAGCATAAAACAAATAATTAACAGAGAGCTAATAAGATATATGAGGACAAACAGCAAGGTAAAAGGACTATGTTTGGAAGGAAATTTTAAAACTTAAGTGTAGAGTGGTATATCATTTAAAAAAATTCTACATGATAATGAACAAGACATACACAAACAAATTAAAACAATACTAAATTCTTTGCATATTATCTTAGCATTTCCTCCTTAGCTGGTCATTACATTTTAAAAAAAACAAGTGCTCTGATTATTGTGTTAAGCTCAGGAATATTTTCTCAGATGCTGGATATATATATATTTAAGCAAGCCTTAAAATATGCATCCATGTCTCTCTGCATATTCTTTCATGTGGCTCAATATCAAATTACCTTTGTCAATACTCTTTTAAAGTGCTTTGGGGAGTTCAACTGGATTACATGTGTTTTATAATTGAAAGATATGGTTTGAAAACTTTAGAAACCAATAGATATGCTCCATAAAGTTCAGTAAATTAAATCATGTTTCTGCCCTGCAATTCCTCATCTACAAACATTTCTATGTAAGTTATGTAAGCACTTAAATGGTTATTTCTGAATCTAATTAAAACATTACATACATAGAACTCATCTAGACTCTGGACTGGTTCAGAGTTCTGTCTAGCTGTACCACAGAGAATTCCAGGTAATTTCCTCTCCCTCATTATAAATATTTATTTTTTATAATTTGTTAAATCCTACTTGAGTTGTTTATATATGTCTGATTGTCACGGATATTTATAAACAGTTCAAGGTTTTTCACATGAGCGAGATGTCAAAACATCAAGAATGCATTCCAAGGGCCGGGCCTCATGATCATCTGCTTAAAATCCAGTTGCCTCTACTTTGCAGAATGGCTAGAATGGGTAGAATATTCATGCATCATAGTGATCTATGTTCATATTTTTCATATTATGACATTTAAGGCCATTTATCCCATTGAGTCTACACCAACTCTTAAACAATTCCATTAAACCTATTTCACCAATTATTTCCCTGTAAGCAGGCTTCTCTAACTTGCCAATCAGCTCCCCTAATTTTCCAGCCACTCACCGCAGGGACAATTTACAACAACTAATTGATCTACCAATCACACACCTTATGGAAATGTGAGGAAAAAACTGATGTATTCACAGGGAGAATATGCAACCTCCACACAGACAGCACTCAATGTCTGAATGGAAACTGGGTTCTTGAAGCTGTGAGGTAGCAGAACTAACCCCTGGACTAGCTATCGTTAACCAACAAGCAAGAAGTACAAGCAAACAAAGAGTATATAATGCTCTTAATTCAAGAGAGATCTTTTCTAACATGCTATGTATCTCATGTTATTACTTTTTCTAGGGTGGGTTTGAAAGCAAACACTCCATATCTTATAACAATCATTTATTGTTTTGTCAGAATCTTCAATAACATTTCTTCCAGATGACTGTAATCTTAAAAGACTTGGTCCTATAATAAGTTTGCTTTTTCATCCATTTATATTAAAGTAGGAATCATAAGAAGCCCTTGCCTGATAAGGCCAATCAATGTACTTGGCAGTTTTTCCATAATGTTGTAATCTGGATTTACACATTATTCTCACCAACAGTGGGGCCAATTTCAATCTTCTTCTCCATGCAAATACTAACTCCTTTAGCGTGATTATTCTCAGACCTGCATATGGCAAATTTATAAAATAAAAACAAATCCAGACTTAACTATTAATGCATTTACTCTACTAGTATTGCAATAAGATGTAGTACATTTATAGGAGTGTATGTCCTTTATTTTTTACCTGCAAAATCTATAGCCTCAATATTAACAAATCCAGCAGCCACACATGACAGATGAGAAATGGTTAATTTAGGTACCTTAGAAAAATACAAATAGGTCAAGAATTCCCAGGACAGAGAAATAGCTTCTCAAACAAAACTATCCATACCCAGCTCACCATATTCACCGATCTTAAGCCCTCAAATGTTGCCATACTGTTTGACTGACATCTGGCTTAGTTCAATCAGCCACATAAAAACTGTACCTTTGACAGCAGATCAGATAATAGCTATCTTTCAACAATGACTAATCTCCAGACCTACCAAAGACTTTCTGACATTGAGTTGGGAACTAGCGGCCTGTGTGAATAGCACCCCATCCATTGTAATAACCACTCACTCCTTTCAATACCCATGTAGGGTGTACCATGTTTAAAATCCACAGCAGCTAGTTACCAACAAAAGATTCTGCAGGTGCTGGAAATCCAAAGTAACACACACAAAATGCTGGAGGACCTCAGCAGGTCAGGCAGCATCTATGGAAAGTAATAAAGACTCAATATTTCATGCTGAGACGCTTCATCAGGACCAAGACTACTATTTACCAAGCCACTTAGACATCACTTCCAAAAGAGGCAGCCTGTCACCACAGACATTAATATCAGAGCATGAAAGCAACACCATCCATAGGTTTCATGCTCTGATAGGCAAGTCATGCTCCAGATTTGGAAATAAAGCACAGTTCCTCGGTCAGAATCAGAATCAAGTTTAATATCATTGACATATGTTGTGAAATTCGTAGCTTTACAGCAGCAGTACATTGCAATGCATCGCAATAGAAACTATAAATTACAGTAAGAAGTTGTAATTTTAAAAATTAAATAAGTAGTGAAAAAAGAGAGGGGAAAATACTGAGCAAGTGTTCATGGATTCATTGTTCATTCAGAAATCTGAAGGCAGAGGGGAAGAAGCTGTTCCTGAAATACTGAGTGTGTGTCTTCAGGCCCCTGTACCTCTTCAGTGACAGCAATGGGCAGAGAGCATGTCCTGCATGATGGAGGTCCTTAATGATGGATGGACATTCTTGAGGCATCGCCTTTTGAAGATGTCATGGATGCTTGGTGAGGCTAGTGCTAGCTTACAGCTTTCTGCTGAATTTTCCAATCCTGTGCATACCAAATAGTGATGTAACCAGTTAGGATGCTCTCCACAATACAATTTGTAAAAGTCTTTTGTGACATACCAATTCTTCTCAAACTCCTAATGAAATATAGCCACTTTCATGCCTTCTTTATAAATGCATCATTATGTTGGGCATAGGGCACTGTAGTTCCTCAGAGATTTTGACATCCAGGAACTTGTAACTGCTCACCCTTTCTAATGCTGATTGCTCAATGACTTCCCCTTCCTAAAGTCCACAATTCCTTGGTCTTACTGATATTGAGTTGACAAGGTTGTTTCTGTGACACAACTCAACCATCTGATCTACCTTGCTCCTGTACACCTCCTCGTCACTGTCTAAAATTTGCAACAATAGTTGTGCCGTCAGCAAATTTATGTCATTTGAGCTGTGCCTAGCTACACAGTCATGGGTGCAGAGCGAGTCGAGCTTATCACACATCCTTGAGGTGCATCAGTGCTGGTTGTCAGCAAGGAGGAGAAATTATTTCTGATCCACACAGGCTGTGGTCTTCTGGTGAGGAAGTCAAGGATCCAGTTGCAGAACAGCCCCTCCTCTTCTCATAGCATTTTCCATATAAATGCAGGGAATGCCACACCTCCCTCCATTTTATATCTTCTCACTGTTCAAGCCTAAACCCAGCTTCCAGGTAAAGCAGTGATTCACTGTGTTTCTACAAGTGTGGTATTGTATGCACTCAGAGCTCACATCATGATTTCAGTAATGGAAAAATCAAACACAGGCTAGATGTGTGTTTTGTAGAACACCATTCCTTCTGTAAAGCTGATCGTTCTAGTTGTGTATCATAACTGTGTGTCAGTTATGTTTTCCACCACACTCTCAGTCTTTGTTTGGCTTCATCAATGGGCAAGGAAATCCTACGTCAGATTGAAGAACGGCTTTTCATATTACAACACAGTGTGCAGTCTTGAATGTAACAGGTTCACAAAACTAATCTTTGTAATTTTATATAAGCTAACATCAAATTATAATATGGACCAACTATAAATATTTGGTAGGTGAAGCATCATGGTGGAGAGAAATTGTGTTTTTATTTTGGATTTGAGTAAATGTCTCACCTGTTGTATCTGACTCCTCCAAGGCAGCCTTGTGACTGTCTGCTTTGGAACTGCCTTTGAAAGATGACAAGGCTGTTCAGACTGGTGTGCAGCAAATTGTTAAAAGTTGCATTCAGTCAGACCTAGTCTGTTTAAATGTGTGCAGATTCAATTTAAAAGATATTGTGGGTGTAAACCATACTAACATCATTTCAAAATGAGATTTTGACCAACTTCTCATTTTTTCCAGTGATACTATATACACAGGGAAAAGCAAATGTAATTTAATTTCTAGGCAAATACTGTAAGTAACGAGGCAAACATGGGAAAATACAGTTGCATATTTCTATATTTAACTACTCAGGAAGGTGCAATCAGATAATTTGTTTCAAATCCCAATTCAGCAGTTTTGAGACAGCCTCTGATATTTTCTTGATAAATGAATAAAGATGTGGGACATCATATTTACAGTCTACATAATCCTTAAACTCGACAGTTATTAACTTTATGTTAAGACACATTTTGGATTTTAAATGGAGATAAGTGCAGACCTTCCATTCTGACTTGTTCATGGCCGAAAGCTTGCACAGCCCACTCCTCCCCATAATAGTCACTTTCCTCCCAAAGTGGGAGGTAGCAGCTGGAGGGGCAGAGTAAAGGGCGGGACACGGGTACAACCGCTGTCAGAAGAGCGGGAGGTGTGCAGGCTCTCAGCACTTCGACTCCCTCCATGACTGTCACACCGCCCACCTGCACCCACAACTGTGCCACCCTGAGCCGGCAGCCGGCGCGCAGGTCGTTTCTCTGCACTAAATGGTTCAAATGCGGGGCGAGGAGACACTTCAGTGGAGCCCACGTGTTGAGTGCCCCGCCACACAGAGTCACGTCGTATCGGTAGACGCGGGCCTCGCCCAGCAGGTACCGCTCCACCGCCAGAACCCAGAATTCGTGGCCGGTCGTCAACGAACTTGACTTCGCGGCGTCCATGATGAGGTGGAACCGCCTGTCACACACTCGCTCCCGCTCAGGTCGGACTTTCAGCCTGGTCGCGCCCACGCGCCCGCCCCTGGCCCGAGCTCCACCGAGCACGCGCCCGCGCCCCCGCTGATCAGAACTCGCGCCAGGCGGGATTCGCGCGGGAGAAAGAAGCGTCTCTGCAAACTTTCCCCGAGTTAGATTTGTTGGCGCTACAACCCTTTGGTTCGTGAACTACTGAACGTGAAGGCGGGCGTGAGCCCTGAGAAATGGAGTGTCAGGTTCAATCGAGGATGGCCAGTTTATAAATTTGAAGGAAGTAATTCAGTCCATCCAGTCCATGTCAATTAGTGAAATCCCATTGGTTTCCCCGTTATTGTACCTCTGCGCTTTTATAGGCCCTTTAACTCACCGCCTACCTAAAGTAAGAGTAATGTACTGTTAGCAGTCTGTCAATCAACAAGTCTTTGTGATGTAGAAGGGAACCCACTAAGTCAGAGAGAACATCTGTGCAGCACTAGAGGTACTCCACATGTACAACACTTCAGATAACAGTCCAACCTGGGTCACTAGAGCTTTGCTGCCCAACTCACACAGGACGAAGAATCTTAAGAATAGCAGTATGGATTCAGAATCCGATAAGCAATTAAGAGCAGAAAATGTTAGAAATACTTAACTGTAAGTATGTTTCTCTTTCCTAATAGTAGTAATAGGTAACTACTGAGCATGTTTTCAGCATCTTTTGGTTTTAACATGAATTTGAGGATGAAACTTAAAAATTGGGGAATTACTGGAAATTGTTTCTCTTCCTGAATATTTTGACATTTTTCCAAATGCTGGGAATAAAACTGTTTTTTCCCTCACTTCTAGCAGGCAAAAATCCTTAGGATTCTTCTGGAATTGTCCTGCAATATGCGGAGTTTGTAGAATTTGGCCTATTTAAGCACAATTTCTGTTCATCTGGATATTGATCCAACAGTACAACATATCCTAGGTACTTAAAATGGTGAGGGAAATAGAGGAGTGTGTGTTATCAGTGAGTATGTAGCATCGTAAAAGAGTCAACTTACCAGTAAATTTGGCATTGGAAAAAGAAAGTATTGCAATTAATTCAGTTATGGCTATATGGATTGGAACAAACAGAATTATTGCCATTGACTTTTTAAAATGTGAAATTTGTTGTTCTGCAACAGCAGTACTATTTAAAGATGTAAAAAGTATTATAAATTTAAAAAAATACAGAGTGCAGAAAAAATAACGGCGTAGTGTTCATGGACCATTCTGAAATGGCAGAGGGGAAGAAGCTGTTTCCCTATTAGGTGTCTTTTGCAGTGCGTTGTGTACAAAGCTCAGTAGGGAGTTAAACACCTTAAAAATCACCTGTCAGAAGCTTTCTTCAGGGTTTTTAATGAGAAAACTTTGTGAAAATGTATTGCTATAAAAGATAGGGCAAAAAAGAGTAGATGGAGATGGATATCTTATTTGCTCCAAGCTGAAATACAAATTAACCCATGCAGGAGATTATGTAAAAAAAAAACTTACAAAACTGTTTGTACAAAATGAACTACATACAATATGAACAGAGTGTGTGCCTTCAGGCTTCTGCCTCCTCCCTGACAGTAAAAAGGAGAAGAGTTATCTATGGAATGGGAAACATGCTTAAAGCTAAATATTTCCAACATTTCTATTCTTAATCATAGATTGTGAGGATCCATAGTGTTGGATGCTGCTTCTTGACAATGTCATCAATGATGGAAAGGATTGTGAACCTTCTGCAACCTCTTGCGGTCCACACTGTGATGCAGCCAGTCAGAATGATCTGCATTGTACATCTATAGAATTATGCAAGTCTTTGATGACATACCAGATTTCTCAATCTCCTAATGAAGTAGAGCATGATTGCATCAATGTGTTAGGACCAGGATAGGTCCTCTCAGATGTTGATGCCCAAAAACTTGAAGGTGCTAACCCTTTCAACTACTTACCTGTAAGTGAGGACTGGTGTGTATTCTCCTGACTTTCCCTTCCTAAAGGCCACAATCAATTCCATGATGTTACTGATATTTAATGCAAGATTATTATTGCAATACTATTCAACCAAGCGATCCACCTCACTCCTGTGTGCCACGTTACAC
This sequence comes from Hemitrygon akajei, assembly GCF_048418815.1. Lineage (NCBI taxonomy): Eukaryota > Metazoa > Chordata > Chondrichthyes > Myliobatiformes > Dasyatidae > Hemitrygon > Hemitrygon akajei. The sequence goes on from NC_133127.1 coordinate 144,437,416, forward strand.
AGATCTTGCCAACAACGGTAGTGTCACTTGAAAATTTATTGAAGAATGAGCATCCTTTAGCAAACAGTTGAATCAGGAAATTACAAACTATATAAGTAACATGTAAACCTAGTCTTTTTTTAATAGTTCAGTGGTGAAAATGAAAAGCTCAACACTTGTAGGAACTTCAGGCCTATTTTTGCAGTTTTTCAAACAGTACAAAAACAGGGCTTTCAGATGTTCTACAAAATAAACATAGCTTTCACTCACATGACTTCTCGGTGAGAACTATTAAGCAAAATGAAGTGCCGTGCATTGATCATCTATTGGGAATGCAAAATATAAACATTCAAAATTGTTGGTATTACAATTTTTTTCTTTAATAATTGTGTCACTATTTTACAGGTTGCCCTTTGTTAAAGGCAGAGAACTAATATTTAAGAATGCCAGGAATTAAAATTGACATTTTTTTTGCACCAGTCATTTTATCAAATTAAGTAGGTTGCAGTAATCCAATGAAACTTTTCTCACTATCAAACTAGTTAAAGCTATTTTCGAACCCTATAACATACATTTGAACCTGTCTGCATTCTCACTTACTTGTGTGATTACTAATATATTAGCAGAAATAAAATACAGAAATGTTAGAGCAAATGTATGCGGTTCATGTAAACATTAACTGATTCCATGAGTAATTAACTGCCTGAGTTGTGTGGGTCTGATACAGGATGATGTGGAACTAAGAAGAAAAAAGCTTTTTCTGGTTTTCATGGAGGTGTTACTTGGTGAAATCAATTATATTAGATTGGCAATTCAATATACATGGTAATAGTCCACTATAGACAATAATGTAAAAGGTATATGTATATTTGTATTAGGATTTAAAAGGTGAGTTCTAGTGTAAGAAAATTATGTTTGTCTGTTTTGGTTTTGCAAATACTTCTGTGAAATATTGCAAGTGTTGTCTGAAGTGTTAATAGAGTTAGCAATAATGGAGAATAGTGTCCCATCCTCCACTCTTTACCAGCTCTGAATTAATATTTTTAAATAACAAGAAAAGAAAATTATCATGATACTGTCATTATTATGATTAACATACAGTATTATTTTCAAACCATTCTGGGAGACTATGGTAAATATAATAATAAAGATGTTAAGTGGAAGTAAAGTGCCAAGTAAAATCATAAATACATAATAAGGTCTGATCAATTATTACATTCCCCTAGTTTTTCAATGTTTAGCATCCTTCAAATTGCTAGTGCAGCCTTTAAGAAATTAATGTATAATTCTTCAGAACATCTGTAATCAGTAGGGATATTTCCAGTGGATGACTGATGAAATTGCAGGAAATGTATTGATAAATATTTTTCATCTATCAGTTAGTCCTAATAAATATTAACAGTATAATCACTAAGGGCAAGTAATTTATTAGGCTGTAATTCAATCTGAGGTTTAAGATAACTTCATAAATCTGAAGAGTAAGTCTTAGCCCAAGGAGTTTTGATGTCCTTCAAACTTAGGACATGAATTACTGTTTTAAACTGGTTTACATAGACACATGTTCTTTACAAAGTATATAACTTAATTTTCATTTAAATATGATTTTCTTACTTCACTGTCAGTGTTTCTTGACCTGGGAGTTTTCCCAATGTTTATTGAATTTAAAACTGATAATGTGTGGTATGGATTTGTAATTTTGTAATTTATAATATATATTAAACCTTTATCATAGAAAACCTGAAGGAATGTATTAAATACTGGAGGGCATAGACTTAAAGTGATAGGATAAAAGATTAAATGCGATTTATGAGGGGTTTTTTGACACAGAAGGTAGAAGGAGCTTGGAACCTAATGTCAAGATAGGTAGTGGAACCTAATAATGGTAGCAATATTTAAGAGAAATTAACAGGCATATGAACAGGCAGGGAATGGATGGATATTGGCCATGTCAAAGTAGATAGAATTAGTTTAAAGTTTCAAAAGGTTCAAAGGTTCATTTATTATCAAAAGTTATGTATGCAGTATACAATTCTTGAGATTCTTCTTCACCAGATAGCCACAAAACAAAGAAAAACCATGGAAGTCAGTTCAAAGAGAAACAGCAAACCCATCCTCACCCACACGAGAAAAAAGATGGCCACACAATCATCAGCCCCCACAAGCTCCTTTCCCCGCACAGAACGCAACAAGAACAGCAGCCTCCAAAACCCCTCCCCTGCAGAGAACGCAACAAGAATGTCAACCCCATTCTCCCCCCCGCACAGATGCTAGAATATCAGTCCCCAAACGCCCTCCCCTGCACAAAATGAAACAAGAACATCAACCCCTAAACCCCCTCCCCTGCACAAAATGCAACAAGAAAAACTGGATGAAAACACAGAATATAAAAACCATTATACTGAAAAAGTCTATAGTTCCATTCCATAAATGCAGAACCTCAGTAACATCATCAAAAGAGAGAGACACCACTAGAACACAGAAGCCTACCCTCTGGGCACAGTGATATGCTCCTGTTCCGGCAGCAGAGTGATCCCATCAGCGAACATATAGGAGTAGATTGGCATCGTGGTCAGCACAGACGTTGTGAGCCAATGGCCTGTTCCTTTGCTCTGCTGTTCTTTATCCTCTGAACATGGTGAAAGTTTAAATGGCATTGAGTCAAACAAATTGTGAACGGTGACTAAAAGTATTTAACATGGTGACATTAAAAGAAGGAGAGGTACATTGAGGCAGATCCAGAGAATTGGCTTGTGTGGCTGTAGTGGGGGGAGGGGGATGACTCAGGAAATTGTACCCTTTCAGTTGACACCTTTTTCAATGTTATGGCGCAAACAGAAATTACAAACATCAGAAGTAACAACACTATGAAATGAACTAAATGTGAGCAGAAGCACTTCAAATTTGGCATGTTGGGGATCTTAAAGAAAATCTGATTGTGGTTATGAGATTGATGCACCATCAATAACTCACGCCGAGACTTAGGAAGTGATATATCGGCTTTTATTGACTGAAGAACAACACTACATCCTGGGGAAAATGAGGGAGAGCAGCAGGCCACAGTCGCCTTTATACAGGGGTCTGTGGGAGGAGCCACAGGGGTAGTCAGCAGGGTCTTGGGAGGAGCCACAGGAGCAGTCAGACAGGTATATCTAGTTCACCACAGAGATGATGGATGAATCAGATGATCCACTGTAGAAAGCAAGTAGGAACTGATGATGGGACACTATGGAGGAAAATGTGGGAATTATTAAGTTTGAAATTGATAAGGATAAGAATGTGATTTTATCAGCAGCAAACATTTGAGTGGACAATTCTCGATATTTGTGATGGAGAATATTTAGCATCAGAATGTTATTCTATTTCAATTTGAGTAAGTGGCCTGTGGAATCAGTGGTAATGGTTTTCTTCTTGCATTGCCCCTTGAGAATGAGGATAAAATCTATTCTCTTGGATTTTTAAAGTATTGGAGAGGTTATAGTTTAACAGAAGAGGCTGCTTATCATACTATCTGACATGGAATCAGCATTTTGGATCACAAGGTAGAGGCTCCTATATTTCCATGCTTCTAAATCTTGTTCTAGGTTGGCTTCATCATAACCAATGCCTGTTGGAAATATAAAATACTATAATGTGCTTGCATTGATAAAGTGGCAGTCAAACACATTCTCATTTCCCATCTGTCTGTGAGTTTTCTATTAATGGGAGAGTGACAAAGAAAAAGACAACCTTTTACTTTTCCAAATGCATACATAGTTGTACAAATGGGAAATATTTGAAACTGTATTGTAAAGAAAAGCTGAAATGAATTACTATTTGGAGCCATTTCCCTCCTATGATCCTACTGAAAATTTCAGCACTATCAGAGTGCAACAGTTTTTTTTTGGCTGTGGTGCAACAATTCTGTTCCCAGGTATTGACACAAAAAAGGGTTGTAGAATTGTTTCATTTTGCAATAAATCATAACTGTGAATGAATCTATTGAGTCCGGATGAAGAGTCTCAGCCCAAAACATCGACTGTACTCTTTTCCATAGATACTACCTGGCCAGCTGAGGTCCTCCAGCATTTTTTGTGTGTTGCTTCGATCTCCAGCATCTGCAGATTTCCTCTGTGTGAATGAATCTTCCTCTTTCATAACAGGAAAGATCATAGGAACTAAGGGTCCAAATAAAGAATTGATTTTAGTTTAATTGAAAACATTATGACCTTTCCAAGCAGGGATACCTCAAAAGCTCATGTGTCAAAACTAGAATTTGTCAACCAAAGATATTGTGTGATATATTATCAAGTTCAAGTTTATTGTCATTCAACAATACACATGTACACTGCCAAAGGAGACAATGCTCCTCCAGACTAAGGTGCACAGGACAATCGATACATATAACTCACACACAACACATAAAATAATATTACCAAATAAATCATCAAATAATAAGGTGCATATACAACACAAGTTAAAAAATAAACAGTATAGCGCTGCAGGTGCTTCATACGTGATGAGAGCTGGGTGGAGGCAGGGAATTTGGTAGTATTACAGCCTGGGTGTTTACCGTTCTAACAGTTCTTGTCCTAATGCTATGGTACCTCCTGCCTGACGGTAGGAGATCAAAGGGATTGTTGGACGGATGAGAGTGAGAGCTAACAATACTAAGGGTCCTGCAAGCGTAGTGGTCCTGATAATATATCTTGGATTTGTGGTAGAGAGATCCCAATGATGCTTTCAGCAGACCTTGCACTTCTTTGTAGGGTCTGTGGTCAGGTGTCTTGCCAGCTGGTCAGGACACTCTTGATGGTGCTCCTGTAAAAATTGGCTAAAATAGGGGGAGGGGGAGCATCACACCCTTCAATGTCCTCAGGAAGTGGAGACACTACTGTGCTTTTTTGACCAAAGATTTGGGGTTGAGAGACAAGGTGAGACGGTCCATTTTGTGCACTTCCAGAAATTTGGTGCTACTAACTCTCTCCACGGAAGAGCCTTGTATGTGCAGTGAGGAATAGTCAACCTGAACCTTCCTAAAGTGCACAATTACCTCTTTGGTCTTGTCCATGTTGATACTCAAGTTGTTGTCCTCACACCATTCTACTAGCCCCTGTCTTGTCATCATTGTTGATGTGGCCAAACACTGTTGTGTCATCAGCAATCTTGATGATTTGCTTTGAACTGGATCTAGTGGGAGCACCGGTGCCCATTGTGATGGACTGACTGTGGCATTTCTGTCAAGGAGTCCAGGATCCAGTTACAGAGTGAGGTGTTGAGACCCAATGAGTGACAGGTTGCCCACCAGCTTCTGAGGTATGATCATATTGAATGCCCAGCTGAAGTCAATAATCTGCATCCTGGTATATGAGGCACCATTTTCTAGCTGGGACAGGACGGAATAGAGTGCAGAGGTTATGGCGTCATCAGTGGACCAATTTGAGCGATAAACAAACTGGAAAGGGTCTAATGCAGCAAAAAGATGGGATTTAATGTGATCCATAACCAGCCACTCAAAAGACTTCATTATTGTTGAGATCAGTGCCCCTGGATGGTAGTCATGAGGCAGGTTATTATCGCCCTCTTGGCCACTGGGATGTTGGTGGCCACCTTGAAGCCCGAGGGGTAAATGAACTGTTCCAGAGAGCTGCTGAAGATATCTGTTAGAACCTCAGTTAAATGGACTGCACTATCCCTCAGTACCCAACTTGGCATGATATCAGGATCCTCAACTTTATATGGGTTGACCCCGGTTATGTCATGTGTCTAGGTTCACAAAAGAATGGGGAAAAAAGGCTTGACATCATAAAAGGTTCTGCAGCTTTATGTAGGGTGTAATCATATGGTTGGGTTCCCAAGAGATAAGGGTAAAAAGGTCTGACTTTAAAAGAAACAAACTACAATGTACAGGTAATCCCTATGATGTGGCAGTTCAAATATTAGAAACTTTGCCTGATGGAATTCACAATTCACTACCAAAGAAATCTGGGTTACTGAATAAAAATTCACTCTTAAGGATTTTTGTGAGAAAAATGAACTAAGTAAATATCAAATGTGAAAGAAATAACAAATTTTATCAGTTTTTGGGACGGAGATCATGTTGAGGTTGGTTGTGTTCCAATGAACATTGTATAAGACTGGTGCAGTTGGTGGGAAATGAAAATAAAAAAAGCTTTCAAAGATATTCACTAAGTGGTAGTCATAGAATTTTTTCCAAAATTTCACAAAGGTCCCTAGGCTTAATTCCATATATAGATCTTTATAGTTCTTTGTGAAGAAAAATTTCCCGACTATAATTTCTTGACATGTGCATAAGATGCAGCTTTGCGAAGTGGATAATCACCATATGAACTGTTTTATGGGATCAGAACCACACTCCATAAGACATAGGAGCAGAATTAGGCCATTCAGCCCATCGGCTCTGCTCCACCATTACATCATGGCTAATCCCACTCAACCCCATACACCTGCCCTCTCACCATATCCTTTGATCTCCTGACCAATCAGGAAACTGTCAAATTCTGCCTTAAATATATGCACAGCCTTGGCCTCCACCACAGCATTCCACAGATTTACTACTCTGGCTAAAAAAAATCCTCCTTAACTCTATTCTAAAGGGTCTCGCCTCAATTTTGAGGCTGTGCCTTCTAGTTCTGGATCACCTATCTAGTCCTTTCAACATTAGGTAGGTTTCGACGAGACCCCCCGGCCCCCCCGCATTCTTCTAAATTCCAATGAGTACAGGCCCAAAGCTGTCAAATGCTCCTCATATGTTAACCTCTTCATTCCCAGAAACATCCTCAAGAACCTCCTCTGGACTCTGTCCAATGACAACACATCCTTTCCAAGATATGGAGCCCAGAGCTGTTGACAATACTCTAACTGAGGCCTAACTAGTATCTTATAAAGGCTCAGCATTATCTCCTTACTTTTATATTATATTCCCCTTGAAATAAATGCCAATGTTGCATTTGCCTTCTTTACCACAGACTCAACCTGTAAATTAACCTTCTAGGAGTCGTGCAGGAGTACTGCTAAGACCCTCTGCACCTCTGATGTTTGAACCTTCTCCCCATTTAGATAATGGTCTGCACTATTTTTCTTTTTACCAAAAAGCATCATCATACATTTCCCAACACAGTATTCCATTTGCCACTTTTTTGATCGTTCCTCCAATTTGTCTAAGTCCTGCTGCAATCGCATTGCTTTCTCAGCACTACCTACCCCTCCAGCTATCTTCGTATCATCTACTCCCTCCCTGCAATGTGAGGGCTATTTGTATTTTAACATCACATATTTTATTTAGATTAAAATATGGAATGTTCTGATCACCAGGGAAGAAAAGGAAGTTAGAACAAAGGTCTAGTAATTCTGAAGTTTGGACTTCCCTTTCATTGACATTACTTGTTCTCTGGCATCTGTTCAAAGGGATATCTGATCTCCAGCAACAGTGATGTCATTTGGCTTGTGAACAGCCTATCTCCTTGAAGATTTCTAATTTACAGAAAACTAGCAAATTAAAGGAATAACTTGAATTAATTACTTAGGCAATTATTTTAAAATCCATTAAATTTTTGTGTTAATCCACACAATTTTTTTGCTAATAATTTTGAATGTTTTATATATTGATATTGTTATCATACGGTAAAGCTTAAAATTTTGATTTCCTGTCTGTACAGAACAATAGTGTATAAATACTTTTGGTGCTTTTCGTTTTTATCGAGTTCTCTGAAACAAACTGAAAATCAGTTAAGAATTAACTAAATTACAGTTCCTGAATTACTAACAGCAACTTAATAGCTTTTGTAGTAAATTACATGTATGGAAATTCTGGTTTTAGTCTAATGATATTTTTGCTTAACCATGACTGCAAAATGAGGCAAATATTTAAACACTCAGTCCCTAAATAACCCTATCAAACCTGTTATTCCCATTATTTCCCTATAGCTTATTCCGTTTCACATGCCCATCAACTGCAATTATGAGAGGTAAATTACAGTAGCCTACCAACCAGCACTTCTTTGAGAATATCCAAGGGAAATCCATACAGTAAACAAGGAGAATCTGCAAACTCCACAGTCAAGCACAACCAAACTTTTTCCACTTCCAACCACTAGATAGCAGTACCAATCAATAGAAGGAGCACAATAGGCTATTATTCTACATTTTAAACAAAGACTACGTGGTAATATATATTATGAATCTTCAAGAAATTTACAGCAAACCGAATCTTAAAAAAAGATTGCTATATTTCAAAACAAAGTATAGTATAATTTAATACACAAGGCCGAATGGATTGAGGATAGGTGGGTTTTTTGAAATTTTTAAATTATCAGAAATTGCTGGTCTTCATTTTTACACTATGAATTAAATATACTGTAAGTGCTGCTAATACTTTTGCATTGCAAGTAATTTAGTGAGTTGAGCTTTGACATAATTGTAGTTAAGATACTTTTTTGCATTGTGGCAGGTATAACAGAGTGAGATCAAATTTTACTTCACTTAACTTTAAAATCCATCAGTTTGTTATGAAAATATCTGTTTTAGTTTTCCTCTTCAAGGTAAGTTTGCTCTGACAAATCACTATTGGTTTTAGTGCTCAGCACAGGCTTTCACTGCCAGAGAAACGAGTGTTTGAAGATCAAAGCATCAGACTCAATCTAAAACCCATGGTAAACATATAAGATTCTGCAGTTGCTGGAAATCCAGAGGAACACACAAAATGCTGGAGGAATTCAGCAGGTCAGGCAGCATTAATGGAAGAGAATAAAGAGTTGATATTTTGGGCTGAGACCCTTCAACAGGACAAAATCTGGTCTACAGGTCTGCAATGATCCCTGCCCTCCAGTGTTCTTCTTGCACCACCTACTGCAACACCCAAAATCCTACAAACTACTGGAAAGGTCAATGATCCACCACCATCATCATCATCACCACCGCGTGCCATGAACTCAGCACTAAGATACTCAGTTGGCTCAACAAGGCAGGCTTGAGACCAGACTCCCCAAAAAATGCAATCTATTCTGACCTTCGTCACAGGAAGTGAGTACAGAGGAATGGATTCAAGTGTATTGTCAAAGGTTCCCTGAAAATTACAACTTATCTATCAGAACCCCAGGCTCTTGTCCACTCAAGCTGAACAGGGTACATTTATGACATCATGAAAGGTCCTAAATTTGGGAGTACTTAGAAACCTAGTGCTAATATTAGAAGGGGCAGACCATATAACAACCTACCCATCAATCCTGATTGACTCCTCCTGCTTTACCTTTGGAAAAGTCTGCATTTGGCCTCATTGCTCATTTCAAAACCCACAAAACATCCTGTTACTAGGGGACCATCAGGGAAAGGAAAAAGTTGGTGACAATACAGGTTGCATTTCAAGGAAATAAAATTCAAGTACAGCTTACTTGATATGGAAATTCTTTTCTCGCTCCTCCATTTTTCTTTACTGGTGCTTGTTAATAGTAACCCCTGCCAGTATTACAGAATGACTGCTTGACCTATTGCTCAACACAGTGTTTCAGTATTTGTAGCCCCAAATTGCTACTGTGACCTATGTACCTCATTTTTAAATGCCACACCCAAATGAAGCAGGGGAGCTTTGACAGTTTTTCTCAGATCCAGACACATAACGTATGTATTCAAACCACCAACATAATCGGTGTCTTTGGGCCTGTCATTTTATGCTGGGAGGATATTAAATGTCCCCTTAATACTGTGCTCATGACTGTGTATGTACTAACTAATATAGGAGTATTTGACTTATCCTTCTCTGTCTTCATGTATCATGATGTTATATCCACTTTCTTTAAATCCAGAACATCTAGTATGTTGTTTGTTCAAGGAAAGGTCTGTTCACAACTTGTGCTGTCCCTTTTTCTTCAGTAGATATTGGATTCAATTCCACACAGCAATCATTTCTTCCTTACAATTATCCCAAATGTTGCACTCTCATCATCTGAATTATTTATCAGTTAGTTGAATTAAATGTTCTTAAAAGTTCGGAATGCTCAAAAATAAACACTCTTTAAAACCTAAAAATATCCTTACTTGTCTTAATCAATTATTTGGCATAATCAGCAAGTTTTCTGAATCTTTTTTTGGTTGTAATTTTGTCTTATGGAATCATCGTTGAAAATGATGCTGTTTATTATGTTGGTACTAACCGAAATAAAATTTCAGTCATTCATTCAAAATTCTTAATTCAAAAATGGTATATTAAAATCTTTCAGCCCAAGCAAGCGTAATTTCTATTTGGTTTTATATTTCAGTAAGGCAGGGAATCATCAATTCTAACTTTTCAAGCCTCACCTACATGTGAATTACTAACTTCTCTCTTATTTTAATCTGTTTGGTGGCTCAAGTTCCTACCTTGTCTATACAGTTACATCACCTAGTGATTGGGCTGGTTGTAATTTTGTTATTGCACATGTGTGAAATATTTCTTTGAAGACTGCTTCATGCTTTTATTAGATAACATCAAGCAATAATCCATTAACAAACTAGTAGTTCACCTTGCATCGTATTGTTATTCAAGGTGTACACTAATACCATACCCAGACACAAAACAAATTATTACATTGTGCACAGATATATACAGCAGCCTAGATTATGGTGTTATACTCGCAACTCAGAGGATGCAGTCTAGAAATTCAACCATGCCATACGTATCTCTTAAGCTCTGGCCCTAAATCTCCAAATCATTCCAGGTGATGGCAGCTTGGGCGCCACAGTAGTGCAGCAGTTAGCATGATGCTATTACAGCTCAGGGTGTTGGAGTTCAGAGTCAAGTTCGGAGTTGTCATCTGTGAGATATTCTCTGTACATCCTTCCCGTGATCTAAGTGACTTTGATCGTGGAGTAATTGTTGGTGCCAGTCAGGGTGGTTTGGGTCTTTCAGAAACTGCTGATCCACTGGAATTTTCATGCACAACAGGTTTTAGTGTTTACAGAGAATGGTGTGAAAAACGAAAGACATTCAATGAGCAGCAGTTCTGTGGATGAAAATGCCTTGTTAATGGGAGAGGTCAGAGGGGATTGGTTCAAGCTGACAGGAATGCAACAGTAACTTAAATAACCACGCAATGGTGTGCAGAAGAGCATCTCTGAATGCACAATATACCAATGCTTGAAGTGGATGGGCTACAACAGCAGAAGACCACATTGGGCTCCACCCCTGTACCTAAGTGACCACTGCGAGCATTGCAATCATGACGTCAATACTGCATTGCACTCATGATGTCATGAAGTTTCTAATTCAAAGAGAGAAGAATCTATCTCTCCTTGTATCATCCAGCAGGGACAGATGAATTTGCCTGATTCTGTCAAAAATTCAGGGCGTGATAAACCACACACTTATACTGCTCTGAACTATTGGTCAATGTTGTGCTGTTTATCCATGTAATAGACTATCATAGACTGAGCTTGGTGGCTTCACTGCCACTGCCAAAACATCTGCATGGATATACCTTCACACCGTGAACCTCAAAAACCCACAAGACTCTTTCAGTCTGAGACAGTTAGTCGTAACATTATATGTTATATAGTCTGCAACATTGCTATAACCTAGTGTGCTTTGCCTGTTGTGCAGCATCACAAGGAGGATATAGACACTGGACAGTGACAACAAGAGGCACTTTGTGATTGTTTGCAGTAGGCATCTTAGCTCATTGAATTTTGTAAGATGACCTCACTGGAGTTCAGACAAAGAAGAAGCCTTTTGCATATGGAATAAAATCTCAAATAAACATTATCCTAATAGACAATATTACAATATTATGTTACTTCCTTCAGGGACGAGGTACAAGAACACCCACACTCAATGATTTAGGAACAGCTTCTTCCCCTCTATCATCAGATTTCTAAACGGTCCTCGGATGTATGAACATTACATTATTATTCCTTTTTGCTTGTACTGTTTATTTATTTTCTAAAACAACAAATTTTACATCATATAAGACAGCGATAATAAACCTGACTGTGATTCTGATTCTAAAGTAAGTGGTTGGCCATTCAGGACAGAGGTGAAAAGAAATGTTTCCACCCAGTGGGTTGTGAATCTTTGTCGTTTACTTCCTCAGAGGGTTGTAGAGGCTTAGTTGTTAGCGTATTTGAGCAAGAGTTTTATTGATTTTAAGATGCTAAAGGAACCGGGGGGCGGGGGGGGGGGGAGTTATGGGGGCTGCAGGAAAGTGGCACTGAAGTGAAGTGAAAAAATCAGCAATGATCTTATTGTGTGTTGGAGCAGTCACAAGGATCCACTCAGCCTGCACTTGCTTCTGGTTCTTATGATCTCATGGCAAACTCTTCCATTAACAGGAAGCTTGTCATTTTCTCATGACCTTGAATTTCCCTCTATCGCTCAGCAACATCCTGGGGAATCATCATTGACTAGAAACTGAACTAGACCAGACACTTAATACTGTGGCTGTTGGAGCACGTCAGAGGCTCTGCATGCTGCGGCAAATGACTCAACTCCTGGCATCACAAGGATTTTCCATCATCTACAAGGCATTAGAGCAATTACAAGGATGGCTGTTGACAGCTTCAAAAACGCTGAAGACTGTTTGTTTTTAATTGCCTCTCTGAGTACAAGCTGAAAGACAGCAAAGATCACTTTAGTACAAAAAAATGTGGAAATACTGGAAATATTCACCTGGTCAGGCAGCAGCATTTGGGAAGATGAGTTAATGATTCTGATTGATGACCTTCTGAGTGTGTGTCTTCAGGGTTTTGGACCTCCTTCCTGATGGTAACAGTGAGAAGAGGGATGCTCTGAGTGATGGGGGTCCTTAATGACGGACATCACCCTTCTGAAGCGCTACTCCTTGAAGATGTCTTGAATACTATGGAGGCTAGTACCCAAGATGGAGCTGACAAATTTTACAATGTCCTGTAGCTCCTTTCTATCCTGTGCATTACCGCCCCCCCCCCCCCCACCATGCCAGACGGTGATGCAGCCTGAGGCAGCCTATGGAGTAGGTGTATAGCTCAGCATAACATTGTGGACCATGGGGCCTGTACTGTATTGTAATGTTCTACATTCTAAATAGATGACAGCAATTAGTTAACACACACAACATGCTGGAAGAACTCAGCAAGCCAGGCAGAACCAATGGAAGGAAATAAACAGTCAATGTTTTGGTCTGAGACCTTTATTCCTGCAAGATAGTTGGACACCAGCCTTACATAGAATCACAAACTCTGTGGCAGCTCAGGAAGGCAGCTGCCATAGTCAATGGCAGTTAAGTTTCAAACTACATTTATTATCAAAGAATGCATACAGATACAACCCTGAGGTTTGTCCTCCTGCAGGCAGCTACAAAACAACGTAACACCATGGAACCCATTCAAAGAAAACATCAACCCCACCAAGTGAAAAAAGTACAAATCGTGCAAACAGCAAAAAGCAAGCAAGTAACACAGAATATTAAACATTGAAATGGTCCAGGAACCACAGCACCAGGTCAGTTCAGTTCAGCGCTGTGTCCATGACAGCAGGCCTCAGTCGTAGAGCCAGCTTCATGCCAAAGCGCCTCAATTAGATTGCACAAATAGCAAAAAGGAGTTTTGCAGCCATGAGCTGCGCTGAGGCAATTGAAGTCATGAGCAGCAACAGGGACTTGGGCAGACAGCTCATCTTCCAATCTTGTCATCGACTTCAATCTTGCTTGATGCTTTAATTGGTGAAGAGTAATTGAGCAGACCGTGATCTCATGTTCTGCCATTAGGAAACAATAGCCACACACTCCACCCTCAACCTCGCCAAATTCCCCAGGAGGTAGCAACAGCACCGAATCCCTCTGACAGCCCAAAAATACATCCTCAAAATGGAAGGTACAGGCTGCAATCGATTGCCGTTCAGGAGAAGAAGTAGAAGCAGTTTCATGAACTGTCTGCAAGATGTTGCCATTGGTTGCTGGTGCCATCTTGTCATGTTAGGGATGATCAATAAACACTGACTTCCAGTAATGGTCCACCAGCTTTGAATGGAGAGAAATTGACACTCCCATTATAACATAATTGCTTGCTTCTAGGGTTTGTATGATTTGTTTGTTTCTCTCTTTCTCTGCTCATTGAAGTTTGATCTTTATTTTTTTTAATTGGGTTCTTTCAGGTTTCTTGCTTTCTGGCTGGCTGTAAGCAGACAAATCTCAAGGTTGTATAATTTAAATTTTGATAATAAATTAACTTGGAATCTTTGACTCTTCAACAAAGCTCCCTGGGAGTTCTTCCTCAGTAACTGATTAGCTCAATGTTATTTGGCATAAATCTTGAAAGGAAGATCTGAACCAATCAACATGCTGTAAATACATCCAGTGTTCAAATAAATAAATTATTCCCACTGAACTGGATTCACTTTCAAGGACTCTTGGTCAGTAAGACAAAAAAATTGATTTGTGGGCTTCAGAAAGGGTAAGACAAAGAAACACACCCCAGTCCTCACAGAGGGATCAGAGTGAGCAATTTCAAGTTCCCGGGTGTAAACATCTCAAAGGATCTATCCTGGACCCAACATATCGATACAGTTATAAAGAAGGCATGGCAGCAACTATATTTCATTGGGAGTTTGAGGAGATCTGGTATGTCATCAAAGACACTTGCAAATTTCCACACATATACCCAGGAGAGCATTCTAACTGGTTGCATCACCATCTGGTATGGTGGTGGGTGCGGGTGGGGGGGGGGGGGGGGGGGGGGCAGGGCTGGCCCTGTACAGGATCTAAATAAGCTGCAGGAAGTTGTAAACTCATAAAGCTCCATCAAGGGCACTAGCCTCCCCAGCATCTAGAACATCTTCAAGGAGAGATGTCTCAAAAAGGTGGCATCCATCATTAAGGACCCCATAATCCCAGGTCCTGCGCACTTCTCATTAGGGAGGAGGTACATGAGCCTGAAGACACACACTCAATGAATCAGGAACAGCTTCTTTCCCTCTGGCAGCAGATTTCTCAATGGACATTGAACCCATGAATATACTTCACTACTTGCTATTTGCATTACTTGATATTAAAGCTGAGTCTGATTCTGAACTCGTGTTCTTGATAATTTCTTGCTTATTTATTTATTATTATCATTATTATTATTATTTTATGTTTTTCTTTTTTATTTGCACAGCTTGTTTTTTTAGCATATTGGTTTCTATCTGCCCTCTTGAATGTGGTCTTTCATTGATTCTATTGAGTTTCTTGCATATACTGTGACTGCAAGTAAAGAAATCGCAGGGTTGTATATGGGGCCACTTAAGTACTTTGATAATAAATTTACTTTTAACTTTGAACTTTGAAATAATATCAACCACCTAAGTCTATGTTGTAAATCATGGTAAAGTGACCTGGCTATATTCCAGAGATGCAAAGATGATATCAGGAGATGCTGGGGACAAAGATAATCTTAAAACAATATGAAAATAAAATCAAAGAAACCATCAATAAAATGGCAGAAGATAATTGCATCTGTCAGTTTTGCATGGTAAATTTATCTCCTAATGTAAAGCTAGAGACAGAATTGATTGTAGTAATTGAAAATAAGTAAATTAAAGGAAGATTTGAAGCAGCTAGAGAATAGAAGCTATCAAAAAGGTAGTGATAGCATTCAACACGAATAATGGCAACAAATAAGGAAGACAAGATTAAGTCTAATAAGACTTCTGACCCCCCCCCCCTTTCCAGTCCTGATGAAGGGTCTCAGGCTAAAAGGTCTATTTCCATAGATGCTGCCTTACATTCTGGATTTGTAGCATCTGCAGAAGCTCATGTGTTTAAGTATAATAAGGCTGTGCATTCAGTAAAATTTACAAATAAAATTTTTTTGATAACCTTTTAGCATAAGTACCTGTTGCTTTGAGAAACTAATATGTTTAAAGAAAAGTATAATACTTACTTTCTTTTAGAAAAGAATATATAATTTTGTACATGTGGTGGAGTTGTAAGTAGGTTTTCCAAGCTAATTGAATTAGATTAATGGATGCAAAGTGAATGACACCGAATAGAAAATTGGCAGTGATTGTTCCTTAACACCCCATCCAATTTTACAGTTCAGCTTTCTATCCTTACCAGAGGCAATCAGCATTAAGGAGAGTAAAAAAAAGTCCCTAAAGACGAAATGTAGCCTCCCATTGTTTACAACATAATAGCATTCAACGCATCTCTGTATCCATCTAAAGGATGTAAGTGGTGCCAATCTGTTTTTGGAAGTGTAATAAAAGAACCCCAATCAAGGTGTGCAGTGCTAGTCTTGAATTCGTCTACCACTTCTGTCCCTGTTGATCTACAATAAGTGTAGTTTGGTGTCAAATTTAAAGTTTTCATCAATGTCTGTAAATTCTGAAGAGGCTATCTCCCGTGGTCATGACTATTACAATTTCTGTAGATTTGTGGATGAACATCCCTCCACATTTTCCACCTGCCCTTAGAACTCTAACTAGCTATTTTTGTATTATCTGTTGGCAGAATGTAAATATTGACAGCAGTACATATAAGCTAGATGGATAAGTAAGAAATAGGAGCAGAATTAGGCCATTCAGCCCATCGATTCAATCATAGTCTGCCATTCAATCGTGGCTGATTTATTTTCCCTCTCAATTCCATTTTCCTGCCTTCTCCCCATAACCTTTGATCCGCTTACTAATCAAGAAACAATCAATGTCCACTTTAAATATAACCAATGGCTTGGCTCCCACAGCCTTCTGTGGCAATGAATTCCATAGATACACCATCCTCTCCCGAAAGAAATTCTTCCTCGTCTTTTCTAAAGGGACATCCTTCTATTCTGAGTCTGTGCCCTCCCTCAGTATTGGAAGTTCCTCTCCATGGCCACATGATCTGATCTTTCAATATTCAATAGGTTTTAACGAGATCACCCCTCATTTTTCTATACTCCTTTCATTCCTAGGATCATTCTTGTAAACCTCCTCTAGACTCTCTCCAATGCCAATACAGTACAGCCTTTTGTAGATATGGGACCCAAAACTATGTTCTGACCAATGCCTTATAAAGCCTCAGCATTACATTATTTCTAGTCCTCTAGAAATAAATGCTTACGTTGCCTTTGACTTCCTTAATACCAACTCAACCTGCAAGTTAACCTTTATGGAATCTTCCACTAAGGTTCCCAAGTCCCTTTGCTCCTCTAATTCTGAATTAAATCCCTGTTTAAAAATGTATACACCTCCACTCCTTACACCGAAGTGCAGGGTTTCAGATTTGTGGATCATTGGGATCTCTTCTGGGGAATGTATGAGCCATGCAAAAGGGACAGGTTACACCAGAACCTGTTGGAAACCAATATCCTTGGAGGCAGGTTTGCTAGAGTTGTTGGGGAGGGTTTAAACTAATTTGGCAGGGAGATGGGAACCAAAGTGATCGGGCTGTTGGACTACAAGCAGTGGCAGTGTGTCAGGAAGGACAGGCAGATGATAGAGCAAAATTGCACTCCTTGGGATGTATTTCAGTGGAAAAGGGGGATAAAATCAAAAAGGGTGATGGATCCAGCACTGAAGGTGTTATATTTGAATGCATGCAGTATTTGAAATAAGGTAGATGATCTTGTAGCACAGTTAGAGATTGGCAGGTATAACTAGGCATCACTGAGTTGTGGCTGAAAGAAGTTTAAAGTTGGGAGCTTAATATCTATGGATAAACATTGTATCAAAGGGCCTGGCAGAGAGACAGAAAGGGTGGTTTAGCATAGGATTGGAAGATGTAAAATATTGATGGGTAGGGTTAACAAATTGTAAGGGTAAAAAGACCCTGATGGGAGTTATATACAGGCCTCCTAACAGTAGCCAGGATGAGGGCTACAAATTACAACGGGAAAGAGAAATGGCATGTTAAAAAGGCAATGTTATGATAGTCATGGGAGATTTCAATATGCAGGTAGATTGGGAAAATTAAGTTGGTGCCTGATCCCAAGAGATGGAATTTGTAGAATGCCAATTAGATGGCTTTTTAGAGCAGCCTGTGGTTGAGCCCACAAGGGGATCAGGATTGGGTGTTGGGCAATGAACCAGATTTGATTAGGGAGCTTAAAGTAAAGGAACCCTTAGAAGGTAGTAATTATAATATGATAGAATTCACCCTGCAATTTGAGAACGGGAAGTTAAAATCAGATGTATCAGTATTATAATATTAAAGGGAATTACAGAGGCATGTGAGAAGATTTGGCCAAAGTTGATTGGAAGGGGACTATAGCAGGGAAGACAGCAGAGTAGCAATGGCTGGAGTTTCTGGGAACAATTCAGAAGGTGTAGGATAGATACATTCTAAAGAAGAAGTAATATCATGAACTCAGGATGACACAACCGTGACTGATAAGGGATATCAATGCCAACATAAAAGAAAAAGAGTAATATATAATAGAGCAAAAATTAGTGGGAAGTTAGAGAATTGGGAAACTTTTAAACACCAATAGAAGGCAGCTAAAAAAACCATAAAGGGAAAAAGATGAAATATGAAGGTAAGCTAGCCAATAATATCAAAGAGGATACCTGAAGTTTTATTTCAGATATATAAAGAATAAAAGAAAGGTGAGAGTAGATATTGTACCACTGGAAGGTGATACTGGGGAGATCATAATGGAAGACAAGGAACTGGCAGACAAACTGAATAAGTATTTTGCATCAGTATTCACTGTGAAAGACAGTAGCAGTAATCTGTAAGTTTGTGAGTGCCAGGGGAAAAGTGAGCACAGTTGCTATTGCTAGGGTGAAGGTGTTTGGGCAATTGGAAGGTCTGAAGATAGATAAGACATCTGGACAGATGATTACACCCTGGAGTTCTGAAAGATGAAGCTGAAAAGTTAGTGGAGGCATTAGTAAAGATCTTTCAAGAATCAATAGATTCTGACATGGTTCCAGAGGACTGGAACTCTACTCTTCAAGAAGGGAGGGTAGCAGAAGAATGTAGACTATAGGTCAAACATGAGGAAATCTGCAGATGCTGAAAATTCCCTGTTTAAAAAATTGTATACACCTCTACTCCTTGCACCGAAGTGCAGGGTTTCAGATTTCTGAATCATTAGACTATAGGTCAGTTAGCCTGACCTCAGTGGTTGGGAAAATGTTGGAGTTGATTGTTAAGGATGTGTTTTCACGGTTCTTGGAAGCACATTATAATATAGGCTGATGTCAGCATGGTTTTCTGAAAGGAAAATCTTGCCTGACAAATCTGTTGGAATTCTTTGAGGAAATAACAAGCAGGATAGACAAAGGCGAATCAGTGGATGGATTTGGTATTATTTAGAAGGCCTTTGACAAGGTGTCACACATGAGGCTGCTTAACAAGATAAGCACCCATGGTATTATAGGAATGATGCTAGCATGACAGAGCATTGGATGATTAGCAAGAGACAAAGAGTGGAGATAAAGGAACCTTTTCTGATTGGCTGCTTGTGACTAGTGTTCTGCAAGGGTCGATATTGGGATAACCTCTTTTTACATTATATGTCAATGATTTGGATGACGGAATTGATGGCTTTGTGGCCAAGTATGCAGATAATACAAAGATAGTTGGAGGGGCAAGCAGTGTTGGGGACGTAGGGAGGCAGCATAAGGATTTAGACAGATTAGGAGAATGGGCAAAAAAGTGGCAGGTGGAATACAGTGGCCGGTAGTGTACAACCATGAATTTTCACAGAAGAAATAAAAGCATGGACAGTTTCCTCAACAGAGGGAAAATTTAAAAATCTGAGGTACAAAGGGACTTGGGTGTCTTCAGGCAGGCTTCTCCAAAGGCTAATTTGCAGGTTTTGTCAGTGATGAGGAAGGCAAATGCAATATTATCATTCATTGCAAGAGGACAAGAATATAAAAGCAAGGATATAATGCTGAGGCTTGAAAAGGCACTGATGAGGCCTCACTTGGAGTATTGGGGCAGTTTTGTACCCCTTATTTAAGAAAGGATGTGCTGCCTTTCAAGAGGGTTCAAAGGAGGTTCGTGTGAATTATTCTGGGAATTAAAGGCTTATCATATGAGGAGCAATTGATGGTTCACTGGAATGAGGGCAGATCTGATTGAAACCTATTGAATGTTGAAAGGCCTAGATAGAGTGGGTGTTTTCTATAATGAGGGAGTCCAGGACCAGAGGGTACAGCCTCAGAATAGAGAGAGGTCCATTTAGAATAGAGATGATGAGGGTTTCCTCTAGTCAAGAGGTGGTGAATCTATGGAATCTGTTGCCACATGCGGCTGTGGAGGTCAGATCATAGGGTGTATTTGAGGCAATGATTGATAGGTCCTTGATTAGTCAGAGCATGAAATGATATGGGGAGAAGACAGGAGAATGTGTTGAGAGGGAAATGGATCAGCCATGATGAAATAACAGAGCAGACTCCATGGGCTGAATGGTTTAATTCTGTTTCTATGTCTTATGACCATGCATTTCTCTAAACTGTATTCCAAGTGCCACTTCTTTGCCCATACTCCAAATCTGTCCAAGTCCTTCTGCAGTCCTTCCCCAATACCACCTGCTCCTCCACTTATCTTTGTATTATCTGTAAATTTGGACACAAAGCTATCAAATTTGTCAATCAGATAATTAACATATCATGTAATAAGTAGACTACATCAACCCTTGCAGAACACCGCTTGTCACTGCAGCCAACTAGAGAAGGCTCCCTTCATTCCCACTCTTTGCCTTTTGCCAGTCAGCTAATTTTCTGTTCACATCAATGTCCTTCATGTACTATCCTGGGTTCTTATCTTGTTAAGCAGCCTCCTGTACGGCACCTTGTCAAAGGCTTTCTGAAACTCCAAATAGGCAACATCCACTGACTGTCCTTTGTCTACACTGCCTGTGATTTATTGAAGACATCGAAAACTTAATTCCTCATTACCTCAGTGGACCTGCACAGCCTTTGCATAACTGAGTTACAGAATTACTCAAAGCTCATGTTTTACAAGCAACACTGAGAACCCAAAGTTCATCCTTAGAATCAGAATCAGATTTGAAGCCACTAATATAAAATGCGAAGTTTATTGTTTTAGCAGCAGCATACACTGTAAAGGCATAAAACTCTACAGATTACAAAGTTAAATAGTGTAAAACAAAAGGAATAACAAGATTGTGTTCATGGACCATTCAGAAATCTGATGGCCGACGGAAGAAGCTGTTAAAGGACCATTGAGTGTGGGTTTTCGGGCTCCTGTACTTCCTCCCTGATGTTAGTAATGAAAAGTGGATATGTCCCAGATGGTGAAGGTACTTAGTGATGGATACTGTCAGCTTGAGGCACCGCCTCTTGAAGGTGTCCTCAGTGGTGTGGAGGGTTGTGTTCCTGATGGAGGTGGCTGAATCTGTAACCCTCAGCAGCCTCTTGTGATCCTGTGCACACCAAGCACCAGACAGAATGCTCTCCACTATAGAAATGTGTAAGAATCACGGTGACACACCATATCTTTCCAAACTCCTAACACAGTAGAGCAACTGGTGTCCCTACTTAGCGATTGCTTCAACTTGCAGGGCCCAGGATGGTTCCTCTAAGATGCTGATGCCCTGAAACTTGAAGCTGCTCGTTTTTCTCAGCAGGGATCCCACAGTGTGAGGGTTGGTACGTGTTCTTCTTACTTCCACTTCTTGAAGTCCACAATCAGCTCCTTTGTTTTGCAAACATTGAATCTGAGATTGTTGTTACAACACCAGTCAACCAGTTATGTGCGCCTCCTTGTCACCATCTGAGATCCACCAACAGCAGTGATGTCATCAGTGAGTGTATAGTTGGTATTTGAGGTGTGCTTAGCCACACAGTCATGAGTGAGCGAAGTACACATCCTTGAGGTGTACCTGTGTTGATGGTCAATGAGGAGGAGATGCTATTACCTCTCAACACTGACTGTAGTCTCTCAATAAGGAAGCTATTGACAGATGTTGTGAAGTTTCTTCACAGAAACCCTTTGTGAACAGCAGAATGTGTGCACCACCTCACAAACCGTCCTAGCCCATCTACCTGGCTGACCTGTAAGAGAGCCTGAGAAATCATAGAACAAGTCATCCTTGTCCTGTTGAGTTGCTTCAGAAGAAGATAATATCACCAATTCAGGTTCGGAGGGGGAAAACGTAGATCCAGTGAAGACAAAATATGTTAAGTATTATGGTGACTTGGGTGCTAGTAAGTAGAAGATCTCCAATCTAAATTCTTTTATAATTTCACAGATATATTTGGTTTATCTTTTTCAATCTTTTTCAGGGATGTTTTTGAATATTTGATATAATTTCAAAGTGTTTTTGCAGGTAACACAACACATTATATATAAATATATACCACATGCCAAAGAATATACTATAGAAAATGGTCTTTTATTGCATTTATCCAAATATGTGCATCTTGCAGTATATGGCATGCTGAATAAGTAAGCAGTCATATTTTAAATGTCTTTGCACTATGGCGGTTCAGACTGTTTATCTCCTCCTGTACTGCAAGTTCTCGTTGTCCCAATCAAAAGAATATCATCGAAGATCAGTATCTTCTAGTAAGGAGGAATGAAATTAGAACCAAAAATAATATTAAAAGCACGTTCTTGCATAGGTCAGGTTCAACTACATGTAATTATTTTAAGTAGCAGAAACTTTTGTTGTCATATAAGTCGGGCAAGGGAAAGTCCTCAGGCACGCATCTGTGCTTAATGTCAATTTGCATTTATTATAAACATATTTGTTCTGCTGGTTAACTTGAGTCTACAGAAACAGGAATGAAGCCTTAATCGTTCATTTTAATTAAATCTGACAGCTAGACGGGAGAGTTGAGGTATTTATGGGGATAATTTCATCTATCAGTCAACTGTTAATTTGACTAAGGTCTGTAATTTTGTTAGGCATCTAACAAAAGTGGGTTTGAAAGGCACATATAGATTTGAAGACTGCATTTAAGAAAATAATAGGTTGCTATATTTGATGGATTATTTTTGATTAATCTGATAATACAATAATTATATTTCAGTAAATGCATTTCAAAACGTGTTAAGTCATATCTTAATAATAAAGAGCAAATGATTAGATGGCCTAGTTAGGAGCTTGTAGGGTACAACTATCAAATCATTCATTATCTTTCAAAATTATAGAGGTGAAATTTTCGTCATGGAAGGATAGAGAATGTGAAGCTCATGAATTGAGGGAGTGTTTGAACTGAATGATACGTTTACGGGGAGGTTGGACAAGCATATGTATGCCTGTGAAACAATCTTTTACTTCTGTCTTATATTCCACTTTCCCCCTTGATTTCCAATCCAGTCTAGATGTGAGCCTGATCACTAGGTTTCTAATTTTGCAACCAATCTCACATTTTTAATAAGAGATGAACAAAATCACAACAAAACATCCTGAAAATGTTCAGCAAGTTAAGCAGCAGTTGAGGAGAGCATCCACAGTGTCTTGCTTTATAACTAAATTCAGTATTGCAAAAATGCAGGAAATAAAAATATGATAAAAATAAACACAATTCTCCCACATAAAACAAACAAACAAAATTGAACCTTGGTCATATGGTTTCTTTGAGTTTGGCATTGCTTTCCAAAAATAATTTCTAATTTTTCACATCTGATTACATTAATGTTGACTTGTATAAATCTAAAAGGAGATCATGTACACTGAAAACCAAAGCAGCATGCACTTAATCTGGGGAGGAAACAACAATAATTGCTTAAAGAAACATATATTTTACATTTGCCACAGACTTAATGGTTCATGCTTTGTCTCTTTGACTAATCTATACAGAGTTTGATTCAGATTGAAATCGTCCTCCGTAATACTGTAGTATTAAATAAAGTTTAACAGATGTCATATGTACACAAAACTTGCAATTACCAAGCTTTCATGACTGACCCTTTATTATCAATATAAACCAGCAAAGTATTGTGATAAACAATTGTATGAATGTAATTCACAGTTGAACCTTTGACTTCTCTGGCTTCAAGACTATACTGAGACACAAGAGACTTAGATGCTGGAATCTGGGGCTAAATACACAATACTGCATGAATCCAGCAGGTCAGACAGGACCTATGTTCAGAAAGAAATTTCCTGATGCAGGATCTTGTCCCAAACATTGACAATTCCCTTTCCCCAAAGATGCTGTTTGACCCAATGAGTTTCTCCAGCAGTTTTGTGTTCAAGACTCTGTGCTTTGCTATCATTTCTGTGAATGTATCTTATTTTAACCAATAAATGCAGATGTGATCATAAATTGAACTTATATAAAAAGGATTGAAAACTTTTGAGAATATTTGGTATATTTCCCCCTTGCAGCACTCTGATTAATAGAATTGCATTGCAAAGCCTGTAATGGTATCAATATTTTATGAAAATGATTGCTTTTGATGACAATTGCTCAAATTCAGGTTCGTTAAACACTTTTCCATTATCCCATGACCCTGGCATACCAACTGTGTGCAAATTTCTGCCACTTAGCGTTGTGTGAAGCAAGGATGATAATAAATTATCCTACAATTTAATGCTGATTTACCATAGTTTGGGGAATGATTGCCAAACACAGAAGAGCATTCCAGCATCAATTAAACAATTTCATGTTTTCGAGCAGAAATTTGCTCAGCTGTAAAGATTTGATTTTGGCAGACAAAAACATTAATTGAACTAATCATTGAGTGAGACAAATAATTAGCATCATTGCATTTTCTGAGTACAAACTGTAAGGGTTGGAAACATTCAATAGAAACAGAGTTAATAGAGTATTTGATGCTTTATGTCTGCAGACAATGCAATAGATTTCCTTTTATTTCTGATTTCCAACTTGTACACTCTTCTGATTTTCTTGATCTGGACTGACCAATCATATGTAGTCTAGACAGTTTTATAGCAGAAGTGGAGCCTCTTCTACTGCTCTTTTTAGAACCAAAATGGGGTTCTCCTCATTTTTCTCCTTAAATATCCTCTTCCTACAATGGAGCATCTGGCATTTTTCCAGGAAAGGCTATTGTCCCCTACCTGTCCCCCTCACTTCTTCCTTCACCCTTCCTCAGAAACTATTTCCTCCACAACATTCCAGGTTTACTCCTCATTCAATATCCACTCCTTTTCACACAGTGCTTTCCTGTACAAGTATTGCAGCTACAAAACTACAACTACAAAAACTACAACTTACAACTACAAAAGCTGTCCTTTTATCTCCTTCCTTCATACAAGCAGGGATCCAAGCACTGTTTCCAACTAAATAGCATTTATTTAGTACTTTTGATTTGGTTTACTGTATTTAATGCTCACACAGTGATCTTTTGTAAATTAAGGATATTATATTTTTCGTATTTCCTTCTGATATATTAAAGTCTCTGCCAGCGCCAGAGCATTCCCATGAATCCCAATCCCCCAATTATTTCTTTGTACTCCATTCTCATCTTCCCATTAACAGCAATCAAA
Organism: Hemitrygon akajei; assembly: GCF_048418815.1. Classification (NCBI taxonomy): domain Eukaryota; kingdom Metazoa; phylum Chordata; class Chondrichthyes; order Myliobatiformes; family Dasyatidae; genus Hemitrygon; species Hemitrygon akajei. The sequence goes on from NC_133127.1 coordinate 144,462,736, forward strand.
ACCAGTAGGGAGAACATCTGGCAGTCACTTAACTTTCCAGCACATCTTTGGAAATCTGGGTGTAAACCAGACAGTTAGGAGAAAATCCATGCAGTCATAGAGAGAACATGCAAACTCCACACAGACAGTGCCAGATGTTGGAACGTAACTACCAGGCAGTCAGCAGTGGAGGTCCAGGTTGAACCTGGATTATTGGAGTTGTGAGACAATTGCCCTGCAAACTGCACCACTCTGCTGCTGCTACTCTGCGATCTCCAATACTGTCATCAACAATCACTTTTGTTCTTTCCAACCCTCATCATGTTTTCCTACAACTTAAAACCTTTCAACTTTTTTCCAATTCTGATGAAAAAATCATTAAACTGAAATATTAATTCTGCGGACTAGTCTAATGGGTATTTATAGCCTTGTCTGTTCTATTCTAGATTTCCATACGTTAGGCAGTATCTATTCTTTTTGTAGTATAACAAATTTAGGTAATTTCTGAAATCTGGTAACTTCAATGATGTAAGAATTTGTTCAGAGCAAGCTCCCATAAACACCAATGTTTCAGTGACAAGATAGTGATGTTGATTGAAGGATAAATTTTAGTCAGGATGCCAGGGATAAATCCATTGCTCAGGTTCACATTACTGCCACGCCATTTTTATATTTACTTGAGGTCATGCTTTAATATCTTTTTGAAATATATGCTAATAATTGGGGTGTTGTGGATACTTTTTATATTCTATTTAGATAGGTATGTGATGGATCTAGCAGGTAAGGGTTAAGGGAAATCCCAAGAAGTTTTATAGCTATATTAAATATAAAAAGGTGGAAAAAGAGAGCTCCCCTTGGAGATCAATGTTTTTTTAAAACAAATTTTCTCCTTAGAGTTTACTGAAAGTAAATCATGGTTGCTCAAGATACAAGGGATGCATGTGTTGGTGTTTTTCAGGATATTCATATAACCTGAAGGGAGGCATTTGGGGCCTTACAGTGCATTAAGGGAGATAAATCCCCAGGGCATGACCGAGTGTAACTTTGGATTTTGTGGGAGGCTGAGAGCCCCTTTGTTTCATCGTTAGCCATTGGTGAATTCATGAAGATTGGAAATTTGCTAATGTTGTTCCATTGTCTACAAAGGGTAGCAAGAACAAGCCAGGGAACTATAGACCAGTCAGCCTGACATCAACAGGGGAAGTTACTGGAGGGAATTTTTAGGGACAGGAAGTACAAGCAATTGGGTAGGCAGAGCTTGGTTAAGAGGAGTCAGCATGTCTTTGTGCATGGGAAGTCATACTTGATGAACCTATTAGAGTTTTTTGAAGAAATAACCAAAGAGGTAGATAAGATTAGGGCAGTAAATTTTGACTATTTGGACTTCAGCAAGTCTTTCAACAAGGTCCTGCATAGTAGGCTGGTTTAGAAGATTGGATCCCATTAGGAGATATTGTTGATAGTGAAGAAAGTTATTGTAGATTACAAGGGGATCTTGATCAAAGTTCAAAGTAAATTTATTATCAAAGAACATTTATGTCAGCGTATACTTGAAATTCATTTTCTTGTGGGCATTCACATAACACTATAGAATTAATGAAAAATCACACATAACAGAGATGGACAAACAACCAATGTGCAAAAGACACCAAACTGTGCAAATACAAAAATAAAGAAAAATGAAATAATAAAAATAATAAATAACTAAGGAATAAATATCAAGAATACAAATTGTGGAGTCTTTAGAAGTGAGTCCATAGGTTGTGGAATCAGTTCATTGTTGGGATGAGTGAAATGATCCCCTGTGGTTCAAGAGCCTGATGGTTGTGCTGTTATAATTCTTCCCGAGCTTGGTGGTATAGGACTTGGAGCTCCTGTGCATCTGTAGAAATTTATCAACATTTTAGATGACGTGCCGAATCTGTGCAAACCTCATAAGAAAGTGGAGGCAATGACGTGCATTCTTTGTAAAGGCACTTGCGTGCTGGATCCAGGACAGATCCTCTGAAATGCTAACAGGAATTTAAAGGTGCTGACTCTTTCCACTTCTCCACCCCTGATCCCCTGATGATGACTGGCTCAGGGACCTCTGGTTTCCTCCTGTAGTGTAACCATGTCTTTGATTTTGCTGACATTGCATGAGAAGTTCTTGTTGTGGCTCTCAGACAGATTTTCAATCTCCCTTCTATATGCTGATTCATTACCACCTTTGATTTGGCCCACAACACTGATGCCATCAGCAAAGTTAATATAACACCCTCACTGGACTCATATGCAAACTTGGCTCTGCTAACAGCCATGGGACTCAGTGGGTGAGAAGGCCACCTTTCATAAACAATATACATACCTCTAGGGTCAATATGATTTGGGGTTCAGCCGAACACGAACCTCGTGATGTTCTGATTAAAGAAACTTCAATTTAAGTAAATGCTGTGTAAATACTGCCCATACACAATTGTCATTTGGCAAGAAATAACAGGTCATACACCACATAAAATTATAAAGAAAATATATTTACAAACTTCAGCTTTATGAAAGAGTCAGTAGGAAAAAGAAAATAAAAATACCGGTAATTAAAAGGTCGGTTAACCCTGTCCAAATTTACGCACAAAATTGGAGCTCATCTTGAAGTTGTCCTTTTTACTCACACGCTGGACCCATGGTATGCATGAAAACATACACCACATTCCAAACTTCCTCCTTGGAGCCATTGATTTGCACGAGACACTTCATACAACAAGGAATGCTCCTTCACACATCATTCATTCCAAAAAGACCACAAACTCCATCGGAAATTTCTCTCTGCCCAGCTCTCTCCAGACCTTTCACTCAATTCCACCACCCTGACTGGTTGACACAACACTCCTAAGCTGAACATCCCAGCCCTTTATCTTTATCTGAAACCAAATATTTTACCAGCAGGACACATTGCTTTTGCAGAAGCTGCTAAAGTGAAATATCTGCAACATAACGGTAGAAATCTTAGCTAGGTCTTTACATTAAATATGGCATTGGAGCTGTACTTACCCTCACAGTGTAAAGTATCAAGTGAGTAGAGCAGGGGGATAAACACACGGCCTTGTAGTGCACCTGTGCTGATGGCGATTGTGGAGATGTTGTCAATCTGAACTGACTGAGGTCTGCAAGTGAGGACATTGAGGATCCAGTTGCACAAGGAGGCATTGAGGCCAAGGTCCTGAAGCTTATTGATTACTTTTGAGGGGATGATAGTGATGACTGCAGAGCTGTAGTCAATAAAGAACATTGTTCAGGGAAGTGGGCCGAGGAATGATGAACATAAGGTGATGACCTTTGGAAAGACAAATCAGCATGGGACTTATACAATGAACAGTAGAGCCCTCAGTAGTGTAATGGAACAGAGGAACTTGGGAACATGTGCATTGTTCATTGAAAGTAGCATCACAGTGACCTTCATCAGTCAAGGCATTGAGATTAGGAACTTGGACATTATGTTGTGGTTGTGAAAGTTGTTGGTGAGGCCACACTTGGAGTACTGTGTGCAGTTTTGGTCCCCCGTTATTGAAAATATGTTATTAAAATTGAACAAGTGTGTTAAAGATTTAAAGAATGTTGTCAGTTCTAGAGGGGTACAGGGAGAGACTGGCCAGGCTGGGTGTTTATTCCTTGGAATGGTGGAGAATGAGGGGTGAGTTCACAGAAAAGTTTAAAAATATGGTAAGGCATAGATAAGGTAGACAGTAACAATCTTTTCCCCAGGGTAGGGGACTTCATATCTAGGGTGAAAGGGGAAAGATTTAAAATGAACTTGAGGGGCAACTTTTTTTTTGTAATTAATTTTTTTATTGAAGTTCATAATCAAACAAACATTTCCATAAGATGTATTTTAGGCATTGTACATATATATCATATAATCATATATATCACAAATCTCCACAAAGTGTTTATCTAAGGTATACACTTATAGAAAAGAGTGGAAAGAAAAAAGCAAGCAAAAGGAAAGAACTATGTACAAGTAGGGAGTGATCTTTTTTTTTATAACAGATTCATTGATTTGTGAGAATAAAATCAGGCCTATGAGGAATTATGTAGTTAAACCATTTTTCCCAGTATGAATCAAATTGTTCCAGCTTATGATTAACAGATGCTGTTATTTTCTCCATTTTGTAAATGTCCATTGTGATTTCCATCCATGTATTTAAAGTTGGGCTCTCCTGTGATAACCATTTCCCAGTAAGAGTCTTTTTACCAGCCACCAACAGTATATTCATTAAATATTTATCTCTTTTCAACCATTCTTGAGGTATATATCCAAAATATATGGTCTTACTCTCTAAGGGTATTTCACATTTAAAGATGTCTTGGAGGGCATTGTGTATCCCCCTCCAATAGTTTTTGATAACAGGGCAATCCCAAAAAATATTATAATGATTTGCATTTTGATTTCCACAATTTCTCCAGCAAACAGGGAGGTTACTATCATAATGGGATTTCTGAGAGGGTGTAATAAAATATCTTATCAAGTTTTTCCATCCAAACTCCCTCCACTTCTGTGAACTGGTACACTTCCATTGATACCTCCATATTGTTCTCCATTCTTCCTCAGATATAATTATCCCTCCTTCCTTCTCCCATTTTGTTTTAATGTATGAAGTCGAATGTGTTTTAAGATTTGACAACCCCTTATACATGCTTGAAATAATTCTACTACCATTATTTGAATTATATGCTTTTCTAAAGAGCTCTATCAAGCATGTACTTGCCTTGGTTACATTTTTAAGCGTCTTATTAACATATTGTCACATCTGTAAATACTGATAAAAATCTTGTTTTTCTAATGTGTTACTTTTTAAGCATTTCAAAACTGAACAGTGTTCCTTCTTTCATTATGTTGCAAAGAACTGTTATTCCTTTAGCTGTCCAGTCTTTAAATCTAGCATCCAATTTATTTGGTGTAAAATCCGAGTCATATGCACACCATTTAAGAATTGCAATGTCTCCCTCTAGATTATGTTCTTTTATAGTAGTTTTCCATATTTTAAGAGTCAATTTCACCCATGGGTTATCAATAGTATTTATGTACCTTTGCAGGTTGTTATCAGCCAAAATTGCATGTATGGGGATGGGAAGTACCCGCTCCTCAATGTTTTTCCATTGAGCGTCATATGATGGGTTGCACCAACTTATCACAGCTCTCAACTGTGCTGCAAAATAATAATCTCTAAGAGAAGGTAGGCCCCATCCCCCCCCCTTTTCCTTTGCTAATTGCAAAGTTTTGAGACGAACTCTAGGCCTTTTACCCTGCCAAATATACCTTGATAGCATCTTGTTCCATTCATTGAATTGATTTTGATTAATCTCTATTGATAGAGTCTGAAAGAGATATAACAGTCTGGACAGTATATTCATTTTAATAGACTCAATCCTTGAACTGAGACTGAAAAAAGGAATCAGGTTCCATCTTACCACATCTTCCTTAATTTTTTATATAAAGGCTGATAATTACATTCTGATAATCTTGCCAAATCTTTTGGCATAATGATGCCCAAATATTTGAAAGACTCTGTGTGCCATGCCCAGGTGTATCTACTTTCAATTTCTCTTGGTGGGCTTAGTAATATGAAAGTAATTGGGTTTTATATATGTTGATCTTGTATCCTGATAATTGACCATATTGTTCAAAGGATTGCATCAATTTAGATAAAGAGTATGTTGGTTGCCCTAGATAGATCAAAATGTCATCCGCATAACAAGCCATTTTATGCTCTGTCCCTTTAATAGTAATTCCCCTGATATCTTCATTTTGTCTGATGTATTGAGCTAATGGTTCCAAATATAATGCGAAGAGTAGTGGTGACCATGCCTAACCCTGTCTCGTGCCCCTTTCTAGGGTAAGACTATTTGATAAATATCCATTGATTTTAATCCTAGCAGTAGGATTGTCATATAGTGTCTGTATAGTTTTAATAATTGTCTTGGAAAGCAAATCTATGTAAAACTCTGTAAAGAAAATTACAATTAACCGAATCAAATGCTTTTTCAGCGTCCACGCTTATCACTATTGCTTCGATTTTATTTTTTTGTATATGATCCATAATGTGAATTGTCCTTCATATATTGTCTTGTGTCTGGCGTTGTCGTATTAAACCTGTCTGATCGTTACGTATCAGTATGGGTAGAAACTCCTCTAATCGTTTGGCCATGATGGAGGTAAATAATCTATAATCTACATTAAGAACGGATATTGGTCTAATTGACCCCCGTTCCATTTTATCCTTGCCTTCTTTCGGTATAGCTGAGATTATCACTTCCTTCCAACTGGGTGGTATTTGTGCCTTTTTTAGAGCCCAGTTCAGTGTGGGGAGTAAAACAGGAAATAACTCATTTTTAAATTCTTTGTACCACTCTGTCATATACCCATCTGATCCTGGTGACTTGCTTAATTTAAGCCTACTAATTGCAGCTTTTAATTCAACTTCAGTTATGTCAGCAGTCATCGTTCTATTTTATTCTTTCCTTAAAGTGGGTGACTCTAGAGAATTCAAGAAGGTGTCAATTTGGGTTATGCTTTCCCCCTGGAACTTTGGAATATGGAGTTTCGTAAAACACTTCAAAAGCTTCTTGAATTTCACTTAGCTTATTTTTTATCATTTTCATTCTTGGGTCTCTAATTCTATGAATTGTATTTTCTGCTATCTTTTTTTCAGTTTCCACGCCAGTATTTTCATAGATTTCGATCCACTTTCATAATGTCTCTGTTTCAGAAACATTAAGTTTTTCCTGATATCTTGCGTAGCCAAACTATTTATTTCATTCCTAATTCTTTTAATTTCCCCTAATGTATCCTGTGCCAAATTCAATTTGTGTTTTTCTCTAGTTCCTTCAGCCTATTTTGTAATTCCTCTAATGTTTTATTCCTTATTTTTTTCTTACATGAAGATATCACTATAATTTTCCCTCTTAAGACCGCCTTCAGAGTATCCCATAAAATGGGAGGTGAAACCTCTCCATTATCATTAAATTCTAAGCAGAGACCAATTTCTTTTTTAATTTGTTCCTTAAAGTACGGATCATTGAGTAGACTTGAATTTAGTTTCCAAATAGTATTCTTTGATTGTAGGTCAAAATCAACAGATAAATATATAGGTGCATGGTCACTTACATCTATTGTCCCAATTCCACAGGTGTTTATTTTGTCTTTGTCTTTTCCAAATGTTATGAAATGGTCTATTCTTGTATATACAGAATGGGGAGCAGAATAATGAGTGTAATCCCTTCTGTTGGGGAAAAATGTCCCTCCATATATCAATTAAACCAACATCCTCAAACAGTGTATTAACTTTCTTATGTAAAGATTTTGTTTCATAAGTTTTTCTATTGGAAGAGTCTAAGTTTGGTTGTAATTGTAAATTTAAGTCTCCCCCACATATCAGGAGACCTTCTGTTTCCGTTACCATAATATCAGTAATTTTCTGAAAGAAACCAGTATCACTTCCCTGGGGTGCGTATGTATTCAATAGAGTAACTAAATTGCCGTCTGTATTCTCCCTTACCAGAATATATCTGCCCTCTTTATCTCCCATTTCGAATACTTTTTCAAAATTTAGCTTACTTGAGATAAGAATAGCAACTCCTCTCCTATGTCCTGATTTATATGAGGAGAAAAACAAATTAGTGAAGCCCAAACACAAGGAAATCTGCAGATGCTGGAAATTCAAACAACACACACAAAATGCTGGTGGAACACAGCAGGCCAGGCAGCATCTATAAGGAGAAGCACTGTCAACGTTTCGGGCCGAGACCCTTCCCGACAGTGCTTCTCCTTATAGATGCTGCCTGGCCTGCTGTGTTCCACCAGCATTTTGTGTGTGTTGTTAGTGAAGCCCATTCTCTTTAGTTTTTTATGCTCATTATCACTTAAATGAGTTTCCTGTAAATATACTACATGGGCTTGTTCTTTTTTCATTTTGGATAAAATTCTCTTATATTTGATTGGATTTAATAGCCCATTGACATTAAAAGAAATGAATTTTACCTTGTCCTTAGCCATCTGTATTTATCTGTCAATGTATCATTGAAATTAGAATAAAACTTAATCGATCTACTCCCTGAACAAATAAGAACCAAGAAACGCAAATAATAACACAAATGGCAACGAACGTGTGATTCCGAGGCTGAGGTCTCTAGTAGATGACCTTGTGTTGAGCTAGAGGAAATGTCCAGCTGTGGGGGATAACCCCTCCTACTTGTGAGTTGAGAGCCCCCATTGCATTATTCATAAAAGTCAGTGAACAAATCCGTTACACAGAAAAGATTTCCCTGTGTACTCCTATATATACACAACCCCCCCCCCACACACACATATATATATATATATATACACACACACACAAATACATATATATGTGCGTGTGTGTGCATATACACACACATATATTACATACATACACATATGTGCACACATATATATATACTCATTTTGGTGGGGAAAAAGGAGTAAGTGAGCGAATAAAGAATAACAACTAAGTAATATAAAATCCACATTATAGTAAGTATTTCTCGAGATAGGTATATCACCGTCTACTTTTGCTTCCGTTTAGCTTCTCAACATTTTTAAAGTTAGCCAAACCTTATGGCTCTTCTGAAGGGGGTGAGGACTGTCTTTGGGAAACTCCTGGTCTCTTCCTGATATATTATTCTCAGCCTCCTCCCGTCTCCAGCCTTCTCGATTCTCGCACTATTTCCCAAGTGGAGTGGGATAATTCCTCTGCCAGGCTTTCCCTCGGTTTGGTCACACTGATGGGCAACCCTCTGGCCTTCATGTCTGTAGTTGTCTCTTCCACTGTCTGGAACAACCGCATCCCGTCGTCATAAAACACTCGAAGTTTAGCAGGGACGGAGTTTGAAATCTAATCTTTTTTTGCTTTAGTACTCGCTTTACTTCAGAGCATTCTTTGCGTTTCTGCAGGACCGTGGGGGGGGGATAATCTTGGTCGAAATATATTAATTTATCGTCTAAAAACACTCTCTTTTTACCCCAGGCCCTTCGTAGAATCTCCGCCTTGGTGCTGTACCGAAGTAATTTAATTATCATTGAGCGTGGCTTATCTTGGGTAGACTTCGGGACTAACACGTGGTGGGCTCTTTCGACTTCCAGCTTCATAGCCGAGGGAAGATCCAATGCATCCCGCAGTAACTTTCCGACGAACTCTGTCATAGACAAGCCCTCCGCTCCTTCGGGAACGTTATAGATTCTGATATTTTTCCGCCGTGATCTTCCCTCCAGGTCAAGCTGTTTACCTTCTTGGTGATTTAATATTTTTATTGTCTTACTCTGTATCCGTTCCACATTTTGAACGTGATCTTCCACCTTCTCAATTCGAGTCTCTGCCACTGCTATTTTTTGATTGACGTTGGCAAGCTCTGACTTAATATCATGGAGCTGCTGCTTTATTTCTTTCTGAAACTCCCTTATCTCTTTTAGAATTTCGATCATATTCGCCGCTTCGCCTGAACAAGGCCCAGCGTCCATCTCGCTAGCATGCAGTCGGGTAGGAGAGCCGCTCGCTGCACTCCTCTCGGTCATAGGCTCCACAGTGTCGCTTTTTTATTTCCATTCTTTTTCCCCATTCTTGCCCCACTTTTCAGTTCAAATATTTTTTGAAAAATACTATATTTGATGGGTTAATGGGGCTTAAGACACGTTTTTCCGGAGGAACTAGTGACTTCAGCTGCCATTCTCGACGATGATGTCACCAGACGAGGGGCAACTTTTTTATGCAGAGATGGTGAGTATATGGAACAAGCTGTCAGAGGATGTTGTTGAGGTAGATACAGTAGTATCATTTAAGAAGCACTTGGATAGGCATATAGAGGGGGCCTGCTTGGTGTGATATGGAACAAAAGCAGGAAATTGCTCCTAGCTGGGTGGTTGCTGTGTCACCATGAATATGTTGGACCAAAGGGCCATCTATCTGGCCCGTTTTGCTCTATGACTCTATGACTAGGTATGTAGGGATATTTTAATTCTCACCTCAATGCTGCCATTCAATTCCTTCATCCCTATCTCCCACCCAAGTGATAGGAAACTGGGTTGTTAGGAATTAGAACAATAGTGTAGGGTTATGTAATGGGTGAAAACGTGCATACAGTGGTACTAGAAGTTTGCAAACAATGCAGAATTTTCTCTATCACTGTATAAGTATGACCTAAAATTGATCAGATCTTCACGTAAGTCCTAAAACTAGATAAAGAGAACCCAATTAAACAAAAAAACACAATAGACAGTAAGTGCAGGAGTAGGCCATTCGGCCCTTCTAGCCAGCACCGCCATTCACTGTGATCATGGCTGATCATACACAATCAGTACCCCGTTCCTGCCCTCTCCCCATATCCCTTGACCCCGCTATCTGTAAGAGCTCTATCTAACTCTCTCTTGAATGCATCCAGAGACTTGGCCTCCACTGCCTTCTGGGGCAGAGCATTCCACATATCCACCACTCTCTGGGTGAAAAAGTTTTTCCGCATCTCTGTTCTAAATGGCCTACCCCTTATTCTTAAACTGTGGCCTCTAGTTCTGGACTCACCCATCAGCGGGAACATGCTTCCTGCCTCCAGCATGTCCAATCCCTTAATAATCTTATATGTTTCAATCAGATCCCCTCTCATCCTTCTAAATTCCAGTGTATACAAGCCCAGTCGCTCCAATCTTTCAACATATGACAGTCCCACCATTCCGGGAATTAACCTTGTGAACCTACGCTGCACTCCCTCAATAGCAAGAATGTCCTTCCTCAAATTTGGAGACCAAAACTGCACACAATACTCCAGGTGGGTTCTCACCAGGGCCCTGTACAGCTGCAGAAGGACCTCCTTACTCCTATACTCAATTCCTCTTGTTATAAAGGCCAGCATGCCATTAGCTTTCTTCACTGCCTGCTGTACCTGCATGCTTGCTTTCATTGACTGATGTGCAAGAACACCTAGATCTTGTTGTACTACACCTAGATCTCGTTGTACTAAACCTAGCTCTCAATGTACTACACCTAGATCTCGTTGTATTCATTGAACATTATACATGTTCATTTATTTATTGAGAAGTATGATCTGATATTGCATGTATTTGTTGGAAAAAGATTGTGAACCTCTGGGGTATTGCCATCTACAAAAGTTTTTGGGAGTCAGGTGTTTTTGTCAATGAGATGAGATTGGTGATGTTGATTGTAGAAGTGCCCTGCCCTCTAAAAAAGACACCCAAAGTCAGGTTACTCACAGAGCTTGCTCTTAAGAAAGATCTGTTTATGGGCACTACGCCTTAATCAAAACAATTTTCAGAGCACCTTAGAAGAAGAATTGTAGAGATGCATGAAAAAGCAAAAAGCTACAAAAGCATTTCTAAAGACCTGAGTGTTCATCAGTCCACAGTAGGAGAAAACTCAGTACAGTTGCTACTCTCCCTAGGCATGGGCATCCTGTAAAGATTACACCAGGAGCACAACGCACAATACTGAACGAGGTGAAAAAGGACCCAAGCAAAAGATTTACAGAAATCTCTAGAACAATCTCTAGAACAGTCTCTGTTCTTGAGCCCACTATAAGAAAAACACTGAACAAGAATGGTGTTCATGAAGGACACCACAGGGGAAACAACTGCTCTCCGAAATAAAATTGCTGCACATTTTAAACAGCCTAAACAGCTTGCAGTCATTGAGGGAACAATGAATTCAAAATTGTATCAAGACATTTTATAGGAGAATGTTAGGGTAGCAGACTGACACCTGAAGCTTAATAGAAGTTGGATAATGCAACAAGACAATGATCTGAAAGACAAGAGTAAATCAACAGAATGGTTTATAAAGAAGAAAATTTGTGTTTTGGAATGGCCGAGTCAAAGTCCTGACCTTAATCCTATAGAAATGTTATGGAAGGGCCTGAAGCAAGCAGTTCATGCAAGGAAGCCCACCAACAAACAAAGCCTAAAATTCTATCAGAAATATTTCGTTAAAGCTATTGCTGTACAAGGGGGTTACACCATTTACTGAAAGCAAAGGTTCACATACTTATTACAACAAATACATGTAATATTGGATCATTGTATCAATAAATAAATGAACAAGGACAATTTTTGTGTTATTTATTTAATTGGGTTCTCTTTATCTAGTTTTAGGACTTGCGTGAAGATCAGATCACATTTTAGGTCATATTTATGCAGGAATAGAGAAAATTCAACAGGCATCACTGTAATTCACAACCACCAACATTGACTTGGAGTTCACTTTAGGAGGCTGTTCTGACTTGATGATGTAATTACGTGAGATTTTTCACCACACTTTACATTTTGTGTTTGGAGGACAATAAAGGAGTAGTCTCCTTTAAACTTAAAATGCCTCTTCCGTTTTATTTACAAAAACTTACAATGATTTTTCATGCCACATGCTGGGTTATAAAAGGTCTCCAAGTTAAGAATGTTCACACAGCATATTGTTGTGTAATGCTGGCATAATAAAACATCTTAACAGCTCTTTGCTGCAAGTGTGATGTGGTATCACAGTTGGATATCACACATTCCTCCAACAGTTATTCAAATTGCTTTCCAAGTGCACACGCCCAGGTTTTACTGGGCAACTCAAACTTAATGTCATCACAGACTATCAGTCATGTGCTTTGTGAAATGGGGAAAATTATAAACAGCGTATACACAAGGAAACTGAACGTTTCAAACATTATGCAAAGTGAATGCTGTTATATTTGAATCTTGCATATGTTTGTTAAAATTATATTCCAATAATTAAGGACAGCTGTGAGTGAGATTTGAACGGTGGGTCAGATATAATAAGAGATTCCAGGAATAATGGGTCAAACTGTGATGGTACTGGGTTTACAGACCATGAGATTCTAAACTCAAATGAAGACCTTAAGCCCTATCAGATGTAAATAGCCACAAGTACTCTCACTAAAAGGAGATACTACTGTAACTATCAAACCTTCAATAACTAGTTTAATTTCTTGTTTATTCTCCATGGAAAGTTTAGCTACCAATATCCACTATTCAAGTGGTAGGTCCCCTCTCCCTATCAAGGAGAGGATACTAACATCCTACAAAGTTTATTTTCAGTGATATGCACTTACATCTAACCAACACTCTTAAAACTCATTCAAACTGACAGAGGATTTCTATCTTAAACATTTCCCAATTACAAACCTTTTCTAAAACACAAAGTATTAAGGGGAATGGATTTCCAAAACACAGGTACAATTCCAATAAACTAAAAAGACATACCCACAGGTTGTAGACGAATAAGACTTCCATCACAGAAATCAAGGCAAGAAGAATGGATTCTAGTTCACCCACGTTTCTTTCATGTTTCTTGATGTTCCTTACCCATTCTTAATAAGCCTAAACTACTCTCTACATTTATGCTGTTTCTTTACCACTTGGGTGATTTTACATGTACTGTATATGATATTTCTTGAGATATCCTTTTAACACAAAAGGTCTGAAAGCATCTTGGATACATAGTTCCCAGCTTAATGTTCATAGTTTCCAATCAATTCTCTAAAGCTAATTTCTCTGAGTATATAAAACTCCCATCATTAAGGGATCATTTATTTGATATACTAAATATTATTGTTCATCTGGTTTGCAAGATTCCTTGAACTAAGATAACTTGCCTGTTTGACTGTTTTGAAATAGAAGAACCCCAAACAACAGAAGATTTGCAGGTATTTGAAATCCAAGCAACACACACAAAATGTTAGAGGGACTCAGTTGGACAGGTAGCATCTATGGAAAAGAGTTAACAGTTCACATTTTGGGCTGAGACCCTTCATCAGAACTCATTAAACAATGCTTTGTCTTATACTGTATCATGAGCAGTAATAAAGCAATAAAGCAGATGTAGTGAGCTAGAATCTTACTTCTCACAGAGCATCAGCAAAGCTGCTTTATAGTAAATACTTTGTTTTAATTTCAAACTGATTACTATTTTCCATTTACATTTTAAGAACTGAGGACTGACTCCCATTTATGATTAGAAACTAAACAAAGTGCAGTTGAAAGTTTACTTACAGCTGCTTGTATTCTTGCATGTAGTAGCTGCAGTATTTAGAAAGCAAGCTTGGCAAAAACCCAAGGAGTGAATATCCATTACATAACTTAGGCATTATATGAAATTATGTTAAATATTTGAACAGGATGAAAGAAAATGCAATACAGGATTTCAAAGTACAAAGTAATTTTATTATCAATGCAGGTATACATCACAATATACTACCTGAGATTCATTTTCTTGCAGGCATTCACAGTAGAACAAAGAAATATAATAGAGAATGAAAAACTACACATGCATAAAGAATGACAGACAACCAATGTGTAAAAGAAGATAAAATGTGCAAATGCATAAATAAATAAACAAACAAATAAATAAATGATACTGAGAACATGAGTTGCAGAGTCCTTGAAAGTGAGTCCATTATATGGAACCAGTTCAGACTTGAGTTGATTTGTCAGTTACAGATTCCTAAATGAGGACCAATAAACTCAAAAGGCAACATTTGAGCTTATTCAGAAAATACAAGTGCTAGCTGTTCACATTTTAATCTTAGAGGCCAAACACTTCCATTTCCCTAAGTCAGGAAATTAAACACATTTCCCTTCTGTGTGCCATCAAAAACCACAATCACTCAGAGTGTCAATTTTATCTAGGAATTCAAGTTCATGTCCATATGCCCAGCAAGATTGGACCTTAATCTTGCTGGGCATATGGACATGAACTTGAATTCCTAGATAAGAGTTAAAGAGAGAAAATAAAATTATTAAAAATTAAAAATTAGGGATGGGGTAAGAAGGGGAGGAGGGGCATTAACGTAAGTTAGAGAAATCAATGTTCTTGCCGTCAGGTTGGAGGCTACCCAGACGGAATATAAGGTGTTGTTCCACCAATCTGAGTGTGGCTTCATCTCGACAGTAGAGGAGGCCATGGATTGACATATCGGAATGGGAATGGGATGTGGAATTAAAATGTGTGACCACTGGGAGATCCTGCTTCCTCTGGTGGACAGAACGTAGGTGTTCAGCGAAACAGTCTCCCAGTCTTTTTAATTTTCAATTTTTAATAATTTTTTTTCTCTCTTTCCCTCTCACAATAACTCCTTGCCTGTTCTCCATCTTCCTCTGGTGTTCCCCTCCCCCTTTCTTTCTTCCAAGGCCTTCTGTCCTATGATACTCCCTCTTCTCCAGCCTTGTATCCCTATTGCCAATCAACTTCCCAGCTCTTAGCTTCATCCCTGTCCCTCCTGTCTTCTCCAATCATTTCCGGTCTCCCCTCCCCCTCCCACTTTCAAATCTCTTACTATCTCTTTTTTCCATTAGTCCTAATGAAGGGTCTCAGCCCGAAACGTTGACTGTACTTCTTCCTATAGATGCTGCCTGGCCTGTTGTGTTCCACCAGCATTTTGTGTGTGTTGCTTGAATTTCCAGCATCTGCAGATTTTCTCGCGTTTGTGTTTTTGAGATGTCAGCTCATTTATAGCATAGGGAAATTGTAGCAGCCAATTTGTATGTAGATTTCCAAAGTTCAATGTTCAAAGTAAAATTATTATTTAAGTATGCATACGAGGAGTGATTGATACATTCGTGGCCTAAGGTAGGAGTCAATTTTAGAAAACCTAGCACATTTATTTTCCCTACCTTTACACACTTAGTCCAGCAGTCATGGAGCGTATGGATCCATTCTTTGTAGAAGTCAGCGTCTTGGACCTCCAGAAGTGGTCCACAGCAGGGGTGATTGATAAGTTTGTAGCCTAATGTAGAAGGAGGTGCGTTATCTTCAAACTTCCTGCATTTTCACTCAAAGAGTTGAACTGCATGTGTATGTAACGAAAGCTGTATAACTCATCTCCTTCGACCTTAGGCCACAAACTTATCAATCACCCCTGCTATGGACCACTTCTACAAAGAAGGGATCCGTATGCTCCACAACCGCTGGACTAAGTGTGTAAATGTAGGAGGGGACTATGTTAAAAAATAAATGTGCTAGGTTTTCTAAAATTGACTCCTTCTACCTTAGGCCATGAACTTATCAATCATCCCTTGTATATTACTGTACACTACTTATTTACAAGCATTTACAGGGGAAATTGCAATGGAATTTTATGAAAAAACTATACATAAACAGACAAAGACTGACAAGCAACCAATGTTCAAATGAAAACAAGCTGTGCAAATAAAATTAATACTGAGAACATAGTAGAGACCTTAAAAGTGATTATGTAGGTTGGAGAATCTGTTCAGAGTAGTGGTGAATGAAATCGTCCATGTGGATTCAGAAGACTGATGGTTGTGGGGTAATAACTGTGCTTGAATGTGTTAGCGTGGGACCTAAGGCTTCTGCACCTCCTGCCTGCTGATAGTAGTGAGAAGACGGCATGGCCTTAATAATGGGAGTCTTTGATGATGGCAGCGCTCCAAGTAAATGTGCTCAATGGTGGGGATAGCTTTGCCTGTAACGGATGGGGCTGTATCTACCACTGTCTGCAGCTCTCTCCATTCCTGTGCATCAGTGTTTCCATACTAGGCTGTAATGCAACCAGTGAAGGTACTCTCCACTGTGCATCTGTAGAAGTTTGTCAAAGTTTTTGATGACATGCCAAATCTATGAAAACTGTTAAGAAAGTAGAAGTGCTGTTGTACCTTCTTTGTAATGGCACTAATGCCCAGGACAGATTCTTTGATACGTCAATGCCAGGAATTCAAAGCTGCTGATCCTCTCCACCTCCATTCTCCTTATGACAATTGGCTCATGGACCTTCAGCTTCATCCTCCTGTAGTCGATAATCAGCTCTTTGGTTTTGCTGACACTGAGTGAGAGGTTGCTGCTGTGCCACCACTCAACCAGATTTTCAGTCTCCATCCTGTATGTCGATTGATCACAACCTTTGATTTGGCCAACAGTAGTTATTCTGTAAATAACTATGAGATAATCTGCTTTAGTTACTTTAATTGAGTAATAAATATTACCTGGAGCACATGGAAAGTTATTGTATTACCAGTAGTGTAAAGGATTCTTCATGCCCACACATAAAGGGAGAGGGATTTTCACTTAAACTACATCTCAGATGAAAATATATCTCACAGTGGTATACGAGAATGCCAGCTTAGTTTATATTTTCAGATCTCTGAAGCATGGCTGGAAACAATTTCTGATTCAGAGACAAGACTACTGCCACAGACCCAAGGCTGAAATTTGAAGGATATTACTCTATTTTTTCATGCTTTATTTTGCCCAAATTTTGTTCACACATCCAAATAATTTAATACAGGCCCTGTCACCAAAAAACTTTCTACTCTTCTTGATATCTGCAAAACCTGAAATAAAATGTCAGCTTCTCACCAAGCCTCCAGCGATCTACAGTGGTGATCTTCAGCACAGATTAATGAGCTTTTGGAGGTGAGTATCAGGCATTAGCCTGCAGAAGGAAACTGTGGAGTCCTGGGAAATAAATCTCACCATGTTCTCCTGCAAATATAATTGAGTGCAGTGCTTCTGAACCTTTTTGTTCACATTACCCTGCATAAACCCTGGAAGTATTTTGCAACCTTGAGAAGATGCTCATTGTAGATCCAAAAAATATTAAATTATTCTGCAAGAATCTTTGCAACTCTATTTTTAATCTTTGTGACACCTAGTTGGGTTCTGCTTAAACTGGGAAATATGGAGAGGCTGAGCATCAATATGTGCAGCCCTTACTAACTAGCCTAAACATTGAAAGAGGAATCTGTAACCAATGCCTATAGAGAACAGTCTGACTGCCTGAGTCAATAGCTTTAAGGAATTTGGTTACTCAATGTCTTCTATGGTTTATAGAATCATAGAGTAATACAGCCCTACCCTCTCCACGTGCCACTTCATACCATCTCTTTGGCTCTCACTCACAGCTATTTTGAGAAAAACTTAGACATTTTGATACCTCAATAAGCAAATGGGAAATCTAACCGAGTCATTTATGACATTAGGCTTCAATATTTCACATCTCGCTCTATTGAATTGTGACTTTGACTTTCATTTAGAAGTGAAATCTCTGTAGTGGCTGATGAAATCTAATCTGTGGATTTTATAGAAGCCCATTTCTGATTTTGCTGAGTAGAGATTGTATTGCAAGTGAGTGTGCAATATTGTTCAATTCTTGTTCTACCAAATTGGAGCAGTGCTGCTAATACATGCTCAACACAGTTATCAACTAGCTAGTTTATAATTTCTCTTCATTTGCTCCTATTTCAATAACTATCAAAAGACCACAGACCATAAGACAGAGGAGCAGAATTAGGACAGTCAGCCCTTTGAATCTGCTCCACCATTATGGCTAATTTATTATCCCACTCAACCTCATTCTCTTGTCTTCTCCCCATAACTCTTGACTCCCTGATTAATCAAGAGCCTATCCACCTCCACAGCCATCTGGTGCTATGACTGATACAGATTCACACAAATTCCTCCTCATCTCTATTCTAAATGGACGTCCCTCTATTCTGATGTTGTACCCTCTGGATCTAGACTCACCCACTATAGGAAACATCCTCTGCACATCCATTCAATCTATGCTTTTCAATATTCAATAGCTTTCAATGTCTCTTATTCATCTAAACTCCAGCAAGTACAGGCCCAAAACCTTCAAATGCTCAACATATGTTAATCCTTTCATTCCTGGAATCATTCTTGTTAACCTCCTTTGGACCATCTCCAATAGATAAGGGGCCCAAAAGTGTTCACAATACTCTAAGTGTGGTCTAACCAATGTCTTATAAAAACCTCAACATAACATCCTTTCTCTTAGATTCTAGTCCTCTTGAAATGAATGCTAACACTGCATTAACTTCCTTAACACTAACTCAACCTGCAAGTTATCCTTCTGTATCTGTTATGTTTTGTAACTCCAAAACATTAAACTAATTCAAAGTAAAACAAGAGCTGAGAGATGTGAGTTTCAAGTTTATTTCTTATTTTAAGCAAGGTGCGCACATATCACATGGTAGTGTTATGATGTATGCAATTCACTTGTTTCTTATAGATATATATATAATATATATATGAAAAAAATTGTAATTACTTATTTAAACAACAAAGGATGCTTAATTAAACAATATAATTACAAGATTACTTGGATACTATTGAGATATTAAATACACAACACTCCTCCCTGCTTAACTATAAACTCTAAATCAATAGAGAATGCATCTCAACTATATACACAGTTAATTATACGATACAACTACTGTCTTCTCCATGGATTGTCACCTTGTCATGGTGGAGAAGCTTGTGTGTGGTCCTGAGATCCCGAGAGCTATGCCGTCTGGAACTATGCTCCTGGTAGGATCACCCAAGGCGGTAAGGTCGAGGGTAAGGTCACTGGCAAAGAACAATCCAACCAAGACCTCACCGGTGGAACAGGTGGACAAAGTTACTTCAAACTCAATGGCTGTGAAGGCGGATGAAGGCTGCAACAAATCCATCAGCTCCAATCATCGTGGTTTCCATGCCATTGGAATCAGTTGGTTGATTTGTGAAGTATTGGAGTGCAACATCAAGTACATGTTAAACAAATACACGCACAGGCGTCTTCGCTCTGTGATAGATCAACGGAACGTAGACTATAATCCTTGACCTCGAGGGATAGCCACAACAACTACTGTATACAGCCACAGCATAGCAAATTTAAAATTGTCCCTTTCAGGACTAATTGCTGTGGAGTCTTTCTTACTCTTGTGATATAATGTATTTCCTAACCAATGGGATCACTCTACTTGGCAGGTGAGACTTGTGGCTGTGAAACAACCTCAGGTTCTGGGGCCTCTTCCATGGTAGTTGCAGGAGTTGAGTCTGAGACTACAGGATGCGGTTTTGACAGCTGTAGACACGTTTCTTCTCCCTTTTCTTCTTACTGGGAAGTGCATCTTGATCTTGAGAAGGTGCATTGAGTTTGCTGAAGTATTCTCTTATTAATCCTTCTACTGCTCCTTTTACGATTTAATCTCTTCTCTTGGTTTTCTCATCCACAGTATCATCTGATGAATTTTCTGTTTTTTTAGTCTCCATTGACTTCTTTATGGCCTTCCATTCATTTAGCTGAGCTTTGGTCTTTGCACCCACTTTTACAAGCAGTTTTTTCTCTCCCACTTGAAGTTCGTGCAATAACCTTAACGAACACAAAGTAGATTCTGCTTCTTTGTATTCACAAAAGCTGAATACTTTCAACTTATCTGAAGCTCCTTGAGCTCTCTTCCAGCTTAAAACCAAGCCACATTTCGTAAGTAACTGCCTGATAAACATATCAGAAGTTTTCTCAGATATGTTGCTTACAAAAAGTGTTGTAATCAGACCACTGCTTTTGTCACTTTGACGATCCCTCTGAGCAGCATTGTCCTTACTTAGTCCAATATGCTTTCAAACCAGAGGCACAGAGGTTGGCATCAACACCTGTTTGCCTTCTGATGGGCAACACCTGTTGGGCATTGGCTCATGGTGTATGGCATGGAGACAATTGTGGCATCATCCAGTACCTTTCTTAATTCGCTTTCATTTGGCTCAATTGCAGGGGATGAAGCACATAAAAGATGGATGGATCTTCAATCGATTTGTAGATGTTTTAGCAAATCATACACCCATAATGCTGGCCCTCTGTTTTTAGCACGTACAAGTCCAATGTGGCTTGTTAGTTGTTGTATTTCACTGTTATAAATGTCATTCCTGCAGGAATTATCTTTTCGCCCGTATAAATTCTTGGTTGAATATCTGCAGGCTTCAGTTTAATGTCTTTGAAATGCCACTAAACTCACTTTATGGAATCATTGAAACAGGCTAGCCAGTATCCAATTCCATTTTAATTAATTTACCATTTACTTCTGGTGTAAGCCATATTTATTGTCTATTGTTAGTTTTCATAATTTACATGGTCCTGTGTCACTCTCATCATTATCAGATTTTTCATCAACAACATGCAAATTAGTGCTCTCGTTGAAACTGCAACTTGAATGTTTGTCTTTTTCTCTTTCCTGTGTAGTCCATTTATTTTTGTCCGACAACATGCTCTTTGTGCAAGTCCTACTTTGTTGTATTTTCTGCAAGTTTCACCTTTAAACCTGCCATGGTCTGGAGTTTGCAAACCCCTGCCACAATTAATACAGTTTGTTCAGCCTGGCATGTTACTGTTTAAATGTTACAATTTTCATTACTGACTGCAACACAATTGTGTCTCTGTCTGCTGTTTCCATTTATACAGCAATTTCAATTGCTCTTTTAAATATAAATTGTGCTTCAGTTAAGAACCATTTTTGAATGCTTTCTTGTCGGAGTCACAAACTAAACATTGCATTATAAAGCCCATTACCATCTGACAATAGTCACACAATCTTTTCAATTCAGCCACAAAAGCTAAAATAGACTCCCCTTCCTTTTGATTCCCTTACGAAACTTTAAGAGTTCTGTAATCAACAATGGGTTTGGTTCTAAATGTTCCTGCATTACTTTCACTATATCAGCAAAGCTCATTTCAGCTGGCTTGGTTGGAGCAGTCAAACTTCAAAGAAAATTGTATGCCTTTAAATCCAATGCACTCAGCAAAACTGGTACTCATTTCTCATTGGCTATTGCATTTGCTTCCAAATATTGTTCAATTAGCTCAGGAGATATGAGCCAGTCATTCACTGAGTAATCAAACATGTCAATCTCTCCATTGTAGCCAGCCATTTCTGTTTTTTCTTTAATTATCATCAGCCAGTACACATGGTTTATGAACTCATCAATTCTTCAATTCTCTGCCTCTTTTTAAATTCAATTAAAAGTTCATTTAATATCAGAGAATGTATACAATATATAACCTGAAATTCTTACTCTCTGCAGACATCCTTGAAACAGAAGAAAACCCCTAAATGAATGATAGAGAAAATGTAAGAACCCCAAACCCCACTGCCCCTCCCACACATAAGCAGCAGCATAAAGCAACACCCACCATGCAAGCAACAGCAAAGATCCCAAAGAGAGATCATGGTCTACAGTATTCACTCCAACAATTCAGCATCCCACAGCCACTCTCTCTTACTAACAAGGGAAGCATAAATATCGCGCCTTCCACAGTGAAACAGGAGTTAAACAGTCACTATTTCGATGTTACAGTCAATCATAAGCATTGCTTTTTATTTCGAGCTCCCCGACTCAAGAATTGGCAGCAAACTCTTCCTCACCATTGAGAGAGAGAGAGAGATCAATTGATCCCGAGTGCAGAGCCCTCTGACAGCCACTCTCAATGTCTTCGATGTACTGTACTGCTTCAGTTTGTGACACTGGTGAGGATTCATGTCCACAGGTCCATGCAAGGCTCCAAAGTCACCCATGTTCAGGCCACACTTGAATATACTATTCGGTGAGCTCCAAGAATGGGAACCCGCCGCCGTGCTGACTTGCCGTTTTTGACTGCCACTGTAGATCAGAGATCAGGATCCCAGCCGCCTGAAATGGAAAATAGGGACATTAGTATAGGGAGAATGTAACTGTTTTACTGATAGGCTGGGAGAATTCTCCTTCTGGTGCCTTCTTTAGCTCCGCCTACCTTGGAATTAATCATCGTGGACTCAATCGTATTTTTCTTCTGAAGAATATGTGCTGCACTGTATTTTAAAATTCAAACATCTCGCTGCACTTCAACAGGTTGGTAGCCATCGCAAATTTGTTTTAAAAATACTTCATCACCACTGTTATGTTTTGTAACTCCAAAATATTAAACTAGTTCAAAAGAGAACAAAAAAGCTAAGAGATGTGAGTTTTCAGTTTGTTCTTTACTCTAAGCAAGGCACGTACAGTATGTACCACATGGTAGTGTCATGAAGTATGCAATTCTCTTATTTTTACATATAACCTGTAATAAGCAATTTAAACAACAAAGAATGCTTCATCAAACAATATATTTACAAGATTACTCAAATACTACTGAAGTATTAAATACACAACAGAATCCTGCACAAGAACTCACAAGTCCCTTTTCACCTCTGATTTTCCTCAGTTAGAAAATAATCTACTCATTTATTTTTCTACCAAAGTACATGACCATACAGCTCCCTCTGCCGCTTCTTTGCCCATTTTCCCAATCCTTCTGCAGATACCCGATTTCGTCAACACTACTTGCCTCTTCACCTATCTTCACATCATCTGCAAACTTGGCCACAAAGTCATTAATTCCTCCATCCAGATCATTGAGAAATAATGTGTAAAGAAGCAGTTCCAACACTGACCCGTGCGAGACACCACTAGCCAATAAGAATAGGCCCCCTTTATTCCTATTTTGCCTCCTGACAGTCAGCCAATTTTGTATCCGTGCAAGTATCTTTCCTGTAGTAACATGGGTTCTTATCTTGTTTACAGGTCTCATGTGCAGCACCTTGTCAAAGGCCTTCTGAAAATCCAAGTAAACAACATTCACTGACTCTCCTTTGTCTATTTTGCCTGTTATTTCCTCAAGGAATTCCAACAGATTTGTCAGGTTAGATTTCCCCCGAAATAAACCATCCTGACTTTGGCCAGGTGTATCATGTGCTTCCAACTACTGTAAATTTCATCCTTAATCCAACATCCCCCTAACCACTGAAGTGAGGCTAACTGGCCTCTAATTTCTTTTCTTCTGCCTTCCTTCTTTCTTAAAGAGTGGAGTGTAATTTGCAATATTCCAGTCCTCTGGAACCATTCCAGAATCTAGTTATTCTTGAAAGATCATTACTAATGCCTCCACAATCTCTTCAGCTACATCTTTTGGAATCCTGTGGTGTAGACCATCTGGTCCAGTTGACTTATTGACCTTCAGACCTTTCAGCTTCTCAAGCACTTCCTCCTCAGTAACAGCTACTACACTCACTTCTGTCCCCTGACACTCTTGAACTTCTGGCATACTGCTAGTGTCTTCACAGTAAAGACTGGCACAAAATACTCCTTCACCTTTAGGGTGTATCTATCGTACATCTTCTGAATTGCCCCCCAAAACTCCAGCTGTTCAACTGTTTTCCTGATAGTGTCCCCTTCCGATCAACTTTGGCTAGCTCCTGTCTCATGCCTCTATAGCTCCTTCTACTCCTCTGTAATACTGATACATTTGATTTTATATTCTTCTCCAAATGCAGGGTGAATTCAGTCATATTATGATCACTGCCTCCTAACTGTTCCTTTACTTTAAGCTTCCTAATCAATCCGGTTCATTACACAACACCCAGTCCAGGGTTGCCTTTCCCCTAACAGGCTCACCCACAAGCTGCTCTAAAGGGGTCTCTTACAGGCATTCTACAAATTCTTTCTCTTGGGATCCAGTACTAAACTAATTTTCCCAATCTACCTGATCGTGTGGATAGTCAGAGGCTTTTTCCAATAGCTAAAATGGCTAGCACAAGAGGGCATATTTTTAAGGTGCTTGGAAGTAGGTGCAGAGGGGATGGCGGGGTAAGTTTTTTTACACAGAGAGTGGTGAGTGCGTGGAATGGGCTGCCGGTGGCAGTGGTGGAGATGGATATGATAGGGTCTATGGGTAAGCCTAGGTAGTTCTAAGGTAATGACATGTTCAGCACAGCTTTGTGGGCCGAAGGGTTTGTATTGTGCTGTAGGTTTTTCTATGTTTCTATTACCTGCATATTGAAATCCCGAATGATTATCGTAACATTGCCCTTTTTATACTTTTCTATCTCCCATTGTAATTTATATCCCACATCCTGGCCACTACCCTTTCGATATAATGTGTATCCTTGGATGTTAAGCTCCCAGCTATGATCTTCTTTTAGCGATGACTCAGTGATGCCTATAATGTCATATCTGCCAACCTCTAACTGTGCTACAAGATCAACTATCTTATTCTGTACACCGTGTGCATTCAAAATTCATCACACTTCTGAATTTTGCTCCCATGTTACACTTTAACTCTGACAGCAAATTGCCCTATTATTTGCCTGTCCTTCCTCACAGTCTCCAACTGCCCCAACCAAAGCCCTATCACTCCAGTTCCCATCCCCTTGTCCAATTAGTTTTAACCCTTCCCAACAACTCAAGCAAACCTGCCTGCAAGGACATTGGTCTCACCCGGGTTCAGGTGTAACCCATCCTTTGTTGTACAGGTCATACCTTCTCCAGAAAGGATCCCAGTGATCCAGAAATCTGAAACCCTAGCCCCTGCACCAATTCTCCAGCTATGCATTCATCTGACAAATCATCCTATTCTTACCCTCACCAATGCATAACATGGGCAGCAATCCAGAGATTACTACCCTGGGGGTCCAGATCTTCAACTTTCTACCTAACTCTGTGTATTCTCTCTTAAGGACCTCCTCCCTTTTACTAGCTATGTTATTGGTGCCAACATGTACCACAACTTCTGGCTGCTCACCCTCCTGCTTTAGAATGCTGTGGACCAGATCTGTGAACACCTGGGGTGCTATGTACCACTGGGTGTCTTTTTCACATCCACAAAATCTTCTCTCTGTTTCTATCACTAAGGAATCCCCTATCACTTTTGCACTCTTCTTCTCCCCATTTCCTTCTGAGCCACAGAGCCAAACTCAGTGCCAGAGACGTGGTCACTGCGGCTCCCCACCCCTCCAAATTCCAAATCACTATAGGCTATAGGCTGGAATTCCTACAATGACATCTTCTTTATCTGGATAAATGAGGAGTTGGTCTATGAGAGGAGATTGAGTTGTCTGGGTCTATACTGGCTAAAAATCAAAAGAATGAGAAAGGATCTTACAGAAAAATAAAATTATGAAATGGATGGATAGGATAGAGGCAGGAACATTATTTCCACTGGCGAATGAGACTCAAACTCGGTGACATTGCCTCAAGATTTGGGGATGTAGATTTGGGAGATGAGGAGAATCTGCTTTTCCCCAGAGAGTAGTGAATCTGTGGAATTTTCTACCCAGAGAAGCAGTAGAGCCGACCTTTATTAATACATTTAAGACTAATTTAGATAGATTTTTGCATAGCAAAGAAATTAAAGCTGTAGGGAAAAGGCAGGTAGGTGGAGCTAAGTCCATGGCCGGACCAGCTACGTATGATCTTACTGAAATGGCAGGGGTTCCATGGGCCATATGGGCTACACATTCTCCTATTTCTTATGTTTATGTTTGTAATACATAACCCGACAGAGGAAGTGATTAAGGCCAGTACAATTGTAACATTTAAGCGTCATTTGGTTTGATACATTGAGGGAAGGTTCTTGGAGTGTTACGGGCTGAGCGAGGGCAACTGGGACTAGCTGGGTGGTTGCTGTGTCATCATGGACTGTGTGACTCTATAATCAGTTATTTCACTATAGGCCACAGGTTCAGATGAATTATGGGTTAGTCACCCCTTGTGACTGCAGAAAGCAAAGACAGAAAATACTGACTTATTGATTTAGCAGAACATTGTGGCTCCCAAGCATATGTCGCTTTGTGACAATTTTAATAGAAGTGCTGCTTCAAAGGAAGAATAAGAAGATGTCATGTACCTCAAAACAACAGCTAGAAAAGGGAGGCAATAGAAAGGAGAACTATAATCAAAATGTTCAAATCTAATGGATAGAGATTATTGGTAGACATATTTTATTTGTTTTTCAGGATTTCGGCATCAATGGCAATGCCAGCATTTATTGTCAAGATGGAGGTGTATTGATTTCTTGATCCATTGAATGTATTTCCGTGAATAGAAATAGCGCAGGAGGTTCCGGGATTTGGATTGATCAGTGATGAAGGATCAGCAATTTACATCCAGGTCAGGATTGTGTGCGACTTGGGGGAAAACCTGCAGATGATGCCCCCATATATTTGTTGCCCTTGCCCTTCTTGTTGGTGAAGAACATGGTTCTGAGGTACCATCAGAGTAGCCTTTTCGTGTGTCTGCAGTGCATTTTGTAGATTGTCTGCAATGCAGCTATGGTGTCCTAATAGTGGCAGGAATGAAGTATTGGATGGTCAACTAGAAGCCAATACTTGGACGTATTTGTCCTGGCTGTTCTTGAGCTTCAAGAACATTGTTTAATTTTCACTTACCCAGGTTAATGAATTTCATCTCACACCTGACATGCATAGAAAGTGGTGGAAAGCCTTGGCAGCTTGTGCCTACACTATTTAAATGACTAATCCACTTTCTAGTCAGTGATGACAGTAGTATCACTGAATGTCAAGGCTAAATCATTGGACAGTCTTCTGTTGGAGATGATCATTGCTTGGTAATGTTCTTTGGCACTTCTAATCCCCGCCTGATTGTGTTTAGGTCTTCCTGCATGTCAGCATGGACTGCTTCATTTGTGAAGGATTTGCAACTGGGATTGATTATCCGAGCACCTATTCTCTTACCTATTCTCAGTCATACCGTGAAGCAAACTTCCAAAACCTCTGAAATTATTTCCAACAGTGACTATAACTATAAATCTAACAGGTTAATTACCATAAATTGACTTGAATTCCTGTCAGCTATTCAAATAATTGGGCTGTGGTGATGAGCAAAGACAATAAACAAATGTGATTATGCTGGTTGGTTGTTGAAATCCTGATAATGAGATGCCACAAACTTCATGAAAATCCTGCAACAGGTTGGACAAGCATGGATTAATCTCACACTGTAATCCCATCATCTGCTTTTAAATCCTATCCAATTTATCTGCTGTTAAGTCTGCATCCACTTTATAAGCACAAAGTGCATGTACCAATAACTTCACACAATGGATTAAATCCCCACAAAACACAAATCTCATACATCATGTAAGGCACAAATAAAACATTGCTTGCCTGATTGCACCAGTGCACCTTCATGAAAGTGTAATACTAGACTGTCCATCGTAAATCTCTGAGCCTTTTTTTCCACACATCCTGTTGATGCATCAGAATTCCTTTCCTGAAAGAAAGAAAGAACAATGAAGTCGGTTCACATGTCTTCCTTATTTTTTTCCCTGTGGCTGCTTGCTTTCAGATTTGGAAAGAGGAACAAGCAGATGCTTCCTCATTGAATAGTTCAATATCCTCTGGAGCTGATTTCTGCTGAATTTTATAATGTTGCGATTGTGTTAACATTTCTGCATGTTCTTTTTGCTGGTTGTAGGTACTTGTGCTGTGGTGGACTTTCTGTCTCTACCATCAGCTTTGGTTTGGTTCCAAGCAGATTATGTCCTTTGACACTATTCCAACTTCATCTAATGAGAGAACATTTAAACTAAACTAAAAATATAACCATGAGTAATAGACATATTTATGCACATTCCTGAAATGTATGTAATGTACAATGTCATTGAAAATGCAAACTATTCTCAAAAATATATCATTTTAGTTAAATATTCTACTTTCAATGGTATGAACGATTAATGTAATTTATAAATCACAAGATTAAAACGGATTTCTCAAAACATGAGTATATTTTTCATCGTTCTCACTAAGTATACTTATGAAAAGAATATCAATGTAGGCCAAGAATTTTTATGGCAATTCTCCCCAAATCTGAACAATGCAAAGGCAAGGAAAATGCGGTGTTGACTTACACTATAATCTCATTATAAAAACAAATCTAAATTATTTTCCTGTGATAACCATCCAATCTGAGTCGGATCAACTGCTAATGAATTAATTGTTGCCATTACTAAGACTAGCTTTTCCTTTTAAAAACAAGCTTCAGATTGGTCAGGGCATGAAGGGATATTGGGAGAAGGTGAGAGATTGGGGTTGAGAAGAAAATTTGATCAGCCATGATGAAATGGTGGAGCAGATTTGATGGGCCAAATGGCCTAATTATGCTCCTACATCTTATGATCTTATGGTCTTAATAAATTATTTGCCTAGCTAAGCTCAGCTCCTTTCCTTATATTTAACAAGTTTTATTTTTACCAAGTTATAGGTGATGGAAGTAGTGGTGCTTTATTCTCAAAGCAGTGTGCCACAGTCAATCTGTAGCAAGCTTGATTATTACTTATTCCATCATTTATGTCAAATAGTTAACATTTTTAATAGGATTATGATGCATTCGCATGTGGGCATTATAAGATCTCTTACATTTGTTTTGAAAATCCCTCAATCTATTTAAAGTAACAATAACAAAACATGTTACTTCCAATAGAATTGAGAGCTTGCCAGGTGGAAAACAAAGTGGTAATTTGACTTTATAAATTGGGGGTGGTGGAAAATGTAGCAGCAACACGGCAGACAACAACAAGCTGTTTAACACATTAAACCATTCTAGGCTACTAAGTAAGTCTCATTTTAATGACTTTGAGCAAGAGGTTTTTATGGTCACTGAACATAATTATCTCACGTGAATCGGTGTTGTAATCCAATGACTCAGAGCTGTAATATGCTGAGAGATAAGCATGAAGAGTGCTTACAGATAGTTACAGATGCACTGGGAGTAAAAAGAACACTGAGTCACTGTGTTAGGACTGCTAAATTTTACTGAGTAAGGTGAAATCAGACAAAGAAGGGGTATCAAGTGCTGTATTCTGTTTCATGCCCTTTTGTGTGAACTATTGGCAGCAATCAATCTGCAATATTTCAATGGCCTTCCCAATCCATTCTTTCTTTTGGCTAACTATCCTATAATCTGCCTCTTAATGCAAATTCATTTGACAGATCGTTATCTACAATATCTGCCTGAATCCCACAATCTTTTGTTCATATTCCACCCCATTATCAATTTGATGCCTTTCAACTTCTCCCTGATTCTTCAGTCATTAGCTCTCCAAACTTCCACTGCAAGATCCTGCCTCCAGTATCCACTCCACACACTCCATCTCTAACTGCACCAATTCCTATTACCCTTTTCCCTTCTCACTTCCTCCCGGATCTCCACCGTGACAGGAGATAGCAAAGAAAAGGACTGTTTTACTACCCGTCGAGCCTTCTGCCTTGTGCATGATAGAATATTGGAGACACGATAGCAGGCCAATCTATATACAACTGTGGGCCAGATTTTATATACAAGCCATTCTCGTAATAGCTCAGAGACAGAGCTAAGCAATATATCAAATAACACTTTGTAACCATGCCAAATCTACTTGAAGATGATGGAGGACAATGAATCAACTAATTGCAAGCAATAGTTCAATAAATATCCCCATTCTTAACCATGAGAGAGCAAAGTACTGAATGTGCATGTAAAATCAAAGGAAAAAGCATCGACCAAACAGTTTTCTCTAAAGGTCACACATTGTAGGTTTGACTTGATTTCTTCTTTATAAAAGCCATACAGAACATGCAACAATGCTGGACAATGTAGGTTTTACAAGGAGAATAGGGACACAGTAAAAAGCTTTTCAGGTATGTACATGGATGTGCTGTTTGTTGTTCTCTGGGGATCTGGATCAGCTAGTACGAGAACAATATGGGTGAAGAATAAAGAACTGCAGGAGGCACAAAACATTGTGCAGATGGAGATGGACTTTATAAAGGAGTACATGTTGCCTGGGAAAAGCAGCAGCAAAAGTGTAATGTTATCTACTCCTTGGATCACAGAGAGATAAATCAAAACATCTGTTCAATGATTAAAAAGTATGAATAGTTGAAAAAAGATGTGAGTTTCTATATATGCATATCACTAAAATCAAAAGTCCATGTATAAGAAGTGATGAAATATCTTCTTGATCTTATTGGATTGGGTGATATTGTGAGGCAGAGGTTCTTTGGAAGTCACAAATGAGGCATAAAATTTGGTGGTTATACCTGTTACTAGAACAAAGAATGAACAAACAAAAGGACAAAAGCGAAGAAGCCATGGTCGTCTTATACTAAAAACCAGCTCAGACTAGAGAGATAACAAAAGATAATAAGATAACAAGTGATGAGGAATAACCTAAGAAATGATCAGGTTCAGTGGTGTGAAGCAGGCTGCAGAGAAACTTCTGGAAAAATACAGTATCACCTGTACTACAATTATTGAAAATTCACTAAACAATTACACACATACCGGTGATTATCTAAAAATTATAAGGAAGCAGAGGAAAGGTAAACTGCAAGAAATCTACAAGAAAAATAAAAATTCTGCACTCCAACCCAACATTCCTCCCCTCCCACTTTGATTCTAAAGCACCCATTTAGAATCATTGCGTCTGAAAATTAGGAGGCAGAAAAACCTGAGGTCACTGTGTCAAGCTTAATCAAAATTTCACTCTGAGTTATGAAAACATTAAAGGGTACTTATATAACTACTGTATGAGATAGCCAGGTGGATTGTCATTAAATTGTAGGTAGGGAGACTATAAAAAGTTACACCATGAGTACTCAAGGATGCTTGAACACAAAAAAACACTTTTCAAGCTTCAGTTAGATGCCATATGCAGTTAACAATTAGCTGTCATCACAGTCAGAAGAAAGACTGGCCTTGGGAATGGTGGAATAAATTTGGGGCTTAAAAGGGGCTTATAAAGCAGGTTGCATAATGTTTTTGTCTTATTGGATATTATCAGGTAAATTGCAGGTAAATTAATTCTTATTATGATGAAATCCAGAGCAGTGGCACATTGGCACAGTATTGTAGCAGGGCCTTTAAAGAGCAAAATCAAGAAAACAATTCTGAAATGCTGTGCTCTGAATATTATGGATTCAATGACAAATTTTGACCATTATGTCTGAATGTGATTCCTCTTTATGGGAAACTTGTCTGGATAGCTCCAAGCGTAATTCACTTTACTGCAAATAACAACCTCCTGGCTTCAAGCCTGCACCAACATTGCCCAAATTACACATGCCAAATTTTTTCCACTTGCTATATAAACTACAATCTATATCTTTTGATAACCATCACATCACAACCAGGAATATGCTGTGCTAATTTTTTGGACTTGTGTCTGTTCAGGTTCCACAGCCATCAGGAGTCCTAACTGGCAGCTTCATGACTCACTGAAAGCTATTCAAGCATCTTCCTAAAATCACAGAATGTGCTCAGACTAAAGTGAATGCTTCCTTCAGCATTTAATGGTTACTTCAGTGTCAGCACTCTGTTACTGAGCTTTCTAGCTGAGGTGTGGCAGGGTCTGCAACAATATCCTGTCCCATCAGCAGGATAAACCCAGGAGGTACTTAGGCAAAGTGGTAGACAGGCAGAAATTATTGCCCTGTGCATACTCAACTTTGACTCCTGATCTTATGATGTTACATTGTAGCAGATCAAACACGGGCAAGGAATCCTCTTCCTGATTACCACATTCCACCCTTCCCCAGTTGACTAATTAGTATTCCTCCATGTTGAATAACATTTGGAGGAATCACTGAAAGTTCAAAGAACACAGAATGTACTCTCAATGGGAAGACTTCACAGCTCAATGTTAAGAGTGGTTTGGTAGTATCACCACTGCCAGACAAACTGAAATCCAAAAGAGCTGCCAGACTGGGTGTAGAACAGGCAGTGAGTGGGAATAAACTTCAAAAAGCAAACCAAAAAAATACTCTTCAGGTCAGTCAGTATCTGTGGAGAGAGATAAAGAGTTAAAATTTCAGGCAAATAACCTTTCACCTGAAGATTTATAATTCAAAGACATTTTTATGAACAGAAGGAAGGGCTGGTAAGACCAAAGGAGATATCATTATGACTGGGCAGGAAGAGAGGGGGATTCTGGGAAATGTATCAGACCTATCAACTCTGGGGGAGGGAAAACTGCTGTTAAGGAATGAAGAAGATATTGTACTTCAGAAGCACTCTTTCCTCTACCAAGTTCTATTTGCTGTAGGTGCACTTGTTCATGATGGTATCGATAGGAGTTACACAGCCCTAGTAGCATGGAGTCTAGTCTTCATGCCAAGAACATCCTACAACAACAGTCTGCTGGAGGAACTTAGAAGGCTGTACAACATTTGTGGGGCGGTGTGGGAGAGAAATTGTCAGCACCTGATGCAGAGTTTTGACCTGAATGATAAATAATTCCCCCCCCCCCACTCCCCACACAGATGCTGCTGGATCTGCAAGGATTGCTCCATCAGATTGTTTCCAGCATCTGCAGGCTTTTGTATTTAGCTATGATAGAGTTTGAACCAATCTGGCAGCTCAAAAGTACACCGTGGACCATCAGCAGAAGCAGAAATGTACTCCATCACAACATCCACAAAATGCTGGAGGAGCTCAGTCCTGATGAAGGGTCTCCACCTGAAACCTCCACTGTTTACTCTTTTCTGTAGATGCTGCCTGACCTGCTGACACCGGCATGTTGTGTGCTTTGCTTTGGATTTTCAGTTTCTGCAGGCTTTCCCCTTTTTGTCCATCACAATATGCTTAGCATATCCCTTGATTGATCTTTACCATCAAGCCAGGGGATCAATTCTGATTTCATCAGGAGTGCTGAGGGGCATCGAGAGGAAGCAACAGGGGTAGTTAGGAATGAGGTGCCAAATGGATGAAGCTGGAACACAGAACTACATCTGAGCTCAACAGCAAAACCAACTTCCAGTAAGTGAAGCACTGCCACATCTGCCTGTGAACGGTGAAAAGCAATTTAAAAACTTAGGGAAGAAGCGGCTTCAGGGACATCCCAATCCTCAATCAGAGCAAGGACTAGGCACTGGAATACTGAAGACAAGGGTGAGGCACTTACAGACATGTTTTGTCTCGGATTTTCCTGACATCACCGCTCTCACAGAAACCAGTTTTCAGCCAATTTGATTCACGAGAACCATACAACGGAGAGACAGGTTCTTCAGCTCAGTGAGTCAGCACACACTATCAAGCACCCATTCATACTAATCCTACACTAATCCTACTCCAATGTTATTCTCCTCGTGTTCTCAGCAACTCCTCTCAGATTCTACCGCTCACCTACGCCAAGGAACAATTGACGGTGATGGATTAATCTACTAGTCCGCGTGTCATTCGGATCTGGGAAGAAACTGAAAGCCCCCGAGGTCTGACGCCGACACAGACAGCATCAGATGTCAGGATTGAACCCGGTTGCTGGAAATGTGAGGCAGCAATTTCTTTTTTTTTCCAGCTGTTTCACTTTACTGCTGATTCAGACCTGACAGCGTTCACTGGAGAACAGTAAAGGCTATGGGACTAGGCAACTTCCCGACTGCAGCATTGGAAGCGTGAGTTCCCAAACTAGCCAAGACTCAAGTCAAGCTATTTCAAAGCAGTCACAACACTGACATCTACTCAATCACGTGGAAAATTGCCCAGACATGTCCTGTTCACAAAAGAAACATGAGAAATCCAGTCTGGCTAAACAGCCTTTTTCCCGTCACAGGAAAAGTAATGGGACTTATCAACAGAAGGTTTCTCAATTGCTGATGATTGCACAATGTTCAGTTTCAGCAAATAAGGCAGCCCGTCCCCAAATGGAGCAAGACCGTGACAACATTCAGGCATGGCTTGGTATGTGGCATATGTACCAACAAATGTAAGAAAAACAGTGGCAGGCCAGTATTATGTGCATTACATATTAACCAGGGGAGTAAGGATTACAGTTCTGATCGTTTCCAAGATAGGTACAGTAGTTCTGGTATAACGTATGTTTCCATAACGTGAATTGGATATAACACAATTAATCAATTAAGGACATTGTTTATATTACACAGGCCGAATTGGTTATAACACAATTTTGATCAGGAACTAGAGAATCATTTAGGAGGTACTTTGGAAATGAAACGGGCAGAAAAGACAAATAAAATAGTCTTAGAAAATAACTGATTCCAGGTAACATCTCCCAGCAATCAGACACCAGCGTCTCTTAAAATGTAAAGGTTGCCAGTCCTTTGATTTTAAGGTTCTGATGAAGGGTCTCAGCCTGAAACTTTCACTGTATCCTCGCCTCCATAGATTCTGCCTGACTTGATGACTTCCTCCAACATTTTGTGTGTGGTGCTGTCTGTTTAACTGTGTGAGACCATTTAAAAATTACTTTGGAAATTGACAAGCAATTGCTTTTATTAAAACTTGTGCAATGATAAGCTATTACACAATGTAACATGCAGCTTTTAGTATTTTGAGCTTAAATAAGCATATAGCTATTAAAAACTCTTCTGGTTTAGAAAATGATGCGTGAAAATATATCTTTTTATTGTGATTCTGAAACTCTCTAGCCCTTAACCCCCCCCCCCCCTTATCATATAGACGTGATTATTTTTATAACACCATTTCTATAACACAAGGTTTCTATTTTGTTTTAGCAGAACTACCTGCAGTACCATGATCCTGAGTGAGTAGATGGGACCTTGACCGAACATTCTTTCAAAAGAAGTTACCTTAGAAACTGCTGTGCCTGAGACGGCAATAAACTGCAGCTGAGCACCTCGCAAAACCCAGCCTTTCCTCCAGGGACTCTTGTGCACACTTCTTTCTGCCTCAGTTAAGAAGCCAAGATAATCAAAGACTTCTCCCGTCATGCCGAAGATACAAAAGCAGAAAAGGGTTCAAGGACAGCTTCTAGACTGCGAAGAGTATTGAACTGAATTCTTGTGCATTAAGATGGACTATCGATCTCACAGTTCACCTCATCAGGCCCTTGCACCTTATAGCTCGTCTGCACTGCACTTTCTCTATAAATGTAACACTATATTCTGCATTCTGTTATTGCTTTTCCCTTGTACTACCTTGATGTACTGATGTAATGAAATGATCTGCATGCAAACCCAAGTTTATCACTGTACGTCTGTACATATGTCAATAATAGCAGTTTCTAGTACTTTTCCAGTACTGCACCATGAGTTGGGCGTGCGTGTAAGTGCTGGAAAAAGGTTTGAACCCACCATCATCATAGCTTGTCACACCAGACAGCCAGCCACTCTGGTGTTTGTTTGATGTTAAACAGGTGATCTCAGCTAGATCAGGTGAGAGTGGGCAGTTGCGCAGAACATGTTCTGCACCTTTTCGCCACATTCACAGGATTTGCTGGTCTTTAAACCTCACTTCACCATATTGTCTCCCGTCCTGCAAACTCCCGCTCTCACTCTGTTGAGAGTACACCACTTCCGTCTGTCAGGCAGTGCCCCTGGGGTCTGGCAACGTTTCTGTGGGGTCTTGCACTGTGTTGTTTGCTGGGGTTGTGGCTTCTGTTTGTTGCCAGAGGTCAATCCTGTATGTTTGGGGGGATGTTCCATGTGGTAGTTCCTCCACCGTAGCAAAGCTTTTCCTCGATTTTAGGTGGTTGGAAACTGGCACATGATGATGTAGTGGCTGCAGGGGATCCGAGTTCTGTTTACCTTTTTCAATTTTTGTTGTAGTGTGTCTTTGGATTTCTGCGGGAGCGATGCCTGTAAGTCTGTAAATGATGTTAGTGGGTGTGGGGCGCAGTGTGCCCGTGATTATTCGGCAGGCTTCGTTACGCAGCGGGTCTGTTTTCTTCGCATGGGCTGATCTGCCCCACACAGGTGCACAGTATTCTGCAGGTGCATAGCAGTTGAACTAAGTGTGTGAGCATTGGCTAATCTTTTCAAGAGAAAATTGCGAGAGCCAACTTCCCCTCGGAGTTTTTGGATGTGGGTGACAAATGAGAGTGTCCTATCCAGTGTCACGCCCAGGTAGATTGGAGTCAGATGGTGTTCAAGCTCCTTCCCACACCAGATCATGAGTTTTTGATGGATTTGGGTTCAGAGACCATTTTTCATAATACTGCTTCATTGCTTCGAGGGTTGCTGTAAGTCATACTTCAACTTCTTGGAAGGAGTTAGCTTGTGTTGCTATGCATAGGTCGTCGGCATAGATAAACCTGCGTGTGTTAGGAAAGGATTTGAACCCATAATCTTCTCATATTTTATAGAAATCTTCTCAGCCACAGGCAACTCAATAGATATAATCCAGGCCTGGACTAACAATCAAAACACGCAATAGAACAGTTCTTTTCTAAGACAGTTTTTAAATGCAGTATTAGTATCTGAATAGCATTCTGTTGGGCAAGAAAAGTGGCAAGTCTAGTTTTGATCACAGAATCTCTGCTGTGTGGTTGGGATCATTGTGACCATAAAGTGTTATTCTTTTCTGTGGCTGTGAGTCATGGGACTGGAAGATAACTTTTAGAAGATAATAAAGATAGAATCTAAATATTGGCAAGGAGTGGAAAAGAAGTTATAGAATCTATAACATTTTACATTATTCCATTCTTAACACTGTGATGGTTTAGGATTCAACCGGGCACCTCATTTATTCCCACATGCCGATGTTATAGTTGTTGTAAATTCCACCTCATGGCAGGGGAACAGTGAGTGGGGAGGAAGAATGGGATTAATGTAGATGGGTGCCTGATGGTCAGCAAGGATGTGATGGGCTGAAGAGCCGGATCCCATGCATCGACAGAATCTCTCGTGACTCCGTACATGGATACTGTTACAGCTTTCAACCACTAGGTGGTGCAACACATTATTGCTGCACTGAATTATGACGATGATGATGATTATAGCTATAAAGCCCATTCTTTATGTTCAAATTTGACAGAAGCAATAAACCAAAAATTAGCTTTTACTTTGTTGTAGAAATGAGGCCATAAATTGTCACTGTTTGTTGTGCTGTTGATCTGATGAGATTCACCTATTCCTGAAGACTGCCTCTGGCAGTATGACACAAGGAAAGGGCGGAGCAGGAATGATCTGTCTTGATACTTTGGCTAACCTGAGAGCTGTCACACTTGTCAAATTAGACAGTAGCCCATTGTGAAACATTGTTGGGGTGAGGTTGAAACTAAACAATAGTCAGGAGGAAGATGTGTGCAGTTGTAAATGAAAACCCCTGCAACTTGCTTCACAGAAGTACTGTAGATGGTTTAGATAATGAGATTAAGGATTAAGAATATGAGGTTAGGAATAAAATAAAAGTAGATAGGAAAACAATATTAAGCAATATAGCATTTTTGAAAGTAGATAAATCACCAGATCCAATTAAAATATGTATCAGGCTGCTAAGTGAACCACTTGAGAAAATGGTGTGGGCTCTGACCCTTTCTTTTGCTTTGGCTGTGGACATGGTATTAAATTTTTTTTAAAGTGTCACCATTAATTCATTTACTGATGTAGCCAAATAAAAATGTGGTTAGAATTATTTTTTACTTGGTCTTGGATATTAAAAATACATATTATGACTTACTGGAGAAACTCGGTGTCATTTTCTCCTCAGTGGATTGTAAATTGGAGTAGATGGTTTGAAGATATGTCAAGAATAAGCTGCAGGGAAAATCAGTGGGGAAGGTTACAGCTCTGTGGGGTGGTAGAGACACGATGGGCCAAATAGAGACATAACTTCGTAGAGTTATATAATGCAGGAACACACCCTTCAGCCTAACTCATCCATGCCCACCAAGTTGCCTAACTGAGGTAGTCCCACACCCCTCTAAACCTTTCCTATGCACGTATTATAAAAGCTCAGTCCTTTAACGGTAAAGGAGGTGGAGTATGCAATATGATTAACTCAAGATCTATCTCAGTCCTGCTCACCTGAACTGGAACACCTAGTGGTCAAATGCCATTCATTTTATCTGCCAAGGGAGTCTTCCACCGTCATCGTGGTAGTGGTGTACATTCCACCTCAGCCCAATGTCAGGCAGGCACTGGAGGAGCGGAGCACCGTGATCAGCAGTCACCAAACAGTGCACTCAGATGTCTTCCTGTCATTGCGGGGGTTACAACCAGGCCAGCTTGAAGAAATCTCTATGCAACTACCACTAACATATCACCTGTGGAACCAGAGGAGACAAAACACCTGAATGTTATACCAACAAGAAAATGTT
Source organism: Hemitrygon akajei (assembly GCF_048418815.1). NCBI lineage: Eukaryota > Metazoa > Chordata > Chondrichthyes > Myliobatiformes > Dasyatidae > Hemitrygon > Hemitrygon akajei. The sequence continues at coordinate 144,501,370 of NC_133127.1, forward strand.
TACCATGCCATCCCACGTCTGCACTGCGGGAAGTCTGATCATTTGATGTTAAGGCAGAAACCATACTCAGAGCAGCAGTGGTGAGGACCAAGAAGGTATGGTCAAGGAAGGCAGGGGAGCACTCAGAGGGCTGCTTTGTGCCTGGTGGGCTGGACGATATTCAGGGATTCATCTGCAAATCTGAATGCATATTCATCAAGACCTGTGTGGATGAGTGTGTGCCTTTGAGAACATACTCAAGCCAAAAACCATTAGTGAACCAGGAGATTTGTAGTCTGCCGAGGGCTAGATTTGTGGCATTCATGTAACCGGGTGACCATCGAATGCTATTTATTATCATTAGAAGTGTACTCGGGCATCCATCTGGGTATTGCTAGAATAGTTGTCTGCGCCTTTAAGTGGAGATGGTGATGTCATTATGCACGTGCGGGATAGTGGGGAGACCATTTTGTTTTCTGTGGCAGAAGCTGGTGGAGCGTTGGAATCGAGTTCCCCCTCTCCGCCCCAGAGGTACTGGGCTTGGTGAGGAAAGGTGAGCATTAATTTACAATATCCATGTGAATTCGTTTATGCTTGTTGGCAAATCAAGAATATCGGTAATTTGACATGTTTTACATGTGGATGCTTTAGATTTTCACGAGTAAAGAACTCAATGCTGGATAGCGTGACTTGTGCAAAGTTCCTCACTGGCCAAGTAGGTCAGTCTTTCTGTAATTTAACTACCAGGCAATATCTTGTAAAAGTTGTGCCAAAGTGTACCTTTTGTCTAACTTTATTGTATCATGACAGTGCATGTAACTGCGTAACGTGAATGTTTAGTCGCTGTTCGGGTGTTCAGCACGTGAGTACTAAAAAGTAGTAGACATCTTAGATGAGGTGTATTTGCTTACATTTTTCGCTGCTAAGTATAAGGTACAGGGTTGGGGGGATTCTAATGTTTGTATTGTGTTCCTTCAGAATTGCCACTACCGTGTTAGTACTGTATTAGTTTTGTGCGGTTTTCTTTATGTATTTTTATTTTGCATACGCAATCCGTCAATACACAAGTGTGTGGATCAAAGGTTAAATGGAGATTGTAATGGCAGGAACTGATTGTAAAGTCATTCGTTTTGTTTTAAGACCCTCTTCTGGCACTTAAACATCTAAAACAGATAAAGGAATTAATACCCAAAAAAGTATTTGATGTCCCGAGTGTGTACTTTTCCCCAGGTCACAACATTCAAGACTGGTGATCCAGAACTACACAAGAAGTCCAGGTACAATCTACAGAAGGCTGTTTTAAGAGTGAAAAAAACAATTCCGATTGAAGTTAGAGATGGAATCAGATGCACGTCAACTCTGGCAGGGTTTGCTGGCTATTACTTCCTACAAGGTAAAACCTAACATTATGAATGGCTGTGATACTTCACTCCTAGACGAGCTCAATGCCTTTTATGCATGCTTTGAAACAGATTCAAAGTACATTCATTATCAAAGGACATATAAATATATGTGTAATGCCGTTGATATTTGTTAGTTTACATGCAGCCGCAAAGCAAGAAACCTGAAAGAACTCAATTAAAAATTTTAAAAAAGACCAAGTACCAATGTGCACAGACAGAAAGAAACTAAACCACAAATCCTGCAAACAACAGAACTGAGCACAACAGCATTCTGAACCAAGTTGAGTTCTTAGATCCAAATGCCTGGAGTAGGCCCAAAGTCTTGGTATTCAGTTCATCATATTAGTGGGGCAAATCATTGCACAGTTCGCAGACATGAAGCACAGCAGCTGGGGGCAGTCTTACAGCCCCAGCATCATGGAGAGAGGAGCTCCCAGACTATATGGGCCAGTGTTTAAATTGTCTGAACGTACCTCGCATTAGGACCCAGGCTCCTCAGTGGGAAATCACTCCGGGCCGAGGCATGCTGCCCAGTGATTTGCTCTGGGCTTAGATTTCACTGCCGAAGAAACCGTTTTTGATCTCTCCTAATTGACTCAATGTGGTGAACTACATATACCTGTCTGGACACGCCCCTCTGCTGACTGCTCCTGTGGCTCCTCCCACTGACCGTGGCTCCTCCCACAGACCCCGGTATAAAGGTGATTGAGGCCTGAGCTTTGCCCTCAGTCTCCAGGATGTAGCATGGTGGTCAATTGCTGCTTGTTCTTTCTTCCAGTCAATAAAAGCCAATATCTCGCCTCACGTCTTGGAGAGTTATTGAAGGTGCATCACTCAGCACTTCGAGCAATCCACCCTCACACCTGGGTTAGTTGGACGGGCATCAGAACCCCTCTGCTTCATCTTCTCCTCTCTGAATCGTTCTCTCTAACCAACAAGGCTCCAGTGCATCAATTTTGCAGTGCACCAGCAGGGCACATCTCTCAAATTTGCTTTGCCTTTTCTCACCTCTTCACAGTTTGTAGTGATAGTTAATCACAACTTACTTTAAAATTGTAATGCCTTCTTATTGAATTTCTTTGCTTTCAAACTAACACTAAGCTATCACATGCATTCAGCAGTGCCATCTTCAACTGGAACTTTTCTTGAATGAAACTACACCCATGCAAATCCCTGAAGCCTCTGGTGGCCCTGTGATCTCTGTCTTGGAGGCTGACATCAGGATATCTTTCAAGGGGGTGAACACTCAGGAAGCATGAGGCTCTGATGGTGTAGCTGGAAGGGCATTGAAAACCTGTGTCAACCAACTAGTGAGAAAGTTCAAGGACATCTTCAGTCTCTCACTTTAGCAGTTGAAGGTTCCCACCTGCTTCAAATGGGCGACAATCTTACCAGTGCCCAGGAAGAGCAGAGTGAGCTGCCTCAATGAATATTGCCCAGTTGTACTCATATCCACTGCGATGAAATGCTTTAAGAGGTTAGTCATGGTCAGAATCAATTGCTGCATGAGCAGAGACCTGGACCTGCTGCAATTTCCCATAACAGGTCTATAGTGGATGCAATATCATTGGATTTCTACTCAGTCTTGAATCACCTGGACAATAGTAATACCTATGTCAGGCTGCTATTTATTGATGACAGCTCAGCATTCAACACAATCAGTTCTAATGAACATGCTCCAAAACCTGGGCCTCTGTTCCTCCCTCCACAAATGGATCCTTGACTTCTTCCGGAGGCAGTGCAGATTGGAAATAACATCTCCTCTTTGCTGACAATCAATACTGGTGCACCTCAAGATTGTGTGCTCAGCCCACTGCTCTCCTCTCTCTACACCCACAACCATGTGGCAAGGCGCAGCTCAAAATAGGCACCATCTATGTTTGTCAATGGCACAACTATTGTTGGCAGAATTTCAGATGGTGACGAGGAGGCTTACAGGAGCGAGATAGGTCAGCTGGTTGAGTGGTGGCACAACAACAACCTTGCACCCAACGTCAGTAAGACCAAGGAACTGACTGTGGACTTCAGGAAGTGGAAGTCAAGGGAACACATGCCAGTCCTCATTGAGGGATCACCAGTTGAAAGGGTAAGCAGTTTCAAGTTCCTGGGTGTTAACATCTCTGAAGATCTGTCCTGGGTTCAACATATTGATGCATTCACAAAGAAGGCACAACAGTGACTAAATTTCACTAGGAATTTGAGGAGACTTGGTATGTCACCAAAGACACTCACATATTTTTACAGCTGTACTGTGGAGAGCATCCTAACTGATTGCATCACCGTCCGTATGAAGGGGTCACTGCACAGGATCAGAAAACGTTGCAGAGGGTTGTAAACTCAGCTAACTCCATCATGGGCACTAGCCTCCCCAGCATCAAGAGCATCTTCAGAAGGCGATGACTCAAAAAGGCAGCATCTATCATTAAGGACCCCCATCACGCCCCACCAAGGAGAAGGTTCAGGAACCTAAAAACACACATTCAACATTTCAGGAACAGCTTCTTCCCCTCTGCCATCAGATTTCTGAATGGACAATTAACCTGTGAATATTATCTCACTATTTTTCTCTCCTTCTTCATTACATGTTTGATTAAATTTTTAAATATATATTTCTTATTTAATTTATAGTATTTTGTTATTTTGTATTGCAATGTACTGCTGCTGCAAAACAATAAATTTCATGACATATGCCAGTGATAGTAAACCTAATTCTGATTCTAATTATCTTTTAAATGCCATAATCGTACTCACCTCTACAACTCGTTTCAGAGACTCACTGCTGTCTCTCTGAAAAAATTGCCCCTCACGTCCCATTTAAAACTTTCATCTCTCACTTTAAACCAATGAAATCTAATCTTAGACTCCACTATCCTGGAGAAAAGACTCTCGCTATTCTGCACCACTCATGATTTTATAAACTTTTATAAGGTCACTACTCAGTTTCCTGCACTCCAGGGAATTACATCTGAGCCTATTCAGCCCCTCCTTATAAGCAGGCCTCCAGTCCCAGTAATGTCCACGTAAATATTTTTTGCAGCCTCTCTAGTTTAATGATATCCTTCCTTATATGGGATGACCAGAACTGTATGCTGTACTCCAAATGTGGTCTTACCAAGGTTTTGTAAGTGGTCTCCTCCTATGCTGGGAGGATATATGGAAACATATGAACTTTTGCACTGATTTTTTATTCCTCACAACTGAAATTCAGTTCTTTTGCCCATATTTGAACCAATATTGTACTAAAGTCTAATGAGGTTTTACAGCTCTGAGGTTATTGGTAAATGTCAACCCTTAGGACTATTGATAATGTCAGCTTTTACTTACTGACATGCAAATGAGCAGACTTGTAATTATGGGAAGGATCAGATTTTAGTGGTTGTGGCATGAAGATTGGAGGAGCTGAGGATAGTGCAGAGGGTGTCTTAGTTTACAGAGTGATATCGATGTGATGGTGAAATGGGCTGACAAGTGTCACATTGAGTTCTATGAGGTAAATGTGAGGTGATGCATTTTGCAAGTGCTAATGTAACTAGGATATATACTATTAATGATAGGGTCTCAGAGAGCACTGGTAAGTAGAGGAAGGACCTTGGAGTACACGTTGAGACACTATTGAAGTTGGCAGCACAACTAGATAATGTGGTTAGGAAGGTGTATGAGATACTGACATTCATTAGTTGGGTATTGAATACAGAAGCAGGGAGGGAATGCTCAACTTTATAAAAGTTTGGTTAGGTCTTCTCTGCATGCACTTCTGAGATACGCACTCTAGGAACAATGTGGCACTGAAGAGAGTGCAGAGGAGAATCACCAGGATGCTGCCTCAGATTGAGGCTGGAGAAGCTATTCACCCTGGAGGAGGGAGGCAAGGAGGGGACATGATTAAAATTATGAGGGGTATTGACAGGATAGACTGCAGCAAAAAAATCCCCACATCAAAGATAGATAAAGCAAGAGGACATAGGAAGAGTTTCAGAGGGCATCTGGAGAGTCTTTTCCACCTAGAGCTGGGGAACGTAACACAGAGGACATCTGGAGAGTCTTTTCCACCTAGAGCATAGTAATCACAGTCCAAGAGAGCTGGGGAAACAGGGTCTCCTGGTCAACACTTGAATTGCCTAGGCATAGCAGGCTATGGGCCAAGAATTAGAAGATGGATTTATTTCAGATGGGGCCACTGGTTGGAATGAATGTGCTGGGCTGAATTTCCATGTTGTATATCTCTATGACATGATAACTGATAAACTTTCTAACTGATGGGAATGCACCAGTTGTTCAGCTGTAGTGGGGCAGCCTGACCAGGGATTCTGCTTTAGAAGCATTTTTGCACCACAGCCCGAATGTTCGAAGATATTCGCCTTGTTTTATGACCTTGCAGTCTTGTAATACCGAGTGGAGTGAATTGAATTGGCTGAAGATAGTGGATATCCTGGCAAATTTTCTATGATTCAGCTCTTCTGATTGACAATAATTTCAAACACTGTTTATTATTATTATTAGCATGACATCTTCCTTTTACTGCTAGTAATTAAATATCCACTATTATTCATGACTGGCTGTAACAAGACAACGGAGGCTTGAATTAGTCTTTTGGTTATAGAGTGTCTTATCTTTATCCGTAGCATGCTGCTTCTATTGTTTGCTGTGCACGTAGCCCTGTGTTGTAACTTCACCACATTGGGAGCTCATTTTAAGGAGGGCCTAATATTACTCCTGGCAATTTGTACAACATGCCTCATTGAACCAGGGTCCATGCCTAAGTGTGTTGTTAATGCCGTGAGGAGTACTTTGAGCCATAAATCAGAAACAGCTTTATTGTCACTGACGTTAGTTGTGAAATTTGCTGTTTCGTGCCCGCAGTATTGCAGGAAAAACAAATTACTCTAAGATACAACAAAAATAAATAAGTTAACAGTGCAAATGAGGAATAGCGAGGTGGTGTTCATGGGTTCATGGGCCATTCAGAAATCTAATGGGAGAGGGGAAGAAACTATTCCTAAAATGTTGAGTGTGGGTCTTCAGGCTCCTATACCTCCTCCCTGATGGTAGTAATGAGGAGAGGGCACGTCCTGGATGGTGAAGGTCTTCATTGATGGATGCCTCTTTCTTGAGATGCTACCTTTTGAAGATGTCCTCATTGATGGGTTATGGATAGTGGTGGAATACATTCCTACAATATGATGTTACAAAATATCTCATTTTGAGTCATTGGGTCACCTATTAATTAATCCCACTTAAAATCCACAGACACATTGGAAGAAGCTTTTTGTACGAAAAGCAATTTTGATTCTACAAGAACCGTGCAGTGTTCATTCCTTTCAATACTGTCATGAACAAATGATTCTTTGATAAGTAGGTTGATGAGAACAAGCTCAGGTTTCACCTTTCTGCTTTGTAGTTTACTAGCCTCTGGCCCAGTTTGGCAGCCATAGCTTTAGGATAGCCATCTTAGCCTGCGATGGGGCTATCAAATGATCAGGGCTTCTTAAGAAAGGAGTAATTTTTAAATCTATTTTTAATTGAACCATGAATTACAAAAAAAATCAGCACCAGAAAAAAAGTGTGAAAGCATTTCCATAGTGTATCGCCAGGCTCATCTTGTTTTTAAAGAAATGAGTAAACCTGTGAGCCTGGCTTGATGTGCAGCATCTTCATTATTCTGACTTCCAACCCAAGATTCCAAGAGCAATAGTTGAAAAGATACATCCAGTTTATATTTGCTTTGTAAAGGAGAACCTTTTCTTCAAAGAGATGCAAGTTATTTTTTCCTCTTGTACTGTAACTTGTTGGCTTATGAAGGATTCAGCACCATTCCGTCTGCACAGCTGTTTGCTTAGCAGCATGAAATTCAATAACCTAGAAGTTATAAAAACCAACCAAACTAAAACATATTGAGACTATCAAATTATTATTGTCTTCTCTGATAAATGGGATTTAGAATATCTTTTTCTGGTTTTGTGGTCCAGAAATGACTAATGAAACCATTGTGGGATCCTTAGGCTGTCCACAGATGGGGAAGTAAAAGGCTGATGGAGAGGTGCAAGGACAGTTGTTGAAACATCGCACATTTTTCACCACCAATGCAGGTTCTCCTAACACAAGCTTTGAGGTCCACAACATCATCACAAAAGCTGCCTACTGCACACTATTTTGTATATTTACCCAAGTAGTGTTGGAGGCAGTTGAGAAAAGATGTACAGGGAATTCATAATTCCTGCAATGAGAGGATTGTATTAATTAAGAGAAGCTTGGACGAATGAGGAGTGACTTTATTGAGACATACAAGATCTGAAGTGGGCTGACAGGATAGATGCGGAGATGTTTTCAATTGCAGGAGTGTCTCAAAAAAGGGGACATGGTTACAAGGGAGCAGTCATTGAAAGCAGAGGTCCAGAGACAACTATTTGTTTTTAATTGCAGAGAGTGGTGAATCTCTGGAATTCTCAACCCCAGAGTGTTGTGATGGCAGGATCGTTAGAAGTATTTAAGGTGGAACCTCATCGTCGTGTTTCAATTCTTCTTGAAGACTTTGAGCACATCCTTGAATCTTGGTCTGCCTGGCAACTTCAGAGCTTGGGACAGAGTGTTAGGTCTGTGAAAATGACATGGCCAGTCCAGTGCAATCATGAGAGAGTAACTAGGATCTTAATGTTTGAGATGCTAAACTGCAACAGGTCACTGAAAATCTCTGACACTTCAAATATTTCGTTTTTTTTGAGGCACTGTGCTGAAGTTTCTTTCATTTTATTGATAAACTTCTAGAGGCTGGAATGAAGTCCATTCTACAATGCAGCCTTAGAAAAATAAACATTTGCAAATTCATCAGGAACACAGCCAGATACCATCAGTTCTCATATGTTTGGCACTGTCTGCAACTTTTGCAGCCAGACTGTGTATGCATAATTCAACAACTTGACTTCAAAAGTTGATTAATCATTATTAAACCTGATCATAAGATACAACAGTGTGCAAATCTGTTAATGGACCAAATAACCCGTAACATTACTATTATGAATTTGTGTAGTCTGTGTAAATAGTAATTACTATAACTAATTCACAATTAACAGTGAGGGCAAGATTAAAAGTTCTTGTATTTCTAATGAAGTAAAAATTTTAGAGTTATACCAGTAGAGTCAGACCAAGAGAAACTAAGTCCAAGTATTATTATAGGCACAAAATTGAGGCTTCACTCCTACATATATTTGTATCATCATGTGTAAAATGGAACTAGCTTAACATCCTCATGTAGACTGATTTTGTTTAATTGAAAGTCTATTTAGCATGGAAATTATGTGCATGGTTAGATTGGAGGTTGTAACACATTGGAACAGAAGGCAGTTGATCAATTAGCCTTAAACCTCATGACAAAACCAAAGAACACATTATCATAGAACAAGGAACATAGAACAGTGCAGCACAGTACAGGCCCTTTGGCCCACAAATTTGTGCCAATTTTTTAACTTACTCTAAGATCAATCTAACCTTTCCCTCATGCAAAGCCCTTCATTTTTCTTTCATCAATGTCCCTATCTAAGAGATTCTTCAATGTCCTTACTGCAACGGCCTCCATCACCACTCCTTGATCGTGCACTCCATGCATTCACCACTCTTTACTGCTGATGTCCCTTCTATACTTTCCTCCAATCACCTTAAAATTATGCCCACTAATATTAGCCATTTCGACACTGGGAAAAGGGCACTGACTGTCTGTTCTATCAATGATTCACATAGTCTTATACATCTCTATTAAGTCACCTCTCCTCTTTTACCCCAAAGATAAAAGACCTAACTCACTCAACCTTTCCTTGGAAGACATGCTCTCTAATCCAGGTAGCATTCTGATAAATCTCTTCTGCACCCTCTCTAAAGTTCCATATCCTTTTCTCTAATGAGACAACCAAAACTTAACACAATACTCCAAGTGTGGCCTAAACAGAGATGTATAGAACTGCAGCATTACCTTTCAGCTCTTGAATTCAACCCACTACTAATGAAAGCCAACACACCATATGCTTTCTTAACCACCCTATCGACTTGAGCTGCAACTTTGAGGGATCTATGGCAATGGTCCGCAAGAACCCCCTATTTTCAGGTCCAACCTTCAAAGTGTATCACTTCACACTTTTCTGTATTGAATTCCAGCTGTCACTTCTCAGCCCAGTTCTGTTCTGCAATCTGTCATTGTAACCTGTGACAACCTTCAAGTAATGCGATCACTCGAGCCAAGTATGACGTTTTCCTAAGCAGTTGTCAGCGGATTCCCTTAATGGAGAATGCCTGTGTGAGATTTTGTTTAATGTGGGAGGCTGATGCGTAGGTGGCTACCACACAGCTCTTGACAGATCAGGTTCATTGTCCAGTGACAGGGAATGCAAGATGGCCGGGGACTCTGCACTACTGTAGCCTTTCTCTACCTTCACTGCCAACGTAATGTATCATCATCTTCTTCCATCTCCACCCTTGAGGTCTTGGCTAGATCACTCTTTTTCTGGAATCTCCCCCTTGAGCTTACCGCTAGTGGCCAAGTGGCTAAACTCCACAGAAGATTGCTCTCAGGAGCACACAAGCCTCCTCGACAGCGTGACGAACCTTAGAGAAGCCAGCTACCTCCTACACTATCCATAACACCTCCAACCTTAGTGTTATCTGCAAACTTACTAACCCACCCTTCCACTTACTCATCCAAGTCATTTATGAAAATCACGAAAAAGCAGAGATCTCAGAACAGATCTCTGTAGAACACTAATAATCACTGACCTCAGCCTTTGATGGAAAATTCTGAACTGATGCAACCACAATTCTTATCCACAGTCCTCGTTCACTCATCAAACCAGCTGGGCTTAAACAGTCGCTCCTAGCTTTCACCCTCCCCGCCTACATTTTACATTGTTGGCTATGACGTCTAGTTTCTGTTCCTTTTTTTTTCAGCCCCTGATGGCTTGTTATCTTACAGGCCATTACACTCGACAACAAATTTTTTCGTAAATGTTGCTTCCTCAGAACCTTTTTTTTGTTTATGATAGACTGCTTGAAGATCAACACAAATATAATTTCAGACTACTTGTATAACGTAGGAATTTGGAGAAACAACAAATTAACTTTTATTGAATATAATGTGTTTAATTGCATAATGGTGCTGATGCTTTGCAATAGTTCAACTAAATTAAAAATATTTTGTTAATAATTTTCATTTGTATTCAGTGTCTGAGACTTCTGGCTTAAGTGTCCAACAATAATTCGCCAGCATTGATGGATTCCAGTTGCCCTGGTATCTTTTCTCCATGACGCAATGTCCTGGTGAAACCTTTCACCATGCTCGTCACTAACAGCACCAAGATTTGCAGGGAAGAAGTCTAAATGGGAATGCAGAAAATGAATCGTCAGTGAAATGTTGCATTTCATGGTTTTATATGCTTGAAGCATACTTTCAATCAGCTGCATGTAGTTTGGTGCTCAGTAGATGCCGAGAAAAATTTCAACAACTTCATTGAATGCCTTCCATGTGATCTTCTCCGGTCCCACTAGTAATTCTTCAAATTGTCTGTCATTGATGACCTGTTTGATTTGTGGACCAACAAAAATGCTTTCGTTAATCTTGGCATCTGTTATTCTGGGAAGCATCTGTCTCAAATATCAAAATCCTTCATAGAAATTTTTGTACCTGGTGATAGCAAATTCCAGTCTTACAGTCCTGAACCTAATTAATTATTACTAAAACCTGTCCTGCCATGCAGCAGCCACACCGCCTAAGCATGCCCAAGTATGCCTGGATAAGATAGAAAACTTTCCAGCTTACATTGTAGGGAACATTTTAATTGACTTGAATTATGAATTGAAATAATAAACATAAGTTTATTAAAAATGGTACGTGATTGGGAAATTTCCTGGTGGTTTTCATGATCAGTAGCCCAAAATTCACACGATACGCCTAAAGGTATTCAGGAAGCAAAATCTTTATTGTCCAGTGTTATTAAAGTTATTGTTCACCACTGCTCTGCTTTTGAGTCAAGCCTCTTCTACTTTTCCTGACAGGTCTACTCTGAGGAACTTGTCAAATGCCTTATTAAAATCCAGATACACAACATCCACTGCTCTAACTTCATCAATTTGTTTTGTTGCTTTCTCAAAGAATTCAATCAGGATCATGAGGCACAGTCTGTCTCTCACAAAGCCATGTTGACTATCCCTAATCAGACTAGTTTCTCCAAATATTCATAAATCCTGTCTCCAATAGTTTGCTCACCACTAATATAAGACACTCTGGTCTATAATTCCCAGGATTATCCCTTTTAAATTTCTTGAACATGGGCAAAAAATCTGCCGACATTTAATCTTCTGGCCAGTGAGGACGCAAAAATCATGGTCAAAGGCACAGCAATCTCTTCCCTCACTTTCTATAGTAACCTGGGGTACAATACATCCTGTCTGCCCCCCTTTTTAAAACATTATCTATCTTAATGTTTTTCAAAATTCCTGCTCCTCCTCTGTATTAACATCAACATCTTCTATTATATTATCCTGTTCTGTCCTGTCCTCACACTTATCAAGGACCTTCTCACTGGTGAATACTAAAGCTAAGTTTTCATTAAGGACATCACCTACAGTACCTCCTCTGACTCTGGGCACATGTTTCTTCTATTAACCTTGAGCGGTGCCACCCTCACTCTAGACATCTTCCTGTTCTTCAAGTATGTGTAGAACACCTTGGGTTTTTCCTTCATCCTATTCACCAAGAGCTTCTCATGTCCCGTTCTAGATCTGTTAAGTCCTTTCTTTAACTCTTTCCTGGCTACCTTAGAATGCTCTAGAGCCGTGACTGATCCTTGCTTTCTAAATCTCAAGAATGCTTCTTTCTTCCTTGTGACTAGATGCTCCACATCTGGTAGGATAGAGTTCCTTCACCTCACCATCCTTTCCCTGCCTCAATGGTACAAATCTATCCAGAACCCTATGCGTGCTCCCTAAACAACCTCCACATTTCCATTGTGCATTTCTGTTATGGGGAAGCAGATTCTCAGATTCGGTGGATGAGACAGAAGACACTGATTACCAGTAAGCACATCAGCCATTTATTTACAAACAGTAAAACACTCGACCAGACATCTAAGTCAAAGGAATACTCATCTAAGCCACCCCAAGTTACAAAAACTATGACACTAGATATTCAGTAACTTCAAACTCAACAGGTACTTCGTTAAGTCTCCCCAAGTTATACAACTACTGTATAAACGAAGCATTCAACAAACAGGTACTTAGCTAAGTGTTTGTTTGTGCCCTCCTATATCTGCAGCACACTTTCCCAATGGTTCTTCAGCAATGACCGTGACCTCAGTATGAAGATGATCCCCTGGAGACAAAGAAAAGAGACCAAGTTTCTCACATGTGCTATTCTTGTACCTCTGAAGCACCTGGAACCAGAAGTCAGAGCTGTGGCGTGAAAAGCACCCAGTGGGAAAGAGCTGCTATATCCTTCGAATGAGCCAGTCAATGACCAGAATGGCAGAAGCAGCTTTTGACCAGCAAGGAAGCTAACTCTTCACATTATAATTTCCCTGAGTTAATTTGTTTCCAATTTCTGCCCCCAAATTCCTGCCTAATAGCTTAATTATTTGCCTGCCAATTAAATACTTTTCCATTCGGTCTACTCCTATCCCTATCCAAGGCTATGGGGAAGGTCAGGGAGTTGTGGTCCCCCACCAAGAGATTGGTCACCTGACCTGGGTCACTGTCTAGCACCAGATCCACCATGGCCTCTTCTCTAGTTGGTCTGTCAAAACATTGAGTCAGGAATACTTCCTGGACACACCTACCAAATTCTGCCCCATCTGACCTTTTAGCACTAAGGAGCAGCCAAACAATATTAGGGAAGTTGAAGTCTCTCATGACAACAACCCTGCTATTCTTGCACTTTTCCAAGATCTGCCTTCCAGTCTGCTCCTCAGTGTCCTTGTTGCTACTGAGGGTAGTTGTCTATAGAATACTCCCTACAGAGTGATTGCTCCCTTCCTGCTTCTGACTTCCACACTTGGACTTCAAGATCTCACCATGTCAAAGAGCTTCTTCCATTTAACTAAGTGAACCCTCATGGTACCCAGTGGAACCTAGTAGTTTGATAAATTGATTAGTCACTGCAAATTGCCCCTGGTTTGTAGATGACTGGGACCAGGTTGGGGAATTTAGTAAGTGACAAGAATGTGGGGAGAATAAAATAGCATTAGTGGAAATTTAGTACTGATAACCAACATGGATTTGGTGGGCTGAAGAGCATGTTTTTTGCTCTGAGACTCAATGACTCATAGCAATCATGATGTGACCCTAAGTTTTTGATTGATAAGTCTCACATAGATGAGAAAGAAGATACAATTAATCTAAATTTGATCCATCTAGGAAGATTATAGCGCTTCAATGCACTATTCATCTTTTTAATAAACGATCTTGCCCTCAATTACTCTGTCAGAATGTCTTCTCATATATTAATCATTCTTTATTTGAAGAATTTCCTAATATTAGTCATCAATGACTCTATAAATTTGTCCTTCGTGTAATGTATTATTCCTGAATTACTTTTCCACTTTCTCAAACAATCCTAAAGACTTCTTTAAGATTGTCTCTCAAATACACTCTGTGGTGAAGTATCCAGGTTTCTTCAGTCAAAGGGATAGCCTTGTACTTTTTCTCTGGTTTTCAATCACTCACTGCCACAACTGGAGTTTCCCACCTGCCTCAAAAGGGTGACAATCATATCACTACCCAAGAAGATCAGGAAGATCTAACTCAACGATTATTGCCCGGTTTCACTGACATCTACTGTAATAAAGTACTTTGAGAAGTTGGTCATTAGACCACAAAACATAGGAGCAGGATTAAGCCACTTGGCCCACTGACTCTGTTCCACCATTCCATCATGGTCGATTTATTATTCCCCCTCAACCTAATACTCCTGCCTTCTCCACATAATCTTTGATGCCCTGACTAACCAAGAACCTATCAACCTTTGCTTTAGATAGACTCAATTGTCTGGCCTCCATAACCATCTGTGGCAATGAATTCCACAGTTTCATCACCCTCTGGCTAAAGAAATTCTTTATTGTTTCTGTTCTAAATGGACATCCCTCTATTCTGAGCTTGTGCCCTCTGGTCTGAGATTCGCCCACTATAGGAAATATCCTCTCCACCTCCACTCTTCAAAGCTTCTTTAAGCTTTGTTTAGGCCTTTCAATATTCAATAGGTTTCAATGAGATCCTCCCTTATTCTTCTAAACTTCAGTGAGTACAGGCTCAGAGCCGTTGAACGCTCCTTATACGTTAATCCTTTCATCCCATAATCATTCTCGTGAACCTCCTCTGAACCCTCTTCAATGCCAGCATAGGGGCCCCAAACTGCTCAAAATGCACTAAGTGTGATCTCTGTTTGCATACATCTACTGATGCTTCTGGACACATCATCAGTGATGTTCCTGGAATCATCAGGTGTTTCGGGTCTTTCAACATCATACACCCTCCTCCAGGTGACCCAGCCGGGGCTGATCGGACCCCAGCTTGCGTCCAGATGGCTAGCTACACATGACTCCATGGCTCCCCTCTCTTGAGCCACAGCCACCTTGAGGCCCTCTCTGCCACATCGGTGGTACTGTAATTGGCTCTCCTCTTCCTCTCTCCCTTGATGCCCAAATTGCTGTAGGCTCTGCCTAAGGAATGGGCTGCGAATCCCCTACAACCAGCTTCCACAGGGAGACACCTCGCTCTCCATCCAGCCTGCTGGCAGTTACTGACCAGTCCAATGCCTTATAAAGCCTCAGTATCCTTGCTCTTATATTCTAGCCCTCTCAAAATGAATGCTAACATTGCATTTGCCTTCCTCAGCACTGTCTCAACCTGCAAGTTAAATTTTAAGAAATCCTGCACAGAGGCTCCCAAGTCCCTTTGCACCTCTGAATCTTGAATTTTCAAAGGTTTCAAAGGTACAATTTAATGTCAGAGAAATGTACACAGTATACATCCTGAAATGCTTTTTCTTCGCAACCATCCATGGAAACAGAGGAGTGTCCCAAAGAATGAATGACAGTCAAATGTCAGAACCCCAAAGTCCTCACTCAGCTCCCCCCTCCTGTGTGTAAGCGGCAGCAAGCAACAATCCCCCCTCCCCCCACTGGCAAAAAAAATATTGGCACCCACCATCGAACGCTCAAGCATGAGCAAAAGCAACAGCAAAGACACAGACTTGCGGTTACCCCAAAGACTACATTGTTCACCCAGCATTCGACATACCAGATTCTCTCTCTCTAACAGGGGAGAAAGAGGTTTCTCTGCTTTCACAGTGAACAGGAGACATAACAAACAACTCGCTGGTTTATGATGTTAAAAGTCCGCCACGTCACTTTTTTCAAGCTCTATGCTCAAAGATCACGAGTCTATGGACACACAGCTGCAGATATTCTGACTCCCCTAACAACACACGGGTCTCCTGTCATGACACTGACCCTCGATCCTCCTGCCTCCAGAGGCCCGAGATCCTAGGTTTCCAAGGCCAAGCTGAATACTTAGGCCGAACCCTTGGTGTGCTGAACAACGGCCAGTCCTGAAACCCCGAGAGTGGATCCCATTCCCGCAAAGAACCGTAGTTAGCATATAACTCCCGGTCAGGGTCTTCAAAAGAATGCTGAAAGGGAAAAATAGAGATATTAAAGATGGAAATAGAGCTGTTTCTGGAGATGCAAGCAAAGGAATCGCCATTTAGCGCCATCATCACTTCGCCTCCACCTTCAAATTTTCTCCCCATTTAGAAAATAGCCCACGTATTCTTTCCACCAAAGTGCATGACCATACACTTCAGACACTATATTCCATCTGCCACTTCTTTGCCCGTTCTCCCAATCTATCTTAGTCCTTTTGCAGACTCCCTGCTTCCTCAACGCTACCTACCAATCCACCTATCTTTGTATAGTCTGCAAACTTGGCCACAAAGCCATTAATTCCATCATTCAAATCATTGGCATATTAGATGAAAAGAAGCAGTAGTCCCAATACTGACCCCTGCAAAGCACCACATGTCACCAGCAGCCAGAAAAGGCGCCTTTTACTTCCTCTCTTTGCTTCCTGCCAATCAGCCAATTTACTATCTATACTAGTATCTTTCCTGTAGTACCATAGGCTGTTATCTTGTTAAGCAGCCTCATGTGCAACCCCTTATCAAAGGCCTTCTGAAAATCCAAGTAAACTACATCCACTGACTCCCTTTTGTCTATCCTGCCTGTTATTTCCTCAAAGGATTCGAACAGATTTGTCAGTTAAAATTTCCCCTTAAGGAAGCTATGCTGAATTTGGCCTAAGAAACATGCGACTCTAAATACCCCAAAAATCATCCTTAATTACGGACTCCAACATCTTTGTAACCACTGAAGCGAGACTAACTGGCCTATAATTTGCTTTCTTCTGCCTCCCTCCCTTCTTAAAAAGTGGAGTGACATTTGCAATTTTCCAGTCCTCTAGAACTATTCCAGAATCTAGTTATTCTTGGAAGGTCATTACTAATGCCTACATAATCTCTTCTGCTACCTTTTTCAAAATCCTGGGATGTAGTCCACCTGGTCCAGGTGACTTATTTACCTTCTGACTTTTCAGCTTCCCAATAACTTCTCCTTATTAATAGCAACTACACCCACTTCTGCTCCTTGACAGTCTTAAATTTCTGGTGTCTTAAAAAAGTGAAGACTGGTGCAAATATTTCATCTTTTTTCTCCTCATGGCCAGAATCAACTCCTGCCTAAGCAAGAACCTGGACCACTACAATTTGCCTACCACCATAATAGGTCTACAGTAGATGCATCTCACTGGATCTCCACTTGGTCTTGGATCACCTGGGCAAAGCCATACCTATGTCAGGCTGCTGTTTATTGATTACAGATCAGTGTTCAATACCGTCATACCTTCAGTACTAATCAACAAGCTCTAAAATCTGGGCCTTTTTACCTTCCTCTGCAAATGGATCCTTGACTTCCTCATCAGTAGACTACAGTCAGTGCAGATCTGAAAAAAACATCTCCTTGCTGACAATAAACACCGGTGCACCTCATGGATGTGTGCTTAGTCCACTGTTGCACTCTCTCTGCACCTATGATTGCATGGATAGGCACCGCTCTATCATCAAAAAAATTTCCTAATGACACAAACTATTGTTGGCAAATGGTGACGAGAAGTGAGATAGATCAGCTGGTTAAGTGGTTTCGTAACAAGAACCTTGACAGATATACCATGGTGAGGATTCTAACTGGTTGCATCACTCTCAGGTAAGGAGGGGCCTCTGCACAGGAATGAAAAAAGCTGAAGAAAGATGCAGATTCAGCCAGCTCCATCCTGGGCACTAGCCTCCCCAGCATCGAGGACATCTTTGAAAGATGATGCCTCAAAAAAAGGTGGCATCCATTAGCAAGGATCTGCATCATCTAGGACATGCCCTCTTCTCATTGCTGCCATCAAAGAGCAGGTACAGGAGCCTGAAGATACACACTCAACATTTTAGGAGCAGCTGCTTCCCCTCTGCCATCAGATTCCTGAATGGACAATGGGCCCATCTATATGACTGTACTATTTTATTTTCTTATTTGCTCTCTTTTTGCGCTACCTATTTAATTTAACTTTTTTAAAACTAATGTGTAGATTTCTTATTATAATTTATAGTATTCTTATTATGTTTTGAAATGCACTGCTTTGGCAAAACAGTATATTTCATGACATATGCCAGTGACATTTACCCGATTTCTCTTTGTACTTGTCCCTGCATTGTAATGATCTGGACTAAACGTGATTCCCAGAACAAAACACATTACAGTTTGATAATACTTCCCAAACAATCCTTTCAGAAAATAAACATCTGAAGAAAGTATGATTGATATTGAGATTGAGATTATTGCAGTGGAGTGTTTTGTCTGCCATATTGTGCTTTGAAGGTTAGGACTGGATGCAGAATAGAGATTAAGAACTAAAGGGGTGACATGTTGGGCTATGGATTGCTTACCCTCTTCAATAATGGATCCATGGGTTATTGGGAGGTCCATTTATTTCCAAGAGAAAAGAACTATCCACACGGTTATTGATATATCTTTGTCCACGTGGATGAAAATTGCATTCCAAGGCAATGCCCCATACCGTCACCAACTGCTATCTCCTCCACCACCAGAAGTGATGGTGAGGTCAATTTTCACTATCAAAATTGTGTGAATATGAACTGCATGGAAAACTAAAATATTTTTAGAAATATCAAATCTACGATGTGTATATTTTAATGGAGGACAGGACAGGTTCATTTAAGTATGCAGAACTCAAGAGGAATTGAGTTCTCTCTTATTCCTGCTCTATCTCCATGCAAATAACAGAACAATAAAGACACCCACTAGCCTCTTTGCAAGGACGACGAAACCAGATTTCTCTAACATAAACAAACTATTCTCTTTCTCCGCCAGCTTTCATTTTCTGGACCACCAGTTAAACTTAAATCTACCTAACAGAATTCTGGAATGCCTCATTTCTCCTAAACATTAGAGATGGATTGGACACGTGATAAGAAGTGAGGCCAACTCTGTCATCAAGACAGCACTTCATTGGACCCTTGCAGGGCAGAGGAAACAAGGGAGACTAAATACAACTTGGTGCTGTACTGTAGAGGCAAAATGAGGACCCTGAACCACACCTGGACACAATAGGGTAGCTGGCCAAGGACAGACAGAGATGGAGGACCTTCATTGCTGCCCTAAGTTAACTCATTTCTCCTGGTATGCAAGGTTCTATGATTCCAGATTCATTTTGAATAAAGGAAGCCAAAAGAGTGACATGTTCTTGACAGAGCCAGTGAGGGGCAGGCAGAGGGACAGACTGCAAATGTTTATTACAAGGTTGGCCATAACTCCTGGATTCTGCAAGGGCCAATGATACCCTTTAGTCATGAGGCTATGTAGCCTCTTTCACGAATATTTACATCTCACCAAGTGATAAAGATAATTATTCTGTCAAAGATCTGTGTAAGCAATTTCTTAGAGACAAGCTAATATATGTAGCCTCACTGTATCCAACAGATCACTGACTGATAGATTCAAAAGACAAATAGATTTATCTCAAGCAGAAAAGACTTCATTATTTTGAAAAGGTGACATAAATCTCATTGCATCATGACTCGGTAAGTGGCACTCACATAATCAAGAGGGTATTTTAGATTCTCAACATTTCTCAGAATCAGGAAAAGCTTTCAACTGACAAATTTCTGAAAATTGATGCCAGATGTCACAAAAATAGCCATTCAATGATTGTTTCAGATAAAGTATGTAGTTTTTTGCAGCATTATCCAAGGGAACATCCAAAATACATAAATGCCACAGAATGAAGATTCAAAAAGGAACTTTTTGCCAATATAGAACCTCCCTTGGTTATGCAAAGGTTCCATTCCAATGGAACTAAAGTCCATAAACTAAACTTTCTGTAAGTCATAAAAGAACAATTTCTCCCAAAATAGTAACTTGAAATCTTTATCCTCAACAGCCCTTGGGGACTCACTAATAAAAGAAATAATAAAATAAATTGTTATTGAGAAGTGGTTTGGAGTTTACAGTGCTTGACCCTATCTGAAGGAGAGTCTGGAGAAGATCTTGGCCTTTTCATTGTTCCCTGGTGAAGTGATTCGAGTACAATACCTGAAAGTCTGGGAGAATTTATGTAAAGTCAGATTCCTGTAAATCAGGTCTTCCATGAACCAGGGTCCCCCGCAGAAGAAGTACACCTGAATCAAAGACTGGAATTATTGGAGAAAATAATAACATCATCAAATTGATTATAGCTTGCTGAACACTTTGCGACTGAGCTGTGAAAGGAGGCATCACATTGTACGAAATGGCTTTAGTTAAACCAGGCCAGAAAGTAGAGTGCGCACATTCAGACCCACCACCTCTAACTCCTTATCAAGAAGTCAGCAGAGTGACATCCCACTGGATCCAAATTGAGTTCAAGACACTTGAAGGAATTTCTCCCTCATTTATAAATCAGTTGTGTAGAACAGGTTACCCCCTTGTACATGGGAAGGGTTATAAGCAGTGCTTTGACTAATACCCTTTTTTCCCAGCAGTTTCATTGGGTCAATGAGAGGCCAAAGAGAAATGGAATTTGTTCTTCATTGTATAGGTGAGTTATGAACGGAACATGTATAATGAAGGGAACTATTATCGAGCTCAGCCATGAATCATTGGATTAGTATCTTTCGATCCTGGCAACTATTATAATTTGTATTTTTTTTCTTTTGATCTGAGTCTACTTCATCACAAAGGTAAAATTAGGAAATTCAGGGTGCAGAATTTGTGCAAACTTCTTCTATCCAAATTTCCCATAAATGGCAACCCTTCACTGATTTTGTACAGAAAGCGCAGAAAGAAATTAGAAATCTGTATCCTTTACTTGGAATTATTTTCTGAGGTCCTCTTTAGAAAAATGAAAATGCTGATCTTGTTGTACATCCTTTCAGCCTGGCAATGGATAAAGCATGATTCCTTCTGTCTGTTTAAGTTATAATGGAACTAGGTCTGCCGCTAGAAAACATTTGCCAAAGTCACAATCTGTTAAGCACAGCATTAGTATCACTCCATATACTTATAGATTTAGCAATGAGCTTATAGGTGTCACTGTGGTAAAATGGTAAATTACACACACAATTTATGTTGAATACAATAGTTAGTTGTTAATAAACTTACTTACTAGGAAATCATTAGTGCAATCATTTTTGTTTTCACTGTTGTGGTGAATCTGTGTTAGGCTGACATAGTTTAAGTCTAGACATGCAATAAAAAACCATGTTTAAAAGAAAATGTAATCTCTATAAATAACACCAGCTATTATTTTAATTGGGTAGATATGTGCTACTCTGAGAATTCAATGGAAAAAAAAAGAATCAAAACTAAAGCCAATATAAATGATTTTACTTTGATAACCTGGTTAAGGTCAGGAAAATAATGCTGAATACTTCAATGTGAACAGTTCTTGTTAGGAGTGTATTCATACTGTTTCATGTTTAATTTTATATATAGAGTGTCTTGGCTATGTACACTCGAGTGCTAAGGATAATTTAAGATCAGGTTTGCTGTGGCATAATGGTCATTAGCATCTGACTTTAAATGTAGGACAACCTGAATTGGAAAAGGCTCTTAAAATGTAGTCGAAGGTTTATAAAGGGAGACTATTTATTTATCTATCTGTTTATTTATTTATTTATTCTTGTATTTTTCGTACAGTCATCCCACACTTGACTCTAAATATTTCTTACAGAGTAACATCAAGTAATGTTCAGAATGCAAGCTAAAATCAGGAGTACTGAAAAGGATCAAGTTCAAGTTCAATTCATTTTCAATCAACTGTATACATGTATCTTCCAAATGAAACAACATTCCTCTGGACCAAGGTGCACAACACTGTGCATATAACTCACATGCACATCACATAAAGTAATGTTACTGCAAATAAATTAACATATAATCAGGTGCATTTACAGTATGACTCAAGTCACAAACTGAACGGTGTAATGCTACTGGTGCTTCATACATGATGAGACATGAGTGGTGACAAGGAGTCCAGTGGTCTTGTGACCTGTGGGAAGAAGCTGTTTCTCATCTAACAGCCCATGTCCTAATGCTACAGTACCTCCTGCCGGATAGTAAAGGGTCACAAAGATTGTTGTACAGATGGGAGGTATCATTGAGAATGCTAAGAACACAGCGCTCCTAATAAACATCTCTGATAGGTGGAAGGGAGACCCCAATAATCCTTTCAGCAGTCCTCGCAATCCCTTGCAAGGACTTGCAGTCAGATACCTTGCAATTCCCATACAAGATGGTGATGCAGCTGGTTAGGACACTCGATGGAGCTTCTGTAAAAATCGGTTAGAATGGGGCAGGGGGAGCCTTGTTCATCTCAATCTCTTCAGGAAGTAGAGATGCTGCTATGCTCTCTTGACCAAAATGGTGGTGTGGAGAAACCAGGTAAGAACATGATGTGCACTCCCAGAAACTTAGTGCTCCTAACTCTCTCCACATGTGCAGTGGGGAGTGGTCAGCCTGCACTTTCCTAAAGTCTACAATCACTTCTTCGGTCTTGTACACATTGACACTCAACTTGTTGTGCTTGCAGCATTCTACCAGCCACTCTACCTCCTCTCTGTATGCCGTCTCGTCATTATTGATGACATCAACCATTGTTGTATCATTAGTGAACTTGATGATGTTAAATTTTCTCTATGAGTACCTCTTATGATGTTTCTTCAAGGTGTCTTCTGAGTACCTAGAACTGGAAAATGATCCTTGCATAATGGAGCATATGGGCCATGAGAATGAAGTTGCCCTTTGGTCTGGAGCTCCTTGGTGGAATGTGATTCAAGATAGCCTCATCTCAATTTCCATCTTTTATTGGCTTCATTTTCTGAGGAGAATGTTTAGAAGATGAACACATACCAGTGTCCTGAAAGGAATGTGGAAGAAGAGGATTGAAAGGAAGAACGGGTGAGTCAACCCCATGGAATGAAGGAGATAGAGAAATCAGCAGAAGTTCAGTGTCGGTGTATTGGTCTACATAAATGTCAGGATGACAGGTCATGTGTTGAATCAGTGCCAATGAAATGATCAGCTGAGACATGTGGAAGAAAGGAATTTTTGAGCTTGAAGATTATTGAAAGAATAAGTGATGATAATTGCAGCTGGGATTGACTTTGATGACTAACTTAGATTTTGCTTTAATCTGAATAGCCTTGAGCTTGTTATTAGTTGTCTGTGAGGAAAATAATGCATTGAGGGTTTATATGCTCATGGCTTGTGTGCTGGGGCCTCCTCAAGAGTAGACACAACTCTTTCTATGGGCAAACCATCCACTGTTATGTCATTTAAGAACTTAAGAACAAAAAAAATGTAATCAGCCCCTTGGACCTGTTCTGATCTTTACTTAGATTGTGGATGATGGATTTGTAATTTGTATCCACCTGTTAGCCCCAAATCTTTATACACTCTGTCTAGAAAAAGATATGTATTTATTTCAGATTTAACATTAATAATTATTTTATATATTCTGATTATGCTAAGTTTAATGCTTTTATCACTGTTTGCATGAATTGCCGCAATCTAATTTTGTTTTCTTGCTAGTGACTCCACTAACAGTGACAAAAATTTTTTGTTCCTAATTCAGCAATTCCTTTCAAAATCATACAAATCTCACCCAAATTACCTCTTTTTCCCTATTGAATTCAAATGCAAATCTAATTTATGAACTCCACCCTCACAATCCAACTTCTACAGCCCTGAAGAATCATTTTGAAGAATCTGTGCTACTCTTTATAGGGTATTTTTTTTCTAAAATATAGTGCTTGGAACTTCCTTGGGTGTTGTATCATTGTAATAAAACTTTAAAAATATATTCACTGTGTAATTATAAAGGCTCTCATTTCATTAGGGTTTTTGATTTGTTTGTTTTTATATTTAATCATAGTACTTAAGCAAAATATATGCTGCTGGAAGCCTCTTTGGAACTTCACTGTTTCTAGTATTTCACCATTTAAGTAGTATGCAAATCCACCCATCTAAGAGATACAGTGTTTGAATTGGACTTATGCCTATTTTAAAAATGCAACTTAAACATTAAATTCATATTTCTTCTTCCTTAGCAAACTGAAATGCAGTTTTTCTGTAAAAAGAGGAAATTCTTCCCCTTTATGTTTTAGTATCTGTAATTACGTAAGGCATAAGCAAATCTTAGCTCAGTGATCTTTTGTCCATTTGTCTTGATATGAACATAAAATTTTTTAAAAAAACACTGTCCATATGTATATGTTGCACATTAAATCTGCATTTATAACCACGTGACATATGCAAATCTAGTTTATTTTCAGATTCAGCTGCTTTCCCTTTATGTATGGTCCTTTATCCTGAAACAGTCTTTGTTTAACACAGAATATTATTTATTTGATATGGCTCAGTTAAATCTGGGGTAGCTATGCTATTATTCCAACTTTCTCATATCCTTGGTGTATTTTCCCTTCATGTATCAGAAGTACCTCCAGATAATTCTTTCACTTGTTGATCTTTTTTTCAATTTAAAACTTCCAAATTTGGAATATATTTCGAGTTTCACAACATGGAGTCACAGAATCATACAAAACTACAGCACAGAAACAGGCTCTTCGGCCAATCTAATCTGTGCCAAAACATTTAAACTGCCTAGTCCCGTCAAACTACACTCAGACCATAGTCCTCCACACCCCTCCCATCCATGTACAGTACCTACCCAAACTTCTCTTAAATGTTGAAATCGAAGTCGCATGCAACACTTGCACTAGCAGCTCATTCCACACTCTCACCGCCCTCTGAGTGAAATTTCCCTTCATGCTCCCTTAAACAGTTCACCTTTCACCCTTAACCCATGACCTCTAGTCGTAGTCTCGCCCAACCTCAATGCAAAAAGCCTACTTGCATTTTACCCTATCTATATCCCTCATAACTTCTATCAATCACCTCTCAGTCTTCTATCTTCTAGGGAATGAAGTTCTAACCTATTCAATCTTTCCATATAACAAAGGTCCTCCAGTCCTGGCAACAATCTTGTAAATTTTCTCTGTACTCTTTCAAACTTATTTACATCTTTCCTGTAGGTAGGTGACCAAAACTACCACACAATATTCCATATTAGGCCTCATTAACATCTTATACAATTTCACCATAACTTCCCAACTCTTGTACTCAGTACTTTGATATATGAAGGCTAAAATGCCAAAAGTTTTCTTTATGACCCTCTCTACCTGTGACACCACTTTCAATGACTTATGGACTTAGTCCCAGATCCCTTTGTCCTACCGCACTTCTCAGTGCTCTACCACTCACCATGTAAAATCTACCCTGGTTGGTCCTCCCAAAGTGCAACACTTCACACTAGTCTGCATTAAATTCCATATTATTACAGTTGGCCCAGATCCCACTGAAGCTTTGATAGTCTTCCTCTCTGTACACTACACCCCCAATCTTAGTGTTATCTACAGATCTGCTGATCCAGTTAACCACATTACATCCAGGTCATTGATATAGATGACAATAACGGGCCTAGCACCGATCCCTGTGGTACTTCCCTAGTCACAACTTATAGTCAAAGAGGCAACCATTTACCACTACTCACTGGCTTCTCCCACAAAGCCAATATCTAATCCAATTTAAAGGCAAAACACACAAAATGTTGGAGAAACTCAGCAGGTCAGTCAGCATCTATGGAAATGAATAAACATTTGATGTTTCTAGCCAAGACCCTTCAACAGGACTGGAAAAAAAAAGATGAGAAGTCTAATCCAATTTATTACCTCATCTTGAATGCCAAACGACTGAAACTTCTTGACCAACCACCCAAGTGTAACGTTGTCTAACGCCCAGCTCAATTCGGTGTCAACAACATCCCCACTTTGCATTCATCAACTTTCCCGGTAACTTGCACAAAAGACTCTATAAGATTGGTTGGACATGACCTACCGCAGAAAACCATGTCAACTATCCCTTATCAGTCCCTTCTGATCCAAATACCTGTATAACCAGTCCTTTAGAATGCCTTCCAATAACTTTCCCACTACTGATGTCAGGCTCACCGGCCTATAATCTCCTGGTTCATTCCAGAGCCATTCTTAAACCGCAGAACAATGGCTATCCTCCAATATTCTAGTACCTAGGATGATTTAAATATCTCTGCTAGGGCCACCTGCAATTTCTACACTTGTGTTCCACAGAGTCCAAGGGAAAACTTTGTCAGGCGTTGGAGATTTATCCACACTGATTTGCCTTAAGACAGCAAACACCTCTTCCTCTGTAATCTGTATATGGTCCATGACCTCACTGCTGCATTTCCTCACATCTATAGACTCTGTATTCATCTCCAGAGTAAATGCAGATGTAAAAAAATCGATTTAAAATCTCCGTCGTCTCTTTAGGTTCCACGCATGGATTACCATTCTGATCTTCCAGGGAACTAATTTTGTCCCTTGCAATCCTTTTGTTCTTAATGTATCTGTAGAAGCCCATAGGATTCTCCTTCACCTTGTCTGCTAGGGCAACCTCATGCTTTTGTTTAGCCCTCCTAATTTCTTTCTTCAGTGTTCTCTTGCTTTTCATATACTCAAGTACCTAATTTCTTCCTACCTGTCTATACCTGCTATGCACCCCTTTTTTTCCCCTTAACCAGGGCTTTAATATCTCCTGAAAATCAAGGTTCCCTAAACCTGTTATCCTTGCTTTTTATTCTGACAGGCACATATAAACTTTATACTCTCAAAATTTCACTTTTGAAGGCCTCCCACTTACCAGTAAACAGCCTGTCCCAATCCACACTTGCCAGATCCTTTCTGATACTATCAAAATTGGCCTTTCTCCAATTTAGTATCTCAACCCGAGGACCAGACCTATCCTTTTCCATAATTACCTTGATCACTGGTTGCAAAGTGTTCCCCTGCACAAACGTTTATCACCCGCCCTGTCTCATCCACTAACAGGAGCTCAACTATTGCACTTTCTCTTGTTCTTCTATATACTGAATGAGGAACTTTCCTGAACACATTTGACAAACAATCTTCCATCTAGTCCTTTTACAGTATGTGTAAAGTTGAAATCACTTACTATCACAGCCTAATGTTCATTGCAACAGTCAGTGATCTGTCTACAAATTTGTTTCTCTAAATCCTGATGACTATAATATAGCCCCATTAAACCAGTCTACCTTTCTTATTCCTCAATTCTACCCATAAATCCTCAGTAGATGAGTTCTCCGGTCTGTCCTAACTGAGCTCCGGCATGTGACATTTTCCCTGACTAGTAATACCATCCCTCCCACCTTTAATTCCTCCCACTCTACCACATCTAAACACTGGCACTCTGGTTCCCATTCCCCTGCAACTCTAGTTTAAACCACCCCCCTAACCCCCGCCTGCCTATGTAGCACTAGCAAACTTTCTGCTAGGATATTAGTCTCTCTCTGGTTTAGGTGCAAACTGTCTTTTCTGTACAGGTCCCATCTTCCCTGGAAGAGAGCCCAATGATCCAAAAAAGCCCTCCCACCTTTACCAACTCCTAGGCCAAGTGTTAAAACTGTATGATCTTCCTACTTCTGGCCTTACTAGCACATGGCATGGGTAGCAATCCTGAGATCACAACCCGAGAGTTCCCATCTTTTATCTTAGCATCTAACTCCTTAAATTCACTTTGCACTTATTTGCACCTCTGGGGTCATTCTGGTAGCAGTTGACATTGCACCTCAAGCCAATGTCAAGCAGGCTTTAGATGATCTGAGTAATGGGATCAACATGCACGAAACAGCGCACCCTAAAGCCTTCACCATAGTTTTAAGAGATTTTAACCAGGCCAGTCTAAAAAAATCACTAAGCAACTACCATCAACAGATTACTTGCAATACCAGAGGAAACAACACACTGGACCATTGCTACACCACCATCAAGAATGCCTACCGTGCTATTCCACGCCCTCACTTCAGGAAGTCTGATCACCTAGCTGTATTTCTGCTTCTTTATTTTAGACAGAGACTGAAGACTGCTGCACCAGCAGTGAGGACCAAGAAGGTTTGGATAAGGGATGCACAGGAGCACCTACAGGACTGCTTTGAATCGATGGACTGGACTGTATTCAGGGATTCATCTTTGAATCTGGATGAGTATGCTGCAGTTGTCACCGACTTCATTAAAACCTGTGTGGATGAGTGTGTGCCCACAAAGACTTGCTGTACATTCCCAAACCAAAAGCCTTGGATGAACCAGGAGGTATGTCGTCTGCTGAAGGCTAGATCTGTGGCATTCAAGTCTGGCGACCCAGACCTGCACCAGAAAACCAGGTATGATTTGCAGAGGACTATTTCAAGGGCGAAGAGGCAATTTCAAATGAGGTTGGAGGTGATATCAGATGCACGGCAACTCTGGCAGGGTCTGCAAGACATTACTTCCTACAAAGCAAAACCCAATAGTCTGAATGGCAGTGATGCTACACTACCAGATGAACTCAATGTCTTCTATGCACTCTTTTAAAGGGAGAACATAACTACAGCTGTGAAGATCCCTGCTGCACCTGATGACCCTGTGATCTCTGTCCCAGAGGCTGATGTTAGACTCTTTAAAGAGAGTAAACCCTTACAAGACAGAAGGTCCCGATGGAGTACCTGGTAAGGCTCTGAAAACCTGTGCCAACCAACTAGTGGGAGTATTCAAGGATATTTTCAACCTCTCACTGCTACAGACAGAAGTTCCCACTTGCTTCAAAAAGGCAACAGTTATACCAGTGCCTAAGAAGAATAATGTGGGCTGCCTTAATGACTATTGCTCCTTAGCACTCACAGCAACAGTGATGAAATGCTTTGAGAGGTTGGTTATGACTAGACTGAACTCCTGCCTCAGCAAGGACCTGGACCCACTGCAATTTGCCTATCGCCACAATAGGTCAATGGCAGACGCAATCTCAATGGCTCTCCACACGGCTTTAGACCACCTGGACAACACAAACACCTATGTCAGGATGCTGTTCATTGACAATAGCTCAGCGTTTAATACCATCATTCTCACAATCCTGATTGAGAAGTTGCAGAACCTGGGCTTCTGTATCTCCCTCTACAATCAGATCCTCAACTTCCTAACCAGAAAACCACAGTGATAACATACCCTCCTCGTTGACGATCAACACTGGTGCACCTCAGGGGTGTGTGCTTAGCCCACTGCTCTACTCTGTCTATACACGTGACTGTGTGGCTAGGCATAGCTTAAATACCATCTATAAATTTGCTAACAATACAACCATTGTTGGTAGAATCTCAGGTGGTGACGGGAGGGTGTACAGGAGTGAGATATGCCAGCTAGTGGAGTGTTGTTGCAGCAACAATCTGGCACTCAAAGTCCGTAAGACTAAAGAGATGATTGTGGACTTCAGGAAGGGTAAGACGAAGGAGTACATACCGATCCTCATAGAGGGATCAGAAGTGGAGAGAGTGAGCAGCTTCAAGTTCCTGGGTGTCAAGATTTCTGAGGATCTAACCTGGTCCCAACATATCAATGTAGTTTTACAGAAGGCATGGCAGCGGCTATACTTTATTCAGAGTTTGTAGAGATTTGGCATGTCATCAAATACACTCAAAAACTTCTATAGTTGTATCGTGAAGAGCATTCTGACAGGCTGCATCACTCTCTGGTATGGAGGGGCTACTGCACAGGACCGAAAGAAGCTGCAGAAGGTTGTATATCTAGTCAGCTCCATCTTGGGCACTAGCCTACAAAGTACCCAGGACATCTTTAGGGAGCAGTGTCTCAGAAAGGCAGCATCCATTATTAAGGTCCTCCAGCACCCAGGGCATGCCCTTTTCTCACTGTTACCATCAGGTAGGAGATACAGAAGCCTGAAGGCACACACTCAGTGATTCAGGGACAGCTTCTTCCCTTCTGCCATCCGATTCCTAAATGGACATTGAAGCTTTGGACACTACCTCACTTTTTAAAAATATACAGTATTTCTGGTTTTGCACAATTTTTAATCTATTCTATATATGTAATTGATTTACCTGTTTATTTGTTATTATGATGTTCCGTTTTATTTATTTATTTTCTCTCTCTGCTAGATTATGTATGGCATTGAACTGCTGCTGCTAAGTTAACAAATTTCACGTCACATGCCAGTGATAATAAACCTGATTCTGATTAACTATGTCATTGGTACCTACATGGACCATGACCTTTAGCTGTTCACCCTCCCACTTAAGAAAGCTAAGGATTCTATCCAAGATGTCCTGACCCTGGCACCTGGAAGGCAACATACCATCTGGGAATCTCATTCTCATCCGCAGAACCTCCTTTTTCTCCCCCTCAACAAATCTCCCATCACCAGAGCTCACTTCTTCTCTCCCCTTCACTTCTGAGCCAGAGCCAGACTCAGTGACAGAGACCTGACTGCTGTGACTTCCCTCTGCTAGATCATCCAGCCTAACAGTATCCAAAGTGGTATACCTGTTCTTGAGGGGGATGGCCACAGGGGTACACCTGTTCACAGGGCAAACACCTTTCACCCTCCTGACTGTCATCCATTTAAAGTTTCATCACATTTTTAATGTTAACTTTCTCTGTATTTGTCTTAAAATTGTAATTTACTGTCAGTATTCCTTATTTAAAATGAAAGAAAAATGTGGGCTGGGTATATGACCCTTAAAGGAGTACACACAATACTTCTGTTTGATATCCTGTGAATGGCATTCAAATGACCATTAGTTGATTAACAAATCAGAATTACTGACTTAGGCTACATCTACACTAGACTGGATAATTTTGAAAACACCAGTTTTGATTAAACATGGCGTCCACACTATGCGTTTTTGAAAATATCTCTGTCCACATTGAAATGGAGATTTGGGCGAATCTCCTCCTACTGAGCATGCGCAGGACACATCTAACGAAAACAAGCGACATGTTTGGTGTCGAATCTCACCATGAAAGTGCGCATTTGTGTAGTTACAGACTAGAAAAACTTAAAACGACAGACAGCTGTTGGGTCTTGCGCAGGAGAACTTAAAAGTAAAAAAAAAACAAATACTGGAGTGTACGGAGGCAACTGACAGGGAGTTCACGGACAGATTGACCCGGCTGATGATGAATATTGAAAAACTGACTAACTCTGTTGCATTAACAAAGCACCTTGTTAAATGTATAAAACATGTCTGCATCAGTGTTATATTTTACTTCCATACAATGTTACATTAGGCTGTTACACATCTATTGTCAGAGAAGTACTTGCATAAATGGGTAAACCACCTTCATACGAGTAAGGACAGAAAACAGGGGAAAGTGAGTATACTTATTTATTCAGTAAGTTATGGGTCAAAGTATTTGGTGAGCACATTTCTAATTCTTCTGGCGTCAGTCTCGTTGCCGTCTGTTCTGAAATTGTTAGGTTGCATTCAGGAAAACAATGAAATAGCGCGCTGCCGTCTGATAGCGTTTTCAGATTTCTCCGGTTACCCTGTCCACACTGATCAGGCCAATCCAGCGTTTTCAAAATTACACACCCTGGACAGCGTTTCTGAAAAGCTCCGGTTTCAGGGGACGAAAACACTGTTTTAGTGTGGACAGAGGGTAAAAACGAAGAGAAAAAGCTTTGGTAACGGATTTATCTGGTGTAGTGTGGGCGTAGCCTAAAATTCACTGTTAAATTAATTATACAAAATATATTCTCTGACTTCATGAAAAGATAAATATTTGCTAATTTCAAGCAGTTGTGCTGTGTGCCGTATGTAGAGCTGTGACTATATAAAGGATAGTGATCATGGTAATGTGAGCCCTGCATGTAGAGTTTG
Source organism: Hemitrygon akajei (assembly GCF_048418815.1). Lineage (NCBI taxonomy): Eukaryota > Metazoa > Chordata > Chondrichthyes > Myliobatiformes > Dasyatidae > Hemitrygon > Hemitrygon akajei. Next base: position 144,533,121 of record NC_133127.1, read on the forward strand.
TCATATATATGACAGTGGAAGCAATTGCAGCACTTTATTCTTCCTTTTTATTTCTCATATTGGATTGATGGTAAGTGATATGATATATTGTTTAATGGTGAATATATTCTGTTATACATGGAAATGTTATTGGGAGTGGTAACTTCAAAACAAAAAGTGATTGAAAGATAGAAATGGTTGGCGAAGCAGTGCCAATCTGTTCACCTCTGACCTTCCCACCATCTGGAGTCCCAATCATTCCAGGTGAAGCAGCAATTCATTTTCACTTCAGATAACCTAGTCCACTGCATTTGGTATTCACAATGAGGCATCCTCCACATTGAGAATTGAATTCTCCAATTTCAGATAAACTTTTCTCGTTGTTTCTCATTATCGTGCTTGTGTTCCTTTCTTAACCTTTTCTCTAAAATGCTTTCCTGATGGTCATCACTCATTCCTCTTTTCACCTGATCTATTTTAACCAATCTCGATATAATCTTTTGTTCTACAACTCACTCCTCTACCAAGCTCTGCTTTGAAAACTGTAATCTGCGAACTCACCCCCTACTTCTGAAGAAAAATCATTGGTACAAAATATTACTTGGTTTCTCTTTCTACAAACACTGCTTGACTTGCTAAATTCTTCCGGCCTTTCTGCTTTTATTTCACATCCCAGCAACATCAGATATACAGTATTTGCTTTCCAAGTAGAAACTGAATTTTAATTGTATGTTCTGCTGAAGGGTCTCAGCCTAAAACGTTGACTGATTAATCCTTTCCAAAGATACTGTCTGGCCTGCTTAGTTGCTCCAACATTTTGCATGTATTACTTCTAATTTTAAAGGATTTTTTTTGTTTATATTGTATGGCTCAGAAATAAATAAGTATATTAAATGTAATTATACATCAATGAATACCATGGTATTATTCTCAAGGGATTGTCATAACTGTTTTTTTACTTAAATATTCTCCTATTGTAGGCTGGAGCTTATATTTGAATTCCTTAATGGCATGATCTGTGTTATACAGCTACAGAAATGTAACTAACACAGTACCTGCATTTCCATAACAATTTCCACATTGTCAGGATACCCTGAATCATTTCAGAAAATACTAGTTGCTTTTCAGGTAGTCACTGATATTATTTAGGAAAACCTAGCAGCCAAAAATTTGCTCTGTATGGTGCAGCAAATAGAAATTAAATAAATTACCATTTAATCTACTTTCTGATTTTAGGTCAAGGATTAATGTTAGACTGAATATTTGGAAAAATATGTACTGCACAGAACAAAGCCCCAGTTTATCATTTGACTCCAGAACCTTTGAATGTCAGAACCTCTGACATTGCACCAGTACTGAAGTTTCACCCTCAATTATGCACTCAGTTCTCTGGAGAGTCTTGAAGTCACAGCATTTCTTCCTCTTTCAGTGCTTTCACTGAGTCAAGGGTGATGTGCAATAAACCACAATGTGCATTTTCTTCTCCTAAAGACGGATTGAAATCACGCTATTGAACATACATGGCTTCAAAATACCTATGAATGTCACTTTCCAAGGGATTTAGTATCTGCCCCTCCACCTCATTCCACTCCATCTTCTGTCATTTTCCTCATTCTTCAACTTTGCTCCTCATCTCATTCTTTCAGTTATTTATCCTACCCTCTCGTTATATTTTTCTCTGCTCTGTTCTCTTGAAAAGTCATTAAATTAAAACAAAATAACCTCCAACATGCTATTCCACAATGATGTTGTGACAAGAAACCGAACAAGGGGTTTGTTTTTTGTTAGACTTTTTGTGTGTGGCTTATGTAAGTTTGTAACTACAAAACACTTTTCGATGAAGTTTTGGCTGGGGCTTTAACATTCATCTTTTTCCAATGAACTTGTTGCAGTGAGGTAAAACTGATTACAAGTTGCAAAGCTTGAATTTTCAAGAACTATGGCTGTTCTTTTTATTTTTCTAACCAGTAAGATCATTAAGCGTTCTTGCATAGTCTAGTAACCACATGTCCAGAGTAGTCATTGGGACTAATGGCCATTTCCTTCTATTTATCTGCTTTCATTCTCCTGTGCTTTTCCTTTTATTAGACGGCATCCCAATATTTAAGTTCGGACAGTTGCCTAGCCCCTGTCCTCTTCCATATTCTAGAAAAGAGGAAATTGGTTTGGTTCAACCAAAATTACATTTAATTTTGTGGTTGAACTAATGTGCTGAAGATTTTTTTTACAGCAAGCTGAAACTTTCTATATCTAAACCCCAAATATGTTAGCACTTGCAGAAAAGAGTTTTCAACCCTTGGAACTTCCCTGAGGTAGTCAAACCATACTGAACTAAATGAATGCAATTATGAAGTCTTACCTGGAGTGCAGTCCACAGTTTTGGTTCTCTTATTTAAGAAAATATATTATAGCATTGGAGGTAGCTTAATATAAAATTTACTAGGGTAATTTCTGGATGAGAGGGTTGTCCTATTATGGCTAAAGTACTTAGATCAATATTCTCTGGTTTAGAAGAATGAAGGGTAATTGTTTTGAAGCACATAAGAACTTTAGCGGGCATGAGAGTTTAGACAGTACAATATTTCCAATAACACGAAAATTATGCATGAGGAGATGTAGTTTTAAATAACCAGCTTTAACACTGTAACTGAAATTCTTAGGAAGGTCCAATGATGGGGGAGGGTTGAGACAGGAAATGAGGGCTTTGGGGAACTGGCACATTGGTGATGCTGAAGCTCAGCTGTAATCACATTGTACAGCAGGACAGGGTTGGGGCTGAGTGTCCTTCTGCTCCCATTTTCTTATGTTCTTGCAACAAAACATTAATCTCAGAGGCTGAAATGGGAAGAAATTATTCTGCTGTCCACACATGAAGTGAGACCTTCCAAGCTTGTCTTGCTATCAAAGGGAAATGAATCGAGATGGGAAATGAATGGGCATGTAGATATTAAGAAAGAGGATGTGCTGGAGCTTTTGGAAAGCATCAAGTTGGATACGTTGCCGGGACCGGATGAGATGTACCCCAGGCTAATGTGAGAGGTGAGGGAGGAGATTGCTGAGCCTCTGGCGATGATCTTTGTATCATCAATGGGGTCGGGAGAGATTCCGGAGGATTGGAGGGTTGCAGATGTTGTTCCTTTATTCAAGAAAGGGAGTAGGGATAGCCTAGGAAATTATAGACCAGTGAGTCTTACCTCAGTTGTTGGTAAGTTGATGGAGAAGATCCTGAAAGGCAGGATTTATGAACATTTGGAGAGGTATAATAAGATTAGGAATAGTCAGCATTGCTTTGTCAAGGGCAGGTCGTGCCTTACGAGCCTGATTGAATTTTTTGGGGATGTGACCAAACATATTGATGAAGGAAGAGAAGTAGATGTAGCGTATATGGATTTCAGCAAGGAATTTGATAAGGTACCCTATGCAAGGCTCATTGAGAAAGTAAGGAGGCATGGGATCCAAGGGGACATTGCTTTGTGGATCCAGAACTGGCTTTCCCACAGAAGGCAAAGAGTGGTTGTAGACGGGTCATATTCTGCATGGAGGTCGGTGACCAGCGGTGTGCCTCAGGGATCTGTTCTGGGACCCTTACTCTTCGTGATTTTTATAAGTGACCTGGATGAGGAAGTGGAGGGATGGGTTTGCTGATGACTAAGGTTAGAGGTGTTGTGGATAGTGTAGAGGGCTGTCAGAGGTTACAGCAGGACATTGATAGGATGCAAAACTGGGCTGAGAAGTGGCAGATGGAGTTCATCCCAGATAAGTGTGAAGTGGTTCATTTTGGTAGGTCAAATATCATGGCAGAATATAGTATTAATGGTAAGATGCTTGACTTGTGAAGGATCAGAGGGATCTTGGGGGTCTGAGTCCATGGGACGCTTGAAGCAGCTGCGCAGGTTGACGCTGTGGTTAAGAAGGCATACAGTGCATTGGCCTTCATTAATCGTGGAATTGAATTTAGGAGCCGAGAGTTAATGTTGCAGCTGTATAGGACCCTGGTCAGACCCCACTTGGAGTACTGTGCTCAGTTCTGGTCGCCTCACTACAGGAAGGATGTGGAAACCATAGAAAGAGTGCAGAGGAGATTTACAAGGATGTTGCCTGGACTGGGGAGCATGCCTTATGAAAACAGGTGACCCGATAGAGGTGTTTAAGCTGCTGGGGAGTAGGTACAGAGGGGAAGTCAGGGGTACGTTTTTTTACGCAGAAAGTGGTGAGTGCATGGAATGGGCTGCCGGCAACGGTGGTGAAGGCGGATACGATAGGGTCTTTTAAGAGGCTTTTCGATAGGTACATGGAGCTTAGAAAAATAGAGGGCTATAGGGAAGTCTTGTAATTTCTAAGGGAGGGTCATGTTTAGCACAACTTTGTGGGCCGAAGGGCCTGTATTGTGCTGTAGGGTTTCTATGAGATATCTTGCTCTGTGGGGTTATTTAATAATCCATTCATAAACAATATGTGTATCACAGGGCCCAGGAAGAGTTGAGCTGTATTTCATTTTCAGATAGGGTATATTGTTTAACAATGTTCAAAGATCGTAAAGGCAATGGGACCAAATGCCAGCTGATCAGTGTCATATATCTCGGCTTCTTTCTCTCTATACTGAATGACTGTGTGTTTACAAGTTCCTTTGTTATTTTGTTTCTCTAACTATCTTCATTAATCTATTGCCTTCATCACAGCTTATTGCCATGGTAATCCTGTGCACTCTAAGGCAGCATTTCACTCTGTCCTGTCCACACCTTCTCCATCTCACTCCAATTTAAAACATTGTTTCTTCTCTTTCCCAATCTCATGGAAGGTCTTCAATTGAAATGTTAACACTGGCCTTCCTTCCACAGAAAGAAAAAAACTACCTGTTCTGCTGAATGTTTCCAGCATCGGTGGTTTTTGTCGTGATGGTCACAGCTGTTCTGTTGTTAGATAGTTTGGTGTTTGGGTTCTGGTTTACATGACGTTTCTTTGGTGTCACCAGCTGGAAAGCAAGTGTCAAAGTGAACAGTGGAAAGGTCATCAATTATTACCACCTCTGGCCTCTGATCAGTGCTGTGCCACAGGCATCAGTGTTGGGTACACTAATACCATCTACATTAATGATTTGGATGACAATGTTGTTAACATGGTTGGTAATTTTGTGGGTCATACCAAAATTGGTGGTGTTGTGGGACACTGAAGATGATCTAGAATTACAATAGAACTTAGATGAAATGGCAAACTGGACCAAGGGATGGCAGATTGAATTTAACTCAGACAAGCATGAGTTATTGCATTTTAGTAAGTTAAATAAGAACAGGATTACACATTTGAAGGTTAGGCCCTGTACAGTGTTGTAGAATGGATAGACCAAGGGATTCAGGTACATAGTCTCCTGGAAGTGGATACATGGCAAGGAGGCAAAAGTAGGCTTTTGTCTTCATTGGTCAAGGTACTGACTACAGGAGTGGCCCATAAATAAATCAACAGAACGAAGACCATCATCCTCGACCTCGAGGGATAGCCGCGACAACGACAGGAGTGGGTACATCATGTTGCAGTTGTACGAATTGTTGGTAAGTCCACACGGAGCATTGTGCATGGTTCTGGTTGCCCAGCCGGCAAAAGATTTATGAGGATGTTACCAATACTGGAGGACTTGAATTACACTGAGAGACTGGATAAGCTGGAACATTTTTAGGGTTTATAGGAGACTTAAGGTGACTTTACATGGGTAGAAAAAATCATGAGTGTGCAGGTAAGATGTCTGCCTACGGTCTTTTTTCCCAACTTAAGGGTCTTAAGCTAGACAATATAGATTTAAGGTGAGAGGAAAAAGGGACCTGAGGGGCATTTTTTTCCTCAGCAGAGGGTGGTGGATATATGGAATGAATTGCCAGTGGAAAATGAAGAAAGTACCATTACATTGTTTAAAGTACATCTGGACTATTACATGAACAGACACAGTTCAGAAAGATATGGGTCAAATGCAGGCAATTGGCTGGTATAGATGTGTGGGGCTGAATGGCCAACTTCCATGTTTTACAACTGAGTCTAAAACAATGGTATTCTGAGAAATTAGTTTAGTAATTATATGGCCACAAGCACCCAACACCAGCAAACTGTAGGCTGTTGGGTCAAATCATTATGTACACAGAACCTTGAAGACTTGGGTATTGTTATTTTATATTCAAAGGCATAGGTTTTTGATCCACGGACACAAGTCTAATTCTCCACTATAGATGGACTATCTAAATTCAAGAAATTAAATAAATTTGAAACAAAAATCTTTTCAGTAGTAATGGTGATCATAAAATGATTAGTCTGTTGTAGAGATTGGCTTGATTTGTTGAGTAACTGTGTACATGAACCATACATACCTTAAGGTAACCGATACAATTTGATACTGAACTAGGTAAACTCAGATGAAGGGCAATTGGGATGCAAAATGAAATGAGTATGGGCAATTCTAATCAAATACCCAATAAAAGTGAGCCCAGATTTTTTTTAAATCTCCAAAATGAAAACAAATTTCAAATCATTTATCAATCCCACTCAGGATTATAGCAATATCTTCACTTCTGTAAAAGGATCCTTTCCAGAAAAGGTACAATTCACAGCTTGGATGTCGGACAATTTTATTTCAGTTTGAAAATGTATATGATAAACATGGCACATCGTTCAATTCCAAAGAATTATAATTGTTATTTTAAACATCACAGAAATATGTGAATATAAATGCCCTTTGGTACCTTCTACTTGGGGCTGTTGCATTTCACTCCCCAGCTTTGAGAATGCTTCCTTCCAATGTAACCTAAAGGTGTGATGGCCCTAGGGAACGTACTGAGGAGAACCACTGAGGAAATTCATTGGACAATGTAGAAGATAACTCTGTTCTTCCCAGAGCAGAGGAGGTTAAGAGGGAGGTATAATTGAGGTACGTACATAAAATAATGAGTGATTATAGAGGAGTATTCTACTGGAAAATTTTCCCAATATTACTCACTTACTTCACGCCTACTGGTGTTTAGGATAGCAATGCAGGTCCTCCATCAGTGTTCAGGGCTTCCTTCATTGTGCCAGTAGCTTCCTCGGTGAAAACTTCTGGCAGTCAAACAAGTCCCGGATGGAGACTCAGGAATACACTTATAAAACACAGTTATAGAAGGGTTCTTCATTGGTGTTACCATAATGGTTTTGTTTGACCAGAAAGGGCTGTTAGCACTGAGCTGAACTCCTGAACCTGGAGCCCCAGTGGACCACACTTAGTGTGCCCTCTACCTTTTGACCTGTTTGGCATGGGTGAGCCTACCAAGAGCCAAAGCATAAAGCCCTGACTCCAGCCAGCATAACTCTCCGGGTCATTGAGGCATGCAAGCCTCCAAACCAGGGCAAGGTTGTGGTCCTCTTGGAGTTTTCGCACTATAAGGAACATAAAGCTTGAGGATATGGATTTAAAGTAAAGAGGATTAGAGTGGATCTGATCGTCCTAACCCAGAAGTCGCAAGTACCTGGAATTCACTGCCAGAGAGAGTGTTTGAAGCTCGGTCTTTTGCGTAAAAAGTGTTCTGCAAGTCTGATACTGATCTGCAATTTATGCATTATACTTTCATTTAAATTAACAGATATTCAATAAAGCTTTTAAGAAGTGTCTGGTTAACCATTTGCTAAACACAAGATGCTGGAAATCTTGAGCAGCACAAAGTACGGGAGGAATTCAGTCAGTTAGGCAGCATCTATGAAGGGGAATGATCAGTCGACACTTCCAGGACCTCATGAACGATTAGTTCCTCCAGCACTTCGGAGCACCATTTGAATCATTTAGGCACACAAGGGATAGAGCAAACATTGGGAAGTGGGATTTATACCGAGGGTCACACACAAAATGCTGGAGGAACTCAGCAGGTCAGGCAGCCGCTATGGAAAACAATACAGTCGACCATTTGAGCTGAGACCCTGGTCTGGGCCCGAAAGGTCGACTATACTCTTTTGCAAACATGCTGCCTGGCCTGCTGAGCTCCTCCAGCAGCTGAGTGTTGCATGGATTTCCAGCATCTGCAGGTTTTCTCTCGTTATTTTTTTTGATACAGAAGGTGCTTGCATGGACGAATGGGGCCGAAAGGCCTACTTCCATGCTCTACGATTCTGTCAGAGCGTGAAGTTAGCCCACTTAGCACTTTATATGGTGTTCCTGCAATTTTGTACGTATATAACTGCCCAAAGGGCTTCGCAAACATGGATACACTTTTAAAAATAAGCAGTTGCCCTTTTACCGTTTATTACCAGTGGTTCATTTCTGTTAACTGGTGTTTCACTGCAGGTCCTTGTAGGTTGTCTTCCTCCGCGGGTCTTGTTTACGTTATCACAAATTCTAACACAGTACTGATTTCATTTAAGGAGAAATAGATTTACTTTGTGTCATCGATAAATTAGACATTTTTGGTGGGCATATATTGCATTTGAAAAGCATCGTGTTTTAACTATTTTCTCCGTGGACAGTGCCAGAAATTTTATCACCTCTTCGGATTTCATTCAAAAACCGAGAGTGACATGAAGCAATTCGTTTCTTTTATACCGTGATCAACTGCTGGAAAACAGAACCGTTTACTGAAAAGCTGGTTTTCACTAGATATTTCCTTCTTGTCAACTTCGCAGTTTAAGATTAATCACTATCACGAATAACACATTTATCCTACTAAAGAACCGTAAAGTTGGCTTAATGTAAGACCAAACAAATACAACACACTACTTACATCTGGAGGCAACTCTACGCCGAACTTGTGGTATACAATGCCTGTATCTGTGAGATAAACGATTCTATCGGTCTTATTTCAGAATTTCAAAATAACTTTAACATAAGTTGCGTAAAAACTGTTCTGCAAGTCTGATACTGATCTGCAATTTATGCATTATACTTTTATTTAAATTAACAGATATTCAATAAAAATGCGCACGCCTATTAAGAAAAATGCGTTGAATGTTTAGTTAATGATTCGCTGCATTTGCTTGTAACGATTCAAGCCACAATTGCCATTTCCACAAGTTTTACCGTGCATGAGGTTTTAAACGTCTTCTAAGATTTGTCTTCATTGGCGATTTCAGTGTGTAGTCTTCAGTTAACACTGTCACAAAACATATCACAATGCACCCATTGACATGAGCGAGATATTTACGGAACGTTATCCTGTGGGTATATTTTATTTCCCTTTAGTCTTATTCCCGCTCTGGTCAAATGCACAGCTTTGTTAAATTCATAAATGTTGACATTAAATTAACAATGTGAATATGGCATGTATCGTAAAGTTTGCCAAACTCTTGTTCCAGTCATGACCACACCCCTCTATGAATATGAAAAAAAACCTTTTTGTCTGGGTTCGCGAAAAGCCTCCCTCAGCGATGTTGCAGGGGTGGGGAACAGCTATAATCATGTTACCCAGAAGCCAAAAGCTTGCGTGTTTTCCGCTGGTGTTTGACGCGTTGCACGAGTACCTCAGCGCGTGGACGGAGCACGCGCACGCGCTCGACCCTCGCCTTTGTTTGCAGAAACTTAAACGCGTGAAACGTTCTGGCGGACGAAGCAAAATAACAATAGCATCAGCGGGCTTGCGCCTTGTGTCCCGACGGCTGCGCGCTTCCGGGCCGCTGCCCAGACTGCAGACAGCGGCGCAGCAGGCGGGCCGCGCGGTACATGCCGCACCCTGACTCGCGGCTCCGGCTCCGGCTCCGGCTCCGGCTCGTTGCGCGCGAGCTCGCCGCCCGGACGCGCGCGCCCGCCCGCCCGCTCGTCCCTGTGTCCGGTCGCGTGCCTGTCGGGTCGAAGCGGCGCAGCGCGGAGACTCGCTCTCGTCCAAGTCAGTCATTCACTGAGACGCAGCTAGCGGAGCCGTTTCCTGTGTTTGTGTGGCTCAGTGAGGGAGAGCCGGGAGCAGCAGCTGTTGCCACCTGAACATGGTATAAAGGAGAGGAGAGAACTTCCCACAGCTCGTATGCATCGCTAAATGTACGAATCCTACTCGACAGGAGGGCAAAGAAAGAAGAAAATCCGCAAATTTAACGAAGATGGCGAACGACTCTCCTGCTAAAAGTCTAGTAGAGATAGATCTCTCCTCTTTGCGGGTGAGTACAGGCTTGGCTTTGAAGGAGGAATAACAGTTTCATAGAAAGACAATGTGAACTCCTTAGACGGAAGCAGCACATATATATTCGTGCTTTAAAACTTACTTGCACATAGTAGTGAGGTTGCTTTGTTAAAATTCAGCCAGTGTCAGATAATTTTTGCAGTTTGTTGGGCTTTGATAGGAAGAGCAGGAACAGTTCAGAGCTTTCTTTGTTTGTGCATGTATTGGCATGTGCATGGAAATAGGGCGCAACAGCTGCATCTCACCATCATCCGGCTAGATCAGATTTGGGATTTATACCAATAATTACATTTCGAAATTTTAAAATCTTTTTTTTAGGACCCAGCGGGCATATTTGAATTGGTTGAAGTGGTGGGAAACGGCACATACGGACAAGTCTATAAGGTTTGTTTAAACGTAATTCCTATGTCCCTTTTCATGTGCATCCGCAGATGTATATGTTCCGTCTGAGTCATATTCTGTAAAATTTGAAACTTAGATTTTGTATAGTTAAATTACATCACGATTCGCTATCTTCCCCACTTCATAATTAGCGATCATTATGATTTTATGAGCCATATCCAGACAATGGGACAAAGATAAAATTGGAGTAAGACACAAATATTGCCAATGTATAATGTGTGTTATTTCATCCTTAATTCAGTCACTACAGGATTGATTTATTGTTACATGACAGTTTGCAACAGTTTCTTAAGGCTGATTGTATGATCAACAATTGCACAAGAAATGCCTCTCATGCAGTGGTTGTTTGTGTATTAGACAAAGTGGTAGGAGACTTGGCAGAGTATGAGGAATCACTAAACTCAGCCAACTTTTCCAAAACTATAGTGGTTCTTGTTACATCCACCCTATATGTGTGTTAATCTGGACATGCTGTTAGAAATGAGCAAGTCTTTGTTGATTGTGCTTGGTTTCATCAGTTATTTTGTTCAGTTGGACCACTGCCACTGAAGATGCAGGGAGAATTGGATGGGGGCTCGTTTTTAAATGTTTCCATAACAATTTATGTAAGTAAGCAAGATTTTAGTGGGATGGTAAGTGTGATTATAAATGGAAAGTGAGATGAGAGGAAGTAGGGGTTAAAGCATTTTTTTTGTTTAATGCTAATCAGATTCACCCTGTACAAACTAATGCCAAACTACTGTGAAAAGATTTGAGTGAAAAGGTGGCTTTGTTTTGAATTTTTTGTATATTATTATGTAACAAGGTTATTTGTTCAAAACTTAGAGGGCTTTATTTTAGTTGTTTAGGCTGTCAAGGCAACTTTGTATCCAGTTCTATTCAAAGTATCTGTGAAAGATATTCACATTGAATGTTAAGTACTGGGTTGCTAAAACTTTTTTTCCCAGTTCCAAGAAAGTTTTCTGTTGCTTTGTTTGTATAGATTGTTGAATCATCATTTTTTTTTGGAGAAGAACTGGAGCAGAAGGTTTTATAGTAATCTGTTTTGTTGTGTGTTATAAATACAGTATTCTAATTCCTCCATGCTAGATGAAAGAATTATTTGTGTATATTTTACTGTTATGGTGTATTCCATGACTGTTATACCACTTTATGGTGTTTGTTTTCTTTTGCAATATTTTAGTACTTAGTCCAAATTACATAGACTTTTGGAATTTGTAGTGTTCATCTTTTTCTTAAATGATGCTTGTGACACACCTCAAGTCTGTTGTAGAAAGTTAATAAATGCAGCTGCGTGGTTTTGGGGATACTGTGAGTAAATAATAACTCATTATTTACCTTTGTTCTCCTGTACAACATGCAGAAGAAATTGCTTGCCTAAAAAAATTAATTTGCCTTTTGAAGTCGTGTACCAGAGACTTTTTTTTGTCAAATACTTGATGCCTCATGTTTGTAATATTTTAACTTGATTGCGAAGGATTTTTAGTATTGCATCGTTTTGTACCTGCATACACTGGTGTGTCAAATAACTGAGGACATCTTCTGTTAGTCTTTTTGAATTAGGTCTTCAGTATCATGGGAGCAGTTGAAGATTTTAATGCCTACTTAATAAACTGAGTACTACTGACTACATGGTATAATTGACAATTCTATATTTAGTAGACTAATGAAAAGTACTCGTATTCTAACTTTTTATTAAGGAAAAAATACATGTTGAAGAGAAAGTTGTTGATTGAATTGTTCCAACTCTGCAAGAGTATATGTTCTGCTTTCTGTGAAGGACATCTAATCCTCTATCATGAAACCTTTTTGATGTACACGTTTTCTTTATGTACGCTACCCATTTTTACAATTCAAATGCTATTGGTATTTAAGGTTGCACCATTAAGCGAATGCTACAAAAGAGACACTTGAGACATGGAAATATGGTATCTTTGTTAAAGGATATGGAGGAGGATGATGATAATTTCACAAATTCTTTTTAGTGGTTTGAGACATCATAAAATTTAATACTCCAGATTCCAAACTATATTCAGAGGGGTTAACAGGAGATGAGCGCTTAAGAAGAGATGGGCTTTGAAGCGAGAGGCGTGAGAGTTTTGGAGGTATGTCTCAGGACTTCCCAGTGAGTTTCAGATAACATGACTTTAAAAGAGGCATATTTACAAAATGTCAGTTAATAGTTGATTGATTGCTACCAATTAGCTTATTAGCCAATAAAAATCCAGTGTCAAACAGAACAGCTGTTGTTGGAGTGGGCTAGTGCATGAGTGGAGAGCTGAGGCTTTGGTGTGAAATGGAGGAATAAGTGACCCAGGCATTTTAGAGTGAATAAAGTTCTTGGATAATGCTTCAGTGAGAAGTCACAAGAGACAACAGATAAGGTTTTATTTTGTTAGTCTGTGAGTATTAACAGGATGGCATTAGGGCTGTGGAATGCACCTCCTGGGAAGTCAGGGGACCTCAGTCTCCATGGTGACAATACCTGTGGGAAGTACACCCAGCTGCAGCTCCTGACATAGCAGGTCAGGAACTGGCGGTGCAGTTGGATGTACACATAATCACACAGAAGCTGAGGGTTTCATAGATCAGAGTGTTAGGGAGGTGGTCACAGTGAAGGTACATGCATTAGACTAATGAAATAAAGGCAGCAAGTAGTCAGAGCAGGGTTCCTCTGTGGCCATTCCCCTCACAAATAAGGTATACCTCTTTGCATGTTATTGGGGGAGATGTTCATTTAGGGGTTATCAATGGTAGTCAACTCTCTGGCACTCAAGTTCAGAGGGATTTTGGTTATTGGGTCATTGGGATCTCTGGGTAGAGGTGACTTGTACAAAAGGGATGGGTTGCACTTGAACTGGAGAGGGATAAGTATCCTAGTAGGGAAGTTTACCTTTGCCACCAATGAGGGTTTCAACTAGTCTGGCTGAGGGATGGAACTCGAGAGAGTGAACTCATAATGAAAAGTACTCGTATTCTAAGTTTTTATTAAGGAAAAATACATGTTGAAGAGAAAGTTGTTGATTGAATTGTTCCAACTCTGCAAGTGGTACATACAGCAATAAGAGTCTAAGCCTAAACAATCAGGATAGCCATGTTTACAACGAAAGGTCGGATAGTATCACTCTGCTTTAAATAGCATCTACTTCACTGCACATAGTTATAACAGATTAAGTTCAAGTTTGTCATTCAACTGTACACATGTATACCCCAAACGAGACAATGTTCCTGCAGACCAAGATGCACAACACAGTACATGTAAGTCTCACATATAACACAAAAAGTAATGTTACCACAAATTAACAACAAATAAATTAGGGGCATATGTGATACAAGTTTAAAAAGTAAACATACATCATATGTGATAAGAGCTGGGTGGTGGCAGGGATTTCGGTAGTCTTGTGGCCTGGGGGAAGAAGCTGCTTCCCATTCTAACAGCTTTTGTTACGTTACCTCCTGTCTGATGGTGGGGGGAGGGTTCAAAGAGATTGTTGGATTGATGGGAGGGATCACTGACAATGCTAAAGGCCCTGTGTACGTAGCATTCCTGATAAATCTCTTCCATTCCATTAGAGATAGACCTTGGTGATCCTCTCAGCAGTCCTCCCAATTCTTTGATGGAGCTTGTGGTCAGATGCCGTGCAATCCTCATACCAGACAGTGATGTAGCTGGCCAGGATGCTCTTAATGCTCCTGTAAAAATTGGTTAAAATGGGTGGGGGAAGGAAGGACCTCACTCACTTCTGTCTTCTCAGGAAGTAGAGCCTTTGATCAAAGAGTTAGAGTTAAGGGACCAGGTGAGGTTCTGTTATGTGCTTGGTTCTCTGAGATCTCTCTATGGAGCAGCTGTATACGTGTAGTGAGGAGTGGTCAGCCTGCATCTTCCTGAAGTCCTCAATCTCTTTGGTTTTAACTACAATGAGACTCAAATAGTTGCGCTCACAGCACTTTACCAGCAGCTTTACCTCCCCCCCGTACGCTGTCTTGTCATCGTTGCTGAGACCAACCACTGTGTGTCATCAGTGAATTTGATGCTTTGGTGTGAACTGGATCTAGCAGTGCAAGATCCGAAACTGAAGGCACAGATTGCCTCTAGGGTCAGAGGTAGTGTGGTTGAGAGAAGCACAGGAATGTCAGCTCAGTGTCTCAGTACTTTAGACATGAGAAAAGAAGAGGTATTAGTGCAGGGGGTGTTGCCTTTTTGATCATGGAGGACATAATAGCAATGATTGGAGAGGATATTCTTTAGGGATCCTCTATCAAAGCCATTTAGGTAGAACTTGGAAATAGAAAAGGGATGGTCACCTCAGTGGGGCTATGTTATAGATGCTCCCAATAATCCACAGGAACTTGAGCAGATGTTGAGACATCGGTTGTGAGAATACTAGGGTAATTTTATTTGAAAATTTAATTTTCTCTATATTGACTAGGCCACCCAAAGTGCAAAGAGCCTGGATCAGGCAGAATTTTGTGTGGTGTATCCAAAGCAGATTCTTTCACACAGTATCAGGAGACATCTATTCGGGAAGGAGCAAGGCTGGAATTCCTCTTTTGGGAATGAGGAGGACCAAGTAACTGAAATGACAGTTGAGGAGCACTTGGGCTCCAGTGACTGTGATTCTGTTAGTTTTAAAATAGTTATGGAAAAATTTAGAACAGGTTCACAGGTTAAACTCCTGAACAGGAGCAACCTTGAGGGCATAGGGCAGGATCTAGCTGAGGTCGAATGGGGGAGACTGGCAAGGTTGGCAAATGGGAGGCTTTTAAGGTGGTTATATCTCGAGTCTGGGGTTGCATGTTCCTGCTAGTGTGAAGGGCAGACATGCCAACGTCAAGGAACCCTGGCTGACAAAAGATTTCGAAGCTCTGGTCAAGAAAAAAAAGCAAGTGTAAATCGTGTTTAGGCAGCTCGATACAAATAAATCCCTTGACAAACAAAAGGTTTAAGAGCAGGCTTAAGAGGGAAATCAGAAAAGTGAAAAGAGAGTTATGAGATTGATTTGGCAGGCAGAGTTAAAGATAATCCCAAGAAGTAAAAGGGTGACTGCTGGTTGGTGGCGTCCACACTGGACTTCGAGACGAGCAGTCACATGTTCAAATCTGGTCGACTCCTTGCACACTTTCCATTTGTGCAGGGTTGAGCGTTGAGCTGGCAACTTGGCTTTGTAAAAAAAAAAACCAACAGATAATTGCTAAAGAAATGGCAAGGTTGCTGCGTGATGTGCCACAAAGCATGGAAAGGGACAGCAATAACACCAAAAGGATGACTAGGGAGAGACTAGGTCTTTTCTGCAGGACATGGCTGAGATTTTTAATGTCTACTTCTCATTGGTATTTTCTCAGGGGTACAGCATTGATGCCTAAGAAATTAGGGTAATAAGTATGAGGTCTTGAATCATATCCTTGTTATGAGGAAAGAGGTGTTAGCAGCCTTGAAGTGCATTAAGATGGGTAAATCCACATGGCCTAACCAAATGCACCCTTGGACCTCAGAGGAGGTCAGGGATGGAAACACTGAAGGCTATTGTTGAGATATTTGCTTTGTTGTTAGCTTCAGGCCTAGTTCCAAAAGTCTGGATGGTGGCCAATGTTGTTCCATTATTAAGACCATGAAACATATGAGCAGAATTAGACCATTTGGCCCATTGAGTTTGCACTGCTATTTCATGGCTGATTTATTATCCCTCTCAACCCTATTCTCCGACCATCTCCCCCATAACCTTTGATGCCCTGACTAATCGAGATCCAATCAACCTCTGCTGTAAATTTGTATATCCAATGACTTGCCTTCTACAGCAGTTTGTGGCAATGAATTCCACAGATTTACCATCCTCTGTCTAAAGAAATTCCTCCTTATCTCTGTTCTAAATGGACATCCCTCTATTTGAGGCTGTGCCCACTGGTCCTAGACTTCCCCATTTTAGGAAGCATCCTCCCCACATTCAGTCTATCTAGGCCTTTCAGTATTTGATAGGTTACAGTGAGATTCCCTCTCCCATTCTTATAAACTCTAGCGAGTACAGGCCCAACACCATCAAACACACATACATTAACCCTTTCATTCTCCTCTGTACCCTTTTCAATGCCAGCAAATTTTTTAGATAAGGCACCCAAAATTGCTCACAATACTCCAAGTGTGGTCTGACCAATGCCTTGTAACGTTTGAGTATTGCATCTTGCTTTTGTATTCTGGTCCTCTTAAAATGAATGCTAACAGTGCATTTACCTTCCTTACCACTGACTCAACTTGGAAGTATGTAAGTCATTGGTGAGGCCACACTTGGACTATTGTATAGTTTTGCTCACCGTTACAGGAAAGACATTGCCAAGTTGGAGAGGGTGCAAATGAGATTTACGAGTGTGCTGCTTGGACTCAGAGCCTGTGTTATAGGTGAGATCGGCCACACTAGATATCTTTTCCTGGAGCACAGGGGTATGAAGGATGACCTCATAGGAGTTTATAAGGTAATTATCTTATGAGGGGTATTGATAAGGTGGATGGTCATAGTTCTATCTCCAGAGTTGTGGAGTCCAAAGCTAGAGGGGAGAAATTTAAACGACGCCTGAGAGGGTCTGGTGGGTACCTGGAATAAGCTGCCTGAGGAGGTGGTTGAGATAGATACAATTGCAACATTTGAGGCATTTGGGTAGGTGCTTAGAAGGTTCTGCCCTGAATGTGAACAACTGATACTAGTAGGGAAGATGCCGTGGTTAGTTTGGACCAGTTGGCCTAAGGGCCTGTTTCCAGCTGTATCTCTGAAATTGTATCTCAGTTTTGTGTGTCCATTCTTGTTAGAATAGAACAAGAGGCATGGGACTTAATGACAATGAATTACTTGTGTCATCAAAATTGTGTTCAGTTTGTGTTGTCACTGTCAGTTGCTTCAGTAACTTTTAAGTGAGTAGTGTCAGGGTTAAATTTGTTGTAGAAGGATTTATATTAAAGTAGGACATGTTTGATCTGGACGAAGGACTGAGTTCGTATGCTGGTGATGTACAGAAAGGTGGCTGTATATAATTTACATGAATGTACAAGAAGTTGGGAGGAGCATAATTCTATTGCTCTTACTGTGCACAGTAGTAGTCAAAACCAAGTGTTGTTCTTCAGGGCTTGAAGGAAGGGGATGATTTGATCATGTTGGAGACAATGGTGCAGGAATAGAGTTGATGAAAACCAAAAACATAGGTGCTGGAAATAGTAAATGCTCAATACTTAGCACAGTAAGCAGAACTGTCAAGAGATAAACAGGGTTAATGTCTCAGGTTAATGACTTTCCATCTGTACTCAGAAATCATGCATGTTTTAAATTGCAGAGGTAGGGAATGTCTGTGATACCCTAGAGACTGAGATACACACACGCTAAGTGTTACTGGCTAAGAAAGGGTGGTTAGCCTGGTTAATTATAAATGATGTATCTGGATTAGGTAGATTTAAGAGCAAATGAAGAGGTGATGGGGGTTGGGTGGGAGAGAATGTGTTGGAGAAAAAGCTGCAGTAGCTAGCTATCTGAAGTAGAAGAATGTCCAAAGTGCTCACCAATCAAATAGTATCCTGAGAGAAGAGAGCAGAGCTGGGCAGATCAAATGCAAACTGTAAAGTTTACTTTCCTGAAATGATTCAGTTTATTATTGAGCCTTAAACATAATGCCATCACAAGATGCATCTTCCTCTCCCTTCCCCATTGAGAATTCCGAAGGGACTATTCCTTCTGCAGCTGCCTGGTTCACTCTTCACTCTCCACTGGCACCACCTCATGCAGCGGCAAGTGGTGAACACTCATGGTTTTACCACTTCCTTTCCCTCCAACCAGTGGCCTAGACATTGTCATTGTAAAATAGTGATACTCTTGTTCTAATTCCAGTCTAGCATGTTGCGTTTGATCTCATATTGAAGATATTCTCTTCAATGTTAAAGAAACCAAATGTAGCTTACACGACTACGTTGAAGAACCTTTCCATTTAGTGCACTTTATTGACCCTGAACTTGTAGTTATGTTATTTTAATTCTCTATTGCGCTCTTATTTTGACCTTTTGGACTGGTCAAATGAAATCCAACACGAACTTGATAAACAGCGTCTCATCTTCTAACTCTGAACATTAGTCCTTGGGAGACATTAAGTTCAAGAGTTCTGATGAAAAGCCAAAACAAATCTCTCTACAAATGCTAGTTACATGAGATTTTCCAATCATGTTTATTTCTGTTTTCTACCAAATGCAGCATTTTGTACCTCAATTTGTGTTTTTATTCTTCCTTTTGCGTGTTCTGTAGTTGGATTAACTGCAATTAATAGGTTTTCAACCTCTTGTTCAGCTGGCATCATTACCTTTTGCATTGTATAGTTTTTCTCCCTGTCATCAATACTGTCTGTGTTTGCTCCACTCTTTCTCTGCATTTTAAAATGATTATTTTTTAATTTTTGTATTTCTATTTAGCTTTTTCTCTCTTCACTAATGCCACCTAATCCAGAGCATTTTTAAATGTTTTTGTTATTTAGTAACAGAACAGGCTTTCAGCTGTTCATTTAGCTCACGCTTCAGGCTTTACTTGCCACTGTTATTCCGTTTGTCTTGTGTAATCTGCTATTGGTAAAATGATACTTCATTTCACCCGCATCCAATTCTAATTTTTAAATACTTTGTAGAAACTAGTCGGTTTTAGTAAAAATTGGATTGTTTTTGAGCTAAGTAGGTTGTGACTTTGGTTTTGCAGATTTATAAAAAGTAATTTTCATTGTTAATATTATGAATTTTACTGGATATTTCAAGATTATTTCTCAAAGTTATTTTCCTTGTATCAATGAAGTATACGTGTGTGTGTGTGAATTTCCACTATGTTTATCGCTTCCTCATTTTATGCAAGAATAAACAGCAGAATATTTTGTAATTGGTACTAATTTGAGGTAATAAAGAATTGTGTATTCACAGGGTTGGAGATGAATAGTGTATAATGGCACCTTGGTGCAGTATAGTGCTTTGTCATCACTAGAGATGGTCTACAGGATGTGGCTGTCCTGGAATTTGATACTTCTCTCCTACTGATGGAGTTTATTACTCGTGTCTTATGGCAAGATGGTGTCAGCGACCAGTGGCAATATTTTGCAAACAGCTCACTTAACTACTAGTAGATAAATTTCTTCTGAACTATGATGGCTGCAGTCTGTAGCCTGTAATTTCCCTTTTAAGGATGCTCTTTTGAAGAGAAAATGATTTGGCCCTTTTGCAATCCTTTAGGTGGATTGAGTGAACTAGACTCTCAAAAGTATAGGTATGGCCGGGAAAGCCATTGCTGGGAGTGGACATTGAGATGGAGGATGAATTTGTGGTTGGCTCCATTCCTCTGCGCTGGTGAAGGTGTCGAGCAAGATTAAAATTGTCGAAGATGAGAGTGAAAGCGAACAGATGTTCAGTGTTGTCTGCCTTTGTTTGACTTGTCTCTCTCTGTCTCTCTGCCCCCTTGCTACTACCATTGGGCAGGAGGCTCAGGAGTCGTGGGTACCAGGTTGCCAGGTTTGGGAGCAGTTGTTGCCCTGAAGCCATTAGGCTCCTGCATGGGCTTCACTCGCCTCATCACTGACTAGGCTCTGCAGCTGTTGGCTCACTTTCTGGGACTCTGCAGTTCATGTTACATGTGTTTTTGTTTACTTTTTTAATGATTTGATCAAGGTTTCAAGGTCGAGGGTGAAGGACAAGCCAGTGTTCAGCTCAGCGAGGTTTACTCATTTCAGCACTGGACTGACTGTAGCTATGGCCTGCAACCATCGGCACTCACTCCAGCACAGAATTGTCTCCATGGCTACGGCCTGCTGTCATTGGGCTCCTGGGCCAGCTTCACTCACCTCAGCACAGAACTCTCTCCGTCATTGTGGACTCACTTTCGGGAACTCTGCAGTTAGTGGTCTGTGTTATTTGTTTACTACTTCACTGTCACCCATTGGGTGTTTGATTGTCTTTGTTGTGTGGGATTTTTTTAATGGATTGTACTGTATTTGTGTTTTGTGGTTGCTTGCAAGAAAACAAATCTCAATGTCCTATGCAGTATGCATACTTCAATAAATGTAGTTTGAATGCGAGCTCATCTGACGTGAAATTTGACACAGCTGAGTCTTGATTGAGTTTCAGCTCGCTGGGTGAATTAGGCTTTCCCATATCCTCTGTCAGTAAGATAGCCTGCAGCACATCTATCATTGCCTGCTTCTCCTCTTGAACATCTGCTTAAAATCTCATTGTACTTTTTTGTGTCCAGACTTATCTATTTTGGTGTTGTTTTACGCTACTCCTTGGAATCGACATTTCCTAAACTCGGAGCTATCCAAAAGTTTGCTGGCAGTAATATAACTTGTACCAAGTTCATACTATGATACAGTTCAGAATTTCACCTCTAATATACATCTTGGAATTTGGGTGTACCATCATTTGGTTGCAGGTATTTGAATGGTGAAGTTAGTCCTAGGTGTCTGAATTTTAATTAAACCTCCATTAAGAGTAGAAACAGATAATTTGAACAGATTAAAGTAATACGTTTAGGAGTAATTGAAAATCTGGCAAGAAGTGGTGCTGGAATGTTTACTGAATGAGTACTAACATCCTATGAATAGCCATGACTTTACCTGAATTTATTCTGAGCACCCAATGACTTTTACACCAAAATGTAAAGAATTTTTTTCAAGACCAAATTAAGTTTTACAGCAATTTCTGCCTGCCTTTGAGTTAGTTCTGCACCATCTTTCAAACTTCATTTTATCTCTAAAACATAACATCATGTGCCTGAAAGTATTCATTTTTGACTTGTGTTTGTAAGGGGGTTATAGTACAAAGTGATGAGCTTCAGTGGGAGATCATGGATGCTGAATTATCACTAATGGATAAATTTGAAGGTAATTTGCTATGAGCTGAGAATGGAATGCTATCTTGGAAATATTGAAGTGTTTGGACAACATTTTAAATCAAACTGAAATTAATATGCAGGATGTATACATTTTTTAAATTCAAAATTGGTTATGTCAAAGAGTGTGCTAATGCAGATTGTTAGCATTGTAGTTTGTTATACTGAGGTGTTGCATTTTGAAAACAAATGACTGTAAAGCAAGAGGTATTGTGATAATTTTCAGTAGCATTTCCTCTCTTGGATGCTATGTTACATATTTACAGCATTTCCTTAAGATTAGGCAACTTTGAGATGCTGCACTTCACAAAATTAATCTTACCAAAAGATAGAAGTTATAACTGAAAGAAACCTATTGGCCTAAGATTGAACAGAATACTTGAAAACAAGTAGTTCTGTAATTTTTCTCATTTGTATGGTTTTTAAAACTTTGTGGACATGTTTGTTATTCAGGGTAGCATACTCCCAATTGCACAGCACAGAAACAGGCCTGACGTATGCAAGCCAACCATGAAGTACAGATCTAGACAAGTCACATTTACCCACACTTAGCATACTGCCTTCCATTGTCTTGGTGATTCAAGTGCTTATCCAGTTGCTGCTAAAATATTGGGAGTACCTCGCTGCTCTGCCATTTCAGGCAGTGCATTCCAAACACTCACAAACACTCTCTCTGAATGGGGGAAAAGTTTCCCTCACTTTGGGGGTTTAAGTTGTTGGCAATGATATGTTGACCAAATAGGAGTGGCAATTATTAGCTCATTAAATGGCTTTTTAAGCATGCAGAAATTACTATGGAGCTAACTCTTTTCTTCAAAAACCATGTATATTTTTTTCCAATGCAACACACATAAAATGCTGGAGGAATTCGGCAGTTTTCAATATTTTGTTTACTTGTTGAATTTGCAACATAATATCTTTGAGGGATTAAAACCCAAGTGAACTGTTTGTGATGACTGCCAAGTGAGCGTAGTCCTGTTGAAAACAGCAGTATCAATTTAATGTAAGATTTGAGGGTTAGTGGTCTCCCACCCCCCTCCCCTGACTTGGTTGCTATCTTGCCATTTGGACCTACATTGAGCTTTTGCCGTTGACATGAAGGGCAGAATAAATCAACCTGCCAAACGTTAATTTTAAATTGCATTTGCTTTGTTCGTACAGTCATGTTTATTCTCCAATATGAATAGATTTTACTAATGAAGTTACCATTTTCATGCTATTTCTTTTGCAATTACATAAATAATTGATTATACTTGATAATGCTTTGTCTAAAGTGTCCAAGGCACATGAATGTTAGCAGTTTCAAACTTTAATGAATAACATATCAATGCAGGTTTCTAATATGTTGCCTTGAGCTATTTAGCACCATTTGTCCTCTTTCTCCCCCCCCCCCCCCCCCCCCCCCCCATGCTTATTCCTTGCATTAATGTATTCACTGGCAAAGGCACAATTTAACAGAAGATTGAATGGGCAGACACTGTGTCTTGCTGACATTAATTTCTGATCATCAGCAGTGGTATCTTGCATTTTTCCAAAAAGTGTGCTTTGGAGACATTTGAGAGAATTACTAAGGGCTCTGTTGACATTAGACCACTGGGTTTGAATACTGAAATCAGTGATGGCGGTAATCCAGTAGAAGAGCTGATGTTGGTAGTGTTTGCATTCTGTTCCTGTTGGGGTGGCAGTCTTTCACTTCATTTAGCCATAAAGACAAAGTGAGTGCTTATTTAATATTTAATTACTCATCTGTGTAAATTAGTGAAATTTTCTATTCAGCGGTTTAATAGTCTTGAAGACTTGTAGTATTCAGAAATTGAAAATCATGTGGAAATGAAATCTTGATTTTAATGTTGTGACTGATTTTGTTAGAGGAGCAGCTCAATTGCTGGTAAGTTATTTTCAAATAGGTGTACAGCACAGTATTAGTTGGAAGAATGGAAGAAAAATGGGTATACTTTAATGGTTAGGTGGTTGAATAAGCCCATGTGGGCTTGGGGGCAATGTCTATGAGCAATTTAAGTCAGTAGTTTTGTGTGGCACATTAGCATAGCAGTTAGCATCATGCTTTACTGCTATAAGATGTTTCTGCCTGTGACCACATGGGCTTCCTTCCACGTTGCAAAAATGTACTCTTCAGTAAGTTGTGGACATGCTATGTTGGCACTGGAAGCGTGGCAATATTTGTGAGCTGCCCTTAGCACATTCTTGGACTGTGTTGGTCATTGATGCAAGCGACACATTTCACTGTATGTTTCGATGCATATGTGACAAAGCTAATCCTTAAATGGTTATACATACTTTGAATTGGGCTAAGTATATTTATATAAATACATGGTATAGACCCGGCAGCAATACCGGATAACTTGTCTGCCATCCCCGTCTAGTCCTGTACAAAGCACTAGACCGTAAGACACAGGAGCAGAATTGGGGCATTTGGCCCCTTGAGGTTGCTCCACCATTCCATCATGGCTGATTTAATCTCCCTCTCAACTTCATTTTCCTGCCTTCTCTCTGTAACCTTTGACCCCCTTACTAATCAAGGACCCATCAGCTTCTGCTTTACGTATTCCCAATGATTTGGCCAGCACAGCTGTCTGTGGCAGTTTTTTTGATTCACCAGCCTCTGGCCAAAGAAATTGCTCATTATCTCTGGTCCACAGGGACGTCCTTGTATTCACTACATTTATTAGTTATGGAATCGTGCCCCAGTTAGGAGAGTGAAAGGGGAAAATTGGTCATAGGCCAAATGAAAATTGAAGACGTTGACATTTTAGAATGGTAATTAAGAAATGGTGGCTGCTTTCTGTTGATTCTAGTTTTCTCAATGTACTCAATGGCATTGCTTGGTTTTTCTTTCTAAAGTTAAAGTTTTTCTACTGGAATACCATTATTGGCATCTGGAATAAACAAAGTGACGGGATTGGACTTATCTAGAAGTCCAGATGATGAATGATTTTATGCATTTATTCCGTCCTAGATTGAGCACCAGATCCCACAAATGTTGCTGACGTTGAATGAGCTGTGTTAGACCTTTATGTTATGATCCTAAGCTGAAGCATTACCTATTAAATCATTTAATGTTTCTTTGATACCTTTTTTAAAATTCAAGAGTTTGTTTTTAAGGGACTTTTTTAATTGGCACAATAAATCATTTCCAATAGTCAGAGCTAGTATAATGACTAAGGTAATGCGTTCCCTTTCTTGAAGTTTTGTTTATTGGGAATTGATCTTTTTGTAGTGTTTCCTTGTTGCTAATTTCAGTGGACTATAAATATAGGACTCATTTTGGTACATTATCATAAGCGAAGAGGACTATACTTTCCGTTGCTTTTGGCTTGATAACTTCAATTACCAATCCAGTATTATCTCTAGTATCAGTGAATTTGTAGTAGTGTCATTATACGTTCTTTTAATTATCAGAAACATTATATGTTTCTTTGAATTAATGGGGTTTATCACTTTGCTCAGATGGAGCTTTGTTTAATTTCAGTTTGGATCTCATTGGCACAGATTTGTATTGTTGGAACAACCTATGGTGATATGGGCTATGGATAAAGGTTGTTGAGGACATTTCTTGGCAGAGTCAAAATTTAATTATAGTTCAAGAAGTGAAAATCTGTATTTTAAACTTAATATATCTAGAAAACATCTAAAACTCTGGAATTTAACAATGAGTTTGGAGCTGTTCTATTGTGACACTTTTTTAAAATCTTCATTTTTCGTCCATCTGGTTTTACTTAAACTCAAATGCAGTCATTACTGAGGTTGTCCCTCAGGCTCTATCAGTCTCCAATATGGAACCAGATGGGCTATATTCTTGTCTACCAAGTGACATTGTTTCATCGGTTGATATGGGTTTAAGGATTAACAGCTGAAATAGGATTTCTGATTTATAGGGAAAGCCAATCTTTTTTTTCCCTCCTGATGCTGCTCAAAAGTTTTCAGTATCTGCAAAATGTTTTATTGACAAAAAAACTTCTGTGCAGAAAGCACATTTATCTGTAATACTACTAGCTCACTAATTTTAATTAGAATGGGAGATGTGAAAATTTAATTATCTTGGTGAGTTTGTTTTCCTTCACTATTTTCAATTGTGCAATAACATACTGGCAACAGGAGCAAAATGGGAAGGAAGGATTAAAAAGCCTATTAGGTAATACTGTAAATGAGTAGAAATTAGTTGTGGGAAAACAATGATCTTTTTGTGATTTGGTGATAGTTGGTTGACAATGCCCATTGCCATAACAAAATGTGAGATGCATTTTTGATTGGAAATTTAATTTCATCCTGACCCTCACCTGTTTCAAAAGCTCAAATTTGCAAGGTGAGGGATGTAAGTTGCAAAATGGAAGAAAATGCTCTTCTGTCTGTTTTGAATGGGTTGTGCACACTTGGATGTAATATCAGATTCAGGTTTATTAACATGGACTTGTATGTTGTAAAATTTGAGGCAGCAGTACAGTGCATGAGAAAATAATTTTTTAAAAATGAGGCAGTGTTCATTGGTTCATGGACTGTTTAGAATATCATGACTGTCATTGATTGATTCGTGGTTGAGGAGAAGAAGCTGTTCCTAAATCATTGAGTGCAGGTAATCAATCTCCCCAAAGTTGTCATCACATTAGAGCTATCTCCCACTGTCCTTAATGATGGATTTCATTTGTTGTTGAGGCACCATGTATTGAAAATGTCCTTGATAGTGGGCAGGGTTGTGGCCGTGGTGAAGGTCTATTGCTCCCTGCAGATGATTGTGATCCTGTGCATTGGAGCATCTGTACTAGGCTGTGATGCAACCCTTTAGAATGCTCCCCATTGGACATCTGTGGAAATTTACAATTGTCATTGTGACATAAAAAAAACTCCTCAAACTCCCAACAAAGCAGAGCTATTGGTGTGCCACCTTTGTAGTTATAATGCTTTATTTTGTTGCATGTCCGATTCTCTGACATTAACTTGCTTTGGAACTTGAAGCTGCTCACCCTTTCCACTACTGACTCCTTATTAAGGACTGGTGTGTGTTCTCCCAACTTCCACTTCCTGAAGTCCATAATCAATACTTGGTCTTGTTGACATTGAGCGCCAGGTTTTTGTTGAAACATACTATGCAGCTGTCTGTCAGCATCTGAGATTATACCAATAATAGTGCTGATGTCTGCGAATTTATAGACGGCTTTCGAGCTATGCCTAACCAGATGGGCATGAGTGTAGAGAGAGTAGAACAGTGGGTTAAACATGCAATTCTGAGGTGTGCCTGTGTTGATTGTCAGTGAGGAGGAGATGTAATTTTCAATCTGGACTGACTGTGGTCTCCTGCTTAGGAAGTTGAGAATCCATTTATGGCAGAAGAGTGCAGTGGTCCAGGGTTTGAAGCTGAGTGATCAACAGTGAGGGAATGTTTGTGTAAAATGCCATATGCTGTAATTGATAAACTGCAGCCTGATGTACCTTTTGCTGTTGTGCATGTGCTGGCTGTAAAGCAGAGAGGAGCGCCACTGAGACGGTGTCTGCTGTAAACCTGTTGTGGTGGTAGACGAACAGCAGTATATCCAGGTCCTTAATCATGCAGCAGCTGGTTATGGCTAGCATTAACCTGAATGCGACTAGGTGATGGTCATTAAGGCACTTCATCCTGCTCTTCCTGGGCACCAGAATGATTACTGCCTTTTTTGAAGTGGGTGGAAACTTCCATGTGCGGCACTGAGAGGTTGAAAACTCCAGCCAGTTGGTCAGCACAGGTTTTCAGTGTCCAACGAGATACATTGGGGCCTGACACATTGTCAGAACATAAGAAATAGGAGCAGGAGTAGGCCATCCAGCCCATCGAGCCTGCCCCGCCATTCAATAAGATCATGGCTGATCTGTCCGTAAACTCAGCTCCATCTACCTGCCTTTTCCACATAATCCTTAATTCCCCTACTATGTAAATATCTACCTAACTGTATCTTAAATATATTTAGTGAGGAAGCCTCAACTGCTTCCCTAGGCAGAGAATTCCACAGATTCACCACTCTCTGGGAAAAACAGTTTCCCCTCATCTGTCCTAAATCTTCTCCCCTGAATCTTGAGGTAATGTCCCCTGGTTCTAGTCTCACCTACCTATGGAAACAACTTTCCTACTTCTATCTCATCTATCCCTTTCAAAATTTTGTTTGTTTCTGTAAGATCCCCTCTCATTCTTCTGAATTCCAGAAAGTATAGTCCCAGGCAACTCAATCTCTCCTCATAGGTTAACCCCTTCATCTCCCGAATCAACCTGGTGAATCTCCTCTGCACTGCCTCCAGAAGGTTCACTCTTCTGAAGGATTTCCTGATGTATTGCCTGAGATGGCGATCAGGTTGCTGAATGTTGTAGGATTTACACAGCATCCAGCAGCATGCAACACTACACCTTGTGTACAATAGGTTTAGAGACTTTCTTTAACAAAAAATGAAGTCCTACCTATGTTTTTATAAACAATTACTTTAGGTGTTGCCAGATGTCCTATATAATGGAATCTTTGATCATAGTTAAAGTTATCATACATACTGGTACATGCAAAATACCTGTTTGCCTAAACTCTGATTAAATTACAAACTAAAGAAAGTTTATGAACTGAACTTTGATTCTTTTTATATTTCTGTATTGTTAGAACTATTCTCCAATCTTTTTGAATTTTTAAAAAAGATGTTTTAAAGCATTATTTTTAGCCCTTACAATGAGATGAAAATACTTAGCAAGAATCACATCCTAGAAAACTTAAGTAAATTCACAGAAAATTGAAACTCAACAAACAGCTCCATGAGAGATTTAATAACCTTAGAATATGTGACAGCAACAGTTACTTGCACATCTCAGATGTTAATTTTATGTTGCTCACCACCATACTCTTTTAATCCCAAGACAAGGTTTTTCAAATTAAAGTTAAAATGGAAGAATCTGTTTTATTGTTGTGCTCTATCTGCTCACCTGCTCCTATTGTGGTGCGATATTAAAAACTGTCGGAGATTATACACAAGGGAACAGTTGTGATCATATGATCAAGATACAATGCAATGATGTGGGATTTGAATTACTTTTCTAATGATCTCTGTCCTCGGGGGACAATTTGTTAATTATATAAATTGAATGCAACTGCGCAAAGCTTGATCAGTAAGTTTGTGGATTACACCAAATTGGGTGGTGTTGACAGTGAGGGAGGTCATTAGTTACAAAGGGGTCCTGATCAGTTAGGGTAGTGAGCTAAGGAATGGCAAATTAATTTTAATACTGATACATGTGAACTGATGTACCTTGGAAAGTCAAACCAGAACAGGACCAGTACTATGAATGCTAGGACATGAGGGAGTGTAATGGACTCGAGGAATTTAGGAGGACAATTTCATATTTCATTGGAAGTGGTGTCACAGGTAGACAAGAGAGTTTAGCACACTGGTCTTCAGTCATGGCAATGAATACAGGGGTTGGGACACTAAGTTGCAGTTGAACAAGTCATGGGTGAGACTGTACTTGGGAGTACGGTGTATAGTTTTTGTCATCTTGTTGTAGGAAAGGTGTGGTTAAACTAGAAAGAATACAGAAATGATTTACAAGGGTGTTGGAAAGATGAGAGGGCCTGAGTGGTTGGCCAGGTTAGGTCTTTATTCCTTGCAGCATATCCTTACAGAAATGTTTAAAATTATGACAGGTGTAGATAAGGCGGATGGTAAGTCTTTTCCCTAGGGTAGGGGCTCCAGGACAAAGGGCATAGATTTGGGTGAGAAGGGAATGATTTATAAAGGTCCCGAGGAGCAGCCTTTTCATACAGAAGGTGGTGAGTATATGGAAGGGGCTATCTGAAAAAATGGTTGAGACAGCAACACTAGTATTGTTTAAGAAGCTCTTCGATACGTCATGCAGGGTTGGGGGCTTTGAGGGATGTGGGCCGACTACACAGAATGGTGAGTAGCTGTGTGGGCACCGTGGTTGGCATAGACTCGTGCTGTTTTGGTCTATAAGAATTGCTGCATTAATGGTATTCTAATGCCCTCGTGCATACCTAATTAGGAATGAAAGATTGACACTTGTTGCATTACCTAGTTGTCATCTCCATTTTAAGATTACCTACTGAAATTTGTGCTAAGATGTATATCGTGTGCATATACTATGTGTGAAATGTGCAAGTTCATGTGCTGAATCCATTTGGCAAGTGTGTGTTGCTAGAAATTGGTTTTTGATAGTATGATAGCAAAGCTGTGGTTATTTATTAGGTTCAAAGCACTACACAATTAAAATGGAGGAAATCATTCATTTGAAAATTTAAATATATTGTAAGCCTTGTTCAATTAAGGAAGTTTTCTTTTGATTGTTTAGCTTGAGCGATGAAAAAGCAGGCTCACATTTTGAAAGTTGTCCCTCAATTTGAATCTTGATGTTTAAAGTCTAGCTCTAACGTTGTCAAAGTTAATTAAATGTTCTTCCCTATACCTCACATTCATTTGTTGGTTTGTGCTGCAGAAGTGCTTTGCATTCACTATAAACATTGTGGAAAGAATCAGTTTAGTGCTTGTACTTGTATAAAGATAAATATATATAGAGGAGCATTAGAGTTTTCAGATGTCAAATCTATAATAGTGTTAGAGCAGATTGTTTTGTGAATAGAAACAAGAAAATAGGTGCAGGAGTAGGCCATTCGGCCCTTTGAGCCTGCACCACCATTCAATATGATTATGGCTGATCATCCAACTCAGAACCCTGAACCTGCTTTCTCTCCATACCCCCTGATCCCTTTAGCCACAAGGGCCATATCTAACTTCCTCTTAAATATAGCCAATGAACCGGCCTCAACTGTTTCCTGTGGCAGAGAATTCCACAGATTCACCACTCTCTGTGTGAAGAAGTTCTTCCTCATCTCAGTCCTAAAAGGCTTTCCCTTTATCCTTAAACTGTGACCCCTCGTTCTGGACTTCCCCAACATCGGAAACAATCTTCCTGCATCTAGCCTGTCCAATCCCTTTAGAATTTTATATGTTTCAATAAGATCCCACCTCAACCTTCTAAATTCCAGTGAGTATAAGCCTAGTCGATCCAGTCTTTCTTCATATGAAAGTCCTGCCATCCCAGGAATCAATCTGGTGAACCTTCTCTGTACTCCTTCTATGGCAAGAATGTCTTTCCTCAGATTAGGGGACCAAAACTGCACACAATATTCTAGGTGCGGTCTCACCAAGGCCTTGTACAACTGCAGTAGAACCTCCCTGCTTCTGTACTTAAATCCTTTTGCTATGAATGCCAACATACCATTTGCTTTTTTTCACTGCCTGCTGTACCTGCATGCCCACCTTCAATGACTGGTGTACAATGACACCCAGGTCTCGTTGCATCTCCCCTTTTCCTAATCAGCCACCGTTCAGATAATCTGTTTTCCTGTTCTTGCAACCAAAGTGGATAACCTCACATTTATCCACATTAAATTGCATCTGCCATGAATTTGCCCACTCACCTAACCTATCCAAGTCACCCTGCATCCTCTTAGCATCCTCCTCACAGCTAACACCGCTGCCCAGTTTCGTGTCATCCGCAAACTTGGAGATGCTGCATTTAATTCTCTCGTCTAAATCATTAATATATATTGTAAACAACTGGGGTCCCAGCACCGAGCCTTGCGGTACCCCAGTAATCACTGCCTGCCATTCTGAAAAGGTCCCGTTTACTCCCACTCTTTGCTTCCTGTCTGCCAACCAATTCTCTATCCACATCGATACCATACCCCCAATACCGTGTGCTTTAAGTTTACACACGAATCTCCTGTGTGGAACCTTGTCAAAAGCCTTTTGAAAATCTAAATATACCACATCCACTGGCTCTCCCCTATCCACTCTACTAGTTACATCTTCAAAAAACTTCATAAGATTCGTCAGACATGATTTTCCTTTCACAAATCCATGCTGACTTTGTCCGATGATTTCACCTCTTTACAAATGTGCTGTTATCACATCTTTGATATCCGACTCTAGCATTTTCCCCACCACCGATGTCAGACTAACCGGTCTATAATTCCCCAGTTTCTCTCCCTCCTTTTTTAAAAAGTGGGGTTACATTAGCCGCCCTCCAATCCTCAGGAACTAATCCAGAATCTAAGAAGTTTTGAAAAATTATCACTAATGCATCCACTATTTCTTGGGCTACTTCCTTAAGCACTCTGAGATGCAGACCATCTGGCCCTGGGGATTTATCTGCCTTTAATCCCTTCAATTTACCTAACACCACTTCCCTACTAACATGTATTTCCCTCAGTTCCTCCATCTCACTAGACCCTTGGTCCCTTACTATTTCTGGAAGATTATTTATGTCCTCCTTAGTGAAGACAGAACCAAAGTAGTTATTCAGTTGGTCTGCCATGTCTTTGTTCCCTATGATCAATTCACCTGTTTCTGACTGTAAAGGACCTACATTTGTCTTGACCAATCTTTTTCTTTTCACGTATCTATAAAAGCTTTTACAGTCAGTTTTTATGTTCCCTGCCAGCTTTCTCTCATAATCTTTTTTCCCTTTCCTAATTAAGCCCTTTGTCCTCCTCTGCTGGTCTCTGAATTTCTCCCAGTCCTCAGGTGTGCTGCTTTTTTTGCTAATTTATATGTTTCTTCTTTGGACTTGATACTATCCCTAATTTCCCTTGTCAGCCATGGGTGCACTACCTTCACTGGTTTATTCTTTTGCCAAACTGGGGTGAACAATTGTTGTAGTTCATCCATGCGATCTTTAAATGCTTGCCATTGCATATCCACCGTCAACCCTTTAAGTGTCATTTGCCAGGCTATCTTAGCTAATTCACGTCTCATACCTTCAAAGTTACCCTTCTTTAAGTTCAGAACCTTTGTTTCTGAATTAACTATGTCACTCTCCATCTTAATGAAGAATTCCACTATATTATGGTCACTCTTACCCAAGAGGCCTCGCATGACAAGATTGCTAATTAACCCTTCCTCATTGCTCAATACCCAATCTAGAATGGCCTGCTCTCTAGTTGGTTCTTCGACATGTTGGTTGAGACAACCATCTGCATACATTCCAAGAAATCCTCTTCCTCAGCACCCTTACCATGTTATATCATGTCATATCCTCATATCATAATGTCATATCCTCATCCTAGTTCTAACCTATTTTGCTGTATAATTTGATTGTCAGCTTTCAGACAAATAGAAAGGATTTGTCACACAGGGAGTTAGTCTCAAAGTTTTACTTATTGATACACAGTGCAGAGTAGGCCCTTCTGTTTCTTTGAGCTGTGCTGCCCAGCAAGCACCCCCCCCCCCCAATATAATCCTGACCTAATCAAGGGACAGTTTACAATGACCAGTTAACCTACCAACTGCTGTATCTTTGGACTATGGGAGGAAACCAGAGCATCCAGAGGAAACCCATGCGGTCATGGGGAGAACATACAGACTCCTTACAGGCAGATGTAGGAATTGAACCCGGGTCATTGGTACCATAAAGCATTCTGCTGACCTCTACACTACAGTAATTGGCATATGGCAAGTAAGCAGAATCCTTTAATATCTTTTATCATAATACTGTATTTAAAATGATGCAATTAATATATTAGCATTTTTGGGAAAAGGGAACTGTTCTCTTAAAACACTATAGGTAAAATTGATTGGGTTATTTCTCATTCTGTTGGATTTTTATTAATCTTTTACAGGGCTTTGTTCGTTGAGTCATGTAATGCACCTTATTTATACTTGATAGCTCGTAGTCTGCTGAAAAAAATTCATATTTTAACTTCTCTAATAAACTTGGTGTTAATAGTATGATTATTCTCCTCAATAAATATAGTGCATTCACACTCTGGCAACCTGGAGTGTGGGAGGGTTGTGGTGGGGAGAGCAGGTACCAGCTATTGCAGCAAAAACGGGCACAGAAACTAGAGGAAAGAAATGTTTTAAATTTTAGAAACTGCCTTCCTTTGATTAAAGCTAAAGGGTAGTGGATAGCCAGTGTGCTTAATCCTTTGGCACAATATTTCTTTGAAGGTCTTCAATGACTGAGCTTAATTTCAATCCTCAGATATTCACAAGACGGGTGAAAGTTCTGCACCTGTTCTTAATAATTTTATTCTTCAATCTTAGTGCATGGGAAAGGATATGGAATGTGTAATTGCATTAGTATGTGGGATTTTTTAAGATCCTTTTCTCTTTACATTAATGCCTGCTGGATATTGATTTTTTCTTTAAATTTGTAAAAATGTGCTATCTTATGCTTAATGATTAAATCAGTGGGCATTTATGTGATGTTCAGTATCAAACTCCATGCTGTGAATGCTTTAGGTTTAATTGCACACCCATTTCCACCATCTATTTTGAACCTTTTAAGCAGCGTTTTATGCTACTCTGTATATTTGTAGGATTAAGCATGGTTGCATGTGGGATGGGCATAAGAAAAAAGTAAATTTCACATAAATTGTTGAAATATGTACCTCTATTTTCTGCTTGTATTAATCCATGCTGCTTGCAATCCAGCTCTGCATTGTAGTGTGTAAGTAAGCTTTAAAACATGTCCATCAACCTTTTTCCTCCTAAAGGGCTGTTTAGTGTTTTTCATTGTTCATTGATTTAAATTGCATTTAAAATTATCTTTTTCATTTTATTATCAATAGTTTCACATTTCTCTTGGAGGATTTAACTACCTGGTGGAGCAGTTAGTGCCGTTCTCTCATAAGACAGAGACTTGGGTTTGACCCTGACCTTGGATGCCGTCTGTGTGGTGTTTGCATGTTGTCTCTATGTCCGTGGATCTCTTTCTATTGGAAGGCAGATGTGCTGGTAGGTTAATTAACTGCTATTAGCTCGCCTTCAGTGTAGATAAATGACATGGAGTAAAAGAGGATTGGGTCAGCTTGAGAAAAGAATAAATGGCATGACTATTTCTAAATGGGGGGGGAGAGGGCATGGAACTGATAGGAATACTTTCTGGATGGCAGGCATGTCCCCTGTTGTGCCAAGAAGCCTGCTGTATCATAGTACCGTAAATTCCAGTGTATAAGCCGAGAATTTGGCCCTAAATTTTTGTCCTAAAATTAGGGGGTCAGCTTATACACAGGGTGCCAACTTTGGAAAAACGAATACACAGAAGACAGGTCGTATTTATTGGCTGTTTTTGAGTCAAATTCGTTCCGCTGTTGTCGCATGAATTCTTTGAATGATTTGTTTAAACTCGCATCTAGTGGCTGGAGCACGGAGATCAAGCCACCGGGGATGACTGCAATGTCTGTATTTTCAGCTTTCAATGCTGCTTTTGTCTCACCTAAAAAGTGTGCTTTGAAGATGTCCCAGACAAGTAGCGACTTTTCCTTCCTGACACCTTCGGGACGTGGACACCACACCTCTTTAACCCACTTCAAGCAACCGGCTTCATCCATCCAGCAGCGTTCTTGAATATAAACAACACCCCGTGCAAATTTTCTGAGCAATCTTTGTCTCAACACAAGATCAAGTCTATTCTGAAATCGGGTGCACCAACTTCGCGTAGCTTTGAAATTTTCACTGACCTCATGGTGTTTTTCGGCCCATTTCAACGCTTGAACTCGAATCATTTCTCTGGTAACAATGTATCCAGACGATTGCTGGTGATTCACCCATTCTAAAACTTTTTCTTCCAGTTCTGGCCACTGGCGTGTTTTCCCACGGTTTGTACATTTTGTCTTTGGCATTTCCTTCAGCGTATCCTCTGCCTTTCTCCACTCTCTCACTCTCTCTCGTTTACACTAAACGTCTTAGCAGCTGCAGAATTATTCGTTCCTTTAGCAAAATCAACAACCTTCAGCTTGAAGCCAGCATCATATCACATTTGTTTTAATCTTTTGTACGTGGCAGTCGCAAACTCAATACTGAGTAAACGTACTAATCCCGCCATCCCATGTTATGTTTTAACGAGATTACGATGGGTGCTAAATGGTTTCGCGGGGGTTACAATTCTGAGGATTCTTTACCATTGGAGATTAATCCAATATTTCCCTCCTTGATTTATTTATTAAGAATTCGCTTATTTCGCTCTACAATGCGTAGGCCTGTTTTCTTAGCAGGTCCTGGTTCACAAAATTTCCCGGTTCTGGATCCGGCAAAGCTGAGTACCGGCATGTGAGATCTTGTGATCTTTTCTGGTTAAATCAAAACCCTCTACAAAAGGGATCGACTTATACAAAGGTAACATGAAAAAGGCACTTTTTTAACCTTGAAAATTGGGGGGGGGTGGGGGGGTCAGCTTATACTCCGGAATATACGGTAACTACGAAAGTCTTTGGTACTCTGCCAGCTGTCTGATTTCATTAACATTTCTTACTAGGAAAGACTATTTTCTTCCATTACTACCCCTCCACAATGCTGCAAATCCAGAGTGTTATAAACATGAAGTAATGTATTTGCATTTAAGCACAGCAATGAGGTAGTTCACCAAAACATGTCAACTAAGTAGTCTCTAGGCCTTAGAGACTACCTTAGTTAATCAATGAAGATTATCTGTTTTCTTTTGTGAATTTGCCTGAAGTATTTTGAAAATAGTGTGCAAAAAATTGTAAGTCATTCCACTACTTGGGCATCTAACCTGCAAGGTGACATGAAGTAATGCTTTATTACTGGAATAAATTTGTGATGTCATGGCAAGGCAACATTTTACTCTGAATATTGCTTAAAAGTAAATAAGCATTGTAGAACGCTTGATTTGCATGGTCATCATTGAAATTTTGCTGGCTCTTTGTTCAACTTGAGTTGACAAGTGAAGTCATAAGACTATAAGATATAGGAACAGAAGCAGGCCAATCAGCCTGTGGAGTCTGCTCTGCCATTCAATCATGGGCAGATCCAATTCTTCCAGTCATCCCCACTGCTCTGCCTTCTCCCTATATACTTTGATGCCCTGGCTAATCAAGAACCTATCTCTCTGTCTTCAGTGTACCCAATGACACTGCCTCCACAGCCAGTTGTGGCAACAGATTCCACAGATTTACCACCTTCTGACTAAAGTAATTTCTCCGCATCTCTGTTCTAAATGGATGTCCTTCAATCCTGAAGTCATGCCCTCTTGTCCTAGAATCTCCTACCATGGGAAATAACTTTACCATATCTAATCTGTTCGGGCCTTTTAACATTTGGAATGCTTCTATGAGATCCCCCCCTCATTCTCCTGAACTCCAGGGAATACAGCCCAAGAGCTGCCAGACTTTCCTCATACAGTAACCCTTTCATTCCTGGAATCATTCTTGTGAACCCTCTCCAATGTCAGAATATCCTTTCTAAAATAAGGAGCCCAAAACTGCACACAATACTCCAAGTGTGGTCTCACAAGTGCCTTCTAGAGCCTCAACATCACATCCCTGCTCTTATATTCTATACCTCTAGAAATGAATGCCAACATTGCATTCGCCTTCTGCACCACCGACTCGACCCGGAGGTTAACCTTTAGGGTATCCTGCACAAGGACTCCCAAGTCCCTTTGCATTTCTGCATTTTGAATTCTCTCCCCATCTACTTAATAGCCTGCCTGTTTATTTCTTCCATCAAAGTGCATGACTGTACACTTTCCAACATTGCATTTCATTTGCCACTTCTTTGACCATTCCCCTAAACTATCTAAGTCTCTCTGTAAGCTCTCTGTTTGCTCAACACTACCCGCTCCTTCACCTATCTTTGTATCATCGGCAAATTTAGCCACAAATCCATTAATCCCATAGTTCAAATCATTGACATACATCATAAAAAGCAGTGGTCCCAACACCAACCCCTGTGAACTTCACTGGTAACTGGCAGCCTGCCATAATAGGATCCCTTTATTCCCACTCTCTGTTTTCTGCTGATCAGCCAATGCTTGTAACTTCCCTGTAATTCCATGGGCTCCTATTTTGCTAAGCAGCCTCATGTGTGGCACCTTGTCAAAGGCCTTCTGAAAATCCAATTACATCACGTCTACTGCAGCTCCTTTGTCTACCCTGCTTGTAATTTCCTCAAAAAATTGCAGTAGATTAGTCCGGCAAGATTTTCCTTTCAGGAAACCATGCTGGCTTTGGCCTGTCTTGTCATGTGCCTCCAGGTGCTCCGTAATCTCATCCCTAACAATCGATTCCAACAACTTCCCAACCATTGATGTTAGGCTAACCAGTCATCCAGTACAATGCCAGGATCTATCGATTCTTGAAAGATCATTGTTAATGCCTCCGCAATCCAGCTACTTCCTTCAGAACCGGAGGGTGCATTCTATCAGGTCCAGGAGATTTATCCATCCTCAGACCATTAAGCTTTCTGAGCACCTTCTCAGTCGTAATTTACACTGCACACACTTCACTTCACTGACACTCTTGAATGTCCGGTATACTGCAGATATCTTGCACTGTGAAGACTGATGCAAAACACGCATTCAGTTCCTCTGCCATCTCTGCATCGCTTATTACAATATCTCCAGCGTCATTTTGTATTGATTCTATATCTACTCTCAACTCTCTTTTACCCTTTGTATACTTTAAAAAGCTTTTAGTATCTTCTTTGATATTAGTTGCCAGCTTCCTTTCATAATTCATCTTTTCCTTCCTAATAACCTTCTTAGTTTCCTTCTGCAAGTTTTTTAAAAGCTTCCCAACCCTTTATTTTCCCACTAGCTTTGGATTCCTTGTATGCCCTCTTTTGCTTTTACTTTGACTTGTCCGCCACAGTAGTGTCCTTCTTCCATTTGAAAATTTCTTCTTATTTGGAATATTTCTGTCTTGCATTTCCGTCATTTTTCGCAAAGACTCCATTCATTGCTGCTCTGCTGTCCTTCCTGCTATTGTCCTTTTCCAGTCAACTTTGGCCAGTTCCCCTCTCATGCCATTGTAATTTCCTTTATTCCACTGAAATACTGACACATTGGAATTTAGTTTCTCCTTCTCAAATTTCAAAATGAACTCAATCATATTGCGATCACTGTTCCCTAAGGGTTCCTTAAGCTCTCTTATCACCTCTGGATCATTGCACAACACCCAATCCAGCACGGGCGATCCGCTAGTGGGCTTAGCAACAAGCTTTTCCAAAAGCCATCCCTTAGACATTCTACAAATTCTCTCTCTCTTGAGGTCCAGTACTGCCTTGGTTTTCCCAATCCACTTTCATGTTAAAATCCCCAACAATTATCATGACATTACCCTTCTGACACACCTTTGCTATCTCCTGCTGTAATTTGTAATCCACATTCCTGCTGCTGTTTGGAGGCCTTTATACAACTGCCATTTGGGTTCTTTTACTCTTGCCATTTCTTAGTTCAACCCATAGAGACTCGACACCTTCAGATCCTGTGTCATCCCTTTCTAATGATTTAATATTTCTTTTGCACAGGGCCGCATCACCCTTTCTGCCTACTAACCTACTTTTCCAATACACCGTATATCCTTGGACGTTCAACCTCCAATAGCAGCCATCCTTTAGCCAAGTTTCAGAGATGGCCACAACGTCATACTTGCCAGTCTAGCTGAATTTCAAGGTCATCCATTTTATTTCTTACGCTGCGTGCATTCAGATATAACACCAGTATTTGTTGCTTTCTGCTTTAACTGCACGACGCCTCTATTGCCCTGTAATCATCCACTGGCTGTGATTGTGCCTCATCTCCTGCCTCTCCTTGGTATCATTTCTGTTCCACACATCATAGAATAATGCTGCATGGGAACTGGCCCTTTGGCCCAGCTGGTCCGTGGTGACCCTCGCAGCACCCTCCCTGCTGGTCCCAGTCATCCATGTTTGTACAATAATTCTTCAAGACCCTGCCCTCCATGCATCTGCACACCACTTAAATGCTGGAATTGTACCTGCTTCAATCATTTTCTCTGGTAGCTCATCCCAGGTATTCACTGCACTATGTAAAGAAGTTCTCGGGTTTCTTGAATCTCTCCCCTTGTATCTTGTACCTGTGTCCTCTGGTTTTGGACTTCCCAACCTTGGGGAAAATCTTGACTATCCTCCTTCTCCATTCCGCTCATGATTTTATAAGCTTCTATGAGGTATATCTGTCTTCTATGATCCAATGAATGAAGACCTAGAGTAATACATACACAGAATGCTGGAAGAACTCAGCATCTGTGGAAAGGAATAAAGAGTTGACATTTTGTGCTGAGACTCTTCAGTGGTCTTGATGAAGGAAATTGGCCTGAAATGTCAACTTTGTATTCTTTTCCATTGGTGCTATGCTACTTGACCTGCTGAGTTCCTCCTGCATTTTGTGTATCACTCTGGATTTCCAGCATCTTGTGTTTATAATGAAGATCCAGTGTTGCTGACCTCCCTCTATAACCCAGGCCCTCCAATTCATGCAAATCTCCTCCTTGAGCTTCACAATGTCTTCGCTTTAAAAGAGCGATGAAAGCTGTACACAGTACTCCAAAATCGTACACCAATGACTTGTATAACTGCAACATGATATCCCTACTCCTAAACTTGATGTGCTGACTGATGAAGGCCAGCATGTTAAACTCCACCTTCACCGTCTATTATACAGCTCTTTTGGTGAACTGTGTACTTGTAGTCCCAGGTCCTTCTGTTTCACAATGCCCATTTCCATTACT
The DNA here is from genome assembly GCF_048418815.1 of Hemitrygon akajei. Lineage (NCBI taxonomy): Eukaryota > Metazoa > Chordata > Chondrichthyes > Myliobatiformes > Dasyatidae > Hemitrygon > Hemitrygon akajei. Next base: position 144,573,030 of record NC_133127.1, read on the forward strand.
GATCAAGATCCAGAAAGCCGGTGCCCATTTAGTCTCAGAGCCAAGTAGATCTTTTCCAGACTGGCAAATGCTTGCATATTGTTAGTGTGTTGCCTTGAGGCAAAACAGACATCAGCTATTTTATGAAAGAGGTTGCTGAACGTAATGTGACTCACAAAAAGCCCATTACTCTGAAGAGTTGATACTGAGATGATATACCTTTCGCTTCTGGAAATTTTATTTGTCTCAAGGAAACTGGTACTAGACATCAACTTTCAGGGTCAATAGCCAGATTAGATGCTCCTGCATGCTATTATCTAAAACGCGTAGATAGTGTCAGAAATTCCAGAAGGCTGCATGGTCTGTGACCTTTCTGTTGTACTGACCAATGTAGGTTTGCAGTTTTTCTGTCAGCCTGTGAGAATGTTGCTGAGCTGTCCTCTTCCCTGAAGCTATGAATTATCTGGAAGCAGTTAACCTAAACCAGTCTAATCCTGAGTTTTGCTTTCTCTTTCCATTTGAGTTCGTCCTCTAGATCCACTCCCATTGATTATAGAAGCAGATTCTGCATGTTTTTCCCAGAGCTGAGGATGAAGAACCTCTGTCTTCTATGGTTGCTTCCCACCATAACACAGAGGTTTCACAGCTCTCCAACTTGTGTAAATGGCTCTTCAGTTCCTTGAGGTTTTCTAGGGTAGGAGCATCTTCATTGCTAGAGAAGATTATCAGTGGTGCCTAAATTTGCCCTCCAGTGTGAATGGTTTTGTTGAACTCTTTTCATAAATGCAGTAGTTACCATATTAAATGTGATGCTGTAAAATTCGTTATTCATAATGGTAATTTTAATGCTACATTGTACTTCTGAAAAGATTCTCTTTTCCTTAAGGTCAGTTAACAAACAAAAATCCCAGCATCACCAGCTGGATTCCAGGTTTAATTATTTTCCAAACTGGCAAATGCTTGCATATGTTAGTGTGTTGCCTTGAGGCAAAACAGACATCAGCTATTCTATGAAACAGTGGTTTTCTATGTTCATAATTTAAAGTTGCATGCTTTTAATCAGTTCTGTGAATAGAGGTTACTGAACTTAATGTGACTCACAAATAGCCCATTACTCTAAGAGTTGATATTGAGATGCAAAGTAGCTTTCATTTTGAGTGCCTGCAAAGTTTCTACTGCAAGAAAGCAAGAATCATTTAAAATTGTTGTTTCCTCATAAAACTCAAAATCGGTACTGTACAAAACTGAGAATAGCAGAGTGATGATGGACCTCGGTGATTTAGCAGGCTAAAATTTAAATGCATCATTTGCAACAGTATTGTCATTGTTGCTATGGTGATCAAGATAAGGCAATAATTACCTGAATGTTTTGAAGCAGTTTTTGAAAGTTTTGTAACTCCATATTTAATTTATAAATATTAAACGTTGTTCTTTGAGAGTTGCTACTTTTTATCAGTCACTTGAACAACCAGTAGCTGACTTTTTATTCTGTTCTGTTCAGTTCTGCATTGTTGGAAATGTGCTGTTAGATTGAGACTTTAAAACAAGACCCCCATTGTTCACCCACTGAGATAAAATTGTTAAATAAAAACAAGAGATAGGAGCAGGAGTCGGCCATCTGGCCTGTCGAGCCTGCTGCACCATTCAATAAGATCATGGCTGATCTGACCATGGACTCATCTCCACCTATCTGACTTTTCCCAATAACCCTTAATTTCCCTGCTATGCAAATATCTATCCAACCATGTCTTAAATATATTTACTGAGGTAGCCTCCACTGCTTCATTGGACAGAGAATGCCACAGATTCACCACTCCCTGAGAAAAGCAGTTCCTCCTCATCTCCATCCTAAACTTACTGCCCCAAATCTTGAGGCTATGTCCCCTGGTTCCAGTCTCACCTACCAGTGGAAACAACTTTCCTGCCTCTATCTTATGTATCCCTTTCATAATTTTATGTTTCTATAAGATCTCTTCTCATCCTTCTGAATTCCAGCAAGTACAGTCCTAGGTGACTCAATCTCTTCTCATAGTCCAGTCTCTTCATCTCTGGAATCAACCTGGTGAACCTCCTCTGCACTGCCTCCAAAGCCAGTATTTCCTTCCTCAAGTAAGTTGACCAGAACTGCACACAGTACTCCAGATGCTGCCTCACCAGTACCCTATACAGTTGCAGCATAACCTTCATGCTCATAAAATCAATCCCTCCAGCAATGAAGAACACGTATGTTTTTCTTAGAGATCATGCTGAAATTTTGGCCAATACTTATTGGTCAATGGACATCATATTTATAACAAACATGTTAATTGGTCATTTCACATTGCTCTTTGCAGAAGCATGTTGTGCAGAAATTACTTGTTAACTATAATGGTAGTGGCATTTGTGGCTCAGTTCCTAACTCTAATCTCTCAGTTGGAAGGTTTTAGGTGCAAGTCCCACATTAAAAAATTGTAAATACTTAGGCTAGAACTCCATAAGACATTGGGGCAGAATTAAGGCTTTCCATCCTTTTGAGTCTGTTCTGCCTTTTGATCATGGCTGATTTATTTTCCTTCGAACTCCATTTTGCTGCCTTCTCCCTGTAACCTTTGACATCCCTTCTAATTAAGAACCTATCAACCTCTGCTTCAAATATGCTCAATGATTTGTCCTTCACAGCCACCCATGGCAGTGAATTCCACAAATTTGCCTCCCTCTGTCTAAAGCAATTTCTCCTTATCTCTGTTCTGAAGGAGCCGTGCCTGCTGGACCTAGACTCTCCTACATTTGGAAACATCATCTCCCTGTCCACTCTAGGTTTTTCAATATTTTGTAGGTTTCAATGAAATTTCTTTATTCTTCTGCACTCCAGTGAGTACAGCCCCAGAGTCATCAAATGCACCTCATATGCTAACCCTTTCATTCCAGGGATGAGTCTCATAAATCTCCTTTGGACTGTCTCCAATGCCAGGACATCCATTCTTAAATATGGGGTCTAGAACTGTTTTCAGTACTCAATATGTTCTAACCAATGCCTTATAAATGTGAATGTTCTAGCAGTTTTTGGTAGTTAGTAAAGTATATACGTACACACAGCAGCCACTTTATTAGATAACCTCCTATACTTAATAAATTGGCTACTTTTTTTTAAAATGATCTTCTGCTGCTGTCGCTCATCCACTTCAAGGTTCAATGTGCTGTGTGTTCAGAGATGCTCTTCTGTACAGCACCATTGTAGCATGTGGTTGTTTGAGTTACTGTTAGCTTCCTGAACCAGTCTGGCAGTTCTCCTCTGACCTCTCATCAACAAGGTATTTTCACCCACAGAACTGCCGGTCATGGGATATTTTCTGAGGTTTTTTTTGCGTCATTCTCTGTAAACTCGTGAGACTGTTGAAATCCCAGGAGATCGGCAGTTTCTGAGAAGCTCAAAACCACCCCGTGACATCAACAACCATTTCATCGTCAAAGTCACTTTGATCACATTTCTTCCGTTCTGATGTTTGGTCTGAACAACTGAACCTCCTTGACTATGTAAAAAGAAAGCAAAAATTTAGAATGATTGGGAAGCTCTTAAAAACCAACAGAAGGTAACTAAAAAAGCTATAAGAAGAATGAGGATGAAATATGAACTAGCCAATAATATAAAAGAGGATACCAAAAGATTTTTTCAGATACATAAAGTGTAAAAGAGAAGGGAGAGAAGATGTCAGACTGCTAGAAAATGATGCTGGAGATGTAGTGGTGGGGAACTAAATAAGTATTTTGCATCCATGGTCACTGTGGAAGACCCTAGCAATATACCAGAAATATGTCGGGGGCAGGAGTAAGTGGTACTAGAGAGAAGGTACTTGGGAAGTTAAAAAGGTTTGAAGGGTGATAAGTCACCTGGACCAGATAGACTGCACCCCAGGGCTCTGAAAGAGGTTGCTAGTGTGATTATAAAGACATTGGTAATGGTATTTCAAGAATTACTAGATTCTAGTGGATGACAAAATTAAAAATGTCTCTCCTTTCATTAAGAAGGATGGGAGGCAGAGGAAAGGAAATTATAGGCCATATAGCCTGGCCACCGTAGATGGGAAGATTAATTGCTACAGTGGCTTTGGAGGCCAGTTCATTGGGTGTATTTAAGGCGAAGGTTGATAAGTTCTGATTAGTCAGGGTGTGAAAGCTTACAGGGAGAAGGCAGGAGAATGGGGTTGGGAGGGAAAATAGATCGGCCATGATGAAATGGTGGAGCAGACTTGACAGGTCAAATGGCTTAATTCTGCTCCAGTATTTTATGGTCTTGCGTCTGCATGCTTTTATGTTTTAACTTAATGCCACGTGATTGGCTGATTTGAAATGAGCTTCACTGAAGAGATTTGATTCCTATAGCAAAAACAATGTTAGCGATATTCCCCATTGGGTCACACTATCTGTAGAGAGAGTAGACATCATTTGTAGCTATTCACCCATGCTTTATAATGCTTTATATTGACTCCCCCTTTGTTTGGGGGGAGTATCTTGATGATTATTTCTACTGTTCCGCGGGGAGAGATGGGATGTGTATATGATGAATTGCAATCTGGCCAATTCACCTCTGACCTAGTGAAAATGTTTTGTATCAACGCTGGAAAAATCCTTTAGGATGTTCTGCGTTTGAAGAAGGTGACCCGTCATTCAAGTGCAAGGAATACAGATCCATGCTGTCTAGCTTCTTATGATAGGACAATCGTTTTACCCATGTAATAAAGTGCTGCATTTTCTTTTGATTGTTTTCAATGCAGTTGTATACCATTGCTTTGATAATGGGACCAAAACCATGTACACTATTCCAGGTATGGCTTCACCAACACCCTGTACAACTACAACAATATCTACCTATTCTTAAGCTCTGGACTTTGCAGTAAAGGTGAAGATGCTGTTTGCCTTCATAATTACATTTTCAATCTGCCTGCCAGCATTTTGTAATTCGTGCTCTGGAGCATCTCAATTCTTCTATACTTTGCTCGTTTATAGTCTCTCTTCAGATAATTTGCCTTTTGATTCTTTGTACTGTACGACCTCAGAGGTCAAACTTGCATTCACCCAGACATTCAGTCTATCTGTATCCCACTGCAGAATCATTATCTTCAACCTTTCGACCTAATTTTGTATCATTGGCAAACTCGGAAAACTTAAAGTTTATTACCCCTTTGAAGTTATTAATGTAAATATTTGAGGGTCAAGAGATGATCCCTGGGCTGCTCCAGTAGTTCAATACTTTCAGTCTGTAAAAGGACATGCTTATTCCAACCATTTTCTATGTGACATTCAGCTTTATAATCCATGGGAAAACATTTTCTCCAATAGCTTGAGCTCTTAAAATTTCTGTTCAGCTTTGATATGGTACATTGTCACTTGTCTTTTGGAAACCTAAATACGCTACATCTAAATGTTTCCCACTATCAACTCTCCATGTCACACCCTCAAAGTATTCAGCCATACTTGTTGAATGTTCAAAGTAAAATTTATCAGAGTACATGCAGGTCACCACATATAATCCTGAAATTCTTTTTCTGAAGGGCATACTTAGCAAATCTATGGAATAGTAACTGTAAACAGATCAATGGACAACAAACTGTGCAAATGCAGTTATAAATAAATAGCAATAAATAATGAGCATGAAATAACAAGATAAGAGTCCTTAAATAAGTGTAGTTATCCCATTTTGTTCAAGAGCATGATGGTTGAGGGGTAGTAACTGTTCCTGAACCTGGTGGTGAGAATCTTGAAGCACTTGTACCTTCTACCTGATGGCAGCAGCGAGAAAAAGGCATGGCATGGGTGGTGAGGATCTTTGGATATTGCTTTCTACAGCAACATTTGATGTAGATGTGCTCAATGTTTGGGAAGGTTTTACCAGTGATGCACTGGGCTGAATCCTCTACCTTTTGTCAGATTTTCTGCTCATGTGATTTACCTTTTATAAAACCATGTTCTCTAGGTTTGATCAACACAACAAAATGCTGGAGGAACTCAGCAGGCCAGGCAGCATCTAAGGAAATAAAGTACTTCAGTGTTTCGGGCTGAGACCGTTTGGCAGGATGGTCCTTGGATTTCTAGCATCTGCACATTTTTTTTTTGCTTGTTTGTCTCTAGGTTTGATATTCAGCTATCTATTACAATTAGTTATGACTCTAGCATCCTGCCAACCATAGATGTTAAACCAACTGGCATATGGTTCCCCATCTTTGTTGGCAACATACTGTCTCTTTCTCATGGAATCACATTTTTTCCATTTGTGTTGAATTTCTGCTGAGTGTTATGGACCAGTTGTTTGAATAACTGCTACTGTTAATCTCAGTGACCTGTCAGCCCACTGGCATAGTTCAAATTGGATAATTCCTTTGTACCATTCTAATTTCATTTTGAAGTTGGAAGCAGAATATTGAATATGCTAATGTTTTACACATTGCATGGCAGATATACATAATTGCATCTGTTCAACCTTCTGAATTTTATGTTGAACACTTCTCTTGGGAAAAGTCAGACTTTTTTTCCAAAAATAATCTCATACCTCACCTTGGAAGTTGAAAATAAATATCAAAATGAATTTTATTACACTTCAATACGTTTTCTGTTTAAATGATTTGATCTTTGGGAATACCAATAATTGCACATTTTAAATTTAATTGTATTGGTTAAGTACTCTTCAGATTTGAAATCCTGATTATGGCATTGTTGCAGAGATAAATGGGGATTAGATTGCTTCATGCTTTAAATGTAGCAATTACTTTGATAGCTACAAGAGCAATTCTTCACAGCTTTTGAATGGTTTTTATTTTATAGTGCATAATAGTGTTCGGTCTGTATTTCCCACAAATTTCTATGTTGGAATTAGCTACCTTTTAAAACCATTTCCTGGATTATTGTAATTTGAGAAATATAGTAATTATGGGTCACTATGAAGGCAATGGTGTTTACTGCATTTCAGATTGCAGTACAAATTATTGTAAGTCAATGAATTCATTTTCAGATTTTGCATAGCTTTCAGTTGTGAAAATTTCACTATGGGCGCCTGTGTATGACACTATGAATTGGAGATGTGCAGAAGAATTATTGGTGGAATGGTATGATTTGCTGTATACCATGGTCCTCAATATTGACTATAACTTCTGCTGGATAATCAGAAATCTGTTTAATGTGCCCATTACCCAATATTCTAACTATTGCAGTATTTGTTATTCATAGGATTTATTTAATACTCAAAATAATTGCATTGTGTTTGGAAGCTACTGCTTGTGACATCTTTGGAAATCTAAATGCAGTTATGCTCTCTGTGGCCAGGAAAAATAATTAGATATTCACTTCCTGAGCTAATACTATTTACTACCCTGCTGTTGGAGCACAGATAAACAATTTATTGAAGCTATTTCTGTTACAGAAAGATTTCTTCTTTTTAGCTTTGGTTTGAATGATGATCTGTCACCATTCTTCTGAATACTACTTTGAGTGCTGCTTAACTTAGTTGGAGTTGATTTACTTGATAGTTATACAGAGTGAAAGTGCCATAGGTTTTCTGTACAAATGTAGAACAACATTGATCTAGCCAGCAAACAATGGCCAGGGTAGAACTTCCACTTAATGTTTGGTGGATATTTCTTCATTGCACTGATCAGCAGTTTGCCCAGGAATTGGTTATTTGCGGGTTGAGGTAATACATCGACAAAAGGATTCTTTTTCATCAACACGCATACAATTATAAGAATATGATCTTTCAATTACCGTAGATTCCGGATTTTAAGCCGCTACTTTTTTCCCACATTTTGAACAGCTTTGAACTCTGTGGCCTTTAATACAGAGCGGCTAATACATGGTTTTTTTTCATGCCGCCAAAAACATTTTGCCTCGTAACAGTAGACCAATAAAATTGATGAGTAGTTCACAGAGGTCCAATGAAATTGTACGATAAATCAAGCGCACTTTCACAATTAAATTATTGTAAATCAGTCATTTGTACTCACCCTCATCAACATGGAAAACACTCGAAGAAAAGCATTGTGCTGCCTTTATGGCAGTTATTTAGTTTATAATATTTTCGCTTAGTAATTCATTTTCTAGTTAAAGTTAGAAGAGTTTTAACTATATTTGTTTTCTGTACTACATCGCGGGATGCTATGACGTCACACCCGGTTTCGCCGCGTCTTGTGGGATACCGGTTTGCGATAAACGGGACGGCGGGGGGGGGAGCGGCGGAGCGAAAACGCTGCTTTTAAGTTAAAGGCGATCAATAACTTTTCCTGGTAGGCTGCAGTATGTATATTTTTTACCAGTCGTTAGGAGATATTGGAATGTTGTTCAGTAAAGAAGTATACGCAACGTATATTTAAAAGTAGCCGCGTTACGGGCACGGTTCGAAAAAAAGCATTTGCAATATGTATTTGTTTTTGTTACCATATGGATTTAATTAAAAGTTAAAAAATCCTCACGTGTAATATCTTTCTGTGTAAATATCTCATATTACAACGTGGGACACCTGCGGCCTAAAATCCGGTGCGGCCTAAAATCCGGTGCGGCCTTTACAAGTAAAAAATTGATTTTATTTCTAAAATTAGAGCCAGCGGCTTTTAATCAGGTGCGCTCTGTAGTCCGGAATCTACGGTAGTGTTCCTTGGTTTATTACCATTTTTGTTTGTGTGTGTGTGTATAACAAATATTAAATTATAATCCCCCCAAAAGACTAAACTTGAAAATTCACAGCTGTCATATGGTGGGATTAACGATGCTGTTGTATGAGATTGTTAATATTGATTAGGCAAGGTCCCTTGATGTCAGTTATTAAGTTTTGTAACTTCAAAGCATTAAACTAATTCAAAGGAAGACATAGGAGTCCAAAACGTGAATCTAACTTTGTCTTTTATTTTAAGTAAGGTGCGTACATATCACGTGGTTGTGTGATGACGTATACAGTTCAAGTATTTATACATATAACTTTTAATGAATTATTTAAACAAAGAATGCATAATCAATGTACTTAAAGATTGCTCAAATATTACTGAACAATTAAATACACAACACTCCTCCCTGCATTGCGATAAACTCCAACTCAATAGTGAATGCATCTCAGCTATATACACAATATATTATTTAATGCAACTACTGTATACAGACGTCCACATCATTGTAAATTTTAAATTGTCCCATTCAGGCTGAAAGATTTAATCGCTATGGAGGATTTCATACTCTTGTGGGATAATGTTTCCCTGACAAGGGGGATCACTCTGTTTGGCAGGTGAGACTTGTGGCTGTGAAAATGATCTCCGGTTCTGGGACGGCCTCTGTGGTGGTTGTAGGAGTTGACTCTGAGGGTGCAGGAAGTGATTCTGAAAACAGTAGTCACTTATTTTTCTTGTTTTTTTTTGGTCTTTTTCTTCCTCCTTTTCCTAGTTTGTGCATCCTGATCTTGGGAAGGTGCAAGTTGTTCACTGGAGTATTTTGTTAATTCCATTGCTCCCTTTGTGATCTGATCTCTCCTCTTGGTTTCCTCATCCACAATATCAGCTGACAAATCCTCTGTTTCTGTATCTCCTTTGACTCCTTTCTTTTTGGCCTTCCATTCATCCAAGTGGGCGTTGGTCTTTGTATCTGCTTTTACAAGTTTTTTTTCTCTCCCACATGAATTCATGAAATAACCTTAATGAACATAGTAGATTCTGCTTTTTTTCATACTCACAAAAACCAAATGCTTTCAACTTGCCTGAAGCTCCTTGAAGAGAGTGAGTGTGTGTGTGTGTGTGTGTGTGTGTGGTTGTATTCTGTTTTTGGGGCAATCTATGTTGCCACTGGAATGTGTGGCCAACACTTGCAGGCTGCACCCAGCACTTCCTTGCATTATGTTGGTTGTTAATGTAAGTGATGTACTTAGCTGTATGTTTTCATGTACATGTGAGAACTAAATGAATCTTGCTTTGAAGTAACTCTCAAAATGCTTGAGGAATTCAGCAGGTCAGGCAGCATCAGTGAAAAGGCATAAAGAGTTGGTGCTTTGGGTCAAAACCCTTCAGAATCTGACTCTATTCAGACCTCCCATCTTTAAAGGTTGGGTCTTTAAAACATGTTTACAGTAAGTATTTAAAAGCCAAAGTAGTTTTTCTACAAATTGTTTGTTTTAAAACTTAGTATGAGAAGTTGGCTGTATATTTGGGAAGAAACTGGAAGGTATTTTACTCAGATTTATAAAATGAGATTATTTTCTTGTATTTGAAAAATGTTCACAGCTGTACTGAGAGGATTGACCTTCAGCCAGTAGTGAATTAAATACCAGTTTAAAATTTGAGGATTCATGAAATTTATTTACTGCTTAAACTTGTAATTGTATGAAAATTCAGTTCAGTGTTTTCTTCTGTGTAAGTTACTTTGTGTTCCCCCCCCCCCAGTAATATGTAGCTGTCTAACTAAAAATGTTCTTTATGCCCTTCTGCAGAACTTGATCTTTAACCTTGAATTTAAAAATAGACATTAATAATCAATATTGTACATTACAGTTTGTTTAGGCTGGGAACCACAATGACAAAAGAATATCCTCGGTTTAATCTCTGCTGAGTCAGCTATTTCTCTTCCTTATGTCAATTGTGGAAAGGTGTAGTCTTGGTGAAAGACACCTCAGAAATGGGTCCTTGGGGGTCCACTGAGTTTACCCTGCCCATTAACCACCATTGCTTTGCACACGACACATTCTCCCCATGAGCTCCCCATTTTCCATTCTATCTTTAGCCTACACACTGGCGAACTAATTATATCAGGTTCCTTCCTTGTAGTGTCAGCTTGGTCTACCATCATCACTTACTGACATATAGGTGTGGCACAAACAAGTGAATACAATTGTTCAATTCAACAGTTTCTAATAAAAAGAATTTTGAAGCAAATAAAATAAAAATGAAATGCTTAGAGTAGATGGTGATGAGATCTGAAAATGTATTCAGTAAATTGTCAGTCATAGAGAAGTACAGCACAGAAACAGGCCTTTCGGCCTCTACCGACACCATTGCCCTCCATACCCCTACTATCAAAATCGAGCTTGCATACACCACTTGCAGCTCATTCCATGCTGTCTTGACCTTCTGAGTGAAGAAGTTTCCCCTCATGTTGCCTTTAAACTTCTCACCTTTCATCCCTAACCCATGATCTCTGGTTGTTGTCCCACCCTACTTCAGTGAAAAAAGTTTGTTTGCATTTACCCTACCTATACCCCTCATAATTTTGTATACCTCTATCAAATACCCTCTACATCTTAAAGAATACAGTCTGAACCTATTCGATCTTTCCTTATAACTCGGGTCCTACAGACCTGGCAACATCCTTGTAAATTTTCTCTGCACTCTTTCAACCTTGTTTGCCTTTACCTTTTGATTCCTGACTTTGTCTGAGGTCTTACCAACATCTGTCTCCAGAACTTCTCCGCTAACTGTTCAGCACTTTGGTTCCCATCCCCCTGCAACTCAAGTATAAGCCTTGCCATGCAGCATTAACAAACCTTCCCACAAAGGCATTAGTCCCCTCCAGTTCAGTTGCAAACTGTCCCTCTGTACAGGTCCCAGCTTCCCAGGAAGAGAGTCCAATGATCCAAAAATCTTATGCTCTCCCTCCTGCACCAACTATTTAGCCACTTGTTAGATTGCATAAGCTTTCCATTTCTGGCCTCACCAGCACATAGCATGGGTAGCAATCCTGAGATCACAACTCTGGAGGTTCTACACTTTAACGTAGCACCTAACTCCTTGAACTCCCTGTGTAGACCTTGTACTTGTCCTGTCCATGTCACTGGTACCTACATGGACCACAACCTCTGGCTGTTCACCCTCCCACTTAAGAAAGCTGAGGACTTGATCCAAGATATCCTGACCCTAGCAGTCGGGAGGCAAATACCATTTGGGAATCTAATTCTCACCCACAGAATCCCCTGTCCATTCCTCTAACAAGTGAATCCCCTATCACTGTGCCTCCTCTTCCCCCCACTTTCTCTTGAGTCACAGAGCCAGACTCTGCCAGAGACTTCATGGCAGTGACTTTCCTCTGTTAGGTCACCTTCACCCCCCCCCCCCCCCCCCCCAAAGTATCCAAAGTGTTGAGGGGGTTGACCACAGGGGTATTATGACTGGCTCCTTAACCCTTTTCTCCTTCCTGACTGCCACCCAGTTTCCTGTGTCCTGCACCTCAGGTGTAACTAGCTCTTTACCTGTTCTATCTGTCACCACCCCAGCCTCCTGAATGTTCCAGAGTTCATCTGATTCCAGCTCCAACTCTTTAACATGGATTGTTAGAAGCTGCGGCATGTTTGCACTTCTCTCAGTTGTAGTTGTCAGGGACACTGGAAGTCTCCCTACCCCCATGAGGAGCATTCTACTCTTCTGCCTGGCATCTCTACTGTCTTAACTGAGCAGTGTAAAGAAGAGAGGAGGAGAGAAAAACTTACCCGAGAGTTTTTATTTTCTTTACTTTCTCTGACTGGAGTCTCAGGATCACCACTCTAACTCTGTCCACTTGACAGTGACCACAGCGCTTGCCCCTGCCTTCCTTTAATTTGCTCTTGCTGATCAAAACCAAATGTGGATTGGTCACTGGTCTAAGCTCAGTTACTCTGCTGCGATCCACTGCTGCCTTTTTCTACTTGGGCAGTGGGCCTGAGTGAAATCCCCTCCTCTCAAACTTCCAATGTCTGGATTGGTTGCCGTGCAAAGCTCAAACACTTATTTATGGTTTAAGAGAATTAATATTGCTACATGTAAATTCATATTCATGAGTTGGGGCAGGGATTTGTGGGGAGAGTTACTTGAACTCAAATGTTTGAGGACCATTTTTAAGGATGATAAATATTTAATTGATTTGTAGTTCTGAAAATATTTTTATATTTAAAACACAATGTCTTAACATTATAATATACAATGCAGTCTACCATAGAATGCAATTAAATAAGACCATGGTAGTTTTATCTGTTTCTGGCTCATTATGTTGTGAATGTCACATGCTGAGCCATTCCTCGGGCCATTAGTTTCATTTTCTTAAAATGGATTCCTGTCCCTTCACTAAGCCATTTTTCTTTGAAGTGGTAGGCATCAAGAGCTCTGTTTAATTGTTTTACTTCCTTTCCTCTTTCCTAACTTCTATCCTGCTGTTGATTTAAAGTACCCTGAAGTTCATATTGTCATGCAGCACAGAAGAATTTGTGATTGGATTACTGCTGCATCCCAGCATGGTGAGCATGCATTCTGATGGAAGGTCTACAATAATAGACATTGAAATTAGAGTAGCCTCCTTAAGTTTAAATTATCTGTGGAAATGTGCTTCAGTAGCCATAATTACTCATGCTGTGTGCTGGTACTGCCTGAAATGTGAAGATGGTTCCCTTTTATATTGGAAGATAATAAGAGGATGGTGTTGAGTTAATTATTTGTATGCTATCTTTTAGCATAGTTAAATATCCTATAATGCTTCATCAAGTAGGGTGGTGGATGAGTGGCTGACTGAAAACTTTTTCCAAATGCAAGGAGGGGAGGTTTTAAGGAATTCTGAAAGTTTGGGTCTGGGCAGCTGCCAGTGGAGTGATTTCAATGTGAGATTGTTGGAACTCCAGAAACTTGATAGGTGTGGTGCAGGAGATGTCCATTGAGGTAGGGAGTCGTGAGGCCATGGCAATCCTGAGAGATTCAATTATTGATTAAATGGTTAGTTGATAGTTATCTACTAATGCAGAGAGTTCTGATTATAAATCATTGACTTGCCTCACAACTAATGACACCTTCAGTTGCAGCATTGTTTTATTGCTGTCAGATTGACAATATTTTGGATCTGGACGAAAGTACTGCTCCATCTTAAGTCATAATTTATACAAAGCAAATGCGTTGCTGGAGGTCAATCATCCCAGTCTGAACATTGCTGCATGGGTTCACCAGGGTGGTGTCTTTGGTCAGTTATTTCCATCTGATAACTCGTCAACATCCCGAAGATGATTAGACTTGGGTAATGTACTAGCTTTACCAGTGACATCCAAATTATTTAAGTTGTTAAAATAGTGTCCATCCAATGTCTAGTCAACTTACAATGAGCAGTAAATGCTGACCAGTGATCTCCCCAAGTCTATATTAACTTTAAAGTAAATTGACAATTGAGTTCAGAAAGTTGCATTTGTTTGTGGAGGAAGTATGTTCTGTGATGCAATGATCTAAATATGTACTTGAGTTTTAATGCTGAATGATTTTCTTGTGAATTGTTCTAGATTGTAAAAAATATTCTACAATATCTTACATTATTCTTGGGTTTTATTTTTCTTGATTTGATTTTCAGTTTAAATTAATAGTGCACATAAAATATTTTTTAAATAATCCATTTTAATTGTTGGGTACTTTAGTGAAATGTTTGCTATAGTTTGGAAAGTTTATCAGCTTTTAAATATGTTGTAAGAACTTTTATCAAGACTAGATCCTTTTCTAAAAGTGAACAAGATTTCTTAAAAAAGATATGTAATCGTATTCTCTATTCTTGAGTTTATTCTTGAAAGTTCATGAAACTTTAGACTTTGTCAAATTGAACTATTCCAAATTTTTCTTTGTAACTTTTCTGGAAGTGTAGACTTTGTATTCACAAATGTATCTGCTGTTAAACTAAAAATTTAATGCAACCATAAAGCTTGATGCTCTCCACAGAGAAATTAATGGGAATTTGCTTTTCACCTTATCTACTGGGTTGAAAGGGAGAGGTGTGTGTTGAGGTTGGAGAAAGGAAAATAAGTGTGTTGTATTCAATTGCAATCACTCAATTTTGTCTGAATATCAATGTTTATTTTATTTAGAGATGCAGTAAGGAACAGGCCATTCTGACCCAATGAACCTTGTCACCCTGCAACCCACTTATTTAACACTACTTTAATCACAGGGCAATTTACAATGACTAATTGACCTACTAACTGATATGCCTTTGACTGTGGGAGGAAACCCAAGTTACCAGGGGAGAATGTACGAACTGCAAACAGACGGCGCCAGAATTGAATTCCAAATTCTGATGCCCTGTGTTGTAATAGTGCTATGCTAACTGTTACACTGTTGTGGCGCCCAGTTCATTGTGAGCAAGAGACTATAAATGCGGGATTAATCTTGATTCAAGCTACTTTCGACAGTGCAGCATATTTTTGTCTTGTAAATGGGAAACATATTCATTGCCTCATTGATCATTAGGAAGGTCATGATATACTGTAAGATGAAAGGAGCTACAGTTTGTCAATAGTTCTTGACAGTAATTGCAATCAATTCATAATTTGAAGGGGTGGGTTTGCACTTTTGCTGGCTCTTATGGGCTTCCTGATGCCTCCTCTCAATAAATGAGGTATCCTGGGCCTTTCAAGGTTGTGGGCTGGGTTTTCAGTAATACTTGACCTAGTCTCTGAATTTAGATCTGCTTTGCAGACACTTTTTTTTTAGATGAATAAAGATTTTTCAGACCTGAGTGAGGTATGGGGTTCTCTTGTCTTAGTACTGAAACCTGTTGAAATTTAGAGTAGACTTCATGGGCTGATAGGCCAGTCTGCAAATATATCATTGATAATTTGTTGATTTAAGTGACTCTGTGTTATTCTGATAGTGAAAGTAGAAGCTGCTGAATCGTCATTCTGCTTTGAGTACATGACCTATCTTTCAAAGCTGTCAAGAAGGATAATGCAGACACAAGCCTTTCTCTTCAGGGTTGGTGGGTTGTTCTGGTTATTAGCCCAAGGTCCGAGGGTATCCCAGTTTTCACGTTGTTGATCAAGAGTTCTGAAAAAATCAAGTAAGTCAAGACAATTGGATGATCTATTAACAAATTGCATTATTGATAAAAGTTTTGGCAAGATTGTTGGTATCCTGTGACAAGTCATCATTTATACAAGACTAATTGGCTTTTTGTTCCTGCCGAGTAGAGGATAAATACAGCAATATCTACAAATGTAGGTCCTGAATCTTGTTGGGATGCATTTATTCTGGAAGTACCTGTTCTTTGAACAAACTCATGTTAATTCATTTAGTATGCTAGAATGGTGAGTTGAAAACCGAAGAATGTGAAAGCTATTAGAAGTCATGTGATACAAACAGTTGGAAGTGCTCAGGGGGCCAGATAACATCTGTGAAGAGGGAAAGAATGTTTTGGACCATTGACCCTCCAGAAGGATTGAAAAGCCAGCAAGCTTTTGTTTCTTCAGAAGTTTTTCCAGCATTTTGTTGTTTTTTTTTCAGATTTCTATTGTTTGTAGTGGTTTGGAATAATAAAATTTTATTAATTTTATTTATTCTAAAGTCTGAAACAGGCACGTTAATTTAAAATAAGAGCAGTTAACTTGACTATTTGCTAGTTGCAGGTGTTCTCGGGTAGGGACAAGAGACAGTAGGTGCAGGAGTAGGCCATTCGGCCCTTCTAGCCAGCACCGCCATTCACTGTGATCATGGCTGATCATACACAATCAGTACCCTGTTCCTGCCCTCTCCCCATATCCCTTGACCCTGCTATCTATAAAAGCTCTATCTAACTCTCTCTTGAAAGCATCCAGAAACTTGGCCTCCACTGCCTTCTGGGGCAGAGCATTCCACATATCCACCACTCACTGGGTAAAAAAGTTTTTCTGCATCTCTGTTCTAAATGGCCTACCCCTTTTTCTTAAACTGTGGCCTCTAGTTCTGGACTCACCCATCAGGGAGTAACATGGAGGACAGGAATTGAGAATTTGTGGCAACCGGAATGAGCTACTGCAGTCTTTGATAATTCAAAGACTTGTTACCATTGGATGTCAGCATTGAAAGCAGCTATGTGTTTAAATGGGAGATGCTGATTGTGGCATCACTGCAGTCTGTCCATTGTGCTGCACAGGCTGGAACTTTGCAATCGGTTATTGCTGCAATGATCTAACAGTAATAGAATTAATACTATCTTTATGGGGCATGCCACATTTATAATTTGCGTCCTGTAAAGTAAATAATTATATTCTCTTGGAATACCTCTTCTGTCACTTTGAAAATACCCCCATTGCTTAAAGACAGACAGACAGACATACTTTATTGATCCTGAGGGAAATTGGAGGGAAAATAGGAGTAATTAAGCACAAGGGTACAATGCTTCATTTTCTTTTTGAAAGGCAAGTATTTCTCATGCCTGCTGTTTAAATAAAACACTAATTAGTGCTTTAGAAACATCAATGTCAAATTAGTCTTGGTGCTGTTACAAGCAGTATCATCTCAGGGCCTATCAAGTTTGGGGAAGACTTGCTTCTACACTTAAGTCAACAGTTACTTGGAGCTCTGCTTCGAAGTGTCACCAGCATAACTGGGTTCAGGACACCATAATCTGGATGCTTGCCTGAAAATATATTTTGTGTTTAGAGCATCTAGAAGTAATCATGACCATGGGGTGTGCACTACAGACTTGCTGTTGAGAGAACTTTGTATTGACCTTGTGAAGTGGTTTTATATTACTGTGAGCTAAGGTCAGTTGCAGAAGGCTTTGTAAACCTCTGCTATTTGCTTTAAATTATTTATATAATGTCATGTAGGCTGATAATTTAGAAAGTGGAGCATTTATTGTGTGGTAGATAGCCACTGAATAATTAAGTTTTGTGCTGATGTTTTAGGTACACTGAATTGATGTATCATATTTAGCAGGTGAAAAACAATCTGTGCAGTTGATGATGATTTGAGTAAAGCTGTTAGCTGATGCTATCAGCCAAAGTCAATGATGGCAAATTGGAGCATAAGCCTGAAATTTGGCTGCACAATGAAATTACTTAAAAATACTCAACTGCCTATTGCTTCCAGTCTCAAGCTTGCAATTGACAGTATTCTTTAATTACTGTCACGGTTTGTCCTTCCTTTTTGGATGGTTCTAACTCAGTTGAGTGCAGGTTCTATCTCTGGTTACTTGGGAGTGACAAAGAAGTGACCTGAAGATTGGTTTCAGAATTATCCAGTGCAACTATGTAATCAGTGTGGGTGTGAGCTTTGTCCTGTATATCTGCACATTTTGGTAACATCTAGACTATGTGAATCAATACTGATCCTCTCACTAAATCTGTAACTTTTAATCCTGACTTCACTTATTTTACTCCAAAATACTGCTCATTCTGTGATTGTGCGACAGGAATCTACAAGCATGCTCATTTAGTTTATTGAGTCAGGAACATTGTATTTTTGATTGGGGGTGTAAAAACATAGCTTGCTTATTTTATTTGGAGGAACGTAATCTTTTATATAATATTGTTGACCATGCTCTATAAACTCTAATTTTATTTTCCTCTTTATAAGTAGCATGAATTACAACTTATCAAAAGTTATCGTTTTCAGAATACATTTCTAAAAAAAGTGTCCACAAGTGGCAAAAGGTGAACGTAATGTCTGATAAATTTCTTCCAGCAGTGTTGAGTTGTATCATCTTGCCCAAGTTTCTTGATGTAGAGACTTTTCAATCCTAGTGTGAAAATCCTTATAAAAGGCTGCGCAAAATCTGAAACGTGAGCATTAAAAAGAGCTTATATGAGTAACCTCCCTACTTAATGTAGCAGAAATGAGTATGATTATTCTTTTGGAAATTTATACATTTGACCACATGAATAAACCCAGTGCAATACGTGCATATATTTCCTCCAAATAAATGCAGTTGCATCATTCTGCAGTTTTTTTGAGTTGTTGCTATTCTAGGTTTAGTAATGTTTTTTGGCAATGTTTCATCGTTCAGATTCAAATTGCTGCAGTTAACTATTTAGCTTATTGGATTTATTTTTCTCAGGTTCTTCAGTGCACCAAGTTATATTTTGTGAAACCATTGTACAATCAAAGTTATGTCCTGAGCTTGTGTGCATGCTTCTGTGCATTCTCCTGCTTATTTAAGAGTCATTTGACATCTTGACTGTGAATGAAATGCAATGGCAGACTGGCTGCAATGGAATGCAACCGGTTATAACCGTTTACGGTTATTTGTATTCTGGGACAACATATTGAGACCCAGTTGGTTGTACTTCTGTTGTCTAAGTTGCTAGTTTGAACATATATGCTGAATCGTTTTCGGTAATGGACCCTATGCAGCATTGTATAAATGGTTACAGAAGATGATAAATACCAGTTAATTGAATTCATTTTATTACTTGCATCCCTCATATACATGTGGAGTAAAAATCTTTCCATTGTGTCTCATTCTAAATGTGTAATGTGCAATTTATAGTAATTTGTAATAAATAGTACGTACAACAGCACAGTCAATATAACATATAAATTGTATCAGCGTGAATTAAATCAGTCTGATGGTCTGGTGGAAGAAGCTGTCCTGGAGCCTGTTGTCCTGGCTTTTATGCTGCGGCACAGTTTCCCGGGTGGTTGCAGCTGGATCAGTGTGGTTGGGGTGACTTGGGTCTCCAATGATCCTTGGGGCCCTTTTTACACACCTGTCTTTTATAAATGTCCTGAATAGTGGGAAGCTCACAACTACTGATGTGCTGGGCTGTCCGCACCACTCTCTGCAGAGTCTTGCGATTGAGGGAGGTACAGTTCCCATACCAGACAGTGATGCAGCCAGTGAGGGAGTTAGCTTATAGATATCCACATATTTATTGTCACTGTGCAGCACTTCACCCCAGGAAGTGTGTTCATGCAGTTGGTAATGTGTTGTGTGATCTCTTTATTGTTGTAGGTGGTTCCTTCTTTCTGTCTGGGTCTGGAAATGATTTTTTTGTTGTTGTGTGGATGGGCAGAAAAGCTGCTTCATTGAAGCCACATTCTGGTCTTCAATTTGTTTGGCTTCAGATCCAGCACTTTGTCATCTCTGTAGTCCTGAGAATTCGACTATTCATAGAAACACAGAAAAACCTATAGCACAATACAGGCCCTTCGGTCCACAAAACTGTGCTGAACATGTCCTTACCTGAGAAATTATCTAGTGTTATCCATAGCCCTCTGTTTTTCTGAGCTCCATATACCTGTCCAGGTGTCTCTTAAAAGACCCTATGGTATCCGCCTCCACCATCATCACTGGCAGCCCATTCCACGCACTTGCCACTTTCTGAGTTTTAAAAAAAAACTTACCCCTGACATCTCCTCTGTGTACCTACTTCCAAGCACCTTAAAACTGTACCCTCTAGTGCTAGCCATTTCAGCCCTGGGGAAAAAGCCTCTGACTATCCACACAATCAATGCCTCTCATCTTATACACCTCTATCAGGTCTATTCAAGTCTAGACTTTTTCCACATGAATTGATATGGCTGCAGGGTTGATAATAGTTCTTTGGAATCTGCAGGAGTGCTAAATGGAGCAACCTGTTGATCTCATCAGAGAAGAGTGTATTGGTTTAAAAAATGAAATCAAATCCTTAGAAAAAAGTCTCATAGGATTGAAAGATGTAGAATCCTTGTGAGTAGAGTTAAGATGCTACAAAGGTAAAAGGACCTTGGTGGGAGTTGCATACAGGCCTCCAAATAGTAGCCAGGATGTGTATTATAAATTATGATGGGAGATAGCAAAGGCATGTAAAAAAGGCAATGGGGCAAGGGCAGTAGTCCCGGGGGGTTTCAATATGCAGATGGGTTGAGGAACCCACTAGGGGAAAGGCAACTCTGGACTGGGTGATTAAGGAGCTTAAGGTAATGGAATCTTTAGGAGCCAGTGGTCATAATATGATGAAATTCATCCTGCAGTTTGAAAGGGAGAAGATAAAGTCAGATGTATCAGTATTACAGTGTAGTAAAGGGAATTAGAGGAGCTGGCCAAGGTCTTTGGAAGGGGACACCATCAGGGATGATGGCAGAACAGCAATGGCTGGTGTTTCGATGTGCAGTTGGAAGGCGCAGGATGGCCACATCCAAAAGATGTGTAAAAGTATTCTAAAGTGAGGAAGAGGCAACAGTGAATGACAAGGGAAGTCAAATACAACATAAAAGCAAAAGAGAGGGCATATAATAGCAAAAATTAGTGGGAAGTTGCAGGATTGTGAAGCTTTGAAAAGCCAACTGAAGGCAACTTTAAAAAAACTAAGGATAGCAAAGATGAAATCTGAAGATAAGCTAGCCAATAATATCAAACAGGATACCAAATTTTTTTTCAGTAAAAGAGTGTCAAGAGTGTATATTGGACCACTGGAAACTGATGCTGAAAAGGTAGTAATGGGAGAAAAAATGCTGAACAAGCTGTATGTTGCATCAGTTTTCACTGAAGGACACTAGCAGAATGCCAGAAGTTCGAGAGTGTCAGGGGTAGAAGTGAGTGTAGTTGCTATTACTGACGAGAAGGTGCCTGGGAACCTGAAAAGTGTGAAGATAGGTAAGTTACCTGGACCAGGTAGACAGCACCCCAGCATTCTGAAAGAGGTGGCTGAAGAGATTGTGAAAATTTCAAAAGTTTCTGGGGAGGAGCAGAAAATTGCAAATGCCACTCCACTCTGTAAGAATGGAGGGAGACAGATGAAAATAAATTATAGGCCAGTTAGCCTCTCTTCAGTGGTTGGAAAGATAGTCCATTATTAAACATGAGTTTATGGGATAGTTGGAGTACATGATCAAAGTCAGCATGGTTTCCTCAAGGGGAAATCTTGCATGAGAAATCATTGAGGAAATAACAGGCAGGAAAGACTAAGGAGAGTCAGTGGGTGTTGTTTACTTTGATTTTCAGAATGGGTTGTCAGAGTTTGGAGTTTAATTCCAATGTTGTCTGCAAGAAGTTTGTACATTCTCCCTGTGACTGGTGTGGGTTTACTCCGGGTGTCCCGGTTTCCTCCCACGGTCCAGAGACATACTGGTTAGTAGGATAGTTGGTCTTTGTAAATTGCCCTGTGATTAGCCTAGGGTTTAAATTAAGTGGGTTGCTAGCTGGCTTGGATTGTTGGGCTGGAAGGGGCCTGTATTGTGCTGTATCTCTAAATAAAAATATATACATAGTTATGATCTGTATCATAGAAGACCTGTTTTGAGATATTTGTGCTGCAGCAAAGGTGCATTCGTGCAATTGTTTACAGACTTGTAGGTGACAAAGCCAGCATTTCAGTTTGATAACTTATTTGCAAGGTCATTCTGCTAAAGTGCAGGTGGCGATTAAGCTAGTTCTCTAAATACTGCTTCCCAACAGCAGATTGTGCATAATCCCTAAACGTAATTCTAAATCACTCGCCCATTATACAAGTGTTATAGTTTGTTCTAATCTATCAGAAGAACAGACCCAAAAAGTTAATTAAACAGACAAATTGCAAATATACTTGCAAAAAGATATCAGCTGAAGAGACTTTCTGATTTGTCTGAAACAAATATTTTCAAAATAGATTAGTGCAGTTCAACTTATTTTTGATGTTAAATAAATACAGTTCTAATTAGAATGTAGTTAGGGAGGTGAACCTTGAATTATTTCGGCAACTTAAAGTTTTGGACTCCCAGAGTACTTGCACAAAAACATCTAGAAGTAATCAAAACTTTCATTGTTATTCAAGCATGATGATATTTGAAACCAAATTACCCCTTATCTTGATGCTTCTGTGAAAGAGTTGTTGAGGCTGTGATATCCTACCTTCACTCCTAGATTTACTCGGAACAGATTGCAGAAAATAGTATGATTGTGAAATCGGTTCCATTTATCAACACTCAAAATAACACCAAATAATCTTTTAATCTTTCAGAATTAATTCCATATTTTTTTAGCTTAAATGGTTAGAGAAAAAGGGGTCTCTGCTGGGAGGAAATCAGAAGTGATGGTTGTTTTCTGTGGCCAAACAAGGAAAAATGCTCCTTGTTGTGAACCTTAGAGTTGAGGCCTGCCAGCTGTGAAATCGTTATGGATTTTTGAGTTTTCAACTGATTCTGATAGCTTGCAGTATTTTAAATCTATCACATTTAAAATCAAAAACTGCAGAATAAAGAAAAACTTAACAGAGTGCAAAAAAACTAAGATATTAAAATGAAATTATTTGCTTTAAGAAGTAACATGCTTCTGAGCATCAGTTTTTGGCCAGCAATTTGCATTGAAATTACTGCTGTTTTTGATCCAAGTGAGAAATCCTAGAGTATTTTTGAGGAATCTCAGCAAGGCCTTCATCTGGAATCCAGTGTCAATTGAAAGGGCTGTCTGCTGAATCAGCTGGTACCAAAAACTGGCTTTCTTGTAGCATTTGAGTACTTCATGACTTTGTTTAAAGTACCCTTCCACTGAAGCACCTCGAGTATATAACATATCCGAGGTTGTTAATGGAAGTGAAATCTAGGCTTGATTCCTGAGAGTTCAAAGATTACACTGGTACTTTGCATTGTGCTCACAATGTGTTCCCAGAGTGCTAATGGAATTGGCAATAAAATAGGCCATGGTAGCCTCTTCCATATACAGCGAAGCTGCTGGTAACACAACTCTCCCTAGGGCAGTGGTTTTCCTATGGCGGCAAACTCAAAGGTGTTTGCTGGCTTGCACAGTCACACAGAGGTTAGAGAGGGGGGATCTGATGAGAGGGTATGTAGGATCTGGGCAACCTATCAACAGATGGAACATGTGCTGTCAATTCCCAGCAGGGCTAGGTGCATCTCTGAACACTACTTATCGGGACCGTGCAGCCGCACCACTTGCCCTGTTCTTTGTGATTCCAGCTCTGTAGTGTTCAGTGGGGATCTGCATCAGTGCAGAATTTGCAGTACTGTGGAGAGAGGGTAAGAGAGTACGATGAGCTTGGGTTGAGGCAGTGCAGACTTGATTAGTTAAATGTCTGCTTTTGATGCTGTGACCACTCTGTTTGCTTCGTGTCTAGTCACTCACTGTATATGGTAGGAACATTTTCAGATATTGATTTTTCCACACTAAGCTTCCACAACAGCAGCAGATGACCAGTTTTAATGATGTGGATTAAGTTATCTTTCACCTCTCTCCCCCAGCAGAATAGGAGGTGACATTTGCTGTAGTTTGGGTAATGTTCTATAATCAGTAGATACCACAAATGAGATTTGAACTATTCTGAAATAAGCCTTCAAAAATGTAGAGGCCTAACGATGTGAGCAGAGACTCGTATTCTTTCATCTTCTTGATATATCAAATGAATGAAATGATTGGTGTTGTAATTTGTGAAACTTTAGCTTCACATTGACAAGTTCTATTGAGTCTGTGAGTTTAGTAATTGAGGCAAAGATCGAATCAACGTGGGAATGGTGAATGAAATTGTCCATGTGTTTAATTGAATGGACAATTTTGTAATTCAGTGTCATTGGCAAGTTTGCAAAAATAATTGAATTGACTATTTCTTACATCCTTCACATATATGAGGAGTAAAAATTTTTGTTACGTCTCCGTCTAAATATGGAATTTACAATAATTTATAAATAGTATGTACAACAGGACAGTCATTACACCGTAGAAATACAATAGTATCAGTGTGAATTAATCAGTCTGATGGCCTGGTGTAAGAAGCTGTCCCTGAGCCTGTTGGTCCTGGCTTTAGTGCTGCGGTATCGTTTCCCGGATGGTAGCAGCTGGTACAGTTTGTGGTTGGAGTGACTCGGGTCCCCAATGATCCTTAGGGTCCTTTTTATGCACCTGTTGCTGTAAATGCCCTGAATAGTGGGAAGTTCACATCCACAGATGCACTGGGCTGACCGCACCACTCTCTACAGAGCCCTGCGATTGAGGAAGGTACAGTTTCCATACCGGCAGTGATACAGCCAGTCAGGATGCTCTCACTTGTGACCCCCTAGAAAGTCCTTAGGATTTGGGGACTCATGCAGAACTTCTTCAACTGTCTGAGATGAAGGAGGCACTGTTGTGCTTTTTTCACCACACAGCCAGTATGTACAGGCCCTGTGAGATCCTCAGTGATGTGTATACCCAAGAACTTGAAGCTGTTCACTCTTTCAAAAAAAAACTTTGTTAATTTATAGTTAAATTAAAAAATCAAAATATTAGCATTCAAGCCCCAGTATAGTTTTTTACTTGAAATTGTTTTCACTTTCTGTTATGTAAAAATGACTGAACTGTTCTCTTACAAATTTAAATGGATGTGAAAAATTATGTATTTTAATTAGCAGTAATACGATCCAGAGACAATTGTCAGCGAACTTTAGAGGATTTTTCATTTTTAGACGTACATTGAGTGAAAAATTCCTGTTAACCTATTGAAAAAAGGAGTGGTTGTCAAGCAGTGAACTATGATGATAGACAAATTTGCTTCTAAGAAGGCTGTAAGGTGGAGCTTTAAATACAGTCGGCCCTCCTTATCCGCGGGTTCCGCATGCGCGGATTCAACCAACCGCGGATTGGGAAAACCCAGAATTTCTCTCTCCAGCACTTGTTGTTTGAGCATGTACAGACTTTTTTTCTTGTCATTATTCCCTAAACAATACAGTACAACAACTATTTACATTGCATTTACATTGTATATTAGGTATTATAAGTAATTTAGAGATGGTTTAAAGTATACGGGAGGATGTGCGTAGGTTACTGCGGATTGGGAATAAAAAAAAAGGAAGTTCTCTAAGTCGGAACAGGTACATCTGGTATTATTTACTGTCAGTTAGTCAAATGTTTGTCTTGGTATATAGTATTTAATTTACCTTTCTATGCATATAAAACACTTAAGAATCGTATGTATTTCAATAATTAAACCACTGTGTTGCTTAATAATAACTGCAGCTTTCATCGGGGCAGGGCCTTCACATGCTCCATTATTCTCACTTCATCCTTTAAAATTGTTCCGATTGTTGACCAATGGGGTTTTACCTCTTTCTGATTGCTTTATTATTTCCACTTTATTTTCAATCATGATCGTTTTCCATCAATGGAACAGAAACACTGTGGATTCAGCAGCAGCTGCACGTGGTGGCTCCTGAGCTCCCCCGGGTCCTAAAGTCCACCCGCACCTGAGACATGTTAAATAAGGGACTTGAACATCCATGTTTTTTTGTATCCGTGGGGGTGGGGGGGGGGGAGGTGTCCAGGAACCAATCCCCTGTGGACAAGGAGGGCCGGTTGTACTTCATTGCCTGAGCCTCAATTAAATGTATTTCACCATGTGAAATTCTTGTACTATCATGGCAGGCAGTGATAATTAAAATGAATACAAAGCAAAATAGATCTAATTTATTCTTTCTTTCTTTTTCAATCTTTTTATTATTATTATTAATATCAACATAATAAAATTGATACATAGATAATGGGATTACAAACATTTCAACTGAACATGAAAGAATACATAAGCAATAGTTACAGTATAAATGAGTCTTCCCAAATCATGGACGATACAAGTAACAAATAAGCAAGGCAAACTTAGGTATATTATAATATATATTTAAAAAAACAGAAAAAAGGGAAAAAGAAAAAATGAAAAAAAGAGCTGTTTATAATATCTAACAAAAATACAAAATCATCAGTGTCATCAACTCCGATCCTCTCAACATATGTAAAATCGAAACTGGAAAAACAAATAGGCTTGGAACAGGGTCATATTACATCATATGAAAATATTGAATAAATGGTCTCGATATCTTTTCAAATTTAATAGAAGTATCAAATACAACACTTCTAATTTTTTCTAAATTTAGACATAACATAGTTTGAGAAAACCAATGAAATATGGTAGGAGGATTAATTTCTTTCCAATTCAACAAAATAGATCTTCTAGCCATTAATGTAAGAAATGCAATCATTCGACAAGCAGAAGAGGATAAATGGAGTGAGTCCATCATTGGTAAACCAAAAATTGCAGTAATAGGATGAGGTTGTAAATCAATGTTCAATACCGTGGAAATAATATCAAAAAAAAATGTCTTTCCAATATTTTTTCAAAAGCGGACAAGACCAGAACATATGAGTTAAAGACGCAATCTCAGAATGACATCTGTCACAAATAGGATTTATATAGGAATAAAAATGAGCCAATTTATCCTTGGACATATGAGCCCTATGCGCAACCTTAAACTGTATTAATGAATGTTTAGCACATATAGATGATGTATTAACTAATTGAAGAATTTTATCCCAATTCTCAATAGGGATAGTAAGGTTAAGTTCTCTTTCCCAATCATTTTTAATCTTATAGAAGGGCTCTGAACGTATCTTCATAATTATATTGTAGAGTTTTGATATTAGCCCTTTCTGAGGATCTGATTTATTCTAACCTACTGATTCCCATGGCTATCTTAACTATACTATTCCCTTTTCTCAGTTTCCTCATCTGCCACATCTGTTCCCAGGATGAGTCCTTTTCTTTCCAGCACATCATAGATGTCCTCCTTCTTTGAAAAACAGGGTTTCCCTTCCTTCGCCATTGATGCTGCCCTTACCCGCTTCTCCTCGATTTCCCAGATGTCCATGTTCACCCCATTTTCCAGCCACCTTAAAAGGGATAGAGTTCTTCTTAACCTCACCAGCACCTTATCTGCATCCAATACATCATTCATTCTCTGCAACGTCTGCTGTCTTCCATGGGATCCTATCACCAAACACATTTTTCCCACAATGATTTGCTCGTCTGTTTGTCTCTCCCCACTAATCTCCCTGCTGACACACATCCCTGCAAGTGAGAGAAATGCTACACCTACCCATTCACCTCCTCCCTCACCACTATTTGGGGTTCTAAACAGTTATGAACATCAATACTTCTAATTTTTTCCATCCCCTTCCCTCTTGCTCTCTTTCCCCACTGGCCTCTTAGCTCTTCTCCTCACTTGCCTATCACCTCCCCCAGTGACCCTCCTCCTTCCCTTTCTCCCATGGTCCATTTTCCTCTATCAGATTTGTTCTTCTCCAGCCCTTTACTTTTTGCACCTACCTGGCTTCACCTCTCAACTTCCAGTTATCCTCCTTTCCCACCATCTTTTTATTCTGCATTTTGCCCCTTCCTTCCCAATCTGGAAGAAGCTTCTTGGCCTAAAACGTTAACTGTTCATTTTTCTTAGATGCTGCCTGACCTATTTTGTGTGTGTTACTCTGGATTTCCAGCATCTACAGAATCTCTTGTTTCTCATCTATTCTGTCCATTAGCTATTTTAATAATGCCAGTAAATCCTAATTATTACTGAGCAACTTGACTGAGTACTGAAAATTAAAACTTACGATCTTGTGATGTAGATAGATTTGGTTTCAATTTTTTTTCTTTGTTGAAAGTGATTTCATTTGCCTGCTCTCAGTAGCACCTCCTGTAATTTTGTTCTTGGGGAAAAAAATATATGTGTAAATAAAATATTAAATTCATTATTAAAAGTTGCATTTTCTGGTTCTTGTAGCACTCTTTTAGTAACAGCTGATGGGTTAAGAAGGCATAGTGGGTTTCCCTTTCTTAATTGGTCCCATATCTCCTGTGGAAAGCAGCATTGCCTGGTACAAAAGGTCAAAATTTAAATGTTCAAAGACATGTCCTGTCACTCAGTCGTTAGCTGCAAATTGCCCATATTCTTGTTAGATCCAGTATATGAACCTGAAATAAAAACAGTAAAAGCAGGTCATCTGTGGCGATAAAGGAAACAACGTTAACATTTCAGGTTTATAACCTTGCAATAGATCTTTAAAAAATGTAAATATTTAGAGAGATGTAAAAAGTACATTACTTTTATTTCAGATTTGGAGCATTCCCAGCTCTTCATGTATGAATACATTTTGAAGGACAATCATTGTTTCTGGGACTGGTAGCCTGTAATTGTAGAGTTCTTAAGGAAATGGCCTTAGAAATGGTGGGTGCACTGGTTACTTCTAAGCGTTTGAAAAATTATAAATTGATTGTGACCTGTTGGAGGATAGTTAATATAACCCTGAGAGTTTTACAAAGGAGACACAGGGGACTGAATATGATGGAAATTAAGACACATAGTACATCTTGGAGCAAGATAAAGGGTTTCAACAAGGAATGTTTCCCTGACCCAGCTTCCTCTCGTAGTTTGGGTTTGTCCCTGCTTGTCTTTTTTAAAAAAAAGGAAGATAATGCCGCGGCATGGTAGTGTTGATGAACCAGCGACCCTGGTTCATCTCCAATAATTAATCAGGCATTTCACTGTTCTCCCTGTGATCATGTGTTTTATTTCTGTGTGCTCTGGTTTCTTCCCACATTCCAAAGACACACAGGTTTGTTGTTAATTGGCCACGTGGGTGTAATTGGTCATTGTGGGCTTGTTGCACCGGAAGGGCCTGTTACTTTGCTGAATCTCTACTTTAAAAACCCAAATGAAAACAGGAAATAGTAGATCATTTAACTTATTATGAGTAATGGAGAAAAGGCTATAGCCCATTAATGTCCTTTGTAAGAGATTAATGTGCGGGAATTAAGTGTGATTATACATTAAAAGTTGTGAATACTGCAGTTCTATTCTCTGGACAATTTGTTCTGGTATCTACTTTTTTGAAGTACTTTGGAGTATTTTGGGTTTTGAATTTTTTATTTAAATATAATTTGTTTTAAATAAAATGTTACAGACATGATCAAACACGAGGAAGTCTGGCAGATGCTGGAAATTCAAACAACGACACACACAAAATGCTGGTGGAACACAGCAGGCCAGGCAGCATCTATAGGAGAAGTACTGTCGACGTTTCGGGCCAAGACTTCTCCTATAGATGCTGCCTGGCCTGCTGTGTTCCACCAGCATTTTGTGTGTGTTACAGACAGGATGTTTGGTTTGAAAGGAAAAAAAAACTTTAATTTTGATTTCTCTTCGCGATCATTTCCATTTGTAACATCTTTCCTGAGAGCATAACAGTTGAGACATTTTGCAAGGCTTTGGAAGTGGATAATAGGCATGATTATTGTAATGGAAATTGTTTCTGCAGTATGAACTGGTTAAGTATTGCTGGATACTTACAAGGTGTTAATAGATGGAAGGTTTTAAGATGCACTGTAAATATGAATAGTACCAAATTCTCCCTTCAGGTGAAAATTATATTAAAGCATTGGAGGAAGCTTATAACTCAGAAATTTAGATTTTAAAGAATTTACATAAGTGTTGTTGTAACAGATAACGCTAATTTACTAAAGACCCAGCTGTTCTCAGCTCTAGGATGCTGTCAGACAGGTTTGCACTCCTCAGAAGTGTTGCTCCATATAAAACTAAAATCTGATGGGGCACATGGACATTCTACATTTATTTTGCAGATTTTACACTGTGTTGCCTAATTATATAGCACATCTAATGTAGGAAATTGCCCCATGTGTCTTGCAGAAACCCTTGCAAAAGATCTTTTTAATCTCAGGGAAGAAAGTTAAAGCATATCCAGACATTTGATGGTTTATATTAAAATAGTTTGGTTGGAAGGATTTTTTGAGGAAGGAAGCATGGAAGTGAGTTTGGGCTGGTAATTAGGGTGAAGGCATGGCAGCAATAGTTAAGAGAAAAAGGGATTACAGATGCTTTGAGATTCATTAGGGAAATAGAAAATGTGGTAATGATAGAGAGAATAGTTTAATTTTATTTCAGTTTTATATTTAGAGGCATTGGAGGAATGGATGCTTTGAATGTGTAGGATGACGGCATCAACAGAGTTCTAGATTTGTCTGTATGTTGGTCAGTAGGAACAATATTTGGACATTGAGTCAGGAGATAATGAAAGTATGAATGGAGCTTGTTGTGTGACACTGGAGACGAGAAGCAATATTTGATTCTTCATGCATTATAATCTTGCCTTCACATGCAGGTAATTATTTTCTACACTTGAAGGCTTACTGTTCTCAACGTGTTCAGTTTTCTGTCCCTTTAGATGAAGAGGACATTAGACTTTCCTTAACCCTCCCCATCGGTACTGTGCCTCCATGGTTTATCTCAGTTGTTTGTCTCACTCTACTAAACTGAACATCAGTGGCTTCCACCCATCCCCCAGTTGTGATCTCACTATTTACTAATGATGAAAATGAAGTATCAACCAAACAAAAGATAAAACCAAATATTAAGTTGTATTCAAGCTTAAAATATTTTCTCTTTCCTAAGGTGATTTGTGTTGGCTTCACTGCTGGTTTTGTTTTGAGTATTACATGTAACCTTTAGTCCTAATGAAATTTTGCTTGTAATTTTATTAATTTCTTTGCACATGCTTGTGCATGTTTTCAGTATATTTTAAACTTCCTTGACATCATTATCCATAATGCAGCTACATGGAATAGAAAATCGTGTCCATGTGTTAGATATTTAAGCATTTTTGATTTACAGTGATATCTGCCAAATTAGTATTCTACTAGGATCTAGGATCTATCCAATTGGTTTTGGTTAGCTGCAGTTAGCAGGAAACTGAAGTGTTTTTGGTTTAAACAGTTCGGATAGAGTGACTGAGGGTTATGAATCTTTGGAACTTCCTTAAAGGGTGGTAAAAGAGTATTTGAATATTTTAAAGATGGAAGTAAATCAATACTTGATGAACAGGTGGGTGAAGAGTTTCTATGAGAAGACAGAAATGTGGAATTTAAAGATATTTGTGAATCTTAGGGCTCCACTGCTTATGTGTTATTGCCATCAATTTAATATTGAGAAGTAACAATGTGGCATTGGGAGCATGTATTTTAAATCCTACTATAGACTTCTTTAACTTCTCTTTTCAAAAGAATAATGTTTTCTATAAAATATGGCACATCTGTCTTTGTAGTACTGGAGAATAGCATTAAATTAGCAGACTAGTCGACGAATGGGACTTGGCACATGGCATGAGCTGAGAATGACTACTACAGACAGAATATGAGACCAAACTCCGAATAGGCGAGCATTTTGAGGAATATCTGCACTCTGTTTGCAGTGAGCTCCCTGTTGCATGTCATTTCAACTTATCTTCCCATTCCAACACCAAACCAATCAGGCTCTGCACTATCAGGATGATGTCAGTTGTAATCCTGAAGAGCAGCAACTCATTCTATCAGTATTGTCAACAACCCTATGGTATGAACATTGAACATTCCAACTTGTGTAGCCCTTAGCCCCTGTGTTCCTCCTCTACTACCCACTCCCCTTCCTTTTCCCCCTAGGTCCTTTCACCTTTTTTCGTCATACTTCCGCCTGCTTCCATTCACCTATTCACTTTTTTTCCTCCCCCACAGGGTCTCCATTGTCTGGTTCCACTTTTCACCTTGTAAACCAGCACTTGTCTATTTTTCAACCACAGACTCCATTTCTCAACTCTACCCTTCTCTCTCACCCCTCACCACATGGTTCCATCTAAGCTAGGCAGTAATATTAAAGAGGATACCAAAAGTTTCTTCAGATACAGAGTGTAAAAAAGAGGCGAGAGTGGATATTGGACTTCTGGAAAACAATGCTGGAGAGGTAGTAATAGGGGGCAACAACATGGCAGATGACTGAATAAGTATTTTCCATGTCTTTATTGTGGAAGGCACTAGCAGTATGGTAGATGTTCCAGGTGTTGGGGGTCATGAAGTGTGTGAAGTTACCACAACTAGAGAGGAGGTTCTTGGGAAACTGAAAGGTTTGGAGGTAAATAAGTCACCTACACCAGATGATTTATACTCAAGAGTTCTGAAAGAGGTGGCTGAAGAGATCGTGGTGACATTAGTAATCTTTCAAGAATCAGTAGATTCTGGAATAGTTCTGGAAGACTTGAAGATTGCTAATGTCATTCCAAGAAGGAAGAGTGGCTGAAGAAAGGAAACTAATGGCCAGTTAGTCTGACCTCTCTATTGGTTGGGAAGATGTTGGAGTTGATATTTTAGGATGAGGTCTCAGGATACTTGGAGGCACATGATCAAATAGGTTGTAGTCAGCATGGTTTCCTCAGGGGAAGACCTTGCCTGACAAATCTGTTGGAGTTCTTTGAAGAAGTAGGATGGACAAAGGTGAATTGTTTGATGTTTTGTACTTGGATTTTCAGAAGTCATTTGACAAGGTGCCACACATGAGGCTACTAAACAAGCTACAAGCCCAAGGTATTACAGGAAACATTCTAGCATGGAAAAAGCAGTGGCTGATTGGCAGGAGGCAAAGAGTGGAAATAAAGGGAACCTTTTCTAGCTGGCTGCCGGTGACCAGTGGTGTTCCACAGGGGTATGTGATGGGACTGATTCGTTTTACGTTAAATGTTTCACCTTATTCGTTTTGCGGATGATGGAATTGATGGCTTTGTTGCAAAGTTTGCAGATAATATGAAAATAGGCAGTTAGTTTTGAGGAAGTAGAGAGGCTACAGAAGGACTTGGACAAGTTAGGAGAATGGGCAAAGAAATGGCAGATGGAATAGTGTTAGGAAGTGTATTTTGCACGTTGGTAGAAGAAATGAAAGGCTGACTATTTTCTAAATGGAGAGAAAATACAAAAAACTGGGGTGCAAAGGGTCTTGGGAGCCTTGAGCAAGATTCTCTAAAGGTTAATATTCAGGTTGAGTTTTTGGTAAGGAAGGCAAATCTGATGAGCATTTATTTCAAGAAGATTAGAACTTTAAAGCAAGGATGTAATGTTAAAACTTTATAAAGCAGTGGTGGGACCTCACTTAGATATTGTGAGCAGGTTTGGGCTCCTTATCTTAGAAACTGGAGAGGGTTCAAAGGAGGTTCATGAAAGTGATTCCAGGATTGAATGGCTTGTCATTTGAAGAGAGTTTGATGGCTCTCGGCCTGTGCTCACTCGAGCGCAGACAGAATGAGGGGTGACCTCATTGAAACCTATCGAATGGTGAAAGGCCTTGATAGAGTGGATGTGGAGAGGATGTTTCCTGTGGTGGGAGAGTCTAAGACGACGTCCACACTACACCGGATAAATCCGTAACCAAAGCTTTTTCTCTTCGTTGTTACCCTCTGTCCAAACTAAAATGGCATTTTCATCCCCTGAAACCGGAGCTTTTCAGAAACGCTCTCCAAAGTGTATATTTTGAAAACGCCTGATTGGCCGGATCAGTGTGGACGGGGTAACTGGAGAAATCTGAAAATGCTGTCAGACGGCAGTGCGCTATTTCATTGTTTTCATGAACGCAGCCTAACAATTTCAGAACAGACGGCAACGAAACTGACGCCAGAAGAGTTAGAAATGTGCTCACCAAATACTTTGACCCATAACTTACTGAATAAGTAAGTATACTCACTTTCCCCTGTTTTCTGTCCTTGCTTGTATGAAGGTGGTTTACCTATTTATGCAAGTACTTCTCTGACAATAGATGTGTAACAGCCTAATGTAACATTGTGTGGAAATACAAGATAATACTGATACAGACATGTTTTATACATTTAACAAGGTGCTTTATTAATACAACAGAGTTAGTCAGTTTTTTAATGTTCGTTGTCAGCCAGGTCATACAGTCCGTGAATTCCCTGTCGGTTGCCTCCATACACTCCAGTATTTTTTTAAACTTTTAAATCTTCCTGCGCGAGAGCCAACAGCTGCCCGTCGTTTTTAAGTTTTTCTAGTCTGTAACTGAACAAACATGCACAGTCTTTCACAGCGAGATTCAACACCAACACCAAGCTTGTTTTTTGTAGATGTGTCCTGCGCATGCGCAGTAGGAGGAGATTTGATGAAATCTCCGTTTCAATGTGGACTGAGATATTTTCAAAAACACATAGTGTGGACGCCTATAGTTTTTACGCGAAACCAGCGTTTTCAAAATTATCTGGTCTAGTGTGGATGTAGCCTAAGATCAGAGGACACGGCCTCAGAATGGAGAGCCGTCCTTTTAGAAAGTAGATGAGGATGAATTTCTTTAGCCTGAGGGTAGTCACTTTGTGGAATTCCTGACCCAGCTGGGGAGGCCAAGTCTTTGTGTATCTTTAAGGCAGAGGTTGATAAGGTTCTTGATTGGTTAGGACATGAAAGGATATGGGGAGAAGGCAGGAAATTGGGACTTAGAGGAAAATTGGATCAGCCATGATGAAATGGTGGAGCAGACTCAATAGGCCAAGTGGCCTAATTCTGTTCCTATGCCTTATGATCTTATCTGCACTTCATCCCTCACTAATTTTGTGTGCTAAATTCTTCCATTAATTGAGTCTTGGGCTGCTCAGACACCCTAAATCTACTGGAAACTGACTAAAATGCCTACTTGGAAGAACTTAATTTCTTCCCATTCTCCACCATTCTCCGGGAAGATGGGGGGAGGGGGAGAGGTTGAATAAAGATCTAGCTGATTGGATTTTATGGAATTTAGTAGAAGTTTTTGATACAACAATGTCATGCAACAGGCTATGATAGAATTGGGTTTTCTTGGTACCTGTATTGGGAATTCTGTTAGAAAGTGTTCTAACTGGTCATTTGCTCAAGGAAGTATTGAAGTTACGCTAGCTCGAAGTATTTGTTGAGTAATTAATATTAATTAAAAGGCAATCTATTTTGAAATTTGTTTTTGCCAAACATTTCTGATTACATTGAACAATATTTAATGTTTTCTAAACATTTATTGGATGAAAGGACTGTATTCTCCGATTGCATTACAGCAGTGGTTCAAGTTTTAATAATTGCCTATAGGTGTTAACTTGCTTTGCACTGTGAAAGATGACCTTTTGTATTGCCAGAAGTTGATGTTGTTAAGCCCCCACTTCATAAAATTGGAAGATCTCTGGAAGCTTTTTTTTAATGCATGCATAATTGATAGGCAAGGAGAAGCAAACTAATTAGATGTTTACAAAGGCTTGCAAAGGTCTATCAGTACAAGAGATTTCCAGAGTCCAGATAATGAGACCTATTAAGTACCATTAACATTGGTACTTCATTTGATATGTGTTCTTTCAGTGCTGTGAATGAAGCATTAATGTGTTAATTAAAACATTTTGCATTTTAGCACTTTAGTCAAGGTGGTGGGATTTTAAAATCTAAATTATGGCTTCAGTTCTATGGTTTTATTCATAATTTTGTCTGACATGCTTTAACAGCAATGCTTCTCTCTGGAAGTGTACGTTTGATGAATGACTTCAACTAGTCCCTGTTAGCTGAGACTTCTGTGCATGTAATGTTATTTTGAATCCAGATGCTGGATTCAAATGGCTGCCCGTTATTGGTTATGAATTATTTGTAGAGAAACTCTCCTCAGGACAGAACTGGTTTGATTAATTGTTTAGTTTACCTCCACAGGAAAGAGTGAATCCTGATATTTGACAGCTGTTTGTGAGTGTGTTCCTTCCTGGAAGCAAAAACAAACCCCACAATTAGGCCTCCTTTTATCCTAATTGGCTTTGCTTCACTTTTCTGAAGCAGGAGAAAATGAGCCTGGAGGTGTGTATTTCATGGAAAAGTTTTTAAATAAATAAAGATTGCAATGAAAAGGTCTCCAACTATCTCCAGGATCTGAAGTTGTTGCTATTAGCAGTAAAGATGTTGGAATAGGACTAGTTATTTTACAGGATTTAATTGGCAACTTTTTGTGAATCTGTTATAAGTTGTAAATAATAATGGCTTGATTTCATTTATTTCCCACCTTTCCAAGGGAAGTGCTTGTGTTCTGCTGTAGCAAGCTATTTCATCCTGCTTCCATTTCTGTTCTTTTTCTC
This sequence comes from Hemitrygon akajei, assembly GCF_048418815.1. Classification (NCBI taxonomy): domain Eukaryota; kingdom Metazoa; phylum Chordata; class Chondrichthyes; order Myliobatiformes; family Dasyatidae; genus Hemitrygon; species Hemitrygon akajei. Next base: position 144,609,351 of record NC_133127.1, read on the forward strand.
CCCCTGTATGTCTCTCTAATCTAGAAAGCTGCTGTGGATGCTCCTGATTGCAAATGCATGTGTGTTTACTGTAGCATGGCCCTTGATAATGAAGTCTTGTCAATCCGAGAAAAACTTGATACGAAAGTATTTGTTTAACTTTTCTATATTTAATTTATGCACGCCTACAATTACTTTTAACATAGAAAATTTTGAAACAAGTATCGGTAATTCCTGAACTTTGCATGTTTGTGATTCAGTCTATCATTTTGAAGAGTAATTACCAACACCTCATTCTAATATCAAACTGTGAGAGGGTTAAAATTGAAGCAAGGCATTCTAAAATTACTGTTGTAGGATTGTTTATATTGTCTGATTATTATATGGGCTCCCTTGTACTTTTATAAAGCAGAATTTGTATGGATTTCTTCTGAGGGTTTGCTTCCACTCTCTGAAAGTACTGATTCTTTTTATTTTTGTAAAAAAGTGGATTGAACCAGGTGCAGCCTCCTCTATATCGGTGAGGTTTGACGTAGAGCGAGGGACCGCTTTGTCAAGCAATTTCACTCCATCAGCTGTAAAAAAAGTGGTATTCTTCCAGTGGCCACACATTTCAGGTTGACTTCCTATTCTCACTCCAACGTATCTGTCCATGGCCGCCTCTACTACCACAGTGCCGCACTCAGTTTGGAGGAGCAATACCTCAAATTCTGCTTTGGTAGTTCCCAGCCAGATGGCATGAGCATCAGTTTCTCTAATTTTCAGTACTTTCTTCCCCTGTCATTCTGTTTATTTTTGTTCCCCACTCCCCCGTTGCTTCCCCTTGCATACCTTCTCTCGTCCTTGCTTTGCTCATTTTCTCTGACCTGTTATTTTCATGGTCCACTGCGCTCACCTTTTCTGATGGGAGGAATCTGCCGTCCTCCTTCAGCCATTCACCTCTTCCACCTATCCACCTCCCAGCTTCTTACTTCATTCCCTCCTCTTCACCTGGTTTCAACTATCTCCTGCCAACTTGCACTCCTTCCGCTCCCTCCACTCCGACCTCAGCCCCACTTCCTTGCAAGTCCTGAAGAAGTATTTTGTCCTGAAGAAGGATTTTGGCCTGAAATGCTGACAGTATATTTTCCTTCATAGATGCTGTGCTGCGTTCCTTCAGCATTTTGTGTGTGCTACATTCATGTGTGGCCTTACTTAATGATACATATTAAATTGCATGTTTGGGTTAATTTCATTTAAGGGAAATTTAAAAACAGTTTTGTGAATTCTTGATTTTAAAGTATATTGGAGAGTCATTATCATTAATTTAAATTACTGAATATCTGCAGTTTTCCTTGAAGCATGACTAAAGTTTTAATTTTGCATGCTGAATTTCATAGGCTTTTTTCTGTGCTTTCATTCTCTGCTTCCCTGCACCTCCATCTTCCCCTACTACAGCACTGCCTTGGTGGTTTAATAGCTTTTCTATGAACAGTGTTTACGATTGGAGTAGTTAATAAAACAGTACACCCTTTCTTGGTGGAAGAGGCTGGCTTCTCTTTCAGTTTTTCTCCTGCGCTTTCTTCATTGAAGTGATCATGAATGACTCCATCCTTGTGGCATTTCCTCAGGAAAGTCTGTTGCACTGTGCTCCTTGATTTTAACCAGCATATCCTGATGACGCATATGAAAATGAATGCCAAGACAACATCAAAACAATTTTTATTGTCTTCTTTTAAATATATTCATGTTTTATTCCAAATTGGTACCACATGATACGTTCAAGAGGAATATAGGTTTCAGTTGCATGTTTTGAGTAGAAAGGGAGAAGGTTATCCATCTGCATAGTAGAAGGATTTTTGACTTTGACATTTGTCAAAGAAAATTCTTGGTGTCATGTTTAATCAAAAGATGGGGGAGTAGACCATCCTCTATCAATGGAAAGTGCTGCTGAAGGACATGCAAAAACACCCTACTTCCAGTCCTTTGTGAGCTGCTTTCTAATTTGCACTTTAAGAAAATTTAAGAACTTTTCTACACAAAATATTGCAGCTGAAAATGTTGGATTCTCCATTTTCTTTTCCCTTGTTAACCACTTTAATGATGGGGCTGGGCTTTGTGTTTGTCCTACCATAGTTGTGAACAATTTAGTTGGTGATGGCAAGATTCGCTAGTCATACTAAAGGAAATGCAAAATAATTTATTTACAAACATTATTTTACCATTGTTGTCATAAGCATTCTATAGGAGTTGGGGGAAATCTTTGAATGTACCTACTGGAGAGGAAAGCAAGGACTCAGTTTAATGTCTCAGCTGAAAAACAATGGCTCGTGTGGCACAGTATTCACTGGGCTTGAAATAAAAGCCACTTAGTTGAGTAGTACACGGTTTATTTTGTGTGGAGGGCTATATTTACAACTCAAACCAGTATCAGGAGTCACTCATGAGAAGCTGAATGTTGCATCACTTGCTGAGATTTTTTCGATGGGTTTTACTTATTAAAAGTCCCAGTCTCTTGTTGCTTTGCCAAAGGCTTGTGTATTTCATACTTGTTTTAAAAGCATGAAACCTCCCTGAAATTGCTGAGGAAAGAAGGGTTTTAATTTGAATGGTTCAATCAAAATCAGCAGTGACTTGATGTCCCATGGGGCCCGCTGAGCATGGCCTCGTGCCATGCACCACAGTTTCAGTGCTGCAAGCTCCTGATAGGACCAATCAGTGCTGACAAATTAGTACCATAAGGATCGGGACTGAGTGTGATGCCGGTTAGCAGCACATCTTGCAGGATGATAAACTCAGCTAACTTTTGTGTGTGGGTGGGCAGCTGAACGGGACAGGAGTGTTGAAGGCAGTGAATGCACAGGGATGGGGTGAACTCATCCAATGGACCATATGTTAGGGATCAGGTATCCAGAATGTGATCTTTTCCTTGAGTTTATACTCAATGCGATCTATCTATATTCGGGTGGTTCTGTTAAGTACTGTAGTTAGTTTAGATAATTCTTTATTGACCCAAAGGAAATGGCAGTGTCACAGTAGCATTACAAGTTCACAGCTATACAATATTAGAAGAGAGAAGTTAAAGTCTGTCCTGAGCCTTATAGGCTCATCAGGCCAGTGCTTGTGCCAGTTTCCGTGGCATGAAGCGACTGAGAGTACGAGACTCTCTCCCCCCCCACCCCCCACCGGATAAGGCGCCAGTCTGTTGCGAGGTTAACCCCCAGCGTTTGTCAGTACCCATTTTCAGCTGGTTGGACTAGAGCAGTGTGTGGTTAAGTGCCTTGCTCAAGGACACAGCACGCTGCCTCAGCTGGGGCCACAACACGCTGCTTCGGCTGGGGCTCGAACTCATGATTAGAAGAGAAGTAAGAAGAATAATTTAAAAAAGTCTTAAACAGTCTAACAGCAGGGGGATCATCACTTCCCCGGCTATAGGTTGACTCATTTTAGAGCCTTTTGGCTGAGGGTAAGAATGGCCTCATATAGCGCTCTTTGGCTATTACTAAAAGTGCTCCTCTTTTCAGTCAAGGTGGCATGCAGAGAGGGTGAGAAAGGTGGTCCAGAATTGCCAGGATTTTCCGTAGGGCCCTTTGTTCTACCACATCCTCCAGTGTGTCCGGTTTGACTCCTATAACAGAACCAGCCTTTCTAATCAGTTTATTTAGCCTGTTGGCATCTCCCGTGTTGATACCACTGCCCCAGCACACCACCACATAGAAGGTTGTACTGGTGACAACAGACTGGTAAGGTAGGTAAGATCATTGTTATCATAAGAAATGTCAGAACATTAGGTATGTTCTAGTCAGCTTAGACATGTCACATTGATGCTTCAGGTTTTAAATGAATTTGTTAATACTTCGATGTTGACCTTGTGATCCATGCGTTAATTCTGTGTTTGATGAAAACTAGATCTGTTGAATGATCTTTTTCCTATTAGAAAATATTTCATTCTGCACATAAAATTTGTCTTTCTTCTGTTATTTGCCATTTTAATTGAGCACTTTCTGGAAGTGAAGGCTACATACACAGAAAGTACACTGCAGATGCTGTGGTCAAATCAACATGTACAAAAGCTGGATGAATTCAGCAGGTTGGGCAGCATCCGTTGAAATGAGCAGTCAACATTTCGGGCCGAGACCCTTCGTCAGGACTACATACAGCCTTGCCACCAACACTGGTGGTGTGCCAAAGTTTCCTTTCTATTGAGAACATGGTGTTACCTCAGTGGTAAATGCCCATGCATGTCCCCCTTGTTCCCAAAAAAGACCATTTTGTTATGCTGCTCTACAGAGTTCTGAATTAGGTTGTTCAATGGCACGTTGCTAATGTCTGTAACTTCCTCTTGGTTATCTGCATGTAGTTAAATCATTCTCAGTTTCTTTATATTTTCTCAGATTGCGTGAATGGTTCCTACATTTTATTTGTAATATTGAATACTGCCTTCTCAATTAGGTTGATGAAAGCCAGACTTTTATGACGATTTAAAAACTTTCTTTCAAATGTCACATATCACCTGATAATAAGATCATTATGAATTTGAATAGGTTGAAATTGGGGCAGCTGCTGATTTGAAAATACATTCACTGTCTCAGCCAGCAGTCGAAACCAGTCTGGTGCAATAGAAGTATTTTGAGGAAGACTTTCTTGTGACAACAGGAAACTTGTTCTGTCGTGATCTGACAAGATAGCAAAAGTGGTGCATTTCAAAGATGTTCTGGAACTGTTTTAACCAAGGGATGACACTGCCTCAAGTTGAATAATTAGAATCATTAGTTTTATTTATAAAATATTTTGAGTGGAATCAGCTACTTTTTTGCTGTTCCTTGATATTGTATAGGATATTTATTGCCACCCGGGGACCAGGACCCACCACAAGACATTTGAGAAATGTAAATGTCCTGTGAAACTGCTTCTGTGTTGGGCTGATACTGTGCTTGAGGTTTGCAGGGAGCTGGCATTCTGTTCTGCACAGCAAATTTTCTTTAAGCAAGTTTTGTGCAGAAGGCAGACATTACTAATGAAATGCCACACCTCAGTCCGATCCCAGACCTTGCCTATCTATTGCAAGGGAACTGGAACAATACCATAAATATTTTTTCTTAAATCCTCTGAATTCATGGGATAGTTAAGCAAATCAATGTTGGCCTTCTCTCCTAAATCACCATCGAGATCTGTGTGACATTGAATGGGCTGTGTTTTTCATATACCAAACACCAGGCTCCTAAAACATGCTTCTCTGAGTTCTGCCATAGAAAATCCCACTGATACTCGCAGCTACCTGGACTATACCTCTTTCCACTCACTTCTCTCAGTTCCTCACTCTCTGCCGCACCTGCTCTCAGGATGAGGCTTTGCATCCCAGAACTAATGAGGTGTGCACTTTCTTCAAAGAAAGGGGCTTTCCTTCACCCACCATCAATGCTGCCCTCAACTGCATCTCTTCCATTTTATGCACATCTGCCTTACCCCAGACTTCTACCACTTCACCAGGGATTGGGTTCCTCTTGTTCTCACCTACCACTGCATTAGCTCCTCAACCAGCACATAATTCTCCAACAGGATTTGGCCACCAAGCACATCTTTCCCCTTCCACACCCCCCCCTTCCACTTTCTGCAGGGATCACTCCCTACATGACTCCCTTGTCCACTTGTTCTTCCTCACTGACCTTCCTCCTGATTGATATTTACCCTTGCAAGTGGAACAAATGCCACACCTGCCCCTATACCATCATTACCATTCATGGCCCCAAACAGTCCCTGCAGGTGAGGCGATACTTACCTGTGAGTCTATTGGGGTCATCCACTGTATTCATTGTGGCCTCCTGTATATCTGTGAGACCCGATATAGATTGGGAGACTGCTTCGCCGGGCACCTCCGCTCCATGTTCCAGAAAAAGCGGGATCTCCCGGTGGCCACTCATTTCAATTCTACTTCCCATTCCCATTCCAACATGTCAGTCCATGGCCTCCTCTAATGTCACAATGTGGCCACACTCAGGTTGAAGGAGCAACACCTTGTATTCTGTCTGGGTAACCTCCAACCTGATGGCATAAATATTGATTTCTTGAACTTCCGGGAATGCCTCCTCTCTATCATTCCCCCATTCCCTTTTTCCTCTCTCATTTTAACTCCTGACCTGCCCAATACCTTCTCTGTTTCTCCTTCTCCATTTTTCTTCCATGGTCTTCTGTCCTCTCCTATCAGATTCCCCCTTCTCTAGCCCTTATCTCATTCAACAATCAGCTTCCCAGCTCCCTCCCCCCTCTCTCCCCCCCCACATTCTTGCTCTGATTTCTCATCTCCCCCCCCCCCCCCCCCCCGTCCTAATGAAAGGTCTTGGCCTGAAACTTTGACTGTTTACTCTTTTCCAAAGATACTGAGTTCCTCCAGCATTTTGTATAAGGTGCTTGAAACATTGACCTCATTAGCCACAGAACCTACAGAAATGGTGTAGAAGCAAATCATTCCTGGTCTCAAAGGATTGGCCAAGAAGAAAATTGGAGCATTACTTGCAGCATAAATGTGCTGCTGAACACTAATAAGATATCTGAATGCAATTTGTATTTTGTCACCTTTACAAATGGATCAGGAAATTGCTTAGATATTTCTGTTTGTTCTTCACAATGCCATTAACCACATTTATCTGTTTATTTGATCTCATTTCTGGGGAATCTGAACAGGACCAGATTCTGCAACTGGATTCCATGTAGAATTGTGTGCCAGAACAAACTATACACAATTATCATTCTGCATTTGTCAGCAAATCCATTACTTCAGCATTCCGAGATTTCAATTACCTGCAAATATTTGTGCTATTTTGAGATTGTTAATATGTAGAGTGCTAATCACTTGAGGGGATCCTCACTTGTTACACAGTGGTATTTCTGATCTTCCCTGCTCTAGGCTGTACAACAGTGTTGTATGAATAAGACAAATGTGTTTTCATTCAAGAGAAAAAGGGGAATGTGGCATTCCTGTAATTGACAATGTTATGGCTCAATGTTTTAGAAGTGGATATCTGAACCATATCGGATCAATTGTGAGAACGTGCAGACTTGGCAGTGGGGGTGTGGGTGCATCGGTGACATACCCAGACTTACATTTGGCAGTTTGACTATATTGTAAGTATGGGTACTTGTCATATTAATTACTTTGGCAAATAAACTTTCAGTAATGTTGGTTTTCATTCTTCATTTGAAATTCAGACTCTTGGATCTGCTGATATTGTTTTACAATGACATCAGTAAGCCTGAGTGCATAAAATACCTCCAGATAGTGGAATGAGCAGAGATATAAGAACAGTGCTCAAAATAAACAGTATAACTGAGAAATAATGTTGGTGGCAATCAAATTACCACGGCAGTGCTCACTATGATGGGTAAAAACCTGCAGTTATCCATTTAGTTAAAAACTGTTCAAGTATTTCAAATCTACCTTTCCATTCCATAATGTTGTAGGAGTTATGGAAGAATAACATAAGAGATGTAGCATTGTATGTTTTATTTCAATTCTGTATTTTGATTTCCATTGGGAAAAATACTTGATACTTTTCCCCTAAAGATCAACATTGATATTAGTGGATGACTTTTTACAAACCCCATTTCCGGAAAAGTTGGGATATTTTCCAAAATGCAATAAAAACAAAAATCTGTGATATGTTAATTCACGTGAACCTTTATTTAACTGACAAAAGTACAAATAAAAGATTTTCAATAGTTTTACTGACCAACTTAATTGTATTTTGTAAATATACACAAATTTAGAATTTGATGGCTGAAACACACTCAACAAAAGTTGTGACAGAGTTAAAATAAGATTGAAAGGTGCACAGAATATTCAAGTAAAACCAGTTTGGAAGACTCCACATTAAGCAGGCTAATTTATAGCAGGTGAGGTATCATGACTGGGTATAAAAGTAGCGTCCATCAAAGGCTCAGTCTTTGCAAGCAAGGATGGGTTGTGGCTCACCCCTTTGTGCCAAAAATTCATGAGAGAATTGTTAGTCAGTTCAAAAGGAACATTTCCCAATGCAAGATTGCAGAGAATTTAGGTCTTTCAACATCTACAGTACATAATATTGTGAAAAGATTCAGAGAATTCAGAGAAATCTCAGTGCATAAAGGGCAAGGTCGGAAACCACTGTTGAATGCGCGTGATCTTCGAGCCCTCAGGCGGCACTGCCTATGAAACCGTCATGCTACTGTGACAATTATAGCCACCTGGGCTCGGGAGTACTTCGGAAAACCATTGTCACTTAACACAGTCTGTCGCTGTATTCAGAAATGCAACTTGAAACTGTATTACGCAAGGAGGAAGCCATACATCAACTCTTTGCAGAAACACCGGTGAGTTCTCTGGGCCCGAGCTCATCTCAGATGGACCGAAAGACTGTGGAATCGTATGCTTTGGTCAGATGAGTCCACATTTCAGCTAGTTTTCGGAAAAAACGGGCATCGAGTTCTCCGTACCAAAGATGAAAATGACCGTCCTGATTGTTATCAGCGAAGGGTGCAAAAGGCAGCATCTGTGATAGTATGGGGGCGCATCAGTGCCCACAGCATAGGTGAGTTGCATGTATGTGAAGGTACCATTGATTCTGAGGCGTATATTAGGATTTTAGAGAGACATATGTTGCCATCAAGGCGACGTCTCTTCCCGGGACGTCCATGCTTATTTCAGCAGGGCAATGCCAGATCACATTCTGCATGGGCTACAACAGCGTGGCTTTGTAGACACAGAGCGTGTGTGCTTGACTGGCCTGCTGCCAGTCCAGATCTATCTCCTATTGAAAATGTATGGCGCATCATGAAGAGGAGAATCGGACAACGGAGACCACGGACTGTTGAGCAGCTGAAGTCTTATATCAAGCAAGAATGGACAAAATTTCCAATTGCAAATGTACTACAATTAGTATCCTCAGTTCCAAAACGATTAAAAAGTGTTATTAAAAGGAAAGGTGATGTAACACAATGGTAAACATGCCTCTGTCCCAACTTTTGTTGAGTGTGTTGCAGCCATCAAATTCTAAATTAGATTAGATTAGATTATGAGGACACTCAGTCCTCGTTTATTGTCATTTAGTAATGCATGCATTAAGAAATGATACAATGTTCCTCCAGTATATCACATAAACACAAGACAGACCAAGACTAACTGACAAAAAACACATACTTATAACAGAGAGTTACAACAGTACAAAGCAATACCGTAATTTGATAAGAGCAGACCATGGACATGGTTAAAAAAAAAAGTCTTGAAGTCCCCGATAGCCCATCATTTCACGCAGAAGGAAGAAAAACTCTTCCTGCCATGAACCTCCAACGCAGCAAAACTTCCTGATGCAGCCTCTGGAAGCACCCGACCACAGCCAACTCTGAGTCCGTCCGAAAACTTCGAGCCTCTGACCAGCCCTCCGACACCGAGCACCATCTCTGCCGAGCGCTTTGACCCCGGCCCCGGCCGCCAAGCAAAATTTGTGTATATTTACAAAATATAATTAAGTTGGTCAGTAAAACTATTGAAAATCTTTTCTTTGTACTTTTGTCAGTTAAATAAAGGTTCACGTGAATTAACATATCACAGATTTTTGTTTTTATTGCATTTTGGAAAATATCCCAACTTTTCTGGAAATGGGGTTTGTATGTACTTAAGTTGTCAAAAGAATGAATCTGAGTAGAAAGAAGTTTTTAAGTAGTGATGCTTTGATCTATATGGTGGCAAGAATTGCCCTTGATCATGTTTAAACTTGGCATTAGATCATACTAATATTGTCTTTGTTTTGGGACAAAAGAAATTGTAGAGGTCAAGTAGAAAAGAAGCACTATGGCTGGTGCATAAGTTGGTACATGTAGTCTCAAATAAAAAATCTGCAGAGGCTGGAAATCCAAGCAACACAAGTCCTCTCCTATTACACTCCCCTTTCTCCTGCCCTCTATTTCTTTCATCAATTAACTTCCCAGCTCTTTACTTCATTCCTCCCCTTCCTGAAATCACCTTCTGTTTCTCTCTCCCATTCCCCCCCCAACTTTAAATCACTTTTTCTCCAGTCCTGCTGAAGGTTCTCAGCCCAAAACGTTGACTGTACTTTTTTCTTATATGCTGCCTGGCCTGCTGAGTTCCTCCAGCATTTTGTGTTTACGTGTAAACTTAGTAGTTCAGAAATCTGCAATTGTTTGTTATAATTAGGTGAGTCAGTATTCAAAAAAGGTGAATTATTACAATTTTAAATGATGAAATGTGTAGGAAATTCACCTATCATCTTTTTGGTTGCTCATGTAACAAAGAGCTGAGAAAAAAATAATCATTTGGCAGAAATGCATTGTTTTGGGAACTATTGGTCTTGCAGGCATCTTGAGCTAATGTGTGCACTGAATATGGCGTGTTGTTCGATTAAAATCAAAACAAATAATCCTGGAAATACTGATCAGATTTCAGTGCATCTGAAGTGTTAATTCAGTTCAACACTTGTTTATAAGTATTTCTATTGGTTCAAGTTTGTGAGTATGAAGTATGAGGCATTAAAATATTAAGTTATGTTGGGTAAGACAATGTGTAAGTAACAAGAAGTGACTGCCTTGTTTTAGTTATGGCACACTGACCCAGTTACTTAGATTTAAACAAATAATAGTAGTAGTTAACTCACTGTACCTGTCCAATTTGGTGCTGTTGTTTCCTTCAAGACTGTTCAGTTTTCTGATATATGTAAGTTTCTTGATTTGGATTTTGCTTCATTTACTCTGCAGGACAACAGTTGATAAATACAGACCGGCTTTGCCATGTGTAGTTACTAATGAGCTACAGGCGTGGATCATTTTTGGCTGTGGAGTACTCTGAGGACCCAGGAGCATTTTTTTTTTTGATAATGACAATCAAGATAGTGTGAGTTGTCTGTAGTCACACAAGAATTGTGTTCAATGGCATTGAACCGTTGATGTTTTGGGCCAAGACACTTCATCAGGACTGTTTACTCTTCCATAGATAGTGCTTGGCCTGCTGAGTTCCTCCAGCATTTTGTGTGTGTGTGTTGCTTTGGATTTCCAGCATCTGCAGATTTCCTCATTAGTGTTTTATTATCTTTTTCAATGGTACGCAATCCAGTTTGAAAATCTTTCGTTTAATGCAATGCCTGATATCAATTTTGAGAGAAGCACTATAAAATTTCAGGGACTTATTGTTAATTATTTTGTGTTTTGTGTTATGGTATTGTTCATAAATATAACCAGTGCTGAAAGTCGAACACTTTGGAATCATTGCTGGTGTCTGATCTGAGACGGGGAAAGAAGATTTATGTTGCCTTCCCAGAAGACTTCATGATCCAATTACCAGTTCTGTTGATACAGACTAAATCTGTTGAATGAACTTTTTCCTATTTGAAACTATTTTTATTCTGCATATGAAATCTGGTTTACTTCTGTCATTATTAAATTGAGTGCTTCTGAAGCGGAAACCTGCAGCTTTACTTTGCACTAACACTGGCTGTGCACCAAGTTTTCCATTCCATTAGTACATGTCGATGCCTCACTGGAGGTCAGTGAGCAGTATTCTGGGACCCTTGCTATTTGTGATTGTTATAAAGGAAGTGGAAGAATGGGTGAGCAAGTTTTCAGATGATACAATGGTTGGTGGTGTTCTGGATAGTGTAGAAGGTTGTCATTGGTTGCAATGAGACATTGGCGGGATACAAGTCTAGGTTGAGAAGTGGCAGATGGAGTTCAGTCTGGAAGTGTGATGTTGCATTTTGGCTGGTTGATCTCGAAAGCAGAGTACAAGGTTAATGGCAGGCTTCTTAGTGTGGTTGAACAGTGGGATCTTGGGTCCATATCCATAGATCCCTCAAAGTTGTGGTTCAAGTTGAGAAGGTGAATAAGAAGGCATATGGTGTGTTGGCATTCGTTAGCCAATGGATTGAATTCAAAAGACGCAAGGGAATGCTGCAGCTCTATAAAAACTCTAGTTAGATTACACTTGTAATATTATGTTGAGTTCTGTTTGTCTCATTAGAGGAAAGATGTGGAAGCTTTACAGAGGAAATTGGCCGGAATGCTACCTAGATTGGAGAATGTGTCTTATGAGGATAGGTTGTGTGAGCTCATCTGAACTCTTAGTGCCTAGGTGGCACATGGGGCATCGGCTGTGTGAGCTAGGACTTTTATATTTGGAACAAAGGAGGATGAGAGGTGACTTGACAGAGGTGTATACGATGATATTGAGGCATAGAGTGAACAGCCTGAGAGTTTTCTCCAGAGTGTCAGTGGTTAATTCAAGAGGCCATAATTTTAAGGTAATTGGAAGAAAATATAGGGGGATGTCAGAGCTAATGTTCTTTACACTTGGTGTAAGTGCGTAGAACACACTGCCATGGATGGATAAGGGAGATTTAGAGGGACACTTAGGCATATGGATGAAAGAAAAGTAGAGCAGTATGTGGGTGGGAAATGTTATATGGATCCTGGAGAAAGTTAAAAGGTTGGCATAACATCATGGGCTGAAGGGCCTGTCCTGCCCTTTACTGTTACATGTTCCATGAAATGGTCAGTATCTTGATTTTTTTTTTTGCAATACAAATTCACATGATTTGTACACGCACCAAGAAATGAAAGTTGGAGCAATTTCTCTAACCCAAATAGCCTGTGTGTATGATCTGTATACTATGAATTGAGATTTGTTTTGTAGTTTATTCAGATTAGTTTTTAAAATTCATTTGGAAGCGTGTGACTTCTGAGAAAGATATACTCATTCTGACTAAGGACTTCGACACTGTTAGCAGGGAGAGTCTGTGGAAGATCATGCTGAAATACAGATGGCCAGGGAAATTCATCACCATGATGGCATGCAAACTAGAGATCAGGACAATGGTGAGCCAGCGGAGCCCTTCCCTGTCTCAAATGGGGTCAAGCATGGCTGCGTCTTGGCACCAACATGATTTCCGCCATGTTGGCTGATGCCTTCAGAGATGGCAATGTAGGCATGAGCATCAGATTCCACACTGATAGAAACTGTTCAACTTCAGGAGGCTCTGAGCAGAAACGAAGTTTATGATGGGGATCATCAGAGACTTCCGTTTTGCCAATGACTGTACCCTCAATGCTGGTTCAAAACTTGATGTGCAGCACTGTGTTGACAAGTTTTCTGATGTGTGTTCCAGCTTTGGGTTTACCGTCAACACCAAAAAGACTGAAGTAATGCACCAGCCAGTGCCAGGGGATTCGTATGTTGAGCCAAACATCACAGCCAGTGGTCAAAGACTGAACCCAGAGAATACGTTCATGTATCTTGGCTGCACACTGTCCCAGAACATCATCATTGATGATGAAGTAAATGCCAGGATCACTAAAGCAAGTGTAGCCTTCGGCAGACTTTATACTAACGTCTGGAACAAAAGTGAAGTGGCATAAGTCTACAGACAAAGCACGGATAGTGTACCAACGGCAAGCCAAGAAGCTGAACCTTTTTCACACAGTCTACCTCAGAAAACTCCGCAATATTAAGTAGCAAGACAGAATCTCTGACTCTGACGTTGAGGTACTTAAGGCAGGCTTACCCAGTATCTACACCATCCTGAGGCAGTCACAGTTACACTGGGCAGCCCATGTAGCATATATGTCAGACCATCGGCTACCTAAGATGTTACTGTACAGTGAGCTACAAAAAGGAAAGGATTCCTGTGGAGGCCAAAGGAAATGCTATAATGACACCCTGAAAACTTCACTGAAAGCCTTTGACATCAACCCAGACATATGAGAACATATCAATCAGGATCGGGTTGAATGGTGCCCCTTCCTCCAACGTGACACATGAGGCAGAAAGTACAATTGCAGCAGAGAGACGTTGTCTGGCCAGGAAAGCCAGAGCCAGCAACCCCCAACCCATCGTGGCTGCCATGTTTTGTCCACGCTACCAAAAAACCTTTCAAGTGTGGCTTGGCCTCCCTAGCCATCGGTGTGCCTGCAACCCAGTCCAGTCCCTACAAATTGTGAATGACTAGAGTTGCATGATGGATGAACGAATGAACATTGGGACAAAAAATGTGGAAAAATAGAGAATGGTAGATTAGTTTTGTAACTTGTTGACCCTGTTCATTGACACTTACCCAGTTGACAAAATCTGGTTGAAAGTAAATATAGCTTTGGGGAGCCTAGGATAAAAATGACTTTAATCTGATCTCTTTACAATGCTATTTAAAGTTAATCACAGGCGTGGCTGAGTTCTGTCTGTTCACTACTGTAACTGGAAGTTTCACTTGAGTCATCCAAGCTCTTTCTCAAGATTTGACGATTGGACCTTATGGCTTCTGCAGCTGTGCTCTGTGGTGCCTTTGCCATCTGATCTCTGGGTTAATTTATTTGTTCAACTTTGCTTTTCATTAACCAGCTTACTTCCATCTCTGGAAGCCATCCTCCTGTATCTGAAAAAGACGCAAAAATCTGCAGATGCTGGGAATCTTAGCTGGACGAGCTCAGCAGGCCATGTGCATCTACAGAAAAGGGTAAACGGTCGACGTTTCATGATGAAGGATCTCGGCCTGAAATGTCACCTATTTACTTTTTATCCATAGATGTTGCCTGTGTTGCCTGGCCTGCTGAGTTCCTCCAGCATTTTATGTGTGTTTCCTGTGTCTCTAACTTCAGGTTTATATGATTTTATAAATCACATTTCAAGTGCAAGCATGCCTTCTAGATTTTTTTTGTTTTGTAACTTCATTTAAAACCAATTAATGTCACATTGAAGCAGTTGATTATGTTTGTGTGATCACCCAAGGGGCAATCTAATTGATTTTTCTGCCATTAAAAGAGATGATGGAGTTTGTGTCCAGTGAGCTCATCATGCATCACTTTTCAGGGTTAGATCATTGTTTAAAAACCCTTTGAATAGAAATCAGAGTCTAAACAGCTGTCCGATTCTGGCGTCGTAGCTTGGAACTGCTCCTAAGGTTTTAATTCTGAATGACAGCAAACATAGTAGATATTCATTTAACATTCCACCTGGAAGATGCTGATCAGCAATACCTTGTACCAGATTGATTCTAACAAATGTAACTTTATTTTTATGCTTTGTTTTGTTACAGTTACGATTCTGACACTGCAGTACATCGGTACTACTCGCATTACTATCCTAATACATTAAGGTATTACTACAGTACTATCATAACTGTCTTACATTAAATCCTTTATAATTTTGATTGTGATATCAGTCCAAAATTTATCCAAAGTTTAGTAGCAGAGAAAGATGCTGTACCTTCGGAACTCTAAATCCTAAATGTGATGAATTGTTAATCATCAACAAACTTCTGTAAACAGAATGCTGTGGATGCTCAGCACAGAGAGACAGTTAACGTTTCAGGATCAGTGGTCCTGCTTTTCCTCCCTCTACAGATACCACCTTGCCTGTCTTTGTATTCCCAACATTTGCTTGGATATAGAAAGACAGGGAGGACATACCCTGGTTTGTGAGGGTCCTTAGTGAAGGATGCAGCTCTCTAGGGACTGCCTGTGATGGAACTGGCAGCGTCTCCAGCCCTCTGCAGTGCCTTGCAATCCTGCACATTGGAGCCGGCATACCAGGATGCACTGCAACCAGCCAGAATGCTCTCCTCGTACACGGAAAGTGATTTGCAAAAGGCCTGGTGACATACCGAGTTTCCTCAGACACCTAGCTTTGTGGAATTCAGTAAATGTTAAAATGAAACAGATTTTTGCAGTGCCAGTGTTATTTCTTTTTGCAGATCTGATTCTAATGTTGCCTTTCATTGACTTGTAGTTAGAAGATTGCTAACACTTAGGAATTGCAAACTTGAATATGTTTTCTAAATCTTGGCATTGGAATGCAGTCTTGTAAATCCTGGATAGGGGTTTACAATGCTTTATTTGACTTTATCATACTATTTCAGGATATGGATTGAACTGCTAAAACCTGAAAATGCTATTGGCTTGTGTTTGATGATATTTCCTCAAGTAGCTTTTATTGTTCATACAATTCCAGAACAGTACTCTGGCACCATGTGAGGCAATACAGGAACTTCAATTATTTCTGATGTTTGGTCAGGGAATTCCAGCACTGTGTGACTAGTGCCATATTGAAGTGTTAGTCTCTTGTAATGATGCAAAAATAACCTCTGCTTTTCATTTATTTTTACTTTGACATACCAGGGTGATTGAAGCTATTTGTCAACACTTAGTATTTAGCAGCTAGAGTTGTGTTGATCTGTTTATGGTTCAACAGACTAACCTCTCCTTGCAAAACCTACATTACATCTAGAAGCTAGAATGCTTCAGAAGATCTTTCTGGACATGTATTCAAAAACTGCAATGTTAAGCCATGAGAGGTGTTGGGAAGCCTGTCTAAAGTTATAAAAGGGTTTTGATGATGGCCTTCAAGAAGAGATACTATTGGAGAAAACTCCAGATCATACCATTTGTATGGCAAAAAGAATTGCTGCAGTCAGTGGCAAAAAGGTTTAGAACGACAATTAGTATAAAAATACTTGGTACCCAAAAGCTTATATTTATTTATACCAATTGCTTTATTATCCATTAATGTTGCTCAGCTTGAGAATTAGCTAAGTCAAGTAGTATATTTAAAATTTATTTTTCATGTATTCAAAGAATTGCTGCCTACTATTTTGTGAATATATACATATATACACACACACACACACACACACACACACACACACACACACACACACACACACACACACACACACACACACACACACACACACACACACACACACACACACACACACACAAAATTTTAACATGCAAATTCTGACATGCAGGTTAAAATGGTTGGAGTCCAAGAATATCTGAATCTTAAGCTATCCCACAGCAGTTGTTCAAAACATGGCTCAACGAAAGTCTCTGTTTGCCTTTTTGTCTTGCCTTTTATTTTAAAAAAAAATGTTGAGTTGAATTTCATCTGCACAAGTATATAAATGTACATGTGCAAAGAAAAGATTACTTGCAGGCATGTAGCAGCATATAAGCAGCATTCACGTGGAAAATGTAAATTATGCAAGTTTTATTTGCCTTACACTAAAAGCAATTCTAGAAAGGGAGACTGATGGGATCCAATGATTCTGCTTCCACTGACAAGGGAGATTAGTTATGAAGTTGACTGATGGCATGATCCACGAGACTGGAGCAAGGAAGTAACAATGGATGTGATTGCAGAGACATGGCAGGTCAAAAGAGTTTCTAGCAATTCTAGTATTGAAACACAGGTTTCAGGTACTAGAAATCTGAAAGTAAAATATAAAAAAAATGTCAGAAATACTTGGTGTGTCAGGCAGCAACGTTGGGAAGATAAACATGTAATATGCCATGGTGAACATGTGGCAACATGTTTATTTCATGGAGGGGGTTATTTGTTCAGTGTAATCATATCTTCATCTAAGCGTGCATTTTATTCCCCAAGTCACTGAAGTGCCATAACGTACAGAACCTGTTATAGACAAATCATTTTTAAATGGTTGTGTTTAGGACAGTTTTCATGTTCCATTCATTAAGCTAGCATAAAGTCTAGTGTTAAAATGGGTTACAACACCATAATATATACCAAGTTACAAAGCAGCAACTCATCTGGCTTTACCTTTTCAAAATATTCTTTTAATTCAGCCCGTTCCTCCAACACTGCTCAGATCCTGAAAACCAACTCACTCGCTTTCACAGTTCTGACAAAGGGTCTTGAACCTGAAGTATTAACTCTGCTTCTCTTCTGCCTGATTTGATGAGTGTTTCCAGTATTTTATGTTCTTTCTTCTAAGTTGTATTAATCCTTTCAACCTTGTAGTGAGTGTTTACATGCCAAAGAGCTTATTGAAATAATCTTGCAAAAGTATTGTAGTTGACCTTGCCTAGTAATCCTTTCCCATGTGTTCAAAATGATGGAGGTAAGATTTCCACACATACGGATCCCTTTCTAATCTGAAGGTGAGAAATTAACTCCAATCCACACGTAACTCTCATTAACCCCTAATTACTTTAGTTTCTTATCTACAAAAAGTGGGATATAATTCTGTTAATTGTTTATACATTTTTCACTGAAGTAGGTTAAGTAGCCAAAATATTTGATTTGGCTATCACAACATTTTTATCAACAGTTTTGTTCTTTGTTATTCTGGAGAAGTAGACTCCTTGGTTTAGCTGGCTCTCGCTGCGTATGGAAATGCTTCTTATCTGCTGTTAAGAGCAGCTACATTCTTATAGCCTTCATTCAAGTGACACAATATTTTCGGTCTTAGTCTCTCAGTCTTGGCTTCTTATCTGAAAAATTTTCACTGGCTTATTTTGTCCACAATGTTCTGCAAACATTTATCCTCGTGAAGGTGAAGTTTTGTTCATTCTTGCCAAGCTATGTTTGGCACATCCTCTTGCTGAAATACCAGCTTTAAAAAATGGAAGGGTAAGTTGTTTCATTTATATTCCAAGTGATTGTGCATTTCATCATAAATTCAACTCATTTTCGGTTATTTTGAAACCTGCTGTGAGCTTCTTTATCAGAGCATGCGATGACTTGAGAAGTGTCAAAATGTTATTTGTGTTTCACAGTTGTAATGTGGAAAATTATTGTTGAAAATCTATATTTAAGAAAATGAGGTTTAAAAGGAAAGTATTTAAATTGGAGACACTCAGTTTTATTCTGAATTTTACATTAACAAGTACAAAGTTGCACGTTTGTGTTTTAATTAATGTCATTCCTTCTTACATGAGATTGTTGTTTGCTTCAACAGCACTTCTCTTTGATCTTTTCTGCAATGTAAATATTGTTCAGTATGTAGATATTCATGTGATGCTTAATCTTTCTTTTGAAAATGATGACATTTGCGCTGAAGCCAAATTGCTTTGCTGCCAATTTGACATTAGAGGTGTCTTAGTTCTTTGGATTGCTGCCATAAACTCAAGGACAAAAGAATATTTTTAAAACTGACCATTGAATGCAAATTTAAGAAAGGGGCAGGGTGGGACTATCATCTATCCAGAACTAATCAATATGAATGTCATGAAAGCAACATTCCTAAATTGTATCTTGATCAAGGAAAGTAGTGTCAAGAAAAGAGCCTTGTGCTTGCAATGTGTAAATTAAATTTAACAACTTGGGGTTTACAGAATAAAACTTTTAACAGTTGAAGTGTACCTGTTGCATTATCTTAGCCACATGTTAACTTTAGTGTTGATGCAGCTATTACCTGGCATTACCATTATTTTATATCAAAAATAAACTTTATTCATAATAGCCTCAGTAAACACAATCAGTACAGGCCATCTGTGAAGATTTGATGTCCCTTCGCACCTCAATGTCCAAACCAGACTCCAGTGCAGCATTCAGCATGTACTCTTGCTTGTTATGATTGATTAGACTGTGGTCTTTCTTACAATGGAAGACCAAACTTTTGATATTCTATAGTGTACCTTTCACTGTGTTGCTGATTTTTCCTGCAGTAGTTGTTTGTCTCAATGTCTGCCCCTGAAAATGGCCTGTGATCTGCAGATTGCTCAGAGTGAACCTCTTTATCTATCCATTCTTGGCAAGTGTGTTCCCAGGGAGGTGGGTAAACATCTCAACCATCTTGAGGGCAGCATGAGCTTGGAGTGAGTCTGACTGTGCAGGAAGGATTAACGGGGGAGGGGTGGGAGCAATCTTAATGCCACCCAAGTAGTGTATTGGTGCTTGTTTATGAATTCTGCTGATAATGCATTTTGTGGAAAATGACTTCTGTCGGTCTGCTCGGGACAAAGACTGACAGGATCCCTAATCTCCTCCTGCATGCAGAGCCTCCAGAACATTGTAGCTGATCACTGGTTGAAGGTGTATTTCTGTAGAAACCACAATGCATTTAAGTTAATGAAACTATAAAATATTTATAGTTTCTGTATTATTAGGAAACTTAATAACCACCAAGGCTACTGCAAGCCTTTCTGGATCACCTGATGATTTTTATGACTGCCAGATAAACTGAAGCATCAAGTTGTGTTAATTATAATTGTTAACAAACTGATATCAGAATCCGAATTGGGTTTAATATAACTGGCATACGTTGTGAAATTTTGTTTTGCCGCATCAGTATAATAAGAGATGTATATAAATATAAAAAATAGTCCTTTGACTTGTACTGATTGTGTTTACTGTAATTATGAATAAAATTTATTTTTAATTACTGAGTTACTTAAATATTACTTAAACATTCACTACCTCACTAGATTTTTTTGAGATATATAGTAAGGTAGTGTATATAAGTTCATTGCCCATACAGAAATCTGATGGCGGAGAGGAAGAATTTGCTCCTGAAACATTGAGTTGTGTCTTCAGCTTCATTGATTGTAGCAATGAGAAGAGGGCATGTCTTGGGTAAAGGGGGTCCTGAATTATACCGTCATTCTCATGCATTGCCTCTTGAAGGTGTTGTTAATACCTTCAATACTTCAATGATATTAATATGCATATTAATCTTAATTTAGATTTTTGTTTGCAAATTTTACAATTCAGTTTAACAAAGGAGACAATACAGATAAATACCTTTCCCGTCAGGGAGAGAAGGAGTGCATGTTTCAGATTGTGGATGGTTCCTGAACTGCTGAGTGTTTAGAGCATTTTTACCAGTTAGTCCAAAGTCAGCAATATTTTGCTTTTCAAATACGTAGATGGATTTTTTTTTTACAGTTTGCTTCTAAGTGAAGAGGGATATCAGTATTCAGTGGATAAGTTACAGTTTTACAAAATATCTTGTTTTTCCTCAAATTGAAATCTGCCTTTCTATTTTTGGTTCACTAAGCTAACCTAGAAACCCAGTTAGTGTGTTTTGATTTTGTGGAGATCGTTACTGAGACTAAAATGTTGAAGTACAAATACACATTAAAGCCTGTACAGAATTCACAAATTGTTACCTAAAAATTTGAGAGATGGAATAAAATTTACTGTCTTGAAATTGGTGGGGGTGGTGGGAGAAAGAAAAGTACATTTCTTTTCAACTTTCATTTCTTGTATGTGCAGATGATATGGCTTTACATAATGGAAGCTGATGATATGGACTTCTTTCTTTGGAGTAAGCTCCTGTCATGTAGGATCATCTGTATTGAACAGCTGCAAACATCAGAAAAAGATTTTGTATAATTATGCCAGTGTAATCACTGCCAAGGAATAAATTATTTTTACTTTTGTAATGGGTGGAGTCATTTTGATACTTTTATTATCTTACAAAATACTGTACAGTATTTTGGAAGTAAATTCTGCTTGAAGTTAAATTTTGACTAACTGGAAGAGTGTACAAAGTAAGCTGGAAAGCAGTCATGAAATGATTTTTGTGATGTTAATTCTAGTGATACTACTACCCAGTTATAATTTTGGGCACTATTCCTAGGAGCCCACTCTTATGACAGAGCTCAAGGGTACCAAACAACGCAACAATGCTGATGTCTTGTCACGTCTTCCACAATTGGCAACTGAAGAAGAAAAGTCTTCATACTGTGACCCAGCAGAAGTGTTCCACACCACATTGGTGGATCGGATGCCGGTAACAAATTCTGAAATACAAAGGGAAACGAGGAATGACCTGACATTGTCAAAAGTCTATGAAATCACCATGCAAGGATGACCAGCTCATGGTAATCCCAAGTTTCCAGAGTTCTCAGTGAGATGAGACCAATTGTCAGTATGTCAAATAATGCTGATGTGTGGATCTCGTGTTGTGGTTCCCTCTAAGCTGTGCACCGGAGTGTCAGAAAATCTGCATGAAGGACACCTGGATACAGTCAAGATGAAGTGTCTTGCCCAGAGCTACATGTGGTGACCGGGAATAGACAAGCGGATTGAAAACTTGGCCAAAAGCTGTTCAGGATGCCAAAAAGATCAAAATGCACTCCCACAGGCACTGTTACATCCATGGGAGTGGCTGCCATCGCCATGGCAAAGAGTACATATTGACTTTGCTGGGCCATTCATGGACCCTGTGTTCTGATTGCTGTGGATGCTCATTTGAAGTGGCTGGAGGTTATACCAATGAAGTCAACCACCTCAGCAAAGACTGTCTCTGCTCTGAGGAATATTTTCACCAGAAATGGCTTACTAGAACAAATTGTGAGTGACAATGGACCTCAATACAAATCAGAAGAATTCCGACTGTTCACGAAGAAAAATGGTATCAGACATTTCAAGTCAGCTCCTCACCACCCAGCAATGAATGGGTTAGCTCAAAGGTTTATCTAAACCTTCAAGAAGTCCATTAAAGTGATGGACAAGGAGGACATTTCTCTACAACACAAGATGGACAACTTTCTTTTTGTTTATCGGAACTCTGTTTATATGATGACACATCAGCACCTGCAATGCTGTTCATGAACAGGAATATGAGATCTCTTGAAACCAGATCTATGGAGGGAGGTGCAGAATAAACAGTTCAACTAGTTGCTAAGTGAAGCAGCAAGAAGCTTCGAGATGAGGCAGGAAGTCCTAGCGTGTTATTACCAAGAAGACAGGTGGGCACCCAGTAGGACAGCCAAAAGAACTGGACTACTGATCTACACAGTGGGTGTTGGAGATCAGACATGGAAACATCATGTTGACCAGATACTGGATGCTCAAGTGAATAACACACCTGAGTTGACTGCATCCAACAAGACGGACATATTACCGTCACCGGACTTGCCTCTCAGTAATGATATCACTGACAGCAATGTAACTCTGGAAACTGAGAATGCTGTCTTAGACAAGATGCTGACCAAACCTGAGGCCACTCCACAGGTCCCGAGGTGTGATGAGAATGTTATCATTGACCAGACACCCACCAAACCCGAGACCACTCCACAGGTCTCGAGGCACAAAGAGAATATTATCATTGACAAGACACCCGCCAAACCTGAGGCCACTCCACAGGTCTCGAGGTGTGATGAGAACGTTATCATTGATAAGGCATCCACCAAACCTGAGGCCCCTGCACAGGTCTCGAGGTGTGATGAGAACGTTATCATCGACAAGACACCTGCCAAACCTGAGGCCACTCCACAGGTCTCGAGGTGTGATGAGAACGTTATCATCGACAAGACACCTGCCAAACCTGAGGCCACTCCACAGGTCTCGAGGTGTGATGAGAACGTTATCATTGACCAGACACCCACCAAACCCGAGGCCACTCCACAGGTCTCGAGGTGTGATGAGAACGTTATCATCGACAAGACACCTGCCAAACCTGAGGCCACTCCACAGGTCTCGAGGTGTGATGAGAACGTTATCATCGACAAGACACTTGCCAAACCTGAGGCCACTCCACAGGTCTCGAGGTGTGATGAGAACGTTATCATCGACAAGACACCTGCCAAACCTGAGGCCACTCCACAGGTCTCGAGGTGTGATGAGAACGTTATCATTGACAAGACACCTGCCAAATCCGATGCCACTCCACAGGTCCAGAGGCGCTACCCAAAAGATTGAACCTTGAGAACTGTGAAGTTAGTTATGGACTGTTTTTGGGAAAGTATGTTTATTTGGAATATGGGTTTATGAAAGGGAAGTTGAATGTTTTATACATACAATTTTATGTTGCATTAATCTAAAGAGGGAGGAAGTGTAACGTCTGGATCTATTGCTTTTAGAGCAATGATTCCCCATGCCTTAGCACTACACACTGATCTGTTGTCTGCACATGCACATTGTTCTTTCTCTTGTTGCAATGTGAATACACCAGTTAAAGCCATCTCCCATGTGTGTGCTGTTATTTAATCGATATGTAGTTGCGCACAGACGTGATAGTTGGTTTACTCCAGGCCATTCATGTCATCACCTTTTGGAGCCCAAACCAATGAAACGTTAAATTCCTAAAGTGATTAGTTTGTTTGCAGTTGATTGGATATGGATGTGTATGCTGATGCCAGTCCTGAATTGGGATCAGTTTGTAACTTTGAAAGGATTTATGAAGACACTTTTAAAAAGGGATAATTGAAAACATGGTATGATGCAGCTTGGGTTATTGTGAGATCACTGGTCTTGGATATATGGACACTGATTAGTACAAAGTCACAGTTGCTGTCTTAGAAATGTTGCTTTATTTTGGTTTTTTACTGGCAAGCAAGTAAACCTTTTTGTGGCAATATGTTAAAACATTGGAGTTGTAGTAATGTTTTAGTATCTTTAAAGCTGGGCATTTCATTTGGAATTGTCCACGTTATTTCATTTGGTTGCAGTTGGCCCTCATGTTTGTCATGTGAACCTGATACTGAATATCCAGGAAGGTGAAAGATGAACTCTACATCTATCCTCTAAAATCCTGCAGGAGATTTGCACATTTCAAGGAGATCACCTTAGTCAGCAGACTGACTTTCTAGGATAACCTTCTGCATGTTGGTGTGTTATTGCTGAATTCTGTGAGTTCAGCATTAAGCTAGCAGGGATTTCAGCAGTGAAGACTTCTGGAAATATGTGAATTCTGGATATGTTTGTACTAAGCAGGGAAATCTTGATTTTCCTGATGCTTATATAGGACTTGGAGCTATTGGCTATTCTTCACATAACAATAAACAACTCTCAAGTGCCCTTGTAAGAATTTAGTTGATATTTTTTGGATGGAATAATTTGTGATTAAGTGCAATAAAATTTGTGAAACGAGATGTTGAACCTATAGTTTCAATTCTAGTAGCTCAGTAGTCATCCTCATTATTACAACAAATGCTTTTTAGTTGAAGAAGTTGTTGATCAGAAGAGTAATTGATTTACGTTTGGCTCCTGAAAAGTAAATGAATAACAAGGTAAATACTACAGTTAAAATAAGTTAGATCTCTGCCTTTTGATGAGTTAGGAAGTTGTTTGCTTTCACTTATCTGTTTTGAAGTTGGCAGTTAACATCCTGGCTGTCTGTTAATCAATAATCTATGAAAATATCAACAAATGGCCTTTTTAAATAGTCATTTATAACTTCATTCCAATTTTTCAAAGTTGCTATACTTGTATGCTTATTTTTCAGTGAAATAAATTTATCTTGTGCATTTTTTAGAACTTGTGCGATTCTTTTTCAGTTTAGTCAAATGTACTATTGTGGATTTACTCAGTCAGGCAGTTTATAATTTGCATAGAACTATCTTCTAAGGCGTCCATTTAGAGCTAGTAAACTTAATCTTTTCTTTGATATATATCTGATAAATCGGATTAATCTTAATACCCTGGATATCAGAATCAAGTTTATTATCGCTGACATATATTGTGAAATGTATTTTGTGGTGTCAGTACGGTGTAAAACACAAGTTACTCTATTATATTAAATGGAGCAAAAGAGAAATAGTGAGCCATTGTTCATGACCTGCTCAGATATCTGATGGTGGAGGGGAAGAAGTTATTCTTAAAGTGTTGAGTGTGAGTTTTCAGACTAATGGCAGTAATGTGATGAGGGAGTGTCCAGGATGGCAATGGTCCTTGATGGATGCACCTTGAGGCACCTTTTTTTTTTGAAGATGTCCTTGATGGTGGGGAGTGCCATGCTTGTGGAGCTGGCTGAGTTTACATTCCTCTACATCATTTTTCCAATGCATTGGAGGCTTCATACCAGATGGTGATGCAACCAGTCAAAAGACTCTTCACATTACACCTCTTGAAATTTGCTGAGTCTTTGGTGACATACCAAATCTCTTAACAATAATGGAACACAGCCACTGGCTTGCTTTCTTCTTGCTGGGCCCAGGTTAGATCCTCTGAGATGTTGATGCGCAGGAGCTTGAAGCTGCTCACCCTTTCACTGCTGACCCCTCAATGAGAACTCTTGTGTGTTCTCCCCTTCCTGAAGTCCACAATCAGTTCCTTGCTCTTGATTTTGAGTGCAAAGTTGTTGTGACAGCATTTTTGCTTTGAGGTTGAAGAAAAAGGCTTTTCAAAGTAAGAGCAAGTGCAATGAGAAGTTTGGTATCCTTTTGATTCTAAAGTTAATGAGTTAATGATGCGGCCAGGGGGAGTTCTGAGTGAGTTGATGAGAATGGAATAAAATGAGTATGACTTCAGGCAGGTGGAGGGGTGATGGAAGATGAACTAGTGGATTAACTTTATCACCATCTCATTGGATATCATTGGGCCGTGGGAAAGATCTTTGATATCGTTTGACATTCCTTCACATATGGATCATGTGTGAACTAATTGAATGTTTAGCCTCCTCCATTAAATCTTTGTAATGTCACCCATGATATTTTCAGCAGGGTTCATGGAGTACCCATGTTGCTGCCCTAGTCCCCTATACAATTCAATTTACAGCTGTCTATTCCTTTAAAAACACTTTTTTCTCTATACACAGAGTTAAGTGGTGCAAAATTTGCTTCTTGGCAAATGTGATAAGTGAATGGAATTCAGAATGCTGTTTAATTGCATTACCATCTTGGATGTGAAGCTAATTAAGTTTCTGTATTCAGTACAGAATTACTTTCCCTTTCAAAGGCAGCCAAGCAAAGGAGGATTATTTTTCAAGATTACTTGGTGGAAACTTTGTCACATATGTCACCACAACAAAACTTTTTTATCTCAGGAGAGAAGTTGTAACTTGCCATAATTTTCTGTGATTTAAAATATTCTCTCTAAAGCAAAACGGTAGTATATATTATCAACTGAAATTATATTTCTCATAGCACTTAATCATTGCCTATGTCCCGTCATAAAACCCTGAACACCAATTTTTTTGATGCACACTGTAGTATTTTATATATTATGTTACAATAATTTTTCCTCACTCTGCTCCATTGATGCTTAATGGGATCTACAGGCTGGATGGAACTGAGCATACTTTTTTCCCTTCCATATGTGATTATCAGCAGAGATCATTTTTTGTCTTTGTTACTTGTACTCATCATAGAAGCATCGTTTTGATACTAAGTACCAATGGGGCAAAAAGTGGGTGAATTAGAATCAAATCATTTAAGCACTTTTATCTCTTGTGGACGGTGCCAGATCCGATGGAAGGGAAGAAAGGATTTGCAGCTATTTTGACAAAATTAATTTCTTGAGTCTTAGGTTAAAATCAAAGATTAGATATTTGGCATGCTAGTGGCAGTGAATAGAGACACAAATTATAGCCACATCCAGCATTTTATCAAATACTGTTCATTTACATCCCTCTAGTTGATGATTTACAACTCCTCCCAGTGCAGCAAGGTTTCAAATTTAGAATGTATCATTCCTGTGTTAAATTTCCACTTAGTTCTTGCCCACCCGTATGTATGTCTTCCGTCATTATTAGCCCTCTGTTTTGTTCAAACCTTCAGAGTATTGCTGACATCAGTTTTACTTCATAGAAGCTGTGCCTTTGGTTGCCAAGGTTCCTAAGTCCAGCACTTCACTCTCAAAATCTCAATCTTTTAGCTTCAGTCTTTAAGGAGCTTCTGTAAACTTATCATTCTGACCAAACCTTTTGATCCCAGTAAGTTCTTGTGTGTCTTGCCATCAATATTTTGTTTGGTTACACATCTAGGGAGTGCTCTGCAACATTTTTTTGCTCTTTTGAAAGCATCAGTGTTGTATTTGCTTGATTTTTTTTCGTTTGAATCTTGATCACGTTTGGTTTTTCGCTAATAGCAGGATTTTGTGACAGCTTTCAACTAAGTGTGCAGAGTAATTACTGAAATAGCAAGGGAGCTTGCTGTGGCATCCCTTTCCCAACAAACAAAGATGTGCTGTGTTCTGACACTGAATGTATGTGGCTGTACTATTAAATCTCCACATAGAACACTTTTCTACTTTGTTTAGAAGAAATGACATAATTGAATACACTGCATTTAAAATGAAAGTCAGTCCAGAACCAGGCTTGCCCGTGGAAAACCTAGAGGAAAAGTTCTTTATTTTTCAGCTTTATTTTGCAAATGTAGTGGTTAGCTACGTAAGGATATAAATTGGGTAACAGTATCTGGCTAAAATCCCAGTTTCACCAGTCCTCAAGGATACATTAGAAACTTTTATCTGTGCTCTGATCCTAATCTTGATTAAACACTGCACTGTGCAGTGAGATACTCTTCTGATCTGTTTGTATGTTACATCAATCATCAGTGGAACACAGTTTCAGAATAATAATATGGAAGGTATTAATTACTCCCCTGAACACCAGTTTCCTGATCTAAAATATGCAAATATATGTACTTATTTTGATCGTAATTTGAGCCCTGTTATGTTATAATTTGGTTTGTACAATTGTTTTGTCCTTCAGCTATATAGAAGCATTTCTGAACAAAATACATTTGAAATCTTTGGATGATTGGTAATCAAGAAAACAAACTGCAAATATATTCAGTTGTAGGAAGTATGTGTTGAAGCCTTCAAGCTTAACAATTTATAATGGTCCAAGATTTTTTAAAATGCTTTTTCAGAGTATTCTAGCAAGCATATCCTTAAGGTGGAATACTTCTGAAAATAACACCTAAATTGAAAGAATGAAACAATTCTTATTTTTGAGGGTCCAGTTTGTACATTGAACCATTGCCTTTGTTATTGAGTTTGTTTCATTCCTGTTGGCGCCGTTATATATCTGGAATAAATTTGCTGAGCTGCCTGGGGAGCGTTGCTATAATTTCCCAGAAATATAAGTCACAGCAAAAGTATGCATGAGACAAAATTTTATTTCTCAATATTTAGTTAAACATAGTGATTGAGTTAAATTCAGTATATAAGATATTAATGTGGAAAGTTGGTCAAGCTTGGGTGTATGTTTTATGGAGTCGATTGAACTGTCAGGTCAAATCAATGGGGGAGCCTTGTAGCACATAGCAGGAAATGAAACTGCTTTGTCCACTTGTGCATGGACAACATGCAGTGTGTCCAGACACTATCATGGGCTGAAGGGCCTGTACTATGCTGTAATGTTCTATGACACTGGGAGAATGTAATTGCCGTCAATTGTCTTGCAATGCACAGTTGCTATTATTGCAGCTGCATTGGATTACAAGCTTTGTCACATGTACTGAATTAGAGTGACAAACTTGCATTCAGTTCCAACAGATTGATTCACTGTAATGTTGCATTGAAGCATAAATGTTACAGGTCCAGAGAAAGTGCGCGCCGCGGCAGGCACATTGAGGTCAAGAGTTTATGTTGACCTTCTAGGCAACTGTTCAAAAGCCTGATAACAGTGGGGTAGAAACTGTCCTTGAGTCTGGTTTCGATGGCGTGAGGGAAGAAGAGCATGTCTGGGTAGGAGGGGTCTTTGGTTATGTTGGCTGCTTTGAAGTGTAGATGGAGTCATGGAGGGGAGGCTGGTTGCTATGATATGCTGAGCAGTGTCCACAGCTCTCTGCAGTTTCTTGGGGGCCTGGCAGAGCAATTGCCACACCAGGCTGTGATGCATCTATGAGCAGGAAAGTAGGCCAACTTGTGGTGGATTTTAACATGTAGATCTGTTAAGGTGCCAACTCCAGCACGTGGTTCCTTACTTTGTGTTATTCTGTGTGTGGATATGGGATCATTAATGTTAGTGTAGTAGATGTCCTCTTGTTTGGGTTGTGGAGAAACCCATTTGTCCCAGTAACTTGTGGTTTTACAGGATGGTTATGAGCTGTTAAACATCCCAGGATGTTAGATTGTTGCACCAGGACTTTAATCCAATATACAGTGGATTTGGGCCATTGAATCAGGGCAACTGCTTATTTAGGACAAATAATAAAGAACAAAAACTAATTTGATAAAATTGCCCAGATTCCCTTCGGCTGTTTGGGACACTATGCCGCTTAATGGTGGAAGGAGACTTCTGCCGAATATGTTCTAACTCGTGTCAGTCATGTGCACTTACTGTTGTGGCCATTATATGCTGCACCATGCTTAGAACAAGGAGTTTTTAGATTGCGTAAGTTATATGGGTTTGTGTTCAAAAAGCTGTGATTTTTGTTAGTGATAGTTGGTGAGAAATAAGCAGTAAGAAAATTCAGAACAGTTTTGCTGAGTGTGATTTCAAGCATTCAGCTTGAAGGTATCAGAAATGGCTGGGAGTGAAAATGAAACTATTTCACTGATTCAAATACTGTGAAGAATTTGAAGGCATTGACAATCATTGTGAATGTTATAATGAAAATGAAGACTTTGATAATGCATTCATTGAAAGCACTGTGTGAGTGCAGTACATTATCTGTGTAAGGTGTCTGCACTGATTTTGTTCATTTGGGCTATAAAGCATAGGAGCAGAATTTAGCCATTTACTTCCCACATACTTTGATGCCTTTACTCATTCAGAACCTATCAAACTCTGCTTTAAATATACTCAAGAATTTGGACTCCACAGCCATCCACGACAAGGAGTTCACAGATTCACCACCCTCTGGCTAAAGAAATTTCTCATTGTCTCTGTTCTAAATGGATACTCCTCTTAGACACATCCACTTTATCTAGGCCTTTCAGTGTTCGGTAGGTTTCAGTGAGATCCCTCTTCATTCCTCTTAACTCGTATGTTAACACTTTCATTCCCAGATTCATTCTTGTGTTTCTCCTCTGGAGTCTATCCAAGGCTAGCACATCCAGCTGCTCATATGACCATCCACCACCTCTCCCATGGGTTCATGTGACCCTGATTGGGGAGGGGGGGCTAAGCAGGTGCTATACTTTGCCCAAGGATGACCTGCAGGCCAGTGGAGGGAAGGAGCACCTTACACCTCCTTTGGGAGAGATGTATCTCCACTCCGCCACCTATTTCTTAGATATGGGGCCCAAAGCTGTTCTCAATACTCCTAGCGCAGTCTGACCAATGCCTTATAAATCCTCAGCATTACATTCTAGTCCACTTAATTGAATGCTAACATTCCATTTGCCTTCCTTACTACTGATTCGAGCTTCAAGTTAATCTTTGGGGAATCCTACACAAGGACTCTCAAGTCCCTTTGCACCTGTGGGTTTTGACTTTGTTCCTCATTTAGAGAATAATCTGTACCCTAATTCTTTCTAACAAAATGAATGACCCTACACTATATTCCATCAGCTACTTACTGCCCATTCTCTCCAGCTGTCCAAGTCCTCCTGCAGACTCTCTGTTTCCTCAGCATGACCTGGCTTTCCATCTATCTTTGTATTGTCGGCAAACATGGTCACTGCTTGTTGACATATAATGTGAAAAGAAGCAGTTCCATTACTGAACCTTGCAGAACATCACTTGTCACGAGCAGCCAAGCAGAATAGTCCCCCTTCTTTCTCAGTCTTTGCCTCCTGCCAGTCAGCCAATCTTGTATCCATGCTACTATCTGTCCTGTAATACCACGGGATCTATCTTGTTAAGCAGCTTCATGTGCGACACCTTGTAAAATGCCTTCTGAAAATCTAATTAAGGAGCATCCATTGACTCTCCTTTGTCTATCCTGTCTGTTATTTCCTCAAAGAATACCAACAGATTTGTCAGGCAAGATTTCCCCTCAAGGAAACCTTGGTGATTTTGGCTTAGTTTATCATTTTACCTCCAAGTACCCCGAAATGTCATCCTTAGTAATGGACTCCAACATCATCCCAGCCACTAAAGTAAGGCTAACTGGTCCATAATTTCTCTCATTTTGGTTCCTTCCCTTCTTAGAGTGGAGTGACATTTGCAATTTTCTGGTCCTCCGGAACCATTTCAGAATCTTATTATTCTTGAAAGATCATTACTCCACACACAATCTCTTCAGCTACCTCTTTCAGAGCACTGGATTATGTTCCATCTGGGCCAGGTACCTTTTTGTACCTTTTTAACTATTTCTTAGAAACTGGCTAATTGGGGTAGCCAAAATGTCCTGGTCCTGATGTCCCAGATCTACTGTATTTTTAAGATAATTTGGTTTGCTGCTTGGAGGGTGCATTGCAGGCTCCCTAACAATTGCTAGACTTTTCAAAGTGGTTTAAGTTGTTGGTTTGGGATTTGTTTTGGTGATGACTTGTTACAACAGTGCATTTTGGTCTGTAACATGACGTAGTGGTGTTGGGGAAGATGGATTTTTAATATGGGATCAGTGTGTAATCAAGAGGACTGCTTTGGCCTGGTTGCATTGAGCTACTTGTTTCAAGCAACAGTCATGCATGGATGAAAGTATTTTGTCACATTGTATGTAGGTGGTGCAAAGGCCTTGGGGAATTTGGAAGTGAGTCATTCACAGATCTGACCAATTTTTGGGGCCACAATAATTGGGAGACTGGTTCAACTAAAGTTCCAGTCAATGATGACCTCTTGGGATCTAGTTCACAGATTTGATGATGGTATTGCCTTGGAATGTCAGGTGCAGATGATTTGCCTTGGATTATTAACATCCACCTCCTGACTTTTGTGTTTGTGGCCTAATTACTTCTTCTATTTATCAGCCCATGTTTGAATGTTGAAGTTGTTACATCCAGGAATAAACTACTTCATGACCTGAAGGGTTCTGAATGGAATTGAATGTTAGCTGAACAGAATGTAACATGGAGGGAAATTCACTGACAGAACAATTGAAGATGGTTGGACTAAGGTCTTGGTTTGAGCGTTTGTGGTAATGACTCAGATATGAGGTGATTGACCTCCAGCATCCAGTCATTTTGCTTTGTGCTTGTAATACTCAAGCTGGAGTGTTTTCCTTTTGATTCCCTTCTTAATTTGACTTAGCTTGCTTGATACCACGTGATTCTTGATTTTGAATGAGCATTTTCATTTTACCTTATCACAGAACTTGCCATTTGCCCTTTGTATGACCAGAATTGCAACAAAGTCTGGAGCCAAGTTTAGTGTATTTAATATTTCAGTAATATTTGAGTAATATTTTAAGTATTTCTTTGATTAAGCATTCTTGTTTACATAATTCATTACCGGCTATATATAAAAGGACGTGAATGGCATACTTCATTACAACACCACATCATATGTTTCCTGAAATGCTTTTTCTTCGCAAACATCCACAAAAATAGAGAAGTGCCCCAAAGAATAAACAACAGTGAGAACCCCTAAGTCCCCCCCAGTTCCCTCCTCCCGTACATAAATGGCAGCAAGCAACGATCCACCTTCCCCCACCAGCAAAATAAAGCGCATTTGTACCATCACCAAGCCCAAGCATGTGCTAAGCAATAGCAAAGGCACAGACTAAAGTTTCTCCAAAGGCTTCGCATTTCATCCGATATTCGACAAACCACAGGTTCTCTCTCTCCCTGGCAAAGGAGAGGGAGGTGTCCCCCATTTTCATAGTGAGCAGGAGACATGACAACAACCTGCTGGTTTGTGATGTTAAAAGTCCATTTCATCCCTTTTTTTCGAGCTCTGCATCTGAAGACCCAAGGTCTTTGTGATCTTCGGGCCCACAGTGAAAGATTTTCCGGCCTCCCTGATGACACACGAGTCTCCTGCTGTGATACCGATCCTCGATCCGCCCATCTCCAGAGTCCTGAGATCTTATGCTTCCAAACACAATCGAAACTCTCAGGCTAAACCTTTGGCATGTTGAATAACGGCCAATCGTGGAACCCTGAGAAGGGGTCCCATTCCTGCAAAGAACTGAAACCTGTGTGTAACTCCAGGTCAGGGTCTTCAAAAGAACCCTGAAAGGGAAAACTAAAGATATTAAAAATGGAAATAGAGCTGTTCCAAAGATGCAAGCAAAGGGGTTGCCATTAGGTGCCATTATCCCACTTAAGCTCTGCCTCCAAAGGGGGGAAGAAATGGCAATGGGTGAACCAGTGTGATGTTGCAAAAGGAAATGGTGATATCAGACACTGTCTTCGTACTTGCTTTATGATCCACATTGTCCAGTGAAGCTTGCTTGTGATGCCTCACCTTATGGTGTATGTGCCGTTATGTCAAACATTATGAGTGAAGGAAGTGAACACTCCTTAGCCTTTGCATCACATTCCCTTCCTGCTGCAGAGAAAAATTATGCA
This sequence comes from Hemitrygon akajei, assembly GCF_048418815.1. Taxonomy (NCBI): domain Eukaryota; kingdom Metazoa; phylum Chordata; class Chondrichthyes; order Myliobatiformes; family Dasyatidae; genus Hemitrygon; species Hemitrygon akajei. The sequence goes on from NC_133127.1 coordinate 144,643,099, forward strand.
CAGATGGACAAAGTGGGCAGAAGAGTTCCCAGTAAACTTCAATATATCCTTGTTCACTGATGTGTTGAGAAGCCTCTTCTCAAGGACTGGTGTGCCAAGCACTTGGTCAGTGACAGTGGACCACAGTCTGTTGTGAAACAGTTGGTCATTTCTGAAAATGAATGAAGTAAGACATATTACATCTGCACTGTACCACCCAGCTACAAATGGCTTGGCGAAAATGTTTGTCCAGAGTCTAAAGAATGCAATATCAGCAGAACACAGTACATTAACATTGAATCAGAAGCTCGACAATTTCCTCTGTACATATAGCAAGGCTACACACTTCACAACCAACAAATCACCAGCTAAGTCGTTCTCGAGTTCTCCCTTGCACTCTCGCTTGGATCTACTCAAACCTAATCTCAGAAGGAGTATGCAGGACAAACAGCTGTGACAAATTGTGGGCTCCTTAAATAAAGCGGTTCGATGTTTCACTCCTGGCGAGTCCCTACAGAGGTGATCAAAAGTGGGTACTTGGACAGAACTGAACCGCTCTCCGACATAGTAGAGATTGCATTTGATGTCATCTGGAGTTGACGCATTGATCACTCGAGAAGAGCAGAATCAGTTGTTAGAGAAGAAAGGTGCCCAGAACCACATCCTGCAGTCTTGAGTCTACTCCTACAACCACCACAGAGGGGACCCAGATCTCGAGATTATTTCACAACTACGAGTCTCTCTTGCCAAGCAGAGTGACCCCCTTGTCAGGAGAGACGTTACCCCACGAGTGAGAAATCCTCCACTGTAATTAAATCTTCAGGCCTGAATAGGGCAATTTCAAATTTACCATGCTATAGATGTCTATATAGAAGTTGTATTATTGTGTGTGTGAGTTTGTATACACTAGGAAGCAATACATTACTTTTTTGAGTTGAGATGCATTCTATATTGAGTAGGAGTTTATAGCTAAGCTTGAGGACTGTGTATTTAATATGTCAATAATATTTCAGTAATATTGTAAATACATTGTTTAAGCATTCTTATTAAAATCATTTATTATGGGCTATATGTAAAAGTTTGTGAATGGCATACATCATTCTGCCACCTTGCCATGAACATGCCTTACTAAAGCTAATCCTGGCTCCTGTGTTTTTCTTTCAATTGCTTCTGTTTTGGAGTTACAAAGCATAACACAAGTGAATGAAATTGATCCTAATCAGAATATAGGCAAGGCAGTTGCATTAAGCAAAAACACTTTGCTGCTATAGAGGGTGTCATCAATTACTTTGAATATGGACTATTGAAGCAGTAACTAATTAGCCTTCATATAGACCTCTTGTCCACACTTGACTATATCCCTGTGTTCCAGCCATACAGAAAATAATTTGCTGGAGGTTCAGCTGAATTTTGAGTGCAAATACTAGTGGATGTTGCTGGATTTCATAGTCTTAGTTAGACCCAGACACTTATAAATGTTACATTTACTCAACTGAATTATCTTAAATTCAGTGATGTTTGATTAAGTGGGTGGTGTTCAGTCAGGTTAAGTAGGAGTGGATAATAAATACCAGGCTTTCTTATGATTACAGCCCAGGAATCAATTATAAATAACATTGAAAATGTGCACTGGGATGTTTTTGAGCCAGTGTATAATATTGTTACAACAGATGTTAAAGTGACCTTGGTTCTGGAGTGTGAACATCATAAGGTAAACAGTTACCAATCACTCAGGAATTAGCCCCACTCCCATGAGAAGTTTGTTGGAGGTGAGATCCAACAGGTGACATGTTTCCTTTTTGTCCATCTCCTAAATGTAATACCTTAATACAAAACAGCCCTGTTGTAATTATTACTTATAGTTGTCAGTCTTATAAAATACTGGTTAGAAAGAAAAGTGTAATTAAAAGTGATAGTCATAAGGATTTTGAAAGGCTGTGATGGTGCCAGAGAGTTGACCATAAGTGGCTGCCAAAATGGCAGTTGTTACTTGCTCTTAAAATAAAAGGAAAGCAACAATCTATAGTATATTATCAATTTTAAATTACCAGTGTGCTGCTACTTTGAGAGTGTAATTTGTAACAACAGGATAAAGTCCTGTGCAACTATCTGTATGTGGATAAATATTTGAAAATTTTATAAAAGGAGTGCCTTAAATTGCAAATCATTACCAATTGCTGGCCAGTTTTGCACATGATTACTGTTAGCCTTGTGAAAACAGATCTTACTCAGCATCCTGTCCATTTCACACAGTGGATGGAATTGTGCTGTACAAATGAGCAACTAGAACATGTTGTGTTCCTGTATTACCACTTAACAGCTGTAGACAGAAAGGGAATAATAGTTGGAAGTTGTGAAATCCTTTTCTTGCAATATCTTTAATACTTGCAGCCTATGTTTCTCTGTTCGCAGTTAGTATTATTTAAATTAGATTTTGTTTCCATTCGTACTCTTTACCTCTCATTGGTTAAGAGGCTGGAGTTGTGGTCCCGGCATTTACTGGCATCCTGGAAGCTCTCTTAATCTTGCCCTTACACAGTTTGTATTGCAAGATTAATGAAGAATGAGGAGAAAATCATTTTCAGTAGAAAATGCTGTTCTAGTGGACTCTTGGTTCTGGAGGGGACGGTATCGGGGAGGAGGTGAGCATTTAGAGAGAGGGGAAATGGGATCCTGATTTAAAGGCTGATTGTAGTAAAAATTTATGCTTATTTGTTTTTCTGGGATCATTAAAAATTACTTCATGAAGCAAATTTATCCTTCTGAAAATTCAGAACTTCAATACTTGCAGGAGAAGGAAGGGTGATCAGTTTAATTATTTTAAAAAGATAATCAAATATTTAAGTGTCTGTCTAATCTATCCTGTAGGTTTATGTGCATGTAATTTGTTAAATATCTGCAGGTGTCTTTCCAAGAGAAAAAAGGATCATTGTATGCTGAATCACGACACTGAGTATATTTCTTTGCAAAATTGTGCTTTTTCTAAACAAGACGATTTGAAGAGAGGTTACTAATTTCACCATAAACAAGATGTTGATGAGTAGAAATGCTGTATTGTCTAGGGAAAGTGAGCTGAAAGTGAGGAATGTGCAGCTTGTTTTCAAGGAAATTCATAACTGCTCTGAATTGCTCTTTTATCACTAAATGAATGTTTGTCACTAGGTGTGGCATTTGTTGGAAAATTCTGTGTGGCATTTGTTGGAAAATGTTGGCATTTGTTGGAAAATTCTGTGTGGCATTTGTTGGAAAATTTCTGGAAAATCATTTCTGTGTAAAACCTTTTTGGCAAGTGGATAAAATGATGCATAGTGTGGCATTGTGGGAGGAAAGATATGTGGTTATTAGTCTGTGCGAGGTTAACAGATCTAACCTAGGATTGTGTAAAGTTAAGTTTTCATCTAATTGGCTATTATTTTGCGCATACGGGTATGCGTCGCTTAACGTCCACGATACGTTCTATGAAATTGGTTGTTGTGCGAACACTATATTATATACTTAGCAAACCTATGTGGAGTACTATAGTGTACTTGTATTGACTAAATAGTCAAGAACTTACACTAAAACTGTATACTGTACACTATAGTACATACATACACTATTATTTTTTATTTCATTTTAAACTTTTTAATTTTTTTCACTTTTTAAGCTGCTGCTATCACTAGGAGTGGTTTTGCAGTGTTTGGAAGCCATGATGCACTTTATGGTAATATTTTTGAAAGAAAATTAAACTGAGAGATAACGCTACCACACTTGAGATGCGTGATACACGAGATTGGTTGCGTCCACTATGTCACGTTCTCCGATCGTGACTATGGACGTATATGCGATTGGACATTGTCGGAATGGACGTTAAGCGGCGCACACTTGTAAATATGGAGCAAATTAGGCCATCAAGTTTGCTCTGACGTTACATGATAGCTTGTTTATTACCCCCTCAACCCCATTTTCCTGCCTTCTCCCTGTACCTTTTGATGCTCTTACTAATCAAAAACTTATCACCACCCTCTGCCACTTAGCGAATGGCTTGGGTTCCACAGTCATCTGTGACCACTAATTCCACAGATTCATTGCCCTCTGGCTGAAGAAACTCCTCCTCATCTCTGCTCTACAGAGATGTTCTTGTATTCTGAGGCTTTGCCTTCTGGCCCAAGACTCTTCCAGCACTGGAAACACTCTCCACGTCCACACTATCTAGAACTTTAAATATTTGATAGGTTTCAATGAGATTCCCTCTAATTCTTCTGAACTCCAGAGAGTACAGGCATAGTCATTAAATCTTCTCATAAGTTAACCCTTTCGTGTCATTCTGGTGTACTTTCACTGGACCCTCTCCAATGCCAGCACACCATTTCTTAGATAAGGGGCCAAAACTGTTCATAATACACCAAGTGCGGTGTGACCAATGCCTTAAAGCCTTGGCATTACATCCTTTCCTTTCAAAATGAGTGCTAACATTGGATCTGCCCTCCTTACCACCGACTCAATCTTCGAGTTAGTTTTTAGAAAGTTCTGTACAAGGAATCTCAAGTCCCTTTGTACCTCCTGATTTTTGAATTTTGTTTCTGTTTAGAAAATAGACTATGTCTTTATTTCTTCTACCAAAATGCATGACTATACACTTCTTTACACTGTATTCCATCTACCACTTCTTTGCCCATTCTCCGAATCTGTCGAAATCCTTCTGCAGACTTCATTTCCTCCACCTGCTACTCCACCTATCTTTGCATAGTCTATAACCTTGACAACAAAGACATTAAGTCTGTCATCCATATCTGTGACAAATAACATGAAAAGAAGCGGTCCTAACACAGACTCTTGCAGAACACCAGTAGTCACTGGGGGGCCAACTAGAAAAGGTCCTCTATTCCCACTCTTTGCTTTCTGCCTGTCAGGCATTCTTTACTCCATGCTTGTAGATGCTTTCCTCATCCTCTTCTCTCCCCATTCCCCCCGGCACATCTGTTATAGATTAAAGACTTTAAATTTGGATATTGCAGCATGCAGTAATTTAATTTTATTATACTCTTTACAAATAGGGCTGATATATCAGAGAAACTTTGTACAGGAAAGTTGGTTGACTGGTACAACAGGCATGCAGCCTAGTCATTTATGCCAGATCAATGGCTGTAATCTTGCTTTCTTAATCCTCCCTTCTCATTGTAGTATGTTGGGGCTCATTCATCTGAAAATGATTTTGCATAGCTGAATTTAAAATTTTCACTGGATTAGGAGAAACTATTGGTGGGATTTAATTGATGGGTAAGTTTAAGGATATTGTGGCTTAAACCAGAATGACATTTCCTTTTGGAGTGTAGAAGACCGAGGTATGATATTTGGTGTATAAAATGACGAGGAATATGGAGTCAGTCCACTCGGCCTTCTTCCCAGGTCTGGGGAATTAAGTTCTAGTTGGCAGTGGTTTCAGTGAGATGGGAATGATTTGACATGAATCTTGGGGGCAGCTTTCTTCTTTACACAGAAGTGTGTATATCTGTCCATCTCTTGGTTGTGTTGAAGGACCTGTTTCTGAGCTGTAGGAGTCTTTTGGTTCAGATAAATAAGTTGGTCATCTTGTGTGCATAAGATGGAGTTTAAAGCGAATGTTGTAAAAGTTGAAAATCTTAAATGCATAGAGGTAAATTGTGAATGGCACTAAATATAAATCTTTATCTGCTAGTGAATAATAAAGATATTATTACAATATCTTTGGAATTCTTGCTCAGGACCATTTGGATTTTCACAGTATAAATATTTAACTGTGGAACTGCCCTATAAGCATTTCTCCTTTTTGTCGTATTCTTGCTTTTGGTTTGGGAATTTGGTGTTTGCACGATTATTTCTTAACTACTCTATTGATTGCATTGATGGACTGCCTGCTCACCATGTTGTGAATTAACTAGAATACTTCCCAGTTGAAATTTGGAAAAATCCATCTAATTTAATTCTATGTAATTCCAAACTTGGCTTCTGAATCCATTCCCCTTCCATAGGCACTAGTTTGGTAAACCAAAGTGTTTGCTGCATTTGACTTTTAAGTTTCATTGCCATTTGTTTTGAGGCTTAGTTGTTCCCCAGTACTATTGAAGTATCTCTTTTCCTTGTCTCCACAATTAACTTTGTAAAAACTTTGTAAAATTAACTTTGAGGATCTCTAGCTCTCTATGTCTGTTGCTTGTAGCTTGTCCCAAAAGGAAGAGTTTAACCAAACTGGGTTTTTCTTCTTAATACACCAAATTTAAAATAATTTCCCCTTTCTTTATAATTATGAAGTTGATCTCTTGTCCGTTGCTCTGTGCCTTTCAATACACTGCCTTGGATCTAGAGGTCCAAGGCCCCTAGTTATTCACATTTGCCTATTTTGGCCTCATTTATGAATTGCTCCCACAATATCCCTTTTGCCTTGCTATTTTTCTTGTGCTTTTTCAATTTAAAAGTGTCTTCAAATAATTTAGTTTGAACATTGCACTTCATGAGCACAACTTCCTTTCTTCTCCATTTTCTAGTTGCATGTTTTTTGCATGACCGTTGTGCAGGTATTTCTAATGTGGTCCCACTTTTTCAATAACTCGCGAAACCAATGCAATATATTAAAAGTTTATATGCACCACTCTAAATTGAATATTAGAGGAAGCACTGCCATTGTAAATTGACTTCTACTTATGATTTTGAAGAACACAAAGATTGAGCTGTATATCATTATGAAATCTGGTAACTTAGTGAGCAGTGGGAGAAACTACGGGAAATTTGTCGCACAGCATTTTGTTTGTAAACAAGCAATGTCTTTTTCTGCCTCCCAAAAATAACCCCTTTGCATTGTCAAATATTTTATTTATGGTTATAGGGTTGAATTGAATTTACCACTATCCTTAATTGCCTTTGAAGATGCCTATGAATTGGTGTCTCAAAACATTTGTGTACTTCAAACAGAGGTTCTTCCACAGTGGTATTGGGTAGGGTGTTCTCTGAGAAATTATGAAGGAGCTGCATTATATTTTTAAGTTGAGATAGTGTTGCTTGGAGAGAAATTTTTAGATCATGATCTCTGCATCTAATGCTTTTATCAAGCTTGGTGCTGGTTTTGCTGCTTCATGAAGTGCTGTAAAGTAACTGAGAAAGTGCAATGACTTTTTGAGTTGGGACATCCCATAGGTGCTGTATGCTGGTAATGGCAGGAGTTCTGAGTCGTGGATGCAGTATCAATGAATCGTGTTGCTTTGTTCTGGATTGTCAAATTTCCTGAATGTTGGGCAGTACCCACCCAGGGGAGTGGAGAGTATTTCATTACATTCTGATGTGCTTCATAGATGATGAAAAGACAAGGTTTGGATTGCTCCGTACCTTCTACCAACTGGAGTTTGATTATTTTATCATGTGAATATGTGAACCTTGTTAATTGTGGTGTTAAAAGTGAATGCATTCCCATTTCTTTTGGGCTACACAGATGCTAAGAAAGTTCAAGTTTATTGTCAAGGGCATGCATACCCATGCTATAAATGTAGCAGTGCAGTATATTGCAAATTAAGATAATATGCATGCACAACAAAGTAAACAAAAGTAGATATGACAGTGTAAGTTGAGGGAAACAGGTAGAACTAGGGTTTCTCAGGTCAGTCTAAGAACAGGATAGAGTGAAGAAGAAACTGTTTTTGAATTGTAGGTCTGCAGGTTTTAGCCAGCTATGAATTTTCATTGCTGCCATCATTTCTGGTGCATTCATCATGAATTGTTGTTTCTGAGAATACCTTTAAGTTTAGAGACCGCAATGCTTAATACTTATTGAGTGACAAATCAAATTTGAAATTGGGTATTTTGGTTTCAATATTATAAAAGAATAAAAAGTTATAATTTCTCATTAAAATAAGAATTGCTCTCATTTTGGTTTGGAAGCAGACTGGAATATATGTTTTGAATGTTGCATTGGTGAATTTCAAACATTTTGCTTGTAGTATCAAAATGTATTAAAGATGTTTGCTGATAGTATTCGAAAGTGTAGATATGGCTAAGAGATTATTGTTATGCCATGAGTAGGAGCAGAATTAGGTCGTTTGGCCCAGAGAGTCTGATCCACCATTTCATCATGGCTGATCCATTTTCCCTCTCAGCTCCAATCTTTGGTCTTCTCCCTTCATGCCCAGACTAATCAAGAATCTATCAACATCTGCCTGAAATATACCGGTACATAACAAATTGGCCTCCACAGTGCCTGTGGCAATGAATTTCACAGATTCACCACTCTCTGGCTAGAAAAATTCCTCCTCATTTCTGTTCTAAGAGGATACCACTCTACTCTGAGGCCGTGTCCTTTGTCCTTAGGTTGTCACACCATAGGAAACATCCTCTCCACATCCAGTCTATTGAGGCCTTTCGCCATTTGAATGAGGTCACCCCTCATTCTTCTGAATTCTAGAGAGTAGAGTCCCAAAACATCAAACTCTCCTCTTTTGACAAGTCCTTCAGTCCCAGAATTATTTCTGTGAACCCCTTTTGAACCCTCTCTAATGTCAGCACCTCCTTTCTTAGATAAAGGGGCCCAAAACTGCTCCCAGTACTCCACATGAGGCCTCATACTTATATTGGATTGGAACAAGTGTCTGCCATTAAATAGCTTTTCTTACAGAGCTAAGAAAAACCATCTTGCACACCAAACTTCTGTTTATATAATTTACCATTAAGATGTTTTTAATGCTGTTCATGATATCAATTTTGATTGAAGTAAGATAGTTTTGTACTGTTTCACCACAAGAAGCCACTGCAGGTCTCCAGCAATGCCCTAGATCTGCCTGGTAAAAACCATGCTCCAGCCTTGGGCCTTGCATCTCGGTGCTTAACTCCTCTTTGGCCATGGTAATCTCTGCAAATTGCCTTGCTCGCTAACTTTGCCTCAGCACTTGGGGAGATGAGAACCTTCACATTGCCACGGGAATACCAATGGAGGTTCCCAGCATAGTGGCATCAAAGGCAAGAATTCACAGCTGGTTCCCTGTAGAGCAACGATACCTACCATCAGCACAGCTATATATCTAAAATGCTACAGTACCAACGGTGCTTGCATCATTATTCTGGGGAATGCATCCTTGGTACTGAGAGGGACTGTGTAACAGTTGCTGCATAAAGCCATCCAGATCAAAGGAGAATGGCTTAATAATGGAGAACTGGTGATACAGAGAAAAGTTCATTCTGTAGACCCACCAGATATTTTGTCATGTAGATTTGTGGATTTACACCACTGGTAGTCAGGAAAGGGAGATAATGAATGAATGAGTAAAGATATGGGGTGCAGTGGGAAGGTAAGGGATGTATGAAAGGGCAAATTCGAAGTAGGCTGTTTGGAAATTTCAAGTTCAGCTTTCAGAGAATGATTACAGATTCCAAATTTGAACTGACCACCTAAGAGAATCATGACCTAGAAAATTTTGAAGAATTGCAATGTTTGATCAGCATCCTGTCACAGATCCATACTTGAACAATAAAAGTTATGTGAAATGCAATAATGTTTGTGATAAACTTGCTTTTATAGCTATTCAAAAGTAAATACGTATTTTGTTTTTCAAAACATTTATTTAACACAGCATTTTAGTTTTGATTTAAGAAGTTTAAAAATTTCCAAACTATCTAATTTTGTATATTTTTTAGAATTACTGTGCTCTGACATCTTGTTTCTCTCTGTAGGGCCGCCATGTCAAAACGGGTCAGTTGGCAGCCATTAAAGTTATGGATGTTACAGAGGTAAGTCGTCAAGTTATTTTGTGAAACAAAGATTCTGCTTTTTTTATTTATTGTGCATCATTGTTTTAATAACAATGGAAATATAATTAAAATGTTATATTGAAGGCCTGTCATTGACTGATGGTGGGTTCACATTCCACTAGGCACTGAAGGAAGGGCTCTCTAAGCAAATGTATAACACTGTTGCATCCATTTATATTAGATCTAAAGTGCTGTTGTCAATGATTTTAAATGCAGTAGGCAAATTCATAGTGTATTTGATCCAAGTGACCTGCATTTATCTAATTGGAAGAATACCAAAACGCTTTACAGGAACAGATATTTTGAAGATGGTAACTTTTTATTAAATTTAGAATTTTATTTGTATACATCAAAAACCAAATCGATGTTTTAAAAAAAAGTGAAGACTTGTCTTGGCACTTGCATAATTTTAGTTTGAATATTATGAGTTGTTGACTGCACATTGTTATTTAGTAAAATAGCAGATATTGCTTTTGGTTTCCAAATTTTTTAAAGTGCATTGTTCAAAGTACATATGTCACCATATTCAACCCTGAGATTTGTTTGTTTTTTCTGTGTGGGCATACTCAATAAATCCAAGAACCATGATAGAATCAATGAAAGATTGCACCCAAAAGGGTGGATAAACAACCAATATGCAACAAACTGCAAGTACAAAAGAGAGGGGAAAAATAAATAAGCAATAACAAAAAGCAGTCAAAAACATGAGATGACGAGCCCTTGAAAGTGAGCACATATGTTGTGGGAATAGTATAGTAATGGGCCAAGTGAAACTGAAGTTGTCCTCACCGGTTCAAGAGCCTGATGGTTAAGGGGTAATAACTGTTCCTGAACCTGCTGGTGTGTGTCCTGAGGTTCCTTGACCTTCTTCCTGATGGCAGCAGTGAGAAGAGAGCATGACCTGGGTGGTGGGGGTCCCTGATGATGGACGCTGCTTTCCTGTGCAGTGTTCTGAGTAGATGTGGATCACTGGAGGGGAGAAATTGGGACATATCTACTACTTTTTGTAGGATTTTCTGTCAAAGGGCATTGGTGTTTCCTTACCATTGTACAGTTTGCCCAGATTATTCAACATAGTGATGTGGTTATTAATCATGTTAGTCTGTGTTCTGCCTATATAATTAAACTAATTTCATTTTTCAATCATCCCTGACATGATGAATTTGAAACAGACTTGTGCATAATATGTCTTTGCCATTTTACTTTTAAGTATCTGTTGGAAAAGATTAGCAATGTCAATGACCAGTTTAGAAAATTTGTAGGCATTTAGTGTGCTTTGACATCTCAATTGACAGGAAATGTTTCTTGATGATAGTAGTCCCCAGAGTTCCTGGCTTGTTTTTTTTTCTAATCTGCATGACTAGAAAATGTAATCAGAAGAGAAGGCGGTGGATGACAGAAAAACAACATCCTTGTATTGTGCTTTAAGTTTAAAGGATGATATTAAGCAAACCTAGAAAGGGGAGAATAATTTGCTGTTATGTTGCAACTTCAATGCAAGACAAGTTCCTGAATATGTCGTAGAAATGGGAAAATGATGGGAGAAACATTGTACATGCTGGTTGACGGCATCATCGAAGAATTGCCTTAAGAATATTGGGAAAAGGTTTTGGGAGAGGTTTCCAAGATGTCTGGTCAAAATGTTGAATGCTGAATTGTTGGAAGTGTGTAATCAAAGCAGTACAATGTTTGAGATCAAAGTTGTAAGAATAGGGATGAGGAAACGCCATGGAGGGATTTGCCAATTGTAGAATTTTAAATAGAACAATAAAGTGAAGGGGAATGGCAGTGATACATCGTTAATTGTGGCAAGGTAGGGTTAATTGTTTTTGTCAATGGTGGAACATGGTTATCACAATACATGATTGTGTGTCATCAACTTTGGATTGTGGTCCAGAACAATATGAGTTTGGAAATGTGGTCTTGATGGTGTGTATGATTTGACTTTGGCTCGGAGATGAACGAGAATACCAGATAAGAATGCGTAAACTGAGACTGATAGTTAAGGCCCAAAGTCAGTTTTGGAATGGAAATGGAATGCTTCATCAAAACTCAGGGAAGTTTTGTTCTATGTAATGCACAGCAGCAATGAATGGATTGCAAAAGGTCTGAGACAAGTTTTGGTAGGCACAGGAAACCTGTCTTTATGCCTTTGTAGCAAAGGCACAACTATCCAAGGAAAAAATGATGAATACCAAGATGATGCTCTTCCCTCCACAGTATCCTGTTTCATTCTCATTCACTGTTAACAGCCCTTCTCCCTTACAGCACAACTTAAAGTGCAGCTACAGGAAAGACAATTAGCCCTTTCACCCCTTCTTTCTCAATATTCACAGCCCAAAATATCAATTTCAGCAGAACAGGATTTATTTGTATTTCTTTCAACTTTTGTTCATAATTCAGTTATTGCTAGTGATGATGTCATTTCTTGGAGGAAATCGTACACAGCAGGCTATGGAACTTTTTTTTTCAGAGTTTTCCTGAACTTGTGTTGTAATTTTGATACTTTGGATCACCCTTGCCCTGACCAATTTATTTTTGGTCTCTCTGTTCCCGTCGATCTCAATATAAGCTGAGAAGCAGCATCTCATGTTATGATTTGGCAATTTTTAACTTTGCAGACTTCGTATTGAGAGCCATAATTTCAAGTATTGATTCAATTATTTTCATCTTTTCCAGGCCTGTGTTTTACTTGTCCCATTATTATTTTCTCAATTGCTTTGTCACTTTATTTAATTTGCACCGTCACAGGCCTTCCCCCAAATTGCAGTTCCTCCAGCCATTTTGTGTTGCACAGGCTTTCCCCAATTCTTTCTTCTCTCCTTTTTGTGGATGCTAAAACTATTTTGTAAAAATTTCAACTTCTAATTGATAAACTTTTAAACTGAGAAAGTTAACTCTTTCCGAATGCTGCCTGATCTGATGTATTTCATGTGACAAAGACAAAATTATAAGGAACCTTTGTGACAGTATTAGACTGATGGGGTGAAAATGTGATCTTAATCCGGGAAGGAATAAATCCAACAATTCTTGGCATTTTGTGCTAGAAATGAAGATGCGTGAAGCAGAATGTGATTAAGTAGTATAGAATTACCCACTGAGTAAACTTGGGGTAGCTGAAGGAGGGTGATATTCTCAGTGCCTGGAAAGTCGTTTACAAAGCCATTTTCTGTGTTGTTTCTCTTCTGTTGTCCTGTTCAGTAGTTCCCCTCTACAACAGTTTTTGGAGACCTTGGATTTCTGTCCTTGCCACTTAGCAATGTGCTGTCCTGTGGTGATATCATCCGCAAAATAGTGTCATTTCTATAGATGTACTGATGATTCAGTTCTAGTGTAAGTGATTTATTTCCACTTCCTATCAGAAAATATGTTGATGAAGTTTTCCAGTGGACTGACCAGTATTTTGGCCCATGCCATAACTTTGAGCTCCCTTGCCCAAATGCTCTTCATCAGCTGTATGTTTCTTTGGAGAATTCTACCCAAAGGGACAGTATGTTTAAGTTGGATAAAGTTTTCAAAGCTTGATTGCATTTTTTTTTGAAGCTTTGGCTGCTATGTTCTCACAACTACAGAATCTCTTCACGCTTGTTTATTTGTAATTTGATTGTGCCAGTGCCTTTCCATATTTTCACGTTCCATTCTTCTTACTCCAGTTTATTTAAAGCTTGGCCCCTTAAATGTTGCTGAGTTCTATTTTGTCTTGAATTCTGGCCTCACTGGAATACTGGCTTCTTGTACCTCAGTATAATATAAATTTGTAATACCTTAATTTCTTTACAGCTTGCTGGATATATCTCTACAATATCCTACATAAGAACAGACATGAAATAACCAGAGAGGATCACATAATTCCATAACCCTGTTTTGCATTCAGTAAGATAATGTGTGCACTCGTACTCTGCTATCTCACCTTATCCTTCAAAAATCCTTTGATACCCTTAGTGGGCAAAAGATCTATATCAATGATTATCAAGCTTTGTTAGATTACTGCCCCCTTGGCTCCCAGGCCATATCCCTCTCCCTTTCCAGTCATTACATAAAAACAATAAAGAATTTTGATTTATTATGCACAGTGAAAGAACATAGGAACTGTAACTTCAAAGCAGTGACAAATAATTGCAAACATTATTCAAATCTATCTGAAGCTACAAATAAAATTATTCATTGAAATATAGTAAACTACAATTTTCATTAACAAGTTTAGAATGTACATTAGTAGTCCAACTATTCACTGCTTCATTGCTTTTTATTCTTTCAGTGAGATGGATGGGCCTGGTGCAGTGATATCAGCTTGACATCAGAGTCTCAGATCCCTACGTTTAGTAATTTGAAGTTTGTTTCATTATTTTGAAAAGTTGGACAACTGTGCTGAACTAAATATGATGTTGAAAAGATATTAAGGAACATCTTGACCTTTTTGTGCAGAGCAGATAACACTCAGAATTCTTCAACCAAATGTTTTGATATGATTTTTCTGAACCTCGGCGTCAGCTCTGTCATTTTGTAGCAAAATCAGTTGTTCCTCCATCTTTCCTGTTAGTTCCTCATTATGAGTGTTCAGGAATGGATTTATTACCCAACCTGGAATTTGAATCAAAAGAAGATCCCGAAATCTCTCTGAAATGTCTCTATGCAGCTGATCAGGTGGGTACCATATGCTTGAAGATCATCATCTGGAATTCTTTCTTTCTCTTCCAACTTGGAGATACACAGAAATTAGAGAATGTCACAATGGCCAATGTTGTACTTAAATAGGGTTAACTTGGACAAATGTGGAGCCGACTGATTTGACTTTGTTAAGATTCACAGCATTTCCTTGCAAATGAAGATTGATTTCATTAATCTTTGTGAATAGTTCTGATAACTAAGCAATGTCATGCCAAACATTCTTGAATGAATCATTCGAATCTTCAGAGAATTTTATCACAGTTCTAAATGCGCATAAAAGTGTCTGTGTCCTTTTGGTAGTTACTCTACCAAATAATGCATTATAACTGGATTGTCCAAAAGCATTCAGTAAAGTGTCACAGAAGAATCACTACACAAGGTACTATCACTAATTGAGTAATATGGAAAAAAGAAAGAATAAATGTGTCATTTTGGAACAGCTTAAGAGAGTTATCACAATCCAACAAGAATCAGACTTATCTGGGCCCGGAAATTACACGATTTCTTCGGTCCATATTTTTCATGATATGCCTAATATAGAAGTGTCACATTGCTTACCAACGGATGAGGTGATTACGTGATCACTGTAATCATTCGAGGCAGGGAGGATCAAATGCTGATAATACGTAATTCATCTCTTAAATTTAATGTGTAATTCCTTGACTGTCACCCTTGCTACTGAGCACCCACTGCAATATCTTTATCTTTATTGCATCCGAAGAAACTCCCATTGCCACCACTGGGGTAATACCATCAATTTGGAAACCACGGATTGGTCTCAATCTAATGAATAATTATCATCCTAGCATCTGCATTCAAAGATTTTTGAGTGAATGCACTCTGCAGATTTACTTATTCATATACAAGGAAGATAAAATTCCATTGATTACCAACATTATCTCAGAATTTAGAGAATTATTTCACATTCCCATTCTTTTACCAAGGTGGGTAATTCAAATATAATCTCATTATGTCCATCTGCCAGCATTTTTCCCACTTAATCCGTCTGTATCACTTAAAATACTTTTACATCATCTTGCAGTCTGCATTCCTGCCAAGTGAAGGATTTTTTGGCAGATTTAGATACATTACACTGTTCTTTTATCTAAGTCATGAATAAGATGGCAAGTAGTTGACAAGCAAAGACTGATTCTTGTTGGATTGTGATAGCTCTCTTAAGCTGTTCCAAAATGACACATTTATTCTTTCTTTTTTCCATATTACTCAATTAGTGATAATACATTATACACCTTGTGTAGTGATTTTTTCTGTGACACTATTGAATGCTTTTGGACAATCCAGTTATAATGCATTATTTGGCAGAGTAATTCTGTAGAATCAGAATCAGGTTTAATATCACCAGCATATGTTGTGAAATTTGTTAACTTAGTGGCAGCAGTACAATGCAATTCATGGTAATATCGAAATAAAACCACTAAATCAATTACAGTATGTATATATGTGCATGTATGTATATTAAATAGTTAAATTAAATTAGTGCAAAAACCAAAGTAATATATAAAAAAAAGTGAGGTAATGTTCACAGGTTCAATGTCCATTTAGGAATCGGATGACAGGGGAAGGAGCTGTTCCTGAATCACTGAGTGTGTGCCTTCAGGTCTCTGTACCATCTTGACGGTAACAATGAGAAAAGGGCATGTCCTGGGTGATTGAGGTCCTCAATAATGGACATTGTCTTTGAGGCACCGCTCCTTTGAAGATGTCTTGGATACTATGTACCTATCGTTGTGGAGATAAAGGTACCTGCAGGGAGCGGCAATAACTAGTTTAATTTGGGAAAATGACAAATTAATAGGATCCTTAAGAAAACAAAGATAGAAACTAAATATATAATAATGAAAGCTTGCTAATTTCACAAGCAAAAGATCTTCCTTGAACAGCCTTATTGAAGTCTCTGTAGAGGTAACATTGAGGAAGACAAAAGTAATATGGTTTATATAAATGTGTTCAAAGTGTCTTATAATATTATACTAAATAATAGTCAGTACTACAGCACAGAAACATGCCCTTCAGCCCATCCGGTCCACAGTGTCCTTCCTGCTAGGCTTTTGCTAGAATTCGGCCCATCACCCTCTAAGTCCCTCCCCACAATGTACATATCCAAATGCCTCTTAAATATCTCAGGTTTCCCCTTCTTGTATCTGTGCTTCGAGTTTTGGACTAGGAGAAGAGCATGACTGCCCATTTTATCCATATAGCTCATGATTTTATAAACTGCTTTGAAGTCTCCCCGTATTCTACTGTGCTTGAGGGAATAAAGATCCCACATTGCCAAATCTCTCCGTATACCATAGGCCCTCCAATTCAAGTAGCATCCTTGTAAATCTTACCTTGTACCATTTCTAGTTGATAACATTTTTCCTATAATTGAATAACTGACATTGTAAACGATACTCTAGATGGTCTCACCAGCAACTTGTATAACTGCAACATTATTTTTCTAACTTAAACTTGATGCTATGACTGATGAAGGCTAGTATGCTAAAGGCTACCTTCACCCCCTTGTCAACTTGCATGGCTATTTAGTCAAACGTGCACTTGTACTGCAGGTCCCTCAGTGTCACAACACTTGTCAGTGTTCTGCCATTCATTGCAGAAGCCCTACACTGGTTTGACTGCCCAAGATACATCTCCTCACATTTAGCTCTAAGTTGAAATCTATTTCGTCATTTCTCAGCCCATCTCCCTAACAGATCAAGATCTTTTTTTAATTCATTTGTAACCACCTTCACTATGAACAAGACCCCCTTCATCAGCAAAGTTGCTAATCATGCCTTTTACATTCACATCCAAATCATATGAATAAATAGTAAATAAAAGCGAAGGTTCCAAACTGACCCACTGGTCAAAAGCCTCCAGTCAGAGAAGCAACCTTAAACCAACGTCCCCTGCGTCCTGTCATAGAGCCAATTCCGAATCCACCTTATTAACTACACCTGAATTTCATGTGGCTTTATCTTCCTAGATCTGCATGCCAAGTGAGACTTGGTCAAGGGCCTTACTGAATCTATATAGACAATGTTCAGTGCCTTACCTTAATCTGTTCTCTTTGTTAGTTCTTTGTAAAACTCTGAATGCTGATGTTTTTGATGTGAGTTTCTTCATCAGTCAAGAATGAGGCATTAAATTTGTTTCTTGTGATTGGTTATTATGCAGTCCAACAATGAAATAAGGGAAAAGAAACATGAGGAGGGAACAAGGGAGGGAGGGAACGAAAGAGCAAAGAACTGAGGCAAGAGGTCAAGACAATGTGGTGTGGTCTTCTTATATCAGATTGCTAATTCTATTGAATTTCTATAGATCTAAAATAATCAATCAGATAGCCCGTATACAAATAGTGTGATACCCACAACTGCAACCAAGTTGTTGCAAAAGCAACCACTAGAAAACACCGAACAATTGCATATACATAGGTAACTATATAAAAAAAAACACAACCATGAGAAATTTAAACTACAAGGGAAATAACAATTAGTCTTAATATAACATTTCCCCTTTGATTCTAAATCATATATTTAGAATCATTACATCTGAAAATTCAGAGGCAGAAAAACTTCATACCTTAGTTAAATATAAAATAATCAAAAATTTACCTACGTTATGGAAATATCTTAGAATTATGTCACTGTTAGGTAGATTGGTTTTATAAATAGGCTCAATTAGTGACTGCCTCATATAAGTAAAAAATATGTAAATTATGATGAGGCATATCAGGACAAATGTTGTGACTGACTATGTTGAGTAACCCTAGCTCCAGAAACATAAATTAATCCAATCAAAGAAATCCATCTATTGGATTGATGTACTTTCGTTGTTTCTTTATTATTATGATTAGTCAAATCAGTTATGTCTTCAGACCAGGTATGTAAGAACAGCATTCCTTACATGTTACCCCCTTAACTGCTGAGAGAAGATCTAATGCCATACAATTTAGAAGAGCCGTCTTGTGCATGGCAACTCTTTAAAAGTGTGTGGTATATATTGACATACCCAACAACTAGAGGCATTAACAACATCAGCAAATTTATGTCATACTCTGTATAGCCTTCCTCCATTTTCAATCCAGAACCACTTTTCCTAATGCAAGTATAGATTGAGTCATCTCAATTGGCAAATTGTAAGTGGGGAAAATTGGCAGTATTAACAACAAAAAATATTAGAGTAACCTCCATAATGTCCCATAGCTGTCAACTCTGCTCAAAGTCTTCTGGCTGCTTAGTGATATGATCCCTGCAGCCCAGCAGCGAAGGCACTGAGTCAGAGGTTACTAGAGAATTAACCTCAGTGCTTGTTGTCCTTGTCGGGTACTGTACCACTTTAGCTCACTTGCAGTGGCTAGCGTGTATCCACTTCCTGTTGCCTTCTACAGTACTTTCAACACTGAGTTAGTAATTAACAGTACTTGTTAATGACCTTCCCATTGAGCTCACAGTAGTTCCTTATGTGTTTTTAATCAGGACCCACTCACCAGTAATCAGGGAATGTCCTCCTGTTCGATCCCTCTGAGTGGCAGAAACTTGTTGAAAAGCAGACTAGACAGCTTAGGTTGATTTCACACAATACTTAACTAAACTGCTGTAATGTGTATATCAGCCTCTCTGAGATCAGGAGCTCCGGCTAGTTACATAGGATGACTGTTACTACTTTGAATGGACTTCATTTAGTTTCCTGGTTTCAAGTTGCTCTGATGCTACACAAGACCATAGGAAGAGCCATAGGCCATTGTATTCCTTCCTCATGATACGTAGCCATTGTTTGATGATACCATTCATTTGTTCAACTTGTTCTGATGACTCTGGTTGATGTGGGCAATAAAAAGACCATTCAACATAATTCCTGACAGGCACTGTCAGTGAAATGTGTTCCTTAGTCAGAGTTGACATGACACAGCAGTCCCCATTTAGGAATGTAGTCCTTGAACAGTTTTTGCCGTGTGTGTGTGGCAATGACTTTCCTTACTGGAAGAGCTTCTACCCATCTTGAAAACTCTTTCTATTACCAGTATGCCTGAATATCTGTGACACTTTGGAAGAAGTCCACTTGTAAGTGTAAAAAAAAATGGACCAGGTGGGGTAAGAGCACTTACCGTAATTATGGCAATTTCTCTGCTGCTCGAAGTGTTTATTGGCATATCATGTGTCTTTCAAACGTTTGTCAAGCTTGTGCCCTGTACTTCGGAATCCACCACCATTGTGAGAATCTGCTGAACATCTTTTCCACTCCAATATGTCATAGGGAGTGTATCTGCTGTGCCAGATAAGGGAGGAACATATTTGGAACTACAAATCTGTGACTTGTGTCGTATCTCCATGCTCCATCAGTTTAACCTCGATCATTCTCCATCCAGATCCCCTCTTCCTGGTTAGAGATTTGAGCTTGCATTTCTCGAGAGTCCGGTTTCATTTCCATAACTTCAGTTGTTGGGTTCATTGCATATGCTCTTGGTATTAATTTTAATTCTTTGACTTGTTTTATACTTTTATTTCTTTTACCCCTTCCCTTGCTGCCCTTTTTTGCAATTTCATCAATGAAAGCATTTCTGTGGCTTGCAATTGTATTCATTTTGGGATCGTTTTTTACATATATGATATTCACGAGTTCTTGTCCAAGATGACCATTCTTGATTGCAGTTCCTACTGATGCTGGAAAGTCCCTTTGTCTAAATAAGTTTCCAAAATCATGAACAACTCTGAAAGCATAGAAAGAACTTTAGACTTTAGCTGATCTTCTGCCACCTTACAGGCTGCAATCAGAGCTTTCAATTCTGCCTGTTGTGCATTTAGCAGGAGCATTGCTTGCTGATGCCAACACTTCAGTTTCAGAAACAAACAGCCCACCCAACCATTTGAATTCCTTCCTCAATTGTTGTGGAGCCATCGGTAAACAGAATCAAATCTGGATTCAGCAGGTATTTTTCTTGTAATAATTTGCATCTTCATGATGTTATTATTCAGTCATGGTCATCATGGTCTAACAAGATTTCAGCACATTAATTCCCAGTTAATAAGTTAACATAAAAGCTGTCTAGGCTTTGCTTTAACAAGTTAAACAAGGGCGGCAGGGCAGGGCTTAGTTGCTTTTGAATTCAACAAATTGCCCATTACATCTGAAATTGTTGAAAGAGTGTTATCAGATCAAGATCATCCGACATTTTGCAAGGAAGGGAATTGAACATGTTGAGCAAATTCCTGTTGTCCACCTTGTTTCCTACACTTACAATTTTAGCACAATGTCCTGTCTTACTGCAAAAGTGACATTTTGCTTCGTGGGATTGGCCTCAGAGGTGTGGCTCTGACTGAGATTGTGTACACGGTGAATTCCAGTCCTGCTTTTCCTATTGGTTTATGGGTGTTGGCTGTTGACTCACTGGAGTAGCTGTGTCTGTTGACTAACAAGTAATGACTGTTGACACATGGTCACTAGCTGTTAATCAACAGCTAACTGTTCCATGTGTAATGATTGTATTTCAGGGGTTCCCACCCTGGGGTTCACGGACCCCTTGCTTAATGGTATTGGTTCATGGCATGAAAAAGGTTGGGAATCCCTATTTTGTTCCACTTGTTTGGCAGCTTGCATTAGCCCACAATATAGAGCACCAACCTCATTCCAATTCAGTTTTGTCAGCTTCACCATTTTGGCAGTATCTGATTTCAAGCCATCTATAAGTTGACTTCAATGATCTATATGTGAAGTCCTTTATGTTACCTTCATTTATTTTCAGAGCTTCTGAAAAACTTAATCACGTTGTCCTGTAGCGTTCCTCATATTCAGGAACATCCTCTACAGCCTTTTGCTTGCAATCAACCATTTTTCTCCCATCAGTCTGTATTGGGGCCTATTTTTCCAACCACCTCTTAACAGCATCCCAACCACCTTGTATATTTTTATAATCTCTCATATTGTCGTCAACTCTATGATTCTGCTGAGAAGACAACATGGTAGCCAAAATTTGGATGCCATCACATGGGTGGAGTTTGTATATATTAATACACAAAGCTCAGCCCAGGTTTTCAAACAATCCTTTTTTGGATGTGGAACTACTTTAGACCATTCATCAATCTTTTGTGGTTCATATGGTTGATGAAAAACCATACGTCCTTTCATAGGTTGCATCTTCAGTCCTGCATATCCTCTCTTCACTTGGTCGTTATTGGAGCAAGGCGTGATATTACTGCCAATCCTATTGTTTCATCACTCTCATCCTCACTTGAGTCATTAGTGGTTGCTGTAGAGTCCATGTCATATCCATGCTGTAATTCCTCAAAGTTCCTCAAATGTGGTGCTGTCTTGGAGGACTGTCCAATGTAGAGAGTGCTTCTCAAGAAGTGTCACTAGGAGGACTACCCTCTTGAGGCCCCTGCTGAACTCTGCAACTGCTTTGGTTTGCTTCTGGCTGTCTCCGTACAATGCACTTTGATTAGATTACACTTACTATGTTGTTATTTCACTTGTTCAGTTAATGTAAAAATTTGTTCTATCATATTGTTTTTGTAGTTTATGACAGCTTTCTCTTATCTGTATTAGTAGTTCAGTTAACATTTTCACTCATTCTGCCAGGTCATAAATGATATTTTCCAACAGACCACATGTTCGCTTAAACTCAGATTTGACTGTCTAACCCAATGCAATCGTACTTTCTTAACTGCGATTAAAACTGCTAACATCCAAGTGTTGTTTTTTTTTCTTTTTCTAAAGCCTTTCTTAGGCTTTTATCACATACCTTCACAATATCATTTAAGAGCCACCTTTCATTAGTCTCAGCATTGATAGTATGTTTCATCTGGATTTTTTTTCATTAATCTTATCAAATTGAAATGTCTTATTCAGGTAAGAACTCAAACCCTCAGAAATCTATTCACACATAACTGGAGATTCAACTCATCCTTTTCATGTAGTAGATTTTATGACTTTTGCCGTTGTTTTAATTTATTTTCGTGGAACATTTAATTTGTACACTTTAATCACTTGGACTGCAAGCGTAATACCATGGTTTATGTCAAAATATTATTGAATTGTAATTGAAATTATCTCATCAGTATTTTCTCATTAGATTGCAGTCTAAATGTTTTTTAAACACTAGATTGTAATCAGAAGGTTTCTTAGGTACACGATCAAATAGTATGATTTCAATTTAATTATGATAATTTTAGAATGGCAATGTGTAATAGTTTTCCTTCATACTTAACCTTCCACGAGATGGTGTATTGAAGCAAGAACAAACTATCTAATGGACGATTAGACATTAAGGATGGAGCACTTACTTCATCTTTAAATTTATGTGCCAAAAGTTTCCACTTAGTCTGGGATTCTGTAGAGTTCTTAAATCTTTGCAAGTATCCATCGACCGCCAAAATTGCTGGATGCTGATGTTTTTGATCCATGATCTGCAGAAGTAAAGAATGAGGCATAAAACTTTTTGCTTAAATCACTTATTAAACATTACAGGAACGAAACAAGGGGAAAGAAATATGAGTGGAGGGAGGGAGAGAGAGAAAGGTGGGTGGACAAAGAGACAAAGAACAGAAGCAAATGAGGCTGAGACAGCGTTGTGTGGTCTTTTACCAGGTTGCTAATTTATTTGAGTTTCATTCGATAAGAGGTATTAATTAGATAGCTCCTATTCAAATAATGCAATACCCAAACTGCAACCAAATTTGTTACAAAAGCAACAACAACCACTAGAAAACACTGAACAATTACAAATTCTTAGGTAACTATATAAAAACATAAACAATCATAATTAATTTAAGCTACAAGGAAAGTAACAATCCCACATTCTAATCCAGCAACTCCAAAAGATTCGCTGTGCACTGAACCATCCTGACAATTTTTAATCAGACTTTGAATACGTAAGTGGATGGTGGATCTTGTCCCTGCAAATACAGTCAGGTTCATTGGCCAGTCCACATATCTGTCTTATGGAACTTTACCAGTGGCTAATGATGAAGGTAGTATCTTTATGTGGGCCTCTGCAATTGGTTCCTTGGCCTCCCATGAGCTCCAGGTGCGCAATTAGTCAGGCCCTGAATATTTGGCCCCTTCAGTACACTTCAAGCCTGCAAATTCATCCGTCCTTGCATTATGCATAAGATTCAAAGCCTTATTACACTAATTTTATTTTGCCATAAATGATAATCCCCAAAGTAAACATTTAAGGAGAAACAGACGTTAACAATCTTGGTTAACTCCTGCGTCTCTACACATAGGTGGCCCTGATAGTCTTTAAGAGGACCTAGTCTCTCCCCAGTCACCCTTTTACAGTTAATCTGATTGAAGAATAATTTGGGATCATCTTTAGCCCTTTTACCCTCTTTTACCCTACTGATTTCCCCCTTAAGCCTGGTTTTAAATATTTTATATTCATGAAGGGATTCACTCATACCAGCTGCCTAAATGTGATATGTTTTGTTCGTTCTTCCTTACCAGAGCTGCTATCAGCCATGGTTTCCTGAACTTAGAATGACTACCCTTCACATTAACTGGAATCTGCTGTCCCTGAACTCTTGATATGACCCTTTTTTTTAAAAAAAAAACCTCCCACTTGTCAACTGTTTCTTGTTTTTAAATATTTATTCAGTCAACCTTAGCCAGATACTGTCTAGACTCTTAAAGCCATTAAGGTTGCCCCTGCTCCAGTGCAGGATTTCAACCTGTGTGCAACACTTTTTCTTCATAGCTATTTTAAAACTAATAGAATTATGGTCACCCACTCAGCGCTCCCCAGCTGCTAATTCATTTATTTGGCCAGCTTTATTCTCTAGGATGAGGCCTAGTATTGCTCCTTCCAGAAGAAAATCCTCCTGTATTGTGTGAGAAAGCTGTCTTGAACACACCACACAAATTCCACCCCCATCTACCCCAATTTCTTGACATTTCTGCTCAAATTCCCTCTGTCTATTGTGGGTCTATAATGAATACCTACCAAAGTGACCACCCCCTTTATATTTTGAAGTTCACCACCAATGCTTTGTTAGATGGTCCCTCAAGAATATCCTCTCTAAGCACTGCTGTTATGTCCTGTCTGATCAAAAGGACAACATCCTCCCAGTTTTACCTGTTCCTCTATCATGCCTAAAGGATTGATGACCTGAAATATTGAGCTCCCAATCCTGCCCTTCTCTCAGCCATGTTCTATTATGGTCGTAATATCTCAGTCCCTAGAGGCAATCCACACCTTGCAGTTTGTTTGCATTAACCTGTTAAGCTGCATGCATTGAAGTAGATACAATTTAAAACTATCTGCCCTTTTACTGTAAACACAGCTATCCTAATTGCTAGGCTTACAGTCCTTGGCTGCTGCATATATCCCCATCTTCTCACTGACTTTCCTCTCTTCAGCCTGAAAGCCCCACTAATGGAGTGTAGACCCTACCTAGTGGCAAAAGCGAATTTCTTCTCTAGGCTACTAGTCCCAAGTTCAAGTGAAATCTGCCCTTGTACAGGTCAACCCTATCACAGAAGTGATCCCGATAATCTAAGAACCTCTATTTGTGCCCTCTGCACCAGCTTTTCAACCACACATTTATCTGGCCTATCTTTATATTCCTGGACTCACTGCATTGTGAGTAATCCAGAGGTCATGACTGTTGGGTCCTGCTTTTTAATTTCTTGCCTAACAACTTATACTTATTCTGCATGATCTCATCCCTTCTCCCTATGTCACTTGTACCAGCAAGTACAATGAAGGCTGTTCAGCTTTTTCTGCTGCCATTCAGAGGCATCCTTGACCATGGCATTTAAAAAGTAACCCACCATCCTGGCATCTGTTCTGCGGCCACAGAATCCCCTGTCTGTCTCCCTCACCATTGTGGAACAAATATTGGTATTTATGAGTCAGGGCAGTCAGCTGAATGATTTTCAGAAGGATATAAAAATACAGAGTGAAGAATAGAATGGAGCTCTCATGAAATGAGAGTTGGCCATTCAGTCCATCATATCTATGCAGGCTCTCAAAGCATTCCTGTCAGTCCCACTCCATCACATGGCATTCAGTTAACTGATCACAGTGGCAGAAAAAGGACGTTGAGATCTCACACAATCATACAGGACACTATGGAAATCCAAGCATAATTTCTCAATTTATGCCGTCATTGAATTATGTGAAATGGTCAGTGTTGAGGACTACAGTATTGAATTGGATATTCAATTGACAAATTTCAAAATGAGGATGATCATATGAACTTGAGTGGGTTTTTTTGACCATGTGACCAAGAAGGTTGATGAGGACAGGCTGTTAGATGTCTCCTACATTGGCTTCAGTAAGATCTTTAAGATTCTTAATGGTATTCTTAAATTTAGTTATAGATTATTACTTGCCCTTTTCTATTTTCTAATTATGATTTATAATTTAAATTTTTATTATATTTACTTCGATTTGTGCTCCAGGGAGCACGAAGCACAGAATCAAATATCGCTGTGATGATTGTACGCTCTAGTATCAATTATTTGGTGACAATAAAGTAAAGTATTCTAACACCTGAATGTTAGATTGCGTGGAATCAGGGGAAAGCTGGCTAATTGATACACAGTTGACTTGAGGATAGGAAGTAGAAGATGAAGGTGAAAAAGAAAAACAGATTCTGGGATTGTAAATACAAAATTGATTGAAGTTGTTAACCAGGATAAATAAATCATATTAAACAGAGCTATTGCTTTACATAAGTGAAGAATTGGAAAAGTTAGAAGCTATGTTCTGATCCATGGAGTATTGTGTTCAGTTTTAGTTGCTGTATCTTTGATAGTTTATAGAGATTCAGGAAAGAACTCAAGACTTGCAAGGAGATGCCAGAACTGAAAATTAGCCTGATTAGATTAACAATGTGGATCTCGTTTGTCTCGAAGTTTCTGGGGCAAGCTAGAGGTGTGGGTGCAGAGAGCATGTCCTCACTTGTGTAGAAAAATTTAAGTTAAGGCAATAAATACAAGGTTACAAAATTGAGCAGAACATTCAGAAATGAAATTTGTGAGAATGTGGATTTCTTTAGAAGGGCAACAGTTGAAACAAATTCAATAATCAAACATCCGGATGCTTTTGTGGTTAATGATTCATAATCTAGGATATTCATATTAAAAGGATTCTGCTTAAATTTAGTTATATTATAGATTATTAGAACTTCAATCTAGAAGTGTTATTATTTTGTTAATGCGAATCACAAGCTGTTAACTACCAACGTTATTGGAGAAGATACCACACTCCTGGTAGTTTAAAAATATAGAACTTTCTCCAGCATATGTTTTCCTTCATTCTGTTTGAACTAGTTTAATGGGGCTTTTGTTAAGACCATGAGATAAAGTCTTTAAGGATTAAAGAGATATTCATGAATTAGCATGAGTAATACTGTGGTCATGAGCATGAGGCTGATTCAGCATTAACTGTTTACATCAATAGTTTCCTGTCACTGTTGGCATCAATATGCTTTCAGACCAACATTTAAACAAAATTACTGGCACTCATTATTTAAAGAAATGCACATTTAGGCACAGTTCATGTGAACAGTTTAGGAAATGCCTTTGTTATGATAAAGGCATAATTTGAATAACTGATTATATAATTTGTGCAGTGCACTCTAAAAGATGTTAAATCAGCATGAAAATGTACATACAGTATAATAGTTCTACACTTGGTTTGAGTTAAATCCTTAGTTCAGTTGTTTTAGGATAAAATTTGACTTCTTAAATGTTGACACAAATGACTTTTTAAACAAAATGAAACATGGTTGTTCATTCTAAGTGTAAAAGAAGCCCATTTTAGTCAGGAGCAACAGACACAAAATGCTGGAAGGACTCTGTGGGCCAGGCAGCCTCTATGAAAAAAGTAAACAGTTGATGGTTCCGGCCAAGACCCTTCATCAGGATTGGAATGAAAGAGAAGTCAGAGTAAAAAGGTGGGAGGAGGGGTGGAAGAAGTACAAGGTGATAGGTGAATCCATGGGAGGGAGTTGGGAAAGAGCTGGGAAATTGATTGGTGAAAGCGGTGAAGGGCTGGAGAAGGGGGAATCTGATAAGAGGATAAAACACCGTGGAAGAAACGGAAGGAGGAGGAGTACCACAGGGAGGTGATGTGATGGACAGGTAAGGAGATGAGGTGGGAGAAAGAAACAGGAATGGGGAATGATGAATGAGAGGGGTAATTACCAGAAGTTTGAGAAATCGATGTTCATGCCATCAGGTTGGAGGCTACCCAGACAGAATATGAAGTGTTGCTCCTCCGACCTGAGTGTGGTCTCATTGCGGCAGTAGAGGAGCCCATGGACTGGCATGTCAGAATGGGAAGTAGAATTGAAATGGGTGGCCACCGGGAGACGACAGTTTTTCTGGCGGGCTGAGCAAAGATTCTCGGCGAAGCGGTCTCCCAGTCTATGTCCGGTCTCACCGATATACAGGAGGCCACACCGGGAGCACCGGATACAGTAGGTGACCCCAACAGACTCAAAGGTGAAATGTCATCTCACCTGGAAGGAATGTTTGGGGTCCTGAATGGTGGCTAGGGAGGAGGTGTAGTGGTAGATGTGGCATTTCTTCTGCTTGCAAGGGTTAAGTACCACGACAGAGATTAGTGGGGAGGGACGAGTAGACAAGGAAGTCCTGTAGGGAGGGATCCCTGTGAAAAGTTGTGGTGGGGGGAGGGAGGTGTGCTTGGTCAACAAATGCTTTGCAAAGGGTGAAGTGGTTGGGGGGTGGGGGGTAGATGAGAGGGTTGCAGACATCCTTTATCCACAAAGAATCTTCAAAAGTATTATGTACTAGATGTACTGCAAGTTAGCTGTTTGGTGCAAATACATAGGAATAAAATACAGGTCTTCCTAGCTTGAGCTTCAGATGTTGCTTAATGTATTATTCCAGATGTTCCTTTCCAGCTGACTTCATTGAGCCAAATTCTCCCTCTATTCAGGTTATTTGTTCCTTGTTTAATTCTTAAAACAAGTACGCTCACATGTATGTTTTATTCAAACACTTTGCAGTGTCAAGTCACTTTTTATTGTCATTTCGACCATAACTGCTGGTATAGTACACAGTAAAAATGAGGCAATGTTTTTCAGGACCATGGTGCTACATGAAACAGTACAAAAACTACACTGAACTACATAAAAACAATACAGGAAAAAATCTACACTAGACTACAGACCTACCCAGGACTGCATAAAATGCACAAAACAGTGCAGGAATTACAATAAATAATAAACAAGACAATAGGCACAGTAGAGGGCAGTAAGTTGGTGTCAGTCCAGGCTCTGGGTATTGAGGAATCTGATGGCTTGGGGGAAGAAACTGTTACATAGTCTGGTTGTGAGAGCCCGAATATATGTATGTGTGAATATATGTATATGTACATTTTTGTTATGCTTTTCAGTAGGGTTTCATGATGCATTTGGTTTTATTGGCATTGATACATTTATCTGAGGATCAAAACTCATCTGGTGCTTGAAGCCATTTTATTCGGGTATCTGCTAGCTAGTTAAGCCTGAGATTGGAAGGATGAGCCCTGAATGTGCATCAATTCAATTAAGCTTGTTGCCCTCTGTGGGAAATGGTAGGGCAAAAGAGGAATATCAAGCTAGTGTTTCTGGACCTCTGATTCAGAAATCTGATGGGGAGGGGGAATGTCCCAAAAATTTGAGAGAGACTTGGCCTGAAACATCAGCTATTTCCCCCCCCCCCCCCCCACATCAATGTTGCCTGACCTGAGTTCCTCAAGCAGGTTTTGCTTTAGATTTGTGACATCTGCAGAATCCCTTTTATCGCTGTGTGGTCGCAGATAAGCTGCAGAGAGAAATTCTTAGAATTTGGTAAAAACAAACAGAAAAATTACAAAATGGCTGAATTTAAAACAGATGGGGCTACAGATGCCATTTAGTGCTCATTGTAACCGCAGCTATAATAAAAAAGAGGAGCACTTGAGAAGTTTGCAAGTGTGAGGCTAAAAGTGAGCGACACGGAAGTATAATCAAAGAATGAAATGTGTTTTCTTTTCGGTGCCTTTTCTGTTACATTTGCATGTCTGTTTCCCAGACGCTATTCCTTGCATTAATGGATCTGCGGGTCCAGAGATGCCAAGTACCCGGTAGATGCTGATAAATCAACTTTCCATTTTCTCCACTTCTTTTGCCCTCTTTCCTCAGTAAATTAGAGTTGAGCCACATTCTAAAACTGTACCAGTGTACTTTGCTGCTTTAATTGGCTATGATTCCCAGTTTTTGTCTCTTCCCTTGTTTCTTGTATGCTGATTAAATTTAAGCTTTGGTGGCTTTATCTTAGTGTCTCCACAAAGGATTTAATATTGCATTGCAGATCTACATGTAAGCAGTTTACTTACTGAGAAGTTGCAAGTTCTAGTTATAATCGCTCTATATTTTTAATAGAAGGGTAAGAGTTATACTAATAAAAATACAGTGGATTGTGGTTAATTGGACCATCGGCTAATCGAGGCAACCGCTAATTTGGAATGACTCTTAAAGAACAAAAGCTAATCGAGAAAATAGCTGGGATTCACTTGTTTATTTGGGACACTATGCTGCTTAATTGGGACAGGAGATTGTTGCTGAGCAGTTTCTAACTAGTGTCAGTTGTATGCACTTATGTGGATGCTAGACATCACACTGGACCTAGAGCACACAGTTTTTAAATAGCATCAGTTGTGCCTTACTTACTGCCCATTAAGCCACTGGGATTTAGGGTAGCAATGAAGGCACTCAATCTCTGGCAAAGTTCAGGGCTTTCTCTCAGTTTTCACTACTGTCAGCCATGGAAGTCCTGGGTGGAGACTTGGGAATACTGTCACACTCAGATGCAGTAGGGTTCTTCTTTGCAGGTTCCATAACAATTTTGCTTGACCAGTCAGGGTTGTTGGCCCTGAACTTGGAGGACTTTAGTGTGACCTCTACCCTTTGACCTGTTTGGCATGGGTGACCCCACCAAGTGCCAAAACATAAAGGCTGACTCAAGTCAGCATGGCTCTCCAGCTATAACATAGTTCTGAGGCATGTAAGCCTCCAAACCCCAGGATGAGGTTGTGGCCCTCTTGGAGGGTCAGTTGCATCTGTTTGTGTTTTAAAGGAAAGAAAGTGATTTTTGTCACTGATAGTTATGAGAAATAGGCAGTAAGAGAATTCAGAATGATTTTACTTACTGCTGTTTCAAGAATTTAGGCTTGGAGATGCCAGAAAGAGCGGGGAGTGAAAATGCAATGATTTCACTACTTCTAGTTGGGAACTTCGAAGAATTTGAAGGTATTAACGGTCATCTTGAATGCTACAATGAAAAGATTTGGTGGATGCAATCGTCAAAAGCATTGTACAGTTGGCCCTCCTTATCTGTGGGGTATTGGTTCTGAGACCCCCCACGGATACCAACAAACGCAGATGCTCAAGTCCCTTATTTTACCTGGCTCAGTGCCATGGTCTTTAGGACCCAGCGGAACCCTGGACTTTATTCAACATGTTCAGTGTGGTGGAAATTATGACCCGGTGGTGCAGCTCTGAATCTGCGGTGTTTCTGTTCACAAAAATAATCACGATCACGATTGAAAATAAGGTGGAAGTAATAAAGCAATCGGAAAGAGGTGAAACGCCATCAGTCATTGGAAAAGCGTTAGGCTACAGTCGGTCAACGAACGGAACAATTTTAATGGAGAATGTGAAAGACCCTGTCCCAATGAAAGCTACAATTATTACTAAGCAATGCAGTGGTTTAATTATTGAAATACGTATGTTTCTTAAGTGTTTTATATGCATAGAAAGGTAAAATATGTGCTATATACTAAGAAAAACGTTTGACTAACTGATGCTAAATAATACCGGATGTACCTGTTCTGACTTCAAATCCGACTTAAAGATGGACTCAGGAATGGAGCTCGTTCATAACCCGGGGACTGCCTGTACTTTTAAGTCATTTCTAGATTACTTATAATACCTAATACAATGTAAATGCTATGTAAATAGTTATTATACTGTATTGTTTAGGGAATAATGACAAGAAAAAATAGCCTGTACATGCTCAAGCAACGAGTGCTGGAGGGAGAACTTCCGAGTTTTCCCGATCCGCGGTTGGTTGAATCCGCGCATGTCGACTGTATGCAGTCCATTATCTGCACTTGGTGTTTGCACTGATTTTGTTCACTTACAGTTAATCAAAAGAACACAGCAGTGTACACTGGATGAATTCCTTTGTTGATAACTATTGGGAACTAATGCTGTTTTATCATACTGTAGTATTGCTAGTGTTCTGATTTTTTTCTGTATTTTATTTTATTTAAGTACGCAATTTGTTACTCCAATTAAATGGTAGTTTCTTTTGGCTAATGGGGCAGCTGATTAATTGGACCAAAATATACTGGTCCCCATGTGTCCCAATTTACGAGAATCCACTGTGGGACAAAGTTTGCATTAACTTGCCTGCCCCACCTGAAAATCAGAAGACAATTAGGTAAGTCAGCACATCCAAACATTCCAAATTTGGAGATAGTTTTTGTTTGAGGTCAGCTTTGCTTATTTGCATTTCTGACACATGAAAATTCTTCTTTTAATTCAAGTGAGTGTATAGTTGTAGCAATAAGAAGTGTTGATTGTTATTTATTAAGCAATTCATTGTTGGTTAAATATTAGTAGCTGTTTTGTGTGAGAACTTGGAGTAGACAAGCAAATTTGGAAAATTACTGAATTTATTGTCGTAATACTTTTGTGTTTCTTTCTGAACACTCGTGTTTTCTGGATTAGGAATACATACAGTAATTGCACATCTGCCTTTAATCACTCTTGAATTTAGGTAGGAAAAGGTGTGAATG
This sequence comes from Hemitrygon akajei, assembly GCF_048418815.1. Classification (NCBI taxonomy): domain Eukaryota; kingdom Metazoa; phylum Chordata; class Chondrichthyes; order Myliobatiformes; family Dasyatidae; genus Hemitrygon; species Hemitrygon akajei. The sequence goes on from NC_133127.1 coordinate 144,675,293, forward strand.
TGAAGCTTCATTGCCTGGAGCCACTGCCTGGCAGAATTATTATTGAGTTCTGATGTGGGAATTGGTTCAGGACTGCAATGAGTAGCTGGAACCTGATTCTGCAAAGTGTAGTTGATGCTAGGAGAATGGTTAATTAGATATTTTTATATTATAAAGGGATATTGAGTGGCTCTGTGGAATTGGATCACAGATAATACTTGATCTCATTGAGCAGTGGAATAGGCTCAAATGTCCTTTTCTTTTGTTCTTATCTGAGTGGCTGCAGGCTGAAGATCCAAATTTAATGAAAGCTATCAGAATACCCATAATTCCTTCCTGCCGTTATATATTCAAGACCTCAGCAGGAATTTTGCTTGATGGTTCCCTTACCCTGTCCTCCTCTAGGAGATGATACTTCAAAGGGTTTCAAAGGTACATTTATTGTCAGAGAAATGTATACAATATACATCCTGAAATTCTTTTTCTTCGCAACCATCCACAAAAATAGAGGAGTGCCCCAAAGAATGAATAACAGCTGAATGTTAGAACCCTAAGCCCCCCCAGCTCCCCCTCCCATGTGTAAGCAGCAACAGAGCACTGATTTCCCCCCTCCCCACTAGCAAAAAAAATTGGCACCCTCCACCAAGCAATCAATCATGCAGCAAGGCATCAATAAAGACACAGACTTGCAGTACCCCAAAGACTACTCGTTCACCCAATAATTCAATCTACCCCCCTCGCGCTGTCTCTCTGTCTCTCTCTGTCCCTGTTGCACAGCGAGAGGGGAGCCGTAACAAACAACTCGCTCATTTAAAAGTGTTGTGTCACTTTTTCTCAGCTCTGTGCCCAAAGAACTTGGGTCTGTGGGCACACAGACTAAGATCTTCTGTCCCCCATGACACAGCAATTTCCTGCAGAGGCACCAATCTCAAGTCCGCCCGCCTCCAGAGCCACAAAATCCTGAAACTGTGAAGGCGAGCTGATCTTCTAGGCTACGTACTTTGTATATCGAATAACAGTCCGTCATGACGTCCTGAGAGTGGGTCCCATTCCCGCAAAGAACTGAGGTCAGCGTGTAACTCCAATTCGTGGTCTTCAAAAGAACTCTGAAAGGGAAAAATTGAGATAATAAAGATAGTAGAGCTATTTCCAAAGATGCAAGCAAAGGAGTTGCCTTTAGGTGCCATTGTCTCCTAAACTCCCCCCCCCCCCTCCCCCCCGGGAGCTGAAGTTTCAAGATCTTCCACTTCATTTTATGCTGCCTTTCAGCAAAGAAATACAACTTCTGTAAGTACTTCCACAACCAGAATCACACAATAATTGTATTAATTATTTTATTTTTGTATTGAGAAGACAGCTCAATAAATAAAAATAAATATGTGGAATAGACCTTTCTGGCCCTTCGAGCCACAGTGCCCAGCAATCCTCTGATATAATCCTAGCCGAATCAAGGGATAGTTTACGATAACCAATTAACCCACCAACCAGTATGTCTTTGGACTGTGGGAGGAAACCAGAACACCTGGAGGAAACCCACATGGTCATGGGGAGAATGTACAAAATCCTGACAGGCAGTAGCGGGAATTGAACCTGGTTCACCTGTACCCTATAGCGTTGTGCTAACCACTACACTACTGTGCCACCTCTGATAGTGCTGTTGGAATGAAGGAGGTAAATTTGGCATTGAACAGAGTTCACGACATCTAGTTTGAATTGGTGATTTACATTTGCTTTCTAGAATCTTGGTATACTGGATTCAAATACTGTTCCTTTATATGTACTTGGAATAGAGATAATACTCCATTATAAATAGCTCATGAATTTCTTGGTTATTGTGATGCAGTGCAATTTTGTTTTATCAAGAGGCCACTTAATCAGGATGTAAATAGGGTAGTTAGCGCCTATTGAAAGTCCTGATTTAGGGTCTCAGCCTGAAAAGTCGACTCTTTATTCCTCTCCATAGATGCTACCTGAATTCCTCCAGCATCTTGTGTGTATTACGCTTTATTTTCAGCATCTGCAGAATCTGTTGTGTGACTAAGATAGCAGTTCAAAAGGATGTATTGGTACAACTAATGGTGATCTGTATCTCCGTACAGCCTGAAAGGAGCTAATTTTGGTATATCAAATCCAAGTCAGCATGAAGAATTCCATTCCACCTCTAATTTATATACCTGTATTATTCCCTCCATATTTCTCTCAACTTTTACCCAGATTCTACCCCTCATCTATACATTATTGACAGTTTTCTTTGAGCAGATATCTAGCCAGCCAGCATGTTTTTGGGATGTAGCAGGAAACTTGATCGTGCAGTCACAAGGAGAATGTTCAGACTCCACATACACAGGACCAGAGGTCCGGACTGAACTTGGCACACTGGTCCTGTAAGGAAGCAGATTTCCTCACTGTGCTGCTATTATCCACGCAAGTCAACTACAATTTAAGGTCCACAAGCAAAGCACTGTGTTTATTTCTGGAGAAGAAGATCGTCGTATGCAGAGGATTGAGATAAATATGTAGAATGAAAGCTAGGCTACTTCTCATTTCCACAGTGTGTAAAGAGCACTAGAATAATTTGTAAGGATAATGCTGCAATATTTGTTTGGAAATCTTTAACTTATGAAGAATTTCATTAGGTCGATATAGAGATGCTCAATAATAAATCCAGTAAAAGCAGTATGATTACAATTCACTCTAATTCAGAAGAACTTTTCTTTCAAGCCTGGGAAATTTTCTCGATGTGGAGTGGTTTCAGTAGAAGGGATGCTAGATAATTGTATGAGGCACAAAGGATTGGGGGGAAAAAGTTTTTTGATGGAGCAGCTAAAATGGTCGAGATTTGTCAATCTTTGTGGTCTATTTATGTGTGGTAAATCCCAATCCAGTAAATAGTAATTGAAGCTAACACAGAAACGGTATTTCAAATCTGTTCCTTAAAATATACTGTATTTTTTGTACTTTTTTCTCATTTTATGCACTGTCAATTAAATATATACTTGTACAATTCTATCAATGTTTATTTTCAATGCTATTGCATGTTCTTCTCAAAAACATCTTGTGTTTTAAAGTGAAATACCGTAGATTTCGCACTACAGAGCGCACCTGATTAAAAGCCGCTGGCTCTAATTTTAGAAAGAAAATCAATTTTGTACTTGTACAGGCCGCACCGGATTTTAGGCCGCACCGGATTTTCGGCCGCAGGTGTCCCACGTTGTAATATGAGATATTTACACAGAAAGATATTACACGTGAGGATTTTTTAACTTTTAATTAAATCCATATGGTAACATAAACAAATACATATTGCAAATGCTTTTTTTCGAACCGTGCCTGTAACGCGGCTACTTTTAAATATACATACGTATCGGTAACACAAATTACGTTGCGTATACTTTTTTACTGAACAACATTCCAATATCTCCTAACGACTGGTAAAAAATATATATACTGCAGCCTACCAGGAAAAGTTATTGATCGCCTTTAACTTAAAAGCAGCGTTCGCTCAGATCCAATGCCGCTCGCGTAATGCGCTCGCCCCCCCTCCTTCCCGTTTATCGCAAACAGGTATTTCCCACAAGACGTGGCGAAACCGGGTGTGACGTCATAGCATCCCGGGATGTAGTACAGAAAACAAATATAGTTAAAACACTTCTAACTTAGAAATTACTAACAAATGAATTACTAAGCGAAAATATTATAAACTAAATAACTGCCATAAAGGCAGCACAATGCTTTTCTTCGAGTGTTTTCCATGTTGATGAGGGTGAGTACAAATGACTGATTTACAATAATTTAATTGTGAAAGTGCGCTTGATTTATCGTACAATTTCATTGGACCTCTGTGAACTACTCATCAATTTTATTGGTCTACTGTTATGAGGCAAAATGTTTTTGGCGGCATGAAAAAAAATCATGCATTAGCCGCACCGTAGTAAAGGCCGCAGTGTTCAAAGCTGTTCAAAATGTGGGAAAAAAGTAGCGGCTTATAATCCGACATCTACGGTAGCTTTATCTGTAAAACTGGCTCGATGCTGTTTTTAGATTTAACACATAAGTGACAGAAAAGCATTTATGCCTATAGATCCAGCTGGTATTTGTGGTGGTTTTCCAGAGGTAGCACTTATCTAAGTCCTTAATTTTTTCAGTAGCTTTGATGACTAAATTAAAAAGCTGTTTTCATGAAGAGTATACAAAATGTCAATTATTCAATATACTGAAGGAGAGCTGAGCAAATTTGTGTCTAGGAATAGAAAATGTGGGAAATGCTTACCAGATTATGTTGCATCTCTGGAGTGAGAAAAAAATGTTGCCGTATTGTCGTATATGGTGAACAGCTGATTTCTCAGCACAATTCCTTGAATATTTCATGTCACATCCTATCTCAATCATAGTGCATTTCCCTTATCTTTGTCATTGTCTTTGGTTTTCAACAAATAACCATCCTTTGTCACAAAGTTACCTGCAATTCCACGTCACAAGTAATATTGGATAATACTCAAAATGAAGTCACACTGTCTGACAATAGACTGCAGTGTCATCTCTTCCACAACAGATACAGTATGTTTACAGTTTCAGTACTTGCCCTTTATGCCTGTCTTAAATAATGCAATAGCATCTGCAAAATGGGATGATAGAAGCACTGGGCTTTTTTTGGGTCACTTTATCCCAGCAGCAGTCTGTGCTGACAGGACTTGGCTATGCGGATTTTAAAGATAAATCTTAAGATCTATGAGTGCCCTGATGCAGACTGTTCCTACCAGCAAAAAAAATAATGTTTCAATTAATCCACACTTCCTCTCTGACAGCAATTGCAAATGGTCATATGTTTCTGATTCTCAATATATCATCCTAGAAACTGACGTTTAGTAAGACTAATAGCTTGAAAGCCTAGGTGACCAGACTTGGAGAGCAGCTTCTTCCCCACCACCGTCAGACTTCTGAACCCATCACCTCTTTCACATCCTCTTCCTGCTGGTGTTGTCAATTTCATAAACCTTTAATTTTACCTCTTCCACAGCATTTCTGTTTGCACCACCTCAGTTTTCACTACTAGGCACCATACTGTTGTATGTACGGCTGTCACTGTGTATTGTTGTATTTATTATTGCCATGCTTACTGTTTACTTTGGGAACTTCACATGAGCAAGGAATTTCATTGTACTCTGTATATGACAATAAACTACTCTAAATCGGGAACCAATTATGCCATATTTATAGTTATTAGACTAGATGGTTGGCTAGTTTAGAGAATTTGTCTAAATTCTTTTAGGGTTGTTTCTTATTCAATCTATTGTCTGTTTTGTAGGTTAGTAAAGATAAGGCATCTTGTGTCTTTTTAGGGATGTTTAACTGAATGGAGGGAGAATAGAGAGCTCATCTGGAAGGCAGATGGATGAATGAGATCAGTTTACTATAACCTCCCAGCAGGCATTGCATGAGTGTAAACAACATTTGTTCTGATTTTACAGGATATGGACAGAATAGTTTTTTAAAATGTAGTTCCTGTTTGTGAGCTTTGTCTACAGCCATCTTGTTGAAAAGTTTAATTTGATGCAGTGCTTTGCTTGAATTGAAGCATTTTGAAACAAGTTTTTGAATATGTCTATCAGTAAAACCGGTATTGAATGCACATTTGCAAAGCATTTGGAAGTGTTTGGCTTTGTTTTGGTAGGGAAAGTTTGAATGCATTTGAAGAATGTTAGCGATGTCAATAATTTGATAATGAGTACATTAGAAAGTAATTTCAGAAATACCAATAAATAGCCACCATCATCCAAAGCACATTTAAAGGAACACAGGAAGCTCCATTGTTTAACACAAGCATAAAATGGTCCGCAAACAAAAAGTATCACCACATGGAGCGTTTATCCCATATACTTGTAATTTCATGGATATTGACATATTACATTGGAAGATCAAACATGTCTCTGATCAAACCTAGATTTGTTATTTAGCTGCAAATTGGCTCTTGAAATTAAGCAAATGAGTATCTATGACAGGGTGAGTATGATCTTTTGTCCTTCCTGTGCGAGATCCCTACTCTTATTCTCCAGCCCTGCTTCTTCCCAGTATGATCCTGTATCCACTTCTGTGTGGGTGCCCTTGGTTTAAAAATAAAATGAAAAATAACTGTATTGACTAAATATTGCAGCAGGAGGTATGTCAGCAGCTTCTGAAAAGAGGAGTGAGTGGAATAAGGAATAACTATTGAATGACCCAGAAACAAATTTTTAGAAATAAGGGCACAGTTAAGCTAAGGCACATTTTTCTGCAGTCAACATCCAATGTCATGGAAGTTCAGCCATATGTTTATTTTCTGTTTTTAAGGTAGTTTCCTTTTACAATGGTAATAGTGCCTTGGGTGTAATGACTTTAAATGGGTAGCAGTAGTTGCTTTCACCAGAGGTTGACCATTAGTGTTTATGATTCAGCTTCTTCACAATTTCTGTTGCCTGAGTGAGTTTACCTTCACTCTTCACTACCATTTCCTCAGCTCAGTATTCCATATGGCTCTCTGGTGAGGCTCTGTCTTTCTTTCTGTCTACTTTTTTCATGTACATTCACTTTGAAACTTTTAATAGACTATTTCCTGCTCTTTATTTCTGCCCTTCCTTGATTAGTTAAATATGACTTTGAGCATACTATAATTGTTTTTCTCTTCTCCAGATCTCCTGTCCAGTTTGACATCTATTGTATAAACAATATACACACTTGGATATTAGGTATCACTTCTGCTTGTTACCTGCATCAGCACTGAACTCTCAATATGTTTTAATTAATTGGATGCATGTTGCCCATGAAAGTAATTTTAATCTCATTGATATATTGTAAGTAATTTGCTCACCAGTTGCCTCCGATATGGGGAAAATATTGGAAACATGCCATCATACTGCTCCCACATTTCATGCAAAAATAGTTCAGAAATGATTGTATGGTTTTTGTTTCATCTGCGGCACATCACAGTGTTAAAACTGCACGTAGAATGTAATACTCTCTCTAACTAAATTGCTTAAGTAATAAATTCACAACAGTAAGTAGTTAATTTAATACATACTTTAACTAACTTAAGCCCTTGGGTTTTCTTAACTTCAAATTCATTTATTTGTTTTATAAGTCATATAACTTTAATTCCTATATCTCTCAATTTTAGTGCTTGCGTGATTGAATTCCTTTTGAACATTTAGATTTCTGAATGGAATTTAACTTGACATAATATGCTTGCACCCTGCCATTTAACCTTTGAGATGGTTTGTGAGGAATATTTGTTCAGGTAACAAATTGCAACAGAGATGCCTCTTTCACTCAATTGTTACCTTTCTTGCAACAATGAAAAGTTATTATTGTATTTCCTCTTCCATCATTAAAGTAGAATCTTTCACTTTATTTTGTGCTAGCAAGAGTGTGTCATAAACAACTTGGGTATTTCAATATTGTTAATTAAAAAAAAGTCTTGACAGATTGAACAAATTCACTTTGGCCATTATACCAAATCGATCCTAACCGACACACTCAAAATACTTTATATTTAAAGTATAATTTCATCCCATCTGGTTTACAAATGTACCATTTTAACATTTATGTGCCATGAATGTGTTGCCTGACAAAGTCAACAGCTCCATATATTGGACCAAACCCAGCGGATGGGGTAGTTATTGGCTGGAACATTAAACAAAAATGAACCAGCTGCAATTTACTAACCCTACCAGCTGTGGTGAAAATTTCTGCACCCTGTCCTACTCTGAAGGCATTTTCACAACAAAGAGAAAACCCTTGCCTCACAGTTACAAAGAAACCTGATCAATGATGGGGCTAGAAAAATCCATCACCCTATTACAACCAGTTTTGCTGCAAGTATTCACTGCATTGAGAAATTGCTGAAGAATAAAACATTACAGTCCTAAATCATTATATAAATAACAAGAAGCAAGAGGCCTTTGCTTTCATAAAGGCAGTTTTAAATCTAGTTATCTATCATCATACTTTAATATAACTGTTACCTGCAAGTTTAGATATTTGTTTATTTTATGTTGCTAGTAGCTACAGGGCCTTTAGGTGGTGGATGTGGGTTTGATTAAAACATCTGAGAGAATTTTGGATAGATACATGGATGGGAGAGGTATGAAGGGCTCTGAATGCAGGTTGATGGAACTAGGCAGATTAATGAGTTGGCATGGACAAGATGGGCCAAAGGGTCTGTTTCTGTACTGTAGTGTTCTATGATTTTTTTTTTCAAGTGTCTCATTTTACAATGCCATCAATAGCAATCTTGAGATAAGTCAGGATTAGTCATTTACCTCATCAAGTCTATTTTTACTCCATCACAGTCCTGCAGGATATCATTTTTCCTTTTATTTGCAAAATGAATAGGGTTTAAAAAAATTAAAGGCAAAGAGTCTAGAATATATCAAACCCCAATGTTCTCTGTGTTTGTCTTGCTTTTAGCTATAAATTTGGAGGAATTGGTCCTCAAGGGGAATTGGTATTACTGAAAATAATCTATTGGATGAACTGCATTATCTTGAGACAATAAAATGAATGAGGGCCTTGATATTGAACTGGAAGGTACAAAAGTCATGCCAGTCCATCAATTTGCACAATAAAGTGGTTGTCTGTGTTGCCAGTATAACTGGTGATCCAATCCTGCAAGGTTGTGTGTGTAATACAAGTGGATCCTGAGCTAAATACAATTGTGAATTGGAGAACTCAATCAAGATAATGGAACATATTACAGTATGTAGTACAGACCCTTCAGTACATGGTGTTATGACCTTTTAACCTACACCAGGAATATTCAAAGCCTCTATCTGACATAGCCCTCCAGTTTTCTTTCATCCATGTGCCTCTGTAATGGCCTCATAAATGTTCCTAATGTATCTGCCTCTACTACCACCCCTGGGAACACATACCACACATTAACAATTCTGTGTGTTTAGAAAAACTACCTCAAATGTCATTTGACACAGTCCTCTGATGACCTAAAATTATGTCCTCTCGTATTAGCCATTGCCATGTAACAAAAAGGAGCTGATGCCCACTTTACCTATGCCTCTTGTTTTGTATATCTCTATCAAGTCATCTCATCCTCCTCTCCAAAGAGAAAAGGCCTAGCTCGTTCAACCTTTCCTCATACGGTGTTCTCTCTAACCTGCTAAATCTCTTCTGCACCTTCTCAAAACTTCCTCAGCCTTCCTACAGCAATGCGACCAGAACGGAACACAGTACTCCAAGTTCAAGTTCAATTTATTGGCACTCAACCGACGCATGAATACCACTGAACAAAATAAAGTTCCTCTGGACCGAGGTGCACAACACAGTGCATGTAATTCATGCATACAACACACAAAATAATATTACCGCAAATAAGCAGATAATAAGGTGCATAAATGATACAAGTTTTCAAAAGTAAACAGTCTTGGTGCCTCCTATGTGATGAGACCTGGGCCATGGCAGGGAGTTCAGTAGTCTTGTGGCCTGCGGGTGGAAGCTATTTCCCATCCTAACAAGCTAATGGATTGACAGCTCACTAAAGTTTTCTCCCCCCTCACCCCCCCCCCCCCCCATCCCCTGACCTTAGTAAATGGAGTATTATAGAGCTGCAGTATTACCTTGTGGTTTTTGAAAGCAGTCCCTCGACTGATGAAGCCCAACACACCATACGCCGCCTTACACATCCTATCAGCTTGCATGGCAGCTTTGAGGGATATGGGTGTGGACCCTTGGATCCCTCTCTTCCTCCAGGCTGCTAAGAACCCTGTCATTAACCTGTACTGGTTTTTCTCATTTCATTGCTAAAGTCGTGGCAATACACTTACCTTAGAGGCCTTCAACTCTTCAGGGCATTTCTCTCCCCACTTGGAATTTATTCGTTGTCTTGTAGCGATGTACTACATACAGAGCTAGACACAACGACACGCAGTCGGTAAGTCGTTTTGAGACTAGTTTATTCAAACTTAGCGGCGCTGGCATTTAATCCCTAGCGCCCGCCCTCTCCGGGCGGAAATTACATCAGAGGTGCATTACCAAAGTCTCGCCCCACACGCTGGCTATTTGTGAGCCTGTTTGCCTGTGCAGAAAGTGGGTCGCCACATAACCCCCCCCCAGAACCGGCGATACACCCCCCAATGTCCACAGTCTGGATCAGCCTTTGTTTGGGAGGTCTGCCTCTGCGCTGCGGTGCCTGAACCTCGACCGGCTGCACCAAGTCCACATGGGCTGGTTTGAGTCGGTCCACCGTGAAAACCTCCTCTCTCCCCCCAATGTCCAGAACGTACGTGGACCCGTTGTTGTTGATCACCTTGAATGGCCCCTCATACGGCCGCTATAGCAGTGCCTGGTGTCCGCCCCTTCATACAAACACAAACTTACAGTTCTGCAGGTCTTTGGGTACATGGGTTGGGGTCCGTCCGTGCTGTGAAGTCGGTACGGGGGCCAGGTTGCCGAGCCTTTCATGTAGTCTGTCCAGGACTGCTGCGGGTTCTTCCTCTCGCCCCCTTGGGGCTGGTATGAACTCTCCTGGGACGGCCAGGGGTGCGCCGTACACCAACTCGGCCGACGAGGCGTGCAGATCCTCTTTGGGCGCTGTGCGAATTCCAAGCAGGACCCAGGGAAGCTCGTCCACCCAGTTAGGTCCTCTCAGGTGGACCATGAGAGCTGACTTCAAGTAACGGTGGAAGCGTTCCACTAGTCCGTTCGACTGTGGGTGGTAGGCAGTAGTGTGGTGTAGCTGCGTTCCCAACAGGCTGGAGGTGAACTGGGCGCCTATGTCGGAGGTAATGTGCTACCTCCGTGCTACCCAGGTTGCAATCAGTGCTCGGGCGCAGGAATCGGCAGATGTGTCGGTGAGCGGGATCGCCTCTGGCCACCTCGTGAACCGGTCTACCATAGTTAGGAGGTACCGCGCTCCTCGGGACACTGGTAGGGGGCCCACGATATCCACGTGAATGTGGTCAAACCTCCGGTGGGTGGGTTCGAACTGCTGCGGCGGGGCTTTAGTGTGCCGCTGCACCTTGGCTGTTTGGCACTGCGCGCACGTTCTGGCCCATTCACTGACCTGCTTGTGAAGTCCGTGCCATGCGAACTTGCTGGAGATCAGCTGGACAGTTGTCCTGATAGATGGGTGCGCCAAACCGTGTATGGAGTTGAAAACTCGCTGCCTCCAGGCTGCCGGGATGATGGGGTGAGGTTGGCCAGCAGCCAAGTTGCACAGGAGGGTCCTCTCACCTGGGCCTAAGAGAAAGTCTTGCAGCTGCAAACCCGAGACTGCGGTCCTGTAGCTGGGCATCTCGTCGTCTGCCTGCTGAGCCTCTGCCAGTGCTGCATAGTCCATCCCCAGGGACAGGGCCTGGATAGCTGGCCTGGAGAGTGCGTCTGCCACGATGTTGTCCTTTCCCGAGACATGCTGGATGTCCGTCGTGTACTCAGAGATGTAGGACAGATGTTGCTGCTGGCGAGCCGACCAGGGATCGGACACCTTCGTGAACATGAAGGTGAACGGTTTGTGGTCTGTGAACGCGGTGAATGACCTGCCTTCTAAGAAGTACCTGAAATGCCGGATTGCCAGATACAGTGCCAACAGCTCCCGGTTGAAGGCACTGTACTTGAGTTCGGGTGGTTGTAGGTGCTTGCTGAAGAAAGCCAAGGGTTGCCAGCACCCCTCGATGAGTTGCTCCAGCACCCCACTGACTGCTGTGTTGGATGTGTCCACCGTGAGGGCGGTTGGAGCATCCGTTCTGGGGTGCACCAGCTTCGCGGCATCTGCCAAGGCTTCCTTGGCTTTAACTAAAGCAGCCGCGGCCTCCTTGTCCCAAGTAATGTCCTTGCTTTTACCCGACATCAGGGTGTACAAAGGGCGCATGATACGGGCTGCTGAGGGGAGGAAACGGTGGTAGAAGTTCACCATACCAACGAACTCCTGCAGGCCTTTGACTGTGTTGGGCCGGGCAAAGTGGCAGATCGCGTCTACCTTGGCGGGCAGAGGTGTTGCCCCGTCTTTGGTAATCCTGTGGCCCAGGAAGTCGATGGTATCGAGACCGAACTGGCATTTGGCCGGGTTGATCGTGAGGCCGAAATCACTCAGGCGGGAGTAGAGCTGGTGGAGGTGGGACAGATGCTCCTGACGACTACTGCTGGCTATAAGGATGTCGTCCAAATAGATGAATGTGAAGTCCAGGTCACGTCCCACCGCATCCATTAGCCACTGGAACGTCTGTGCGGCATTCTTCAGTCCGAACGGCATTCGGAGGAACTCGAACAGGTTGAACGGGATGATGAGTGTTGTTTTGGGGATGTCTTCAGGGTGCACCGGGATTTGATGGTATCCCCGGATGAGGTCTACTTTGGAAAAGATTCTTGCCCTGTGCAGGTTTGCTGCAAAGTCCTGTATGTGCGGCACGGGGTAGTGGTCTGGAGTTGTAGCCTCGTTCAGTCTGCGGTAGTCGCCGTATGGTTTCCAACCCCCGGCTGCTTTGGGCACCATGTGCAGGGGGGAGGCCCATGGGCTGTCAGACCAAGAAGTGTTGACCAAGAAGCGGCATCCCAACTGTTTGTCTCAGACGTACAAGAGGCTGTACTGGTGGTCAGCCACCATAGCCATTAGCGGCAGCTGGCCCTTGCAGGGCGGGCGACAACAGTGGGCTTCTGTGCCCCACCGCTGGTGGTAGAAACACCACAGTTCACTGTCCTCCTCACTCTGGCCTCTGTGTTGTGTGTGCCCCCCTGCCGGGCCTCGTCTGGTCTGCTGTTGGGCGCATGGCCTGGTAATCTGACCGACGGATGCCACGCTCTCCCTCTTGGCTTTCCACAGCACGTCTGCCTGGGCCGCCACCTTCTGGGGGTCGCTGAAATCTGCGTCGGCCAGCAGCAGATGTATGTCCTCGGGCAGTTACTCTAGGAACACTTGCTCGAACATGAGGCAGGGCTTGTGTCCGTCAGCCAGGGCCAGCATCTCGTTCATTAATGCTGACGGCGGTCTGTCTCCCAATCCGTCCAGGTGAAGCAGGCGGGCACCCCGCTCACACCGTGAGAGGCCAAAGGTCCCAATGAGCAGCGCTTTGAATGCTTCATATTTGCCTTCTTCTGGAGGCAACTGTATGAAATCTGCAACCTGGGCGGCCATCTCCTGGTCAAGGGTGCTCACCACGTGGTAGTAACACGTGGAATCAGAAGATATCTGCCAAATCTGGAACTGGGCTTCTGCTTGGCTAACCCATACGCGTGGTCACAGCGTCCAGAAAGTTGGCAGTTTTAGCGAAACTGCGTGAACAGATGAAGAGTCGGTCATCTTTGGTCCAAATCCCATTTGGACCATCGGGGTCACCAATGTAGCGATGTACTACATACAGAGCTAGAGACAACAAGTCGTTTCGAGACTAGTTTATTCAAACTTCGTGGCACTGGCATTTAATCCCTAGCGCCCGCCCTCTCCAGGCGGAAATGACATCAGAAGTGCATTACCAAAGTCTCTCCCCACGCGCTGGCTATTTGTGAGCCGGTTCACCTGTGCAGAAAGTGGGACGCCACAGTCTGTCATATACCATGTCGTGTGATGTGGGCAATCATGGTCTTTCCATAACCGTTCTTGACAAATTTTTCTATAGGAGTGGTTTGCCCATTGCTTTCTTCTGTCGGTGAGTTTACAAGACGAGTGACCCCAGCCATTATCAATACTCTTCAGAGACTGTCCGCCTAGCATTAGTGGTCGCATAACCGGGACTTATCACATGACCACCTGTCACCTTTTCCCATGGCTTTACGTGACCCTGATCGGCAGGCTAAGCAGGTGCTACACCTTGCCAAGGGTGACCTGCAGCCTAGCTGAGGAAAGGAGAGACTTAAACCCTCTTTGGTAGAGATGTGTTTCCACCCTGCCACCCCTGGAATCTATTACCAGGGCCATTTATGCTAAAAGCTGCCTGGCAGTATGATGTGTAGAGAGATGCGTTTCTGACAGTGGTGCTCCACTCAGATTCTGGCACAAACGCATGCACTCACCACTGTCGTATGGGGAACCTGGATGAAGGCTCTGTCCTCTGCTTGCAACAGTAAAACATAAAAATTAACTTAATCTATGCATGAGTGGCAGAGGAGGGAACTGCCAATGAAATGTGTAGATGTAGCCTGTGTGGACTGGTGTTGGGTGGGTTGGAATGAACGATGGCAGGTTGAGATGCAGAGAGCGTCAGTTTTCCAACATGGTGACCTACAACCAGAACTGATGACAAGAAAGCAAGACTCAGAGTAGGCCAGCAGGCTGCCGTTCAGCATTGGCATGGCTGGTCTCTGCTGGCCTCAGTTCCTCTTAATGTGAAATTTCTCTAGTCCTGATTCTTTAATCCTGGAAATACTTAGCTATTTCCACCTTAAATATGTAATGCTATTACCTCCACCAGTTAGGGAACAGAGAACTCCAGAGATTCACCACCCTCTGAGTGAATGAAGTATGGAATATGGAGTGGGGGGAGAATTTGGAGCACCTGTAGGTGTTTAAGCCCCACGGCTACGAGTGCTATAATAAATTAGCACTCCGGCTGGTGCAGGAATTTGTGCATCCACTCTGCCTCTTCTTCAGACATCATGTATATTGTTTTGAAAAACTGTGGTTGCCTATTTCCCATACTTCTCCCCTCTCAATGAGAAGGTGACATTAACGTCTCCAAAGATGAATCATGGGAAAATGCATTAGAACTATTGTCAAAGAGGTTACAAGTATTTTGGAAATCAAAACCTGCAGATGCTAGAAATAAGAAGAAAGACCAAAAATAGTTGAAAACACTGGGCCCTCCACGTCCGCAATATTAAATGTGTTTTCAATTTATTTCAAGCATAATTGAAAAGCTGGAAAATTATAAAGTAAGAGTGGTTGTTTACAATGCTATCCATTTTCTGCAATATCTCTGCTGAGTGCTCACCTAATTTTGTAGGTAATAGAACGGAAGTAGTAAGACGTAACGGCAAAGCAATTTGCAGATATAAGTGGAATGTTTCCTAAATTTATTTTCTGTCTCTTCTAATCAATGTTTACTATATAACGCATATAAAGCAGCTGCTGTAAACATAAAATATCATGCAATTAATTTGTATTACCATAGAAGTTTCTGCCAACGTGAAGGGAAAAGCAAAACTAGACTCCTGTAAATATTTTTTTGTGACTATCCATTGGAATACAAAATTTCTACTTAATAATGGACAGTTTAGATCACTTCCATGTTTGCCCATTTACAACATGAAAATTATCTTGAAGGAATAATTAATTAGCCCCATATGTTGAGTCATTTTAAGTTGCAGTTGGGAAAAATATGCAGAAGCTAGGAGAAAAATGGTTTTGCTCTTTATTGCCTAATACATATCAGCACATTATTTTGTAGGCTGACTCAGACTTCACGTTGATATTAAGGCAAATTGCTGAAATGGACAAAATGTTAAACTGCATCCATTTGTCTTACTTTTTTGAGAAAATAAAGATAAACTTTAGATATGGCAAATCTGAAATAAAACAGGAAATTCTGGAAAAGTTCTACCGGTCAGACCATTTATGGGGGAAAAAAATGGTTAACTCTTTGGTTCCAGGATGTCACTGATTTCTTACTTCATTTCCTCCGCTCCTCAAAAACAGAGAAAAGAAGTTCTGTTTCCTTTTATCTAAAGCTCTTCACTTTGCTTGCTCTGAACTAAGGTTCAAGAATTATTTTGGGTCCTGTGTCCATTAAAATGCAATATCATAGCCTTGCTATTCCATTAGGAATACAATATGTTGGAGAAGCCTGTGATCAGATTTTTGTATCTAATTGATGTTGAGGTTAATGAATCTTATAGCTTTGTGCACATTTGTGCAGTAATTTAAGGCATGAGACCATGTGTTGTTCAATAAAACACCATTAGAATTGAGAACACAACATCTTGCTGTCTGAAAATTAATTGTTTCACGTGTGAAGCCTCATTCAGAGAGTTTTGTGTTTTAGGCTTTTATAATTGGTAACATGATGGAGTAGCAGTTTAGTGTTGCTACTTCAGTTTCCCGGAACCTGGATTCAATCCTCATCTCGGCTGCTTCCTCAAACGAGAAAATCTGCAGACGTTGGAAATCCAAGCAATGCACGCAAAATGCTGGAGGAACTCAGCAGGCCAGGCAGCATCTATGGAAAATAATCCTGTAGAGTTGAAATGTCAATTGTCCTCTTTTCCATAAAGGCTGCCTGGCCTACTGAGTTCCTCCAGCATTTTATGCCGGCTGCTGCCTCTCATGCTTGCATTTTCTTCCTGTGACTGGGTACATTTCAAGATGGTGCTCTGATTTCTTCCTGCATCCTAAAGCCATGCTTGCAGGCTAATTGACCATGTTTAGTGAAAGCAAGTGGCAAAAGAATCAAGGGGGAGTTGATGAGCATGTTAGAGGCAATAATTTGCAGCAACTTGGGGCAATAATGATGAGAGGAAATAGGATTTAAGATATTGCTCTGAAAACTGGCATGGACTAGATTGGCTGGATTGTTGCCTTCAGTGTTTAATAAGCAATTTTACTCTGTTACTTATTTGCATTCCAACCTTTCCTATTTGTTTACGATTTTGCAGTTGATTTGGCATTGACCTTGCCTGTGCTCAGATTGCATCTCAGTCATTGTAATTCAAATTTCAATCTTTTCGATGGCCTGATGAAGGATATAGTTGCTTGACCAGTTTTCTCAGTTCAGGGGTTGAATTTTCTTTGCTGTGATGTTGACTCTCCCACTTTCAGCGATTTGACATCCAAAATATTTGGATGTTTCAATGGTGCAAGGCCAAGCCCAATTTATAGCAGGTGCCAGTCCAAAACTTGCCCAATTAAAATGTCAAGTTTTAGTTTTTCCTCCCAGTTAGATGGAATGTGACAGAGCACTTGGTAAATGCACTCCTTGCACATGGGCATTCACTCACACAAATATTGCTTTGTCATGCTGCTCTCGTTACAGTGCCTGTACACATTTCAATGTCTTCCCTGGTATATTCTCATAATTAACTCATTGTTCTCTCCATCCCCTCCCCCCCACATCACCACATGACTACATTCAAGAGATGCAGTTCTGAGCAAGTATACTCTCTCCTGCTATGAAATTTCTGTACTATTCTTTGGCACGTCTCTCCACTTGGGTTTTCTGTTCATTTGGCACAATATGTTGTGTTTGGGGTTAAGCTGGGTGTGAAACTGTCTTTTCATCAGTGTAGTGGCTGGAGCCGTTTTGATGGTGGCATGAGGTCTGTTGTGGTGTATCAGCAGAAGTATCCCAGGACATTGGTTGAGTGATCCACTTCCCACTGACATCTTGAGGCCTTGTTTTATTGTTTGTACGAATTGTTCAGCAAGTCCATTAATGGCTAGATGATACGGTGCTGACTTACGTTGAACACAGTTGGCCAATCCTGTAAAAAGGTCGTCATCGAGGAAATATGGTATTAAGCTGTAACACCTGGGTTAATGGTTATGTTGAAGTATCCACAAAGCCTTAAAGTCCTATCCCTTTGTACAATAGGAACCACTGGAGTTGGCATTTACTTCCACACACTGGTTCCAACTTACTCTGGACCAATTCAGCCTGTACCTTCAGTTTAGGGTGTATGGAACAGGTCTTGCTTTTATGAATTTGGGTGTTGCATTGTGCTAAGCAGCCTGCTTAATAGTGATTCCTTTTTTACTGCTCAGACCTTTAAAGTGTTTTTTTAATACCTCTTGGAATGCTCCCAGCAATCGAGATCATTTTGTGCCATTTGAGTTTTGAGCTGCTCCAATCATGAGTAGTTTAGAAGCGCTGGATAACTAACTTTAATGATTGCAGAAAAAGTTTATTTCTCTGATTGTTGATCTCCACTGTAACATCTACTGCTCCCCTCACAGGAACAACCTCACCGGTTGTTAAATCAATCTTCCCTTCTGGGGTGAGATGCCACAATTTCTCTTCAAACTGTCTCTGACACCAGTGATACTGCAATACCCGTGCCTACCTGCATTGTCCCATCTTAGCTATAATCAAAGGTTTAGGTGAATAGTGACCCTTTTAGACTTAACTCTATCCTCATAAGACTTATTGCCAGTCTTAGCAGGTTGCACTAGACTGCTTTTGCACCCATCACTGTCAGTAAAGTTGGAACATGAATATCATTTGAAGTTTGATTTGCCAGTGCAAAATATTCAAATCTTTCAAAAGATAACTTCATTGCTCTGATTTGTCATACAGCACCATACTTCTAAGCATTGTCGCCATGTTCAAGCACAGTCATGTTTCAGAAGAGTTTTATCTGTCCCTTTTGTTTGTCTTATTTAACCATTCCATCTCTCCCCTTGGATTCTTTACTTACTGCAGTGGCCATTTTCTTGTGGAGTGCAGCATGTT
Organism: Hemitrygon akajei; assembly: GCF_048418815.1. Lineage (NCBI taxonomy): Eukaryota > Metazoa > Chordata > Chondrichthyes > Myliobatiformes > Dasyatidae > Hemitrygon > Hemitrygon akajei. The sequence continues at coordinate 144,693,631 of NC_133127.1, forward strand.
TTCACTCACCCATGTTAAAAACAATGGTACACCACCAGCATCACACATGTGCTTTTCTTGCTGAAGGAAACAATGCAATAATTATCACCCGAGGACTTGTCAACTTATCGCCAGTTGTTTTGTTTGTGGTACTAGGAAGCCAGGTGGCTGTGAATAACATGAGAGACGGAGAGGTGAGAAACAAGTGCAACTGTTTATTTTGCTTGTAAGTCATCTACCCAGAATGTCCTCCCATTACATTCAGTACGTAACACACAGGGAAGCTTATCAGTAACCTGTAAGGGTCAAAATATACATGAATACATAGCAGATCTGTTTTAAAGACTGTAGCATTTCTAGAAGTGTGCACTTTTTGGGGCGGGGGGGTCGAAGTCAAACTCAAAATAATTCAGTGTTCTCATCAACGTATTCAAAGGGAATGCCTTTGGAACTTAACAACAGTAATGGAAAACAATCAGATGTTGTTAGTTCATACTTAGCTCCATAACTCCTCTGGGAGCATGTGTTACAAAAGAAATTCAAATGTAAGCAATTTTGTACACTGCCTGATTTTTAGGGAAAATTAAATGCTCTTCACATGGTAAGATTCTGTAGGCAATTTCTTCAAAGTTGCATTCAGTTGTTTTTAGCATTGTTGTGTATTTAATATTTTAGTGATATTTGAGTAAGATTGTAAATATTAAGAATTCTTTGCTTAAATAATTCATTATGGGCTACATGTAATAGTATGTGAACGGCGTACGTCTTCATGCCAACACATCAAATGTATGCATCTCACTTAAAGTAAAACAAATGTTTGAGCTTAAAAAAAATGTAGTGAGATGTCAACTAAAAAGCTTGCAGCACGTGCTTCTGAGTGAAGTGACTTAGCTTTTTTAAAAAAAAATTTGTGAACAGTGAGTACTGAGTGATAATAAAAAAAATGTGGAAATGGCTGACTACGTCGGAAAGATAGATGCATATGATTGCTAAACGGATAACCAGTTCATGTATACTAAGCAAATTGAGCAGCATTTTAAAACAAATTAAATAGCCAATGTGAGGCGAGTGCCAGTTTTACTGAGTGCATTGCGTTTAAAGGCAGTTTGATTAGAAATTTGACTGCTCTAACCAAACTAGTTGAAATGAGCTTTGCTGATGTCATGAAAGTAATGCAGGAACATGTAGAACCAAAGCCATTGTTGACTGCACAACGCTTCAGGTTTCATATGTGGAAACAAAAGGAAGGGAGGATTATTTCAGTGTACATGGCTGAATTGAAGAGATTGAGCATTATTAGTTCAGTTTATGGGCTTAATTATGCACTGAACGATAGTCTAGTTTGTGGAATCTTACAAGGTAACATTCAAAAATGGCTCCAAACGAAGCACAACTTGCATTTTAAATACTTCTGTCAGTGGAAACAGCAGACATGAGTGACAGGAATGAAATTGAGCGTGAACAAAATTGCAGTCTCTAAAGAGAAACTGGCCTGGCCAAACAAATTGTGTTACCATTGTAGCAGGGGCTTGCATACAGCAGAACAATGCAGGTATAAAGTATAAACTTGCAGAAAATACAACAAAATAGGACACGTACAAAGTGCACACCTGGCAGACAAAAATAAATGGATTGCAGAGTGAAGAGAAAAATATGAAAAAGTCATGTTGCCGTTTTAAAAAGAGCACTGATCTGCATGCTGTTGATTGGCTAATGATGAGAGGGACACAGGACTTGTGTAAGCCAACAATAGACAAGCAATATGGCTTACACCAGATGTGATTGGCAAATTAATTAAAATGGAATTGGACACTGGCTCAGCTGTTTCAGTCATTCCACAAAATGAGCTTGAATGGCATTTCAAAGATACTGAGCCAAAGCGTGTAGATATCTAACTAAGAACTTGTACTGGAGAAGAGATAACTCCTGTGGGAATGACTTCTCTAACAATATACAACAGCCAACAAGCCACGCTGGGCTTTTATGTGTAAAAACAGGAGGGCCAGCATTGTGGGGATGTGATTGGCTGAGTCAGCTACAACTTGATTGGAGATCCATTCACCATTTGCACGCCACACCCCCTGCAAGCGAGTCAACTGAAAGCGAAAGGTTCAAGGATGGCATTGCAAAACTCAAACATACAAGGGTAAAATAATATTAATGAAAATGCCACTCTGAAGTTTTATAAAGTCCATCCAGTTCCTTCTACCATCTGTGATAAAAGTAGCCAGTAAGCTAGATCTCATGGAAGCTGAAGGAATTCTTTCCAAGTTTGAGTGGAGCCCATGGGCAACACCAGTGGTCCCAGTAACCTAGAAGAATGGGTCTGTCAGGATCTGTGAAGATTTTAAGGTCAGCATCAACCCAGTACTGAAAGAAAATCAATACTCTGTACTCAGGGTATAGGATATGTTTTCAAATCTTCCTGAAGGAAAGCACCACAGCAGACTGGACATAGCTGAAGCCTACCTGCAGATGGAGATGAAGAAGTGCTTCTCACCATAAACACCAACAAAGTGCTTTATCACTATAATAAGCTTTTTTCTGAGGTAGCATCTGCACCTTTGCTCTGGTGTGTGTGCTTTGAACCCCAAGTCAATATAGAATTCAACTTGACTCAAATATTTAATGCATTGCCCTCTAGTGATCTGTGTGTGTGTGTGTGTATCCACATATGACTAGAGGGCGATACGTTACATATTTGAGTTGAGTTGCGTTCTATATTGATTTGGACTTTCAAGCTAAGCAGGGAAGAGTGTAGTGTATTTTAATATTTCACTAATATCTGAGTGATATTGTAAATATGTTGTTTACTTAAGCATTCTTTGTTTAAATGTTTCCATATGGGTTATATGTCATGGCACGTGAATGGCATATGTCATCTTGTGCCCCCCATGTCGTATGTATGCATCTCAGTTATCTCTGGGCTCCATGTTTTTCCTTGCAATTAGTTTTTTTTTGTGTTTTGGTGTTTTTAAAAAAAAAACATAGCCAGCACTTCAGGTTTGACTGGAGGCAATGGGGTTAGATATTTTAAGCAACACTGATGACAATTTCATCTCAGTGGTATGATGTGTCATGAATGCAAACCTTTAATTTAAGTTTTTCTGTTTCTGTACAGTTTCTTTCGGGGTCATTTGCTAGGTTTTCAGTTTTTTAAACTCGGCTACAAAACAATAAAGCCTGCTGTGTGATGGGATTGTAGCCTTGTAAAATTACCAGGCTTGGGCAATCTTACTGTTGCAATGTTCTGTGACCTGAGGGATTGGCAATTATTGTTTGCTACAGACTGTTCTCAGCCTTGGGTTGGAATGTTAGATATTTAACTCTAGTAAACTGTAAACAGTAGTATAAAAATGAGAGGGCAATATGCAAACTTGGTGGAAAAAAAAACTTTTTTTGTGTTATTTACGCAAAAGAATTATTTTGAGATTTTTTCTTTATATTTTAAGTTCTCATTTAATGCAATGAGTTCAACCAGTAATCCTTTATGTGCCAACCAAATGAGCTGCATCCAGTAATTGCAGTACTTCAGTCATCTACATCAACATACTTGGAACATGAAAAATCTGGCACACAAAGTATGTGTATCCTTGGCTGAAGCGACAGAAATAGTTAAACCTAAATATGTTTAAAGTCCTGTTTTTAACCATTAATTTTGGAATTGGTTTCCAGAAAATTTTGTAACAATACAGTTCATTAATATGGAAACATAATAGAGTACAATTATGTGAAATACATAATCCAATCAATGAAATTGGGCCACTTGCTACAGCAACTTGCCGATGTTCATAATGCTTTATTTATAAGGTATGAAACTGATGATTAGAATTAATTACTAATTGAGTTTTATCTGTGAAATGCAGTTACAGTTGATTTGGTTATTGGGCAATGTCTGCATATTATACTCCAGTATGAAGTTGTGCTCTTTGCTTGGGTATACCATAGGTTCCCTTCATATGGGTGTGTTCTTTATTTATACACTATTTATGATTGCTTTTATAATTTCAGAACTTTCAAGGTCAAATTTTATTAAACTTTTTCTAGATTGATTTCGTTGTGTGACCAATCTAGACTTCATTGATGCTTTGCATCAGCAGTTTCTTACATGTGCCAAGAGTTTTATTGACATTGGTGCTGTGGCACATGTTGCTCAACACATAGTAAAAAAAATTGCAACATAAAAAAAATTTGCCACAGGAGAATTAAATATGTGTATCCTTTGCTGCAGCGGCAAAAATAGTTAAACCTAAGTATGTTTAATTGTCTTGTTTTTAACCATTCATTTTTAAAAAAGTTATGGATTACTATTTCTTAAGAATAAAATCAGAAACTTAATCATACTTTTATACAGGTTTTCTCAGTCAAATGACATGGTATTCTTGTGAGTCTGAATCCTACAGTAGCTGGGCAATTTAAACAAATCTTATGAAATGTAAAACCATATTAGTGTAGCGACTATGCCCCCAACTGACTCCCATTCGTCTAGGGTAAAGTGGCGGTAACCCCGCCAACGTTTTAATTGCGTTGGTGTGGATACTGTGTAATGCACCCCGTACAAGCCCACAACATAAAATATCAGACAGTATACAATATACATGTAAATGATTACACTTTATAATTATTTCTTGGTGATGGGTTAGTAGAAACAAATAAAATAAAGGCGCCAAATCAGTAAATTTATCAGTTTTGTGCACAAGAAATTTTAATGCGTTGGAGCTCACGCCTTTGGATTCATCCACAACAACCTCTGAACTCCGACAATTTCCGAACCGTCGAAGCCGCCATCCTGGGACTCCGTCTGCTCTCCACACGTCTGTACTCTTCACTCGCCTCTCTGATTAAGCAGGCAAAAACCCAGGATCTCAGACATAGGAAAGAGTAACACTTTTCCCATTGGACAGTAAACCCGTTATCAGTAATTATAACCAAAACAAGCTGCTGCCGAGAACAACAGAGACCCCATGTTACTTTACATTACAGAGAAGCATTTAACTAATCTTAGCAGTTAACATGGGAGAGAAACTTCTGCATTAGTGATATGTAAAAATGTCCAGCTAGCAGAGAAAATCTGTTGATCTTGATCTGGTTTGGTCTTTGTGATGCGATGTTATTGGGTTTGCTGACCACAAAGTTCTAAACTCAAATGAAGACTGTAAGCTCTATCAGATATAAACAGCCACAAATATTCACACTAATGAGAGATTGTGCTGTAACTACTCAGTCTTCAAAAACTACTTTACTTTCCTGTCTATTCTCCATGGTGAATTTAGCAGCCAGTACTCACTACTCAAGTGGTAGGTCCCCTCTCCTTATCAAAGAGTTCAAAGTTTAAAGTTCAGAGTTAATTTTATTGTTAAAGTACATGTATGTCATCACACACAACCCTGAGATTCATTTTCTTGTGGGCATACTTAATAAACTCAGCTTTCAACCAGTGTGCAAAAGACAACAAACTGTACAAATAAAAAATAAAGAAGAAATAATAATAAATAAGCAATAAATATCAAGAACATGAGAAGAAGAGTCCTTGAAAGGGAGTCGATAGGTTGTGGGAACATTTCAATGATAGGGCAAGTGAATGAAGTTATCCCCTCCGGCTCAAGAGCCTAATGGTTAAGGCATAATAACCTGAATCTGGTGGTGTGAGTCTTGAGGCTCTGTATCACCTTACTGATTGCAGCAGTGAGAAGAGAGGATGAGCACGAGAAAAAAATGCAGACGCTGGCAATCCAAAGCAATGCACACACAGTGCTGGAGGAACTCAGTAGGCCAGACAGCATCTGTGGAAAAGAGTAAAACAGTTGACACTTCAGGCTGAGACCCTTCATTACCCTTGTCCTAGCCTGCTGAGTTTTTCCAGCAATTTCTTAGTGTTGCTGAGAAGAGAGCATGACCTAGGTGGTGGGGGCCCCGATGATGGATTCTGCTTTTCTGCAACAACGGTCTAACTAGATGTTCTCAGTGGTGGGGAGGGCTTTACCTGTGATAGATTCAGTCATATCCACTACTTTTTGTGGGATTTTCCATTCAAGGGCATTGGTGTTTCCATACCAGGCTGTGATGTAGCCAATCAATATATTCTCCACCGCACATCTATAGAAGTTTGTCAAAGTTTTAGATGTCATGCTGAATCTTTATAAATTTCTAAGGTACCAGAGGCTTTGCTGTGCTTTCTTTGTAATTGCACTTGCATGCTGGGCCAAGGACGGGTCTTCCGAAATTATAACACCGAGGAATTTAAAGTTGCTGACCCTCTTTATCTCTGATCCTCCGATGAGGACTTGCTCAAGAAATTCCGGTTTCCTTCTCCTGAAGTCAATAATCAGCTTATTGGTCTTGCTGAATTGAGTAAGAAGTTGTTTTTGTGGTATCACGAGCCAGATTTCAAATCTCCTTTCTAAATGCTGATTCATCACTACCTTTGATTCGGCCTATGACAGTGGTGTCATCAGCAAAGTTGAATATGGTATTGGAACTGTCGTAAGTCTAAGTGTTAAGTGAGTAAAGCTATGGGCTAAGCACCCAGCCTTGTGCATCTGTGCTGATCGAGATCGTGGAGAAGATGTTGTTGCTAATCTGAACTGACTGGGGCCTGCAGGTGAGGAAATTGAAGATCCATTTGCACAAGGAGGTATTGAATCCAAGGTCTTGAAGCTTATTGAAGATTTGAGTGGACAGTAGTATTGAATGCCAAGATGTAGTCAATAAAGAGCATCCTCGTGTATGAATCTTTACAGTCCAGATACTCCAGGGTTGAGTGAAGAGACAATGAGATGGTATTTGCTGGTATGCCGGTAGGCATACTGGAGTGGATCCAAGTCACTTCTCAGGCAGAAGTTGATAGGTTTCATCACCAACCTCGCAAAACACTTTATTGTCGATGTAAGTGCTACTGGATGTTACTCATAGAGGAGAAGATACTTCCAGCTAATAAACTTTTTCAAAACTCTGTTCATTTATTTTGTCTGATACACATTTAAATCCAAACAACCTTTTTAAATGCATTTAAAACTTAGAGTTAAACATTTCCAAATTACAATCCATTCTAAAACCATTTCCTAAACATAAAGCGTTTCTTAAACATAATGCGTGAAGCACAAAGGATTTCTTAATCTCAAAGGATAAAGAATTTCTGAAACACAATTACAATTCCTATTTTATATATAAATCAGGTTGCGGACAAACAAATCTTCTTTTGCAGTAACTGAAGCTGGGGCAATGAATACTAATTTACCCTGTGCTTCATTCATGTTGCTTGATGTTCTTTACCCCATTCCTAGTGCTCCCAAACTCCTTTCTATACCTTTTGTATACTTTGTCTCTCGTGGGTGACTTCGTATGCATATAGTAATTTCTCAGATAATCTTTATAACACAAATGTTCTAAGAGCTCTGTGGAGACAAAGACCTCAACTAATGCTCCCAAGTCACAGTTATTGCTGTAAAGCTAACTTTCTTGAGCACATAAAACTTCTAGGCATAAACAGTCAGTTATTGACATACTAAATGATATTATCCATCTGTTCTGCGAGCTTCCTTGAACTAAGCAACATAAGAATCAGCTTGTCTGTTTGAAACAACCCATTGTTTTATACTGCACATCCAGCAGTAATAAACTAAATGCAGTGACCAACACTTGCTTCTACAGACCGAGCATCTTTGATATACAGAGCTTGTTTGCAAAGCTGTTCAATAGAAAGTGCTTTTTAACTTCAAGCCAATTACTGCTATTCATTTACTTTTCAAGAGCTGAAGACTGACTGACTTTTACGATCAGAAACTAAAAAAACTGTTAGTTACAAGTTTTCTTGCATCTGTTTTTGCTGTGTTTAAAAAGCAAGCTTTACAAAAAACATGGAGTAAATATCTATCATGGTGATACCAGACCAACAGCAATCTGGCTGACTCTGAGATTCAGGGATAATTAGAAAGATAGTAATGATTGCTGCATATTATGATCAGCTTTAAACCAACACTATTTTTAAAAAAAACACCAATAAGGATGTAGAGCAATGATGTTTAATAGAATAACTTTTATCAAGCCCTTCATGAAAATCCAAACTTTGAAATTTCTATATTTTTAAATTGACGTCCTTTTGCTTTGTAAGAAGTTATAACCTAAAATCATGAATAGCCGTGATCTTCAGTCCCAGATGACCTCAATGCCTTTTATGCACACTTTGAAAGGGAGGATAAAACTATACCTGTGCAAATCCCTGCATCAATTCTAGTGACCCTCTGTTCTCTGCCGCAGAGATGACATCAGAACATCTTTCAACAGTGTGAACCCTTGCAACACATCAGGCCCTGATGGTGTACCTGGCAGAGCTCTGAAAATCTGTGCCAACCAACTGATGGGTGTGTTCAAGGACATCTCCACTCTCTCGCTGCTGCAGTAAGAGGATCCCTCTTGCGTTAAAAGGGCAACAATTATACCAGTGCTGAAGAAGAGCAGGGTGAGCTGACTGAATGACTATCACCCAGTAGTACTCACATCTACTGTGATGAAGTGCTTTGAGAGATTGGTAGACTCAAATCCTGTCTGAACAAGGACCTAGACCTGCTGCAATTTGCCTATATCCACAAAAGGTCTACGGTGGATGCAATCTCACTGGTACTCCGCTCGACCTTGGCCACCTAGACAATAGTAATACTTGTGTCAGGCTGCTGTTTATTGATTACAGTCCAGGGTTCAACACAATCATACCATCGGTTCTAATCAACAAGCTCCAAATCTTGGACATCTGTACCTCCCAATGCAACTGGGGACTTAACTTCCTCAGTGGGAGACCACAGTATGTGTGGATCAAAAATAACATCTTCTGTCTGACAGTGAACACTGCACCTCAAGGATGATTGCTTAGCCCACTGCTCTACTCTCTACATTCACAATCGTTGGGTTGGGCACAGCTCAAATGCCATCTATAAATTTGCTGATGACACAGCTATTTTTTGACAATTTCTGATGGTGGCAAGGAATCATACAGGAGGGAGATAGATCAGCTGGTTGAGCAGTGATGCAGCAGCAACCTTGCACTCAGTGTCAGTAGGACCGAAGAATTGATTGTGGACTTCAGGAGGAGGAAGTTTGGGCATCTCTGGCGAAGGCAATATTTATTGCCTTTACTGATTGCCCTTAAAAGTAGTGATGAGCCTTTTATGAGCTTCTATAGTCCTTCTTGTGAAGGTATGTCATTCGGCAGAGTTTCAAGATTTTAAAGTAATGAAAATAGAGATCTAACAATATATTTCCAAGTCAGAATTGTGTGCTACTTGGAAGTAATATTCCTATGAGCCTACTTCCCATCTCTGCTTCTTGGTAGATTTCCTATATTTGGGAGGTGTTCCTGGGGAGCCCGGATGAGTAATTGCACGCTGTTTTGTTCATGGTACGTGCTGCAGCCATTGAGCTGTTTCCTGAGGGAATTAATACTTGGGATAGGGCATAGATTGTAATAAAAAAAAAAGTGGGTTGATTTGTTCAAGATAGTGTTATAGCTTCTTGGAAGATTTGGAGTTGCATTCAGCCACACATGCAGAGCATTCCATCGTGCTCCTGTCTTGTGCCTCCAAATTGCTGGAAAGGCTTTGGGGCAGAGTCTGACCTGCTCTTGTAGCCATAGTATTTATATGGCTGGTCTATTTGAGGTTCTGGTCAATGGTGATTACCACTCCCATGTAGCAGCTGAAAGACTCTTAACCTGCTATTATCACTGAATGGTTGGACTTTCCCTCTTGTGAGCAGTAGTCATTGCTTTGTGCTTTTGTGGTGTGAATGTTAGCTGTCACTTATCTGCCCATGCCTGAACATTGGCTCTTAATGCATGCTTCATTTGGCTGACATTTTTGCAAATGGAGTTGAACTATGTGGAATTGTTTATAAGTGTTTCTCTTGATTTTGTGATAGTGTTTTGTTACAACAAAAGTTTCTCTGATCTGGCTCAGATAGGTAAAAATTTCAATTATCTACTTAAACTACAAAATTTTGTTAGACAAGAACAGAACCAGCATTAAATACTTCTCTAAGTAGATGTGGGCGCCTCTCACTGTAGCACACATCCCGTTCTGTCGATCTGTGGTGCCATTTGTGAACAGCTCATTGGTGAGGCCCCGAAAATCTTCTCCCAAGCCTACCCAACCACTTTGCTTTTGCACCCTTTCCCCACTGATAGGGAATGCTGTAGTAAGCAGACCAATAGATAGCACCAGCTCAAATGACAGAATCAGAACTAATCATCAATTGTCACTATTCTTCACGAGTCCCACCCGTGTTCCCACAGTTATATTCCCATAGTGTAATCCAAATTCGTGCTGTGAGTTCTATGGCGTTGAAGTCCATGGTAGTTGACATTCAACAAGCACAAAGATTAACCCTGCACAATGCATTCTACCCCTTCTTCCTCACCCCCTGTGGATGCCCTACCATATTATAAGCAAATTGGCAACTATTAAGCAGAAAGCATAATGGCTATAGTAACAGCACAGTGCATTACAATAGTCCACCAACCTCCAGATGCTCCAAAGGGCCATAAACTCCCTCCTGGAGTATAATAGTTATGGAACTGATATCCTACATTACATATCTTATCTGCTGACTGTGGGTTATGGTCAGCCTAAATTGTTATATTCTCTATCTTATCAGGGATGTACCAGGGAGATGGGAAGGCGGGCTCTGTCGTGGGCAAAGTACTGGAGAGTTTAACATTGGTAGCTGAGCGAAGGGCGCTGAGTAGGCTACGGTCAATTATGGATAACTCTGAACATCCTCTACATAGCACCATCCAGAGACAGAGAAGCAGTTTCAGCGACAGGTTACTATCGATGCAATGCTCCTCAGACAGGATGAAGAGGTCAATACTCCCCAATGCCATTAGGCTTTACAATTCAACCGCCAGGACTTAAGAACTTTTTAAAAGCTATTATTAATGCTTTTTGAGATAGTGATTTAGATGCATATCATATTTTTTACTGAGTTAAGTATTGTATGTAATTAGTTTTGCTACAACAAGTGTATGGGACATTGGAAAAAAAGTTGAATTTCCCCATGGGGATGAATAAAGTATCTATCTATCTATCTATCTACTAGACTCCTGGCCAATTATGGCACAGGTGCCTCCTTCCTTTGCCAGAATTTAATTCAATGCCATTCTTTTGGGCTGAGGCCATCAGGGTGACCTCCCGTGATAACTGGGCACTGTCAAGGGGGGGGGGGGGGGGAGGCTATCCTCCAGAACTGATTGGTCTCTGTGATGCCTCTTTTGTGATGTTCTGATTTGTGGATCAGGTGGTCGGCCGCATCATCACTGTGATACACATCAGCAGCCAGATCAGCTTGTGGGGAGCTAAGGGTAGGTTTGGGAGCCACAAACCTAGTACATTCCTTTCAGTGTGGGAAAGAAACCTGCCTCAAAAGGGTATAGTGCCGCACTGACCTGTACCATTAAGATGCACAGAGGTACACGTGATATTCCCCATCAGAACGACAATGGCAATTATTCCTGGATCACAGTGTTACACTTAACATTGCTATTTGTCTTTCCCTGACAAATAGACACTTGCCTTAATCAGAACCCCTCTTACAGTCCCAATAACTGCCTTACCTGTCAAGTTCATAACAGATTCATTCCATATCCAGTGTTTAGTGTCATTGAGGGAGAGGGATCAGTGCTTCCATGCTTGACTGTTGGAATCTGGGAGCACACCCTACAGTTCGCTTTGTGCAGACAATAAGCATGTTTGTCTGACATAATGTATTAGTCGAGATCACCATCACTGATGTGGTGAGGAGCAGCAGCAATGTAATGGCCATTTTTGCAGTGTAGGGAAGAACACAGTCTGTCGCTTTTTTTTTGGTTAATCTTTGGCTGTTCATGCACACTATTCCCTATTCTCCAGTGGCCTGGTGGGTAGTTGTACCCACACTTCCCCTGACTCCTTTTCCAATTCCACCACCTCTACTTTTGGTGGGGGTGGACGGCTGGTCAGACACTGCCAAGTGTCACGATATTGGGGAACCTAGTTGGTCCTGATTTCAAGAGCTGGAGCGTGTAGGGAGGAGGACGACTTTCCATTCTCTCCTTGCAATCATCACCAACAAACAAAATATCTTCAAACCAGGTATCCAGGTCATCACCCTATAAAGTAAGAGCCTGGGCCTTCACTGGTCTGGTTGCCAATTAGCACTTTGGTACATTTTCTGCTGCTGGACCTTGGCCAGGTGATCTTCACACTCTTTTCCTCCATTTCCCAGCCCACATTTGAGCGGCCTCCACCATGGTCATGAGGCACTGGTTCAATTCTTACACCTCATGTTTAAGATTTCCTATTTCCTTCTCTTTCTGAGATGTTGTCTTGTGTTGCTGTTTTCTGGTGGTTGCTACCAGCCCAAAAGCTCCTCGCTGGCTTCCTCTCTTACCCAGGGAAACCTAACCCCTTTAGTACAGACACAAGATGGTGTCTCGTCTTTAACCTTTGGGGTTATAGCTTGTCCGTCCAATCCATTGGCACATCATAGTCCACCAGGAAATTGATAGGCTGCCAAACCCCGTACAGTTATCGGCCCAGCTATTATTCTAGGTGGGTGGGGTCTTGGGGTTGTGGTCTTCTTCTTTACTCTTACTTCAAAACATTTTTGCAAACATTTATACTTTCTATTCCAACTGCCAGAACCTTTGCTGATTTCACCAAAATACTTCTTCACAACAAAAGGTTTTTAGTCCACTCAGGTAGGCAAAAGGACACAATTGCCAATTATCTACTTGGAACTCCAAAACCTTCATTTGGACAGAAAAGAGCAAATATTAAAATGCTTCTCTGGATATATTCGGACCCCTTTCACCGCAGCACATCTTCCATTCTGTCAATCCATGGAGTTATTCATGACCAGACCATTGGTGATGCCCTGAAAAACTACCTGCAAGTCCTCTGATCCCTCAACTGTTATACCCTTTCCACTGATGTGGAATGCTGCAGTAAGAGCACCACATAGTATCAGCTCAAATGACCAAATCGGAACTAATCATCACTTGTCACCATTCTTCACGAGTCCCACCCCGTGTTCACCTAACTTGCATGTTCTCTTGGTTGTATTCTCATTGTGTAATGCAAACTTCAGCAGTGAACTTGAGTGCATTCAAGGCCACAGTGTCTGACCATTCAACAAGCACAAAGATTAACCCTTTATAAAATGGATAGAGGAAGGCTAGTGTTACAGCTGAAGATGAGCTGAGAGTATTCTTGAGTAACTTCTGCAGAAATGTCCAGTGACTTAGGTGATTGACCACCAGTAACTGGAATTGCCTTCCTTTGCGTGAAGTGTGCCTCCAGTTTTGGAATATTTTCTACTTCACTGTCTATTGTTATCTTATCTGTATCCTTGATGACGCACAAAACGAAAAGAGAGGTAATGGGTGCTGGAAATCTGGAGCAACACAAAATGCTGGAAGCACTCAACAGGTTGGGCACCATCTATGTAGAGAAATAAACAGTTGAGATTTTGGCCTGAGATCCTTTAATGGGACTGGAAAGGAAGGGGGCAGAAGCTACAGTAGCAAGGTTGTGGGGGGTGGGGGGGGGAGTGGAAGCTGTAAGAGCTGGCAGGTGATATCAGCTGAGGGGGAAGAAGGGATCCAATGTAAGAGACTTGGAGGTAATTGGTGGTAAAGGGCTGAAGGAGGAATCTAATAGGGGAGGTTAGTGAATAAGGAGATGTAGGAGGGGAATCAGAGGGAGAAGGTGGGCAGGTCATGAAGTTGGGGAGGAGAAGAGAAGGGGTGAGAGGGTAACCAGAATGGGGAATAGAATGAAGAGGGGAGGCTGTTCAGGCCATCAGATTAGAAGCTATCCAGATAGAATGAGATGTTGCTCCTCCAGTCTGAGTTAAGCGTCATCATGGTAGTAGAGGTGGCCATGAACAGACATGTCAGTATAGGAATGGAAAATCAAATAAAATGGGTGGCCACTAGGAGATCCTGCCTTTTGTGGTAGATAGTAAAAGTGCTTTATAAAGTAGTTCCCTAATCTGCATTGGGTCTCACTAATGTAGAGGCCACCTCATTGAAGCCACTGGATACCATAGATGACCCTGTTAGACTCGCAAGTGAAGCATTGCCTCATCTAGAAGGACTGTTTAGGGCTCTGAGTAGAAGTGATGGAGGTGGTCTAGGGGCAGGTGTAGTGCTTTTCCAGCTTTGCAGGAGCAAAATCAGTGTGGAGGGACAAGTGGACAAGGGAGTCATGTAGAGAATGGTCTCTATGGAAAGCGGAGCAAAGGAAAGATGGTAGCATGGTGTTGGAAATGGTGGAAGTTGTGGGAAATGATATCCTGGAAATGGAGGCTCATGTGGTGGTAGATAAGTACAAGGGAAACCTTGTTACGATGCTAGAAGGATTCGTTGAGGGTAGGTGTGTGGAAATGGAAATGATGTAGGTGAGGCCAGCATTGATGGTGGTAGAAAGGAATCCCTATTATAAAATGTCATTCTCCAGAGATAGATAGAGAGAAATTGAGAAAGTGGAGAGATTCGTCAGATGGACCGAGTAAATTTGAGGGCACGTGGAAGTTGGTGAGCTCAGCATGGCTGCAGAAAGTAATACCATTGCAGTTGAGAAAGTGTTGCAGGAGCACTGGAACATGAACTACACCTTTGGTTTTGAGAACGCAGAGGCATTGAACCTGTAGGTGGCACTATTAACATAAGATTGCAAGTATCCTGATGACATCAATCCCACAAGGTTGTGGCAGAAGCTTCCCAGTAAAGCTTAAAGAAAGCACATTAACTGGGGAACTTGATCCAGGACAGTAAATTAATGGGAAAGGAGTAGCTTGCACAAATTTTTAACCTGGATTCTTTTGCTGTATTTGAGTTAGTATTATCATTGTAAGTGTTATTACCATTGGGGCATCAACCTCCAATGCCATCTGGTGAAACACACACAATCTCTCAATTGAGATGAAAACAAAAGGGTTGTGTTAGTAGTATGCTGGAGTACAAAAGCTAATGTGCTCACTTCTTGCTCTCTCACTCTCTATACAAAATCATTCTGTACCATTTTGAACAGCTGAATAATGAATTGGTAAATTAATTTATTAACATCCCTGTTTAACAAATTAACATTAGAGTGTTGGAATTAGGCCCATTATCCTGTAATGTGTGCATTGTTGGCATTTGCAGCTTAGAAGAACATAAATCATCTATCCTTTTATCGCAGATTTTTACAGAAAGCACAAAGGAAACATTAGGCTTGTGACTAGTGGTGTGCCACTGGGGTTTGTGCTGGTACCTTTGTTATTTATGTAAATGATGTTTGTATGAATGTACGTGGCATGGTTAGTAAGTTTGCGGCTCATACTAAAATAGGTTGTATTATAGATAGAAAAAGTGTTGTCAAAATTGCAAGGGGATCTTTATCACTTGGTAACTGGACTGAGGATTGGCAAATAGCTTTCAATTTAAATGTGTTAGTTTTGCATTTGAGAAGTTAAAACAGGGTAAAACTTTAAAATGTTGGGCACTCGGGGACTGCTGAAGAGTACATGTAACTAATTTGCTGAAAGTGGTGTCACAGCTAGGTAAAGTTCAACACTGGCCTTCATTCCAGGGTTGTGACATTATGTTATAGACGTACAAGATGTTAGTGAGACTACACTTGCATATTGTGTACAGTTTTGGGCCCCGCTGTTGTAAGAAAGGCATTTTTAAATTGAGAAGAGTAAGAGAAGATTGATGAGGTTGCTGCCAGGACTCAAGCAAATGACTTACAGGGAGTGATTGGACTGGGTCTTCATTCCTTGGAATGCTGGAAATTGTGGGATGACTTTCCAGGGGTGCATAAAAAGTCATGAGGGGTTTTTATAGGGTGGATGCACAGTCATTTTCCCCAAGGAAGGGCAACTACAAACTCGAGCGCATAGGTATTTTGGTGAGAGGCGAAAGATTTAAGGCATCTGCGACATTTTCACACAAAAATTGAAGTGGGTATGTGGATGGGAGGTGTTTGGAGAAATGTGGGTCAAACACGGGCAAAATATTAATGTGTGTGTGGATGTATTTGGCAGAAGGGCCTGTTTTCATGTTGTATTTTTTTGCAAAATACATAAGCTTTGTTGTTCTGTTTCTGTATAAATTCTATTGGAAATGGCCATTGTCATACAGCAAAAAGACTGGTCCTTCACTTCAAAGATCAAAGTAAAATTTATTATCAGAGTACGTACATGTCACCACGTACAACATTGGGGATCTTTTTCTGCGGGCATACTTAACTGTAAACATCAGGAACCATAACCTCTAAACAAACTTTACAAATGGAAATCTAAATAAATAGCAATAAATGAGAATGAAATAACAATATAACAGTCCTTAAAAGAGTCATAAATGAGTGTAGCTATCCCCTTTTGTTCAAACACCTGATGGTTGAGGGGTAGTAACTGTTCTTGAGCCTGGTGGTGTGAGTCCTGATGCACCTGTACCTTCTACATGGTGACAGCAGCATGATAAGAGCCTGATGTGAGTGGTGAGGGTCTTTGAAGCGTGCTGCTTTTCTATGGCAATGTTTCATGTAGGCGTGCTCAATGTGGAAAAATGGCGTTGGTGTACTTCGGCAATTCCGCGGGCAGCAGGAATTTGTGCCAGTTTTCCTCCTCAGTGTGTCCGTGCTGACCATCAGCCACATATTTGCACTAATCCTTTAATCCGACTTCTATTCTCCCTAACATTCTCATCAACTGCCCCCTGATTCATCTTCTTATCAATACAGGCGCACCTTGCAGTGGTCAGTTAATCACCAGCCCTCATCTTTGGACGTGGGAAGTAACTGAAGTACAGTGCCTGGAGAAAACCCACACACTCCCTTGAGACAGTACTACATGCTCCCCTATAAATAGGAATTGCCTAGAATATGATGAAATATCATTTAGAAAGATGAAAACTTTGAATACACTGTCACTTACTTGTATCATTAATACTTATCATTAAGACTGTCTGCAAATGGTTCTACCCAGTGCCACTACCTTAACGGTCAGGTGCTGTGTGACCAAGCTGTATACAAGTGCTATTTGTTTTGGGCTTCCCTTTTTCTCTGGTATAATCTTTGCTGATTTGCATTTTTTATTTTTTCACCTCAACACCCCCCTCCGCCAAGAAGAACTGCTCCTGTCATGTATCCTCCCCACCGCTTTCCCATTAGGGTTGTTTTCTGCTGACACTTCTCCAGATTGAAAATTACAAATATTGCAAAAGCTCAATCTGCCTCCAATCTAATTTTTTGTCTTTAGCCGAGACCGTAGGGGTCTGTGCAATGGAGCAATTCATCACGTAACATGAGTAAATGGAGATTATACCCAGATGCCTTCTGTAAGAGGGGGTTCTGTGCAGTTTATAAAGCAAGAGTTTCAGATGAAGTGGATAAGCTGAAGTTCATTGATTTACAGATGAGTCATTGTTGGTGGCAAAGTGATTAGTATAGGAGCATTAAATAGGAAATTAATTCTTTGTGACTTAATAATAGAATGCAAATGTAAAATGTACTGAACCTTAATCAAGCGCAGGTTATAGTGCTATTTGTATTGGTACTTCATTACAAGACTGATTAAATGTTAATGAGGATGATGAGTTACAGTTTTGGAGAGTGACTTGAGAAGCTGTTTTTTTCAGTTAAGCTGTGAAGATTGAATGTGACAAATCTTAAAAGTTAGAAGCTTAGAAGAGGAAAGTATTCTAATGTAGTGTGTGCACATCTTTTGGGAGATAGTTCCCAGAAGTTAATGTTAGGATATTTGCAAAAGGAATCAAGGGGCAAATCGCAGTGTAAATGATGTTACTTTTTTCTCCTGTAAATGAAGCTGACTGCAAATTATTTTGAAAAGAAAATTGATCATGATTTGAAAGGAATATTCCAAAAGACTAAACTAATAAGGAAAATTACTGACAAAGGTTTGGTGGCTTCAGGATTGTTTTACTGATCCTACAAAGGTCGCATACGTGCTCTTTTGTAAATTTGGTTATCACCAATTTTCTCCTTCACAGCTGAAACTTCTCACTCCTTGGAGGACGGAGCAAAGATCCCAAGGTCTCCCTCTTGTAGGTTGTGTGTGCTTGTATGTTGACAGAAGATCAGATGCAATACAGCCATAGCTCCAATATTGTGTACACTGAAGGGTGACAACTTGCAGTTGCTGAATGCCTTTTTTAAACCAAAAATTGACCAATTCAATGCTGAAAATATGATGCATATTTTGTGCACCCTTTTGACCAGGTGAAAAGACTTCCATTAGGCTTTGGTGCTTATTATTCACACCTAAAACGAGGGAGGGGTTGAATAAATGCCTAACATGTAATCTTGTTTTTTAAGTAGCAGTTTGTATCTTACAAAGTTAAGTGGGCAGAGCTTGCTTGCCAGCCACTGTTCTTAAGGCATTGAGTGGTGAAATATCTTTTGACAAAGTAAGGTCAGCTAATGTCAGAATATGAGCAGACCTGCAGTGGGCCGAGAGGATATAAATTAAAGGTGTCTTTTTTTTAAAAGCATTATTAGGTTCTTGTCTCCTGGCCCACTGCTGGTCTGTTCTAATCATGACATAGGCTGCCCTTTGTCCCACACCATTGAGAACACCTTTCTTGTTGCAGTAGATGAGAAATCTGTGCACCTGGCAAAACTCCAGCAGTGGACCAGGACAGCTACATGTATCTCCCAACCGCTATCTTTATTAGATAGCATGGACTTATCATTACCATCAGGATAATGTTCATCCTATGCCATCAAAAATTCCATTTTGGCAACGGATTTGTCCAGAGTCAGGAAAGTAAACTATAGCTACTTTATTTCTTATTCTGGAGGTGCTTTGCTTAAATGCGGCTTCTTGATTTAAAACTGCAGCAGGATTGAACTCTCTTTCCCCTGGAATTGGGGCAGGAGACTGTTGCTGAACAGTTTCTAACTAGCATGGACGTGTGGGCATTGTAAACTACACCATGCTTACAGTGCAAAACTGCAGTGAATAGTTTTTAAATAGCGTGTGTTTATGTTCAAAAAGCAGCAATTTTTATCTCTGATATTTGGTGAGAAATAAACAGCAGGACAATTTCACTACTTCAAGTTAGTAAGTTAGAAACTACAAAGAATTTTAAGCTGTCAACAATTACTGTGCAGTATACAATGAAAATGAAGATTTGGAATCAGAATCAGGTTTATTATCAATGGCATGTGACGTGAAATTTGTTAACTTAGCAGCAGCAGTTCAATGCAATACATAATCTAGCAGAGAGAGAAAAAGAATAATAAAATATAATAAATAAACAAGTAAATCAATTACGTATATTGAATGGATTAATAAAAAAGGGCAAAAACAGAAATACTGTATATTTAAAAAAAAAAGTGTGGTAGTGTCCAAAGCTTCAAAGTCCATTTAGGAATCAGATGACAGAGGGGAAGAAGCTGTTCCTGAATCACTGAGTGTGTGCCTTCAGGCTTCTGTACCTCCTACCTGATGGCCACCAGTGAGAAAAGGGCATGCCCTTGGTTTTGGAGGACCTTAATAATGGATGCTGCCTTTCTGAGACACCACTTCCTTAAAGATGTCCAGGGGACTTTGTAGGCTAGTGCCCAAGATGGAGCTGACTAGATTTACAACCTTCTGCAGCTTCTTTCAGTCCTGTGCAGTAGCCCCTCCATACCAGACAGTGATGCCGCCTGTCAGAATGCTCTCCGTGGTACAACCATAGAAGTTTTTGAGTATATTTGTTGACATGCCAAATTGCTTCTAATTCCTAATAAAGTATAACCACTGTCTTGCCTTCTTTATGACTAAATCAATATGTTGGGACCAGGTTAGATCCTCAGAGATCTTGACACCCAGGAAGTTGAAGCTGCTCACTCTCTCCACTTCTGATCCCTCTATGAAGATTGGTATGAGTTCCTTCGTCTTACCCTTCCTGAAGTCCACAATCAGCTCTTTTGTTTTGCTGATGTTGAGTGCCAGGTTGTTGCTGCGGCACCACTCCACTGGTTGGCATATCTCACTCCTGTACATCCTCTCGTCACCACCTGAGATTCTACCAACAATGGTTCTATCGTCAGCAAGTTTGTAGATGGTATTTGAGCAATGCCTAGCCACACAATCGTGTATATAGAGAGTAGAGCGGTGGGCTAAGCACACACCCCTGAGGTCACTGGTGTTGATCATCAGTGAGCAGGATATGTTATCACCAATCTGCACGGATTGTGGTATTCCGGTTAGGAAGTCGAGGATCCAATTACAGAGGGAGGTACGGAGACCCAGGTTATGCAACTTCTCAATCAGGATTGTGGGAATGATGATATTAAATGCTGAGCTATAGTCAATGAACAGCATCCTGACGTAGTTGTTTGTGTTGTCTAGATGGTCTAAAGTCTTGTGAAGAGCCATGGAGATTGCATCTGCCATTGAAGATCAAAGATTGTATGATGGCAGTTCATTATCTGCACTAGATTTCTGCTGATTTAGTTCATCTACAGTCAACCAAAAGAACATGGTGGCATAATTCGCCATCGATAACTATTAGGAACTAAAACAGTTATATCTCTCTTCGGCTGTCTGTTGATTTTCGATGATGACTGAGGCCTGGGTAGGGTTGCATGGAAGACCTGCAGTTGCCCATGCTGCAAGTCTCCCCTCTCCACGCCACTGACGTTGTCCAAGGGAAGGGTATTAGGACCCATACAGGTTGGCACCAGTGTCGTCACAGAGCAATGTGTGGTTAAGTGCCTTGCTCAAGGACACAACATGCTGCCTCAGTGGAGGCTTGAACTAGCGACCTTCAGATCACTAGACCGACGCCTTATCCACTTGGCCACGTGCCATACAAACAGTTATATAATGTCGTAATAGTATTGGTAGTGTTTCTAGTTTGTTCTGTATTACATTTAAATTCATAATTTTTTACTCAATTAAATGCAACTTTGTCTTTGTTAGACTTTTTAATAACTATTACCATGAAACTGGCTAATTGCTGCAACCGCTTAATTGGGCCAAAATGTACTGGTTCCAATGTGTTGCAATTAACTGGAATCCACTATACTGTCTTTTAGTTTTGCAATCCAGCAAAATATTCTGACCTGTTTTTCTAGTTTTCCACTGTTTTTTTCCGCAAAGCGCAGAATCAAATATCACTGTGATGATTGTACGCTCTGATATCAATTGTTTGGTGACAATAAAGTAAAGTATAAGTTTGTAAATAATTATAACATTTGGCAATATTATGGCAGAATGTTTTTGAAGAGTTGTAACAACTGACATTGCTATATCACTACAGCTTACAAAAGCATAATCAAGATTATTTTGAGTATAGAGATCATGTGTAATATAGGCTTACTTTAATAAGCAACTTTAGTGTTTGAGTGGAACTATTGAAGTTCCAAATGGACTTGTGATGCAAGGGATTTGCGCTGATGTTTTTGCTCCAAAATGTGAAGCAAAATCCAAGGGTAGCTTGGCAATTTACTGTTTTCTGGTAAATTGAAATACTTCACAATGTAATTAAGCTAATTTTAAAATGCTGTCAAAGTATTTAATTTTTCATAGTTTTATATAAATGTGCCTTTTCTCTTGTAGGATGAAGAGGAAGAAATCAAACTGGAAATCAATATGTTGAAAAAATATTCTCACCACAGAAATATCGCAACCTACTATGGTGCTTTTATAAAGAAGAGTCCTCCAGGACATGATGATCAACTCTGGGTAAGAAAAATATATTTTACATTGTGTGCAAGGACCGTGCGTTTTAATACAGAATGAATTGCTTTGAAGTATGCAGTAGCTGGCTGGTTATTGAATTTTCTACAAAAATTTGTAGAAAATTGTATTATTTGTATTATTTTGTAAATAAAGTAATAATAGTTTTTAACATACTGATATTTGCTGTAAGTATTCAATTTGCTCAGAATATTAAGGTTCAATGGTTCAATTTAATATCAGAGAATATATACAGTATACATCCTGAAATTCTTACTCTTCCCAGACATCCCTGAAATAGAAAAAACCCCAATAAATGACAGATGTTGGAGCCCCAAAGCTCCTCCTTCCCATCCCTTACACAACAGCAGCAAAAGCATCAACCTTCCCCCACTTCCCCCTCCCCATTTGCTTCAGCAAAAGCACTGATTTGCCCCCCCCTTCAACCGCACCACCCACCATGCAAGCAATAGCAAAGGCCCCCCAAAGAGACCATGTTTTTTTTTCTGGTTACCTTCACCTCCAGTTGAGGGGAAGAAAGATAAGATACTTAAGGTTTAGGAAGTAAGGGACAGACCGGACTCTTGAGATTTAGGAGGCAGCCAGGAAGAAGCTTAAGAAGGGACTTAGGAGAGCTAGAAGGTGCATGAGAAAGCTTAGGTGAGTATGATTAAGGAAAACCCAAAGGGGCTCTACACATTCATGATTGAAGGTGGGATTAATCAGGGATAAAAAGGAAACATATGCCTGGAGTCAGAGTAAGTCGGCATGTCCTTCAGTATTCACCTGTGAAAGGGACTTGGACCAATGTGAGCTCAGTGCGGACCAGGCTAATATGCTAGAACATCTTGATATAATGAAAAAGAATGTGCTGGAACTTTTCATAAACGAGTCCCTGCAACCAGAAAGGATGTACCCCAAATTATTACAGCAAGCAAGGGAAGAGATTGCTGTGCCTTTGGCAAGAATCTTTGCATCCTCACCAGCCACAGGAGTAGTTTCAGAAGATTGGAGGTTGGCAAATATTCCTTCATTTAAGGAAGGTAATTGGGATAAACCTGGGAATTATAGACCAGAGAGTCTTGCATTTGTGGTAACAATCAGAGGTTCTTAGAGACCGATTCTTTGAGCATTTGGAGAAGCATAGTCTGATTAGGGATCGTTAGCATGGCTTTGCGAGGGGCAGGTTGTGCCTTATAAGCCTGATTGAATTCTTTGAGGAAATATTACTGTGCCCCATCGTAGGCTCATTCAGAAAGTCGGGAGGCATGGATCCAGGGAAGCTTGGCCACGTGAATTCTGAATTGGCTTGCCCACATAAGACAGGAAGGTACGAGATAGAGTATATTCTGCCTTGAGGTCAGTGACCGGTGGTGTTCTTCAGGGATCTGTTTTGGACCCCTGCTCTTCATGATTTTTGTTTTGGATGGGAAAGTGGAAGAGTGGGTTAATAATTTTGCAGATGACAGAAATGTTGGTGCTGCTGTGGTTTGAGTAGAATATTGTTGTAGGACACAATGGGACATGATAGCGTGCAGAACTGGGCTGAGAAGTGATAGATGGAGTTCAATCTGGAAAGATGTGAAGTAATACATTTGGTAGGTGGAACTTAAAGGCAGAATACAGGGGTAATGGCAGGATTTTTTGAAGTGTGGTGGAACAGAGGGATCTTGGAATCTCTCAAAGTTGGCATGCGAGTTGATCGGTTATGGTCTGTTAGTTTGGGGACTGAGTTAACGAGCCACGAGGTAATGTGCAGCTCTATAAGACTCTGGTTAGACCACTCTTGGAGTGTTTTGTTCAATCCTGGTTGCCTCATTATTGGAAGGACGTGAAAGCTTTAGAAAGGGTGCAGAGATGATTTACTAGTGTGATACCTGGATTAGAGAGCATGCCTTATGAGGAAAGGTTGAGCAAAATAGAGCATTTCTTTCTGGAGCGAAGGAGGATGGCAGGTAACTTGGTGGTGTATTAGATAAGAGTCACAACTAGGGTGAGCTGACAGCTCCTTTTCCCCAGGATAGAAATGGTTAATATGAGAAGAGGTGATTGGAGGGAAAGTATAGGGGAGATGTGAGGGGTAGGTTTTTAATTAGTGTGGTGGCTGTGCAGAAGAACTGCCGGGGTGATGGTAGAGGCTGGTACACTAGGGACCCTTAGATGGGCATGTGGATGAAAGAAAAATGGTCTATGTGGGAGGATAGTATTAAATTGACCTTGGGAGTAGGTTAAAAGGTTGGCACAACATCTCAGGCCAAAGGGCTTGTTTTGTGCTGTACTGTTCTATGTTTTGTTTATCTTTCATAGAGGGACAATAGAAGCTTAGTAAGATAATGGTAAAGTGTTTAGAAGGTAATACTTTAATTTACAAAGCTTATTTATTTTTTGAGATACAGTGTGGAGTAGGCTCTTCTGGCCTTTGAAGCCGTGCTGCCCAGCAATCCCTGATTTAATCCTGGCCTGATCATGAGACAGTTTATAATGACTGATTAACCTACCAGCCGGTATATCTTTGGACTGTGGGAGGAAACCGAAGCACCGGGAGGAAACCCATCAGGCGGGAATTGAGCCCGGATCACCTGTGCTACAAAGTGTTGTGCTGACCTTGTGCCTAGAAACCGTGCCTCTACTTTACTGACACAAAATTAAGTTCCGCTCTATTACGTGGATTGGGAAATATTTATTTCTCACTGCACAAATATAGCTGAAATACTAAGTTCAAGATATCCTGTCACCAGTAAGATGTACAATTTTTATAGATGTCTGCATCTACCAGTTAATATCTTGCTACAACAACCTCACATTCAGAATCGGCAAGATCAAGGTGCTCTCTTCTTGTTACTGCCGTCAGAGAGGGAGTGTAGGATCCTGAAGACCCCAACTCAACAATTTAGGAACAGCTTCTTCCCCTCCACCATCAAATTTCTGCACAAGTCAAGAATGCCACTTTGTTGCTCATTTTGCATTATTTATTTTGTAAGTTGTAGTAACTTCTGTCTTTGCACTGTGCTGCAGAACAACAAATTTCTTGACATGAAAGTCAGTGATAGTAAACCTAATTCTGATATAAATTCTGGCCAATGTTGATCCAGTCATTCATTCGAGCGAATGGACATTTTTGTTCATGACATATTTGAACAACACAACACAGTTATATGAAACATTGTTTTCTTTAAACCTGATAGTGCTGCATGTTTGTAGCAAAGAGAACAGTCTGGCTTGGGCTGTTTCATCAGCATCATGGATAACATCTGCACAAAGTTGTTGAAGCAAGTTGCGGAGTTTTCTAGACTTGCTTGCCTCTGCATTACCTTTCTCGCCATGTGTTTACTTGAATTTAATGTGGAACCTGTATTTCCATTGAGACAACCTGTGCTTTAAAATCTGTGCCCCGGCTTTTCAGCTTGCTCCTAACTTTTTTAACATTGGCCCACTGACATGTACACCTTGTACAATTACAGTGGAGATGACCGAGGGCCTCTTCAACATCTGGATACTTAACTTCACTCCTTTCATTTTTGGGATGTTCCCTGTTATCCCTCGCGTAATGCCCATTCTTCTCATGGTTTATCTTGCTGATGTATCAAGCATGTAATTGTAGATCTCTGCCAGCTGATGATGTGTGGTGTTAAGCAGATGACTTTTAATTTGGTCCAGTAGGATCACTTTTTCTGCTCGTGACAAATCTTTTTGTCACTAGCGATCAAAGATCACTGCTTTCTGAATTGGCATCATCGGCCCAAATGGATAACGTAACAATTGCACATGCAGTTGTCCACTTGAGGCACAGATTAGTATCTAACAGCCACACAAATGCTCGTGGCTGACTGTCTTCTGCCCCAATTGAGTGGCATTGTCTCAAATAAACAAAGGAAATCCTACCTATTTTCTCAATTTGTTTTCGTTCTTTCAGAGTTTTTCCAAATAAGTGGCTATAAATAATGTTCTTAGGATTTTATTGAGGAAATTTATTTACAGCATTGTGATGTCGTTCCAGGCAAAGGCATTTCATTTAAATATATATCTTCATTCAAATCTGCATAAGCAATAGTGGAGCAAGTTAATTTTCTATGTGGGTTTGGGTGAAGAAATAACCATGCATTTTGATAACACTTAATATTTTTAAGTGTTAGAAGATTTTTTTATATATACAGTCGACTCTCCTCATCTGTGGATTCCGCATGTGCGGATTCAACCAACCGCGGATCGGGAAAACCCAGAAGTTCTCTCTCCAGCACTCGTTGCTTGAGAATGTACAGACTATTTTTTCTTGTCATTATTCCTTAAACAATACAGTATAACAACTATTTACATAGCATTTATGTTGAATTAGGTATTATAAATAATCTAGAAATGACTTAAGAGTACAGGCAGTCCCCCGGTTATGAATGAGTTCCATTCCTGAGTCCATCTTTAAGTCAGATTTGAAGTCGGAACAGGTACATCCGGTATTATTTAGCGTCAGTCAAATGTTTTTCTTAGTATATAGTATATATTTTACCTTTCTATGCATATAAAACACAAGAAACATACATATTTCAATAATTAAACCACTGCGTTGCTTAGTAATAATTATAGCTTTCATCGAGGCAGGGCCTTTCACATTCTCCATTAAAATTGTTCCGTTCGTTGACCGACTGTAGCCTAACGCTTTTCCAGTGACCGATGGTGTTTCACCTCTTTCCGATTGCTTTATTACTTCCACCTTATTTTCAATCGTGATCGTGTTTATTTTCATGAGCAGAAACAGACAGACAGACATACTTTTATTGATCCTGAGGGAAATTGGGTTTCGTTACAGTCGCACCAACCAAGAATATTGTAGAAATATAGCAATATAAAACCATAAATAATTATATAATAAGAAGTAAATTATGCCAAGTGGAAATAAGTCCAGGACCAGCCTATTGGCACAGGATGTCTGACACTCCAAGGGAGGAGTTGTAAAGCTTGATGGCCACAAGCAGGAATGACTTCCTATAACACTCAGTGTTGCATCTTGGTGGAATGAGTCTCTGGCTGAATGTACTCCTGTGCCTAACCAGTACATTATGGAGTGGATGGGAGTCATTGTCCAAGATGGCATGCAACTTGGACAGCATCCACTTTTCAGACACCACCGTCAGAGAGTCCAGTTCCACCCCCACAACATCACTGGCCTTACAAATGTGTTTGTTGATTCTGTTGGTGTCTGCTACCCTCAGCCTGCTGCCTCAGCACACAACAGCAAACATGATAGCACTGGCCACCACAGACTCGTAGAATATCCTCAGCATTGTCCGGCAAATGTTAAAGGACCTCAGTCTCCTCAGGAAATAGAGATGGCTCTGACCCTTCTTGTAGACAGCCTCAGTGTTCTTTGACCAGTCCAGTTTATTGTCAATTCGTATCCCCAGGTATTTGTAATCCTCTACCATGTCCACACTGACCCCTTGGATGGAAACAGGGGGATTCAGAGCTGCACCACCAGGTCCTAATGTCCACCGCATGGAGGCATGTTAAATAAAGTCTGGGGTTCCAGTGGGTCCTAAAGACCACCGCACTGATAAATGTTAAATAAGGGACTTGAGCATCTGTGAATTTTGGTATCCGTGGGGGGGCCTGGAACCAAACCCTTGCGGATAAGGAGGGCCGACTGTACATATTTTAACAGAGGGGTCCTGAGCATGATTGTATGGTGACCGTGACAACAGTGAACCCAGTTCTTTGCTGGATAGCTGGTAGAACATCATCCCGGAAAGTGAATGTTTCTTCAGGGAGATAAATAGATTCTTGTTTCACAAGAAGCAGAGTGCCTTAGATAAACAGAAATGTGGCATTGAGGTTACAATTATAGCAGCCGCGATGGGTTGAGTGGCTTACTCTAGCTCCTTTGTTTGTATGTTAGATTATGTGAGCAAGTCCCACAGTCAACCTTGGCAAATGTCTTCTCAGTTAAGACAAGATTGCCACCAATAAATCAAACTGGCGTTTAGTTATAAAAATGATTACAGGTGTGTCTATTTCTGCATTTAGTTAAATTATATAGTACATGAATTGAGAGCTATAATCATGAAACATCTGAGGAAGAAAGTAGTGTAGACTAATTCATTATCAATTGCCATGTGAGCTCTATTCATTCGAAGCCTTTCCCCATATGCTACACCATATGCTGTGGTATCAAAATAGATCCATTCCTAATGGCATAGACATAATATTCTCTTCAAAAGTCAACAGACATTTTTCTTTTAACTTTAAGTTGATCTTTTTATAATTACTTTTGGTCAAAATAATATTGATGCATATGAAATTTTTATTTCTGAATTTTACCTGTGAATTTCATTACCTGTTGTCAAGTAATTTTTTTTGTGGAGAGTTTGTATAAAGTCATTCCTATTTGAAATAAAGTGGAATATAGTACTTTTTAATGGTTTGCGTTGTGTGGTTAACAATTGTTATGATGGAGCTATGAGATTGAAATAAGATCTTAATTGACACAATTGAAGTCAGTTGCTGTAATTTTTCTAAAACTTTTTTTCCCCCCAATAGCTTGTAATGGAGTTTTGTGGTGCAGGATCCATTACCGACTTAGTGAAAAACACAAAAGGAAATTCCCTGAAGGAAGACTGGATTGCATACATCTGTAGAGAGATCCTTCGGGTGAGCATAGATTTTTGAACAAAATCCAAAAGCTGGTTGCTTCACAGGTGTTTATGATCAAAGTAGAAGAGCATAACTTATCCAAGCAAGGAAAAATCCATTACGACTGCATAAATGTGGATTTAGTATCAACAGGTCCTTTAGAGATTCTGTTTCTGCACTTTGGTCTGGCCTCCATTCAAACTTTTATGGGAGTTGAATTTGAAGTATTAGTAACAGATTAACAACCTAATCTTAAAGCCCTTAGTTTTATTGATAAATGGTTAAAATAAAATGCTTCATTTTAAAAATAGTGTTCGTATTATGTAGACCATTTAATTTTGTTTGGTTTCTTTTGAATTAAAGTAACCTGACAAAATTACTTTCCAAGCTCTTTTGTTCATAAGAGTTTTTTTTGGAATAAGCATTAGCAGTCTGGGTAGCTGCCATTTTTGCTGCCCTTCAGACCTTGAAATGTGTTTAAAATGCAGAAGTATTCCAGACATCACACAAGATCTGATTTGTTTCCTTTCTTGGCTGCTGTGATCTGTTCAGAATTGTATCATTGCTGCTACTTTTGTAAGCAAAACAAGAAGACAGGTTCAGCTGAAAAGAAATGTTCAGTACCTCAGATTAATGTGGAATATATCCTTCCCTAACTGAGTCCCAGGTTTTTATGCTATAAATTGCATGAATAGGGCTGCCCTAACTGCAATTTTCAGATTTTACGCTGTGTCATTTAGATAGAAGTTGCTAAGTTCTGTTTCTATCTAGTGCCTATTTTTAAAGTTTTTTTTGTTAGTTTATTGTTATTTTGGCTTAATTCTGTAATTGATTCAGGTTCTTAAAAATGTTAATATGCAAGGATTATGAAATAGAAAATGAATCTGTAAGCAAATGCAAGTATAGCTGTTAGATTTTTTCCTCTTTTGCATTGATCTCATTTAGCAAAAATACATATCATACTTACATTTGTTTAATTTGTTTTTAGGGGTTGTCACATCTTCATGTCCATCACGTAATTCATCGTGATATCAAAGGCCAAAATGTATTGCTGACAGAAAATGCTGAAGTGAAGCTGGGTATGTAATTAATATTGGAAAGCCAGAGACTGCATTTTAAATGGTGGTTCCATATCTGACAGAGAAAACAATTAAATTGACTTCCACTAAGAGAAAAAATCTTTTATGTACATACTTGCCAGGAGCTGGTTAAATGTAAAATTCAAGGCAAGCAGATGGCAACTTCAGTGTTTGCCATAATGTGCTTGAGTTTTTAATTAGGTTGGCCCAAATTTAAATTCTATAATAATGTACAGTATTGTGCAAAGTTCTTAGGCATGTGCGTCAATGTGGAGCGGAAAGCGAGCTTGTAAATCTGGGGGGAGCAAAGGATATTGGGAATGGCAAGGGTAGAGCACCATAGCAGGGGTATGAGACAATGCAGCTATATAGGACCCTGGTCAGACCCCACTCAAAGCACTGTGCACAGTTCTGGTCACCTCAGGAAGGATGTGGAAGGCATAGAAAAGGTGCAGAGGAGATTTACAAGGATGTTGCCTGGATTGGGGAGCATGCCTTATGAGAATAGATTGAGTGAACTGGGCCATTTCTCCTTGGAGCAAAGGAGGATGAGAGGTGATGTGATAGAAGTGCATAAGATGATGAGAGGCATTGATCCTGTGGATAGTCAGAGGCTTTTTCCCAGGGCAAGTTTTATACTCAGAGTGGTGAGTGCGTGGATTGGGCTGCTGGCAATGGAGGTGGATACGATAGGGTCTTTTAAGGGACTTTTGAATAGGTACATGGGGCTTAGAAAAGTAGAGGGCTTTGGGTAGGCCTAGCAATTTCTAAGGTAGGGACGTGTTCGGCACAACTTTGTAGGCTGAAGGGCCTGTATTGTGCTGTAGGTTTTCTAAGTTTGTATGTTTTCTGTGTTTCTAAATGGCAGGGGTGGGGTATGGGTGTAGACACACCCAGCCCTAAGGCATCAGGCAAGGTAATTTCATTCCAAACAGTTGGTTTATTGATCATTACAAAATGTTTCGCTGGTGCTTCCTACTCCCTCCCCTGTTGCTTCCCCTTTTCCCAACCATGATTCCCTTCTCCTTGTCCCCTTTCCACTCTCAGTGCATAATAGGGACCCATATCAAAACTAGGTTTGTCATCACTCACATGGCATGCAATTTGTTTTTTTTTGTGGCAGCAGTACAGTGCAATACATGAAATTACTACAGTACTATGCAAAAGTTTTAGGCATTAGATATATCTGAGATTTGTGTGTCATAAGTAATGTGTAACTGCTAGATTGGTCTTGTGTGTCTGTCTTAATTTTGCTGGATGGTAATGAAGAGGGTATAGCAATAATTTCTTAAAACTGTACAAATAAATTAGAATTGTTTGTTCTCATGCTTTTTAAAATTTGATGAAGGTAGCAATAGTTCTCCATGTCTAAGAATATCTGTGAATTGAAGTTATTCAATGCCTTTTTAGGAAATTTCACTTTTAGTGGTGAAGCAAAATTGCCATTGGGAACTCTGATCATCACTTTCACTGCTAATTATGACTACTTGGGTTCCCTGTCTGCAAAGCCCTAATTTCAAAAGAAGACTTTAAGTGTCCACCGACTCTTCAAAAACAAGTTTATGTACTGTGTTTACTATCTGGTAAAAAAAAAATCCAAATTACAAAATGATTTCTAAAATGCAAAACACAGGTAAAATTCCTGTAAGCTGTTAAGACATACCAGTGAGTTGCAGACAAATGAGTTGTCTCTCATAGAAATTGAAGGCAGAGGAATGGATTTTAGTTGCCTCATCTTTCTGTCATTCTTCTTTATGTTCCTTGACCATTCCTAACTGGCCTGACTGCTGTGTTTTTGCAACTTGGCTGACTTTTTTTTTGCCATGTGATTTTTTTTCACATAACTTTTCACATAGATGGTCTAAAAGCTCTGGGGATGGGTATCCCAGATACCCAGAGTTAATGCTTGAATGCTGACTCTTTGAGTAAGCAAACTTTTCAACCATTAGTAATACCTTTTTGAAGTGCTAAGTGATGGTTCCAATCTGCTCTGCAAAGTTTTTTGAACTTGATAACGTGGACGGCATTAGATACAGGCCAATTAGTATAACCCTAGTGTCTTACATTGCCTCTCTTGAGTAAACATACTCGTGCTGTGGGCAGACAATCTGCTCTATGGACAGTGCTGTTTGTTTGCAAAGCTGTCCTTTTAACTTCAGTCTGATTACTAGTTGATATTTACAGTAAGAACTGAAGACTGGCTCTCTTTTAAATATTCAAAGTAAATTTATTATCAAAGTACATATACAACCATGAGATCCATTTTCTTGTGAGCATACTCAATAAATCATAATAGAAGAATAATCATAACTGAATCAATGAAAGACCGCACCAACTTGGACTTTCAACCAAAGGCAATAAACTGCAAACACAAAAAGAAAGAAATAAAAATAACGGCAATAAGTATCAAGACCGAGATGAATAGTCCTTGAAGGTGAGCCCATAGGTTGTGGGAACATTTCAATGATGGAGCAAGTGAGGTTGAGTGAAGTTATTCCCTTTGGTTCAAGAGCCTGATAATTGAGGGCTAATAACTAACTATTCCTGAACCTAGTGGTGTGAGTTCTGACACTCCTATAACTTCCTGATGGGAGAAGGAGCATGTCCTGGGCAGTGGGGTTCTCTGATGAAGCATGCTGCTTTCCTGTGACAAAAATTCATGTAGATGTGCTTAATGGTTGGGAGTGCTTTACCCCTATCCACTTTTTTTTTGTTGAATTTTCTGTTCGAGGGCATTAGTATATCCATACCAGGCTGCAATGCAGCTAGTCAATATACTCTCCACTACAGATCTACAGAAGTTCACCAAAGTTTTAGATGTCATGCTGATTCTTCGCAAACTCCTAAGGAAGTAGAGGTGCTGCTATACTTTCTTCATAATTGCACTTGTGTGCTGGGCCCAGGACAAGTCCTCCAAAATAATATCACCGAAGAATTTAAAGTTGCTGACTCCCTCTGCCTCCAGTTCTGTGAATACTGGCTCATTAGACCTCTGGTTTGCTTCTCCTGAAGTCAATTATCAGCTTCTTGGTCTTGCTGATATTGAGTAAGAGTTTTTTGCAATGGCACCACTCAGCCAGATTTTTAATCTCCCTACTGTATGCTAATTCAGCACCACCTTATTGGGCTTACAACAGTAGTGTCATCAGCATACTGTAATATGAGATTGAAGCTATGTTTAGCCACACAGTCATAAGTGTAAATCGACCAGAGCAGGGGGCTAAGCACACAGCCTTGTGTTGCGCCTGTGCAGTTGGAGATCGTGGAGATGTTGTCAATCCAAACTGACTGGGATCTGCAGGTGAGGAAATTGAAGATCCAATTGCACAAGGAGCTATTGAGGCCAAGGTCTTGGAGCTTATTGATTAGGTTTGAGTGGATGATGGTATTGAATGTTGAGCTTTAGCCAATAAAGAGCATCCTGATGTATGTATTTTTGCAATCCAGATGTTCCAGGGTTGAGTGAAGAGACAATGAGATGGCATCTGCTGTGGACTTGTTGCTCTATTAGGCAAACTGGAATGTATCCAAGTCACTGCGAGGCAGGAGTTAATGTTTCATCACCAAACTCTCAAAACATTTCATTGCTGTGATTGTATGTGCTACTGGATGATAGTTGTTGAGGCAGGATACCATATTCTTCTTAGGTACTTGTATAATTGAAACCTGCTTGAAGCAGTTAGGTATCTTAGTCTGCTGAAGTGATTGGTTAAAGATCTCTCTGGACACTCCAGCCAGTTGATAAGCACAGGACAAAAAGCTGAACAAAGAACATTGGAAGTTTAACATTCTCAAAAACATCTTTCTTCTCCAGAAGTGTCAGCACCTGTAAGAATGTTTGGCAAAAAGACCCCCAGCCCTCAACAGTGAATATCCATAACAAAACAGTTATTTTATTTGAATGATAAACATTTAAATTTGGACAAATAACTCTTAACACACATTTAATGTTCACAGAGGATTTTTAATTTATTAAAGATTTCTGAACTACAAAAGATTTACAATCTACAAAGGATTTCCAAACACTGGAACAATTCTTACGAACTAGAAGAACATTCCAAGGAGTTGCAATGGAACAAGTTGTCTGTCACAGAAACCGAAGGTGGCGGAATGAATTCCCGTCTTCTTTCTGTAACTCCCAGCTTTCTGTCATTCCCCATGTCATTCCTAACAATACTTCCCCGCCCCCTTCCCCACACCAAACCTTGATCTTTCTGGTGTTCGGTTATTATCTACTAAATGATGACATTTGCATTTGATGTTTTCCGTATATTTTTGCTGGGAGAAAGTAACTCACACAGATGGTCTTAAAAACCTCTGGCAACAGAGATCCCAAGCATCAATAATTAATGTGGTGAGGGCTGACCCCTTGAGTACATAAATATCGCAACTTGTAACCATGTTTAATGTGCTGAGTGATATCACTCCATTGTTTTGCATTTGTCTGATAGAGACAAGGCTCCTGCTCACTTTACTTTGTAAAGCTATGCCTTCGACTTCAAACTAATTGCTACTTACTACTTACATTAAGAACTGGGGTCTGTTTGTTTAGATAAAAAGCTGAGCAAAGAATTTTTGTTAGAAGTTTAATTTTATCACCAACAGCATTGATTCTTTAGAAAGGTCATGCAGCTGTGCTTAGCAATAAGCAATAACCCTGGAAAGTGAACACCCATAACAAACAAAGTGCTCAACAGTACATAAGATAAAATCAATCATTTATTAATTACATGATATATTTTATGTATTTAAAGGATGGAGAAAAAGTAACAGGTTTCTACTTTAAATTGTCATATAAATTACGTTTGTATTTGGTATTATGAAGCTTGTTTTTAATCAGTTAGTCTTGTTGCAATGTTTTTTCAAATCAGGATTAATCTGGAATTATATCCACAAAAGAAATATTTCATTGGCTGTGAAATTTACACTCATGTTCAACTTATTTATTGTGACAAGTGTTCTCCATGCTTTGTAAATGAAAATGAGAGTTAATTTTTATGATCTGGATGCTTCCATACTGTTTATGTGCTGAGTTTTTCCCCAAATTAGCTTTAAAGATGTATTTACAAAAATGTTAACTGTTATTGGTTCTCGTTATTTATGTCACAATTTGTAATTGCTCAGTTGAAGGGAATTAAACTGCATGTTTTTAAATTGCAATAGTTTCTGAGGGATTCTTCTAATTATCCATGATTTCTTGGGTTACTTCAAAACTGAAGTGGAACTAAACATTTTAAAGTCAAAATTAATTTATTATCGAAGTATGTATTTTCACCATAAACTACCCTGAGATTCATTTTCTTTTGGGCATTCATAGTAAATACAAAGAAACACAGAGATGTACAAACAACCAGTCTACAAATGACAACAAATTGTACAAATAATAAAAAAAAATAAAAAGTGCACCCCCTCTCCCATAGCAGCATTGAGAAGAGAGCATGATCTGGATGGTGGTGGTCCTTGATGATGGATGCTGCTTTCCCGTGACAGTGCTCCATGTACATGTGCTCAGTGTTGGGGATGGCTTTCCCATGATAGACTGGGCTGTATCCGCTACTTTTTGTGTGCGTTTCCATTCAAGGACATTGGTGTTTCTATACCAGTCCATGATGCAACCAATCAGTATACTCTTCTTCGCGTCTTTAAAGTTCGTCAAAGTTTTAGATGACATGCTAAATCTTTTTTTTAAAAAAAAAAGGTAGAGGCACTGCCATCCCTTCTCTGTAATGGCACATGTGTGGTACCCAGGACAGATCCACTGAAATGATAACACCAAGGAATTTAAAGTTGCTGACCCTCTCCACGTGTGATGAGGACTGGCTCACGGACCTCTGGTTTCCTCTTCCTCCAATAATCAGTTCTTTGGTTTTGCTGAATTTTGAGTGAGAGGATGTTGCTGCAAGTGAGAAAATAGAGGATCCAACTGCACAAGGAGGTACTGAGGCCTAGGTCCTGGAGCTTATTAATTAGTTTTGAGGGAATGATAGTGACATTCTTTGTGAAATTTGCTATGGTTTTGTTAATATTATTATAGTTAGGGTAAGAAAACCATTGATTGATAATTGAACCCATTGATTTCATATTGTGAAGTAGAATTTCTCACTGCTTTTTTGTACTTGAATCACAGTGTTTGAGAGGCCTTAATATAAGCACATGAATAGGTAGGAAATTGAGGGGTACAGATCATGTGCATGCAGTTGTGTAGTTTAAGTTGATAGACTGGTCAGCACAGATGATGTGGACTGAAACGGTTGTTCTTGCTCTAGATTGTCCAATAAATGTCCTGGTTGTTAACGCTCATTGTATTCTCCTCACATAGTGATCGCTTTCCCTGAATTTTTCTTTACAGTTGATTTTGGTGTTAGTGCACAATTGGACAGAACTGTCGGCAGAAGAAATACTTTCATTGGAACACCCTACTGGATGGCACCAGAAGTCATTGCTTGTGATGAGAATCCAGATGCAACATATGATTACAGAGTAAGATGTTGGATTTCATCATTTGGTTAACTTCTGTTGTCTTGCTTGGACTCGGTTAAAATTCATATTCTTCCAGTTCATTAAACAAATATTTAGAAAAAGACTAAAACAAGATAACATTTTGTGCAGCCTATGCTCCTCTTATTTGCAGGTAACAGGTGATGGAGAATATCTTTTGTATCATGGTGGATCATCAACTGAATACCAAAAATGATATTAAAAATGGGTTTGCTTTGTATTTTTGCCCAAAGTAAGCAATGAGGAAATGAGATTAGAATAAAGCTAGTTGCAAATCCCCCCACCCCCTGTAATACCCTAACACCATTCATATCCATTAGTTACCATTGGTCAGTGGATATTGGATATGCTTCAGAAGTTTGAGAATTGCTCATATTACATATTGGCCTTAGTAAGCATTTCCAGTTAATTTTTACACAACATCAAGACGAAGGGCAATTCACTTCTGATTTAATCCCATGCAGAGTTTTGGCCCTGAAATGTTGATAATTTTGTCCCATACCCCTCCCCAAACCCCACAGATGCTCTTCACCGGCTGAATTCCTTCATATTCCAGGATCAGAAGTCTCTTGTATCTTTCATTTAATCCTGTTTGCATGCATTCATCTCCGTGGGGAAACAAATGTGATGGGGCCAGATAATCTATTTTTACCCCTGCTCTCTGAAAACTATCCAGATGAATAAATTGGATTTAATGTTTTAATGTACCTAGATTTACACTGGAAAATAAACATCCAAAGCTCTGCTGCCCATGTCCTGACCCATTTGAAATTCTCCCAACATCATTTGGCTTGTGCTTTCGATTGGTTAACTCTTTAATCAATTGGCGGTGATTGCTTTGAAAAGCTTTTTTTCTATTTATGCTTTTCTGCTTTGATTTCAAATCCAAACTAATGTGTTTTTTTTGGAAATTTGACTTTTTCATCCTTGTACTATCACCAGAACTCAATACCAAATTCAAATGATGGAGCATGATTGCTTAGGGGTTTACGAGCATTTATTGAATTGTGAGTCTGTGCATTTCTTAAATAATATTTGTGCATAATTTTATTGTAGCTGTCATAATTGGGTGTTGAAGTATGTTAGTAATGGTTTAAAATACGGTTTGGCAGAATCAAAATTTGTATGGGTCCACAGTGGAACAATGGTTAAGAGAGAAAAAACTGGGGGGAGGGGGGAATGAAATAATTGGCATCACACTGGGGTTTTAATTGATGCAATGTACTGAGGTATACTTCCTACAGAAGTCTGTTCCTTCCTATTTTAACTGATGATTTGACTCCTTTTATTAACATGGGCTACTGCTGAACTAACCATTATTTTCAATCAATTTTTGGCACAATAAATTCTCCAAATCAGATCTGTCTAATCTTCAAATAAAGATGTGTGATTTGTTCTAGATTATGATCATCAGTCTACCCATACATGTGCTTATATAAATGCTTCATTTAAAGTTATTAACTGCACGTCTGTTTCACTTTTTCAGTAGTATTTGCAGAGATTTTTAAAACTTGCAAAATAGTAACTGCAGCAGCGTGTTCCATTTTCAAATAAATCTCTTTATAAAATATCATTTAATATCCTAATTATTCTTGTGATAATTTCATATGTCAATTTGCCAAACACAGACAATAGTTTTTTGCAAAACAGGCAGAACACAGGTTATGATAGAATTCCACTCAGAGTCATAGAGTACAGAAATAGACCCTTTGGCCCATTTAGTCCATGCCAAACTGTTAGTCTGCCTAGTCCCATTGGCCCAGCCCTAGACTGTAGCTCTCCATATCACCCCCCCCATCCTTGTACTTACCCATGCTTCTCTTAAATGTTGTATTCAAGCCCACATTCACCAATTCCAATGGGAGTTTCTTCCCCTTTATTTGTGAAAAAGCTCCCTCTTGGGTTCCCTTCAAATATTTCTCCTTTCACTTTTAACCTATGACCCCTTTTCTAGTCTTACACAACCTCAGTGGAAAAAGTCTGCTTGTATTTACCCGTTAAAAGTCTTAACCTATTCAACGTTTTACTATAACTCAGGTTCTCAAGTCCTGGAGAAATCCTTGTCAATTTTCTGTGTTCTCTGTCAATCTTATTGATGTCTTTCTAGTAGGTAGGTGACCAGAACTGCATGCAGTACTCCAGATTTAACCTCACTAAAGTCTTGTACAGCTTCAACTAAACATCCCAACGCCTGTACTCAGTACTGACATATAAAGGCCAATGTGTGGAAAAACTATTTTTAACAATCGTTTCTACCTGTGACAACACTTCAAACGAATTATGGATCCATATTCGCACTTCCTTCTTCCACTATACTCAGTGCCCTACTGTTTGCTGTGCAAGTCCTCTCCTGGTTTATCTTCCCAAAGTACACCTCACACTTGGCTGCATTGAATTGAATTGCCATTATTTCAGCCTATTTTTCCAGCTGGTCCAGACCCCTTTGCAGGATTTGATAGCTTTCCTCGTTGTCCACTATACCCAAAATATTGGTGTCATCCACAAATTTGCTGACCAGTTTATCATCCAGATCATCAATATAGATAACAAACAGTGACGGACCATCACAGATCTCTGCAGCGCGCCAGTAGTCATGGCCCTCCAGTCAGAGAGGCAGCCATCAATTACCACTATGGCTTCTCCCACAAAACTAAGGCTACGTCCATACTAGACCAGATAATTTTGAAAACGCCGGTTTCACATAAAAACGATAGGCGTCCACACTATGTGTTTTAAAAGAAATCTCTATCCACATTGAAACGGAGATTTCAGCGAATCTCCTCCTCCTGCGCATGCGCAGGACACATCTACTGAAAACAAGTGACACGTTTGGTGTCGAATCTTGCTGTAAAAGTGCGCGTTTGTGTAGTTACAGACTAGAAAAACTTAAAACAATGGACAGCGGTTGGCTTTCGCGCAGGAGAACTTAAAAGTTAAAAAAAAACAAATACTGGAGCGTACAGAGGCAACCGACAGGGAGTTCACGGACAGTATGAACTGGCTGATGACGAACATTGAAAAACTGACTAACTCTGTTGCATTAATAAAGCACCTTGTTAAATGTATAAAACATGTCTGCATCAGTGTTACCTTGTATTTCCATACAATGTTACATTAGGCTGTTACACATCTATTGTCAGAGAAGTTCTTGCATAAATAGGTATGAACCACCTTCATACAAGCAAGGACAGAAAACAGGGCAAAGTGAGTATACTTATTTATTCAGTAAGTTATGGGTCAAAGTATTTGGTGAGTACATTTCTAACTCTTCTGGCATCAGTTTCGTTGCCGTCTGTTCTGAAATTGTTAGGTTGCGTTCAAGAAAACAATGAAATAGCGTGCTGCCGTCTGACAGCATTTTTAGAAGTCTCCGGTTACCCCATCCACACTGGAGAGTGTTTCTGAAAAGCTCCAGTTTCGGGGGACGAAAATGCCGTTTTAGTGTGGACGGAGGGTAAAAAGGAAGAGAAAAAGCTTCGGTTACGGATTTATCTGGTGTAGTGTGGACGTAGCCTAATATTGAATCGGTTTTTTACCTCATCCTGAATGTAAAGCGACTGAACCTTCATGACCAGAGACTGCCATGTGGGACTTTGTTAAAGGCATTGCTAAAGCCCATGTAGACAACATCCACTGCCTTTCCTTCATTAACCTCCCTGGTAAACTTATTTGGAAAAACTCTAAAATTGGCTAGACAAACCTACCGTGCTCTGTCATGTTGACTATCCCAAATCAGGCCTTGCCTGTTCAATTACTTGTAGATTCTGTCCATTAGAATACCTTCCAATAATTTACCCATTACTGATATCAGGTCTTCTGGTCTGTAATTTCCCGACTTATTCGCAAGAGCTTTCTTGAGCAATGGGACATTAGGTATCTCCTGACCTTGGCACCTCACCTGTGGTTAAGAATGTTTTAAGTACCTCTGTCAGGATCCTTGCAATTTTTGCACTACCCCTGTCAGAGGGGCTCCTTGTAGACCCAGGGGATCTATCCACCCTAATTTGCCTCAAGATAACACAGAAGATAATCCTCTTCTGTATTCGGTCCATGAACTCGTACTGCTTTGCCTTTGTCTCCTGAGTAAGTACAGATGCAAAAATGTCCTTTTAAGATCATCCCTTTCTCTTTTGGCTCTATGCATAGATGAATGCACAGATCTTCAAGTGGACAAATTTTCTCCTTTGCTATCCTTTTGCTCAATATATCTGTAGAAGCTCCTGGGTTTCGCCTTCACCTGTTTTGCCAGAGGAAACTCATGTCTTTTAGCTGTCTTGATCTCCTTTTAAGTGTTCTCTTGCATTTCTTGTACTCAAGTACCTCATTTGTTCCTTCCTGCCTATATATGCTACACACTTGAATTTTTTTTCTTAACCGGGGTCTCATAATGCCTCGGAGAGCAAGTTTTCCTATACTTGTTAGCATTTCCTTTAAGTCTAATTGGAACATACAAATTCAGTTTTCTCAACATTTCACTTTTGAAGTGAAAGACACTCTCGCCAGAGAACAACCTGTCCAAATCCACACTTGCCAGGTCCTTTTTGATGACATCAAAATTGGCCTTTCTCCAATTTAAAATCTCATCCTGAGGACCAGACCTACCTATCTCCATAATTATCTTGAAGCTAATGAAATTATGATCACTAGATCCAGAGTGCTCCCCTGCATACTTCTGTCACCTGTCCTGTCTCACTCCCTAACAGGAGATGCAATATTGCACTCTCTGTAGCTGGAACCTCTATATATTAAGGAAAAAATTTTGAACACATTTGACACTCTTTCCCATCCAGTCCTTTTACAGTCCCGTTCAATATATGGAAAGTTAAAATAGCCTATTAATACAGCTTCATTTTTCTTGCAACTGTCTGTTACCGCTCTACAAATTTGCTCCCCTAAATCCCACTGAATATTGGGTGGTCTATAATATGCCATAATATTGATCATCTCTTATTCCTCAACATCCATATATCTTCAATAGATATTTTGCCCTGTCTGAGCATTGCCGTGACATTTTTCCCTGAGTAGTAATGCCATCCCTCCCCCTTTAATAATTCCCCAGAACACTGAGGTGCCAGCCCTGCCTTTCTTGCAAACAAATCTCACTAATAGCTGCAATATCAGATGCAACAATAGATGCAATTTAGAACATTAATCCCACCATGCTTAACTTTTCAGTTCTTCTCTTTGTGTTGTTCCACCACCGTGCCGCTAGCTGCACTGGTACTCTGACTCCTAGCCCACTGTATCTAGTTTAATCCCTTTAATCCACCACCCCCCGATCAGCAGTAGCAAGGATATTGCCCCCCCGCCTCAGTTCAGGTACAAAGTGTCCAATCTATACAGGTCCGACCTTAACTGGGCCAGCGGTCCAAAAATATGAAGCTCTCCCTCCTACACTATATCCTTAACCACATGTTAAACTGTATAATCTTCCTATTTCAAGCCTCACTGGCACGCGGCATGGGTAGCAATCCTGAGATCACCCCCCGGAGGTCCTGCACTTTAACTTGGCACCTAACTTGCTGAACTCACTCTGTAGGACCCCTTCACCCTTCCTGCCTCTGTCATTGACACTGATGTGGATCATGACCTCTGGCTTCTCACCCTCCCTCTTAAGAATACCATGGACTTAATTGGAGATGCCCCTGACCTTGGCAGCTGGGAGGCATCATACCATCCCTGAGACTTGTTCTTGCCCACAAAACCGCCTGTCTGTTCCCCTAAATAATTACTCCCCTTAAAATTGCTTGCCTCTTCTCCTCTCTTTCCTTCTGAGTCACTGTGTTAGACTCAGAGCTAGAATCCTGATTGCTGTGACTTTCCTCTGCTACCCAGCAGAAGATGTAAGCAGCCCCACAGCATCCTTCACATCCATCCCTGTCCATCCTACTGCTTCAACCTGCTACTCATGCATTTTTAAACTGGGGCAAACCAAATCTAATACATCTCTGTCAGAGTCCTTTCAACCATTGCTTTGATTGCTCAGAGGAACAATCCTTTAATAACTATATACTTTTTGCTTAGAATAATTCTATTGGATTTTTCTGGTATCGTTTCTTTAACAGTATCTTCCATTTAAAAACATGCATGTGTTCAACCATAGCCTAACCTCTTTTGTTTTATTAAAAAAGAGAAAAAATAATGAAATTCTAAATACTTTTTCACATTTATCTGCAGCAAAATGTCTCCCATCAATTTACTTGGACCACAACCATCTTTCTTCATTTGTACTCACTATTTGCTGTTGCTTCTAAATTGATGGTGTCTTCAGATATGAACCTTTTGCCTATGACTGAATGATTCAAGCAAAATCATTTGTGACATTCTATTCTTCCCATGGCTAGCCTCTTCCTTCTTTCTCTTTCTGTACTTCATTAACTTCAGCGATTTTTGGTTAGGATTATGAGAATTTTTTATGTTGTTGGTGGTCAATGACTTGCACACTTTTTCCAGTTAGTAGGGTAATTTAAGGTTCTGTACATTTTGACAGTCACAAGAAGTTTAATATTTTTTTGTAGTAGCACCTATATTGGAAGCAGCCTTTCAGTTTGTGTATTCATGGAAATAATATATACCTCGAGTTATATTGTACATTGGACATTAATTTTAACATGTACGTCAAATGTATGATATTATTTTGTCATAAATTTAGAAG
Organism: Hemitrygon akajei; assembly: GCF_048418815.1. Taxonomy (NCBI): domain Eukaryota; kingdom Metazoa; phylum Chordata; class Chondrichthyes; order Myliobatiformes; family Dasyatidae; genus Hemitrygon; species Hemitrygon akajei. The sequence continues at coordinate 144,736,171 of NC_133127.1, forward strand.
TAAAAGTTGACAGCTAATGTCTCATTTTCATACAGAGTGACTTATGGTCATTAGGCATCACAGCCATTGAAATGGCAGAAGGAGCACCTCGTAAGTAATACTGTGAAACTTGTAACATATGTTTATATGGTGAACTTTTTTGATTAAAATATTGTTATTTTATTTAAAGTGTCAAAATGAAGTTGTGCTAGCCTGACATGATGAAGTCTTATCTTCCTGCATGCATTCTAAATTGAGTTACGGGATTTTTTTCAAAACAGTGTTTTATGAATTGTACGCAGGCAATTAGTTGCTTATGAGGTAGGGCTAAGACATGTTGTTCGATGTGACATTATCATTTGCTCTTTATCTCATCTGTGCAATTGAGCTGAGAGTAACAGATGTTATTGTGGGTGGGAGGGAGTTGGAGATTGGGGATGCAGATGGTGAAAGGGTGAAAAGAAAGTTTGTGCATTGTACCTGCATGGAAAAGTATGAGTTTTCTTAGCATATTTTATATTGTACTTCGATTTTTAATGATGCTAATAAATGTTACTTTTGAATCAAAACGCACTAGTTTTGGCTGAAAGAAATTAGATAATGCCAGGGTAGCAGGAGATGGAGTTAGTATGTTGGAATATTTCTGGGATCAGGGCTAACAATTTGGAATACTATTTATGTTTCAAGCTCAATATAAATCTGTAAGTGATTAACCGATGATAGAAGGATTGGGGGGTGGGGGAACACAAGTAGAAATAGGTACCAAAGGAGTTGAGTATGATCTGATTGGGTATATTGAATATGCTCAAGTATTATTCAATGATGAAGGAAAATGCATGTTACAAGTACAATATTGATGGCAGGGAAAGAGCAAATAATGAAGTGGAAGGGGTTTCATGATTAATTCATCTCTTAAAATGTCAAATGACATGGAGCTGTCATTAGCATAGCAAACAGAATGTCTTATTGAGAAGCAAGTTAAGTATTAGTCAGAAAATATTACACTAGAACTGATTGTATTACTCTTATGATCTGTATTTATGTGCTGAATCACAAGACTTTCAAATTAGAAGTGAAGAGAATTGAAGGCAAAAGCTGGTGGTCTCTTGTTATAGTGGTTTATATGTGACTTTATTGTAATATAAGACACTTAAGTGGGCATTGATGATATAAATCTGAAGAAGCATTTGTCACAAAAAAAAGATAATACTCAAGCAAAGATATATTTGGTAAATGGTGGAAGGCACAAGTAAAAGTCTGGAACAACTTTTCACAAAGTCTGATCAGTGGATGAAAGTGTTTTGAATGGTTGAGTGGAAAGTAAAAACCATTCAAGACAGTGTGATAGATGATGTATTTAGGGCTACAATAGCTAGGATGTGTTGACTTGCCTCTTAGCAACTGTAATGTTAAAAATGTGCTCTCTTACCTGGGCTTGGTTGTGGTTAATTATATTTTCATTCAAACTCTACTTTCACTCCAGATCTATAAAAGTATTTGAAAATTTTAATAGTAGATGCTGGAAATTTGTAATAAAATCATGATACTGGAAACACTCAGCAGAACAGGCAGCTTCTGTGGAAACAGAAACTAAGTCAAAGACTTCACGGAGACACTGACCTGTTGAATGCCTTCAGCATAATTTTTCTCTTATCATTTGTTTTTATAATGGAAGTATATCTTCTACATGCTTAATAGCAGTACTTTATTTTATAACAGTATATGCTTAATAGTGACAGAAAGAAGCAATCAGCATAATGAATGATTCATTGTACTCCACTTGTTATGGTAACCTAATTTCCATCAGATTACATTATTGAATCTGTGCAAGACCATAATTTGTTGCCTTCTCCCTGGAAAGAGTGTGAATAACCCTCAATGCCTAAATTTAGATTTCTTAACACTTTTTTTTATACAACTGGCAAAAGTTTAAAAAAAATAAACAGGCCAAAGTGTATCTTGCACACAGGCTGTTCTGCTCCTTTCTTGAAGGAATGCAATTGCCAGTTGTATACTGAATCATTTGTAATCTGTATAAAGGGGACCTGACTATATTTCTATTTTCTAATATTTATAATTATTGTGATGGTGACATTTGGGCATTTTTGAAAGGAATAATGTAAATTGAGCACACTAGCTAATGCACACTCAAAATTAGATTTGCTTTTTCACAAGCAGTAACTCTGCCTCTTTCATTTGATAACGTGCCGTTTAGGGACCTCATTCAATTTATGAAATAGCCCATCTGGTCTGCCTGCACTGTCACAGCCCTGAGAGTTCTGCTTCTGTCCAGTTTGGCTGCCTGCCTAGGCTCTCCATGCTTGCTGCCTTGCTATTCTGCAGGGTCTTGTTCTGTCCCATCAGATTTGCTGCTGCTCCACAGATTGTGGGCCAGCTAATTGTATTAGCTTTCTAATCTTACATGGTTAAATAACTTAATTTGTTCAAATGAAGAAGCTCCGGGACTGAAATTGTGCACAGCATGAGCTGGGCTTCACAGTGTCCCAGTGACTCTTGGTCATAGTCAGAGCTTTACAGCATAGAAACAAACTCTTTGGCTTAACCTACCCATGCCGACCAAGGCGCTTATCTAAGATAACTTTGTTTACATGCATTTGCACATATCCTTCTAAACCTTTCCTACCCAGGTACCTCTCCAATGTCTCAAAAATATGGTAAATTATATCTACCTCTATCACTTTTTCTGGCAGCTTTTTGCATATAACCATATAACCATATAACAATCACAGCACGGAAACAGGCCATTCCGGCCCTCCTAGTCCGTGCCGAACTCTTAATCTCACCTAGTCCCACCTACCCGCACTCAGCCCATAACCCTCCACTCCTTTCCTATCCATATACCTATCCAATTTTACCTTAAATGACACAACTGAACTGGCCTCTACTACTTCTACAGGAAGCTCATTCCACACAGCTATCACTCTCTGAGTAAAGAAATACCCCCTCGTGTTTCCCTTAAACTTTTGCCCCCTAACTCTCAAATCATGTCCTCTCGTTTGAATCTCCCCTACTCTCAATGGAAACAGCCTATTCACGTCAACTCTATCTATCCCTCTCAACATGTTTATCCTCTGTCAGGAAACTTGCCCTTTTTGATCCCCTTTTTAAATCTCCACCCCCCTCCGAAACCTATGCACTCTCATTTTGAACTCCATTACCTTGGGGGCAAATGTTCCAGGACATCTACTTTGTCTTTGCCCCTCATGATTTTATAAACCTCTCTAAGGCCACCCCATCAGTCTCAGCCCATCCTTAGAACTTCTGCTTTCCAGTCCTGGAACACTCTTGTGATTTTTTTTTTTACAGTACCCTATTTGGCTTAATTGCATTCTTAATAGAGCTGCTGGGCAGCGGTGTGGAAATATGTCTCTACCAAAAAAGTTACAAGCCGTTCCTCCCCTCCACTAGCCCTTGGACAAGATGTAGCACCCGCTTGGCTCCCAATCAGGGTCACGGTGAAACCATGGGAGCAGGTGGTGGATCATCGTATGAACGACTGTGGCATATCACAAGTTCTGGTTATGTGACCACTGACGCCAGGCAGACAATCTCTGAAGAGTATTGATCATGGCTGGTGTTGCCCATCTTGTAACAAACAGCCCAGAAGAAGGCAATGGCAAACTACTTCTATAGAAAAACTTGCAAGAATAATTATGGTCATGGAGACCGTAGTCACCTATGTTATATGACATGGCACATAATGATGATGAATGTAGCTGGGCAGCCAGTTCAAATGGGGTCTCACCAATGTCTTGTATAGATCTATCTTGACATTGAACTCCTATACTCAAAACCTTGGCTAACAAAGGCAAGCATACCATTTACCTTCACCACCTTGCCGAACTGTGTCACCACTTCTAGGAAACTTTGTACTTGTACCCAATGTATTTCCATTTTCTAACCTTCCCAAGGGCCCCTCCATTGCTTTGAATGCCTAGGTTTAACTTCCCAAAGTGCACCACTTTCCACTTGCCTGAGTTAAATTCCATCTGCCACTTTCTCAGTTGATCTGGGTCCTTTTGTTGAATTAGATTCCTGATATTTTGATTGGATTATTCAAATTAAAGAAAACATTCTTGAGATTGCATCTCGAGTCATTGGCAGTAAAGGAGGAAGTACAAGAAGTGGTGAATGGGATGAAAAGAGACGGTTCCTGACCGGGTAGCAAAAGGATCAGAACTATCACCATCTGGTTAAGCATCACAGCTGTGAATTATAAAACTGACTCTCACTCAGGAACATTTTTGTGCTCTACAGGACTAAGATTATTTTTAAGTAACTAAGAAAATGAAGATTGTCCTTGGACAATATGTAGTTTCATTGTGATTTTTGTGCCTTAATTCAATTTGAATTGGGTGATAGAAGGGGGTTGGGAAGGGTTGATTTAAATGATTGAAATTTAATGAATCCTGCCTTTTCATTTAGTTAACAATGACACAGCATTGACAATTGCTATTGTATGTTTTCGCTTTTAGCCCTCTGCGACATGCACCCAATGAGAGCTCTCTTCCTCATTCCTAGGAATCCACCTCCACGTTTGAAGTCCAAGAAATGGTTAGTACTTTTTGAAACATGGGGTAAAGTTTACATGTGTTATTTGCTTCATAGCCTTCTCAGTGTATCATTTCCCATAATAGTAGTCAAATGACAGCTTCAGTGATGAAACTCTCTCCTGAGTGAGAAGAAACTCAGCACAAACCTAATTCAAAAGGCTGACTTTGTTGATTCATGATCAGTGCAACCTCAATCAGTTTTTTATTCCTTGTAAATGGTTTATTTCTTTTTACTTCTATTTTCTCATCTTGTTATTTTCCTGTTTTTTTTTCTCTAATATTCCAGTGGTAGAATAAGACCATTTCTCTGGACTTGTGTATATCCATATCCATGCTTTTTTTGTATCATGTGCTGTATATCATTTAACAGTAAACTGGAATTTTGAAATTCTGTGTAAAACCATGTGTGAAGAAACAGCTACTCATTCATTCAATTTTATCCTTCCTCATTAATTCACCCAACCAACATTCAGCTCAATTTGGAGTTATGTTTATGTTGTTGATCCAAGAGGATAATCAAGTAGATTATTCAAGATGTTCGTTATTCTTGCAGTTCACTAGTAATTTTCTTCTGCGCTGTCTGACTGGTTTAGCCAAATAAGTACATAGGAAACAAACTAAAATCACAGATTTAATTATGCAGTGCATGCCTTGGTGTTGCTGGAAAAGTGTCATTCAGATTTCACCTTATGCATGATTCTTAATGTCCAATATGCTTCAAGGGGGTTCCCTCTAACTCCCCCTTTGGCTGTACCTATGAACAATGTCAATCTTTTCATATTATATTCCAAAAACATTCTACAGCTGTATTTATGCAAGTTTTGATCCATAAATTATCCAGTCATTTGCTGTGATCTTCAGTATCATCTTTATATCTAATTTCAGTTTCAAGAAACTTTAGAACTTGAGTAGAAGTTACAATTTTTTACATTTGGAATCTATTATTTTCCCTGGACGTATGTGAATCCAATTGCTTCATGATGTAGTCTCTGGTATTTCCATATTTTTCACGTAAATTGTGTGGCACTCCTTCTTATTGTTACGTACCCAGTAACTGGGTCACTTACCAGCAAAGATAGAGAGGTCCGTTGAAGTCTGATGGTACTATTTTTAACAGTATTTACTGATAAAATACACAAAAATAATATCAATGCAAACATGCAGATAATATACGTTGTCAATACTAAATCTAAAAGCGCGGGTATAATAATAATCAATAAGAAATAGCTCTATCGTTGTCTAGGGGATAATGTGTTGTCCGATGGAAATATAAAAGTCACTTTAGTTCATTCAAGCTGTAGGCTGCAGCCTTTGGTTGGAGTCAAGAGAGAGAGTTAAACTTGCCCATTCCTTTTATGATGTCAATCCTTCGAGTGTCGGTGGGGGCTGAATTTTCCTTTGTTGTTAGCTAAAACCGTTCTTCCGTGGCAAGACCCACCAATTCCGAGGCAATTGGAAAAGGACGCATGCGGGCTTTTTCCACCGGCTTTCGCTATTACGCTGTTACAGGAGTTCTAGCATTTCTTCTGGTGCGTCTGAGGGGCTGTTCCCACAGACCCTCTTTTATCCTGATTCACAGGGTCTCAGATGTCAATCAGGGTGGAATGATGCCAGCCCTCCACCAACCCCCCTCGGTTCATTGCCTGGGGGCTTCGATGAATCGTACAGTACTCAATACACAATTCCGTCTCCAAGAGATCTGGTGCGTTTGAGGGGCTTTGTCTCTCGGAGGCCCAGGACACATTCCAAACATTGAGGAATCTGCGTGTCTCTCTCTCATTTCCTGGGTCTCCCGACCCGAATCAATAGCGATCCTGCGATTCTCAAAAAGGAGGGGGCCACAGGTGTAACATTATGAATGCACTGAATTAGAGTATTACATTTAGATTCCCTTTTTGCATGCAAAAAAAGATGACTTACTCTAAAATGTACAAACTGCATCCTGTATCACCACTATTTTCACCAGCTACATTTAACTAGTTTGTAATTGTTTGTGTCTTTATTTAAATAAAAAATCAGTTGTTCTTGGAAAAATCTGCTTTAATTCAACCCATCCTTTTGTTCTTCTAAATCACTCTATTCAGAGGCTATATACCTTAATCTTGTTAGTTTGTTTCCTATGGATCACAATGTTATTGACCACGCTAAATATAATTTCCGAATCTCTGAATAAATATTCATCATTCATGAGGCAAATACTCACTTTTTTTGAAACATTCTAAATCTACTAAAAAGTGTATCATATTCTAAACAATTGTTATTAGATACTACTTAGAAATGTTAACAAATTATTTTCAATTAAATTTCCGGTACTGAGCTTGTTGATTGTCCCTAACTTTACCTAATGGGGTTGCTCTTGTTTTCAGAGGCCTCAAGATTAATGGTAGAAGATGAATTTATTGATCATGAAGAAAATAAACTAATTTCTTTAACAAAATGACACTTTATTGAAATGTGGGATAAATCTAAGTGTACGTTGCTATTAAATCATTGTACTGCAAGCATCCAAGAGTCCAATTGTGTTGTGCATGTCTCAGAAAATATACACAGCCTTTTTGTGGTTTCCTGCAGATGTGAAATAATACATTTGATATGAATGCATGCTTGACTGCCTCTATTATATAAACTGAATACTTGCTTTGTATAGAAATAATTCATCATTTACTGTTGAAGCTTAAGTGCCAGTTAAGAACTCTGAATAGTCATTTCAACTGATAAGGGTGAAATTTGGTGCCTCATCAAGCATTCTGAATGAACATATCTTGATCTTTGACTCAAATTAAATTGCAGATCTTTACTTGCCCATTTCAATAAAGCTTACCTTTTATGTATATATTTACAGGTCAAAGAAATTTTTTAGTTTTATTGAAAGCTGTTTGGTGAAGAACTACATGCTGCGACCTTCAACTGAACACCTGCTAAAACATCCATTTATCCGCGACCAGCCCAATGAACGGCAAGTTCGCATTCAGTTGAAAGATCATATTGACAGGACAAGGAAGAAGAGGGGAGAAAAAGGTGTGTGGTGCAATGTTTATGCAATTACAAAAGATGTTTAAATAATAAAAATTTGTAAATAATATTACACATTGGAAAATTAATTCCTGTTTGATCAGACCAAGGTTTTAACTTTGTTTGCATGTACGTTATGAAATTTCTTTCATAAAATGGAATACAAGTGCAAAATCCATAATTAAGTTTGAGGATTTCCAATTATTAATTGAATAAATTTATCATCTCATGTTAAAGCATGCAGCGGTAAAACAAGGTTATTCTCATCACCATTTAGCAAGCCTCTCTAAACTGTACATGATTTAATTCTTCCTTTTCATTCAAGTTCTCCTTGAACATCTGCATTGTAAAGTCTCCATCCTATTTTAAAATCTCCATCCTAATTGTTATTTATTATGCTACTTTTTCTCAGTAATCCAAGTTTAAAGCTATTAAGGAACTATGAACGTTTGTAGCTATTCCTTAGATTTTAAGTTGGCATTATAGTTAAATATGAATCACTATCTATTTGCTGAGCAGGTTTGGTGAGATTGATAATGGCTTTGGGCGAGGCAGTTCCAAGCATATTGTGGAGCTGGGGTCTGGGTCCTAGAGCGAGGCACTTCCCGGTGCTCGGACAATTTAAATGCCGGCACAGATAGACTGAAAGCCTGAGTGTCAGGAACGGAGGGGAGGGTTGGCCTGATTTCGCTCATTCTCCCAGGAATGTTAATTCCTTTCTCTGTAGCACCGAGGCTGTGGACTGATCCAGCTGCTGTGTGTTTTTGTCCCACTGGTCTGGTGAAGAGGGACCGAGGCTTGGGCCTACTCTGGCTGCTCTGGGAATGGATATGGAAACTCAGTCTGGTTCAGGATGCTGTTGGCTTGCTTCTGTTGTTTGTATGATTTGTTTTTTTCTCCCCCTCTTCCTCTGCACTGTGGTTTTTGCTCTTTTTAAAAATTGGGTTATTCTGGTTTCTTGCTTTGTGGCTGCTTATAAGCAGACAAATCTCAAGGTGTATAATTTATACATTCTTTGATAATAAATGTGCGTGTAATCTTTGAATCATGTTTAATATCAAGGCCAAAATTTGAAGGTGATTGTCCAAGATGCCTGATCTGAAGTGCACCACTTGAGTAGATGATGAAAGCAGTTTATGTAGACCGGGAGCATTGAATCTGCGTGGATAGTTTTTCCTAAAAACGTGCATAGCTCTGATGGATCAAAAGGCATGCTTTGGGTGTGGTACAGCATGGATACAGGCCTTTGGCCCAACTTGTCCATGCTGTCTGTCACTCAACAAGCTAGTCCCATCGGCCACATTTGACCCATGGTCCTCTAAGCCTCTCCTATCCATGTACTTATCTAGATAGCTTTTATATGTTGCTGATGAGCCTACTTCACTTCCTTAGAGCTCATTCCAAATATGCAGTTCCCTTTGTGTGAAGAAGTTGCCCCTGATGTGCCTTTTAAATGTCTTACCTCTGATCTAAAACTTATGCCCTATGGTTTTTAGCACCCTCTCCTCCAGGGGAAAGGAACCTGGTGTGTGCTCCTTGTGATCCTGATGAAGGATCTCGGCCCGAAATGTCAACAGTGCTTCTCCCTATAGATGCTGCCTGCCCTGTTGCATTCCACCTGCATTTTGTGTGTGTTGCATGGCTCCAGCATTGACCCCACTAGTCACAGGCTTCCAGTCTGAGATCATAAACCTCTGTAATTATGAATCCAGTCCACAATCTGCTGTGAATGTCATGTGATCTAACCTTCCAGATTAGCCTGCCATGAGAGAGCTTGTCAAAGGCCCTGTTAGATTCCATATAGGAAACATTGACTGCTCTAGTCTCATCGACACACTCAGTTACCTTCTTGAAGAACTCTGACTTTTTCCAGCCATGCCTTCTCATACACAAAGCTGTACTGACTGAACTGAATCAGACTTTGTCTGTCCAAATGTTAGTAGATTCTGTCCCTGAGAATCCTCTCCAATAACTTATCCACCACCAATATCAGACTCACTGGCATGCGGTTTCATAGTTTGTTTTTGCTACCCTTTTTAAAAGAATTGCACCACATTAACCACTTTGCAATCCTCTGGAATCTCGTCTCTAGCCAGAGAAGGAGAAAACAGCACTGCAGTGGCCTCTGCTATTTCTTCTCTAGCTTTCCACAAGGTCTGCAAATGCACTAGGCCAGGCCTTGGAATTTATCTACCTTAAATACTTTGAGGCAGTCAATACCTCCTCCTTATAATTATATGCAGACCACACATTTCCCCTGCTTTATCTGTTTCCTCACAGTATAAACTGAAGAAAATATGCATTTTAAAAATATCACCAGTTTCCCTTGTTTCCATATGCTGACAGCCATGTTGGTCTTTAAGTGGACCTTTTCTCTCCCTAGTCACCCTTTTACTCTTAATATTCCTATATAATCTCTTGATTTCCCCTCCCCTTGCCTGCCAATTCCTTTCATATCCTAGCTTCCCTTGAGTGCACTCTTGAACTATTGTAGGCTTCAAGTGCCACGCCAGTTCCCAACTCTTTATGTGTAATATATACACATCTTTTTCTCAACTAAGGCTTAATATCACTCATCAAACAGTCTTCCTGAAACCTGTCAACTTTGTCCTAACCTAACAGGAACATGCAGGCCATGAACCCTTGGCACCACAGTTTTAAAGACCTCCCACTTGGCGCATGTTCGCTTATATGCAAGCAATCTTATCCACTGAACCTCTGCTTGCTGCTGTGTTAATGACTCCCAAATTTGCACTGGTTGACCTCAGGTCCTTAACCGGTGAACTATGCTTCTTTGTAACTATTTTAAAACTGATACGATTGTGGTCACTGAACCTAAAGTTCTTGTCAACAGACATTCCACCACTTACCCTACTTCATTCCCCCAGAGGAAGTCCAGTGTTGCACCCTCTCTAGTGGGTTCCTTTATGTATTGATAAAGGAAGCTTTCTTGGATACATTTCGCAAATTCCACTCCATCCAAGCCCTTGCGCTATGAAAGGCCCAGCGTGTATTAGCAAAATTATGTTTACATTTGGCTGCTGTTTCTCTATAAGCCATTTCTAATTCCTGCTGACTATTGGAAGATCTATTATACAATCCTATCAAGAGGATATCCTTGTTTTTAATTTCCACCCAATGGCCTCAACGATCTCTCAAGAATATCCTCTAATAATTGTTATGTCCTCTTTTATCCCCTCTTCCTCTCATACCTGCACCTCTGTCATTCCTGTAGCATCTGTATCCTGGAACAATGAGCTTCCAATCCTGCCCTTCCCTCAGCGATGGCTGTAATAATCTGTTTTCAGAGCAAATCATGCCTGAGTTCATCCACTTTTCCTGTCAAGCCTCTTGTACTGAAACAGCAGAGTTTATACCAGTGGTCTTTCCTCACCTTTACTTGTACTACCCATCCCGATGACTGCAGTAAATTTGCTCTCACTGATTCTGGTATTATCCCCCAATTTCTCAACAGCCACTCTACTGCTCAGGGCCTCATCCCCCTGCCACTGAGCTTTAAATCCTCCTGATTTTCATTTGCAAATCTCCCGGCCAGGAAATTTGTGGCTCCTCAAGTTCAGGTGCAACCCATCTCTTTTGTACAGGTCACCCTATCCCAGAAGAGATCCCAATGAACCAAGAGCTTGAATCCCTGCTCCCTGCACTAGCTTCTCAGCCATGCACATGATAGCATATGATCCTAATTATTATTTGGAAGTGAAGCCTTTTCCTTCCATGAATAATCGTATCTCCGTCCTATTGTCCAGAGAAGGCAGATGACTTGGATGTTGTTAACCTGCCTAATGTTGAATTTGATTTAGATGAGACAGAATATGAATACAGTGGGAGTGAAGAAGAGGAGGAGGAATTGCCGGAACAAGAGGGAGAGCCAAGGTAATGGCATTTTGCTAAATTATCCTGTTTGGATCTAGAGGTTAGAAGGAGACTTTCAGACAATTATAATCAATGTTTCAATAAGCCCAACAGAACATAATTTTCTTTTCTTTTATATAACACCTAATTCAGTTTTTACGCTCATATTCACTTACCATTAAACTTCTGTTGTTTGTTTAAAGAAAGCTTCTTAATTACATGATTCTCCAGTTATGAGAATGGGCAAGCATTATTCTCGCTGGCTACTGTAGATCCAATCTGTCTGTTACCCAGGTGAATGGTTCCTCAAAGCCTGTTATCTGTTCTCTGCCTCCCTCTGGTGGCGCAGAGCAGAAATGTGTGAAAATTTGACAAAAAAGTCTTCAAATCAAATAATATTAACTTAAGTACAAGTTAGCAGAAACAGGGCTGTAAACTTGTATAGAGAATGAATACGAGAAAAGACCTGAGGCAAATGGTCTTTCACTTCTGCTGTGTTTCTTGTATGTAATCAAGTATCTCTTCATAAACTAATGTGACTATCTACAAGAGAGATGTGTAAACACTACCATCAAAATTTAGTGAAAGCTTATAAATTTGAGGGAACTGTAAGAAATCCTGATGCATAAAGTAGTATTTAACAAGTACATATATTTCCCTGTTTAGTAGTGAGATTGTAAATATTTGAACTAATTATTGAAGTAAGAGAAATTATGAATTTTTCTACATTAATTTCGTGTAAAAGTTCTTTGTGAACATAAATAATATGTCAAGAAAAGACTATTTGACAGACTGTATCTGTCTGTCCCATACAAATCTGTGGGTGTCATTAAAACCACAGCATTTGCAGTTGCCGAGTTTCCTGAGTAAAGTTAAAAGCAGCGGAGTTTGGAAAGTCTCTGCAAAATTACTCTTTATCTGTGACAGATAAATTAATAAACTAAAGACCTAAATCAATGATTTATAAGTTGTATTTACCATATAACAATTACAGCACGGAATTTACATTCAGAATTGTTGGAAATCTGAACTAAAAATAGAAATACTCAAGAAGTCAGGCAGCATCTCTCAACAAAGAACAGGATAGCACTTCAGGTTGATCTCTCAACGGCTCTAAATGATCATTGTCCTGAAATGTTGTTCTGTTTCCCTTTACACTGATGTTGCCTGACCTGAGTATTTTGAGTTTCTTGTTTTTTTTAAGCTAAATTGTGTTGTTTCGTCTTGCTCAATTAATTTAGTTAATTCCATACTCAAAGTATATTGTTAAAGAAAAGATGCATCGTGATGAGTTAATATTTAAATGTACAAGGTATTGCTAGTTTGAAGTTTAATTTTTAATAAGATCTTTTAAGAATATCTCGCTGTACAAATCTGAAGTTGTAGAAAGTGCAATCTCCGATGTAAAAGTGCTTGGAATTTCTCCTAACCCATCACACAATTTAGCACTCATTCATATTAAAGCCGTTCAATTGATGAGACTGATCTGAACAATATCCACTTCTACTTGCACCTGAATTTCCACATTTAAAATTCCTAGACTTATCTCTGTGTGAGAAACAGTGAGATAATTTTTTTTTGTTTGTTCATTAGTTCAATTGTTAATGTGCCTGGAGAATCAACTCTTCGCCGTGACTTCCTGAGATTGCAACAGGAGAACAAGGAGCGTTCGGAGGCAATGCGCCGGCAGCAGCTTCTTCAAGAACAGCAGCTCCGAGAACAGGAGGAGTACAAAAGACAGCTCCTCGCAGAGCGCCAAAAACGCATTGAGCAACAGAAAGAACAAAGGCGACGACTTGAAGAGGTATTGCTTTCCCAAAATTTACTTGGTTAGCTTTTGTGGTTGAGTTCTCCTGCCTGGAATGATTTCTCATAGTTTGCTGCTGCCCACACTTAACTGAAAGGTCTACCTTGCTGGCCTTTCGTAACACAAGGACTCATTAAGCAAGATCTGACCCCGGAATGCTTCTAGCAGCCTTCATTAGGCAGTAGGCCTGAGTGTAGTGCTTTGTGGATCCAGAAACCGTCTTTGTTTTGAAAAGATTTTTAATGTTTCTGATATTGGGGCAAGTTAAAAGTTATGAAAAATAAACATGGAAACAGGCTCTTCAGCCTATCTAGTCAGTGCCGAGCCACTTAAACTGCCTACTCCTGTCAACCTGTACCTGGATCACAGCCGTCCGCACCCCTCCTATCTATGCACCTGTCTAGACTTCTCTTAACGGCTGAAATTGAGCTTGCATGCACCACTTGCACTGGTGCTTGTTCTACTCTCCCACAACGCTCTGAGTGAAGTTTTCCCTCATGTTCCCCTTAAACTTTTCACTTTTCACACTTAACCCATGACCATCTAGTTGTAGTCCCACCCAACCTCAGTGGAAAAGGTATAATTTTGTATACCTCTATCTAATCTCCTCTTACTCTTCTGCCTTCAAGAAATAAAGTCCTAATCTATTCAATCTTTCAATATAATCAAGTCCTCTAGACCTGGTAACATCCTTGTAAATTTTCTCCGTATACTTTCAATCTTATTTACATCTTAAACTCAAATATAAAAATTCTTATTAATAAACATATTTAAGCTGAATATCATTTTCTTAAGATCTTCCCCTTTGCCTCTCAATTTCTATTGAAGCCACTGAGTCTTGGATCCTTGACTAAGCAAGAGGGGTGCTGCTAAACTCTATATTAGAACAAACATGTTTTGCAGCAGAAGAGCATAGATCCAAGAGTGGTTGTATTTGTAACGATTGCAATGTTCAGCATAGTCCAGTAGAATGTAGTTTGGATAAAGATTTGTTAGAAATACTAGATATTGAAGTACCTTTCATATTTCTGTCAAGCACATTGTGGCAGTAAACAGGGTAGTTTTTTTGTAGGTATATTCAGTGCTATTTTTAAAACATTGTTTGTCTATTGAAGAGGATATTTAATCTGTGCAATGTTAGTCAACAAAGTTGCTGAGTAGAGTTCCAATGCTGTACTTAAGTCTGATGACGCCACTTGATGGCAGAAACAAAGGTGGTGATGAATTGGCCTATAGGAGGGAGATTGAAGATCTGGTAGTAGGGTTCCATAACAACAACCTCTCACTCAACACCAGCAAAACCAAAGTGTTGTTTATTGACTACAGGGGGAAGAATCTGGTAGTCCATGAGACAGTCCTCATTAGGAGATCAGATGTGGAGAAGGTTGGTATTGACATCTGAGGGATCTGTCCTGGGACCAATACATAAATGCCACCAGAAAGAAGGCATGACAGTATCTCTACTTTCTTTAGTGTAGTTAACGTCGATTCAGTATGTCACCAATATTCTTGCCACACTTCTGTAAATGCACAGTACCCTATCTGGTTGCATCACGGCGTGGCGTAGAAACACAAATAGTTTTTGCATGGTTAATCTAAGTGGAAAGGACCACTCTACATTGGGATGCGTGATGGTGGCTGTTATTGTTGAGGTACAAGTCCGCATAAGTGGTTTTCTGATAGACACCTTGTCTAAGGCTATAGTGCAAAATCTATTTTGGACCCAACGAGTCTCCCTGATAAGACGATTACAAACAATGTTCTTACAGAATGGCTAACAGGGCTGACAGAAAAGCCAGGAAATCTAACAATGAGGAAGAACCCATTGCTACTACCTGTCTTCCCTATATTTCTATGGTTTCTAGAAGGATCAATAGGATTCTGAAGCAGTACCACATTAATACCATCCCCAAACCAGTAAGGAAGCTCAAATCCCAGTTTATATGGGTTAAAGATGACCTGGGTCTTCGGTTGCCTGGCGTTTACAGGATTCTCTGTGAATGCGGAGCAGCGTATATAGCTAGATGGTGGAAACCTGCATCAAGGAGATCAGGAGGTGTATCTGTTTGGGTTACCTGGAGAAATCAGCATTGTCAGAACACTACTTTTGCAAAGGCCATACGATTGACTTCAGCACAAAACTACTGTGCCACGTCAATGGCTTTTGGTACCACGGTAAAGGAAGCTGTTGAACTAAAACGAGAGGAAAAGAATTTTAACAAAGACCAAGGTCTTGTTCTAAGTAAGAACTGGAATTTGATTGTAATCTAATTTTTTTAGACATCCATTAGTCTTGTGAGACCTTGGATTTGCACCTTGCAAGGTTTCCAGGGCGCAGGCCTGGGCAGGGTTGTATGGGTTGCAGTTGCCCAAGCTTCAAGCCTTCCCCTCTCCATGCCACCGATGTTGTCCAAGGGAAGGGCACTAGGATCCAAGCAGCTTGGCACCGGTGTTGTCGCAGAACAATGTTGTTAAGTGCCTTGCTCAAGGACACCCTCAGTTGCTTCAGCTGAGGCTTGAACCAGTGACCTTCAGATCACTAGACCAATGCCTTATCCACCAGGCCACGCGCCAACGCCATCTAAGTGGGAGAGTGGAAACTTGATTGGGTGAGGATTAATCAGTCGGGGGTACTCAAGGCAAGGGTGTAAATGCCACTGGACTAGACTTGCCCAAGCATCCGCCCTGAAGAAGATGGCAGAATTTGTCATTGAAATATCGGTTAAAGTCGATATCTGTACCTGGCTGGAAGCCTGAGAAGAGCTTATTCATCATATACGCCAGGGAAGCACTAGATCCTTTGTATATACTTCAATAATAATTTTTTTCAGTGGATATTTACAGATTAAAAACTGTGCACAATATTCCAAGTGCAACCTCAATAATATCTTGTATAATTGCAACATAACATCCTAACGTCATACTCGGTTCCCTGACCACTGTCTACTTGTGACAGCACATTTAGAGAACTCTGTACTTGTGCTCCTTAGTTCCCCCGCCCCCCCCCCCCCATGTACCTGTACTCCTTGATACGTACGGTCAGAATCTTTTTATCCCCATTGTATAAGTATCAAGAGGGTGATGGAAAGGACGACTTAGGGGATATGAGGGGGAGTACTTGACACAGAATGCTTGATATCTGGAATGTGCTAATGGAGAAGTTGGTGGAATTGGATGCAATCAGACAAGGATGGGAATAGTCAATGCATAGGTGGTTACAGACCTAATGTGGCCAGATGGGATTAGTGTAGATGAGCAACACGTTCAGCCTGGACTTGATGGTGCAAAGGGCCTGTTTGTGTGCTGTACAACTCAGTGACCCTGAAAAAGACACTACACGCCTCTTTCTCCTCAGATAGTTGAGGAAGTTTGGTATGGGCCCACAGATCCTAAGACCTTTCTACAGGGGCACAATTGAGAGCATCCTGACTGGCTGCATCACTGCCTATGATGGGAACTGTACCTCCCTTAATCGCAGGATTCTGCAGAGAGTGGTGTGGACAGCCCATGGTTCAGGACATTTGCAAAGACAGGTGTGTAAAAAGGGCCCAAAGGATCATTGGGGACCTGAGTCACCCCAACCAAAATCTACAGCAGCTGCTACCATCTGGGAGACGGTACTGCAGCATAAAAGCCAGTATGGCTCCAGGACAGCTTCTTCCACCAATCAGACGGATTAACTTGCACTGATTTGAATGTATTTCTGTTACATTGACTGTTCTGTTCATTAAAAATTACTATAAATTGCTATGAATGCACATTTAGATGGAGACATAATGTAAAGATTTTTACTCCATGTGTAAGAAATAAAGTCAATCCAATCCAATCTAAAAGAATGGGAAGCAAATTAACTCTACTGACATTGATGTTCAGTGTTTAGTTTTTGCACAGCATTAAGTTAAACGTATCAGCAGAATTTCCCCAGTCTCTTACTTTGGGTATGACTGTAGAAACCTGTGTACTGTAAGAAAATAAAGCAGATATAATTATGGTTAGAAAATGAAGAGTGCTTGCACACATGGATTTAGTTGAGGTTGTGAATGCAAAATGAAATGAATGGAACAATACCCATCAATATTTACTAAGTTTGTCATTAATTCAAGACAGACAAGTACAGTCTCTGAATTAGAATAGATAACATTGTTCTCTTTTCATTTAAAGTGGTAGTGGTGCATGGTGTTGTAGTTTTCAATTTATAGATTGTGTATTGGGGATGGGGAAACAACGTACTGAGCTGACTAAATAATTGTCATTATACTGTCCTTTAATTCACTCCCAACAATGTAGTTATTATCTAAAACAAGGTGGTTATTTTTACTTATTATTAAATGTGTTGGCTCAAATAAATGAGTACTCACATTAAACTTATTGCTGAAGGATTATGAAGTTGACCTTTAACTGTTAGTTCAGAATTTATTCTCTACTAGGTCTTCACTTCAATGTTTTATTACTGCTTTAATTGTCAAGGAATTAATCTGTTGAGGCCCCCTATCACCAGTTTAATTTTTAACACTTCCTTAAATTATAGATTCTCTTAGTTTTTATCTTGCAGCAGTTTGTTTTGATTTGCCTCCAGTCCCCACTCATTCTAAGTGAATGTGCTGAGTGTAATCATTCACTTGAATTAATATCTTCACACTGTCGGGGCTTGTTTATTTCTCAAAATGGTGCCCAATATTATGATTGCTTTTTAATACAAATGGTATATTGGTAGTATTGTCTGAATTTGGGAAGCAGCTGATTTGAAATGATGTTGTAGAAAATAATGTTAGGAATGTACTGTGAGGAAGATCAGTATTGAGCTTTTTTGTGCATGGTTTTAAAAAGTTTTATTTTAAACATGCATCTTCGGCAAGCTTGAATTATTATCAGTTTTAATTCCCCATTGTCATCTGTGAGCTGCCTTGAATAGCTGCAGACTGTGCAGTGAAGTGCTGTTGAATAGGAAGCTCCAGGGCTTTTAAACTCATTTATTGACGTGCAAATGGCTCACAAGTCTCAGCAATAGGAGTTTGAGTGATGGAATTCCATGGTCTTTGCCTTTAGTAGCAGTTGTAAATTTACAGTATTATGAAAAATGGCATAATGCTACTGCAAAATTGTGCAAATAAGGAAAGTGCGTGCGGCAGTTATATCGTATGGTGGACGGTCACTGACAAAATGTGCTACTGTGTCCTTCAGTCAATTGGAAGCTATGTTGATTCAACCTAGTATAACCACTTGCAGTCCTGGCATCAGTGGCGTATCTAAGGTATGGCAGGTATGGCACATGCCCCAGGCGTCACTTGAAGGGGGGCGCCACTGGGCAGTTTCTATTAAAGTCAGACAAGCCATCCTCGGATAGTGAAAAAAGAATTTTCTTCAGATGTATGATTTGTCTTTGATTATCATGGGTGAGAAGCACTAGGATGGCCTTATTTCAGAGCATTGTGTAAGAAGACCATGAAACATTTCTTCACAAAGAAGAAGAAAAGTAGAGCTGAAGGGCGGAAGAGATGAAAGTTGGAGGCGGAGAAAGCCATGAAGTCAAGCAAGTTCTTCATGCCCTTCTTTGAAAATTCCAGAACAAGTAGTTCCACAAGTTCCATGGAGTTGCCTGCACCTGCTACAAGTTTGTTAGAATCCGAAGGTGGATCAAGTACAAATGCGTCACAACCCGAGGAAGTCAAGTCAGATAAATCTGAGTATGATGAGATTAAGAGTGAGGCTGCCACAGAGAATGTGGACGTGACAGGAGGGGAAAACGATGGTGGTGGTGGTGATGTTGAGTTTATTGACGAGCTTTTACCTGACGACATTGAACCTGACGACACTGAACCTAGTGAACTGGATGGTGTCAAAGAGCCTCGAACTGTAATACCAGAAGTGATTGAACAGCATAACATAGGACTTCTGAAGTCCGACAAGGATACTGGAAAATCAATTCTACCTGACGTGTTGAGAACAGAAATAATAAAGCTGGGTTCGAAGTATTTCCAGAACAGTGAGGGGCCTTTCCTACCAACAAATAACTGCTCAATGAACAAAACTTGGTTCAAGAGGAAATTTGGAAATAGTCGTGGTGAGGAAGCGACTCGCTCATGGCTGGTCTATTCCCCTTCTACAAAGTCTGCATTTTGTATCTGTTGTCTTCTCTATTCCTGGTCAGACCATCAATCCTCATTGGAGCAGAAAAGTGGATTCAACTAGTGGAAAGCACCTGAAAGGATTAGTGTTCATGAATATGCCAAGAATCATCGGGAATACTTCACACAGTGGAAAGAAATGGAAAGAAATTTAGCTGGAAACAGAGGAGTTATTAACACGGTATTTCAGTCACAGATTGAGAAGGAAAAGCAGAAGTGGCGTGATATCTTGATGAGAATCCTTCACTGCATAAAATTCCTTGCGACTCAGAACCTGGCTTTGCGAGAACATGGAGTCACTTCAGCTAGACAATGACTCCAATGTGGGATATTTCCTTGGCTTACTGAAACTACTGGCCATCTTTGACCCTGTCATAAAGGAACACCTCACTCATTTGGAAAGTCATCCTGGATCCACGTCTTAACTTTCACCAGGTGTCCAGAACAAATTCATCCACATGATGGCATCCACTGTTCGCCAAAGTTTACTGAAAAGCATTTGCAAAGCCAAGTCTCATGTTTGGTTCGACTCCTGATCAGGCACACCATGAGCAGATGTCAGAAGTAGTGAGGTATTTGGAAGTTGAGGAAAACAGTCTGTGTTAGAGAGTCCTTCCTTGGTTTTTCCAGATAAGCCAGAAGGATGCTGAAAGCTTGGTTGAAGACATCTTGAAACAGCTAGAGAAGAACAAAATGGAGTTGCAAGATTGTTGGTCACAGTGCTATGACAACGCTGTTGTGATGGCTGGACACAGAAGTGGTGTTCATCAAAGAAATAAGTGAGAAAACCATCCCGGCAGTGTTTGTGAATTGCGGCAATCACTCACTCAACTTGGTGGGTGTACATGCAGCCAAGCAGGATACAATGATGCTCACGTTTTTTGGAACCATCAAAGCTCTCTACGTGTTTTTCTCTCGCTTTGTGTTGAAAAACTCAAAAACGCCGTGCCTGTGGTTGTTAAGTCGGAGTCCGAAACCAGGTGGAGTGCAAAGACAGAAGCAGTGAAGCCCGTCAACAAATACCTTGAGGAGATGCTTCAAGTTCTCCAGGACGTGATAGACCATGGGAACGAGACCAGTGAAACAAGAAGTGACGCAAGGCAGCTGTACAACCACATGTTGAGTTACGATTTTCTGATTTTGCTAGGATTTTAGAACAAAGTATTCATTGCATTGACCCTATTCAAAAGAAGCTGCAGGATCCTAGTATGAACTTCCACGATGCTGCCCCGGATTTGAAAGCCCTCCGAGATAATTTTTATGATGAAAGAGAAGTGTTGGTCAGTGAGTCACTCGAAGAAGGAGTCAGTCTCTGTAAAGAATGGAATATTGAAGTTGAAAGAAGTCAGAGATGAAAGGCTGATGAGAACTAGAGAGACGCTGGGTTAACAGCTAAGGAGGAAATGGAAAGAGTTATGAAGGGAATACTCAACAGTCTTCAAAGAGAAATGTTCAGAAGGTTCGCTTGTTTGCACGACACTGACGCCAAGTTTGGGTTCCTTCTTGATGTCGAGGGACTGTGTAATGCTGCAAACAGTAACAACCTAAAGAAGAAGTGTGAAAATTTGGGCGAATTGTACTGCTCTGATGTTGATGGACAGCAGCTATATGAAGAAATTTTGGATTGCAGAATGTTACTATCAAGGCAGGTCAACATGAAAATATCAAGACCTGAAGAGCTTCTTAAATTTATTGTTCAGTATGGAGATGAGAGCATCTTCCCCAGTCTTAGCATTGCTATTCAGATACTGCTAACCATTGCAGTTTCCATTGCCAGCTGTGAGAGATCATCCAGCAAGTTAAAACTAATACTTTCGTATTTGAGAGCCTCCATGGGTCAAGCAGACTCTGTGATCTTGCTCTGCTGAGTGTAGAAAGAGAAGAAACTGAAAAAACTGCCTTTGATCACATCATAGACCAATTTGCATCAGTGAAAGCAAGGAGGGTGCAGTTATAATTTTCATGTAGTGCCATAATTTGTTAATTAAAAGATTAACGAGCTTGACTTGTATTTTTGAGCTGATATTATGGTAAAGTTATCTAAAAGATGGGTGTCAGATGTTTGGACAGGGGTGCAATTTCAGTGCTTGCCTTGGGTGCTATTTTTCGTAGATACGCCTCTGCCTGGCATCCATTTCGTAGATGTGAAAAACTTAAGGGAATCACAAATTGAATAACTGCAGAATACCCAATCATGCTTCTATTTATGTAGCTGGAGCATTTAAGCTTCCAGTGGTTCTCTCAAGATGTTGATGGCAGGGGATTTGAATGTGATAGTGCCATTTGATATCAAGACAGCAAGCTCGGACTCTTTGTACAAGCTTGGCAATGTCTGGTGACGCAACCAGTCAGAATGATCTCTAACATACATCTACAGAAATTTGCTAGTCTTTAGTGGGATAAATCTCTTAATCCTCTTAATCATATAATAAATTTTAGCCATTGGTGTGCCACCTTTGATTGCATCAATATGTTGTGCCCAGGATAGATCCTCTGAAATCCCTGGAACTTGCAGCTCCCCACACTTTCCATCACTAACCCCCTGATGAGGACTGGTGTGTGTTCTCCCAACTTCTCCTTCTTGAAGTCCACAATCAATTCCTTGGTCTTACTGACATTAAGTCCAAGGTTGCTTTGACACTACTCAACCAACCTATCTGTTTCACTCCTGAGTGCCTCCTCGTTGCTACTTGAGGTTCTGCCAACAAATCTTGTGTAATTGGTGTATTTATAGATGATGTTTGAAACTGTGCTTAGCCACACTGTTGTGATTATAGAGAAAGCTGAGTAATGGACTAAGTATGCATCCTTGAGGTGCACCTGTGTTGATTGTCAGCAAGAAGGAGATGTTATTACCCATCTGCATTTATGGAAAATTTAGCAAACTAGCAGTTCTTGATGAGTGTTTTTTCTCTCCCCCTTGCAGCAACAGAGAAGGGAGCGAGAAGCACGAAGGCAACAGGAACGTGAACAAAGACGGCGAGAACAGGAGGAAAAGCGAAGACTAGATGAATTGGAACGTCGAAAGAAGGAGGAGGAGGAAAGAAGAAGGGCAGAAGAAGAAAAGAGGAGAGTGGAAAGAGAACAGGTGATTTCTTCACCCCCCCCCCCACTCTGATTTATAGTAGGCCAAGTATTTATCCATGTGTGTTATAGTGGTGATCGGATCACTGATCATTTTTAAGTTTAAATTTTGCTGCCTGATATATTTCTTCCCCCGGCCCCTCCCACATCATTTTGCTGTCTCATGCAGGTTTTTATATCCATATGTCACAGTTTATTAGAAAGTGCAGTGCAAAACAGAAACCATTCAAAATCCTGGTCCTGATGAGGGGTCTCGGCCCGAAACGTCGACAGTGCTTCTCCCTATAGATGCTGCCTGGCCTCCTGTGTTCCACCAGCATTTTGTGTGTGTTGCTTGAATTTCCAGCATCTGCAGGTTTCCTTGTGTTTGCCATTCAAAATCTTGTCAAGTTTCTAAGTTTGAGATAGCATTACATCATGAATTCATGTATTCACAGTTGTGTATGAATTTGACTAAATTCAGTGGACCATATGACACATAACATCGAAACAATTTTCTAATGTTCAAATCAAGAACTGTATGACCATCTTTTATATGCTAGGTTTTCCACTGTGCTGGTCATGAGAGACAGGTATAAAAACATTTAGAAAGACAAATGGTATATTTGCAAATTAGGTAAGAGGGATGGTGTCAAAGTGTAAGGAAGTCTTCTCAGATTATCTATGCCATTGGTGACAGATGTTTTGAGTATTGTATGCAACAGTAGATGAACCAAAGGATATAATTGACTCAGGTTTAGTGTAGCATGGATTAAATTGATCCATTCGTTAGTTGAGGGAATTTGTCTTTTTGAAGAAGAACTAAATCCTGTTGTGTTTAGAAGAGTAAGATCCTGAGGGAGATTGACAGTGTTTGCCAATGTGTTGTTTTACTCTACCAGGAGAATTTAGAACTGGTGGCAAATACTACTTAAATTTGAGACTGAGATGTAAACTTAGAAAGATTGAAATTAATATTGGATGTCGGCCATTCAACAGCTTGAGCCTACTCTAGTACTGAATATCATGGGTGATTCAGTACTGCTTTCTCCCCAGATACCTTGATCCCTTCAACTGTAAATGTATTCAGGGTGGAGTCAGATTATTTTGTCGTCTTCAATTGAGATTTCCACAGGTTTGCCATTCTTTGGATAGAGAAATTGTTCTTCATCTCAGTCCTAAATGGCTTGCCCCGATTGTTAGGCTATGGCCTCTATCCCAGTGTTTGCCTATCATGAGGAACAATCTTCCTGCATCTATTCTGTCAGGAATTTATAAGTGAGATCGCTTGTCATTATTCTAAATGCAAGCAAAACTGAGATGAGTCATCCTAATCTATCCTAAGAATTCGTTTGGTAAATCTTCATTGAACTGCCTCAGTGGTATGAATACCCTTTACATAAAACAACCATGTTAATTTTCATTATTTCTGTGAGGTTCTCTATTATTTTCCGTACATATAGCCAAAAAGCAATTTCTCTTTTATCTCCTTTTGTCCTTTCCCCACTGCATCCGTCTGCCAGATGTAGATTTATTTATCACATGTACTTTGAGGCATACAGTCAGATGTGTCCTCCAACTACAGGTCTCCAGTCGCTGGACTTCTGATCAACCTTATGACTTTGATTTTTGATTATCAGTCTCCAGACCAGCTGATGTTGGGGCCCCATACTTTAGGCTTGAACTCTAGGCACACTAACTCACAGGCTGTTGTACCTCCTATTCTCACTGACATCTGATTGTGGGACCCACCGACCTGGGGCAGCCTGACATCTTTGGGTGTCCTTTATCATTGTTGGCCTTCAAGCGCTGGACTACCAATGTTGTTCATCCCATGTCCACGTCGCTGGCCTTTGAGCGTGAAGTGGAGGGCTGTTCTCTGGATATCCCTTATCACCCAGAAAGTCACCTACTCTCCAGTCCTTCTCCAAATGGCTAACTTTAAGCATCCGGGAATATTTGATTCCCAACCATGATGCTTTGCAAGTACAGCTCTGTAATACCTAGTAGCTTGTGACCACTTTGTTTTGCCATTAACTGATCCATATTGATTAAACATTTATTTATTTTAACCTTTTTTTAATTTGAAAAAAGAGCTTCTCTGTTATGATTTTAACCAATTTTTTACGTTCATTGTAATTGGTAATATACTACTGTGTTTGTCTGCTCGGTCTTTTTAGGATCTGTCCTGGCTACCATTACCCAACAACCTTGTACAATTTCCTTGTTCTTTCTTTATCATTCTACTTTTGTCCACGCTGGTGCTCTTTCTCCTTTTCTGCCTCTCCTCTTTTTTGCCCCACATATATATTTAGTTTATAATATCAGATACATCCCTTAATTATTGAATTGAAGAGGTATCAGTCTGATATCAAATCAAGCTCACTCCAATGGAGTTGCTGTAAAGAAAATGTCCCATGATTTGAATCTGACTTTTCGCACACTGATCTTTGAGCTATTCATTTAAAACTCAGATCTTACTGAATCAATATCAATTTGCTAATTTTCCTTGAGCTGTATGCCAGCTACTGAAGTACAGACCTGAATAATTTCAGTTAGCTCCTACACCATACAGCTGCAATGCATCACATCTCCTGCTATGCACCCTTGATTCTTTAAATATAAAGCTGTACCTTTGGACATGCATCAGCAAAATTCTTACCTCTTGCAAATTTACTCAGTAGCTGCTGGACATAGCGGGCTCTGCAGGATGCATTAAATCCTGTCGTGCTTTAATGTAACTCGTAGATGTATATTGCCCTGCACCATATGTTAGGACCACCGAATGTTTTAACACAAACGTATGTTTAAACATGAGCTTTTGAGTGATGTTAATATTTGGTCGCATATTCGACTTAAAAACCTGTGAGATCAAAATGCTTGATTTATTTCACACTGTTTTATTTGTGTTGCAGATCCTAGGTTTTATGGCAATAATGCTCGTTTTATACTTCTGTGAAATTGTTTCAGCTTCATTGATCTAAAGTGGAATTGGAATATATTATTAAGTTTGTCAGTTTCCTGACTGGCAGTTCATGCGTGTGCTACTTGTTGGTGCTGAAGGAAGCGGAGAAAGCCTCTACATTAATGGTGTTCAGCAGTAACCAAAAATATAACAATTTGTTTAAAGTAAATGAAATGTTCTTCCAGATTTGTTTTAGAAGCCTAGTTTTACATCTATATTGTATATGGGTACAAAATAAATGAAGTGTAACCACATTCTCTTCAGCTTAAGCCTGGCATATTGCTCATGCATTGCGTTATTTTGTAACAGGAGTACATCAGACGTCAGTTGGAAGAGGAGCAACGTCATTTAGAGATTCTTCAGCAGCAGTTGCTTCAAGAACAAGCCATGTTATTGGTAACATTTTCAGTTAATTATGTTATTGATATTGCTGGTAACTCTCAAGCTATCTTGGTTTAGTATAAGCATTATTTCTACATTAAATGCAAATAGATTTGTACAAAGAGTTTAATTCAGCAATCTGATGAAAAGAGGGATTGATATAGCACAAATTTGTCCCTGAATTGTATCAAGACGTTCAGTCGTATTTTCAGTTGATATACTGAAGGAACTCAGTGTATGCTGATACATGGACTGTAAATGAGCAAAATCAGTGCAGATAATGAACTGCTTTCAAACAGTGTTTTTGTCAATTGTATCCTCCAATCTTTATTTTAATTGCAGCTTTCAATATGATTGTTGGCACCTTCAAATTCTTCTTGGTTCTAACTTGTAGTATAGTGAAATTGTTTTATTTTCACTCCTGGCCATTCCTGGCATCTTCAAGCCTGAATGTTTGAAACTGCAGTGAACAA
The DNA here is from genome assembly GCF_048418815.1 of Hemitrygon akajei. NCBI lineage: Eukaryota > Metazoa > Chordata > Chondrichthyes > Myliobatiformes > Dasyatidae > Hemitrygon > Hemitrygon akajei. The sequence continues at coordinate 144,762,423 of NC_133127.1, forward strand.
AACAGTTCAAAATTGTCTTGTTGCTTATTTATCAGCAGCTATCAGTGACAAAAAACACTTTTTTTTAAGCGCACACAGATGTAACTCATGCTGTTTAAAAATTGTCCCTCTAAGCATGGTGTGATATCTAATTGCCTCACAACATGCATGTGACTGGTGCTAGTAAGAAAATGTTTGTCAGTGGTCTCCTGTCCTAATTAAGTGACATAGTGTCTCAAACAAACAAAGGGAATGCTGGCTATTTTCTCGATTAACTTTTGTTCTTTAAGAGTTGTCCCAAATAAGTGGCTGTCCTGATTACCCGATGGCCCAGTTAATTGGTATCTACTGTATTAGTTGGATGTAAATTTTGTGATGCAATTTGACTATTAGTCAACATTTCAGGGTTGAATATTGGCACCTTTTTTCTGTGAATCTGCACTTCACTTGTACTGCAGCCTGTGAACTAGTAGTAATTGCATATTTTACTTCAAAAATTTGGACTTTTGAATGTACAATTTATTTCTGCAGCTAGAAATACTTGCATGTTAACATTGTGCAGTTTGTAAATTTGATGGCATAACTTGCTTTAAAATTATATATTCCATTTTTTAAAAGGAGTACAAATGGCGTGAGATGGAGGAGCAGCGACAGGCTGAGAGATTGCAGCGCCAGTTACAACAAGAGCAAGCTTATCTTCTGTCCCTCCAACATGATCACAGACAGCAGGAAAGGAATAAAGCTTACCATGCACCAGAATCTAAACCTCACTTTGAAGCAACAGATAGGAGTAGGGAGGTAAAAGGAAAAAAATCACTGATGTTTATCACAAACATTTCTGCAGTAAAGGGAATGCAAACCTTACTTTAGGCAGTACAATCAGTCTGAGATTTTTAGCTGATTATTATCTTCTATTTGATATTAAGATGGTACCGGTCAGTGACAATGCTGAGTAGTTGATGCCATAATTTTTGCCACCATTTTTTCCTCTCCCTTTGCCTGAATGTGATGGGATTTCACAGTCACTCACCTCAATTTTAAAATATTGCTTCTCAATATGTGGCCAACTTATCCACAGGTACGTGTGCAAAACATGGCATTTTCATTACCGTGTTCAGTAGGAAATTCTGAGAAAGCAGTTAGTAACAATGAAAACTAGATTGTGTGACCCACCTTGATAGTGAATGGTGTATTTGTATATGAATGTACAAATTAGGAGTAGGGTAATTGACACTCAAGCCTGCAGTAACCTTAAATTTCACTGATTAAGTATCAGATTACTTATGCCTTAAAAATATTCGAAGACTTGGCTTTCATTGTCTTCTGAGAAATATTGATTCATAGACTAAAACCCCTCTGAAAGAAAGTGTTTGATTCATTCCTGATTTAAAAAGGCAACACCTGCTGTGCTTTGTGCAGATGTATTTTTCAATAGGTCTAAATTCCATAGAATACAGATCCAATTTCCTTGGCCACGTGATAAGACAATGCTCTATTTGTCAACACCCAGAACAATTATAACAATACTTCTCTATTTTTAAATTCCAATTCCCTTGCACTAAAGGCCAATGTGCCATTTACCTCACTAACTACTTGAAGCACTGTGAGCTATCCAGAGATTTCAGAGTTGTTAGTTGTAAGGTATAATTTTTCATTCGTGGATTTAGTAAAAAGTACAGAAGTTAGCAATTGAGTTAATGAACAGTTATAAAAATACAATTGACCGATTGTTACTTTTCAGGAAAGTAAGTCCGTCCACTTGATCTAATTTATGTGTGAACACAGCCTCTACCAGATTATTGGAAATATCTCCTAACCAGGAATGTTAGTGGGGGTAAATTCACGGGACTAAGAGACTTAGATTATGCAAGTCTTCTCTTGATGCAATGTCTGATTTGCTTTCCTTTGTGTTATTTTCCCCCATCCTCCTCCACACTGCTTCAGGGGGCATCTCTCTCTCTCTCACTCCCCCCCCACCCCAGGTGCCTAAGACTTTTGCACAGTACTGTATGTATTGAGAGACTGAAGTCACAGTTATACATATGTGAGCAGTGGTGTTTCTTTTCCACATCCAGATGGCATCAATGTTGAAGTCATTCTTATCCTTGTTTAATGTCCACTCTGAAACTTCTAGCAGAGGTGGCTAAACATAACTTTCCCTTCTGTAATCCAGTAATAAGGAATAACTGCTGTGCACCCGTTACTTTCTTGATTAAGATTATGCTAGGAATTTTGGTGCTCCATGATGACTGAAGAACTTAGTTCTTGCTTTCTTTTTACAATATTTTTATTCAGAAGAAAAAAAAGATTTACAGAGTGCAGCACATAGATACATTTCAACATAACTTGTGTACATTCATATATTGTAATAAAATTGATCAAAATGTTATAGCATAACACATAAAGGTATACCACTCTGTAATCAAAAATTTAAAGATAGGTCATACATCATAAAAGGAATTTTTTATATATATAAAAAGTCACCCCCCCCCCACCACCAACTACCAAAGAAAAAAGCTGATGGATGACAATGGATAATTAGAAAAAAAACATATTCACTTAAGAAGAGAAGATAAAAATATACATAAAAGTCTGTGCACTGTTAAACTTCATAAATTGGAAAAATAATTTAGGAAAGGTCCCCAAATATCATAAAAAGATTGTTTCGAATTTAAGACTGAGCAGCAAATCTTTTCTAAATTTAAATACAACATAATATCACGTAGCCATTGAAGATGTGTAGGAGGGGTAGACTCCTTCCATTTAAGCAAGATTGCTCTTCTTGCTAAAAGAGAGGTAAAAACTAAAACCTGTAGGTTAGGAGTATTTAAAGTTATATCTTCATTTGCAATAATACCAAACAAGGCAGTAAGGGGATTTGGGTCAAATTGGACCCTAAAAAGTTGAGAAGAAGGTATGAAACACTTCCTGCCAAAACTTTTCAATTGTAGGGCAAAACCAAAACATATGAATTAAAGAGGCATCAGCAGAGTTGCATTTATTACAAAGTGGAGAAGCATTCGGGTAAAAACTGGAGAGCTTCTGTTTAGAAATGTAAGCTCTATGAACCACTTTAAATTGTAGAAGAGAATGACAAGCACAGAAAGATGATTTATTAACCCGTATAAGAATTTTATTCCATCTATCATCAGAAATCTGACAATTTAGGTCATCCTCCCAAGCTTTTTTTATTTTATCTAAAAAGTCTTGTCTAGAATCAATCAACAAGTTATAGATACCGGTAATAGAACCATTAACAAAAGGTTTTAAATTTAAAAGATCGTCCAGTAAATTTTTATCAGGACCTATCGGAAAAGTAGCTAATTGGAAACGTAGAAAATCTCTAATTTGAAGGTATCTGTAAAAATGTGATTTTGAGAGTGCAAATTTATTTGACAATTGGTCAAATGAAGCAGAGATCCTGAGATAAACAGGTCCCAAAAACACTTAATAACTAATTCATCCCAATCTTTAAAGACTTTATCAGTCATGGAAGGGATAAAAAAAAATGATTAAGGAGAATGGGAGATGATAATGAAAAATTCGCTAAACCAAAAAATTTTCTAAATTGAGACCAGATCCTTAAAGTTTGCTTAACAATTATGTTATCTGTTGTTTTATTTGCTGAAAAAGAAGAGTATGATCCAAGAAGAGAGACAATAGAGGAATTTTTTACAGAATTAACTTCTAAGGAGACCCATGATGGGCAATCTTTACGATAAATATAATAGGACCAGAAAGTAATATTCCTTATATTGGCAGCCCAATAGTAAAACGTAAAATTGGGTAGGGCTAGTCCACCCATCTCTTTATTTCTTTGTAAGTAAACTTTACTTAAACGAGCTTGTTTATTATTCCAAATATAAGAGGTTAAAATTGAATCTAAAGAATCAAAGTACGTCTTAGGAATAAAAATAGGTAAGGCCTGAAAAAGATATAAAAATTTAGGAAGAATCTTCATTTTAATTGAATTAATTCGGCCAATTAGGGATAAAGAAAGAGGGAACCATTTAGAAAGCATCTTTTTCACATAATTCAATAAGGGGTTTAAGTTTTCTTTAAATAAATTCTTGAAGTTTTTAGTAATTGTTACACCTAGATGTGTAAATTGACTTGTAACAACTTTGAACGGAAATTTAGCATTTGATGACATTAGGTCATTTAAAGGAAATAGCTCACTTTTATGTAGGTTCAGCTTATATCCTGAAAAAGAACTAAACTGGGAGATTAAAGAAAGAACCAAAGGTAAAGAAGTTTCAGTGTTAGAGATAAAAAGTAAAATATCATCAGCGTATAATAAAATTTTATGAGACATACCTTCCCTTAGTATACCAGAAATGTCCTTAGATTCTCGAAGTGCTATTGCTAAGGGTTCTATAGCTAAAGCAAAAAGTAAAGGACTAAGAGGACAACCTTGTCTAGTTCTCCACTGTAATTTAAAGGGCTTAGAAATTTGGGAGTTAGTAATAACCTGAGCAATAGGAGACAAGTAGATTAATTTAACCCAACAAATAAAATTAGGCCCCAAATTAAACTTTTCTAAGGTCTTAAAAAGATAATTCCACTCAATCCTATCAAAGGCTTTTTCTGCATCTAAGGATAATATACACTCTGATATTTTTTTGGATGGTGAACTTAGTTGATATACATATTGAGTATCACGCAGTCTCTGTTCCTACTTAATTGTTTTAATGGTTTAATGGTGCCATTCCTCTTCAGTCGAGTTATGTGGCAATTAGTGAAGCTAACTTTAATCTCATTTCTAGGTTGATGAAAGGTTCAAGAAAAATAACCAGGGCTCACCTCAAGCACAATCAAAACAGAACAGCAAAATTTTGGAACCTCCAGTGCCTTCAAGATCAGAATCATTTTCAAATGGAAATTCTGAATCTAATTCAGTTGCATCACACAGGCCTATGGAGTCACAGGTATAGATTTAAATGTCCCAGTGTTTCTAATAATGTCTCCCTCCAATTAACATGTCATCCTCTGCATTGGACAGTACAGTGGATAGAAACTACATATTTTTTGAAATTTTCTGAAAATAATCCTGGTCTCTGGGAACTTTAATATTTTATTATCTTCAAAGAATCACCCAAAAAATCTGAAATGTTACTGTTACCATACTTATTGAGGTACAAAGTAAATAATTGGAAAATAAATCTTACTTATTTCATGTATAACATTAAAATTTTTAGATTTTATTGTCTATACAGAATGTTATGGGCATATTTTCCCCATTCATTTCATTCAAGGTTCCAACTAAATTACATATATTCATCTCTCTTCTATCTCATTTATATTTTAATATTATTTCATTAAAACAGTAAACTTATGACCCATCCAGAAACTCCAGTGGCCCACAATTTCTTGTTTTTTTAAAATTTGTGACCCCTACAAGATAAGGCATGACTCCCTGGGGGACCATATGGCCCATATCGAGAGTCACTGGTCTAGCACAAAGGGTAAATCCCATAGCCTCACCATTTACAATGCACAAGCAAAGTTAATTTTATTGTCCAGGTTCCACTAAAACAAAACCAGCAACATTTAAATAAAATGCTACCAAAACTAATTAAAGATCAGTAAGAGTTTCTGACTGTTGCTGACATACATAGTTCAGAAAGGTTTAGTGTCCAGTAAAGCAGGGATAATTAACAATATAAGATTATCTTTTAGTTTTAGTATCAAACGAATTAAGGCATGAGTAGTAATTTACATATTTTAAAAGTGTCTTTTGCTGCTGCTGCTGCTGCTGCTGCTTAGTAATGAACTTTGTACATCTATCTGTACACTCTTTTGTGTATTTTGGTCTTTAGACTGCATGGCCTAAAAGGTTCATTTAAGTATCTAACTTTTTAACTATCTCCCTTTTCTAAATTTGCCATCTCACTCCTTACAATGCTACATTTTCCCAAGTTTTACCAGTCATATTAAAATTGCAATTTCAGTCATTTATCTTTTTTTCTCTGAATGCCCTTCTAAATTTATATGGAACATTCTTTATTTTAGCAGTGTTATTTTACGAGCAAGAATAGCAAATAAGCTTCTTTTGTAATTGAAGGTTCCAGTGAGACCAACACCGAGGTCCCCTGTGTTGTCTCGTCGGGATTCTCCATTGCAAGCCAGTAGTCAGCCAAGTGCCCAGAGTGGTCCAAAAACTTCCACAAGGTTTGAATATTGATAGCATATACAATGAACCTTTTATCAAATGTGATCTATTTGCTAACTGCAGACAATGCATGTAGGCAATCCTCAAAGTGCCGAGGTGTACTTCCAGTTCAAAACAAAAGATTGTTTTGCCTTGGTTACAAGTCTGTATCGTGACAGCCGAGGAGGGGATTTGATTTTTCAGGCAATAAGTCACGGGATGTTCACTTGAAGTTACATAGACACCCAAGGAGAAGGAAACTGCAAAATTAGCACAGTGAACAGAATCGGAATTTGGTTTAATATCACTGGCACATGTCAGGCAACTTGTTGTTTTGCGGCAGCAGTACCTTGGGGCTGCGTTAACGCTTTTCATTTCCTTTATAGTAAATTGACAATACCTTGTTGTCATTCATTTGATAAATCCACTAGGACTTCCCAAACTTATTCAAGAGAAGAGTGAACACAAAATTAGTGCATAACTTTTGTCATCTCCACATTTCATTTTGTCCGCCAAGTCTCTGCCCTCTGCTGGGAAATCATGTGTAATACAAAACTATTCTTGTTAGACACTGGTTTCAAACTGAACACAAAAGGTTCACATAAGGAGGAAAGATTGACAAGGTTGGCAAAATAAGAGAAAATTTAATCAATATTAATAATCATGCTTTTTGAAATTGTTTATCAGATGACCTACATAGAAAGGAATGTTTGGCAGACATTTTACAATTCAGAGCTTTGTAAGGGACTTTTATTACTAGAGAAAATGATACACTGGATATTGACACGAAGAGTCTGTTTCATTATAGATGGGATTGGTGCAGGTTTGCTTAAGTGTGTTATCTGAAACATTTTGTTACTGTTAAAATAAAGATTGTGTAAATATTTCACTTAAACACATAGCTTCATTGTCTATACATATGCCTATTAATATTATATTTTACAGCTACAAATACTGTGTTTAACTAATAATTTAATACGTGCATTATTTTTAAACTTAGAAGCTGCAAAGGGCAATATTTTCATATTTAACTGTTTTCCCTTTCTGCAGCAATATAGAGCCCAGGCTATTATGGGAGAGGGTAGAGAAACTTGTACCAAGACCCGGCAGTGGCAGCTCCTCGGGCTCCAGCAACTCTGGATCGCAGCCTGGATCTCATCCTGGCTCTCAGTCTGGATCTGGTGAACGTTACAGGCTACGATGTGAGACTTCACTTTTTCCACTTACATTATTCACTGCATTGTTCATTACCTTCTGAAAGCAACTTTCCTTAGGGTTTGTTTTAGTTTGATAGAAGAACAAGCAATAATATTGGAGACATAAAATTTCAGCTGGCTAGTTCTGCTCACAGCTTAAAAAAAATCTTAACTTTAACATTTGAAAAATATTTATTGGTCTTTTACTATTAAAATTAGTGTGCACGGCAATTTTTATAGCAGTACATTGCATTAAATTATTGGTTAATTCTGAAAAATAGTTGGATGCAAGTGGTCTAGAAAGCAAAATACAAACAAAGCTGAAATACGCTTGATTTGGTTAAATGAAGGCAAAACTTTTGTAGTTTGCTTTAGTCATGCTGCACAACTGGTAGCAATCTTTCAAGCACAAGTTTGGACTTAACTAATGGTAATCTCTGGGGTTACATGTTTATTTCCTGCTTCTCTTTAGAACGTGCAGTTTTACAATCTCCTGCATAGACTAAATAAATCAATAATTCAAGAAAATACTGAGGAATTTGTAAACTTATTCACACTGTAAATACCTGTAGATGTTTTTTTCAGTTATTTGCTAAGACTTAATTGCTTGGAACCTTGAAAATAAATTGTTGGTGAATCATATTTCCTTAATATAAATATTTCAATTTAATATGTTAAGCTTTGTTTGCTGTTTTAGGTACTAGCTTCACTTAACATATTTCTAGTTTTTATTTTATGCTCTTTAATACATAAATTCAGAAATTGTGGTCATCAGACACAAAAGCTTCATTTGCTATCTGATTCACAAAAATTTTAATTTATCTTTGGACCCAAAGTTTATGAATCTGGATAATAAGACTGCATCCATGATGTTCCATGTCTGGACAATTCCAAAGATCCATAAGCTTCTCAGAAAGAAAAATTTTCTCGTCCTCACTGAATCCTTTCACCAGCCGACCACACTATCTTTTAACCATTTCACTGAGTCCATTTCTCATGGCCAGAAGTGATGAACCGTTCTGATTAGTTTTTCTTCTCAAGACAACCCCATGATTCTCAAGAATCTTTCAGCTGAAACTTTGCTACACCACCTCCAAGAGAAGTGTTTCCTTAAATGGAGAAAAGAAGATTTTGGGCTGGTCTCAAGTCTGGACTTTTCTATTTCATCAATGCACACGAACTGCTGGAGGAACACAGTAGGTCAGGCAGCATTTTTGAGGGAAATGAGCAGTCAACCTTTTATGCTGAGACCCTTCACCAGGGCTGGAAAGGAAGAGGGCAGAAGCCAGAATAAAAGGGTGACTGAAGGAGGAAGAGCATGAGCTGGTGGGTTATCAAGCATATTTCCAAAGTTGCACCGTTTTCAACTGGATCCCACCACTATACACGTCTTTCTCTCCTCTCACCTCCCCTCGCTGTTTTGTATAGGAATCACACTCTCCCCAACTCTTGGGTCTACTTATTTCTTCCCAGCAATCCTCCTCCAGAAACTTATCCCTACAACTGTGTTAAGTGTTACATCTGCTCATACTCCCCCCCCCCCCCCCCCCCACCATTACCATACAGGGCCTTAAACAGAATTTCCAAGTGAGGCTGCAGTTCACATGTAAATCTATCAGGGTACATGTGGTGATCCTGGTGCAGCTTCCTCTACATCGGTGAGACCTGATGCAGATTGTGCAATTGCTCCCAGCATCTTCAGTCTGTCTGCTATAACAGTGAGAGATCCTGCTGTTAATGCAGACAGAGTGAAGGCACTCTCCTGCCAGATTCCTGCTCCTTCAGCCCTTTGCCTCATACACAACACCTTCCAGGTTCTCAGATTATTCCCACTGCCCCTCCCTCCTTTAACCAACTAGCTTCTCCTGCTCACCTATCACTTGCCAGTTCGTGCTTCAACCTTCTCTCCACCCAGACACATTTATCTTGGCTTCTGCCTTTTTCCTTTCCGGGCTTGGTTAAGGCCTGAACTGTCAACTGTTTATTTCCCTCTATAGATGCTGTCTGACCTGTTGAGTTCCTCCTGCATTTTGTGTGTTTTTCTCTAGATTTGCAGCATCTGCAATCTCTTTTGTCTGAATTCTATTAAATCTTATTCGGCTGTTAATTATGCACGATGTCCTCCTCATGTAATTTCCTTTGAATTAATTGTTCAAATGAAATGCAAAATTAATGATGTTATGACTTTCACTGACAATGTTTTAAAACATAGCACAGCATAGTAAGTAACACAGTAAGGGCTCTTTGGCACACAATGTTGTGTTGACCTCAAGAAACCTACACCATGATAAATCCCTCCCACATAGCCCATAACCCTCCATTTTTATTTCATCCATGAGCTTATCTAAGAGTCTCTTAAATGTTCCTGAACTATAAGTCTGAACCACAATGCATTCCATGTTTTAAAAAAAAACCTACATTTGACATCTCCCAATAATTTTCCTCCCTTTAAAAGCACATCCACTGATATTTATTATTGCTACCCAATGAAAATTGTATTGGCTGTCCATTCTATCTATGCTTTTTATAATCTTACAGACCTCTAAGTTGCCTCTCATCCTTCTTTGCTCCAATAAAAAATCCCCAGCTCTCTCAACCTTTCCACATAAGACATGCTCTCTAATCCTGTAAGTATCTTGTACATTTCCAGTGCACCCTCCTTTTAAGCATCCACATCCTTTCTATAAAGGGGTGACTGGAACTGAACTCAATACTCAAGTGTGGTCTTGTGATGACCTTGAGTGTACTGTCCGAGAGCTCTAAACTCAAGTTAAGATTTGAAGCCCTATCTGATACAACTATCTATGAGTACGCTAACTTCTAGAAGTCAGATTTCAAGGACTAGTTTACCTCACAATCTTAATCTCCATGATAAGATTCAGCTATTAATAATCACTATTTTGAATAATGCATCCTCCCTCCCTACTTAGGAGGAGGTACTTCCAGCTAATGAAGCATTTAAACATGTTTTAATTTAGTGAGACATACTTCTAGGTTTTCTTTCTGTGATTCCACCTTTCTGTCATCCTGACTGCTTTCTAATACTTACATTGTTTCTCTACTAGTTGACATCACCTATATGCGATGTTTCTCGGTTACATTTGTCACGCCAGGTGGATGCAATATTTAATTAAGACAATGTGGACCCCATTCTTTCTTTGGTAAAATCATAGGCCAATGAGAACCATGTTGTTTTCTTGTTTATGTTAAGATACTGAGCAAGAAATATTGGTTAGAAGTTAACTTAATAAACAACTTCTTGACCTTTGGAAAGGTCAAGCACTGCAAAAAAGCTGAGGTTAGCAGCAAGCACCTTGTGGCCAGGAAAGCGAAAATCCATCACAGTCTACTCAGTGTTTTATAGAGCTGCACCAGAGTTTTATTCTGGGATTAGGCCTCGGCCTACTTTGGCTGCTCAGGAAGCAGGTAGGGGATTCAGTCTGGTTGGAATGCTGTTGTCTTTCTTCTATTGTTAGCACGATATCAGTTTTAACTCTCTCCTTTTCTCTGTGCTGTGGTTTCTGGTCTTTTTAAAAATTGGGTTATTGAAATTTCTTGCTTTGTGTTTGTCCATAAGCAGACACATTTCAGGGTGTATAAATTTATACATTCTTTGTTAATAAATATGCTTTGAATCTTTGAATTTGGGATTATTCATTTTCATGTTTCATTCCGCAAGACCTGATCTCATATTTTCTTCGCACTTTGGATCCACAAGGTATTCTTCTAGGAATCTAACTATGAATTCCATGCAATTGTTCTTCAGTCTCTCTTTGCTAATTTGATTTGTCCATTCTTTATGATGTAGAAAATCATCCATGATTTAAGTACCTTTGTTATAAGCTTTCATTATTCCTTGATTGATAGTCTATCCTCTATAGGTGTGGGTAGGTGGCCTATAAATTTATTTTCAACAATTGATGTTACTCTATATATCAACCAGAAATGATTTGCTGAGCCACGTTCTTTTCTGCACAATTGTTCTGATATCTTCCTTTATTATCACAGTCACATCCTCTCATTGACTACTCCACTAACATTTTTTCTCTGCATAATTCTTCCACTCTAGAATTTTCAGCTTTCATCCTTGATGATCTTGGAGCTTGTCTTCTAATGGCTATTCCATCAATTCCATTAATCTCAGTGCAACTAATTTTAAATGAATACCTTTGTGCAAATGCTTTGTGTAGTTAGATGATGAGCCATTAATTTTGACTGGTTACACTTATTTTCCATAACTTGTCTTCATTTCCCAGTGCAGAATTATCGTTAATATCCTGTTTACTTATTTCACATTCCCCAATTGTAGTCTAGACTTCCATACCACTTTGTCCTTCCTTTCTTCTTAATTGATCACTATCATCTAAAGCCTTAATTTCTTCAAAAAAGCTGCACAGTCTGCCTTTGCCAGAGGAACTTTACAGATGATGTGGTTCTTGTGTTTGAATAGATTTGATATCAGATGTTTTGCAATTCAATGCTTAGGTTTTTGATTTAATTATTTATTCACAGCTTCATCAAAATCTGAGGGTTCACCATCTCAACGTCATGAAAATGTTAACCGAAAGCAAGAAGATAAAAAGGACTTAAGACCAAGCCGACCAGCTGTAAGTTCCTTGAAGTTTGCTTGGCTTTTGTGATTATTTTTTAATAGTGCATTTTATTATGTGTTTGTTCTTTGACACACATTTTCCATGGAGTACAAGTTTAATTTCGACTAACATTAAAATGTATTTTAAATTGGCCATCTACGTACCTGTATGCCAAATCAATATCCAAAGGCAGAGAATCAGAATCAGTTTTCATAATACTGGCGTATGTTGTGAAATTTGTTGTTTGCGGCAGCAGTACAGAGCAAAAAAAACCCTATAAATTTCAATAAGATACATGTATAAATAATTAAGTAGTGCAAAAAAAAGTTGAGGTAGTGCACATGGGTTCACTGCCTGTTCAGAAATCTATGGCAGAGGAAAAGAAGCTGTTTCTAAAATGTTGAGTGTGTGTCTTCAGGCTCCTGTACCACCAACTTGATGGTAACAATGAGAAGTGGGAATGTCCTGGGTGATGGATGCTGCCTTTTTGAGGCATTGCCTTTTTAAAGATGTCCTCGATGCTGGGGATGCTAGTGTCTATGATCTGGCTGTGTTGACAACTTTCTGCAGCTTTTTCCAATCCTGTGCAGTGGCCCCTCCATACCAGACAGTGATGCAACCAGTTAGAATGCTCTCCATTGTACCTCTGTAAAAATCTGCTAGTCTTTAAGGACCTACCAAATCTACTTAAAATCTAAATGAAGTGTAGCTGCTGTCATGCCTTCTTTGTAATTGTGTCAATATGTTGGGCCAAGGAAAGATATTCAGAGATATTGACAGTCAGGAACTTAAAACTGCTCAGCCTTTCCACTGCTGATCCCTCGATGAGGAGTGGTGTGTGTTCCCTTCGTGAAATCCGCAATCAATTAATTTGTCTTATTGACACTGAGTGCAAGGATGTTATTGCGACACTACTCAACCAGCTGATCTATCTCATGCCTGTACGCCTCATTGTCACCATCTGAAATTCTGACAGAAGTAGATGTGTCATCGGCAAATTTCGAGATAGCTTGTGAGCTGTGCCGACCCATACATTTGTGAGTGTAGAGGGAGTAGAGCAGTGGGTTAAGTGCTCATGCTCGAGATGCGCCTGTGCTGATGGTCAGTGAGGAGATGGCTATTTCCAATCCGCACTGACTATGGTCTCCCGATGAGGAAGTCGAGGATCCATTTGTAGCGGGAGGTACAGAGGCCTGGGTTTTGGAGCTTGTTGATTACAACTAAAGGTACGATGGTGTTGTTACTGAGTCTGATTCTGATTAAGAGTTGATGAAACTAAAGGTATCTTTGCTTTCATGACCTCTAAACTATAGCTCAAGAAGAATTCATGATGTTTGTGTGCTCATATATACATAAATGTTTACAAATGCATATGATATTAATGCAATGAAAGTATTTGTTTATGTTGCCATTTTCTTTTTCTTCCTCTGTACCCTATTGAATCATCAATGGCTCATGATTCTATCACATGATCATTCATTTGGACTGCTGCATATTGAAGGGTGAAGTGGTAAGCTATGCTATTTTTCTCCTCCTTGCCTGGCCTTTGCTTTTAATTGCATGCTTTCGTTGCTCTTTTTAAATGCAGCTTGATTATTTTTTAAGTATTGTATTTGTTCACATTCTTGTGAAGCAATAGATCCTGAGTTCTGAGTAATTTTACTGTAATGAGTCAGTTTTTTCATAAATGTTATAGAGATATTGCAGAAGTAACAGTGTGTAAAAATAATTGAGATCTCTACATACTCTAAATCCAGAAATCTAACCTTTTGAAAGGAAAAATCTGATTTTATTAGATGCCCCAATGAGCTTTACAAAGTAAGTGAAGTTTTAAAGGTACAGAAACATTATTTTATAATGTCAAAATACAAAAAAGGAATTTTAGATTGACTAACATTCAACCTGTATTTATATGATTTGGAAAAAGGGGCATTAAAAAGGTGCATCTGTAGTGGGTAGAATGAAAAGTGATGTGCTTTGTTAATTTAAAGCTGCATCAAATCTGAAATATTCAGGTTGGGTCAACTGTGAGAGGGAATTAATGAAATTCACAATTTAGTTCGTTAAGGCACCTTTTAAAGAAGTGGCCAAAAATAGCCTAAGGTTGATAGAAAAATGCCTTAATTTCCTATGCCCAATTAACATTTTCTACAATGGAATTGTTTCTTTGAATAACATTTGACTATTTTCCAGAATAACTTTGATCATTTTTTTCAAATCTAACTTTGAATTGGATCTGAATTTCTTTAGTTATTCACCTGACCTAATGCTGCTTCGAATATTTTATTTTGCAGTTGGTGGTGTCTCATGTGATTTCCCCCCCCCCCATTTATACATTTGAATTAATTCATCTCTTGCTCCTTTTGCTCAAATTATTTTTTCTTTTTTCTTTGGAGTTTTACCTGCATATATTAATTTCCTTTGTAGTTTATTCCTTCTTTAATACTTGATAACTGTCAGTCAGAAGAATTATTATTTATGATGTCCTACCTCACAAAGTGTGTATGCATCCATATTATTACTTAAAGTGTTAAATTATAATTGTGGCAAATGTGATCATTTGCATCTTGTACTTAACACTAAAGCCAATGACCTGGTTTCATAGTTTCAGGATCTTGCTGCCTTGGCTAAAGAGCTTCGAGCTGTAGATGATGCCCGTCCTCCTCAGAAAGTTACTGATTATTCTTCATCAAGTGATGAATCAGGAACAACAGATGAAGAAGATGAAGACCTCGAGCAGGAAGGAACTGATGAAACTGAACCCATGTCAGATGATGCTAGGGCAGTGTATGTAAATCTGGTTAAAAGTATTGTAAAACCTAATGTAATATTTTTTTCAGCATGATATGCCTCCATTATAATCATTAATAAAATAACACCAGCACAGGATAGTGCCATTAAGTCCATCTTTTCTATGATGGCTGTTTATCAGAGCCATCCAATTAATCATTTGTCCTACTCTCTTTATAGATCTAAATACCTTTTTTCCCTAGTCGGCTCTCGTTTGAAAGTAACTATTGAATCTCGAAACCATCCTTTCAAGTATAACATCCAGATCTCATAGTGCCATTATTTTTGATTTCAAAAGTTTCTTCATGCCATTTGAGATTCTTCTGTAAATCATCTTAAATTTTATGTCCATGATTCCCAATCCTTCTGGCACTGGCGACATTTACCAAATCAAAATCATTCATCACTTTGAACACTCCCATCAAATCTCTTCATTGTCTCTGCCATGAGGAGAGCAAACCTGGTTATTTTAATTTGTGCACAGTTATTGTAGGTCCTTGTCCAAGCTACATTAGTTGTACGCCCTTTCGAGACTGGTACCATATATGTCTGTCAGATTGACCACTGTTCTCCTGCTGTGGCCTGCCTAGTCGGTGTTTAATCAAAGCTTAGTAAAATTACCTTGTACTCTTATACTCCATTAAAAGATTTGCAACGGAGTCATAATGCAAAGATTTTTACTCCCTCAAGTTGTGGGATGGATGTAAGATTTAAATAAATTACACATTTTAAGAACCAGGATCCCAAGTACTTTTCTTTCCAGCAACCTTTTCAGCAACCTTCTGCCTTGAAAGATTTGTGTTGAACATATTCCCGATCCCTAAATCCTGTTTTTCTTAAAAGATAGATATACAAGTGAAATATCAAAGAGTGATTTGCAGCATATCATATCTTTGGAATTATGATAACCAAACAAGTTATACTTTATGCCTTCTCCATAATTTAAATGCACTTCCAACTCTTGGCCACTATTACATACAGTATACATGTGGACTTTTATTTATTAGGTCGTCAAAACTGAGCAATGGAGAAACTGAATCAGTGAATACAATGATAGTTCGTGATGATCTGGAGCTGTTGACTGAAACTTCTGTTACTCCCTCTAAAGATGGCACTTTAATTGTTCGGCAGGTAATGTATCTGGCAGAAAGTTCTGTCTCTTGCCCATAAGCTCTCATTTGCCCATTTGTGTTTTTTTTTCTGCTTTTTAAACATTAGTAACTTGTAAGCAAATTAATTTTAATTCTTCAGGCAGTTTTTTTTTGTTTTTTTAAGGGCATTTTGATCTCTTTGCTGCAGTTTTCTTGCATGCATTGCAGATGTCCATCATAACAGTAAATACCCTGAGTTTAGATGGACAGGAAGTGACTGCAGTTGAAAATCTTAGAATGCATATGTTTATTCCCTAGCCTGACATAATCTTAAGGTGTTTTAAAATGAAACTAACACGTCTGTAAGCCTCCATTAATGTGTTTCCATTCTAACGTCAATTTTTAAAAAACAAAAGTTCACATTTGCAGCTGTCAGCAGTTAAATAGCTTTTTACCACCATTGAACTACTTTGGCCTTTCATAAAAGTGGCAACATTTAGTGAGAGGCATGTTGATATTCCATATTACTTTTAAATGATATACATTAATTGTTGCAGGCAGTTTATATTATGGTATTGAGTACCCTACAGAATAAACTTAGAAAATTTGTCACTTTTGCCGTGCATATTATAACGACCTCAAATTGCATCCAAAGTGAAAGGACTGGGAATCTTTTCAGTGTGCATTTTTTTAAAAAAAGTTGATGGCACTGTTTGTAGTTAGTGTATTTTCTGCCTGGAGTAAAGTGAAGTATTGATCTATTGAAATGATTTTGTCAAATTTTACCACTTTTGTTTGTTTGTTAGGAATTGTGCTGAGATAAAAACCTGCACAATCCAACTTTGCTACATTAACTCTTCTGCCAATTAACTGTTAGGGTGATAGGCGTGAAGCATCTCTTCAGCAAGACAAGTATGCCTGTTTTTTCTACAGAACGCAGGTGACTTAAAGCGTGCCAGCCACCATGAGAGTAATGGCTTTGCAGCCCGCATTCACCTCTTGCCAGATCTCATACAGCAAAGCCATTCCTCCACCTCCCCAACCAGCCAGCAGTCTCCTATCATGTCCCCTCAGCTGCCCCAGGACGAGCTTACTACTAATGAGGTATGTTTGACACCATAGTTGGCTGCTGTTCCGTACCACTCCTGTAAATTAGTTAGCCACAACAACATTGCAGTCAATTTCCAGTGTTTTTCCTCTCTGAGTTAAGCTGCATAACAATTCTAGGCCACTATTGTAGAGAATGCTAAATCCTATTAACTAATTAGAATTTTTTAATTCCCAAACTTGCCAGTTAATATTATAAAGTTTGATCTACTAAAACAAATTGCAATAGAATAGTCTGTCACTATTCCTTAAACAGATAATTTGTTTCTTAGTTAAGAGTATAGATTGAGTTTTTGGTCAAGGCTCTGTATTCAACTAAAAAAAAATCTCAGTACTTTTTTTTAAGGAAGGACCTGAGCAGAAAAAATTACCCATATACCCGTTCTGCAGTTCTACTGCCTCAGTAATTTGCAGAGCTGTTCCAAAAAAAAATCCAGCTGCAGATTATCAAATAACCAGTGGGAATGGAGATCACAAATTCTCAAAGAAATTGAAAGTAGTATAATGACATCAGATATTACAGGTACGCAAATCTAGCTGTTAGTCAGAGGAAATTGTTAACACTTTTAGAAGCAAAGTGACAGATTGGATACAGTAAATCATTCAACTGTATTCTGACTTTGTGTCTTTGAAATCCCTCCTATTTTGTTATATTCAATATCTGTGCTCAATATTATTTGTAGTATTTGAGAATATCACAATAGGAGGTAGTGAGTCATTCATGATCAAACTGACTGAAATGAAAGTACCAAACCCTTAGAACGTGCAAGCATGTTTTTTTTTAAAAGGAATACCAGTTTAGCTGCTAAAATCAGCTCATGTAATTATCTATTGCACCCCAGGTCTCCCTCCCCCTCCTTCCCTCCTCTTGCTCTCAGCTCTGATCCGAGGAGCAAATAGATTTGCACTTTATCTCTCCTCTTCCATTCCACAGGTTCACCATCAGCACACTAAACTCCACCCATTTCCTCCTTGCATCGTCTCTCTTGGCCCAGTATCCCTCTCAAAGTGTGAGCACCTATAGCACTAAGTGAATTCTTTGGCAAAATTCAATGGAATGTTCTGCATGTAGTGGGAAATCCTGCTTAAAGAGATTTTAAATTATTATTAGTTATTTATTTATGGAAACTTAAATTTCTGACTTTTTGTATTTCAATGCTAAATCACTTTAATTTATAACTTGGTCCTTGTGTCCCTCTCAATTTCTGAAATACCTACATGCAGTAACATGAACAGTTATTGTTACTCATGGTCAAGAACTTTTAAGTTTGTGTCCAGTCACCTGAAATCCTTTGTTCCTTTATAGTTCATGATATATTGTCATCAAGAAGATATTTTACATTTGTCTTTCTTGGTTGCAAAGTGAGTGATATCATAATTTAACAAGCAAAATTTATCTCCCTTCCATTTAATCCATGCACGTCCTTTGTAAAATGGTATTTCTGTTTAGACCACTCACTTGCCTTTTGATACTTTTTATCCATGTCACTGGTGTATTTGGTGAAAATCTCACCCCAAGGAGAAATCTCCAAATGCCTTGCTCTTCAAAGATCATTCTGTTTAATGCATGTTCTCCTTCTGCTACCCCCAAGCATTTCACTAGGTTCCCTCCAATCATGTTCTCAGATTTTCTGTTCATACAGTTTTTGCTTCAGTGTTGTGTGAAGTTTAGCCTGATTTGACCTGACTTTTAAGAGTGGATTTAAAGATTGAACCGGTGATTAGGCCTTATTTTGGAATGCCAAACTGATTGATAAGTAGTAATTATTCTAAAAATAAAAAGCTGCAGATGCTGAAAATCGGGTGTTAACTTCCACTTTGTCAGTACTGGTCCAAAGCTTTTACTTATGAAATATTAAAATTTGTTTGCACCTCTTGCATTTATTGCCACCTGCCATTCCCACCTCAATTTCCTCATGTTCAAAATGTTTTAAATCATAACATTTGGTGCTGGTGGGGGAAAATAATCTTTGTCCCACTCTATTAAACAATTGTTGTGGACCACCAAATGAGTTAATGTAAGAGTGTAGGATGTTGAATGCCTATTGGGTTTATTTTTAAAAAAAGAAATCATTCTTTTTTTGCTCAGAAAATTTGGCAAGTGTGATCAGCTATTCCATACTCCATTTTAATCATGTTGATGTAACCATCCTAACATTTATAAACATTAAACTGGCAAGTTTTGTTTTCTTTGTCAAAGTATCACTGTCATTTCCTATAATTTTACTAACATTCCATCTCATGTTTAACCAGCCTTTATACTTGGTGCTTTTGCAAGTAGTTGTGTGTTTGGGGTGAAATGAGCAATATTAACCCTTTGATCACTGCAGTCACATTTCTCCATTACAATCAAGTATGCACAGAATTTAATTTCCCCAGCAAATTTTGTGAATTATTTGGCTTGGTAGACTTAACCAAAATTCTACTTCAAATGATACATTCAAGACTAAGCTGAAATACAGTGCAAAGAGGCTCATGTGAAGCATGAATACAGGCAGACCTGTTAGACTGAGTGGTCTGTTTCTATGTTGCACATTCTAATTCACTATTGACTAAGTTTGTAGTGTTTTTAAAAATGTTATACTTTTTGTTGTATGTATTGGAAGTGTAATTATTTTCAAAGAGGACTTACAGTATTCAGAGGGTTAAGTAGAAAAAGACAAGTTCTGAAAATACACTAAAATAAGCTTGTGCATAGAATGGAATTATAGCCTGCTGTTGATAACTGTTGAAATTGTATAATTGTTCATGCAAATATTATTTCAATATATATATATATATATATATATATATATATATTTCTGTCTCAAGTACAACATTGCACCACTGCTGCCAGCTTCAGTCTGGTATTATAAATTTTCCCCAGCCTGCACCCCCCCCCCCCCCACCCCATGCCAGCACTAGCATACTCTAGTGCTGCAATTCCTTGCACCTCCTCACTCAGGTTAGTTCCTTTCTCTCCCTCACTGCTCTTTCCCCAACTTATTGATCGGCTCTTCCTATAAGCACACTGTTTCTCCTAACATGGTAGACTCTGTAGACTCCAGTCCTTGACTCACCCTCTTTCAAGGCTTCTCCTTTCCCCATGCTCTCCTTTTTATTACTCTTTAATTTCCCCCTCTTTTCTGTGAAACATTGCTCTTCCATTCATTGATATTCTACACATCCAAGGTTTTGATGTTTATGGGACATGATTGTGTTGTACAGTTTTGGAAAGAATAGTTAATATAAGAATCAATTATTATTTGAGAGATTTCACTATTTGTTGAAACAATGCAGTTGCATGTCCCCTGTATTAATTGAATGACTGATATTCTATGCAACTGAAGTACAGTAAGTTAATTGAATTTTTGTGACTTTCCTTTAAGCACAAACTCTTAACTGAATTAGGTTGTTTTAATTGTGTTCATAGCAAATAGTTCATTAACAGCCAAACAGTTAAAATGGTTGCTGTAATACTTACCTGATGATCAATCACATTACTGATTATTGCAATATCACAATTTATTAATCTTGAAGAGTAGCTGGTATTGACAAGGGTTTTTAAACACTTCCTGCTGTACGATTCAGAACATTTCAGGGATCATAATACTTCAATAACATACCTCATTTGAGTTCCATCATACTGAACTATTTAAATTCCAATAGAATATTTCTGCCAAGGAGAGCCAGCACATTTCAATACTGAAATACATTGACAAATCAGTTGGTAAAATAGGATGGATTTAATCATATTATGCAATCTCTTCAAAAGGCATTTATTCAAATGTTTAATTGCATTGCAGTGTTGTTAAAGATACCATTGCAAATTCAGTGTTTAACAGTAGTAACTTTTAAAGGATCAATTCAGAACATTTTGAATTAATGTTTTTACTCTTCAGTTCACTGTACTGTGATCAACCATAGTGTACAATCTGCAGAAAATTAAAACCAAATCAAATGTGGAATAGTTAGCAGTGGTTAACATAGGAGGCATTCTTCATGATAAGATAGACTTTTCTTATTTCCTTCAATGCATAATATCCACCAGTATGCTTTTCCAAAGAAAAGTTGATTTAAGGTATATTTTAATCTACAAAAATTCTAATATTGCTGTCATATTTATAGATGACACATGTAAATGTGCAATCTGAATTGTCTTGTATCACATTTCTAATCATGTCTAATTATACTTACAAATTCAGTTGTACCAAATCATATAATTTACATGGAAGCAGTAATCTTGTTAATCAAGCAGTGGTCCACATTTAATATCATCTCATGAACATTTGAGCGTAAACCAGCTGTAATTGTTCACTATATCAGGTTAATACAATATAACTTGTATGTTCCCTTTTACTGAACTGAAAGACGGTGCTTGTGTACCACCTCTAGTGTAAATGCTAACTAACTTGTAAGACCTTTCAAAGCAAACTTCATTAGGCTAAAATTACTTCTGTACAGTACAAAACAACACACACGCTGGTGGATAGCTTATTCGTAACTTTCATACAAATTAAGAGCTAATTAATTTGACCATTTTGCTTGGCGTAATATAAAAAAATCTCTTGTACAATCCACCCAAAATACCTGTATGTACAGGTAAGTGATCATCAGCATTTAATTTTTGAAATGTAAAAGCTGTTTAAGAAAATCTCATATCCATAAAACTTCTATCCTGCTTGAAAGAATTATCTGTAAGAAAACGCAATATTGTATCATACAAGGTAATTAGAAATTCATACATTACTGACCAAATTTACTCGACAAACTGTATTTTGACCCAGATCATCCATGGAGTAGTGAGCTGTTGAATTTCACCATTTGTATTCCCTTTCTTGGTGAGTTCCAAGAATGCACTCTTCCTCGCAGGTGTAGCACAGGTTTATAGACATGCTTCACCTCTGAAGTTACTCCGAGACTGCAAGGATTCTGACTGTCATGGCTTTTAATGAGAATGTAACATAAAGAACATAAGAAATAGGTGCAGATATCGGCCATCTGGCCCATTGACACAATCATTCCTGATCTGGCAATTCACAAATATTTCATCTTAAGTCCAGATCAGCCATTCAATAAAATAACGGCTGACCCAGACTCAAGATTGAAGGTTTGTGGATTCCTCTGTCAATTGTAAATTTCCAATAACACAAAAAAGCTTATACGATCACAATAAAATGTTAAAATATTAAACCATTTAAAATGAAACCTTTCAAAATTTAGGAATTGTATATTTAAATCAATTAATTTACATTAAAGAAAAAGGAAATCTATCTGTACTTTGGTTTGCAGCTACTATTTTCACTTCCATTTCAACAGCACCCCCGCCTCCGCATTGAAGAAGCCCTCATGCTGGGAAATCTGGGGGTGTTTGGTGCTCTGTAGAGTCCAGAATAGACAGTTTTCAAAAAGGAAACCCAGCTTATCATTAACATGCACATCATTAAAATGGGCAATTATTGAAGATAATAAAATAGGGAACCAGGAACCCGTTTTTGAAAGATCACCTTTACCTGGGCAGCAGGAGTATCTGTGCAGATGAAAGGCCTGGTAATCTACTTCTATGTCTTGCCATGAAAACCCTATGGACATCTACACTATCCATAGGGTCGCCATGAGCTGACGGTGACTTGACGCCACTCAACAACAATAACCACCTTTACATAGACTGTTAAGTTTAATTTGCATTAAATTATTGGACAGGGATCTGCTAGGACATTTCATTTTATCATTAATTATTTTGGCTGAGTTATTTGACAATTTTTCCTGCAACTTTTTCATTAGCTTTATTACATGCTTGGCAACCACATCGACATCTAGATCCCCTTTAAATATATTAAGATGAGTGCTTTATCAATATTCTTAAGCACTGTGGATGAGTTCGCTTTTAAGGTATTCTGCAGGTATTAACGAAAACTGTTAAACTCAAATAGTTCCAGGAAAAGTTTTTTTATGAAAACAATTGATTAATATAAACACAGTATATTTTAAATTACAACAGTAAATATACAGTATGTTTTGAAATTTTATATAGATATATTTCTAGATGCATTCTGTATTTTTTAATTTTGTTAAAAATTTTAATTGCTTCTAATTGAATGTTCTTATTCTAGACCCAGTCGGCAGGAAACACACTTCAGAAACACAAGTCTTCCTCATCATTTACACCGTTCATAGATCCCAGGTTATTGCAAATATCCCCATCTAGTGGGACCACTATATCTTCTATGGGTAAGTAGGAAATTATAGTACTGATATCGCAATGGAAATATTATTGAATAGAAGCATAATTTTTTTAGAGAATGATAATTGTAGTTTGTCTTGATAATCAAACTTTATGATATATTTTGCCTTGGAATAAAGTGACTGGACACTTTAATAAGGTTAATGAAGAGTGGAATTAGAAGTAGAATATCTTTTAGTTTGCCCAAGCAGAATTGGCCTGTTTACGGGTTGGATTACAATAGCTTGATGCTTTCTTAAAACAACGTTTTCAGTGGCCAACATTTTCGTGCAATATTTAGATGGCTTGTGTCAAAGATGCACCAGCAAGTAGCACATTAGTAAATTAAACCGCATGCAATTTATTTGTTACAGTGAATTTTCTGATGAAAAATTTATTCTTCTTTGAAGAATCAGTGCTGATTAATGAACCTGTATGTCTGTCAGATGCTAAATGATTTAATCCTATTTTACAAATTCCAGTAGTTTATCAATACAAGAAAGCCTGACCATAATTTGCCATTTTTCCATTTCATCAAAAGGCAAATATGTTTAGTGTAGCAGCAGGATTTTCTCTCCTTATTATTTCATTATCAACTAATTTTTCATAGCTCCTTTGTTTTTAGAATCCTAAAAAAGGTAGAATATGTCAAATGTACTGTATTAAGTTGTTACAGCTTCAGTAAATTAGAATATGTCTGAATCTTGAAACAGCTCATCTGCAGAACTTCCTGGGCAACCTGTGAAGTAGTATCCCTTAAGGAAACGGAAGGCAATTAGATTTGATTATTTCAAATACACGTGATTGGAATACTATTGGTGATTAATTCTATTTTCTGGAGCAAGACAGGTCAATATAAATTCGGGGTTCCCAAAGTTTTCCTCCAGTTGTGTTTCTATCTTTGAGGGCAACGGGATTAATGCAGAAAAGTAGTGCTGATGTAAAGGATTAGTCATCATTCTGAATGGTGAAGCAGCCACAAAGGGCTGAACGGCCTAGTTGTACTTCAATTTTAGATTCATCTATTAAAATTATTTTAAAATCTTCAAGTAATTAAAATAATTATAACATTAACACAAGTAAAACATTATATTTGTCATAGACCAAAAGACCTTACTATCCATCTGATCTAAGCCCCTTATGATTTTATAAACTGCTGTAAGATCACCCCTCATTTTCTTACCTCCAAGGAATGAAGACCTAGTTTGGCCCACCTGTCCCAATAATGCAGGCTGTCTAGATTTGGCAACATCCTCTTAAATGTTTTCTACTCTTCTTTCCCATGATAGTGTGACAAAAACTGCAACGTAATGTCCCAACTCCCATACTCCCCGCCTTACTGATGAAGGCCAGTATGCTCAATGCCTTTTCACCACTCTTGTACTTGTGACCCTCATTCAACCAGCTATGCACATGTATCCCTCTGTTCCATTACACTCCTTAATCGCCTACCATTACTAGTGCACGTCATAGGCTGGTTTGACTTTCCAAAATACATGTTCATATTAGAATCTGTTGGCCATTCTTCAGCCTACTTCCCTAACTGATCAAGATGACGCTGTAATGTATGATAACCTTCCTCGCTGTCAACCACATCTTCTAATTTCATGTCATCCATAACCTTACTGATTAAGTCTTGTGCACTTACATCCAAATCATTTATATAAAATATGTGTAACAAGAGCCCCAACGCTGACAGCTTTGGCACACTGCTAGTCACTGACCTCCATTCCAAGAAACAAGCTTCACCATTTGATGACGGTCCTTAGTGGAGGGTGCTACGTTCCTGAGGCACCATCTCTTGAGAATGTCCTTGCTGGTGGGGAAAGTTGTGTCCGTGATGGATCTGGCTGAGTCTTCTGCCTCTTGAAATCATGTGCATTGGAGCATCCAAACTGGTATGTAATGCACCCAGTCAGAATACTCTCCACTGTACATTTATACAAGTCTTTGATGATGTACCAAAGCTCCTCAAACTCTTGACAAAGTGTAGGCACTGGCATGCCACCTTCATGATCATACCGATGCGTTGAGTCCAGCATAAATCCTTCAAGGTATTGACAGCCATGATTTTGAAGATTCTAACCCTTTCCACTGCTGACCCTTCAATTTGTGAAGTCCACAATCAATTCCTTGGTCTTGTTGATGTCAAGTATGGCATTGTGACACCACTCAACCACCTGAACTATCTCATTCCTATATACGACCTCATGAGATTTTACCTGGCAGTGTTTTTTCAGTAGTTTCAAAGATGGGGATGTTAGTTTTATGCTGGCCCTCCCTGGCATAAAGGTGAGTGACCCAATGTGAAGTGCATCTGGATGCATCTCACTGCACTGCAGTGATATGCTTGATCCAGTTATTAGTCCAGTGGTGGAGCAGATGCCCCGTCAGGGTGGCTTCTGACTTGCAGCTTAGTTTGGAACTCTGAGACATTTTAAAATCAAGCCACTCATAGTCCAGGGCGTTCTTTGGAAAGGCAAATAAGCATGATTCAGCCTGTTATTCAATCATATAAAAACAGAACTTCCATGAGTCAAGAGCCTGGTCATTTTCTGTTCCACAATGCAACATTAAAATCTGGCTCAAATCAATGAGGTGAAGATGCAGTTACAGACAAGATACAAGTGGGGGCTCCCTTACTTTAAGAAATACGAGCCTAAGAACTGCTTTGAACCAATGCAAAAACAAATGTTTGAAAGTTTTGAGACCATTCCTGAATCAAAGCTACTTATGGTGTATTTGAATGCTCATCTGTTTGCATTATTGGTTTGGTGACATAGAGGATATGTGAAAGGGCTATCTGCAGAATTAAGTTGTGCTTAGCTTTAGATCTGCGTTTGCCATAGTTATGTAAGAATTTGGGGTGGGGAGGCAGAAATGTGAATTGAATCTGTTGCAAACTGGTTTTTAAACTTGTTTTCTAGTTGTTTTTTCAAATGACCAGATTAGACCAGAATCGATGAGGCAGGATCCAAGTCGAAAAGGCTCAGTTGTCAATGTAAATCCAACCAACATAAGGCCACAGAGTGATACGCCTGAAATCCGCAAGTACAAAAAGCGATTCAACTCAGAGATTCTTTGTGCTGCCTTATGGGGCAAGTTATTTTCATTGTTCTACATACTTTGTACTTTAAATGTAACTGAGATTTGTGAGTGTGATTAAAGCCTGCATTGTTATTTTTTGCTTAGTAATTTAAACAGTATATGACAATATACTGCAGAAATGTAGATTTTGCATTAGTGTAAAGACATTGTGGAATAATGTGTGGGAAAATGGAATTGTTGAGAGCTGACATTGACTTGATAGTCCAAGTGGCTGCTGTCTGTATCATAAAACTATCAACGTGTGAGAAATTCGGGTGGTCTCACTCTGAAATGGAATAGTCTGAATTCGATTATATACCAACTTTAGTTTTAATGTAATTAAACCCTGTGAAAGGAACAGAATGTTTATGTTTTTGGTTCCTTTTTCAGGTGTGAATTTATTAGTGGGTACCGAGAGTGGGCTAATGCTGCTGGACAGAAGTGGTCAAGGGAAAGTGTACCCTCTAATCAGTCGTAGGCGCTTTCAGCAGATGGATGTGCTTGAGGGCTTGAATGTGCTGGTAACAATATCAGGTAAGTATTCTTTGACATCCATCAATATCAAACTTGAGTTTTTTCTTGTTTTATGGTAAGCCTTTGCTACATATACGCTAACATCTCATGTAAAAATGGAGCCTTTTCACTGTTCTATATAAAGGTGTTACTAGTTTTTATCTGCCTTATGTTTCTGACAATCCACTAATGACTGAAATTATACTGATCACGGTGCAAGAGAACAATGCTCATGGAAGAGCATGAAGTCACTGAAAGAGTCAGCTGTGTTTCTTTCTTTAGTTATGCATGTGTATACCCCACACATAACTAAAGAATGAAATTTAGTTGCTGTCTAGATTTGCTGTCACATTTCTCAACACAAATTCCAGCCCTCATTGTGCTAGATCATTTGGGTAATTCCACAACAATTCTGCATTCTCTAGTCAAACCACATGTACTATGTCTATGGAAGCTGCTGCCAGAGAATTAATTTGGGAACATTCCTGAACATTGATTTTAAATTATAATAATTCTGCTATATCTTCCAAATGGATCTTGTTTAAGAACCATGAAGAACTTTCGATCTTTTTCACATTATGCACATTTTCAATATTTCTGATGTTTTTTTTTGAAAAATGTCATAGCATGATATTTTGGTTAACATTAGATAGGTATACTTCATTGATCCCAAAGAAAATCAGTGTCACAGTAGCATTACAACTGTACAGATATACAAATATTAGAAGATAAGGAAGAAAGAATAAGAAATGTTACCTCAAACAGTATAACAGGAGGTGGGGGAGGGGGGATCATCACTTCTCTGGATATAGGGTTGAGTCATTATGGAGCCTAATGGCCAAGGGTAAGAATGGCTAATTCTGGGTATTCACTATTCTCTGTGTAAAGAAGTTACCTTTCAGGTCTCATTTAAATTTCTTGCCTTGTATCTGTGCCCTCTAATTCTGGACTGCTTAATCCTGTGGAGAAGTCTGACCATCCATCTTATTCATACTCCTCATGATAGTTCATTCTGCTTCCATCGAGGGAATAAAGATCCATACTAGCCAACCTTTCCCTAGAAGACAGGCCCTTCGGTCCAGCAGCATCCTCATCAATCTCTTCCATATCCTTTCCAGCCTGATGATGTCTTTCTTCAAGCAGGATGTCCAAAACTACAAAATACTCCAAGTGCAGCCTCATCAACAGCTCCTAAACTCCATTCCCTGACTGATGAAAGCCAATGTGTTAAACACTTTCTTTCAGCAAACTGCGCACTTGTACTCTCAGGTCTCCTTGTTCCACAGCATTGCCATTCACTTTATAAGTATGACCTGGCTTGACTGTCTAAAATGCATCACCTCACATTTAGCTAAGTTCTAATTTCTCAACCCATCTCCCTAACTGATCAAGATCTCTGCAGTTCATTGTCACCTGCTTCACTATCAATAAGATCCTCTAATTTATTATCATCAGTAAATTTGCTAATTGTGCTGTGTACACTCAAATCCTAATTATTTACATAAATAATGAATAACAGAGGTCCCAATATTGACCCCTGGGGCAGCCCTGTAGTCAGAGAATTTACCTTCACCATCACTGTCTGCTCGCTAACATCAAGCCAAATCTGAATCCACCTAAGGGGCTCCCCTGTAACCTATGCAACTTAATCTTCCAGTTCAGGCTGCCATGTGGAACCTTGTCAAAGACTTTGCTAATGTCTATAAAGACAACATCCAGCGCTTTCCCTTCATTTATCCCTGAGTTGCCTCTTCAAAAATCTCCGAAAAATTCATCACTCATGATTCTCACAAACAAAACAATAATCCTGATAAGACCTTGACTATTGGATGATGAAACATCTTATCCTGGGTTCATTTGGTCAGATCCTGGGGATTTTCCCACTTTAATGTGCTTCACAGGTGCAAATACCATCTTCCTTGTAATATGCATCTGATCCAAGACCTCGCTACTTATTACCCTAATTTCTTTGGTGTCCATGATATTCTCCTTTGTATACACCAAAGAAAATTAGATTGTCTGTTGTGGTTACATTGAGGACTTAATCTCTCCCTAGTTACCCTTTTACTGTTAATATAACTGAAGAACCTCCTGAGATTACCTTTAACCTTGCCCATCAAATCTACCTTGCACTCTCATTTTGCTTTCCTGATTTCCGGCTTTGGCTTGCTTAGCTTTTATATTGGTCAACTGACTCATTTGTACCTAGCTGCCTAAAAGTGACGCATTCTTCCTTTTTCCTGACCAGAACCTTGATACCTCCCATCAGCCAGTTCCCTGAACTTGATATGTTTACCCTTCAGCCTAGCAGGAGCATGTTGCCCTGGTCTCTTAATCTGACCCTTTTAAAAGCCTTCCATTTGTGCTAACTGTTCCTTTACTTTTAAATAGTCACCCAGTCGACCACAGCTAGATAACAGCTAATGCCCTCAAAGTTGATCCTGCAACAGTTCCGGACTTGTCGGCCTGTTCTATCTTTTTTCCCATAACTATTTTAAAACTAATTGAATTGTGATTACCTCACCCGCAGTGCTTTGCAGCTGCCACCCCATTTACTTGGCCAGCCTCGTTCCCTAAGAGAAGGTCCAGTATCAGTCTTTCCCAAATAGGTTCCGCTATACTGTATTTTGTGTGAGCCCTTTGCAGTGTGGGTGCTCCCGTCAATAACAGGAAAATTGAAATCTCCTGCTAGCACTGCCCTGTTATTCATTAAACTTGGTCTATTTTCAACACATCTGCTCCTCAAATTCCCCTGGACTATTGAAGGGTCTATGACATAGCCCTACCAAAGTGATCATCCCCTTATTTCTAAGTTCTACTCAAATGGCCTTGTCAGATGATCCCTTAAGTATATCCTCCCAAGCTCTGACATCATGATCTCCCTTATCACAAAGGCAATTAACACTCTCCACTGTTGACTGCACCTCTGTCACACTGAAATCATCAGTACACTGGAACATTGAGTAGCCAGTCCTGCCCTTCCTCCAGCTTTGTTTCTGTTATGGCCCCAATACTGTATTCCAGTATCTTACTGACTTTACTCTCTCGATTCACCCCCTGCCGATCTAGTTTAACTGCTCCCTGGCAACCCATGTGAATTTCCCCACTAGAATGTTGGGTCCCTTTGGTTTAAGTGCAACTCTTCTCTTTTACACAGGTCACCCTTCCTCAGAGGGGACCACAATGATCCAAGGTCCCCTCCCCCTGCACCAACTCTTTACTTTCTAAATGAGTTAAGTCAGAAACTAAAATGCAGGATGAGTTATTTTAGCAGTCTAAATTATTAATAGATTTGAAACTCCATTCTAAGATAGTTACTTACCTAATAAGTTGAGCTTCAAAATTTGAAATCTGTTCTGAGCAATTTGCTGATAGGTCTGTTGCCACCACCGCTACACTTTGCGTGGGAAAAGGAGCAAGTTAATCATTCGGTCTAATTCAGATTTTTAATCACACAAATCCAATGGTGAGACCTGGGCAAGAGATGTTGAGTTATACTTTTGTAAAATTGGAATGCTGGTTTGCTGATTATTTTTTTTTGTTCTCTTTAACTGATGTTCCTTATATTCAGGTATGCTGGAGTAATATAATACCAGATCAAAGCAATGTGCCCAGATATTTGTCCGTAAGATTTCAGGCCATTGTCAAATTTAGGCCAAGTAAGCAGGTGCAAACGGATGTACATTACGAATGATAGCTGCACTCCTTGTTTTAGTATTTTAATTAATAACTATGTTTTATTTGTTTAAAGGGAAGAAAAACAAATTGCGTGTATATTACCTGTCCTGGTTAAGAAACAAAATATTACATAATGATCCTGAAGTAGAAAAAAAGCAAGGCTGGACGACAGTCGGTGACTTAGAAGGATGTGTGCATTATAAAGTTGGTAAGAAAATTAAGTTAAAACTGTGAATTAGACAAAGTATCAAAATATCATAACATTTGATTTGCATTTGTGGCTTTACAAATGTCTGTTTGGCATTATGACATTCACTTTCATTTATGTTGAGTACATGTGAAATGTTAGTTAATACTTGACATCGTATATCAATGAAAATGTTGTATGGACCCTGCAGTAAATGGTTGTTATTCGGTGGTTTTGACATAAAGAGCTGCAATGCTTTATTATTTGCCGTGTGCTAAATTGTTACAAAGGATTTCTGGAAGTAAAAACAGACTTCATTTTCATACTATAATTTATATTCTTTAGAAATAACTTTACTGAGAAATTGCAGCACTTGCATCTTTTGATATATTCAGAGGAAAGGACATTCACTTCCAAAAGTCTGGAGGCCCAATCAAACTTGCTGTTTTCACACTTTTTTTAAACTGCCTTCAGCACTTGTGACCATATTCCAGGTTATGCTTTTATACTACCAATGCATTCTGCAGGTTCACGCTGTCTTAAAAGACATACCTTTGACTGATGCACCTTTGAGAATGAGAGTTCCTTGGGGATGTTCCATAAAGACTTCAGGTTTCATATCATGTGTCTTGCCATCAATTCAAATGAAGGCAAAGAAACATCCTGGTGGTTGTTGTCTCCTGTTCTCCCTTGGAAGTAGCACTGATGGTAGACCTGAACATAGTGCACTCTTGGTGGTCTATCACCAAGAGTGATTCAGTAGTATTGTTTTTGGCCGAGCTAGGTGAGGAGTATAGTTACCAGACTGGGACTTCGAGAGAAACCTTGAGTTGGAGAGACTGACCATTCTCTGTAGATATTTGTCCATGACACAGTTGGTAGGAGTGACCACTCTTTCGAAGGCAAAGTTCTGGCTTTGATGCCAAACACACGTGTTGTTCTGTGTGACACAGCCATTCTGTTAAATTTGAAACTTTGGTTAGTGCCACTGGATTGGAAGAGGTATGAAATTCGAAGAAGGGAATATCATGTAATAAGGATTTTGGAGGTTGTAAAGTGTTTTCCAATGAAGTCCTGCCCATCCTGAAATTGGATCAGACACTTCCAATCATGTTTCATTTGAATGCTGGTGCCATTTTATTAATCACAAATTCAATCAAAATATTGCGACTCTTGACTTTTATGATTCATTTGTAGTGAAACCAGAAGTACATAATAAAGAAAAGTTGGGAGCTACAAAAACTTGCAGCGTTTGTGCGCTGTGTGCTATGACTATGATCACTGTGACTGGAGTCCAATCATGACCCATGGTCTGAAGGTCCAGCGTCCAAAACCAGGCTGTTTTAACCCCTTTACCACCACCACCCC
Organism: Hemitrygon akajei; assembly: GCF_048418815.1. NCBI lineage: Eukaryota > Metazoa > Chordata > Chondrichthyes > Myliobatiformes > Dasyatidae > Hemitrygon > Hemitrygon akajei. The sequence continues at coordinate 144,794,364 of NC_133127.1, forward strand.
AATGTTTCTTTGTTGATATTTCCCTTCTTGATAGTAATTTTTTTCTTTTAAGTAATGGTCTTGTTTTGGTAATGCTTGATATGAAATTAGAGAAGATCTGTTTTTCTAATCAGAAATTAGAGCATCTGTTTTGCACGTCAAGCATGGGTGAAATGTGTGCTTTATTCTCAAGGATATTGGTGGCTGACCATATCCAGATGTATAGTTTAGATGGACAGTTGCAGTGATGTCTGTGTGAGTAGATGAGAAACAATTCCAAGGCAACTTTGGATTTTTTGAGGGTAGTGTTAAGTGATAAGTAGGGTGGAAGCGAATCTAAGAAATTCAGTTGATAACCCAAGCTCTTTTTATGGGATATTCAAATAAATTGAGAAGTTCAAGTTGCCAGTTCCTTGTCTCAAACCACAGGTTCCAAACTTTCAATTGCACATGATGACAAATGACGTAAATGGGATACAATGTGCAATGATGACACTGCCAGATATTAAACTTACAAATGAAACTCAGCCTTCACCAGCACTAGCGGAAACAAGTAGGCTGATTTGTATGCTCATTAAAGAAAGCCCTAACCTGGACCATCACTTGAATTGGGCTAAGGGTCTACTGCAGACAATTACAAAGAATTCAAGTTGAACGCTGTGCATTTTGCAAGCTTGGAAATCTGAGCTTTTACATTGAGGCTGAATTAGTCCCTTTCAATCCTTGCCTCTAATGTCTTCTTTGGCCAGATGTGTAGCCAGTACATTGTAAGACCAGCAATGTTCCTGAAATTGCCTCACCAAAGCTCTAAGAGCTCAGTTCACAACAGCATGTTATCCTGGAATTTTGTGCTATGCACACTTCCCCAGAAACTGTGAGGAAGATTAATAAATGCAACTATGTTGAAAGCATATGAATTGCTTGATATGTGCTCATAAAACCTCCTATGATGTGTTTGGAGAAGAATCACTATTCTATAGCTGCTTATGAAACTTGCTGATCCACTGTTATGAACCATTTTAACCAAAGTTCAGCTCCCTTGGTAGTTGCTTTTCAAGAGCAAATGCAGAAGAAAATTACATTTTATTGCAATCACTTGAGAGGAAAGCAAGAAAATTGGACATTAAATGCTGATTTAATTAAACAGTCGTTTGTTGTGACTTTTCTACAGTTTTGTTTACTGCATTTCAAAATAATAGAAAATACTTGAAATTTATGCTGCCTTTTAGTAGTTCAGTTCTTATTTTTCAACCGGGAATTTGCCAGTATAGAGTTTTCAGTGTGATTAAGATAAAAGTTATAGGAAATAATTAAAATCTTAATGCTCATTCTGAATTACTTCCATCTTGCCTCTTATACATTAACAATTCATTTTTATCAAAATGTTTTTAAAACAGATTGCAGAATAGGAATTCTGTGGGGGGGGGAACATTTTTTTAAAGCAAGAGTCATGTGTATAGGTTAATGGCATAGATTTGTTTGTATTATTAACACTGACAGTAGCTCTTAAATATTCAGCCACCTCCCTTTAACACCTTTCAGGTTCCGCACTCAGAGCATTAATTGTTAAAATGTTAAATTATTATTAAACATCTTTCACACAGCTTATTAGTCTAACACACAATGTATTTTCTAACCTATTGTGATGGCAATGCAGATTATGTGCCTCTTCCCCCAGCTTGCGGAACAAATGGCAGATTGAAGAAATGAAAATGATTTTTAATTTTTCTGAATAACAATATGAAACATCCTTACTGAAAGTGCAATGTGATTTCATTTTACCACCTTCTATTTGATCGAATATTTTTTTAAAAAACCTACAAAAGCAGAACAGCTCCTAAATCTTTTTTTGATTCCTTAGACTCTATTATTTTGTCATATCTGTGGAAGAATAAGCGCTCTAGAATTAATAAAATTCATCTCCAAAAATCTAAAGAAGAGGGTGGCATGGCTTTACCTAACTTTCATTTATGTTATTGGGCAGCTAATATACGTTGTGCTACCTTTTGGTCTTTCTTCCATGGCCAACCCGAGTGCCCTAATTGGGTGGCAATGGAGTTGAGCTCCACTAAAGAATTATCTATCTCTGCACTTCTTGGCTCTGCACTCCCTAGTAGTCTGTCCAGATTAATGGCTAATCCTCTTGTTAGACACACTTTGCGTATATGGGCTCAATTTAGGAAATGCTATGGTTTCCATGGTTTTTCCGTTTCCAGCCCTGTCGTACATAATCACCTTTTTTAACCTACTACGTACGATTCAGCATTCCATGTTTGGTATAGGAAGGGCATTAGACATTTTGAAGATCTTTTCATTGATAATCGCTTTGCTTCTTTTCAGCAGCTCTCTGTTAAGTTCAATCTGCCCAATGCTCATTTTTTTAGATATCTCCAAATTAGACACTTTATTGCTCCTTTAATTCCTAACTTTGCTGAAATGCCTGCGAAAAATGCTATGGACTTATTTCTTTCCATTAATCCACTAGGTAAAGGTTTAATATCAATTATTTGAGATAAATTAGCAGCCTTACGACGGGCCCCTGTGGATAAAATTAAAATGGCCTGGGAGCAGGATTTAAATACCTCCTTATCTGATGAGAGCTGGGACTCGATTCTCAAATCGGTTAACTCAACCTCTCTTTGTGCTCGCCATTGCCTTTTACAGTTTAAGATTGTTCATAGAGCCCATATGTCTAAATCTAAACTATCTCGATTCTACCCTAACATTAGTCCACTCTGTGATAAATGCAAGAGGGGCGAGGCCTCTCTCATTCATATGTACTGGTTCTGTCCTAGCTTGGAGAAATTTTGGAAAGATGTCTTCACTACATTGTCGTATATTCTGAATCAGCACCTAGAACCAAACCCCTTAATTGCTTTGTTCGGTTTCTGGGGCGAGACAGATTTACGTCTGGGTCCGACCAAATGCCAAATATTATCCTTTGCCTCTCTCCTGGCTAGACGCTTGATCCTCCTTAGATGGAGAGATGTTGCCCCGCCCACTCATGCTCAATGGCTTAACGACATTATGGCCTGCTTGGACCTCGAAAAAATTCATTATTCAGTTCTTAATTCGGATCTAAAGTTCCATAAGGTCTGGGGACCTTTTATCGAGTACTTTCATAACCTTCCTCTTGACTAGGGTTTTTTTTTCTTTTCGGTCCCTTGCTTTCAGCTCCCTTTTTTTTCTGGTAGTAGGCATTATTATCCTCTGTTGCTAAGTGTATTCACAGTCTGGGAGTTTGATTGTCCTGATTTATATTCTCTATATTGTGTTGTGGTTGGTCTGGAGTTTTTTTTGTGTTGTGGGGCTTGGGGAGGATACTAAGTTTACTTGTCTTCAATTTAGGTGCTTTTTTGTTAAATTCTCTTCCTTTGTAGCATATTGTCATTGTATGCTTAATTTTGCACTGTATCAATGTTCCTCATTGTGATTTGGGGTTTTTTAATTTGTAAAATGTATAGAAAAACTAATATTAAAAAAAAAAGCAGAACAGCTGCTGTGGTATACTGCAGTCGTTCTGCATATTAGAAGGGGTGGGGTGGGAACAGTGGGATAGACATTTGTTTTTTGTTACTTGAACAACATCCAAAGTTGTAGCTGTGCATAGTACTCTGCGTCTGAGATTGAGTTCCGTTCAAGTAAGTAGAAATTAATTTTGGCAACAGTGCATGATGAACCCTGAATACTTAAGTTAGTTTATCATAAACAACCAAAGATAAAATTAAAACCCCAGTGTATTTCAGAATTAAAACCTAATGACTTATGGGATTCTAACTTTTATTTCAGCATTGCAAATATAATCACCCCAGCCAAAGATAGATGCTATTGAGATGGGAAATACAATGGATATCACTTTCCAAAAATCCAAGAGTTTTCAGGATTGGTGTGTAGCAGAGAAATACAATGGAAATGGCACCCGTGCTAAGAAAAATACTAGAATCTGCTACTAAGAAATTGGTATCAGGGCATTTATTGTAACTAACTAACTAACAGAAAAGATCATGTGGAACCAGTGGAAATGGTGCATTTGGACTTTTAGAATGTTTGATAAGATACTACATGAGGTTTTTTGATGAGCTGGTGTGGATGGATAAACGTTTGACTAACAAAGGCAGTAAGTAGGGATAGTTGGATCATGTTTAGAGTGAGTCTAATTCTTCAGGGTACCATGGGGATTAATGCCAGAGCTCCAGTTGTCTGCATTGACATTAGTTAAAATCAGGTTTATTATCACTGACTTAAGTGAAATGTGTTGTTTTGTGGCAACAGTACAGTGCAAGATATAATAATTACAATAGATTACAAAAGAATTAAGTAATTCAGGAAGGGGAAAATAAGGTGTTTATAATAAGGAAAATAAGGAATCTTTATGTTCCTGTTAGGTTGAAAGGAAAGGTTAAAGGTTTGAAAGCGCCATGGTTTTCAAGGGATATTAGAAACTTGGTTTGGAAAAAGAGGGATGTCTACAATAGATATAGGCAGCATGGAGTAAAGGAATTGCTCGAGGAATATAAAGAATGTAAAAGGAATCTTAAGAAAGAGATTAGAAAAGCTAAAAGAAGATACGAGTTTGGTTTGGCAAATAAGGTGGAAGTAAATCCGAAAGGTTTCTACAGTTATATAAAAAGCAAGAGGATAGTGAGGGATAAAATTGGTCCCTTAGAGAATCAGGGTGGTCAGCTATGTGTGGAGCCGAGGGAGATGGGAGAGATTTTGAACGATTTCTTCTCTTCGGTATTCACTAAGGAGAAGGATATTGAATTGTGTAAGGTGTGGGAAACAAGTAAGGAAGTTATGGAACCTATGACAATTAAAGAGGTGGAAGTACTGGCGCTTTTAAGAAATTTAAAAGTGGATAAATCTCCGGGTCCTGACAGGATATTCCCCAGGACCTTGAGGGAAGTTTGTGTAGAGATAGCAGGAGCTCTGACGGAGATCTTTCAGATGTCATTAGAAACGGGGATTGTGCCGGAGGATTGGCATATTGCTCATGTAGTTCCATTGTTTAAAAAGGGTTCTAGAAGTAAGCCTGGCAATTATAGACCTGTCAGTTTGACATCAGTGGTGGGTAAATTAATGGAAAGTATTCTTAGAGATAGTATTTATAATTATCTGGATAGACAGGATCTGATTAGGAGTAGCCAGCATGGATTTGTGCATGGAAGGTCATGTTTGACAAACCTTATTGAATTTTTTGAAGAAGTTACGAGGAATGTTGACGAGGGTAAGGCAGTGGATGTAGTCTATATGGACTTCAGCAAGGCCTTTGACAAAGTTCCACATGGAAGGTTAGTTAAGAAGGTTCAGTCGTTAGGTATTAATGCTGGAGTAATAAAATGGATTCAACAGTGGCTAGATGGGAGATGCCAGAGAGTAGTGGTGGATAATTGTTTATCGGGATGGAGGCCGGTGACTAGCAGGGTGCCTCAGGGATCTGTTTTGGGCCCAATGTTGTTTGTAATATACATAAGTGATCTGGATGATGGGGTGGTAAATTGGATTAGTAAGTATGCTGATGATACTAAGGTAGGAGGTGTTGTGGATAATGAGGTGGGTTTTCAAAGCTTGCAGGGAGATTTATGCCGGTTAGAAGAATGGGCTGAACGTTGGCAGATGGAGTTTAATGCTGAGAAGTGTGAGGTTCTACATTTTGGCAGGAATAATCCAAATAGAACATACAGAGTAAATGATAGGGCATTGAGGAATGCAGTGGAACAGAGAGATCTAGGAATAACAGTGCATAGTTCCCTGAAGGTGGAGTCTCATGTAGATAGGGTGGTGAAGAAGGCTTTTGGAACGCTGACCTTTATAAATCAGAGCATTGAGTACAGAGGTTGGGATGTAATGTTAAAATTGTCCAAGGCATTGGTAAGGCCAAATTTGGAATATTGTGTACAGTTCTGGTCACCGAATTATAGGAAAGATATCAATAAATTAGAGAGAGTGCAGAGACGATTTACTAGGATGTTACCTGGGTTTCAGCACTTAAGTTACAGAGAAAGGTTGAACAAGTTAGGTCTCTATTCATTGGAGCGTAGAAGGTTGAGGGGGGATTTGATCGAGGTATTTAAAATTTTGAGAGGGATGGATAGAGTTGACGTGAATAGGCTGTTTCCATTGAGAGCAGGGGAGATTCAAACGAGAGGACATGATTTGAGAGTTAGGGAGCAAAAGTTTAAGGGAAACACTAGGGGGTATTTCTTTACTCAAAGAGTGATAGCTATGTGGAATGAGCTTCCTGTAGAAGTAGTAGAGGCCAGTTCAGTTGTGTCATTTAAGGTAAAATTGGATAGGTATATGGACAGGAAAGGAGTGGAGGGTTATGGGCTGAGTGCGGGTAGGTGGGACTAGGTGAGAGTAATGAGTTCGGCACGGACTAGGAGGGCTGGAATGGCCTGTTTCCGTGCTGTGATTGTTATATGGTTATATGGTTTGTGGGTTCATGGACCACTCAGATATCTGATGGTAGAGGGAAGGAAGCTGTTCTGAAGCACTGAGTGTGAGTACTCAAACTCCTGTACCACCTTGCTGATGTAGTAACAAGAAGAGGGCATGTCGCAGATGGCAAGGGTCCTTTAAAATAAGGCTGCCTTCTTTAGATGCTGTCTACAATGCTCAGTAGCCTCTTGTGATTGTGTGCATTTGAGGCTCCATATCAGGCTGTGTTGGAACCAGTCAGAATCCTCCACTGTACATCTATAGAAACTTGTAAGAGTCCTTGGTGACATAACAAATCTCCTCAAACTCCTACTGAGGTAGAGCCACTGACATGCCTTCATGATTGCATCAATGTGTTCAGCTCATGATAGATCCTCCAAGGTTTTGATTAATGATTTGGGTGAGGAGACATCCAGGTTTGCTGGTAATACCAATCTGGAAGGAAGTGTGAAGTATGCGGATGATGTACTAAGTCTTCAAGGGCCAAGTGAATGATCGAGGACAGGGCAGATGGGATGTAATGTGAAACAATTCAAGGTCACACACTCTGATGGGGGGGGGGGTAAAAAGGCAGAACAAAGAGTAAGAGATTGAAAATGCAGGGGTGATATTCCTCCTGGCTGAGGACCCCAGTACCAGAATTCATGGTCTCAAAAAAAGACGTCAACCATCCAGTCCATGGCTGTCTGCTCTATCACGTATCGATCTTTTTAAAATTTGGCGCCTTACTAGCCCAGTGGTTGCATGCTGGAGCTGTTTTACTTATGTTGATACAATGCTAAAATCAATTTCCTTTTCCAGTAAAGTACGAAAGGATCAAGTTTTTAGTGATCGCTTTGAAGAATTCTGTTGAAGTCTATGCATGGGCACCAAAGCCATACCACAAATTTATGGCCTTTAAGGTAAACAATAAATCCTGAAAGTATTTTGTTTCTTAAAAAAAATTGTATGTCATCATTTTCAACATATCTGATTTTGTGCACGTACTACAATTGCTTTCTCATGCCTAAGAGCAGACAAACATGACAGCATAAAACTAGGCAGAGATATTAACTAAGTTATATACGCTGATCACTCATCACTGCTTGCTGATACTCCTGCAACATTCTACTTGATCCATCTCATTAAACATTGACTAACTTCATCACTCTCCACAGTGACTGAAAAGTATCCCATCTGTAAGATGCATTCAGGCGGTTTACCAATACTACAGATTGCAGCATCTCCCAAGCCCACAATCCACACTGAAGGACTAACGCAGCGGGTCTCAGAAAGTGAACGCCATTGGAACATTTTGCTCCAAGTCACAATCCTTCCTGATGGGAATATATTGGCATTCCTTCACTGTTGCTGGGTTGAAATACTGAAATTTCCCCTAATTGTGGACTGAATTGTTCTATTAGGTGGATCACCATCACCTTCGAGAGAAATTTGTGATGGAAAACAACTGGCTGGTTGTGCCAGCAAGGCCTGCATTTCAAAGCGGTAACAGGATGAGTGTCATTTGAGACATTAAAATTAATCTTGAATATAATGCATCATTGCCGTCAGACCCTTTTGTGCTGCTACCATGTAGTTGTCAATTGAATCCTATGTATGGCTTATTTTAGTCCATTTCATGATAGCCTATCCTATTCATTGTGCATCCCACTGTGCACTTTGTTTGTTTGTCACAGTACTTGCCTGTAATGTTAGGGAATTTTCAATAGAATGCCTACATGTCTAAAAATTGACTCTTAGATGAAATGCAATATGCAGGAGTCATGCTGTGACTTTCATAGTGTGAATTTTATGCAAGGTAAACCAGTTATTAGATAGACTGTTCCTTCATTGAGAGAATCATCTATAATTTATTTACATTGCATGTATGGTCAGTACAATAACTACATGGATTTAACAGAAAAATTTTATGACTCAATAATCTGACATTCACATTGTATTTTTCTGTCAAAATTGTTACTGCTATCCTAAAAGACACTCCCCACTGCTTCTGTTTGTGAGTTTTCAGATCCCACTTACATTCCTTGACCATCATGAAACACTCCAATGGAGCTTTGTTTGTCATTCATATTCACTCATACCTAAACATGCGTCCAATTGTTCTTTCTGTTTTGCTCTCTGTCCGGCCTCTGCCAGCTGCCCAAACTTACTCTCAAGCTAGATTTGGCTTCAAATGACATTACAATAATGTTCACATTATTGGGACAATGAAAATCTAGCTGATCCTGCTCAATCTTGATGCAGTAACAGACCTCAATGTGAAGAGTTGAAAGTCACGCTTATCCCTTTAAGAGCAGGTTGATGAGCAGATGAACAGGACAATATAGTGGTTTTCATGCAATGCAGAGCACTTCCTAATGCCAGATTAGATTCTCAATTGTCAATTGGTTTGAGTTCTAATCCTAATCAATTACTGGAGTAAATATTGATGCGTATTTGAGAATTGTTATTTTTTTTAATCTTTGAGTAATTTTAATTACACTTACAGGATTGTGAAGTAAACTGTATTTTAGGTCATGGTTTTGAGTTATTTAAATAAGTCTATAGACTTTCACAGATAATATGATGACTGCCTTTTATCCATATAAATCTCAATTCAGTTGTTTTGATTATCCATCTAAAAGTGAGCCTGAATATGATTTTTTTTTCCCTTGCAGTCTTTTACAGACCTGCTGCACAGGCCATTATTGGTAGATCTCACAGTGGAAGAAGGGCAGAGGCTAAAAGTGATCTATGGCTCTAGCACTGGCTTCCACGCAGTTGATGTGGACTCTGGGACAGTCTATGATATTTATCTACCAACGCATGTAAGATTGTGTTGATTGACATATCTTAAAGATTTGTGGTCCATAATAGGATTTAAATACTTGTACGTTCGAACAACTGTTAGTTTGTATAGTAATAAGAGCAGAGTTTAAGCTCAATTAAAAAGTGAACAGGGTTTGATTTAAAGTAAAATGAATCTGCTTTTGATCAAGATAGAGTTTGTTTTATTTTGCTATTGTGGTGTACTAGTTAAAACAATAGAAATGTTAAAGTACTCTTACTTACAAAACAAGCTCAAAATTTCTTTAAATGGGCTAATTGTTGTAAATAGAATTTGAACTCTTATTCCATACATCAATCAGAAATCTCAATTGGAATATGAACAGTCTGTTTTATATTCTCATAAAGTTCATCAGTTGTCATTTGGGATGGAACTGCAGAATGTGCTTGATTATTAACTTAATCAAATAACAATACACGTGGATTGAAGTTTGCTTCTTGAATATAATTGAATAAATAGTAATTCCATTTCCAACAGATCCAAAGCAGCATCCAGCCACATGCCATTATTATACTTCCAAATACAGATGGAATGGAACTGTTGGTATGTTATGAAGATGAAGGAGTATATGTTAACACCTATGGAAGAATTACGAAGGATGTGGTTTTACAATGGGGAGAGATGCCTACATCTGTTGGTATGTAAATGTGATGGCATTATTTCAAAATGGTATCTGTTGGAATGGGTAGGGAGCATATGATGGGTTGCCTTATGAAATGATCATTAAGAAAGTTATTTATTTTGAAGTAAAGCTACATTTTCATTTTATCCATTTGTATTGAATGTAGTAGCAACCAACAAGCTATGTAATACTTTACCCCTGTACCTTTATAACACGCCTTCTAAATATCTAGAAACTGAGAAATTTATATTTTATTGTCCTGACCAAAAACTGTCCTTCAGTCCTTGCAACTTTCAATTATTGCCATTTTGGATTATCTACAGGAAGAGGATGAATAAAATCGTCTCCTAGATGAAATTGTGGAACCTCGCTCTCCTAATGGTCAAGCACATGTTGGGGAAATTTGAGCTAATGGAACATTAATGCATCATATTAATCATTTAGTTTGTAAATTGATTAATTGCCTAGTAAAAGCCAAATTGGTGCTGTCATTGAAGATCACTTAAAAGATGCATTTATGTAAATTAGTGATCACATTGCTGGCATTTATATTTGCAGATAATCTGTTGAATTTTCTTGATGTAATAATAGTTAAAATTTTAAAAATCTTTTTATAGTATAAATATCTATTTCTAAGCTCTTGAGCACTTTACAGCATGTTTGCAATATTTCCTATCTAGAGCTTGTTCATTTAAAAATTCTCTCTGGAGTTATTAGGCCATATATTGCAGTCAGATCCCCAAACCTGCATGAGCTATCTCTTTATCCTTGAATGAAAAGTAAAATTCTATGCATGACAGATATTTACAGAACCCCCATCGCAAGTCATAATTAAATTACACATCTTGCTAATCCTTTATATTCCTTTCAACTAAATGATACCCTAAATCCTTTACTGTATCACAGCATCAAATTCTGTTTATACAGTATATCTATTACTAGTGATTTCAGAGGCTACATCTTCATTTTTGAAATTCTGATGATTTTAATTTCTTTTAAATCAGCTTATATCCGATCCAATCAGATTATGGGTTGGGGAGAAAAGGCTATTGAAATTCGTTCAGTGGAAACTGGGCATTTGGATGGTGTATTTATGCACAAAAGAGCACAGCGACTAAAATTCCTTTGTGAGCGAAATGACAAGGTATGTGAGTCTTTTCAGTGGTGGGTAGAAACACATTTAATTTATGATTACACTTGAGTATGTGCAAACTTGGCTTATATGTCACATCTTCTGTTTCCCCTTCAGGTCTTTTTTGCATCAGTTCGTTCTGGTGGAAGCAGCCAAGTTTACTTCATGACTCTTGGTAGGAGTTCACTTCTCAGCTGGTAGTAAAGCAAGTCATGGTTTGAGAGAAACCAGTGTCTACTCAAGATCTTTAAAGCCTTGAATGAATTAACAACTGGAGAACAAACTGCACTGATGTAATGCATTGCCCAAATCTATCACTAAAATTAAAGTGAACTGAAATGAGGCTGCAATGCCAATGGTGCTGTGATAATTTTACTGTTGGGTGACTGCCAGTCTAGAATAGAAAACAAAACCTCATCTCAATTACATCATCCCTTGGCTTAAGATGTCTGCTTTTTACTTGAGAAAAGAGCCCAGTGAATGCGGGAGGTTGGTTCTGATGTAGTCAGGCAAAGGAGAAGAGGAAGCAGTGGTAGGCAGACAATGAAGAATTGGGTATCATGGGTGAGGGGAATCTGATTTTTTTTTCAAATGTATATCATTCTAAGTGACTTTTTGTAAGGTGATGGATGTTTTAGAAAGGAAGAAAATGCAAGTTCGGAATTTTAATTGAAATGTGAATGACAGATTGGGAGAAGGTCTTTGCAATGGGAAGGTGTATTTGCTCTTTTTCTGTATATCAGGTTTTGCTTGTGTTTGCAATCTTTTTTTTAAAAAAAAAAGTAAATCGAAATTTGTGCAGTGGACGAGGTTTTGAGATTTGTATGAGGCAGACCGGAAACTTGACATTTGGTTACAGTATTAAAGCTGCCTCTCCGTGGTTAGACTATTTGTAGCAGTGCAAAAGCAGTTTAACAAATCTTGCACACATAAATTGCCCAAACTACTTTTAAAAATTTTATTTTGCCTACCTCATTTGTTTAAGAAAGGAAAAAGAGGTGGTTTAGTCATTTTAATGTTATTTGTATCTGAAACTTGCATCTTTGTCTAATTTAAAGTTTATTAATACCAAATTTAGGATGAAATGTTGACTGTTGGTTAAATTGTAGCTCGTTTTAGTAGGCAAACTGTGTGAACTTTTTGTAATTGGAAGATACCAGCTGTGAGCAGAAACAGATAAATTTGTAGTCAGCTGTTGTGCTTATAAGTAGGATGAGGAGGCAGGTAATCAGCTGTTCTGTGTGTGGTACAAGCAATAGCCACATTTGTGCTCCTCCATTTATATACACAGCAGCAACTGACATTCTTGTTACTCAGCAGAATTGGAATTAAATAGCAGTTTGGAAATAGTTTTACTAAGCTATTCTATTGCATTAGAATAAACTGTATATGTAGTAGGGATCAGGTGGTTGATTTAAGATGCAATGCACTAAAAACACTTAATTTCAAGAATGTAGTAAAACTGCTTATCAATACAGTATATCTTCCCATATTTAGATCCAAAATTCCAGCTCTGGAATGATTTTTTTTAATATCACTGTAAACAGAATTTTATTTTACAAATGTTAGACATTTACAAATGTGTCTACAGTAATAATCTGTTGAATTGTCACTCAATTACTTGAGAAACCTATTGTGTATAATATACTATACTGTTGTAATAATGCACAGTAGCATTATATTGATCCAATGATATGTTAAACTTTTTTTTTGGTACTTTTGTAAACAGCTGCCTTATGCTGTTATGTGCACAGGTTCTCAATACTTTACAGGGCTTAGTTCTCTTAGAAGAGGCTATTCTTTCTGCAGTGAAATGTTCTCAGTCTGGTACAAGGAGGTGAAGGTGTACCATGGGAATGTTTCATTTACTCTCGTCACTGTGATCTTTTTTCTCTAACACCTGTTCTCGTCTCTCCTATGCCATCCATGTGGAACTATGAAAGTAATTGTAGGAACTTCCTGACATAAGTAGGTTTACTGTGAGCAGAATATTTTTGGATTTAAAATAAAACACTGTTAAAGGTCTTGATGTTAGAGATATTTCCTCTCAGCAGAGTCTGTGATTGGCAACTCCCATCTATGAGAAGTGCCATGGTGGTGTAACAGTATTAAAATACCACTATCTCTTTTGTTTTAAAAATAATTTCGTCACATTGTTTCAATGCTTTCCGAGTAGGTAAAAATGCCTATAATTTTAAATGCTAATACTTTGTTGAAAGTCATATAACTTGTTATATGACTACAGTGTCTATCTTATGCACGTTATGTTCGAGAAAATGTTTACAAAATTGTTTTGTTACACTAATGTACATCACATATATTTATGTTTTTTTCTGAAATGATCTGTTTTAGTTTTAGTTTTGTATTGCAAGTACACTTGATGTTTATAACCCTGAACTCTGCTGATAATTAAGAAACTGATATAAAAATAAACTGAGGTGTACTGTGTCTAACTGCAAAGCAGATTGGGAAATACAGTTACAAGTAAACCTCTTCAAACCGTTTTCTCCAATGTGGTCTAACTTATGTCTTCGTGTATTATGAGAATTCCTGTATTTTCCCTGAAGTTCATTTTTTCTTGAATAAAATCAACTTAATGCACATTGTGCATAACTAAACACACTGGTTTTATGAAGCATGTTTAGTCAGTAAATATTTCCTTTCTTCTGACAACTTAATGTCCTGCACCTAAAAGGAAAGCATTTGATTCCAAGTTTCTCTAAGCTAACTTAAGGACATGCACGAGTACCTTGTGTAAAAAGGTTCCTAATGTTTATGGTCCACCCTTCTAAGAGTGAGCCTGCCTTCCATTTGTGTCTCCCTATACTACAGTGCATGCCTAGTCGAAGGGATAAATGTTCTGCCTAGCAAATGCATCTTTACAGTAGGAAAGGTTGGCAGAATCTGAGAAATAAAAACAAAAAGCGCTGAAAATGCACAACTAGTCAAGCTGCATCAGTCGAGAGAGTAACATTAAATGTATTAGGTCGACAAACTTTCATTAGAAATCAGAAGTAAACTTAATAAAATATTTCAGAGATGTTTGTGGGATGAGATGAACAAATAAAATGTCATTTATTAAGATGAAAATTAAAGGGAATTACGTGAAAGGTAGCATTGATACTAACTGATTGAGGGAGGCCTTTATTGCATTAATGTCTGTGGGCAATGCTGCAATTGGCCTCTAGATTGGGAAAGGGAGATGAAAGTTACTTTGTTTTTTTTTTGCTTCTCTTCATCATCTTGCTAAAGTTAGCTCATCAGGTGATGTTGGACAGGAAAGCCACTGGACCTGAATTTAATAATTCCTGTAGTCAAATTATTGTTTGAAATTTCTTTCTTTTTAAGTACACACATCAACCACATTGCGTCATCCTCCAGAATCATTAGAACCAAGATAGTATTTTCATGTTAATAGATCGTCTATCCAAGAGTGAATTGCTTTTAAATTCTAATTTAAAAATGTCTCCTTTCTTGCATATACAGTGGATTCTGGTTATTTGGTCTCAGTTAATGGGGGCAGCTACTTAGTTGGGGCAATTCTTAAGGAACAAAAACTAACCCAGAAAATAGCTGGAATTCCCTTTGTTTATCCAGGACACAGTGCCACTTATTTGGGTCAAGAAACTGTTGCCAAACAGTTTGTAATTAGCATCAGTTGCATGCACTCGCCTGGCTGTTAAGACAGTATACCGTGCTTCGAGTGAGCAGTTTTTAAATAGCATCGGCTTTGTTTGTGATTTTTGTCACTGATGGGGAGAAATAAGCAACAAGATAAGTCAGAGCTGTTTTATTCACTGTGGTTTCAAGTATTCAGGCTTGGAAGATGCCAGCAATGGCCTTGAGTGAAAATGAAATAATTGCCAACTAGAAGTAGTGAAATCAAGAAGAACTTGAAGGTATTGACAATCATCTTGAAAGTTAGAATGAAAATTGAAGATTTGGAGGATGCGTCATCAACAGCATTGTATGAAGGCAGTCCATTATCTGCACTAGATATCTGCATTGATTTTGTTTACAGTCTAAAAGCGCAATGCAGATTAACTCATCTGCCGATAAGCATCAGGAACTAATACAGAGTTGTAGTACTGTAATAGTATTGGCAATGTTCTAATTTGTTCACTTAAGTACATAATTTGTTACTTAGTATGTCTTTTGTTGTGGCATTTTAACTATTTCCATGAAACTTTGGCTAATTGGGGCCAAAATGCACTGGTCCTGATGTGCCTCAATTAACCAGAATCCACTGTGTGTAATATTGTTCATGTGTCTATTTCTGATATTTAAGATATTCTGCTACTTCAGAAATGCCACTTAGCTGAATTTTGATGGTGTGCATGTCTCAGAGCCACAATCTCCATTTGACAAGCGGAATTGACAAGATTAACAATTCTGCAAAATTATTGCAAATGATGTGGTAGTGACACCTTTCATTCAAAGATTTTCCATTTGAATTTTTGTCTCCAAGTTCATTATCAAAAGTTTAAAGCCTGGGATTTTCTTGCTCTGTCCCATTATCCTGTGTCACCACTCACACAAAAGAAATCCAGAAGGTAGAATATTATTTGACCAGCTGCTTATGGAATTCTCATATGTGACCCTCAGTGGCAATAAGGTTTTGAAAGATATAATGGAATGACATGGGTGATATAGAAATAATAAAATGGTATGACAAATGAAGGTAAGCTAGCCAAGTATATAAAAATAGGAAAGCAATGTGTTTTTCAGATATGTGAAGAGGAAAGAAAGAGGAGAAAATGACACTGGAAAGGTAGTAATGAGGGACAAAAAAACGGGAGACAAATTGAATAAGTATTTTATGTCAGTTTTCTCTGTGGAAGACACCAACAGTATGCCAGAGGTTTGAGAGTGTTGGGGACAGATGAGAATGTAGTTACCAAGGAGAAGGTGTTTGGGAAGATGATGGGCTTGAGCCAGATAGACTTCACTCCAGGGTCCTAAAGGAGGTAGCTGAAGATATTGTGGAGACACCTGGTTCTGGAGGACTGGAAAATTGCAAATGTCACTCCACTCTTTAAGAAGGATAGGAGGCAAAAGAAAGGAAATGTTAGCTGGGCCTTACTAGTTGGTAAGATGTTAGGGTCAATTATGAAGAATAAGGTTTTGAGATACTTGGAGTGATCACGCTTTCCTTGAGGAGACGTCTTGCCTGACAAATCTGCTGGAATTCTGAGGAAGTAACAGGGAGGATAGACAAAGAACAGTCGGTGGATGTTGCATACTGGGATTTTCAGAAGGCCTTTGCCAAGATGCTGTAAGTGAGGCTGCTAAACAAAATGAGAGCCTATGGTATTACAGGAAACATACCTGTGGATAAAAGAGTGGCTGGCTGGAAGGAAGCAGAGAGTGGGAATAAAGGGGACCTTTTTTGGTTGGCTGCAGGTGACCAGTGATGTTCTTTGTTGAGTCTGCTAATTTTCATGTTATATGTTAATCATCTGGATGAAGGAATTGGTGGCTCTTTTGGCCAAGTTTATGGACAGTAAAAAGGTAGGTGGAAGGGCAGGAAATATTGAGGAAGAGGAGTCTGCAGAAGAACTCAAATTATGAAAAAAGGCAAAGAAAAGGCTGATGGAATACAGTTTTAGGGAAGTGAAAGGTGTAGACTATTTTCTAAACGGGGAGCAAATTCAGAAATTGGAGATGCAAAGGGACGTGGGAGTCCCGAAAGGTAAACTGGCAGGTTGAGTTGGTGGTAGGGAAAATGGATGTAATGTTAGTAGCTGTTTTGAGAGTACATTTAAATGTACCAGAGTGTAACACTGGGATTTATCAGGCATTTGTCAGAGTGCATTTTGAATGAGCAGTGATAGGCCCCATATCTAAGAAAGGATGTGCTGGTATTTGAGAGGGTACAGAGGAAGTTAACATATGAGGAGTGTTTTATGGCTCTGGGACGTACTCAGTGGAGTTTAGATGAATGGGGCCAATCTTACTGAAACCTACTAAATATTGATGGGCCTAGATAGAGTGGACATGGAGAGGACGTTTCCTATCATGGAGCAGTCTAGGACCAGAGGGCACAGCCTCAGAATGCAAGGATATCACTTTAAATGGATGAGGAGGAATTTCTTTAGCCAGAGAGCGGTGAATCTGTGGAATTCATTGCTACAGGTGGCTGTGGAAGCCAAGTCTTTGGGTATAATGTGGAGGTTCATAGGGGCATCAATGATTACATGGAGAAGGCAGGAGAGTGGGGTTGAGGGGGGAAAATAAATTGACCATGATTGAATGGTGGAGCAGACTCAATGGGCAGAAAAGCCTAATTCTACTCCCATGTCTAATGGTTAGGGTTAAACCCTGTCCATAGGAATTTTCCAGAAGCCTCGCACATATAGTTAAGCCCCCTGCCTCACTTGTAGGGATGTTGTAAGTCAAAAATTTGTCAGTCTTTAAAAGCTCTTAAACACCGGGGAGAAAAATCTTAACACTGTAAGGATATCAAAGCGCAAACACAAGCAATTTTAGTAAAAACATATTCCTCATAGGCCTATAAATTACTTACAGGAATCAAAGGGCTTGTGGACCCTGTGCCATGAAAAACCATCTTGCAGGGTCAAGGAAAAATATCTCCAGCAACTGAGAAACTGAATCTGTGTTAGATCCAGCTTTTCCATGGACTCTAAGAGGACTTTTGACAGGAGCGCTGCAAGGAAATAGGTGACGAGGATTTGATCCGTAGCCTGAACACTTAGAGGCATTTTCATTGGGACATGGAGGTATCATAAATGTTTTATCATTGCATCACATACTTGTGCAGTGAAAAGCTTTGCTCTGCATGCCATCCAGGCAGGTCATCCAAGCACAAGTACTCTGAGGCAGAACAAAAGGAAATCAAAAGTAACAATGCAGAAGATGGTGTTGCAGTTACAGGGAGAAGCAGAGCAACTAGACAAATAGTGGCAAGTTCCATTTCAATTTGACTTCCCATGTCTGTCCATGGCCTCCTCTCCTGTCACATCGTGGCCAAACTCGGGTCAGAGGAGCAACACCTCATATTCCATGTAAGTAGCCTCCAACTTGATGGCATGAACATTAACTTCATCTAATTGCTTCTCTCTCTATCTCGCTATCTCGCTCTCTCTATCTCGCTCTCTCTATCTCGCTATCTCTATCTGGCTATCTCTATCTCGCGATCTCTTGTTATCTCTCTCTCTCTCTCTCTCTCTCTCTCTCTCTCTCTCTCTCTCTCACTCATTGGTAATGGAGCATATTCTGCCTGGAGGTCAGTGACTAGTGGTGTTCTGCACGGAGCTGTTCATGGACAGCATTTAACACCACCAAACAAGCAGTTGTAATCTGAAGGAATATTTCGGGAATAGCTTCTTCCCCTCCACCGTCAGATTTCTGAATTGGACAATGAACCCATGAACACTACCTCAGTATTCTTGCACTACTTATTTAATTTAGAAAAATACTGTAATTTATAGTTTTATTATTATGCATTACATTGTATTGCTGCTGCAAAACAACAAATTTTGCAACATATGCTAGAGATATTAAATCTGATTCTGACACCTGCTCTGTGTGTGTATTTTTAATTAATGACGGATGAGGAATTGGAAGGGTGGGTTATTCGACAGGAAGGTTGGTAGTGCTTTGGTTAGCTTAGATTGATGTAGCTTACAATGTGACACTGATGGGATGCAGAGCTGGGCTGGGAAGTGGAAAATGGAGTTCAATTCAGAAAAGTGTGTGAAGTGCTACACTTGGAAGGTTGAATTGAACTCTCAGTGCAGGGTTAGTTGCAGAGGGAGTTGCTAAGTCCCATGTTTAGGAGTTTTGGAACATGTTGTTTGTGTTTATGATGGAAGTGGCACTAGAGTCAATAAATAGGAGTCAGGCATACGGTGTGGAGGAACAGAGTGATCTACATCCATAGGTCCATTAAAGCTGCAGCACAGGTTGATAGGTGGTGAAGAATGCTTACGGTGTGTGGGCCTTCATTAGTTGGGGGTTGCATTCCATAGCTGTGAGCTAACACTGCAGCTCGGAAACTCTGGTTAGAACACACTAGGAGCTTTGTGTTCAGTTCTGATCGTCTCAATTTAAGAAGGATGTGGAAGCCTTAGGGAGATTTACTAGGACACTCCTGGATTAGAGAATATGTCTCGTGAGGATAGGTTGAGTGGACTAGGGCTTTTCTCTTTGGAGCAGAGGAGAATTTATAGAGGTGTACAAGAAAACAGGCATAAATAGAGTGAACAATTAGGTACGTTTTCCCAGGATAGAAATGGCTAATATAAGGGGACATAACTTTAAGATGTTTGGAGGAAAGTAGAGGAGGGATGTCTGAGGTAAATATTTTGCACAGTGTGGTGGGCTTGTAGAACATGCTGCCAGGGGTGGTAGAGGCAGAAACATTAGAGATGTTGAAGAGACTTAGATGGGCGCATGGATGAAAGAAAAGTGGAGGGCTGTGTCGAAGTGAAGGCTTGGATTGAACTTTAGAGCAGGTTAAAAGGTTGGCACAACAGTGTGGGCCATTGGGTTTTGTACTGTGCTATACTGTTCCAAGTCAAGGATTCAGTTGCAGAGGGAGTTGCTAAGTCCCATGTTTAGGAGTTTTGGAACATGAGTTGTTTGTGTTTATGATGGAAGTGGCACAAGAGTCAATAAATAGGAGTCTGGCATAGGTGCCTTTGTTATCAGATGGGTATACAGTTGGCAATGTTGTCTGCTCTGATTCTGTATTGACTGTAGGCAGTGGATCAAGTTTGCCTGGGAGGCTGGAGTTGATGTGTTCCATAACTCGCCTCTCAAAACACTTCATGATGTATATCAGAGCCATTGGGGAGTACTCATTAAAGCACTTTATGCTGTTTTTTCCTTGGCACCAGAACAATAGGGATCTTAAAGCAGCTGGGAATCTCAGACTGAAGTAGGCAAAGGTTAAAAATGTCTGCCAATACTCCTGCCAGTTGATCCCCACTGCATCGGATGACATGGCTGGCGTCTCCAGCTGGGCCAGTGACCCTAACCATAACCCTAATGCATGGATTTCTTTGAAAAGCAATCGAGGGAAAAGCAAGGAAAATCATGACGACTTCAGAATTATGAACAATTAAAGAAGGCTTGAGTAATTAAAAATTATAAGCAATCTTTGCTCTCTGCCTTGAACCAACAGCTGGAGTGTTCAGTGAGTTATGGATCCTACTGTGGCCTTCATTTTCAGGGCATGCTGAGCAGAACCTGGCTGGCAAGTTCAGCATTCATACCAGTCCTTATCTTTATGTCAATAGACAGCAGTTTCTTGTCATAATTCAGAGCTTTCAGCACCGTAGACTGATTATACTGAGCATAAAATAAGTTTATAATATTTTAAATTGCCTTCTTATTCAAGCAGATTACTGGCTCACCCAGACTGTAATGATAGAACAAGATCTGTGCTGCTGCAGTATTCATACAGATATCCGGTAACATTCAACTTGTGATTCACTACAGACGCTGCCAACACTTATATTGATTCCAACTGATTATTAACTGAAATATGCCTTTTGATTTTGTGTTTTACATTAAGATTTTGCTTGTCTCTTTTGTTGTCTTTTGAGCAATTTATTTGCGCATGGATGTGGGGGGTGGGGGTGTGGGTTTGACTTTTTATCATTGAACGGGTTGGTTCCATGGCTGCCTGTGGGGAAGATAAATTTCAGGGTTGTATACATAGTTTGATAATAAATGTATTTGAATCTTATTTTGGGGTAAATTTGAATCTTATTTTTGGTTTTGAACAATTCTAGGAAACAAAGGAGATATTAACTTAGTCACCAGAAAAAAAAGTTCGTGATCACAACTTCGTTTTTTTAAATTACAAGGTAATATCTGCACTTCCATATTTATCACCAACTCCGTGATGCATTTCATGAGAGTCAGGTACAATTGGGGGAAAAAAACCTTACTTGCAGCAGCATTACAGGCACATAGCATATTGTAATCAGCATTTGGAAGAAAAAGGTTATACACAATCAGAACAAAAAAAAAGAAATCCATTTAGCATTGCAAACACGAGGAAATCTGTAGATGTTGGAAATTCAAGCAACACTCAAAATGGTAGCGGAACGCAGCAGGCCAGGCAGCAGGTTTCAGACCGAGATGTCAACTGTACTTCTTCCTATAGATGCTGCCTGGCTTGCTGCGTTCCACCAGCATTTTAGACAATAGACAATAGGTGCAGAAGTAGACCATTTGGCCCTTCGAGCCTGCACCGCCATTCTGAGATCATGGCTGATCATCTACTATCAATACCCAGTTCCTGCCTTGTCCCCATATCCCTTGATTCCCCTATCCATAAGATACCTATCTAGCTCCTTCTTGAAAGCATCCAGAGAATTGGCCTCCACTGCCTTCTGAGGCAATGCATTCCAGACCCCCACAACTCTCTGGGAGAAGAAGTTTTTCCTTAACTCTGTCCTAAATGACCTAGCCCTTATTCTCAAACCATGCCCTCTGGTACTGGACTCTCCCAGCATCTAGAACATATTTCCTGCCTCTATCTTGTCCAATCCCTTAATAATCTTATATGTTGCAATCAGATCCCCTCTCAATCTCCTTAATTCCAGCGTGTACAAGCCCAGTCTCTCTAACCTCTCTGCGTAAGACAGTCCGGACATCCCAGGAATTAACCTCATTTTGTGTGTGTTGTCCATTTAGCATGGTAGATTGAGTCCCATTTTTATACGTTTCTCACAGATTTAGATTATCATGTGGCAAGACAGCCAGAACTGACAACTTACTTTTGCTGGACATTGTTATCAGCTGAACAGTATAACCCTGGCACACTCAGTGTTCAGAGCAGGGAGCAAACTTGGAGTTTGAAATCCTATTCAGGGTTCAAAAATGTTCCTTCCCCCTCTCTCTATGTTGCATTCTTCAGCTCATCTCGATGATGTCTACTCACTTCATTTGTAAGTATTACCAGAATATTGCACTTTCTTTCAGCACATCTTCCCCATGGAAAAAGTTTTAAGTATTTTCCCTTTATTTTCTAAGAAAATATAATTTTTAATGCTTTTCAATGTTTCTGAATTTAAAAAAAAACTTTTTATTTAAAATTCAGAAGCATTGAAAAGCATTACAAAGTGAATCTTTGCTTCCAAAGAAATTTTGTGGCCTGCTGCACTGGTCCTGGGCCATTGTTTTTGACCCCAATCTGGCCAAGCAAGTTTGCTTGACAATAAGCCTGGTTAAGTGGGTGGCATGACCAAGGCAGAAAACATCAGGCAACTTAGAACTATTCAAAGTGTTTGGCAATTTGCTGACTGTTGAAATACTTTCAGCAGTTTTGTGGGTGACTGCTATTCTTGTCCACCTACATGACAGCTTGTTCCATCAGACCCTGCCACCGTCCTACCGCTTCAGATCAAGAAGTACTGACTAGAATTTGACATCAGGAAACATGTAAAAAGAGTGTCCTTTCTTTATATCGGTGGCTGGCAGGGGCCGGGTCCCCACCGGCTTCAAATTCTGGCCTATTCGACCAGCAGTATTCCTGGTAAAAAGCATCACGTTTTTGTCATGTCAGGAAATGTGTGGGAGGAAGTTGTAGGGGCAGCAGACAGAAATCCTTAATGAAAAAAGAGGAAATTGTGGTTTTTGATTCGTTCACATGTTACACAATTATTATAATTATTGGACTTGGCTGACTTCTACATAAACTACTGAAAATGTACATGAATTTACAATCTGAAAATTGTTATCTGTTGTATTCAGCTCTTTGTACTTGTATGTTGAGGACCTTGAAAAAAGT
The DNA here is from genome assembly GCF_048418815.1 of Hemitrygon akajei. Taxonomy (NCBI): domain Eukaryota; kingdom Metazoa; phylum Chordata; class Chondrichthyes; order Myliobatiformes; family Dasyatidae; genus Hemitrygon; species Hemitrygon akajei. The sequence continues at coordinate 144,817,132 of NC_133127.1, forward strand.
ATTTATAATGGTATCAGGCAAGAATGTTGTATATAGTTTTCTTGACTTCTGCTTAGCCTGCTGTGAAGCTTCATTCACAGATATTGCAAAGGAAGAACTAAAGGACTAAGCTACACAGCTGGCTGGAAATTCTGTGTTGCAAAGTTTTCAGAAAGACATAGGAATATCCACACTCAGAGTTTGATCAGGTCTTTTCCATCTTTCTGGGGAGCATTCTTTAATCCTATCTCGTGCAAAAGGTAAGTAGAAAATATCGAGAAAGAGGCCTCTGTCAGTCAGGGTTGGTCATGGATGCTGTGTCCTAGCTGTCTAGTTACACAAGCTGGGCAGTATGATATGGAGAGCAAGCTGTTGCCCATGTAGCAAGCTCCCTCTCTCTGGTGAACCCAAAGGAAGAGCAGAGATAGAAACAGTTTGGTACCCGCAGTGTCGCAGGAGTGGTCAATCAGCATTGAAATCATTGCAGACTGCCTTAGGGACTCCAGCTTCGGGATTTATTCCTGAAGCATTCCCATGAGTGGGTATAGCTACAAGGCAGTGAAGGTCTGAGATCAGTTTTCCTTCTCCTAGATGAGCTGCCAACCACAGCTGACGTGTCCACCTGCCTGAAGCGACTGGTTTTAAGGTCCCAGTAACATGGTTTTGCCCCTTCTCCTGTCAGAAGATGTGGTTCCACTGGGCTGAGGAGCTAAGCCACATGTGAAGACCAGGAGCTGGACTTGATTGTTGGAGGCCATTTGAAGCGCACGCCTTTGGGAACATTTAATAGCTGGATAGTGGGAGCTTGTACCCGTTACCACCCCTGGCTATAACAACCTTAAGGAACTACTGAGACACGTACGTTTTCTGATAATAAATTTTACTTTGAAGAAAGAAGTGGGCTAATAAAAGGGTAAATACACATGAAATGCTTGAGAAGCTCAGTATGTCAGGCAGCATCAATGGTGGGAAATAAACAGTGAAAATATCAGGGTGAGACCCTTCATGACTCTACCTTGTTTAGTCTAGAATTCAGGTCTCAGACACCTCCCCTTAGGGTCCATTAAACAGGACCCTACTAAGAAGCATCAGGCTATTCTCCCCACACCATCACCAACTTCATTGACTCTGGAGATCTCACATCTACTTCCAACAACCTCATAGTTCCCATACCCTGCACTGCATGTTTCTACCTCCTACCCACGATTGACAAACCTAACTATCCCAGTAGGCTCATTGTTCCTGTCAGTCCTGATGAAAGGTCGTGACCCAAAACATCGACTGCTTATTTCTCTCTATAGATGCTGCCTGACTTTGTGTGTGTTGCTCAAGATTTCCCGCATCTGCAGAATCGCAGGTGACTGTAATGAAAGGATGGCCTGCTTATGGTTAGGCTTGACAATCTTGCATGACCTGATTGAACAACACCAAAGAAATCTGATTTCAATCTCCTAGGTGGATAGTGTGAATGAAAAGATAACAAAGATACAATAAACCTGATCATCCAAATAACTTTGCCTGGTTCATGAGAAAAGGGATTGATTCTCAAAAAATTATGAATATAGAATTACAATAGTTAATAGAAAAATCACAAAAGGAGGTGTGGTACAAGAGACAAACATCTACTCTCTTGCCCTTACTCCCAAACAACCACCCACATTTCATCTCCTCTTTAGTTCTGCTCTTCGGTTCTATCTGTGAGCAGCTTTCATCCCCTTTTCTCCCTGCCCCAACATTAGCTGTCATCTCTTTACCAATTCAGATGCAGGTTAAGAATTTATGAACAAACAATGTTCTTCTTTTCTCCTTTTTAACTCCCCTTTTGGATTTACTTGCTAGCCTATGTTTTGTGCATCCAAGTCACTTGTTTGGATCCCTCTTACTTCAGAATACAAAGTAGTTAAATTTATAATTAATACCTCAGAGGGATGAGAAGTCAAGAGGACACAGTGATGAATTTGTATACAGTAGGTGACAGAATTTGGATTTCTACTATTCTATAAATAAAATTGAACGTATGCAAATCCACAGTTTTAGATTTTGAAACCAAACTTAGATATGGATTGTCCATGTTTAGAGAAGTAATGAGGGAGAATCTGAAAGGGCTTGAGTCTATTAGCTGACTCGCCTTTTACTCATTCTTAGTCAGTCCTTTAGCATCCAGTATTGCCTACTTCCACTCCAATAGCAGGCAGGGGTTGTGTAATTTCTGGTTAGGCCAAACCAGATACTCCCACTCCTTCCACAAGCTGCACCGGGCCTCTGTGCTCCCAAGGGATGGATTTGAGGTTCTGAGTGTCACTGAAAACTCTTCCAACACTTTGATAGATAATACAGCAGAGATTTCCAGAAGTTAGTAGGAATGCTTATTTCAAAGAAATAAGCCACATGGTAATGACAAAGCAACACAGTGCTACCTTGGGGGCCTGTTTCAAAAGTCTGGTGTTGGGCAGGCTCAAGAAACTGGATAAATATAAACAACATAATCTCCTCAAATTGCTCAAATCCACTTGAAGGATGAGCAAACTATCATTTACAATGTCATGTGCCATAGTGAGGGCTGCTCATGTCAAGTTGAAAGCAGAAGTTGCAAGTTATGAACATGAGATTCTGTAGATGCTGGAAATCCAGAGCAATGCGCACAAATTACTGGAAGAACTCAGCAGTCCAGGCAGTATCTATGGAGAGGAATAAACAGTCGATGTTTCGGGCTGAGATCATCAAGGACACATAAGGGGGACCTGTCCTGGGTACTGCAAATAAGTGCAATTACAAAGAAAGTATGGCAGCGCCTTTGCTTTCTGAGAAGTTTGTGAAGATCTAACATTTTGATGAACTTATATAGATGTGTGATGGAGAGTTTATTGACTAGTTGCATCACAACCTGATATGAAAGTTTGGAACAGAAAAGCCTGTATCAAGTAATGGATAGAGCCCAATTAATCATGGGTAAAGCCCTGCCCATCACTAAGCACATCTACACGGAGCGCTGTCATAGAAAACAGCATCCTTTATCAAGGGGCCCCAGACCATGCTCTCATCTCACAGACGCCATTAGGAAAAAGGTGCAGAAGCCTCAGGACCCGCACCAGCAGGTTCAGGAACAGTTATTACCCCTCAACCATCAGACCCTTGAACCAGATGGGATAACTTCACTCAACTTCACTTGCCCCAGCAATGAAATGTTCCCACAACCTATGGATTCTTCATCTCATGGTATGGATATTTATTGCTTATTTATTTATTATTATTTTCTTTTTCTTTCATATTTGCAGTTTGTTGTCTTTTGCAAAGTGGTTGTTCGTTTGTCCATTTAGGTACGGTCTGTTGTTGATTCTATTGTGTATGCCCGCAAGAAAACAAATCTCAGGGTTGTATATGGTGATGTAATGTATATGTACTTTGACATAAATTTATTTTGAACTTGGAACTTTATCAGGACTGGAAAGGAAGGAGGAAGAAGCCAGAATAAGAAAGTGGTTGGAGGAGAAGGAGTAGAAGATGGGAGGTGATAGGTGTGACCAAGTGAGGGGGAATCTCTTTTGAGCTGATGAGATTGCTGCCAGATGTGTTAAGAGAACTTGATACTTTTGACATTTTTAAACTTTTGTTTCCAAATCGGTAGCCTTGTGTTCTATGATTTATGTCCAATGCTTTGGCTTTACATTTTGCTTCAGTAAATTGATTCTTTCAAAAAGTCAAATATTTGAGTTCCACTAGAATAGCAAATATATATATATTTTTCAAGTCAGGACATGGTGTTGGATAAATTATCTTAAAAGAGTTGCTCTCTGGGACTGGATAACCAACTACAGATTTTTAACTATTCACTTCCCACCCATAAATCTGAAGTAATCTCAATAGCTGCAAACAGTTGAAAACTTGGTGTGGTTTCTACATTGCACAACGGCATCATGTGTTTCTGCTGTATTAAATGCTTAACTCAGTCTGTGCTTCCTCTGACTGTTCACAACAGGGGCTGCTGTCAGAAGTTGGATAGAATCTGCTGGATGATTTTTGCAGTATGATTGTGTTATTGGCTGCCTTTGCCTCCCTATGTATATCTATCAGCAGCAGCAACATATGTGAAACATCTGCACAGAACAAAAGTACTAAAGGTAGGAAATAAAAGCATATATGAATTGTGCTTTTAACACTTTATGTCGGCTAAATTAATATTGAGGAACAGATTTCATTATGATAGTTTCAGTGTATTTACAACAGTTTGAAACTTTTGATATATTCTGAGAAAATAAAATTTGTATAATGATCCTTGTAAGAAATGACAATGCAAAATACTTACTTTTAAATGTTTCTCAAGCAAACTTAGCTGAAATGAGAGAGAACAATCATTTACAAAGTTACGGAAATAATGATCACAAGCTGGAATTTGGAAGAATGATAACATTTTCCAAGATGTTTCCCTTTCCTGTAAAGCCTTCAATAGAGCATGGTGCACGAATCGTTAAGTCCATTCAGTCCTTGTCCGCAATAGTGCTCCATTCAAATTCTTCTCAGGTTTTCTCATCTGCCTCTTTCAACAGAAGCTCTTGCTGTCTCTTCCAGTCCAGATGCGCAATGACTGCAGTGCCTCTTTGCTGGGTGGCTGTAAACAGGCAATACCAATGCTTGAGGCCTAATACTTGCTGTCACCGAGGCCTCACAGCTCCCCTGCCGTCTGCCAATAAATCAGCGAATTGGATTTGCAGCATTCCACATTAACAACGTCCAACAGGGTCTTGTGATCATAAGAAAAGTGACTGTGATGATCACTCGCTTTTAGACTGCACACCGCCTTTGCACACTGATTCCTCTGACATCTCTCTGAGGTAGGCAGCAGCATGGTCCGCGCCAAGTCCAGTTCCCTCACTTTCACCGCCAACGAGCAACTCACTGCTGAAGTGGAACTGCAGTACTCGAAGTTCTTAATGTTCAGCAGGGCCTTGTGATCATAAAAAATACATTTAAAAAGGACAATAACACCTTTGATTGACCCCATCAATAACAATGAAAGGTCAAAAAATAATTTTTGATGAAAAGTAATTGATCTATAGCAGTAACTGTTTCTCCCTCCACAGCTGCTGCCTGACATGTTGAGTGTTTCTAGTAAACTGTTTTAATTAAAAATTAATAGATTCCGCATAACCTCAGGTCAATTACAGTGAAGATCCGGATATAATTTGAGTAAATAGGCCCCCTGCAAAATTATTACTTTTTATTTAGAGTTGCTCAGGCATTGCTTACATTTAAATGATGCCACATTACATAACTTTAATGTTAAAGTCTCCTCTTCCTTAACCTATTTTTTATAATGTGTAATTGTAGCACTGTTTAGTCACCTTTTAAGTCAAAAGGAATTAATGGTTTAGTGTTCCTGGGGAAAAAAAAGATTAGCTCAAAGTACCTTGATGGGACTTTTTATTCTTCAACATTGTGCCCATTTTTGAAAACAGCAACTTCAGGCTTGGACACAGCACCAAAGAGTCAAAGATATTTATTATCAAAGAATGTATGCAGTATACAACCCTGAAACTTGTCTTCCACACGGACAGCCACAAAACAAAGAAAACCAGGGGACCCGTTCAAAGAAAAACATCAAACCACAACCACGCACAAAAAGAAAAACAAATTGCGTGAACAGCAACAAAAATAGTGAGCGAGAAACACAGAATATAAAACCCCAAATCAAAAGAGTCCTGGCATATTCAGCTCAGTGTTTGTTATCTGCAGGCTGCAACTAGTGTTACGTACCCCGTAACTGGGTTAACAGACCAGCAGAAATGGAAGGAATACATTGGAGTCTGGTGGTACTGTAACTAAGGGTGTTTATTAGTAAACTAAACAATACAGTATCAAAAATGCCAATATACATATAAAAAAGGTTAGCAATAATAAAAACAGAAGTGTAGCAATAATAATCAACAGTAAAAAACAAGCTCTATCAAAGCCTAGGGGTAAATGAATTGTCATAAGAGAATATAGAGTTCAGTTCAGTTTGTGCTGAAGTAGTTGTTGTGTTGCAATGTTGGAGAGAGGGAGAGAGAGAGAGTGAGCGAGAGATGAGCAGCTGCAGCAGGCAAACCTTCCGTCGTCTTCTTGTTCCGTCATACCGTTGGAGTCACCGATTATGACCCTTCCGTTCCAGGCTAGACCGTTCTTCTGTGATGGACTCGTCACCCAGGCAAGGGCGGACACACACACAAGTCCCCACCGGTCTGCCTTCATCCACCGTACTACAGACCGATTCTCCTGAACCGATTCTCCAGGTCCCCACCTTCCTGTGGGTGCACAACACTCTTTCAGTGTCCACTGGTGTGTCTGAGGGTGTCTCCCCAGATCTGTCTTTTATCCCCACTGACGGGGTATCAGCCATCCATCAACTCAACATATCCATGTCCATCAAACTAGGCCACTCCCTGCTGTCTCAGCAAGAATGTTAACGAGCAAAGAAGTGTCCTTGTAGCAAAAGGTAAATAATCAGTGAAGAAGCCATAATACTAAATCACCCGTCTCTCTCTCTCTTATCTGTAGCAGATGCCTCTACCTCTGTTCTTTGTCTCTCTCTCTCTCTCTCTCTCTCTCTCTCTCTCTCTCTCTCTCTCTCTCTCTCTCTCTCTCTCTCTCTCTCTCTCTCTCTCTCTCTCATTAGCAGCATAGTTCCCGGGGGGGGGGGGGGGGGTGGGGGGGGGCAGCTCTGGACCCCATTTCCATCTGGTTTGTTCAGCACATATAACACTAGAAACACATCATAATGTGAACTGGAGTCCAATTCACAAACTGCATCGATTAAACCTTGCCCAAGACCCAGACTCCGGCAGCATCCTCTGACCATAAATTGCCAGTCACGGTACTATAATCCAGCACCATCAGATTTTACATAGAATCTATCCACCTTTCAGTTTGCCACAATGCAATATTTTTATTAATTTATTTGGTTCTTCAAAACTTCTTAGGGGCACCACGGTAGCGTCGCAGTTAGTGGGATGCTATTACAGCTCGGGGTGTAGGAATTCAGAATTCAATCCCTTCTTTCCATTCTCCCCATATCAGTCTGGTTTTCCTCCGAGTGCTCTGGTTTCTTCCCACAGTGCAATGACATCGCATCGTAGGTCAATTGGTCATTGTAAATTGTCCTGTGATTCAGAATCAGAAACGGGTTTAATATCATTGTAAAATGTTGTGAAATTTGTTGTTTGGTGGCCACAGTACATTATAAATGACAATAAGAAGCGTATATTAAAAATTAATTTAAGTACATAGTGCAAAAGGAATAGTGCTCCTTGTTCATTCAGAAATCTGATGGTGGAGGGGAAGAAGTTGTTCCTGAAACATGAAGTGTGTCTTCAGGCTCCTGTCCCACCACCTTGATGGTAGCAAAGAAAAGAGAGCGTGTTCTGGGTGACAGGGTCCTTAATGATGGAAGGCACTTTTTTGAGGCATCACCATTTAAAGGTGTCTTGCGTGCTGGAGAGACTTGTGCCCATGATGGAGCTGACAAAATTGACAACTTTTTGCAGGCTAGTTTTAATTAGGTGGGTTGTTGGGCAGAGCAGCTAGTTGGGTCGGAAGAGCCTGTTCTGCACTGTATCTTTAAATTAAAAATAATAAATTCATACTCCCTGATGTCTTTACTTAGTTGTGTTTTTCAGTTCAGCTTTCTTTATTTTTGGCAGATTTTTGATCAATAAAGGTACAAGGATTTTCTTTTATATTTGAAAGTTATCATTCATTTGTCATGTACCATGTCATATGATGTAGGTGGTCATGATCTTCTGATGATTATAATTGTCCTTGGCAAATTTTTCTATAGAAGTTGTTTGCATTGCCGCCTTCTAGGCAGTGTCTTGACAATACTCTTCATAGATTGTCTGCCTGGTGTCAGTGGTCCCATAACCAGGACTTGTGATATGTACCGGCTGCTCATATGACCATCCACCTGCTCCCGAGGCTTCATGCGACCCTGATCTTGTGGGGGGGGGGGGGGGGGCTTAAGCAGGTGCTACACTTTGTCCAAGGGTGACCTGCAGGCTAGTGGAGGGAAGGAGTGCTTTACACCTTCTTTGGTAGGGACGTATCTATACCCTACCATCCAAAATTATACATTCATAAATTTCAATGTTCTAAAATTGCAATATTAATATTTTACCTTTCTCTTAAACTTCTCATAGGCCACATCATCCAGATTTTATATCCGTGCAATAATACTATCGAAGCAGTGGTGGGTAAGTTCTCTTTTTTCATTGGGCAGAGCAAAACAGGTCTCAACATATGAGTTGTATGTTCAGGCCAGTACTCTGGATACATTAAGCCTTGACTGTCAATGTCATTGGTGCCAGTGTGGACTGCTTGCTCTAGAATTTGATTATGAACTCACTACCCCCTGATCCCATGGTTGGTCAGGTGACAAGGTGCCCGGTTGGCTGTTGTGATGTTGTGAGGACAGTCTGACGGGCTGCTAGCCCTGAGACGAGGCAGTTTGAGTAAATCTGATGGTGTAGTAATTACGTACTGGAGTGGGAGAGAGGTTACCTGACAACTTTATGTTTCCTGCTCTTTTCAGATCCATGCTACCAACTGCCCACCTTCAACGTACTATCCAACTCTGAGTCAAGTTGTCCTTCATACAAGTTGATTTGCATGCTCCATATAAAATGCGGTCATCCGTGAGTTGTACATGTATACCTGGCCCCAATGTCTGCTGCATAATTGCCATAACTCTATAAGGCTTGGCATGTAGGATGATTTGTCTTGTAATGTAATATTTGAATTCTTTGTGGATTGAATATTGATTGTTGTGTTTAGATCTGGTTGCCTCATTATAGGATTAGAGAGGGTGCAGAGGAGATCTACCAGGTTGTTGCTTGGATTAGAGAGCATGTCTTATGAGGGACGTTTGAGTGAGTTAGAGCTTTTCTCTTTGAAGCGAAGGAGAATGAGAGGTAACTTGATATACTGTAAGTGTTTAAGATGATGTGTGGCATAGATAGAGTGGACAGACAGTGCCTTATCTCCCCGGGTGAAAATGGCTAAGATGAGAGAGCATAATCTTAAGGTGATTGGAGATATAGGGGGGATGTCAGAAGTAAGTATTTTACACAGAGAGTGATAAGTGTGTGGAATAAACTGTCATAAGTGATGTTAGAGGCGGATACATTAGGGAGAGTTAACAAATACTTAGGCACATTAATGAAAGAAAAATTGAGAGTTTTGTGGAAGGGAAGGGTTAGATTGATGTCATAGGTTAAAGGATCAGCACAATATTGTGGGCTGAAGGGCCTGGACATCTTTGAATTGTCAAGTGATAAAGTGACATCATTGCAGGTTGGGAGACATTTGAGAAGAGAAAGAGTCTTATTGGGAGTGAGGTTTTTTTGAGCCAATAAAACGAATGGAGGTGTAAGTAGCCATTATGGGAGTGGCCATTGTTGGAGTGGGCCGATGTTAGAGTGTTCGGGCTTTGCCTCAACAGGCTTTGGCGTGAACAGATGGAGGCTACAGGTGCTGCCATTTGTTATCATTTGCTTTGATTGTGGAACTAGGGCTTGAGAAGTTGGAGCCAGAGGTATAACAAGCTCAGTGAGAAGAAGCTGAATAAGTGACCCAGGTGAGTGCAAAACACAAAGATTTCAGAGAGTAGGTAAAACAAGTTAGCTTTTTTGTAAAAAAAAAAGTCTGTAAATCCTTAGTCTTTAGTTTACTGTAGGCAGGATGGTTAAGGCAGTGGAATGTTCCTAATGTGAGATGTGAGATTTCAGAGTACCAAACAGTCTCCCTGATGATGACATTGCAGGATATGCACCCAACTTCAGATCCTGACTGACAAGCTCAAGGAACTGGAGCTAAGTGTATTCAGGATCGTCAGTAAGGCTGAAAACCTTGTAGATGAAACTTTTACTGAGGTGGTTACACCCAGAGTGCAGGCTTCAGATAGTAGATAGGTGACCACAAGAGAAGTAAAGGAAGTAAGCAGTCAGTCCAGGGTTGCCCTGTGGCCATTCCCCTCAGCAACAAATGGACATCTTTAGATACTGCAAGGGGGCTTATCAGGGTACAGCATCAGCAGCAACCAGGCCACTGGCACTGTGGTTGGCATTGAGGCTCATCATGGATGGATAAGGTCAGGCAGAGCGATAGTGATAGGGGACTCAGTAGTCAGGGAGATGGACAGCAAATACCGTGGCCGAGAAAGAGATGCAAGGATAGTGTGTTGCCTTCCAGCTGTTCAGGTTCAGGATATCTCAGGGAGGCTGCGGAATACTCTCAAGGAGGAGGGTGAACAGTCAGAAGAGGTGGTGCACATTGGCACCAATGACAGTGGTAGAAAGGGGGAAGAGGTCTTCCACAGTAAGTATAGGGACATAGGAAAGAGGCTGAAGACTGAAGAGCAGGACCTCCAAGGTAGTAATCCCTTGATTACTCCCTTGCCACTTGCTAGTCAGGGCAGGAATAGGATGATTGTACAGATGAATTAGAGACTGGGGAACTGGTGCAGGGAGGCAGGGCTTTAGGTTCTTGGATCATTGGAAGCTCATTCGTGGCAGGGGTGACCTGTAAAGAGAGATGGGTTATACCTAAACCAATACCCTGGCTGGGAGGTTCACTAATGCTACTCGGGAGGGTTTAAATTAGTTTGGCAGGGGGATGGGAAGCAGAGCACCAGGTCAGAAAGTGGAAGGAAGTAGAGAGATGTCAATGGCAGTAAAAACAGGCAGGAGCAAAGTAATAGATATGATAGGATGGATTGTTTGAAGTGTGTGTATTTAATGCTAGAAGTATTATGGGTAACAGTAATGAACTTACAGCATGGATCAGTACATAGAACTATGAAGTTGTAGCTATTGCAAAGACATAGTTAAGAGAGGGACAGGAATGGGTGCTTAATGTCCCAGAGTTTCAATGTTCTAGAATGGATAGAGTGGGAAGTAAAAGAGGACTGTACTACTCATCAGGGACAATATCACTGCCCTTTTAAGGGCCCAATTTATAATGGAGATGGAGAAGAACGATTGCCTCCTGTTCCTGGACATTCTAATACGACAGAAAAAGGACAGCAGTCTTGGACATGGCATCTATCAGAAACCCAATCCCTCGGATTTATACCTCAGCAATACTGTAGCAGCTGCCATCACACCTCCCAATGTAGAGCGGTTCTTTCTACTTTGATTAACCGTGCAAAAACTATTTTGGACCCAGAGAGTCTCCCTGAGTAAATAAGACTATTACGCACGATGTTCCCACAGAATGGCTAGAAGGTGAAGGAAATCCATTGGGCCCTTAAAAGGGCCAATGGAAAAACCAGGAAACCTAATTACAAGGAGGAACCCATCGCTACCACCAGTCTTCCCTATATTTCCGTGGTTTCTGGAAGGATCACCAGGGTACTGAAGAAATACCAGATTAATACTATCCATAAACCTGCAAGGAAGCTCAAAATCACAGCTTATGTGGGTCGAGGGATGACCTGGGACTCAGGACAGTTGGCATTTACAGGATTCCCTGTGAATGTGGAGCAGCGTACATTGGTCAGATGGGACACATGGTGGAAACCCGCATCCAGGAGCACAGGAGGTGTATCTGTTTGGGTTAACCGGAGAAATTGGCAGTACAGAACATTGCATTTGCAATGGCCAAAGGATTGACTTCGACAGCAAAACCTACTGTAGGGTTGTCAGAATATTAACTGTAATGTTAACTGTTAACTGCTAATAATAAAATGGCTTCTCTGTAGTGTTATACTGAAATGGCTTCTCTGTGATGTTAACGAATGAGGTAATGTTTTTCTGTAGCTGTGATGTTTGGGTTATAACTACTGATAATGGGGAACTAACTAATGGAAGCCATGTTGTTCTATCTGTATGTGTGGGAACCGGGGCTGGTGCATGGGAAGTTCGGCGAGGAGAAGTGAAGAGGAAGGACATGTGGGAAGTGCTCTGGTAGACAACTGTGGTTGGTCCCAGTCTGAGGGTCGAAGAGTTTGGAGGAGATTGAATGGTGGAGAGATGACCCTGTTCTTTGAGCTCGAACGATTCTGCACAACTGCTTAACTCTGATAAGTGTGGCACCTTTTTCTGTTATATTTGTTTCTCTACTGTTTGTACATAGTCACAGTAAGATTTATGAAGTGTATTCATTTAATCGCTTATTGTGTACTGTCTGATGTTTTACGTTGTGGGTTGTACCGGGGTGCATTACACAGCATCTATGCAAACGTGAGACACAGTTTGGCAGGCAGACGGCAGTATCCTGTAGATGAACGTGGGTTATAGAGCTGGGTGTTACACTACTGTGCCACATCAATGGCTTTTACGACCACCTGGTGAAGGAAGCCATTGAAATAAAACTGGAGGAAAAGAATTTTAACAAAGATGAAGGTCTCACTCCAAGTAAGAACTGGAATTTGATTGTAAACAGGGTGGGACAGCAGATACCTGATTGGATGAGGACTAACCAATCAGGAGGGGCGGACGATGGCGGTGCACTGGACTAGAGGTGCCTAGGCATCATCCCTGTTGAAGATGGCAGGGTTTGCCTTTGAAGTGTTGGTTAAACTCGATACCTGTACCCATCTAGAAGCCCAAGAAGAGTTTATTTGGCATATATGCCAGGAAAGCACTAGGTCCTTTTTCCCAATTGAGTGATATATTTAAACATGCAACTGGGACAATAAAGTCAATAATAATATAGCAGTAATATTCACAAATTACCAGCCAATTAGACATCTTCTGTCCCACATGTGAAAGAATCCATGGTTCAGGCATTGGTCTCATCAGTTAGCTCAGAGCCAAATGAACAGGAGTATAAGTAAGTATCCTTGATCCCAAAGAATTGGTCTACAAAGAATAAAAAACCACAGATCTTAAGCCACATGTGCCCTTAATGAATCTGAACTGGGTATTGCCTCAAAGGTGAAGAATAATTTCAGTAATTTCAGATGGTGCAGTAGGCAATGTCTTCACCAGAAATCATGAGGATAAATTACCCGCTAGAGAGTAGAAACATGCCTTGTACTGTAAAGACTTTGTAATAAAGTCATAAAACTTTGAAAATCAGAATGGTGCTCAATTAATAAGGTTTTTAAAGTGTTGAATAAAATACTAACACTCCTTTCTTCGCAAGATTGTGAATATTATGCTTATTGTGGCTGTTAATGGATCTGAATGTGCCCAGTGAATGGGTTGAGTATTTAAAAAATATGAGTCTGTATGGTTGATCACAGAGGCAAGAGTTTAGCAATCACACTGAAGGTCTTCTTAGTGATGGACAGCTTCCTATTTCAAGGCATTATAATCCGCCAACGTGAAACTCTGACGTTAACCAAACAAAGACTTCTCACATTTTAGCATGGGATGTTTGAAATTATAAAATGCCTCGAACTTGATACTTCCTTTCCACCTGCCATTCATTTTGCCACTGTGGAACTGCAGGTCTGAGCAGTTGGCTGACAGTTCCTCATCATGAAAGTTCCTCATGCGAAGTTCAGTTTAAACCTCCACATTCAAACGTGCTAACTATCCTGGCCTTCTGGTATTCATAAAGCCTTGGACTAGGCGAGTGTTTCTCAATGTGTTCCACATGCCCCCACCTTGGGACCATGTTGTATTTCATAGGGGGCACAAGTAAAACACCAGGGCCATATCAGTTTCTGAATGGGCCATGATGTTTACTGCTTTAATGAACTATTACTAAAATACATTAATAAAAAAGAAAATAATATATGCAATGTAATTGGAGCTCTGAATGAAATGAATGAAAAAATATGCTTAATCATGCAAATGAGGCAATAAAACAGCCTAGTTTGTCTATGTGGGGAGGTGTGGGGTATGGCATGTCTCCTGCTTGACCACGTACAAATCACTGCTCACACCCTGCAGGGTAGTCCGCTAAACCCTGTTCCATATCCACCCCCAAACGCAAACTGCAGACTGGGTGGGGCTGTCTGTAGTAAGGCCGAACGGCGAGCATGCAGCAGGAGGCTGGTTCTGTTTGCATTGTGCTGGCCCGTGCATGTTGTAATACTGAAAAAACATGACATAAAGGCTGTGGTTTCTGCAATGGGGTCATCTGCCAGAAACGATTAAACTACAGAGAGGTGAGATTGTGTGAAATCTACCATTGCATCACTATCTACCACAGCAACTTCTTTTAACTTCCTGATACTTATCATATTTTGAAAGGAAGTTCAATTTGCTTTTCTTGGTGAGTACATGTACTCTTTATTGCCACATAGATTTGCATGTGTAATAGCATTTAAAAAATTGCCTAAAATTAAATTATTTACATGTATATTCAATACATGATACTTTTTCTTTATATTTATTATAATTATAATAATACTTTAATTTATAAGTAATAATTTATTACAATTCTTTGTTTACTAATTTTCTATAGAGCTTACTCACAACATTGTATTGTTGTTCATTTTATATGGTATTTCTAAATAATTAGCAGCTTGGAGACATATTTTACCTGTCAAATACATCTGAAAATCTGAATTTGTTACTCATACAGTTTCAAGGAAAAAAGTGCATTCTCATATCATGCAAAGAGGCTTTCCTTGGAAAACTCAAATTTTTTAGCAGCAATGTTGGATGTTGCAAGTTTATGCAATTTCTTTCACTGGCCACTGTTAAAATCAAATTGCAAGATGATGATCGCAAAGTTCAAAGTACATATATGCCACCATTTACAACCCTGAGGTTTATTTTCTTGCTGACATTCTCATTAAATGCATAATAGAATGATAACCATAGCTAAATTCATGAAGCAGTCTGCCAACTTGGTCTTTCTAATAGCTTGATCGTTTGAAATAATTGCACACTGATGTGGAATTCTGATTCAGAGACCTGGATCTGCATGTCCCAGGTTGGTTGGTTGGTTGAATCCATTTGGGGTGAATGTGAATTATGTTGACATCACATTGCAAGAATATCTTGTTATGATACCTATAACCTGCTAAAACATAAATATGGACTAGATTTGAATAATTAGCACAGCTGATCATTAAAAACCTTAGCAACTTATGAAGATTATGGAGGGTGGGGGGCACAGGAGTAAGTGAAAGTCACAAGTGAGCCATGAGCAGAAAAAGATTGAAAACCATTGACCTAGGCAACCAGTGAGTCAGTAATGTGAACAGTGGAGAAGAACATGTGACAGATTTTTCATGCACTGATCTTATGCAATTGACTAGGGTAGAATTAATGCATATTTTTGGAATTTGAAGAATAAACTTTGATTTAAAATTTGGAATTCTAGCCAAATCTAAATCAGAGCAACTTGAACATACGTTGTGAAAATTATTTAAAATACAGCCAAATTTTGAAGTCATAAATTAATTGGGAGTATAGTGACTCCAAGCGTTAATGCTACGTCCCTTTAAAAATGCGGATCATGTGTCAATTTCATTAACTATGCCTGTGATTTAGATATATCTCCTTAGCTGAAGCCATTTTGAAATCCAAGTGTTCCACTCTATCTAAAATTAAATCATGTAAAATATATTTTCAAATCATTTAAACTGTTCTGTTAGTAAAGGTATTGGGACAAATATTTTTCACTACTGGGCTAAAACAAACTGAGCTGATAATTATTTCAATGTTACCTAGTTTCTATCCAATTCATTTTGAAATGTGTGTTTATTTTCCAGGCTCTAAACTAGAGGTAACTTGCACCGTATTGGCTGAACTTCATACAACTGGAATATTGGTGTATTGGCTGGCCAATCAAACATTCATTGAAGAGTATAGCAGAGACAATAGGATTAAAGAAAAAAAATCGTATGTAATCTTCTACCCTCTATGACTTGAAAAGTATGTTTTTATTGTAATGAATTTGCTAGAATTTTGTTTTGCTGTTTTGTCATTCTGAACAGAAACCATGTCTTTTTCAGCAACAGCTGTTTTGTGGCAGAAGGTCAATTTATGTTCTATTGTGTTTGAAGAACTTGAAGTTCATTATTGATGTTAAAGTAACAACTACAGAAGTCATGGTGCAGAGTACTTGGATGTTCTTGAGTCCGTCAGTGGTCACTAGTTTGTTATCTTTGTTTATGCTTTGCTAGATTGCCTGACATCATAAAACAAATCCATATAATTGGCTGGTATTGCCAGACAACTTAAATATTTAAGGATAGACCTTTGTATCAATATTCTGCTTAGTGATCATTACGAATTTAAAAAATGGCCACGTATCTGTAACATTAGGATTATAATATTGATCTCCTAAATCTACCTAAAGTAAAATAACTTACTGCCAAAATGATAATATGAAGTCAAGCACACTTTTCAAAAAGATCTCTCAGCCTTCTATTGTCATCACGGACATTTACACTACACACTGCATCCACAAAGGAAACAGCATTATGAAGGACCCCATGCACCCCCCCATACAATCTCTTCTCCCTCCTGCCGTCTGGGAAAAGGCTCTGAAGCATTCGGGCTCTCACGACCAGACTATGTAACAGTTTCTTCACCCCAAGCTATCAGACTCCTCAATACCCGAAGCCTGGACTGACACCTTGCCCTACTGTCCTGTTTATTATTTATTGTAATGCCTGCACTGTTTCTGTGCATTTTATGCAGTCCAGTGTAGGTCTGTAGTCTAGTGTAGCTTTCTCTGTTTTTTTTATTACGTAGTTCAGTCTAGTTTTTTTGTACTGTGTCATGTAACACCATGGTCCTGAAAAACATTGTCTCATTTTTACTATGCACTGTACCAGCAGTTATGGTCGAAATTACAATAAAAGTTGACCTGACTTGTTCCTATCTCTTGTTTATATAAAGTAGGTGCCCAAGTTTGTTATCTCCTAATTTCTCCTGGTGTCCTCTGGTTGGAGCATGTCTTATTGACATGATGCTCCTTAATTCACAATAGATAGTTTAAATGTCATTCATTCTTTGGGGCACTCCTCTGTTTTTGTGGATGTTTGTGAAGAAAAATCATTTCAGGATGTGTATTGTATACATTTCTCTGACATTAAATTGGATCTTTGAACCTTTGAACCGTAGAACCTTTAAAGATAGTTTAACATTACTTTATGTAATCTCTAACAATTTTGTAGGAGCAACATTTCTTCCAGATTCTGTTCCTATCTACAATCATGTTTTGCATGCACATTAATGATTGTTCATTGCCATTGCATTGCTATTCTGGAGTGGGATATCAGGTAGGTTGTTGTCTATTAACCCTGTGGGAACTTGGTTCATGAGCTACAACATTAAATAGGACAAAATTAGTTTTGAATGATTAGCCAATGACATGATAGTAAGGCTCCACTTGATAGAAGAGTGATACTATGCAACACAGAAACACTGTAAAAACAAAACATTCAATGTGGAGGTAAAAGTATTAAATGGTAAGCAGTTTGTGAGGTGATGTGTACATTCTGCTGCTTGGGTAGGGCTTCTGTGTACTGCCTGGCCTCAAGGTTCTCCTTATCTTCTCGAATGCTCCATCTCCATTTTAAACAATCAGATGCCCCAGAGATCCTCAGAAGTTGGTGGAGATAATGCATTTCTTCAAAGGGGCTTCAAACATGTCCTTGAATTTTTTTTCCTCTGCCTTTCTGGTAAACTCTTCCAATGATGGAGCTTGGAATGCAGTGTTTTGGGAACTTAATGTTGGACATGCCAATGAAGTGGCCGGTAAGTGGGGCTTCAGTACTGGAGATGTTCACATGGGAGAAAACATTGTTTTGCTTACCCTTCCAGTGACATTGGGAAAATGGAAAACATGGTTCTGTTAGCACCACATGTTCTTGCATCACAGACCATTTGAACATAGAATATCGAAAAGTACAGCATAGTATATCCCACTATGTTGTGCTGATCTTTTAATCTACTCTAATCCTTCTCTGCTACATAGAACTCCATTTTATTTCATCTATGTGCTTATCTCTTGAAAGTGTCTGTCTGCCTCTACTACCACCTCAGGCAGAGAGTTCCATGCACTTAGCTCTCTGTGCATTAAAAAAAAACCTACCTCTATGTTTCCCTCCAATCACTTTAAAGCTATGTTCTCTTGTATAAGCTGTTGCCACCCTGGGAAAAAGGCAATAGCTGTCCACTCTATCTATCACTTTATATACCTCTATTAAGTCGCTTGTTATCCTCCATCCTCCAAAGAGGTAAGCCCTAGCTTGCTCACATTTCCCTCTTAAGACATGTTCTCCAATCCAGACAGCATCATGGTAAATCTCCTCTGTGCCCTCTCGAAAGCTTCCACATTCCTCCAATAGTGAGGTGACCTGAACTGAACACAAATGTGGTCTAATAAGAGTTTTATGGAACTGCAACAGTACCAACAATCTCCCAATTAATGAAGGCCAATGCAACATTCACCTTCTCAACCACCCTATCAACTTGCAGGGCAACTGAGGGATCTATGAATTTGGATCCAAAGATCCCTCTGTTCCTCCACACTTCTAAGAATTTTGCCATTAACATTTTACTCTGCCATCAAGTTTAACTTTCCAAAGTGAATCACTTAACATTTTACCACATTGAACTCCATCTACCACTTCTCAGCACTGCTCTGCATCCTGACAAAGTTTTGTTGTAACCTACCCTATCCACATCATCCAACTTCATGTTGTCTGAAAACTTCCTAACCACCTTTACCCTGCATCTACTGGCCAGACCTATCCAGAGGCCCATGTAATTGCTTCCTAAACAGTCTCCAAATCTCTATTCTATGTTTTCCTGAGAATATCTGTTCCCAATTTACACCTCCATGTTCCTGTCTGACTACATTATAATTAGCCTTTCCTCATTAAATATCTTACCATACTATCTGGTCTGATCCTTATACAAGGTTATGCTAAAGGTCAGGGAGTTTTGGTCACTACCTTTGAAATGTTCACACACTAGGATCTGTCATAGGACCAAGTTCTTCACCTGGTACTAGATCCAATATGGCCTCTCCTCTAGTCAGACTGTCAAAAATTGTGTCAAGATTTCTTCCTGAACAGCTAATATGTTCTGCTCCATTTAACCCTCTTGCTCTAAGGAAGTGCCAATCAATATTAGGGACATTGAAGTCATCCATAACAACAACTCTGTTATTTTATCACCTTTCTAAAATCTGATTACCAATCAGCTCCTCAATGTCTTTGTTGCTTATGAATTAGGAAAATCTTTTATACAATGGATTAAAATTCTAAATACTAATCCTCAAGCTAAAGTAGTTACAAATGGTCAGATTTCAACACCATTTTGTTTAACAAGGTCAACTAGACAAGGCTGCCCATTATCACCTGCTTTATTTGTATTGGCAATAGAACCATTAGCTGAATTAATTAGAACATATTCAGATATTGAGGGCTTTAGAGTTAATCAAGAAGAATATAAGATTAACTTATTTGCTGATGATGTTTTGATTTACTTAACAAACCCATTGCAATCTTTGCAAAGATTATCTTTTAGATTGGAAGAATATGGGGAAGTATCGGGTTATAAAGAAAATTGGGATAAAAGTGAAATTTTACCCCTTACCAATGGAAATTATAATCAATGCCGATTAGCAACTCAATTTCGATGGTCAATAAATGGGATAAAATATTTAGGTATTAGAGTTAATAATGATGTAAAAAATTTATATAAACAAAATTATTTGCCATTATTAAAAACAATAAAAGAGGATCTTGATAAATGGATGATATTACCAATAACATTAATAGGTAGAGTTAATGTTGTAAAAATGAATATATTTCCTAGATTGCAATATTTATTTCAAACTCTACCAATACAATTACCTCAGAAGTTTTTTCAAGAACTGAATAAATATGTAAGGAAATTTCTTTGGAAAGGAAAGATGTCAAGAATATCATTGGAAAAATTGACATGTAAACTTGATTTAGGAGGGTTACAACTTCCAAACTTTAAGAATTATTATAAAGCAAATCAACTTAGATTTATTGCGTCTTTTTTTGATGAAGTAAAACCGGCATGGATTAGAATAGAATTAGATAAGATAGAAGAAAATACACCAGAAGATTTTATACATAAATGGGAATCCAAATGGATATGGGAAAAAAAAAGAATCTCCTATATTAAGACATTTGATTGATTTATAGAATAAGGTAAATATGGATGATGAGATAAAGAAATCTTTATTAGCAAAAAGGACTTTAATTCAAAATAGACTTATTCCTTTCACAATGGATAATAAACTTTTACATAACTGGTTTCAAAAGGGGATTAAATATATAGGTGACTGTTTTGAAGGAAGTATATTGATGTTGTTTGATCAATTAAAAAATAAATATAAAATATCAAATAACACTCTTTTCTGCTATTTTCAATTAAAAGCTTCTTTACGAGAAAAGCTGGGACAAACAATGTTGATACCAAAACCTAGTGAAATAGAAATATTAATTCAGAAAGGAAAAATTAAAAAATTTACATCTTGTATGTATAATTTGATTCAAAAGCAGACAATTAAATTAAGAATTCATAAATCAAGACAAAAATGGGAATCTGATCTGAATGTTAAAATTGATGGAAAAAATTGGTCAAGATTATGTTCTGATAGTATGAGAAATACAATAAATGTTCGACTTAGATTAACACAATATAATTTTTTACATCAATTATATATAACACCACAGAAAATAAATAGATTAAATTCAAATATGTCTGACCAATGTTTTCGATGTAAACAAGAAATTGGTACTTTTTTACATTCTACTTGGTCTTGTTCTAAAATTCAACCATTTTGGATTAATTTAAGATTTTTATTGGAACAAATTATTGGAGTACAACTTCCACATAGTCCATTGCTATTTTTATTAGGAGACATTGAAGGGACAATAACGGAATTTAAATTGAATAAGTATCAGAAAAAAATTATAAAAATTGCTTTGGCAGTAGCCAAAAAAGTTATTGCAGTTACTTGGAAATCTGATTTAAATTTAACTATGGATCATTGGAATAATGAAATACATAGTTGTACTCCATTTGAAAAAATTACATATAATTTAAGAAATGAATATGAGATATTTTTGAAAATTTGGTCACCATACTTACGAAAGATAGGATTAGATACATAGGTCCTTTGAAGATAAAATTATAGTAATTGGGGAAAGTGAAAATAAATATCAAAATTATTTTGAACTCCATGGAACATGTGGGGATCCTCCAATATCCAGGCAATCTTTCTTCTCTTTTCTTTTTTTTAGATAAGGATTAAGGGGGGAGGGTTAAGGGGAGGGGGGAGGGTTAATATCACTTTTCTTACCATTTCATTATTACATTTATTCTTGTAATTTCAAAAATTCAATAAATAAATAATATTAAAAAAATGTCTGTTGCTGTTGAGTGGCTATAGAATACTTCCAATAGAGTTCCTTCCTTCATCATTCCAACTCCCACCCACACTGACTCAATAGACAATTCCTCCATGATGTCCTCCCTTTCTGTATTTGTCTGTTTAGCAATACTGCTCCTCATCTCTTTTTCCTTTCTTCCTGTCGCTTTTGAAACATCTAAATCCTGGAACATCTAGCAGCCATTCCTATCCTTGTGACAACCAAATCACTGTAATGGTCACAACATCATAGTTCCATGTACTGACCCATAATCTAAGTTCATCACGCTTGTTCCTGATTACAGTTCTCACATTAAAGTAGACAAATTTCAATGCAGCTATAACTGACTGCATTTATGCTTCAGCCACTGCAGATCCTTCCTCCCAGCCTCTCTACATGCTGCAGCTGCTTTTATACCAACAGCTCCATCATCTGACCTGTTACTCTGGTTCCCATTCCCCTTCTGAAGTAGTTTAAACCCTCCCTAATGGCTCTAGCACACTTACTCACAAAGATATTGATTCCCCCTCAAGTTCAGGCATAATCCATCTCTTTTGCACATGTCAAAAGTACTTTCCCCAGAAGAGATCCTAAAGATCCATAGATCTGAAACCCTGCCTCCTACACCAATTCTTCAGCCACACATTCAACAATCATTCCACCCTGTTCTTACCTTCACTGGCACGTGGCATAGGCAGCAATCCAGAGATTACTACAACTGAGGTGCTGCTTTGCAGCTTCCCACCTAGCTCCCTATATTCTCTCTTCAGGACCTCATCCTTTTTCCTATGTCATTGGTACCAATGAGTACCAGGACTTATGGCTGGTCCCCCTCCCCCTGCCCACCTTATGAATGCTCTGGCCCTGATCAGAGATGTCCCTGGGAAGTCAACATGGGAGGCAACATGCCATCTGGGAGCATCTTCCACATCCATTAAATCTGCTATCTGTTCCCATGACTATTGAATCCCCTATCACCACAGTTCTCCTCTTCTCCCCTTTCCCTTCTGAGCCACAGAGTCAGACTTATTGCCAGAGACCTTGTTGCTACAGCTTTCCCCTGGAAGGTAATCTCTCCCAACAGTATCCAAAGTGGTGTATTCGTTATTGAGGGGTACTATGCACTATCTGCCTATTTCCTTTATGTCTCCTGGCAGTCACCCAGCCACTTGCCTCCTGCGACTACTTTCCTGACTTCTCACGTAGTGCAGGAGGAGTACAAAATTGCCCTGGGTTCCATTCCCACTGCTTTGCCTATGCAATCAACGAGAAAGGAAGAGAAACTTACTGGAAATTCACCTTGACCCTGCCTCTTCTCACTGAAGCCTCTTTAGCCAAAGCCTCAGTTCCCCTCTTGAAACCTGTCCACTCACATTGTGAACATTCCACTCGAGCCTCCCCCCTCCCTGTCCACAGCATCTTTTTATTTGGCCTATGAAAGAGTCCTACTGTGTTTATTTCATCTCTCAGCCATAGCAATGCTAATCCATAGTGTACACCACAATTTAGTCATATATTGGTTTTACTGTACTTAATCTGATTTTGCTAGGAGGTGAAATGCAGTATTAGTCATAAACACAAGTGATTCAGCAGACACTGGAAATCCAGAGCAACGCACCCAAAATGCTGAAGGAACTGAGCAGGTCAGCTATCCTCCATGGAAGGGAAGAAACAAAAAGAGAAGGGGGAGGGAGATAAATTTCTAGGAATTTCTCTTCCCTCCCTTTCTCTCTTTTTCATTCCCTATCCTGGCTCACACCTATATTGTGAATGATGATTGATTCTACAAGCAGGGAACTTGAACATACAAATTCCAAATGGTTTCCCAAATGATCTGTAACTAATGGTCAATTTTGTGTGTTCCTTGTGTTACGATACGGCAACAATGAATATAGAATTGAGACAGGTTTTTTATAAACAAATAAAACATTTATTAAACTCAGCTCAGCAACAAATGAAAAGTAAACAAACGACTAACTTAACCGGAAGTTAACTGTTATACGGCAACTCGAACAGTTCTTAAAGTGATAAATGCAAAAGTCCAAATGATTTACACATTCAATTAGGAGAGACTTTCCTAAAGTAACGAATTCCTCGACGATGTGACATTACTGCTGATCCCAGCCAAAATATGCTGTGCCTGAAGGATTTACGACAAAGGAAATAAAACAGTGTAAAGGCACTGACCTTTCCTTGGTGAATAACCCTGCTCCAATCCTTTGTGCTCTTATAGCAGGGAGTATCTCGGATGCAGGTTACTATCTCTTTGAGCGAAGATTAAATAAGGTCGATCCTGCATTACTGCCGACAACACCTACTTTTCTTGATCCTTCGGGTCTCTGTACTAACATAAATCTTCACTCTCCGACTGGACTAAACTGGCAGCGTTGCAAAACTGCTGGCAATAACCTTTGAAACTTAAGGCAGAAAGTAAAACTCCACTCTAAATCAAAACTGCGTCATGAGACGAATACACAGCATAACGGAGCCACTGACGAATTAAACCATGAACTGACCTGCGTCACAGCAAGGCTTTCCCCTTTTATACCTGTTGAAACAGGACATCACATGACCTCTCAATGGCGGGAAAATTACATCACCCCACCATCACAAGACCATTACATCATGCTCACCCTATACTCAATTACATCATGGTCACAAGACAGTCACAAGATACCCACAGGGTATGTAACCCCTCCCTTCAAAAAAAACTTTGGTCTGTCATGAACAAAATTTTAATTACCTATTTACAAAAAAAATACAAATGTATAAAATTTACAACATAAACAGTATACATAGTATTATCATACAGCACCTTACAAATTACTATACAGTAGGAGTGTTACAAATGTTAAAATATCACTCCATAAAAAAATTACATTGTACATTCAACATCTAGATAGACAATCAGCAATCACATTATCCTTGCCTTTAATATGAGTTATCAAAATATTGTACTTTTATAACATCAAACCTTTGTTGCTAAATTGGAGTTTGATTTATTTCCTTAACCATTTTCCTTAACCAAGCCCAGACCTACAACAGAACCCACAGTGGCATGCCCAAATTCACTTTTAGCTAAGTTAATAGTTAAGTTAGCTTTTGAGAGCCTTTCAAATAGTTTCTCCACCACAGTAATATGTGCTTCCCAAGTATCATTTCCTGTAACTAAATCGTCAATATAGGCATCTGTATATTTTAACCCCCCAATCACAGAGTTAATCATCCGCTGGAAAGTACCTGAGGTATTCTTCATCCCAAATGGAAGAACATTATATTCATATAACCCAGGTGAGGTTACAAATGCAGAAATTTCTCTACCTCTATCCGTCAATGGAACACACTAATACCCTTTCAGTAAATCAATCTATGTAAGGAACTTTGCTTTCCAACTTTATCTACACAATCATCCACTCTAGGAATTGGATACGCATCTGTTTTCGTTATAGCATTCACCTTCCTGTAGTCAGTACAAAACTGAATACTACCATCTGACTTGGGCACCATAACACAAGGTGAGCTCCAGTTTGAATTAGAAAGTCTAAATATATTATTCTCTAACATATGCTTAATTTCTTTCTCAGCAAGTTCACATTTTTCTAGTTTCATCCTGTATGGATGTTGCTTCATGGGTTTGGCATCTCCAACATCTACATCGTGTGAAGCTACTGTGGTTCTTCTAGGAATGTCTGGAAATAAATCCTTATATTTTAAAATTAATTACTTCTTCTGCTGCTTCTGCTCTGGCTGTAGATGAGCTATTTTCTCATCAATATTTTCCAGAATGGTTGAATTTGGTAATCTGACAGAAACAATGTTGGGTTTAGAATGAGTTTCAGATGAATCATCCATTAAATTCCTAGTGAGATCAGACTCATTATTGTTAACCACGACAGTCATAGTAGCAGACTGTTTCTCATAATATGGTTTTATCATATTTATATGGCAAAGTTGTGTTGGCTTTCTACGATCTGGAGTTTTTATCACATAATCCACATAATTAACTTTAGACACAATTTCATAAGGACCATGAAATTTAGCTTGTAAAGGATTCGTTTGCACTGGGGAAAGAACCAGCACCTTATCTCCAGGTTTAAATGTCCTCATCCTAACTTCTTTATCGTATCAGGTTTTCATTTTCTCCTGAGCTGATTTTAAATTTTCCCTGGCTAAGCTACAAGCTTTATATAATCTGTCCTTAAATTTTAAAACATAGTCCAGCAAACTAGTGTGTACCTCTTTATTAATCCATTGTTCTTTTAATAAGGCCAAAGGTCCTCTAACTCTATGCCCAAATACAAGTTCAAATGGACTAAAGCCTAATGATTCCTGTACCGACTCCCTTACTGCAAATAGAAGTAAGTGTATACCCTCATCCCAATCATATTAATTTTCCACACAATGTCCTAATCATAGTCCTGAGGGTAGAATGAAACCTCTCCAAGGCTCCTTGCAATTCTGGATGGTATGCAGATGAGGTAATCTGCTTAGCTTCCAGTTTATAAACTATCTGTTGAAACAATCCAGACATAAAATTACTACCTTGATCAGATTGTATTTCCTTAGGCAACCCAAATTAAGTAAAGAATTTTATAAGAGCCTTTATTACAATTTTAGTCATTATATTCTTAAGTGGTACTGCCTCTGGAAACCTAGACGCAGTGCACATGATAGTCAACAAGTACTGATGGCCAGCTTTTGTTTTTGGTAATGGGCCTACACAATCTATAATAATTTTGGAAAATGGTTCACCGAATGCGGGAATAGGTTACAGTGGGGCCACTGTAGTAACTTGATTTGGTTTACCCACAATTTGGCAGGTATGACACGTTCTGCAAAATGTCGCCACATCTTTTCTCAAACCAGGCCAGTAAAAATGTTTTAAAACCTTGTCCACAGTTTTCCTCACCGCTTGATGTCCACCCAAGGGCACACTATGAGCTAAAGTTAAAATCTCATTTCGATAAACTTCAGGAACTACTACCTGGTGAACAACCTTCCATTCATCACTTGCAGAAATTGTAGGCGATCTCCACTTCCTCATTAACACTCCTTTCTCAAAATAATATCCTACCGGCACCTTATCAATTTCACTATCTGGAAGAGCTTGTTCTTTTAATTTGATAATCTCACGATAGCTACTCTGCTCTGCTATCATCTCTTTCCAAGACAGAGACAAATCTTCAGGGTCAGACTTACTCCAAGAATCTTGATCAAACAATGAAGGTAAGAAAGTTTCTGACACATCCTCAAAATTCGAATCCTGAGTTGAGCAGTCATGGGTAACAACCTCATTTTGCACATCAAGCTTTTTAGCCATAGCTCGAGTTACAACACAGGAGCAATCTGTGTTACAATCCATCCGTGGTTCCTCTGATTTTATTCTCAAGTGCACTTCAGGAAAAACTTGTCCATTTGCCAAGTCATTTCCTAACAATAAAGAAGTATCATTTATGGGTAAACTAGGTTGTAGTCCTACTTTAGCAAGACCTGTAACTAACCCTGACCTTAAATTTATTCTATGCAAATGTACAGGAATAAGGGCACTCCCAACACCTCATATATAGTTTACCTCACCAGTGTCAGACTCATCATTAAACTTTAACACACTGTCTAACATCAGTGATTGAGAAGCTCCAGTATCCCTAAGGATTTTTATTGGTACCAGAGTGGATCCCTCTTTCAAGGATACAAATCCTTCAGTTATAAAATGATCAATACCCCCTTTTAACTTGGTCAGACTCTAACAAAGCTTCATTTGTATTTATCAAACCCTGTGGATTTACAGATGTTTCAGTATGTTGCACACAAGCGTCTGGGACTGCTTCCTTCTCCTTCTTTTTCAATCAGAATCAGTTAGCTATTACATGACCAGGTTTCTTACAATAATTACAAGTGGGACCAAACTGTCTGTCCTTCACAAGTTTTCCTTCATCCCTAACTTTCTCACTAACTTCTGATTTAATTTCTGGTTTACCTTGACTCTCTGTGCTATTTTTCCTTTTAAAAGTTCTACCCTGAGGAAATTTATTCTTGTGGATTAAAGCATACTCATCAGCTAATTTAGCAGACTCCTGCAATGTAGCAGTGTCCCTCTCATTTAAGTATGTTCTTACTTCAACAGGGATGCTCCTTTTAAATTCCTCCATTAAAATCAACTCTTTCAATTTATTATAGTCGCCATTTACATTTTTAGAGGAAACCCATCTCTCAAAACACACAGCTTTATTGTAGGCAAATTCCACATAAGTTTTTTTCCACGGATTTCTTCAAATTTCTGAATCTTTCTCTATATGCTTCCAGAACCAGCTCATACGCCTTTAATATATGCTGCTTCACAATATCATAATCAAGTGCTTGCACAGCAGTTAAAGCTGTATAAACTTGCTCTGCTTTGCCTTTAATTGCACTCTGTAACAACAGTGTCCATTTCTCCTTCAGCCACTCTGAAATCAGAGCAACAGTTTCAAAATGTTGAAAATACTTCTCTACTTCTGTTTCATTAAATGGAGGAACCAATTTAATTTCCTGACTAACAACAAACGTTTTTATGGAACCAGAGGACTGATTA
This sequence comes from Hemitrygon akajei, assembly GCF_048418815.1. Classification (NCBI taxonomy): domain Eukaryota; kingdom Metazoa; phylum Chordata; class Chondrichthyes; order Myliobatiformes; family Dasyatidae; genus Hemitrygon; species Hemitrygon akajei. Next base: position 144,844,986 of record NC_133127.1, read on the forward strand.
CTGGACCTCAATTCCGCCATCGCAAGTTCAAATTCCCTCTTTTTATTTTCAGCTTCTAACCGACTTAATTCCAAGTTAGCTTCCAATTGTTTCCTTTTATTTTCAGCTTCTAACCGACTTTGTTCCAAGGTAGCTTCCAGTTGTTTCTGTTTTAACTCAGCTTATATTCTAAGCTTTTCTAACGCTACCTGTTCCAGGTGTAACTGGATCGCTGCTTTACTCACAAGGAAAAGTATCTAACACCACTTCATCAAAAACACCCGAATTCATGTAGTGTTCTGCGATTTTCCACTGAAGTACAGGCTTTGTTGTAACCTTCGAAATACCTTTAAGTTCCAACCTGCTAGCAATCTCAGATACATCACTCTTTTTTGCCTTCACTAATAACTCTGGGTCTGGCGATGCCAGGAAGTCGTCAATATTCATTGTTACCGAATATCACTCACAAACCAATCAAACAAAAGAATCGGGTATTCCCCTTTTCAAATCAGACTGATCGATAGTTAAACAAGCATTTAAACTCAAAAATTTATTTAGATCCCACGAGCCCCCTATTGTTATGATACGGCAACAATGAATATAGAAGTGAGACAGGTTTTTTATAAACAAATAAAACATTTATTAAACTCAGCTCAACAACAAATGAAAAGTAAACAAATGACTAACTTAACCAGAAGTTAACTGCTATATGACAACTCGAACAGTTTTTAAAGCGATAAATGCAAACACAGTTCTTAAAGTGATAAATGCAAAAGTCCAAATGATTTACACAGTCAATTAGGAGAGACTTTCCTGATGTAACAAATTCCTCGATGACGTGACGTTACTGCTGATCCCAGCCAAAATATGCCGTGCCCGAAGGATTTACGACGAAGGAAATAAAACGGCTTAAAGGCACTGACCTTTCCTTGGCGAATAATCCTGCTCCAATCCTTTGTGCTCTTATAGCAGGGACTATCTCGGATGCAGGTTACTATCTCTTTAACGAAGATTAAATAAGGTCAATCCTGCATTATCGCCAACAACACCAACTTCTCTCGATCCTTCGGGTCTCCGTACTTACATAAATCTTCACTCTCCAACTGGACTAAACTGGCAGCATTGCGAAACTGCTGGCAATAACCTTTGAGACTTAAGGCAGAAAGTAAAACTTCACTCTAAATCAAAACTGCGTCATGAGACGAATACACAGCACAACGGAGCCACTGACGAATTAAGCTACGAACTCACCTGCGTCACAGCAAGGCTTTCCCCTTTTATACCTGTTGAAACAGGACATCACATGACCTCTCAATGGCGGGAAAATTACATCATGTGACCAAACACTGGCGGGAAATTACATCACCCCACCATCACAAGACCATTACATCATGCTCACCAGATACTCAATTACATCATGATCATAAGACAGTCACAACATACCCACAGGGTATGTAACACTTGAATCCTTCTGTTACATCCTTACCTTGCTCGGTAAGCCAAATGCCTCCAGTTCCCTGCTGTGCAAAAGGAAGCCATGCTCTTCAAAAATCTTTCTTAAAAGTTATTTCTTGCCTGGACTGACTGCACATTATATCTGCACTTAATTTTTGCCTTGTTGCGACTTCCACAGTTGGAAGGACTGCACAAGGTAAGCTGCCTTCCCTGCTACCTTGGCTGTGTCCTGGAGCCTACCGGACAGCCCAGTGAACTAACTGGCTGTGAACATTTTCATCTGGGTCCACCTCTCCTTGCCAATTAGGATGTTCAGCACATTCCAGATTAAACATTGCTCAAAATCTTAATGGATAAGGAGTTTCTCCACCTGGGGAAAGTTAATGGAGAATGCATCTTTTATCTGATTGGCTAACTTCATCAGATTTGTTGGTCACAGAATTAGGGAGGGGTAATAGTAATTGCTTGTCAGTCTTACATTTAATTTAAAAATTTTACTTTCTTTATAAGATTTACAAATGTACATACTCCCTGTCACTATATTTGTACAACTTATTATATTCCATATATTTCCAGTATTATATGTAAAATGGTAGAGTCACATACCATGTTTGACAATACAAATCATGCCATTTCATTTGCTTACCAGCTTTACATATTATGTTATGTGGCTTTACGTTATATCAGTATAACATCTGCCTTTCTTTCCCATACATTCCATGAATTTGTACACTGGTTCCAACACCTCAGTGGGTAGGGGCAGAAGGGCCCCAAACTGAGAGTCTTTCCAATAGAACCTTCTTGCTGTCTTCAGCAAACTTCAGTGCCTTCCCCTAATATGTGGGCTGAACGTTGTACTGTGTCAGTCAGCAACATCTGGTGTAGACAGCTGCTTGTAATGGTATACCAATGAGTTCAGGCAGACAGAAGTGCATCTTTCATGAAGTGCAGATCTTTTACGTGCAGCTGTTTTGTTTCAGTGTATGACCTTGTAGAACTCGGGGTCCCATGTATATAACTGTTTGGGACAAATGCTTTCAGATACCATTGTATCTCTTAGACATTCATGGCAAATACACATTACAGAAAGAGAAGGCATTCCAGTCAGTCTGATATACTGACAGATCCTATCAATCTCAGGCAATCTTTCCCAATATCTAAACAATGAATATAGCTACAAATGAAAGGGATCTGAAAAACCTACCAGTGTTTATAACATTGTGTATAGAATTGCTGTACTATCTCTCTCCATATTTGTGCCTCATTTCTCTACAATTAATTGAGATGTGCCCTTATGGAGAAAGGGTAGGTTGTCCATATTGAAAAGACAAACAAGCTGCAAATGGGAGATGGTCACAGAGTCTCAAGAACTGAGGCAAAACAGCAGTGAGGTCACAGACCTTATATGGATTACAGAGGATGAGGTGCTTGCTGCCTTGAGGAGGATCAGTGTGGATAAATCCCCAGGACCTTACAAGGTGTCCCCTTGGATCTTGTGAGAGGTTAGTACAGAATTTGTTCGGGTCTAGCAGAGATATTTAAAATGTCCTTAGCTACAGGTGAAAATTGGAGGATTGCTAATGTTGTTCAGATGTTGAAGAAAGGCTCTAAGAATAAGCCAGGAAATTATAGTCTGGAAATTCTTGAAAGTAATTGAAAGTATAGAATCTGAAATTCCCAAATAAGTGGTAGCCCCGATTAATTGATGGCCCAATTAAATGGAATCTGCTGTATTTGGATAGACAGAGCCTGACTAGGAATATTCAACATGGCTTTGTGCAAGGTAGGTCATGTCTAATCATTCTTTAGAGATTTTTGAGAGGATTACCAGGAAAGTTGATGAAAGCAGTGGATGTAGTTTACGTGGACTTTAGCAAGTCCCTTGACAAGTTCCCACATGGGAGCCTGATGAAGAAAGTTCAGTTGCTTGGCATTCAGGATGAGGTAGTAAGTTTGATTAGACATTGGATTTATGGGAGAAGTCAGAGAGTGGTAATAGATAGTTGCCTTTCTGACTGAAGGCCTGTAACTAGTAGTGTGCCAGGTGCTGAATTTGTTGTTGTTTGTCATCTATATCAACAATCTGGATGTTAATGTGGGAAACTGGGTCAACAAATGACACCAAGATTTCGGGCCTAGTGGACAGTGAGCAAAGCTATCAAATGTTGTAGTGGGATTTGGACCAGCTGGAACAATGGGCTGAAAAATGGTAGATGGAATTTAATTTAAGGTGTTGCACCTCGGGAGGTAAACCAGGGTAGGACTTGCACAGTGAACAGCAAGGCACAGAGGAGTGCAGTAGAACAGGGGGATCTGAGAATACAGATCCATTATTCTTTAAAAATGGCACCATAGGCATATAGTGTCATAAAGAGAGTTTTTAAGCTTCTTGGCCTTCATAAATCTAAATATTGACTATAGGAGTTAGAATGTTGCCTTGAAGTTGTACAAGACAATAGTGAGGCCAATATTTGGGGTATTGTGTGCAGTTCTATTCACCTTTGTACAGGGAATATATCAATACATTTGAAAAAGTACAAAGAAAATTTACAAGGATGTTACTGGGACTTGAGGACCTGAGTTATAGGGAAAGGCTGAATAGGGCAGGACTTTATTTCCTAGATTATAGGAGAATGGGGGTGGGTGGGGGAAGATTGAGTAGTGCTATACGAAATGATGATCAGTATAGACAGTGTAAGCAAGCAGGTTTTTCCACTGAGGTTGCATTAGACTAGAACTAAAGGTCATGGGTAAATGGTGAAAGGTGAAATATTTAAGGGTAACTTGAGGGGGATCTTTATTCAGAGGTTTGATTTCAACACTGAAGAGAGATTTAGCTAGGTACATGGATGGGAGGGGTATGGAATACTTATGGTCCAGGTGTGGGTTGATGGGACTAGGCAGAATAACAGTTTGGCACAGACTAGATGGGATGAAGAGCCTGTTTCTGTACTGCTGTGCTCTATGACTCTATGACAAGTGTGTTCTTTGTTTCTTGAAGCATTATAATGGGGCCCTATAATCAATGCATTGATCAGATTATGGTACCTGATAAAATTTCTGTGAATGATCTGGATAAAGTCTGTGATTTTTATGTCTTTGAACTGCATATAAAAACAAGATCAGTGAAAACTTGATTTTCTCTCCAGCAGAACGAGTGACAATCTAGGATATTATTGGAAATTATGCCATTTAATTTTCATTATTCAGTTAAATTCTCAGAACAAGAATCAATTGGTGAGACGTCATGAAGTTTTGAAAGCTTAGTTGTCTGAAACCACATGTGTGTGTGTGTGTTCTATATATTTCTTACTCACATTTCTTTGAATTACTAGTGAAAGAAAAGGAGCAGAAAAGGCTTACTTTGACGTTACCCTGAAATTCTCAAAAGTTGAAAGAAAGGATTTTGAAGTAACCTTTGCATGTGTTATATTGAGTGGGGGAACAGATCTAGCAAGATTTATTTCCATCAAGCCAGCTGGTGAGTTTTATTTCTAGTTCACAATACAATATACAAGAATATTAATTAATCCATGATGTTTTTGCTGTTCTATTAAAAGGAGATTCCACTCTATTAAAGTTCTATGTTTCATGTACTGAATAATAAGTTAAAGTCATTACGTTGAGATTTTCCCTTGGTTCTGATTGCTCAGCCCTTGAAAGTGAAAGATGTTTTAACTTCTCTATACTGTATATACCATGGTATGTAAAAGTTTGGGTTTTACAGATTTGTAAAGCAGAACCTATCAGTTCAGTCCTGTCTTGTTGGAACTGCCCATGTCAGACCTATGTTGTATTCAAGGCCCCATTGATTTTAAGGTAGATTGTTAGTTTTAATTATTTAGGAGGCAAAGAACAAGCTAATTGTTCAAATAATTGATTTCTATTAATATTTATTTTTTTTAAAAGCTTGATTAAGAAACAATATTTTGCATTGAAGTTTGTTGTCACAAGAGATAATCAGTGCAGTTTGGGAGCTGAGGTTTTGGTTCCAGCAGAGGCCCATTTGCTAGACAGAACCATCTTGCTGAACTGAGAAATGTGGAGGCCCTGTAAAATTTGTCCTTCAGATCTGACATGGGCAAATAGCAGGCAGTGACTTTGGGTGGGGTAATGGTGCGAGTGGGGTGGTCAGCTGCACAATGCAGTCAACTCAGAGGATCTGACTTCTTAACATAGTTTTTCAAATTATATTTAATGGGATCCTTTTTCTAGTTTGCTGAATGTTAGTGGAAAACTGAAACTGTGGTGTTGATCTTGATGAATATGATTCATTGGTAACAGACTACAGTATAGAGCTCAGTCTTCCTACAGTTGTAAAATCAGTTGCCATAATGTCCCAAGCAGCTGTGGAAATAACTACTTAAACTTAAATAAGAAGTAATTTATTAGAATGCTTTTATGTTTATCAGTGTGACTTCTTGTCCTACAGGTATTTAATATAAGTGATTAATTCCAGAATTATTTTGCAATCTTCAAGGTAAAGGGGAATTGGGAATGAAACTTTGTAGTTAGTGGTTAGTTCTGAAAAACTGTCATCACATTTTCCATGAAAGGAATCTTTTGTAGCTGACAGCGAACGATTTTGGCAAGAATACTGCCCACAATGTTTAACTGGGCTCCCCACTGCAGAGTACAAAAATCCTTTAGTACAATTACCTGTTTCAGTTTGACATTCTGGGGTTTGAGGTGTCTAGCTCTGTGGCAGACAGTAGCCCGAGCAACCGGGCAAAACCGGAACTGAGAGGAAGGGATCTAAATTACATTTAACTCATACAGATTTTAAATCTCGTACAGGTAAGGAGAGAATTATAAATAATAGAACATAATTCACTTTTAAACATACTTCTGAAGCTAATTTACTAAATTAGTAATTAATGGCTGGGAAAGGTTTCAGAAATGGGATATTTAGAGCACATTTAAACAATTAGCTTCTCCTGATTAACCAGGGCTTCATTGATCTTTACACCTCAGATAAAATATTTCTTTCTTGGTGCCAAGATTATAAAGCAAGCCCTGTGGCACAGTAGAGCTTTATTGACAGTAATTTTCATGTGCTCACATTTAACAGTACATGTGGGAACTTAACAAATAGGCAGCCAGTGCAGAATACTCCAGTAGCCATTGCCTTCAATAACAAATATATCATACCACTTTGGATACTGTTGGTGGGGAGGGGAGTAGAGAATAACCCACAAGAGGAAAGCCACAGCAGCCAGGTCTCTGGCACTGAGTCTGGTTCTGTGACTCAAAAGAGAAGTTGGGGACGGGGTTTGAGAAGAGGAGAGTGGTGGTGATAGGGTATTCAAAAGTTAGGGAAACAGACAGGAGATTCTGTGGACATGAAAGAGATTCCTGGATAGTATTTTGCCTCCCAGGTGCCAGGGTCAGAAACATCTCAGATGAAGTCCAGAGCGTTCATAAGGAGGAGGGTAATTAGCCAGAGATTATGACACACATTGGTATTAGTGATACAGCTAGGAAAAGGGAAGAGCCCTGAAGAGCAAATGTAGGTAGCAAGGAAGGAAACTGACAAGCAGGACCTCAAGGGTACTAATCTTTTAGATTGCTGCCTGTGCCACACACTGCTGAGGGTAAGAATAGGATGATAGGGCAGATTAATGTGGCTGGAAAATTGGTGCAAGGGACAGGGTTTCAAATTTGTGGATCATTTGGGTCATTTCTCGGGAACGTATGGCCTGTACAAAAATGGCAGGTTACATCTGAACTCAAGAGGGACAGTTATTCTTGTGGGCAGGTTTGCTAGAGGTTTTGGAGATGATTTAAATTAGATGGTGTCAGGAGGGTGGGCACCAGAGTAATAGGTCAGATGATGGAGCTGTTGGTATAAAAAAAGTAGATTCAATGGGTAGAGAGACTATGAGGAAGGATATGCGGCAGATAAATGCTGTCAGTTGGATGGGTTAAAATGAGATTAACTGAATGCGAGAAGTATCAGGAACAAGGGTGATGAACTTAGAGAGCATGGGTCAGTGCATAAACTATGATGTTGTAGCCATTACATAACTGTTGCTATCACATGGGCAAGAATGACTGCTGGTTGTTCAGAGGTCTAGATATTTCAAAAGGGACAGGGAGGGAGATAAAAGAGATCGGGGAGAGACACTGTTAATCATGGATAGTATCACAGCTGCAGTAAAGGCAGACATCATAGATGGATCATCTACTGTGTCAGTGAGGGGGGGAAGTCTGAAATAGGAAGAGATCAATCACTCTATTGGTAGTATTCCGTAGACACTACCCCCACCCCAATAACAAGAGGGACATAAGGAGAAAAGCAGTAGGCAGATTTTGGATAAGTGCAAACATTACAGTGTTGTTGTCATGGATAACTTAAACTTCCCTGATACTGATTGGACCTCCATAGTGCAAGATGTCTAGATCAGATAGAAATAGTTACGTGTGTCCCGAAAGGATTCCTATCACAATATACAGACAAATCGACTGGAGGAGAGGCTCTATTACTGGGCCATAAACCTAGTAAGATGACAGATGTCTCAATGGGTGAATATTTCAGGGATAGTTACCAGAGCTCGCTGACCTTTAGCTTAGCCTTATACAAGATAGGAGCAGATGATATAGGAAAGTATTTAACTGAGGGATGGCTAATTATGATGCTGTCAGGCAGGGAGGTGAGGGTGTAAATTGGAAATAGATGTTCTCAGGGCAATTTACAATGGAAACGTGGAGGTTGTTTAGAGAACACTTGTATGGGATTCTAGATAGTTTTGCCCATTGAAGCTGGGAAAGGATAGTAGAATGAAGTAAACATGTTTGACAAAAGACGTGGAGCATTAGTTGAGATAAAGAAGGAAGCATACTTAAATTTTAAGAAGCAAGTATCAGACAGGGCTCTTGAAAGTTATGAGGTAGCCAGGAAGGAGCTTAGAAGGGTTGTAAGGGAACATGAGAGGCCTTGGTGAGTAGGATGAGGGAAAACTGCAAGGCATTCTACATGGAGGATGACTGGGGGAGGGGGGTATTACCAATCCATGATAAATTAGGAAATATGTCTCTGGAGCCGGAGGTACTAGGGGAGGTCATTAATGGGTATCTTGAGTCATAGAATACCACAACACACAGGCCCTTCAGCCCATCCAATCCATACCAAACTACTAAACTGCCTAGTCCCATCAATTTATATCCAGCTCATAACCTTTCATACCGCTCCCATTCATGTACCTATATACATTTTTCTTAAATGTTGAAATTGAAGCCAAATCCACCACTTCTGTGGGCAGCTTGTTCCACACTCTCACCACCCTCTGAGTGAAGAAATTCCCATTCATGGTTCCCTTAAACTGAGCTGAGTAGGCTACGGTCAATTATGGATAACTCTGAACATCCTCTACATAGCACCATCCAGAGACAGAGAAGCAGTTTCAGCGACAGGTTACTATCGATGCAATGCTCCTCAGACAGGATGAAGAGGTCAATACTCCCCAATGCCATTAGGCTTTACAATTCTACCGCCAGGACTTAAGAACTTTTTAAAAGCTATTATTAATGCTTTTTGAGATAGTGATTTAGATGCATATCATATTTTTTACTGAGTTAAGTATTGTATGTAATTAGTTTTGCTACAACAAGTGTTTGGGACATTGGAAAAAAGTTGAATTTCCCCATGGGGATGAATAAAGTATCTATCTATCTATCTATCTATCTATCTATCTATCTATCTAAACAGTTCACCTTTCACCCTTAACCCATGATCTCTAGTTCCAGTCTTATCCAACCTCTGTGGAAAAAGCCTGCATGCATTTACCCCACCCGTACGCCTCGTAATTTTGTATACCTCCATGAAACCTCACTCATTCTCCTACACTCTGGAGAATGAAGTCCTAACCTTCCCAACCTTTCCCTATGTCTCCGACCCTTAGGTCCCAGCAAATTCCTTTGTGCACTCTTTCAATCTTATTGATGTCTTTCCTGTAGGTAGGTGACTAAAACTGCACACAGTACTCTAAATTAGGCCTCACCAACATCTTATAACATCCCAACTCATGTACTTAATACTTTGATTTATGAAAGCCAATGTACCAAAAACTCTCTTTATGACCTTATCCACTTGTGATGCCACATTCAGGGATTTATGACTCTGTATTCCCAGATCCCTCTGTTCTACTGCGCTCCTCAGTGCCCTACCACTCACCATGCAAGTTCTGCCCTGGTTTGTCCTCCCAAAAGTGTGACACCTCACACTTGACTTCATTAAATTCCATCTGCCATTATTTTAGCCCATTTTCCCAGCTGATCTAGATCTAGCTGCAAGCTTTGATAATCTTGCTTGCTGTCCACTACACCCACAATCTTGGGTGTCATCCACAAATTTGCTGATCTGGTTTACCAGATTGTTGATATACTGTAGATGACAATAAAAACAATGGACCCAGCACTGATCCTTGCATCATACCACTTGTCACAGGGCTCCAGTCAGAGAGGCAACCATCCACTACCACTCTCTGGCTTCTGTAAAGCCAATGTCTAATCCAATTTACTACCTCATCCTGAATGCCAAGCGACTGAACCATTTTGACCAACCTCCCATGTGGGACCTTGTCCAAAGCCTTGCTAAAGTCCATGCAGACAACGTTCACTGCCTTGCCTTCATCACCTCTCCTGGTAACTTCCTTGAAAAACTGTATAAATTGGTCAGACATGACCCACCACGTACAAAACTATGTTGACTATCCCTAATCAGCCTCTGTCTATCCAAATACTTATATATCCAGTTCCTTAGAATAACTTACAATAACTTCCAATAATTTATCCACCATTTGTGTCAGGCTTACCGGCCGATAATTTCCTCGTTTATTTTTAGTGCCTTTCTTAAACAAAAGAACAACATTAGCTATCCTCCAATCCTCCAGCACCTCACCCATGCCTCAGGATGTTTTAAGTATCCCTGCTAAGGCCCCTGCAATTTCCCCACCAGCCTTGCACAAAGTCTGATAGAACACCTTGTCACGCTCTGGAGATTTATCCACTCTAACTAGCCTCAAGGTAGCAAACACCTCTCCCTTTGTAATCTGCATATGACCCATGACCTCACTGCTGCTTTGCCTCACTTCTGTAGACTCTGTGTCCATCTCCTGAGTAAATACAGATGCAAAACAAAATCAATTTAAAGTCTCTTGCCTCTCTTTCGGCTCCATGATCACTCTGATCTTCAAGACAATTTTGTCCCTTGCTGTCCTTTTGCTCTTAATATATCTGTAGAAGCCCTTGGGATTCTCCTTCACCATGTCTGTCAGAGTATCCTCATGCCTTCTCTTAGCCCTCCTGATTTCCTTCTTAAGGAACCAGTTGTAAAGGTGGTGAAACCCTGGCCTGAGGGTGCAATCTCAGGACCGCATTGTTAACACTAATAGGAGAATGTTCACGGAGGCTGCTACCTATGGCAACCTAATTCAGAGGGTAATTCAGAAACCATGGCTTACTGCAGAGGTCCATGAGAGGCTGCGGGATTGTGATGTGCCTTTAGATTGGGAGATGTGACAGCTCTAAGGGAAGCAAGAACTGCACTTTCCCACTCCATCAGGAAGGCGAAATGGGAGCATTCTTAGAGAACTTACGGCCACTTCTGCGATACCGGAGACACGAGCCACATATGACAGGGAGTCCAGAAGAATCCAGACTCCACAAGTCTACCCTGCGCTTCAGTGACCAGGGTGCTTCAATCCCTGAGAGCTGAATGTCTTCTACACCCGGTTTGATGCACAGAGCAAAGTGCTGGTGAGGAAGGCACCCCTCTGCCCAGGGAAGCAGCTGCTCTGTTTGGATGAAGGTGACGAAGACCCTGGCCTGGGTTAACTCACGCAAAGCGGCGGGGCCCAATAATATACCAGGTCGGGTTCTGAACGACTGTGCAGTCCAGCTGATGGAAGTGCTGACAGATATGTTTAACACCTCTCTGGAACAATCCATTGTTCCCATAGTTTTCAAGGTGGCCACCATCAATCTAGTGCCAAAGAAGGCGACACTAACCTTTCTAAATGACTACTATCCAGTGATTTTAACCTCAAACTGGACCCTTTCCACTTTGCTTATCGCTCAAGTCGATCCACTGTTGATGTAACAGCCTGTCCCCTCCACTCTGTCCAGTCCCACCTGGAAAATCAGGTCTCGTATACCAGGCTGCTGTTTATAGACTTCAGTGTTTGACATCGTCATACCTCAGAAACTGGGGGGAAGCTGTCCTGGCTGGGTCTCAACATCTGCCTCTGCAATTGGAGACTGGTCTTCTTAACAGTAAGGCCACAGTCAGTCCGTGTGGGCAGCAGCATCTCTCGTCCCATTACTCTGAGTACTGGCGCTCCCCAAGGCTGTGTGCTCAACCCGCTGCTGTTCACACTGCTGGCACATGACTGTGCTGCAGGATCCAGCTCAAATCGTGTCATCAAGTTTGTGGATGACGCACAATGGTTGGCCTTATCAAGAATGATGGCAAGACTGAATATAGAGAGACTGGTCGATTGCTGTGAGAAAAACAACCAAGCCGGAACATAAAGAAGGCAAAGGAAATCTTGGTGGACTTCAGAAAGGTGCAGACAAACCATCCCCCTCTGTGAATACATGGCTCCTCTGTAGAGAGGGTTAAGTGCACCAAGTTGCTGGGAGTTCACAACACAGATGACCTCACCTGGTCCCTTAATATCACCTCCCTGAACAAGAAGGCACAGCAGCGCCTCCACTTCCTCAGAAGATTGAAATAAGTAAGACTTCCACACCCCATCTTAACTGCATTTTACAGGAGCATCATTGAGAGCATACTGACAAGTTGCATCAGACTCTGACATGGGAGCATTTGTGCATCAGACCTGAACTCCCTACAAAGGACTGTGAGAACAGCTGAGAGGACCACAGGGGTCTCCTTACCATCCATCGGGGACATTTATCGGGAGAGCTGTATATGCAGGGCCCACGCATCTATCCAGCATCCTCTTTGACTTTCTACCATCAGGCTGGAGACTACGATGCATTAAAACAAGGTGGTCAGGATGAGAAACAGTTTCCTCCCCCAGGCCATTAGGCTTCTAAACTCCCAGTCACATTGTATTCAAAGCGTCACAGGTTAATCTGTTCCATACCTTACAATATTTATCATTAATGCACTTAGTTTGCTATTTATGTGCGATTCATCTATATATTTTATCCTCATCTTCATAGATTATCATGTGTTATGTGCTTTACACCCTGGTTCGAAGAAACGTCGTCTTGTTTCTATATACATGATATGGTTATATAGGTTATATACATGTATGTAGTTAAATGACAATAAACTTTACTTGATTTGACATGAAGTGCTCTCTTGCATTTCTTAAACTACTCAATCACTTCATTTGTTTCTTCCTGGCTATATTGGTTACATACCTCCTTCTTTTTAACCAGGGCCTCAATATCTCTTGAAAACCAAGTTCCCTAAACCTGTTGTGGTTGCCTTTTATTCTGACAGGAACAAACACACCCGGTGCTCTCAGAATTTCACTTTTAAAGGCCTCTCACTTACCAAGCATGTGGTTGCCTGAAAACAACCTGTCCCAATCCACACTTGCCAGATCCTCTCTGATACTTCCTCCAATTTAGAATCTCGATCCAAAGACCAGACTTATCCTTCTCCATAGTTATATTGAAACTTATGATCACTAGATGCAAAAGGAAAGGAAGAAGATGGCAGCAGTGATAGGGAACTCTATTGTTAGAGGGTCAGACAGACGATTCTGTGGATGCAGGAAATAAACATGGATGGTAGCTTGCCTCTCAGGTTCCAGGTTCTGGGATGTTTCTGATCATATCCACGATATCCTGAAGTGGGAAGGGGAACAGCCAGAGGTCGTGGTACATATTGGTACCAATGACGTAAGTGGGAAAAGGGAGGAACCTGAAAACAGATTACAGGGAATTAGGAAGGAAGTTGAGAAGCAAGACTTCAAAGATAGTAATCTCAAGATTAATGCCTGTGCCATGCAACAGTTGAGTATAAGAATAGAGTGAGGTGGAGGATAAATGCATGGCTGAGGGATTGGAGCAGGGGGCAGGGATTCAGATTTCTGGATCATTAGGACCTCTTTTGGGGCAGGTGCAACCTGTACAAAAAGGATGGGTTGCACTTGAATCCGAGGGAGACCAATATCCTGGCAGGAAGATTTGGTCAGGCTATTGGGGAGAGGTTAAACTAGAATTGCTGGGAGGTTTGAACCAAACTGAAGAGACGGAGAAAGGGGTGGTTGGCTCACATATCGAGAAAGCTTGGAGACAGTGTGAGGGGGAAGATAGGCAGGTGATAGAGAAGGAGTACACTCAGACCAAAGGTTTGAGATGTGTCTATTTTAATGCAAGGAGTATTGTCAACAAAGCGGGTGAGCTTAGAGCATGGATCAGCACTTGGAGCTATGATGTTGTGGCCATTACAGAGACTTGGATGACTCAGGAGCTGGAATGGCTACTTAGAGTGCCAGGCTTTAGATGTTTCAGAAAGGACAGAGAGAGAGGCAAAAGAGGTGGGGGCATGGTTCTGCTGATTAGAGGTAGTGTCACGGCTGCAGAGAAGGAGGAACTCATGGAGGGATTGTGTACTGAGTCTCTGTGGGTGGAAGTTAGGACCAGGAAGTGGTCAATAACTCTACTAGGTGTTTTTTATAGACCACCCAATAGCAACTGGGACATCGAGGAGCAGATAGGGAGATGGATTCCGGAAAGGTGCAACAATAACAGGGTTGTTGTGGTGGGAGATTTTAATTTCCCCAATATTGATTGGCATCTCCCTAGAGCCAGAGGTTTAGATGGGGTGGAGTTTGTTAGGTGTGTTCAGGAAGGTTTCCTGACACAATATGTAGATAAGCCGACAAGAGGAGAGGCTGTACTTGACCTGGTATTGGGAAATGAACATGGTCAGGTGTCAGGTCTTTCAGTGGGAGAGCATTTTGAAGATAGTGATCATAATTCTATCTCCTTTACCATAGCAGTGGAGAGGGATAGGAACAGACAAGTTAGGAAAGCGTTTAATTGGAGTAAGGAGAAATATGAAGCTCTCAGGCAGGAACTTGGAAGCATAAATTGGGAACAGATGTTCTCAGGGAAATGTATAGCAGAAATGTGGCAAGTGTTCAGGGGATATTTGTGTGGAGTTCTGCATAGGTACGGTCCAATATGACAGGGAAAGGATGGTAGGGTACAGGAACCAAGGTGCACAAAGGCTGTTGAAAATCTAGTCAGGAAAAAAAGAACAACTTACCAAAGGTTCAAAGAACCAGGTAATGATAGAATTCTAGAAAATAATAAGGCTAACAGGAAGGAGTTTAAGAATGAAATTAGGAGAGCCAGAAGGGGCCATGAGAAGGGCTTGGCGAGCAGGATTAAGGAAAACCCCAGGGCATTCTACAAGTATGTGAAGAGCAAGAGGATAAGATGTGAGAAAGTAGGACCAATCAAGCATGACAGTGGAAAAGCGTGTTATGATCCTCTAAAGCCTGCTGACTATAAAGTGGTCTATAATATAATCCTATTGATGTGGTCATCTCTTTCTTATTTCTCAGTTCAAAATGAGAATCAAAATGGCGCCGCAGATGGCGGCCTCGGTGCCGAGCTCTCTGGCTTTTTGTGTGTTTTTGTGTCTTTTTATTGTTTTTGTTCAAGCGGATCCAGTTATATTCAGCAGGGATGAGCTCCTGAACACCAGGCAGATCATTAACAACTACCTTCCAACTTTCCACTCTGACCCGAATAGTTTTTCTGAGATCTTGGTCGGCGGAGCAGCGGTTCTGTATGGATTTTGGAAGCGTCGTAAACGAGGGAAGAGAGCCGGTGTGCTTGTTAAACTGAGACTGCGGGGTTCTGCTCCGCGCTCCCAGCGATACACCTCGCCAACGTTCGCTCTCTTCCTAATAAGATGGACGAGCTGCTTCTTCTGACCAGAACCAGCAGAGACTTTGCGAATTCTGCGGCTCTTTGTTTCACTGAAACGTGGCTCGGTGATTCCGTTCCGGACGGAGGTCTGCACGTCCCCGGCTACCAGCTGCTGCGAGCGGACCGCGTCACGGAGTTATCGGGGAAATCAAGGGGTGGTGGAATCTGCTTTTACATCCATGAAGGCTGGTGCACTGACGTTAAGGTTCTTCACAGACACTGCGACCCAAACCTGGAGTTTCTCGTTCTGAACTGTAAGCCTTTCTATTCTCCGCGAGAGTTTTCCTCATTTATCCTTGTCGGTGTTTATGTTCCACCTCAGGCCAACGTGAGCGAGGCCGTTCGGCAGCTGGCTGATCATATTATGCGTTTAGAACAGGAACACACAGATTCGCTGTTGATCATCCTAGGAGATTTCAACAGAGCTAAACTGAATTACGAACTCCCAAAATACAGACAACATGTTAACTGCCCCACCAGGGACAGTAACACTCTGGACCACTGTTATACTATCCTAAATAATGCTTACCGTTCTATTCCCCGTGCAGCCTTAGGACTCCCTGACCACTGTCTGATCTACCTCATCCCAGCCTATAGGCAGAGACTTAAATCTGCTAAGCCTGTGGTGAGGACAGTGAAGAAATGGACCAGTGAGGTGAAACAGCAACTTCAGGACTGTTTTGACACCACTGACTGGGGTGTCTTTGAAGCTGCAGCCACCAATATACATGAACTGACAGATACTGTGACATCCTACATCAGTTTTTGTGAGGATGCATGTGTACCCACAAAAACTTTCCGGACCTTCGCCAACAATAAGCCATGGTTTACCCCCAAACTCAGACATTTTCGCCAAGCTAAGGAGGACGCCCACAGGAGTGGGAATAGGGCCCTTTTCAGGCTGGCCAGAAATGCACTGACCAGAGAAATCAGAGTGGCCAAGCGGTTCTACTCCGAAAAGTTGAGGAAAAATTTCTCAGCTAACGACTCATTGTCGGTGTGGAGAGGCCTGCAGGAGGTCACTGGCTACAGGAGACGCCCTGCCCCCCCACTGAGGTTAACAAAGCTTTGGCTGACGACCTTAATACCTTTTACTGTAGATTTGAGAGGGTCCATCTTACACCTGTCCCTCTCCCCTCTTCGGTCTCTCTTCCTGCCTTCCCTCGACCATCACTCACTGGTACTCATCCCCCAATCACTGCAATCACCTCCCCACCATCTCTGCCCAGCCCCCCTGGATCACAGCTTAGAATCAGTGAAGGAGAAGTATGTCGACTGTTCCAGCGACTTAAGACCCGAATATCTCCAGGCCCAGATGGGGTCTCCCCCTCCTGTCTACGAGCCTGTGCTGATCAGCTGGCTCCCATCTTCACTCAGCTCTTTAACAGATCTCTGGAGCTGAGTGAGGTTCCGACTTGTTTCAAGCGCTCTACCATCATCCCGGTCCCCAAGAAACCCACCATCACAGGACTGAACGACTACAGACCTGTCGCACTGACATCTGTAGTTATGAAATCCTTTGAACGCTTGGTGTTGAACCACCTGAAGACCCTTACCAGCAGCCTGCTGGATCCCCTGCAGTTTGCCTACCGGGCAAATAGGTCAGTAGACGATGCAGTCAACCTGGGACTGCACTATATCCTGCAACATCTGGATCGTCCTGGGACCTATGTCGGATGCTGTTTGTGGATTTCAGTTTGGCGTTTAACACCATCATCCCTCATACCCTCTGCTCCAAATTGTCTCACCTTACTGTGCCACCTGACCTCTGCGATTGGATTTACAGCTTCCTGACCAACAGAAGTCAGCAGGTAAGGATGGGACAGGTCACCTCGGATATTCGAATCACCAACACCGGCGCCCCCCCAGGGGTGTGTCCTCTCTCCACTGCTGTTCTCCCTCTACACCAATGACTGCACCTCCTCCAACCCCTATGTGAAGCTTTTGAAGTTTGCAGACGACACTACCGTCATCGGACTCATCCAGAATAGTGATGAGTCTGCATTTCGACAGCAGGTGGACCAACTGGCGCTCTGGTGCAGTCGGAACAATCTGGAGCTGAACACGCTCAAGACAAAGGAGATGATAGTGGATTTCAGGAGACATCCCCTGGCTATGTCTCCCCTCACAGTCCTCAGCAGCCCTGTGTCCACCGTGGAGAACTTCAGGTTCCTGGGAACTACCATCTCTCAGGATCTGAAATGGGAGCAGAACATCAGCTCCATCCTGAAGAAGGCCCAGCAGTGGATGTATTTCCTGCGGCTCTTGAGGAAATACGGTCTGCCTCAGGAATTGCTGCTGCAGTTCTACACTGCAGTCATTGAGTCTGTCCTGTGCACCTCCATCATTGTGTGGTTTGGAGCCGCCACCAAGCAGCATAGAACCAGACTACAGCGCACAGTGAGGACTGCCGAGCGCATTATTGGAGCCTCCCTGCCCTCTATTGTGGACCTGTACTCTTCCAGGTTGAAGAAGAGGGCGGGGAACATCATAAAGGACTCCTCCCATCCTGCGCACGGACTGTTTTATCTGCTTCCGTCTGGTAGGTGCTTCAGATCCCTCCAGACTAAGACTAATAGGCACTGGAGAAGTTTTTTCCCTACTGCGGTCACTTTGCTGAACAGTTAACTGCCAGTTAACTGTCGGCTAACTATTACTTGGATTGCACTACCTGTATGTATAATCTATATTTTCATTTATATTTATCATTATTATTGTTATGAGCAGAGAGACAACATCTGCCAGAAGTAAATTCCTTGTATGTGCATAGGTACTTGGCGATTAAAGTCTGATTCTGATTCCACCCATATAGGCTCAGTAGACAAGCTCTCCAGTCTGACAAGTTGAGCATTGGCATGATTTTTTTCCCTGACTAGTTATGCCACCCTCCCCCTTTAATCCCTCCCATTCTATCATGTCAAAACAACAGAACCCTGGAACATTGAATGACCAGTTCTGCCCTCCTGCCATCAAGTCTCACTAAAGGCTACAGTGTCATAATTCCACATGCTGATCCATGCCCTAAGATCATCTGCCTTTCCTACAATATGTCTTGTTTTGAAATATACAAAACTCAGAATATTAGTCCCACTATGGTCAACCTTCCAATTCCTGACTTTGTATACAAGCTTATCAACTTCATTCCCCATGACCACTCCATTATCTGATCTGGTGTTTTTGTTCCCATTCCCCTCCAACTCTAGTTTCTAATTCTTGCTTCAGTATACACCTGTGAGAGGGTCCTTAATGAATGAGAGATCAGCCTAGAACATGCTGATATACTGTGTTATGTGTGAAGCCAAGCAGAGCTGCAGAATGGATGTTGCTAAATAAGAGAGAGATAAAAGGGAGCCATCCAAAATGCTAATGAGAAAGAGATCACGAGAGAGAGAGAGAGAGAGCGAGAGAGAGAGAGAGAGAGAGAGAGAGATAAGGGAGAGCCATTCAAAATGCTAATGAGAAAAATCACGAGAGAGAGAGCGAGAGAGAGAGAGAGAGAGAGAGAGAGAGAGATAAGGGAGAGCCATTCAAAATGCTAATAAGAGAGAGATAACGAGAGAGAGAGACATAATTCATAAGAGAGACACATGTTTGGCGTCTGTAGTGATACTACCGTGGACATTTCGCTTTGAACATGAACTGCTCGGTAACACTCCTGCTGAGACGAAAGGAAGTGGTGAAGTTTGATGGACAGGTGATGCCCCATGGGGGGGAATAAAATAGTGGGTTTGCGAAGAGACAGACAGACACGCCACGAGACCCTGAAGAGAGCATTGTGCCCCCACAAGATGGTGGGAGTTCGGAAGACTGATTCGCGGGAATCGGCCAGAGGCTCGCAGGGTGTAAAGGTATGACCGGTGGGGACCTGTTGTGTGTCCACCCTTGGCTGGGTGACGGGTTCACCACGGAAGAACAGTCGCATCTGGAATGGAGGGGTCACAGTCGGTGACCACAACGGGATGAGAAGACGCTGGAAGGTTTGCCTGAAATTTCAGCTGTGTCTCTCACTCTCTCTCTCTCTCTAACGGTACCACAACAACTACCTCGAACTACACTAAGATGAACTGAACTCTGCTTCACTGGAAGACTGATCATTTACCCCTAGACTTCGATAGAGCTTGGATGATTCCTATTCCCATATTTCTGTGTATATGTGTATATTATCATTGCTAACCTGTTACATTTATATCCTTGCATTTAGTGTACTGTATTACTTAATTTGCTAATAAACTTTATTAGTTTCTAGTAATTACAGACTCCAACGAGTGTTCCATTTCTGCTGGTTTGAAAACCCAGTTACTGGGTATATAACAACTGGAGCATGTTGACATTAAGAAAGAGGATGTGGTGGAAGATTAGAAAAAGAATAAGACAGATAAGTCCCCGGGACCAGATGAGATTACTAATTACTAACCTGATTACTAATAGAAGCAAGAAAAGAGATTGCTGTGCCTTTAGCCATGATATTTGTGACCTCATTGGCCACTGACAAGTACCAGAAGACAGGAGGATGGGAATGTTATTTCATTGTTCAAAAAGGTAATAGCCCTGGGAATTAGAGACCCAGTAAGTCTTATATCAGTGATGGGAAAGCTATTGGAGAAATTCTTAGACAGAGTTTACAAACATTTGGAGAAGCGTAGGGATAGTCAGCATGGCTTTGTGAGGGGCTGGTCATGTCTCAGGAGTTTGATAGTCTTGTTTGAGGAAGTAACAAAAGAAATTCATGAAGGTAGAGCAGTGGATGTAGTATATATGGATTTTGGTAAGGCAATTGATAAAGTTCCCATGATAGGTCCACTCAGAAAGTCAAGAGTCATGGGATTCATGGGAGTTTGGCTGTGTGGATCCCCATAGAAGGCAGAGGCTGGTTGTAGATGCAGTGTATTCTGCCTGGAGTTTGACCACGGGTGTTCCACAGGGATCAGTTCTGGGACCCCTGCTCCTTGTGATTTTTATCAACGACTTGGATGGGAAGTGGAAAGGTGGGTTAGTAAGTTTGCAGGTGACATGAAGGTTGTGGTGTTGTGGATAGTGTAGAAGGATGTTGTAGATTACAATTGGAAATTGACAGGATGCAGAGCTGGTTGGAGAAGTGGCAGGTAGAGTTCAATCCAGAAAAGTGTGAAGTGATACAATTTAGAAGGTCGCACTTTATGGCGAGTACAAGGTTAATGACAGGATTCTTAGCTGAATGTAGGGACAGAGAGATCTTGTGGTCTAATCCTCAAAGCTACCATACAAGTTTATAGGTGTATGGTGTGTTGGCTTTCATTATTCAGGAATTGACTTCAAGAGCTGCAAGGTAATGTTAGACCACACTTAGAGTATTGTGTTCAGTTCTGGTCACCTCATTATAGGAAAAATGTGGACACTTTAGAGAGAGTGCAGAGGAGACTGAACAGGATGCTACCAGAATTAGAGAACATGTCTCTTGAGGAATGGTTGAGTCAGCTAAAGTTTTTCTCTTTGGAGTGAAGGACTATGAGAGATGAATTGATAGAAGTGTATAAGATGATGGGAGACATAGAGTGGACTGCCAGCACCTTTATCCCAGGGCGACAATGGCTAATACAAGAGGATACAGCCTTAAATCTTTTTCAGGTTACTGGAGGAAAGTCTAGGGAGGATGTCAGCACTTCAACTCTTCTTTACAGAGAGTCAAAATTTCATGGAATTTACTGCCATTGGTGGTGCTAGAAGTAGATGCCTTAAGGACATGTAAGGGACTCTTAGACTGGCACATGGAGGAAAGGGAAGTAGATAACTATGTGGGAGGGAAGGACTTGATTGATCTTGGGGTAGGTTAAATGCCAGCACAATATGTGAGCTGAAGGGCTTGATTGTGCTTGCTCTCTATTTTTATGTTCTAGAATTTATTAAGAGCTTTACATATAAATAATAGAGAACACGGACAGCCTTGGCAAACAGCCAAGTAACACTTTACAGGGAATGAATTAGGGTTCCAGAGACCAGAAATGTGTTTGCTCCATGCTAATATGTTTCCTGGTATCAAAGATGCACAATGCTTCCATCTGATGACATCAACAGCCACAGTAGCATAACGGTTAGCACAATGCCATTCCAGCTTGGGGCATTGTCCAGCTGAATTATGATGCTATTTGTAAGGAGTTTGTACATTCTTTCCGCGACTGTGTGGGTTTCCTCCGGGTGCTCTGGTTTCCTCCTACAGTCCAAAGACCTACTGTTTAGTAGGATCATTGGTCATTGTAAATTGTCCTGTGACTGGGCTAGTGTCAAGTAGATGAGTTGCTGGGTGGGGCGGTCTGTTTGGTTGGAAGGGCCTATTCTATGCTGTATCTCTAAATAAATAAATAATCAGCAATAAACTGAACTGAAAGCACATTTTTTTCAGCACTGAAGCCTTTTGCCTCTGTATCAGTAGTGGTCCTCATCTACCCCTCACCTATATACCCATCCTAATGTTTTGGTCATTAATGAAGTTATTTTCATAAATTTAAATGAGTTTAAACTTTTCCTGAATCATTCCTGTATCTGGTTTTACAACCATTTGAGTTTTAAGAGTCCAGAGAAGTTGCAACTAATACGTAAGTATGTGAGTGAAGGAGTTGTGTTTTTGCTATCTCATCAACCCTCAACTTGTTTTGCCAGTAAATAAAGCCACGTAAACCTCAGGTCAAATGTAGGTGACTATATCCTGCAATCATAATTGGACTAAGAGAAAATGTGGTGACCTATTTCCTATGTTTAACTTGTAACTTTAAAGTTATTTATATAGTTGGAGGATTATAGGAAAGCTTGCTTGACTTATTTTCATACTACAATACGATCTGTGTCATTTATAGTAATGTAGGTATTTTTCCTTTTTAGTTTCAAACGTTGGTTCACACATCGCGATTGCTGTTGCTGTGCTAACCAGTATCATTATGATTAGCATATGCATGTACAAGCTTTTAAAACGCAAGCCTCCACAGACATATATGAACTTAAATTAATTGACAATTACAGGTAAGCTTAGAATCGTTTTATCCAGTCCAACACATTGTGTATTACAATTCAAAACAGATATTGCAAATTAGATTAATTATTATAGAGAGCATATTTTGATTTTGAAACTGTTGTTTTTAGTTCCATTTAATTCGTTTGGCCAGTCAAAAGTCCATAGGACCATAAGACACAGGAGCAGAATTGGGTCATTCAGCCCACTGAGTCTGTTCCACCATTCAATCATGGCTGATTTATTTTCCCTTTCAAACTCAGTCACCTACCTTTTCTCCACAACCTTTGGTGCCCTTACTAATCAAGGACCTATCAAACTCTGCTTTAGATGTATCCAGTGACTCGGCCTCCACACCCAACTGTGCAATGAATTCCACAGATTCACCACTCTCCAGCTAAAAGGATTTCTCCTTATCTCTGTTCTAAACCACGTCCTTGTATTCTGAGGCATTTTCCTCTATCTAGTCTTAGATTTTCCCACTATTGGATATATCCTCTGCATATCCACTGTGTTGGCTTTTCAATAATTGGTAGGTTTCAATTCCAGTGAGTACAAGTCCCAAGCCATCAAGCATTCTTCATGTGTAAACCCTTTACATTCCCAGGATCATTCTCTGAAACCTCCTTTGGATCCTCTCCAAAGCTAACACACCCTTTCTTAGATAAGGGGCCTGAAACTACTCTCAATAACATTAAAATCTAAAATTAAATCTTATCTCAATTTTAATGGAGCTGAAAATCCTGGTGTTCAGATCACGATCACTTAGCAATATCCCACAAAGCGTTGATTCATTATGGAGCCCTTCGTCTTACAGTCCAAACATTCAGAGGTATCTACCTTCCTGTAATTTAAAAAGAATGACTCAAATTGCATGCTACTTTGATGGGAATGGTGCATGTCATCTTCTGGTGCACCTACTGCAAAGAATAGCCTATATTTCACTGTGGAGATATGGCCTGGTGTCAAGGCAAGTGATGTGGCTGCTCAGCATGGAGATCTGGGCACCTGGTGATGCATTCAGCCTTTGCTGGGCACTTCCAGCAACTGTCCGTCAAGGTGGCTACGGTGTGGATGAGACAATTGTTCACTCCTTGGTACACTACGCGTTGGCCAAGGGAAGGATGCAAGGGTACATGTTGAGGTTTGAATTTTGTAAAAGTTGTTCTGTCAAAAACTTGTTGGTCTTCCAGTGTAACTGGATCTCCATAAGTGAAATGCTGTTGATTGGGACGTTGCAGGGAACAGGAGGCTGTGCTGAGGGTCACCATTAAGCTTAGTACTGCTACTGCAAAAACTTTGTGAGGAAGGTTCGGAATCAGGTTCATTTTCACTGTCTTATATGACTTGAAATTTATTGTTTTGCAGGAGCAGTGCAGAGAAAAGACATAAAATTGCACACAATAATAGAGAGGGCTCTTCCCACTCAGATTACCAACATAGTCGTGGCAAGGTTCACAGCACAGTAGCACAGTCAGTTACACACATCTCTCTCTTTATATACAGTATATATATCGATACATTGACCTGTTTGGCACTGATTCCATCATAGATTTTTTTTTGTATGAGCACATCTTGGCTGCTAAGTAGAGTACCTGTGTAATTACTTTTATAAATGTCCATAGTTTTGAATGAACAAGGAACGAAAATCCTACAATTTTTTGTACTTTTCTAAAACCAAACTTGAGATCTGTTGCTGATGTTCCTCAACCAGATGTGATGTGCACAAATGTGGTTTATGTATTTTCACCTCTTGATATGCGGTGAGGCACTTAGCTTCCTCTTACTGAAACGTGTAATATGCAGAGCCATCTGGTTTGGGAATAGGTAGATGAAACTTCATTCTTTCATTGCCCTGTGATTGGTGGAATGATGCTGCATTGTGTTAAATTTATGTTTGATTAATGACCTGAACAGCTAATTTTAAAGGTGACCATCAAGGAGATGACAAAAATACCTTTTGATATCATCTCCTGGACAGTAGTTTGACTTTATATGATGGAATAAAAATCAAGCAAATTCTACAACGAACTTGTTACGTAATCTGCCTGGTTACAGTGAGCAGTAAAGTTAAAAATGATATACAGTGTGTGTGTGTGTGTGTGTGTATATATATAGAGCTATATATATGTGTGTGTGTGTGTGTGTGTATGTATGTATGTATATAGAGCCATATATAGCTAGGGTGCCTAAGACTTTTGCATTGTACTGTATAATGTTTCTACTGTTAAAAATTATATTTCCTAAACTCTATTAAATGTAAATTGTTTGCTTAATGTTTCAGGTATCACTGATGCCATCACGAAACATGTTTATGTACAACACCCTTCTGAAGTTTATCTTTTGTTTCGGCAAGACGCTTGTGACCTCCTGTCAGTACCTGCAGGTTGCTTGAAGAGTGCTTGATGCCAGAGATACTTGCTTTGAAAATAGTGATGTTTCCCAAAAATGTACAATAAATATTTTACTATAATAAATAACAATATCACTTGGTAATTCTTTTTAAAACCTTACTGCACATGAACTGAATAGATGACAGAGCACGAATGAATTTAATACGTTGGTTTGATCACAACTCACAAATGTATCAAAAACCTTATTCTTAGCATAAACTAAGAAAGTGCTTCCCTTGGCCTTTTTCTCTGCATTTTTTCCCTTTTGTTTTGTCATTGGTAAACTATGAGCTGGTGGATGCAGAAATAGAAAAATTTGACTAATATATTTACAGGCACTGTAGTTGTGTTATCTGGCAGTTGGCAGTGTTGAATTCAGACAAGATTGTGAGAATACATCATTTATTTTGTTTTTTTGTGTGCAGATTTTGCTTTTATCTCCTGTTGCTGTTTTCCAGCAGTTAATAAAGCTTAATTACACTTATGAAAATACAGTATTAGTAAATAAGTTGTTTCAAATTAGTTTAGTACCAACCCAGCTATAGCAAAAAACACAAAAATAAACAAAATACAACATTGTATAATTTGTTCCTGTAAAATATATAAATTTTATTAATAATCAGCTTTAATTTGTTTTATTTTCTTGTGAACTTTACTCAATTTATGAATTAAAGAATTTAAATATTTGTATTAATGTTAAAACTTTGTATATAGAGTCATAGAGAGAAAGCATGCAAAAAGGCCCCCCAGTGCAATATATCCTTGCCAAACAAGCTGACCACCTGAACTCATTGCATTTTATTTCATTTGGCCTCATCCCTCTAAATCTTTCTTATCCATGAATGTGTCCAAATATATTTAAAATGCTGTAATTATATCTCCCTACCCCATTTCTGCAGGTAGCTTGTTTCATGTATCCTCCATCCCCTGGTGTGAATATCTTGCCAGTTAGCTCCCCTTTAAGTCTTTCCCCAGTTCATCTTCAATCTGTGCCCTCCAGTTTCACACTTCCCCTACCCAGTGAAAAGACTGACCTCCCACCTTATCTATGCCTTCATGATTTTCCAAAACTTTGTAAGATTGCCCTACAGCCTCCAAGGAAAGTTATCTCAGCCTTTTCTGTCTCTGCTTATAACAAGGCCTCCAGTTCTGGCATATGTTGTGAATCTTTTCGGTACCCTTTCTACCTTAATTACATCCTTCCTGTAGTACGACAGCCAGAAATGCACACTATGCTGCAGGTGCAGTTTCACCAGCTTCCAATATTTAGATAGTTTTTGGTATTGTCAATATTAACTAGCAACTAATAACGTTTAAAATAAAAACATCCATGCTCTCTGTTAGACTTGCTGATTAATGGAATTTTTGTCACTGAAAGCCTGAAAGACTTGTCTCAGTAGAAGTTTTTATGCAGCCAAGATGGGGGTAGTGCAGTCAGGGCTTTGAGGTGTAAAAAGGAGAGTCCAGTTGGTTTGTCAACTTGATCCTTTCCAGCCGTGTCGAAAGGAAGAAACATGATCTCAATATCTTCTAGTTACCATTAGTAATCTAATCTTCTGGAAAATGAGATCTCCAGAAAAAATTCTCTTCAACTCATTCAGAAATAATTCCTCTCTAATCCCAAACGTGATGATGTATTACCAATCTACTGTCTGCTGTCATCTTAGCTTTCTCCTGGATGTTGTCCAGCTCCTTTACTGGTTTGTAGAAAATCAGTCCCTGGAGTATAAGGTAGGAATATAATTTAATTTGCATGATACTTGAATATCATTTCTGCCTTAGGCTTCAAGTATTTCTACCTCATTCATTAATACAAATATCTGAACCGTTAAATAATCTCATGCTTACATAATTTATATAAAATCCATTTATTTTCACTGTTTTATCTTTTCCCTGTGATGGAGTCTCAAATGAGCAACCTCATCCATTAATCATCCATAATAATTTGGCGAAATCTTCATTATCTGATTTTCTGGACAATGATAGAGCTTCTTGATCCAGTTTTGCTGACTAAATATTTTAAACAACGGTGTTAATCTAGTTGTCTTTCTCTAATCTGTTTTATGTTTTCAATACACCTTACAATATGATGGGTTGTAAGTTTGATGTTACTTCAGAAATTTCATAGAATGGAGCTATGATCTTTTTAGGCTTGGATTTTGTGCTGTTGATTTTAAACAGCTCCAAGCCATCTGTTTGCATCAATGATTGATAAATCAAGTAAAAACTCTGCTTTTCCAAATCTGCTGGTGCTTGCTAGCTTACTCTAATTCCTAAATGGTGATGCCATTTAGTATGGCTAGCTTGGCAGCAAGACCTGGGTGCTATTATACTGCTGTAAGAACTGCTCAGAACAAGCCTTGCACACAAAGTACTGGTGGAAAACCCTGACAGTTAGCAAGGTTATGCTCTGTCCCTATCTTCTCCAACCAGCCTATCCAACAATCAAAATTATGTTCCTGACTTTTAGAAACATTCATAAGTGAATACTGTACTAACCATAAAGAACCTTTATAAAACAACTGAACAATGAAAATGTTTAATTATTAAAACTTTTAAAGTGAATTTAAAATATGAAAAATTATAAAGTGAAGGTAAAATATTTAAAACACATTGCCTTAATTAACAGGAATGTAAATTTGCTAATAAATGCCTTTTACTTTCCTTTCCATTGAAATGAATTACCTTGATATTCCTGAACGAGCTTGACCTTTGGAACAGGATCCATGTACAATTCCCCACTGTGTCTGCTGTGCAATTGCAGCTTGTTTATACTCCGCTATTGGATTCAGTGTCTTAGCCCAGTCATGAAAAAAAGCAGCAGTAAGGAAATATGTTTGGGACAGGAACACTAAATGTGATGGCACTTACACAGAGTTACTTTGACAGTTCAGTGCACAATTACCAGCATTAACCAACAGCTTCTGATCAATGGGGTCATTCTAATTTTATTATTTGTTCAATGTTATGTTATCCTGGACAACATAACACAAGGCTAACAAAGTGAAACTGCACAGAATAGTGGTTTATCTACAACAACAAAATGGTTTTATGGCATTTCTGCCTTCTTAATGAAATGGCTACAAATCAGTATCGATATATATTACGTACAATTATTATTGCCTTTGAACGATTACTGCCAAGTTGTCATTTTAGTGCTCTCATAGCAAAAATTCTTCAAGAAAAAACAAATTGAATGGTTGAACTGTTTTACTGACAAACTTGGAGAAAAGAATCTCATCACATCACACACAAAATGCTTTGCTTTCCTGCATCTGCAGATTTTCTTGTGTTTGTGCAACTTGAAGTATGTTTATCTGGCTCTACCTCAAATGTAAACTTTGCTCAAACAGTAATGGGTTAACCC
The DNA here is from genome assembly GCF_048418815.1 of Hemitrygon akajei. Classification (NCBI taxonomy): domain Eukaryota; kingdom Metazoa; phylum Chordata; class Chondrichthyes; order Myliobatiformes; family Dasyatidae; genus Hemitrygon; species Hemitrygon akajei. Next base: position 144,873,085 of record NC_133127.1, read on the forward strand.
TGCCATGCAGAACTCATGTCACACCACGTCTAGCCAACAGATTGGGTCTGTCTGGTACACCATCCCTGGAGGCTGTGACATTGGCTTGTGTCCTGCCTAGCTGGATTTGAGTATAAGATGAAAGAGGCCTTACTACCATTTTATAAGGCCTAGGTAATTATGCAGCATTAAGTGCATTTTAGGTCTCCATACCCATTTGGTATATGCAATAAACATTCACCAGATTGGTTCCTTAGATTGAAATAATGTGACTGAGTAGGGAAGGGCTGCACTTCAATGGTGTTTAGAAAATAGGAGAAGACCACACTGAAATATAAGAAAATGCTTAAGGGTTCAAAAGGATAGTTCCTTCATTGACTGAGGACACTAATTATAGAGGTTAGAGTCTGAAAACAAAGAGGTTGTGTTATGTTTTTTAACTCCAAAATACAAAACTAATTGAAAGAAAAAGATGGGAGCCTGGGACAACATGTATGTTTCATGTTTAACTAAAGTCAGGCACACACATCTGATGTGGTGGTGTGATGATGCATACCATTTATGTACTTTTACATATAACCCCTAATGAATTATTAGAACAGCAAAAAAAAGCTTAATGAAAAATACATTTACAGCATAACTCAAAAATTGCTAATATATTAAATACAAAACAGGCTGTTTAGAGCTGAATTGAAGAGGGATCTTTTTCAAAGCTTTGGAATTCTCTGTGCTGGCAGGTGCTGGAAGTTCAATCAGAAGCTTTTCATGGAGAGGCAGATAGATGTTTTGATATTAAAGAGAATCGACGATTATGAGGAGTGGGCAAAGGAATAGTGCTGAGGTAGAAGATCAGTCAACATTTTGTTAATTGTTGGAACAGGCTGATTTCATTTGTGTGTTGTGACTTGAAGTATCTCTTGTGAAGTTGGTTTTGATCCAATTAACATGGCTTTTCCATCCTTCGGACAAAAGTTCCCTTACATCTTTCCAACAATGCCAAGGTTTATCACTGTCATTTCAAGCAATATTGTGGAAGTTCCCAACAAGAAACATTTTCATGTATACTCCAATACTCTCCCAGTCATGACTGTACTCTCACATTGAATGGCAAGCCAACCTCATGTACAGCCTTTGACTCGAATCCCTTTCTAATCAGGACTAAGGCTTCATTCTGCATCACTGGCCTTAAGATAAAACGACACCGTTCATAGGCAGGATTGTCTACCAACAAAATTTTCCACCGGGGTATTTGTGAACCAATTCTGCTTATTGCCATACTGTGATACTTTCTTATGCAAAATATAATAGACAGATAATGGCAGCCTGGGCGGAAACTAACAGAGCAGTAGTTGTTCTTTCATCCATAAGAGGTCACTACTATCCTTTTACTATCGCCACTTGGTGCTGTGCACAGATTTTAACTCCCGAATCTCTTGGCCTCTGACAGATTCTAGCTTGATGATTATAAAAGGACTTACCTCTGGATCAGATGGAATTGTTTTGTTTCTTCAGGAATCTTTGCAGTACCATAAAGCTTTGCGTTATCTATAATATACAGTAGGTATCTAGTGCCTTTATAGAGTAATGACCCTAAAACCAATCATGGGAGGATTCCATTGTTGAACCAACCACAGAATTGTGGACCTGTCAAGATCTGTGTATCTGATGGAATTTTTCCTTGGATTCTAAAAGAAGGGCTACAGAAGATGTACTGATTGTAATCTTCCTAAAGGTCTTAGATTTTAGAGAAGTATGAGTGGTTGAAATATGAGCATTACTCAAAAAGAGTGAATGGAAAAAGTAGGTCACCATAAGCCGGTTACTCTATCACTGGAAATAAGTTAAGATCAATTATTAAAGGGTTAAAGCTGAATATTTGAATTGTCACTGCTTCATGAAGAGCAAAGCAGTTGGCAAATTTATGAATAGTTTTTTTTAATGAACTAACAGACAGCATGGATAGAAGAAAACAAGTAGATGTAATATTTTAGAGTTTTCAAAAAGCCTTTGACAAGATGTTATATAAAAGTGACTTCATATGATATGAGCTGATGATATTGGATATAACATATTAGCATGGACAGAGTACTCTTTGACCAGCAGAAGGTCTCGATTAGATACAAGGGCACCATTTTCAGATCAGCAAACTGTAACCAGTAGGGTGGCACAGGATCAGTACTAGGACAGCAGACATTGAAAATGCAAATTAATGAATTAGAGGAAGGTAGAGTATGCACTGTAGCCAGGTTTACAGATGCTACAATAGCAGGGGGAAGGCAAGGAGGATATGTAAGTTTACAGAGAGATATTGACAGTTAACTGAGTGGGCCATGAATTGGCAAAGGACAAAAATGTAGGAAAACAGGAAGTGGTTCAACTGGAAGGAAAATGGTTAAAATATTTAAAGCAGAAAGCAGTATTTGGAGGGGATTGGTTTTGAAATGTAAAGCTGGTATATATTTGTAGTAGTTAAACATGGAGGGTAATTGAATGCTGGCTTTATTTGAAGAGGGTTAGAGAATGGAAGTAGGGAAGTCTGATTACAACTGTACATGGGATGAGTGAGACGTGTTACGAACCCTGTAACTGAGTCACTTACCAGCAAAGATAGAGAGGTCCGTTGAAGTCTGATGGTACTATTTTTAACAGTATTTATTGGTAAAAATACACAAAAATAATATCAATGCAAACATACAGATACTATACGTCGTCAGTACTAAATCTAAAAGCGCGGGTATAATAATAATCAATAAGAAATAGCTCTATCGTTGTCTAGGGGATAATGTATTGTCCGATGGAAATATAAAAGTCATTCAGTTCATTCAGTTCATACAGGCTTCAGCCTTTGGGGACCGCTGGGTTTTCAATTGTTGGAGAGAGAGAGAGATTTTGAGAATAGAAACTTGCCAGCTTTCCTTTATCCACTCTTGATCCGTATTTGTCCTTTAGCGAGGCCATTCCGTGGAGGAATTGTCATCCGGGCAAGGATGGACACACACACAAGCCTCCACCGTTCTCATACGTTTCTCCTGGTGTGTCTAAAGGGGTTGTTCCCCAGACCCTCTTTTATCCTTACTCACGGGGTCTCAGATGTCAATCAGGTTGGGATGATGCAATCCCTCAACCAGCCCACTCTGGTCACCCCCTGAGGGCTTCAATGAATAGTACAGTACTCAATACACAATTCCGTCTCCAAGAGACAATAGCCGTTATCAATGGTTCCGCCTTCCAAACACATTAGGACACATTCCAAACCTGTGTATTCTGGACGTCTCTCTCTCATTTCCTGGGTCCCAGACCCGAATTAATAGCGATCTTGTGATTCTCAAAAAGGAGGGGGCTACTTTGTACCCTTCGGCCCCTCAGAGTTGTGGCACATTCGTAACAGACGACTGTCACAGTCTCAGTTCCCTTTTAAGAAAAGATGCATTTTCATTGAGGTAGTTCGGAGGGTGGACTGCAGGTTGATTGCATTGAGGAATTGTGCTATAAGGAAAAGTCGAACAGGGTAGGACACCGTTCACTAACATTTATAAGAACTCTTACTGAAATATGTAAAATTGTTGGGGACTGGATAACGTAAATGTTGGGATGGTACTTCCTTCCTGGGAGTATCTTGGAACAACATGTACAGTTTCAGAGTAAGGCAATGCCCATTAGAAAGTGAGATCAGGAAGAATCTCTTCAAAGTATCATGTCTCTTCAGAAATCCTTGCCCCAAAAGCTGTCAAAATTGAATCCATGAAAATATTCAAAAAAAAGATAGATTTTTACTTGGTAAGAGTTGCAATACTAGGGTGGGAAAGTAGAATTGCAGAACATTGGTTTATTGAATGTGGAGTAGGCTCATCGGGTTGTTTGGCCTACTCTTTCTATTTCTTCTGGTCTTGAATTTGGGACTTCCATACTTCACTGTATATGCAGAGAAATCTTGCACTTACTGTTGATTCAATCATTAAGTGCTGGTTATTCCATGTGAAACTTATTAGGAATAGCCAGTAGGAAATGACCCATGATCTTCTTTTCCATATCCCTTGATATAGTACATGTGCCTAATAATACCTCTATCAGAAGATGATAGAGAAGATCCCCTAATGAACCCTTGTGGTAGCTTATTTTTCAGTGATAAACTACAGCCTCAACAAGGATAGTTTTTTAGGTGTTACAAGAATCAGGGAGTGTGGGTTGGTGCAGGAAGGTGGTGCTGAGGCTAAAGGGCCATGACCTGAATGAATGGAGTAGATATGTGAAGCCAGATAGCTTGCTCCTGATCTGATTTCATATGAAGACAAGGCGCAAGAAAATAGGATCAAAAACAGGAGCAGTCACGAGGCTACTAATCAATAAGCTGGGCTCAATTTCTCTTATGTACCAGTTATCTTCTATTACTTGGATTTTCAAATATTTATCTGTCTCCCCTTTTTGTCATCTGATTCGGAAAATAAGTGTAAATGATCTTGGGTGTTTCCATTCAAAGAGCTGGAACATTTTGTACAGGAAACTGTAAATAGGTCATTTTAGGTGAGAAAGAATATGAATTGATGCATTTATAAATCATTGCATTTTAGGTGAATTCATTTTATCGGCAATCTATATTCTCTGGTCCTTGTGCCTGTAAGCATAAATAATCTCCAGAGAATTGCCCAGGCTGATCCCAATAGCTTGTTTTTGAAATCAGGCAATACTCAAAAAGTGCCCTAGAATTGAGAGACATAGGAGACCCATGTCAATGTGACCTCAATATCTTGATGTGACTGAAATGCTTGCTGCATCTGCACAGAGCCAATTGTGCTTTTGAGAGCAATGGTAACAATGAGGAGTTTCACACTGGGTACCCCTAGCATCTGCTAAATCTACCTTTTGCTGTCATAGTCTGTCTTTTAAGGGAGAGATGCTTAACTGAATTAAGTTTAATATCACTGACATATGTTGTGAAATTTGTTGTTTTGCATCAGCAGTACAGTGCAATACATAAAAAACTAAATTACAATAAAAAATACAATATATATACAGTGCCTATAAAAAGTATTCATCCCCCTTTGGAAAATTTCATGTTTTATTGTTTTACAACATTGAATCACAGTGGATTTAATTTGGCATTTTTTGACACTGATCAACAAACAAAGACTCTTTTGTTTCAAAGTGAAAACAGATTTCTACGAAGTGATCTAAATCAATTACAAACATAAAACACAAAATAATTGACTGCATAAGTATTCACCCCCTTTAATATGACACACCACCTTCTCAAGGGCAACTAGGGATGGGTAATAAATGCTGGTTTAGCTGGTGATGCCCACGTCTCGTAAATGAATAAATTATATTAAAAAATCACTGCTGTAGCCATTTGGTTTTAGAAGTCACATAATTAGTTAAATAGAGATCTGATTTTGGAGACCTGTGTGTGGTCAAGGTGTTTCAATTGATTTTAGTAAAAATACACCAGTATCTGGAAGGTCCAATTGCTGGTGAGTCAGTATCCTGGCAAAAACTGCACCATGAAGACAACAGAACACTCCAATCTACTCCACAAAAAAGTTATTGAAAAGCACGAGTCAGGAGATGGATACAAGAAAAGTTCCAAGTCACTGAATATCCCTTGGAGTACAGTTAAGTGAATAATCAAGAAATAGAAAGAATATGGCACAGCTCTAAATCTGGCTAGAGTAGGCTGTCCTTGCAAACTGAGTGACCATGCAAGAAGCAGATTAGTGAGGGAGATCACCAAGAGACCTATGACAACTCTGGAGGAGTTACAAGCTTCAGTGGCTCAGATGGGAGAGACTGTGCATACAACAACTGTTGCCCGGGTGCTTCACCAGTAACAGCTTTATGGGAGAGTGGCAAAGAGAAAGCCACTGTTGAAAATAGATCACAAGAAATCTCAGCCAGAGTTTGCCAGACAGCATGTGGGATACTCTGAAGTCTGCGAGAAGAAGGTTCTATGGTCTGATGAAACCAAAATTGAGCTTTTTGGCCATCAAACTAAATGCTATATTTGGCATAAGCCCATTATCAAAAACACACCATTCCTACCGTGAAGTGTGGTGGTGGCTGCATCATGCTGTGGGGATGCTTCACTGCAGCAGGCCCGGGAAGGCTTGTGAAGGTAGAGGGTAAAATTAATGCAACAAAATACAGGGAAATCCTGGAGGAAAACCTAATGCAGACTGCAAGAGAATTGCAACTTGGGAGAAGATTTATTTTCCAGTAAGACAATGACCCCAAGCATAAAGCCAAAGTTACACAGGAATGACTTAAAAACAAAGTTAATATCCTAGAGTGGCCAAGTCAGATTCCAAACTTCAGTCAAATCGAGAAGTTGTGGCTGGACTTGAAAAGGGCTGTTTACTCATGATCTCCAGGCAATCTGACAGAGCTTGAACAGTTTTGTAATGAAGAATGGGGGAAAATTGCAGTGTCCAGATGTGCGAAGCTGATAGAGACCTATCCACACAGACTCAAGGCTGTAATTGCTGCCAAAGGTGCATCTTCTAAATACTGACTTGAAGGGAGTGAGTAATTATGCTATCAATTGAGTTTAATAAGTGCAATAAATTAGACCAATTTGTAGAATTTTGTTTTCACTTTGACATGATTGAGGCTTTTCTGTTGCTCAGGGTCAAAAAAGGCAAATTAAATCCATTGTGATTCAATGTTGTAAAACAAAACATGAAAACTTCCGGGGTGTAAATATTTTTAATAGATTATTTATATATATGTGTGTGTGTGTGTGTGTGTGTGTGTGTGTGTGTGTGTGAGTGGGTGGGTGGGTGGGTGTGTGTGTGTGTGCGATGGAAGACTTCTTGCTTGTTCCTGTACCCAAGAAGGCAAGGCGACTCCATCTGGACTTCATGACTACAGACCAATTACCATCACATCTCATGTGACAAAGGTGCTGGAGAGGTTGATCCTGACTTACCTTGGACCGCAGGTGAGATCTTCATTGGACCCTCTACAGTTTGCCTACCAACCTCATGTGCCAGTGGACGATGCCGTCATCAATCTGTTACAGCAAGCTCACTCCCACCTGGATGATGCTGGTGGCATTTTTTGATTCCTCTAGTGCAGGGGTGTCAAACTCATTTTAGGTCACGGGCCGGATTGAGCAAAATGCAGCTTCATGCGGGCCGGATCAGTCGGACGCGTGCGAATGCAGCTTTCGTTGCCTCCGTTTTTTCAACCTGCTCTCATGTGTCTCAGTCTCTGCTATAACTACAAAGTGTTTCACTTTACAAATTCCGTTTCTTATAAAGAAGATTGCCGAGCAAGACTGCCGAATAAACACTAAAAACCCTGAAAACCTGGTACCTGAATAAACTCAGCATTAGCCATATCATACGCCATAGGCGCTTCGATTACTGGGGCCAGCTTTAATAGTAACTAAATATTATCTCACGGGCCAAAGATAATTCCACCGCGGGCTGGATTTGGCCCACGGGCCTTGAGTTTGACATTATGCTCTAGTGCCTTCGATACAATCTAGCCACTTCTGAGTGAGAAGCTGCAAATGATAGATGTAGAGAAATCCACTGTCTCCTGGAGTACTGACTACCTATCAGATAGACCCAAGTTTGTATGGCTAGATAGCTCTCTGTCTGAGGTGGTGGTGAGTGGCACTGGAGCACCACAAGAGACTGTCCTGTCTCCATTTCTGTTCACATTACACTCAGCCTTTCAGTACAAATCTGTGTCTTGCCACTTGCAGAAGTTCTCTGATGACTCGGTGGTGGTTGGTGTATCAGAGACAGGCAGGAGTTGTTGCACAGAGGACTGGTGGACAGGTTTATGGAGTGGTGTGGAAGGAATCACCTGCTCCTGAATGTGGCCAAAACCGTGGAGAAGGTGATTTACTTTAGGAGGAAGAGGACTGTGACGAGTCCTGCATAGATTTTAGGAATAGAGTGTGTGGTAGTGGAGGAGTACAAATACTTGAGTGTTTACCTCAACAACAGACTTGACTGGAAAACCAACATCATAGCTGTTTACAAGAAGAGGCTGAGCAGATTATTTTCTAAGGAAGCTGAGATCCCTCAACGTGTGCAGCAGGATGTTGGAGATCTTTTACCAGTCTGTTGTAGTAGGTGCAGGCTTCTTTGCTGCTTCATGTTGGGGGAGCAGCATTGGGCACTGCAAAAAAGACTAAATAACCTCATCAAAAAGGCTGGATTTATCCTTGGCTACAACCCGGACTCTTTTCAGTGAGTGGTGGAGAGGAGGTCACTGAACAAACTGTTATCTGTTCTGGACAATCTGGCACATCCTCTCCATTACCTACTGAATAAGCAGCAGAGCATCTTTTCGAATAGACTCAATCAGCTCTGCTGTCATAAGTATCGTCACAGAAAATCTTTCCTAGCAAATGCATTAAGAATGTACAACAGTTCATCTCTGTGCACCAGAACTTACATCATAGTACAATAGTTTCTGCTTTATTAGTTCTTACATTATTGTTGTGTAAATTATTATTCTGTACTTTATTAGTTAAGTCTGCACATTGCTAAGTGTGCTTTTAAATGTTGCTGCTGTAACGAAAGAATTTCCCACTCGGAATCAATAAAGTACTTATTATTATAAAAATTAAATTAAATAAGTAGTGCAAATAGAGAGTAAAAATAGTTAGGTAGTGTTCATAGGTTGGTTCATTGTCAGTTGGTGACATACTAAATCTCCTCAAATTCCTAATGAAATATAACCCCCGTCATGCCTTCTTTGTAATTACATCAAAATGTTGGGCCCAGGTTAGATCTTCAGAGATGCTGGCACCCAGGAACTTGAAATTGCTCACCCGTTCCACTGTTGATCCCTCAGTGAGGACTGGTGAACGTTCCCTCAACTTCCCCTTCCTGAAGTCCACGATTACTTCATTGATCTACAGACGTTTGTAACTGACATTGAGTGCAAGGTGGTTGTTGTGACACCACTGAATCAGCTGATCCTGTATCCTGTACATCTCATTACCATCTGAGATCCTGCCAACAACAGTTATGTCATTGGCAAGTTTATAGATGCCTTTAGAGCTGTGCCCAGCCATACAATCATGGGTACAGAGGGAGTAGAGCGGTGGACTAAGTATACATCCGTGAGATGTGCTGGTGTTGATTTGTTGTGAAACAGAGATGTAATTTCTAGTCTGCACATATTGCGATCTTCTGAAGAGGAAGGGGAAGGATCCAGTTGCAGAGAGAGGTACTGAGGCCCAGATTTTGAGGCTTCTTGATTAGCACTGAGGGTTGATGGTGTGCAACACTGAGCTGTAGTCAATAAACAGCAGTCTCACATGGGTTTGCTTTATCGAGGAGGTCCAAGGCCAATTGGAGAGCCTTTGAGATTGCATCTGCTGTAGACTTATTGTGGTGGAGACAAATTGCAGCAGGTCCAGGTCCTTGCTGAGGGAGAAATTAATTCTGGCTGTGACCAAACTTTCAAAGCACTTCATTACATAAAATGTGAGTGCAACTGGGTGATAGTCATTGAGGCAGCTCACCCTTGCTCTTCCTGGGCACTGGTATGATTGATGCCCATTAGAAGCAGGTGGGAACCTTTGACTGAAGCTGTGAGAGATTTGTTCTTGCCAACCACCCATTAGTCAATTCTATAGACTTTAATATAAGTCATACCAGAGCAGCATTGAAAGTAGACTTGCTGATTTTCACATTCACCACTCAATAACTAGAAACTGTGAGATAGTATTATAAGTTGCTCATGCCCAGGGTCCCATGAACTCCTTTACGTCAGTAATGGCGACTCAGTTGGAGGATGTGGTCCAGGCCTGACAGCAGAAATAGACGTCCAAGGATCTTGATTCAGTTCTGTGACAAGTTTAGTGATCTTGCTTCAGTAGCCAAAGTCAGTAAATGCAGGCATATATGCCACATTTCGTCTTCATATGCCATAAGACCATAATACATTGGAGCAGAATTAGGCCATTTGGCCCATCAAGTCTGCTCCACCATTCAATCATGGCTGATCCCCTTTTTTCCCTTCCTCTGCCACATTCCCCAGCCTTCTCCCCATAACCTTTGATGCCGTGGCCAATCGAGAACCTGTCAATCTCTGTCTTAAATACACACAACAACCTGACCTCCACAGCTGCCTGTGGTAATAAATTCCACAAATTCACCGCCCTCTGACTAAAGGAATTTTTCTGCATCTTTGTTTTAAATGGACACACCTATATCCTCAGGTTGTGTCCTCTTGTCCTAGACTCCCCCATCATCCTTTCCTTTCCTCTGTCTAGGCCTTTCAACATTCGAAAGGTTTCAATGAGATGTTCCCTCATCCTTCTAAATTTCAGCGATTACAGACCCAGAGCTATCAAATGTTCCTTGTATGATAACACTTTCATTCCCAGAATCATCCTTGTGAACCACCTCTGAACCAGCATGTCTTTCCTTAAATGAGAAGCTGAAAACTGTTCACAATACTCAAGGTGAAGCCTCACCAGTGCCTTATAAAGCCTCAGCCCACATCCCTGCTCTTGTATTCTAGACCTCTTGAAATGAATGGCATTTTCCTTCCTCAACACCAACTCAACTTGCTAGTTAACCTTTAGGATGTTCTGCACATGGACTCCCAAGTCCCTTTGCATCTCAAATTTTTGGATTTTCTGCCTGTTTAGAAAATAGTCTGCACATTTATTTCTGCTACCAAGTGCATGGCCATGCATTTTCCAACATTGTGTTTCATGTGTCACTTTCTTGCCCATTCTCCTAATCCATCTAAGTCGTACTACAGCCTTCCTGTTTCCTCAACTCTACCTGTCCTCCATTAGTCTTTGTACCATCTACAGACTTGACAATATAGCCATCTATTCCATTATCCATTCTAAATCATTTATATAACAGCATAAAAAGCAGTCCCAACACTGATCCCTGAAGAACACCACTATTCACTGGCAGCCAACCAGAAAAGAATCCTTTTATTCCCACTTGCTGCCTCCTACTAAGCTGCCAGAGCTCTAACCATATGCCAATAACTTTCCTGTAATACCATGGGCTCTTAACTTGGTAAGCAGCCTCACGCATGGCATCTTGTCAAAGGCCTTCTGAAAGTCCAAGTAGACAACATTCACTCCACCTCCTTTATCTATCCTACTTGTAATCTCCTCAAAGAATTCCAACAGGTTTGTCACACAAGATTTTCCCTTAAGGAAACCATGCTGACTTTGTCCTATCTTGTCCTGTGTCACCAAATACTCCATAACCACATCCTTAACAATTGACTCCAACATCTTCCCAACCACTGAGGTCAAGACTAACTGGTCTGTATTTTCTCTACTGCTGCCTTCCTCCTTTCTTAAAGGTTGGGTGACATTTGCAATTTTCCATGTCTTCTTGCACCATGCCAGAATTCAGTGATTTCTGAAAGATCATTATTAATGCCTTCACAGTCTCTACCACTACCTCTTTCAAATCCTAGGGTGCAGTTCATCTGGTCTGGCTGACTTGTGTACCTTTAGATCTTTCAGCTTTCTGAGCACCTTCTCCCTTGTAATAGTAACTGCATTCACTTCTCTTCCCTCACACCCTTCAACATCTGGCACACTGCTAGTGTCTTCCACAGTGAAGGCTGATGCAAAATACTCATTTAGTTCATCTGCCATTTCCTTAGCCCTTGTTATTATTTCTCCAGCCCCATTTTCTAGCGGTCCTATATCTGCCCTTGTCTCGCTTTTATTTTTTTTACTTGAAATAGCTTTTACTATCCTCTTTGATATTGTTTGCTCGCATGCTTTCATATTTCATCTTTTCCTTCCTAATGATTGCTCTCTAAAAGCTTCCCAATCCTTTGTCTTCCCACTAGTTTTTGCTTTGTTATATGCTCTCTCTTTTGCTTTTAGGTTAGCTTTGTCTTCCCTTGTCAATCATAGTTGCACTATGATGCCATTTGAGTATTTCTTTGTTTCATCTGTCTTGTCCTTTCTTCATTTTTCCTAGAAACTCACACCATTGCTGCTCTGCTGCCATCTCTCCCAGTATCTCATTCCAATTTACTTTGGCCAACTCCACTCTCATAGCATTGTAATTTCCTTTACTGCACTGAAATACTGCAATGTCAGACTTTACTAAACCATATCCCCATCCCTCAACTGACACTAATATCATTGTTCCTATTAAGTTTCATGTGGTCCGTCAGTCATTTGCACACCTCACTGCTCCATACTCCCACATACCAATCATATCTCACATACTCTGTCATTGTTCAGTACAGAAAAAACATATCGTGTAGACACATTGTATTACATTCAGTAACGCTATTCCCTTACAAATGGCACGTGATTCTCTCCAGCAAATGCAGCAGCCCATACAACTTTTGCTACGTATAGACTTTAAAATGTGTTTCACTCATGTAATGTGGGCAATTGATCTAACAGTGATCCCCAATTTCTGCTGAGAAGCATCAAGGAGCCGTGTCCATAAGCTGCTGTCAACGCCTGTAGTGAAAGAAAGTCCTGGCGTGTTCTGAGATGTGTGGATCCAGAACTGTGACCTTATGAGCACAAAGAACTGAAGCAATATATCCAAGGCAGGATGAGACGAGACTTGTATTCTGCTTTGTATTTAGTGGCATAATCAAGTGAACGAACATGAGCAGTGAAGCACAGGAACAGATACCCTTGAACCCAAATATCTATGCCAAATATGATGCAAAATTAAACTAATTCTATTCTGCCTCTCCATTCTAGAAGACATAGGAGAAGAACTAGGTCCTTTGACCCATCTAATTTGCTCTGCCATTCCATCATGGCTGACTTATTATACCCTTCAGCCCCATTCTCCTGTCTTCTCTCTGTACCCTTTGATACATGTTGGCAGGGTTGTAAAGAGAGCTCACAGGTAGGTAGGGTTGTAAAGGAAGCTTTTGGCACATTGGCCTTCATAACTCAAAGCTGAGTAGAGGAGTTGGGATGTTATGTTGAAGTTGTATAAGATGTTGGTGAGGCCTAATTTTCAGTACTGTGTGCAGTTCTGGTCACCTACCTACAGGAAAGATGTCAATAAGATTGAAAGAGTGCAAAGAAAATTTACAAGGATGTTGCCAGAACTTGAGGACCTGAGTTATAGGGAATGGTTGAATAGGTTAGGACTTTATTCCCCAGAGTGTAGAGATTTGATAGAGGAATACAAAATTATGTAAGTATAGATAGAGTAAATGCAAGCAGGCTTTTCCCACCGAGGTTGGGTGAGATGAACTGGAGGTCATGAGTTAAAGGTGAAATGTTTAAGGGGAACATGAGGGAAACTTGTTCACTCAGACGGTGGTGAGAGCTGACTGCAAAAGTGATGGATGCAGCTTTAATGAGAAATTTAGAAAGATACATGGATGGGACAGATATGACAGGCAATGGTCAGGGTGCAGGACGATGGGACTAGGTAGATAAAAGAGATTGGCATAGACTAGATTGGACAAAGGGCTTTTTTTCTGTGCTGTAGTGTTCTATGACTCTATGATCTTTACTAATCAAGAACATATTGGCCTCCACTCTAACTATAGCCACTGACTTGGCCTCCACCGTCATCTGTGGAAATGAATTCCACAGAGTCGCCACCCTCTAGATAAAGAAATTCCTCCCCATCTAAAGAGTCTTCCTTGTATTCAGAGGCTGTTCGCTCTGGTTCTAGATTCCACCACTATCGTATACTGCATATTAATGTGTCTAACAGCTCCTGAATGCCATGATCGTGTCCACTTGCACCATACTGTGACACCCACATCCCCCTCCCCACCCTATCACCCCAGCAGCTTGCTTCAGGCATCTACCACTCACCGTTTTAAAAAATCTCTCTGCACATCTCCTTAAAACTTTGCCTCTCTCATCATTAGTGCATGTCCTCTGGTGCTTGACGTTTCTACGCTGGGAGAAAGATGATGAATGGGATTTTATCCATGCTTCATATGATCTTATAAACGTCCATGCAGAGAAAATAAAGTTTGTCCAGCCTCTCCTTAGACCTCATACACTCTAATGCAGGCAGCATCCTGAAAACCTCTTTCTAAAGCCCCTGCAGCTTTCCTGTAATGGGGTGACCAGAACTTGAGGAGAATGAACCGTTGATGTTTCAGGCTGAGACCCTTCATCAGGGTGCAACGGAAGAGGGCCTTTCGTGTGTAGACTATTGTAAGTTTTATGTAGCTCTGCCTGCATTAATTGTTCCTGCTGGTGAAGCTGGGGCTTTATTTGGTGCTACCAAGGAACACTTTGCCGGTTGATGGATTGAATACTGTTGACATTATACAGTCCAGCTATGTGGCACACTGAGTTATTGTTCAGGCTGTCTCTGAGTTGGCAGCCTAAGAACTCTGCTTTGTCATGAATGAAACCAGACTCCAATACGATGGAGCTGGACTATTTTCAGCAAATAGAACACCTTATGTGGTATGATCGCAGTTGCACTTGTCCAGGCTGGTGGAGAGCATTCTTACATCTAACGGATGGTGGAGTGAGTTTATGAAGCGAGGATGTGAGTCTTGCAACAGAGCCTCTAATTGATTCACGAAGCCACAGTAAGTAAATGACCATTCTTGGGCAACCAAGAGATGGCACTAGAGAGGGCCCAGAGGAGAATCGTGAGAATGATTCTGGGAATGAAAGGGTTAACATACGAGGAGTGTTTGATGGCTCTGGGTCTGTACTCGCATAAGTTTAGAAGAATGAGAGAAGATGTAAATGAAAACCTATCGAATATTAAAATGCCTAGATAGAGTAGATGTGGAGAGGATGTTTCCTATAGTGGGAGTCTAGGATCAGAGGACACAGCCTCAGGATAGAGGGACATACCTTTAGAACAGAGATGAGAAGGAATTTCTTTTGCCAGACGTGGTGAATCTGTGGAATTCATTGTCTAAGATGGCTGTGAAGACTAAGTCATTGGGGATATTTAAAGCAGAGGTTGATAGGTTCTTGATTAGTAAGGGTATCAAAGGTTACAGGAAGAAGGCAGGAGAATGGGATTGAGAGAGATTATAAATCAGCCACGATGCAAGGATGCAGTGGCCTTGATCAGCTGAATAGCCTAATTCTGCACCTATGTCTTATGATCACTTGGTAATTGATAGTGAAGGACAGGACAATAATATTGTTGTTGATTCAATGGATAGACCTTGTCCATAGAAGTCCCTTTGGCAATGATGTTTAAAGTGTAGTGGAGACATTTGAAAAAGTTACTTAAGCTTCCCAGTTTTCATTGTGTTGATCATTATGATCAATTGATTGGGCAGATTGAACTTGACCACCTTAAGAGAGTGGAGTCTGTATGGACCATAAGAAATCTTTTCACAGATAAGGGTCAAAATCTGCTCACAATACTCCAAGTGTGGTCTGACTTATATGCCTTATAAAAACTCTCAGCATTACATTCTTGCTTTTATATTCTAGTCCTCTTGACATTAATGATAACATTGCATTTCCCATCCTTACTACTGACTTAACCTTTCAGTTAACCTTCAGGGAATCCTGCATGAGGACTCCCAAGTCCCTTTGCACTTCTGATTTTTGAATTTACTTACTCTCTGAACCATGGAGATGTTTGCTATCTGGATAAATCTCTCTGTTTCAAACCTCAGCGTTCTCCGTCAGATACAGCAAAGCGCCAGATTGCTCAATTGACCTGAAAACACACAACAAAAACTAAAATTACAGGTTCCAATCACTTGGAAAAGCTCAGTATCAGATTCATATTTGAAAGAAGTAGTAAAAGAATTTATTTTGTGAACTGTCTGAAGGACACCGCCTTTGGTCGGGTTGTTCACTGGGGCCATCGTCTTCAGGAACTCAGCAGATCAGGCAGCATTTTTTAATTTCTTTTTGTTTCAGATTTACAGCAGCTTTTGATTTTCCTGTAATGAATGGTCAATGAGAAGTTGCCTGGGGTCTCTCTCTCTCTCTCTCTCTCTCTCTCTCTCTCTCTAATCATCTCAGTCTTCAGCATAATTGAATACATTTAGGACCCCTTTAACTGATTACTCAATAAACCTGCACACAATTATTGATCCCTCTAATAAATGATAAAATCCACACATACTTGGCTTTTAGAATTAGTTTCTGGTTTACAGCTCATTCAATATTCAGTATGTATGCATAGTCCAACTTGCCTGCATCATTGCTGTACGAGCATTGACATTATCATTGGCTATATGTTCATTTTTAGCTTACTCTGCAAACAAATAAACAGTCATGTGGTGAAATTTGGCCAGAATCACAAGTTGTATTATAATATAGTGATCAAAATCAAATGTAGAATTAGAGTGCCAAAGAAAACGACCAAGTCATCCAAACTCTAGATCCTAGACTTTACAGTTTCTAGACATCTTATTCACAATTGCATAATGGAGCCTTAATTAAAATTAAATACAGGAGCACATTCAAAGTTCTAACTCCAGGTTCTGCCAGACTTGATTTATTTTCAACTTGAGCATATACGCAGAATTGATTTTGCTTCAAAAAATAACAATGTATATGATAATTTTAAAGCAATATATGCAAAATGCTGGAGGAACTCAACAAGTCGCAGCATCAATGGAAATGAATAAACAGGATTTGTTTTGTTTAGTGGTTTATAGGTGCCAATATGCCTTGAGCTAATAATCTCAAATCCATTTCTTTTTTTAATTCAAGATTACTTGCAAAAGAAATCTTGCTTTGCTCACTCTTTTGGCGTCACTGAGACTTCATCTGAATTATCTCCACATATTTTGAGACAATGTCGTAATTATCTGACTGTCATTGGCTTTAGTTTGAAAAGCAAATTGGCCCATGGATGATGGCAATTTGATTTTCTTTAAAAGAATCTTTTTTTTGACTGAGTGAAAGTTTGAGATCATTAATATTTTACCTTTCCTGAATAGGATCTTCCAAACTTAAGTTTTCATTCTGTTTATTAGAATTGAGGATTTTGGTGGAATTCAGTATGGTTGATGTCTTTAGAATACCAAACTATTATATTGACTGATGGATTGTGAATATAAAATCATTATTCTGGTTGGAGCAAATAAAAAATAGTATAGCTTTTGGAATGATGGTACTTCTGCTGATGCATTAGGAATAGGAAAAATCTTCATAGATTTTTTATCTATTTAGCTTTGATTGTTATATATTTTCTTGGTTCATTTTGCATGTATCGTTTGGAAATAAAAAACAAAAAAAACTGCAGATGCTGGAAATCTGAATTGAGAATAGCAAATACTGGAAATGTGATCACTGTTAAGGGCCAGTGGGTGGGGGGGGGGGCGCATTTTTGCCAAGCTCAGCTTTCTAAAACTGGAGCTGATACTTCTAGAAATCAAAGATAACTTCCAATGAATATTGTTTCTTCAGCTTCTTGTCCTAAACAGGAGCCAGTTGTCAGTTCTTAATGTAAATTGCAAGCAATAATCAGACTGAAGTTAAAAGGACCACTTTGCAAACAAACAGCTCTGTCTATACAGCACAGGCTGCTGGCCCACAGCATGGGGCTGACTGCTCAAGAGATACAGTGTAAGACAATGGTGTTATATTAATCAGCCATTATCAAAAAGGACAACACTGTTTAGTTCAAGAAAGTCTGCAGACTAAACTGATACGATCACTTAGCACATCAAATAGCTGTAAGATTTTAATTTTGTGTTTTGAGGATTTCTGTCACCAGTAGCTTTTACTCCATCTATGTGAAAAGATCTGAAAAAATATCATGTGGGTGAAGTCACCAAATGGAAAGAAAACAGTTTAAATGTAAAACATCATGATGTTTGTTAGGAATGGTAAATGGATGTTAAGGAGAATGACATAAAGATGGAGTGAACTAGAATCCATTCCTCTGCCTTCAATTTCTGCAATGAACAACTCATTCATCTGCAACTCATTAGAATGTCTTTTTGGCTTCTAACAATTGTACCTGTGTTTTGGAAATCCTTACTGTTTTAAAAATCATTTGTAATTTGGAAATCTTTTATAAGATAGAAAACTTTTGTAAGTTTTAAATGAGTTTTAAGAATCCTATTTAAATTTAAATCTGCATCAGAAAAAACAAATTAACTGTGTTTGTCAGCTGGAAGTATCTCCTCAATGGTGGGGTGGTGGGGGAGGGGGGAATCCAGCGCTCAGATAGTGACAGCTGGACTCACAGTGGAGGATAAACAGCATAAACTCCCCTTAGTGAGGGTACCAGTAGGCATCTATATCGGATAGGGCTTAAGATCTTCATTTGAGTTCAGCATGTCTGGGAGAGCACACCTAATTCCTTCACAGAAGTAAACAAGTCATGCTGCATCTGATGATTCAACTTATGGACCAATAATGTGCTGTCAGATAAAAGGTTACTGACCTTTGACAATGATCTTCGTACATGCTCCTCCCTTCCTGACTGTTTCCAGGGAAGCTTCTGGAATCTGTAGACTACAAATGCTTTAGTTTCCTTAGAGAAGTTACTGTTTCACTTCCCTACTGCAAAGCTGCTCACAAGCATACCACAGAAAAGTGCAAAATCAGGTCCTTTGCTTACAGCTTCTCTAAAGAGGTCATTGTTCTTGAGTTTAATCAGTAGCGGTAACAATAACAAGTTTTGTTATTTTTACTTTCCCTATTTCTATTTTACAGATTAAGATTTTGTAGTCTTGATTTCACAGCATATTTTATCATGTGAATCATAATTTTGTACCTACTGTATTCCCCTGTGTTTTGTATACTTACTTGGTGAGACTATATATTGGGGAGAAAGAAAAGACCAGTCATGTCATTCTACAATTATTTTGCTACATGACACTACTTGTTACTTGGCTAAATTTTGACATAAACTTTTTGTTTTCTTCTTAGGACCTTTTTTTTTAAAAGAAGTCTTAAAGTAGGAAGCTTAATCTGATTTATCATTTCCTTTGCTTATTGACCTGCAAGATGATCTTTAGGAAGAAGTCCTCTGTCATTTTTGTCTAACAGTGGAATGCTGATTAAAGAGCAACTGAAATAAAATGGTTAGATAGTGTAACAAACTTCTGTCATTTTATTTTACCTTTTAAAAATTACTTATTTTCAGCTTAAAGGAATTTCACATAACATATTTTCGATTATATTTAGTGTCGCTTTTAAAGAAATAATCTTTAAATGAAGTGCAATATGATAATCGACCAAATTATGATGGCTGTGGCAGGAAGTTTGACCTCTGACACTCTGCCCACAGCTGGTCTCCATTGTTTGAATGTAGGAAGCTGCATTATGTTAGTTTTCTTAAAACATATTTCACATAATCTTAATGCTTCTGATTATTTCTGATATGTTTTTAATTTTAAAAAAAGTAATTTAATAGCTTGACAGCTTTGGCAGGATGCAATCCTCACCTATGGCCTTGTCTCCTATATGTTGGGGTGGCATGGGAGAGTAGCAGTGTACACATCGCTATTACAGCTCCGGTGATCTGGGTTCAGTTCCAACCAGTGCCTGGATGTGTAAAGAGTTCGTACATTCTCCGCATAACTGTGTGGGTTTCCTCCGGATGCCCTGATTTCCTCCCACAGATGGACAGGTTAGTAGGTCAGTTGGTCACATGGCTGGTGCAGGCTCATTGGGCTGAAGGGGTCTGGTATTGTGCTGTATTAATTAATTTTAAAAATAGTTAGGCCTCACTGGAAAATCCTGTATTGCAGGGCGATAGCTCATTCGGCCCTCCACAGCTGGCCCTATTATGTGCACTCAGTGATTCTGGGTGGTGGACAAATCATTTTTGTTAAGTGATGCTAGTTTTTGGATCAATTTTGGCCAAAATGCCTTGAATGACAGCTCTCTATTTCTTTGAACAGTAACATTTATTCATTTAATCCATCCAGGAGCAGATGTATCTTGAAAAGATGTACTATTTCTGAGAAAGCAGCTTGGCTTTTAGCACACAGTGATATGAGTGGGGCTTAAATCCACACAGAGGCAAGAGTGCTATCAACTTTGTCACAATGCACACAATCTTTCTTCCACTACTCAATCAAGACAGGCTCAAATTTTGATTTACAAGTAATAGTGAGGCTAATGGTGCAGCAATAAATGTGAAAGTCTAGATATTGTCATTAAATTTTTACCATAAGATGTTCCTGCATTTGTACCTCACCACTGGCTTTGACATCCATTTAAAAGCATGAAGTTACTCATGTCCACTGCAATATTAACCTCTATGCAGGTTAGGTAGGAAAGGGAAGTAAATAAATCCTGTAGTGTTTGCAGAAACTTACTCAGCTTGTAATAGTTTGTTTTCCTCAAAAACATCAGAAATTAAATGAATATGTACTGCTTCCATCTTTAAACTGTTCTTATGTTAACTAATAGAGCTTAAAAATATTAAAAGGTGATGAAATAATCTTATACGCATCTCGCAATTGACCTTTTGCAATATTTAAATTCATGACACATGACTCAGATGTGCACCATATTACAATGCTCCCAGGCTACTTAAAGAATTTTAACAGTACGATAGCCCAGTAAAATAAACAAAAGTCACAGTTCAAGCAATTATTTAACATAGAGAGGAAATTTAAAATAAAATACAAATACTGCATATCAGAAAGTAATTCATGTACATACTGAAGAATGATGTGTACAAAGAGTAAAATCTGAAACCGAAAAATATCCTGAGTTGTTTTGCAGAAATGATAACCACTATACTGTTTATGTCAGTTTAGGGTAAATTGTAAAGTGGTATCCTCAACTAATTCTCTGTTCGATGTTCTGCTAATTCATTATTAAAAGGTATTATATACCTCTTAGCCTGTATATAGATATAATCTAGATGTCTGCTGGATACAGGGAAACTCCTGAATTTATGGGTCCTGTTTTCACCTCATAAGCTACCTTGTACACAATTTTACAACTGTGTATGTTCGTTCTTCTGTATCGGGTCCTCTGCCTGGCCTGAAATTCAAGCTGAATATATGGTTCCCTTTTTTTGCCTTTAACAATTCTTGAGTTTATACTTAATTTCATCCTTCAAGGAGGAAGAAAATGCTTCTTATACTTCTAGTGGATGGCAAATGCGTCTGTTTAGACAGAGTTCTTAAAAATTCTCTACAGCCACTAAATTTATTTGTTTGTTACAGAGCACAGTATTCTTCTTGTTCTGTCATTGTCCCGAGCGTTAATTCCCTATCTTGTTCCTAATTTTCTTTGATTGCACCTTGATTCCGATGTTAATTTCCCATTTACTGCTAATTCTCTTTGATGACGGCACACCTGGTTTCTATCAAGACCCGCAACATAAGAACCCTGGAGTTACAACCATTAGTCACCAGATCGTCGTTGTTCTTCCTGTGAGATAACTATGTTTCTCAACCGCTTAGAACTGTTTGTCTAAGTTTAGCTCCAGTTTCAAGGTTTATCTATGAGACTCCGTTTCTCCGAGTCAAGGCTCCATATCAGGGCTTCGTGTCAAGATCCCTCCTGTTTGCTGTTCGACATTTACACCTGTGTAAGCATTCAAGTTCAGTCTCCGTGCCTGTGTCCTGCACTTGGGTTCGCTTCATTCACTCCTAGCAACAGAACGATCTGGCCACAATGGGCCCAGCTGACATGAAAACCCTGCAACAAGCCCTCACCAGCCAGGGCTCCATACTGGGTCTGCACGATCAACTTCTCCGGGATGTCGTGGAGTACCTCCGTTCCTTGTCCGCTAGCATAACAAAGATCGGTGACCAGGTGGACCGGTCCCTATCCACTTACCCTAGCTTACCCTATAAGCTTACCCTATCCACTCCTGGAACTCTGTCAAACCAGTCCAGACAGGCTGTAGTGGCAACCCCCTATGTGTCAGCAACACCCCCACCAAGAGAGCCGCATGCACCTGAACCGGAGCACTACGCTGGGGATTTGGGGAGGTGCGGGCCTTCCTTCTGCAATGCTCCTTGGTGTTCAATCAGCAGTCATCCACGTACTTGACAGATAAATCAAAGATAGCTTATATCATGGGGTTGTTGCGGGGAAGTGCCTTAACGTGGGCTACAGCTGTCTGGGATAATCAACCGGCGAACTGCTCTTCTTTCCCCACCTTTATCATGGAAATGAGAAATATCTTTGACCACCCTGTCGGTGGTAAGGATACCGCTAAGCGTTTACTCTCTCTCCGTCAGGCCTCACGCAGCATTGTTGAATATTCCGTAGAGTTCCAGACGTTAGCGGCCGACTTGGGGTGGAACGACAAGGCACTCCAAGTAATACTTCGGGACAGTCTCAGCGACAGGGTGAAAAATGAGTTGGCAGCACGAGCCTGGATTCCTTAATCTCCCTTGCCACCAGGTTAGACAAACATCTTCGAGAATGCCATAGGGAATGAACTGGTCATCTACCACCTTTGGCTACTCCACGGCACTCATTTCTGCCTTCCGCAAGAACAAGCCTCTCTCCTCCTCCTGCTCCCAGCCCGGCTATTTCTACTGCCCTGGGAGAGGAGCCCATGCAGCTGGGTCGCAACCGTCTTTCCCCCACCGAACGACTACGGAGATTGAGAGTGGGTGAGTGTCTATATTGCAGCCAGTCCAGCCGCTTCTGTGCAACCTGCCCCCTTCGGCCAAAGAGGGAAGGCCCGCCTGTAGAAAGGGGGATCCTGGTGAGTCAGACAACATTCCCTTCTGTCCCCCGAAGCAGCTACTTTATGTTACATCCAACAATCCCTGCCTCTGTCAGCTCTAGTGGACTCCAGCATCGAGGAAAACCTGTTGGATGGAAACATATCTTCCCAGGCCAGAATTCCTCGGGAGCTGTTGAGTACCCCTCTGGAAGCCTGGGCACTGGATGGTAGACTTCTGGCCCCAGTCACACACTGCACACCACCCATCTCTTATTCTCTCTGGGAACCATCGGGAACAGGTACAATTTAACCTAATTTCCTCTCCTCAAGCTCCTGTAGTTCTTGGGTACCCCTGGTTAAGCCACCATAATCCCCACATTGACTGGTCCACTGGGAAGATAGCCAGCTGGAGTCCATTCTGTCACTCCACTTGTCTTCAATTGGCCCTGTCCCCTGTGAAAGTCACTATGACCTTGCCTGCCACTGAAACCCCCAACTTATCCAAGGTTCCAGCAGAGTACCATGATCTGGGAGAAGTGTTTAACAAACAATGGGCTTTTTCCCTGCCTCCACACTGCCCTTACGATTGTGCTATTGACCTTCTCCCCGGGGCCCCTCTACTACCCACCAGTCGGCTGTATAACTTGTCCCGGCCAGAAAGGGAAGCAATGGAGGCTTACCTAAATGACTCTCTCACGGCGGGCATTATCTGACCCTTATCCTCCCCTGTTGGCGCAGGTTTCTTCTTTGTGGGGAAAAAAGATGGTTCACTGTGCCTCTACATTGACTACTGAGGCCTAAATAGCATAACCATAAAGAACAAGTATCCACTACCCCTTCTCAACTCTGCTTTCGAACCACTTCACAGAGCCACCATCTTCTCCAAGTTAGACCTATGAAATGCCTATCTCTGGTCAGGATAAGGGAGGGAGATGGGTGGAAAACCGCATACAACACCCTTCTTGGTCACTTTGAGTACCTAGTCCTACCATTTGGCCTCACCAATGCCCCCGCCGTCTTCCAAGCCCTGATAAACAATGTCCTTAGAGATATTATTAACCGATTCATGTTTGTTTATTTGGATGATATCCTAATCTTCTCCAGCAGTCTTCAGGAACACACCCACCATGTCTGTCAGGTTCTGCAGAGGCTTTGGGAGAACAAACTATTTGTAAAAGCTGAGAAGTGTGAGTTTCACATTCCACCTGTCAGTTTCTTAAGATACATCTTCGAGAGCGGGCAAGTGAGGGCAGATCCCGAAAAGATCTGGGCGGTGGTGGAGTGGCTAACACCCACGATACTTAAGCAACTCCAGTGATTTCTGGGCTTCGCAAATGTTTATCGTCATTTCATCAGGGATTACAGCTGGGTGGCAGCGCCCCTTACTCAACTCACCTCTCCTGCGACCCCTTTCCACTGCGACCCCGAAGCGGACGCTGCCTTCTCAGGGCTGAAGGGACATTTCACCTCCGCTCCCATCCTGGTCCAACCTGACCCCTCTTGTCTATTCATTGTGGAGGTCGATGCCTCCGACTCTGGGGCGGGAGTGGTCCTCTCCCAACGTTCAGGCCCTGACCAAAATCTTCATCCCTGTGCCTTCTTTTCTCGCCAGCTGTCCCCTGCAAAACAAAATTATGACATAGGGTACTGGGAGTTACTGGCGGTCAAACTTGCTTTGGAGGAGTGGAGACACTGGTTGGAGGGAGCGGAACATTCATTTATCGTCTGGACCGATCACAAGAACCTCGCATATATCCAAACCACCACATGCCTGAATTCCTGCCAACCCTCAGTAAATCTGTCGTCTGGCTTTCATCCACAGACAAACGGGCAAACAGAGCAAGCTAACCAGGATTTGGAAGCAGCACTGCGCTGCATAACCGCCAACAACCCGTCATCCTGGAACACCCATCTCACTTGGGTAGAGTACGTCCACAACTCCCTGGTCAGCACCGCCACCGGAATGTCATCCTTCGAATGCACCCTCAGTTACCAACCCCCTCTATTTCCTGCCCATGAAGATGACATTGCTGTGCCTTTGGTTCAGGCCCATCTCCGCCGGTGCCGCAAGATCTGGAAAGACACACGTGCGGCCCTGCTCCACTCAACCGACCGCAACCGGAGGATTGCTGATTGTTATCAGATTCCTGCACCCAATTATTGGCCTGGTCAGAAGGTTTGGCTCTCTTCTAAAGACATCCCCCTCAAGAATGAACCCAAGGAACTCGCTCCTCGCTACCTGGGACCATTCGAGATTGAGAGTATTATCAACCCCTCGGCAGTCGGACTGAAACTGCCCAAATCTATGCACATCCATCCTATATTCCACATTTCCCAATTGAAACTGGTATCTGTCAGCCCTTTGTGCCCTCCTGCTGAACACACCCCACCCACCCGGATCATTGACGAACACCCAGTGTACACCGTTTGGCAATTACTGGATGTGCGCCGCTGAGGCAGGGGCCTCCAATACCCGGTTGATTGGGAGGGATATGGCCTAGAAGAACGTTGCTGGATTCCCCGTTCCTTCATCCTGGACCCTTCCCTCCTCCATGATTTCCATCAGGACAATCTGGACAAGCCTGGTGGATCACCTGGAGGCTTCCGTTGGGGGTGGGGGGGGGGGGGTACTGTTATAGTCCCGATCATTAATTCCCTATCCCAGATGGGTGATTGATAAGTTTGTGGCCTAAGGTAGAAGGAGATGAGTTATACAGCTCTCGTTACATGCACATGCAGGCCAACTCTGAGTGATCATGTGGAAAGTTTGAAGTTAATAACTCATTTCCTTCTACCTTAGGCCATGAACCTATCAATCGCCCCTGATGAGTTATTAACTTCAAACTTTCAATCACCTCTGCTGTGGACACTTACTGGAGGTCCAAGATCCGTATGCTCCACGATCGCTGGACTAAGTGTGTAAATGTAGGAGGGGACTATGTTGAAAAATAAATGTGCTAGGTTTTCTAAAATTGATTCCCTCCACCCTAGGTCATGAACGTGTCAATCACCCCTCGTAATATGGAAAGATTGAGCAGGTTTTATTCACTGGAACACAGAAGACTGAGAGGAGATTTGATAGAGGAATACAAAATTATGAGAGGTGTAGATAGGGTAAATGCAAGTAGGTTATTTCCATTGTGGTTGGATGGGACTACAACTAGAGGTCATGAGCTAAGGGTGAAAGTTGAAATGTTTAAGGGAACATGAGGATAAAAGTCTTCACTCTGAGGGTTGTAATGAGCTGCTGGTGCAAGTAGTGTATGTAGCTCAGTTTCAACTTTGAAGAGAACTTTGCACAGGCACGTGGGTGGTAGGGGTATGGAAGGCTATGGTCCAGACGCAGGTCGATGGGAGTATGCAGTTTGGATAGTTCAGCTCAATCTAGATGGGCCAAAAGGCCTGTTTCTGTGCTGTACTTTTCTATGAGTCTGTGACAGCAGAGCTGGCCAAAGTGGACACTGGCAGAGATAATGGCAGAGCAGCAATGCCTGGAGTTTCTGAGAGCAATTTGGAAGGAGCAGGATAGATACATCCCAAAGAAGAAATATTCTAAAGACAGGATGATGCAACTGTAGCTGACAAGGGGAGTTAAAGCTAACATTAAAGCAAAGAGAGGGCATATAACAGAGCAAAATTAGTGGGAAGTTAGAGATTGGGAAGCTTTTAAAAACCAACTGAAGGCATAAAGAGGGAAAAGATGGAATACGATTGTAAGCTAGCCGATAATATTAAAAAGGACAAAAAGAGGTATATAAAGAGTAAAAGAGAGGTGAGAGTAGATAGCAGGTCACTGGAAAATGATGCTGGATGGGTATTAATGGGGGACAAGGAAATGGCAGACAATAAGTATTTTGCATCAAACAAGAGAAAATCTGCAGATGCTGGAAATCCAAGCAATACACACAAAATGCATTTTGCATATTGCAAATATTTTGCTTAAGTCTTCACGGTGGAAGAAACTAGCAGTATGCCAGAAGTTTGAGTGTGTCAGGGAGTAGAAGCAAGTGAAGCTGCCATTACTGGGGAGTAGGTGCTTAGGAAACTGAAAAGTCTAAAGGTAGATAAATCACCTAGATCAAATGCTCTACGCCCAGGGTTCTGAAAGAGATAGCTGAAGCAATTGTGGAGGCATTAGTAATGATCTTTCAGGAATCAATAGACTCTGGCATGGTTCTGGAGGATGGAAAATTGCAAATGTCACTCCATTCATCAAGAAGGGAGAGAGGCAGAAGAAATCATAGGCCAAGTAGTCTAATCTCAGTGGTTGGGAAGATGTTGGAGTCGATTGTTAGGGATGTGGTTTTGGAGTTCTTGGAGGCCAATGACAAAACAGGCCAAAGTCAGCATGGTTTCCTGAAGGGAAGTTCAAGTCTGACAAATCTGTTGGAATTCTCTGAAGAAATAACAAGCAGAATAGACAAAGGAGAATCAGTAGATGGTGTGTAATTGGATTTTCAGAAAGCCTTTGACAAAGTGTCATACATGAGGTTACTTAACTAGTTAAGAGCCCATGGTATTACAGGAAAGGTACTAGCATTGATAGAAGATTGGCTGATTGGCAAGAGCGATGTTCCACAGGGATCTGTTTTGGGCAGCTTCTTTTTACGTTATGTGTCAATGATTTGGATGAAAGAATTGATGGCTTTGTGGGCAAATTTGCAGACAATACAAAGATAGGTGGAGGGGCTGGTAGTGTTGAGGAAGCAGAGAGGCTGCAGAAGGACTTAGACCAATTAGGAGAATGAGAAAAGAAGTGGTAGATGGAATACAGTGTTGGGATGTGTATGGTCATACTCTCTAGTTGAAGAAATAAAAGGGGAGACTATTTTCTAAATAGAGAGAAAATTCAAAAATCTGAGGTGCAAAGGGTCTTGGGAATCCTTGTGCAGGGTTTCCTAAAGTTTAGCTTGTAAATTGAGTCAGTGGTGAGGAAGGCAAAGGTAATATAGCATCCATTTTGAGAGGAAATGTATATAAAGCAAGGATGTAGTGTTGAGGCTTTATAAGGCACTAGTGAGTCTTCATGCAGTATTGTGAGCAGTTTCAGGCCCCTTATCTAAAAGATATGCTGACATTGAAAAGGGTTAATAGGAGGTTCATGAAAATTATTCTGGGATTGAAAGGATGAGGAGTGCTTGATAGCTCTGTGCCTGTACTCACTGGAATTCAGAAGAATGAGGGAGATAACATGGAAACCTATTGAATTTTGAAAGAGCTCAATAGAGTGGATGTGGAGAGGATGGTGGGGGAGTCTAGGACTAGAGGACACACCCTCAGTATACAGGAACATCCATTTAGAATGGAGGTGAGGAAGAATTTCTTCAGCCAGGGAGTGGAGAATCTGTGGAATTAATTGCCACAGGTGACTGTGGAGGCCAAGTCATTGGCTATACTTAAAGCAGACGATGATAGATTCTTGATTAGTCAGGACATGGAGGGTGTTACGGATTCAGGCAACAATAAATATATGAGTTAGGCAGGGGTTTTTATAACAAATAACACGTTTATTAAACACTGAAAACAAACCCCCCCAAAAGTAAACAAAACACTAACGTAACCGGAAATCAGCTGCTGTGCAGCAGCTTAAACAGTTCTTAAAGTAATGAAGCTTAAAACAGTTCTTAAAGCGATGTTGCAAAAACAGTTCTTCGAAGTAGTATTGCCAAAAGTTCAAAATGCTCACAGTCCATTTAAGGGAGAGACTTTTTAAGACGATTTAAATTCTCTTTCACGTCGTGTTGCTTCGGTTCCCAAGATCAAACTTTTCCCACGAAGAATTTACGAAACGAAACGGCTTAAAGGCACTGACCTTTCCTTTACAGAACTATTCCCAATCCTTTCTGTTATTTCACAGGGATTAACATGAGAACAGTCAACGAATTCCTTCCGAATAAGGATCAAACAAGGTCGAACCTGTTTCACCGTCAAAATCGATTCTCCTCGATCTTTAACTCCCGAACCCTGATCTTCACTCTCCACTGATTCTCAACTAGCAGTATTGTAAAGAAACTGCTGGCAATGACCTTTTAAACTTTAGGCATTAGATAAAACTTCATCTTTCAACTAAACTGCGTCATAACATTAAATCACGCAGTGGCATGAAGTCAACATGGCAAATCCAACCACGAACTGCCCCTCCTCACAGGGAGGGGTCCTCCTTTTATACCCTGTAAAAAAAACCTGTCACATGACCTCTACTGGTGGGAAAATGACGTCACTCCACCATCACAAGACCATTACCTCAAGTCCAGTATAGCTTCAATCCCAGTCACGTGACAAGGGTACCACTGTCACGTGTCACGGGTACGTAACACCTCCCTCCAAAAAAAAAAGCATTTTTGGTCTGACAAGAACAAAAATTTTAACAATTATTTACAAGAAAAACAAATGTATATATTATATAACATACACAATATGTAATACCATCATATAACATCTTACAACTCACAATACAGCAGGAGTGTTACAATTGGGAAAAAACACTCCAAAAAAAAAAATTACATTGTACATTCAACATCGAGATAGACAATCAGCAACCACATTATCTTTACCTTTAATATGAGTTATCACAATATTGTACTCTTGTAGCATCAAACTCCAATTTAATAACCTTCTGTTTTTGTTTTTCATCTTACTCAGAAAAACTAACGGATTATGATCAGTGTAAACAATAAGTGTTTTTTGAGTTGTACCAACATATACCTCAAAATATTCTAAAGCTAAAACAAGAGATAACAATTCCTTCTCTATTGTTGAATATTACTTTGATGCTTATTAAATTTCTTAGAAAAGTAAGCTACTGGATGATCAACCTCATCACCCTCATTCCTTTGCATTAATACTGCTCCTGCAGCCTCATCACTAGCATCTACAGCTAATGAAAAAGGTTTTTCAAAGTCAGGTGCCTTAAGCACAGGTTGTTGACATATCATTGTTTTCAATTTTTCAAATGCATCTTGACAAGGCACTGTCCACACAAACTTCACATTTTTCTTCAAAAGGTTAGTTAATGGAAGGGCAACATTAGCAAAATTTTTACAAAATTTTCGATAATATCCTACCATTCCCAAGAATCTTCTGAGAGTTTTTTTCCCTGTTGGAGTGGGAATCTCTAAAATTGCCCGAACTTTTGCCTGAACAGGAGCTACCTTGCCTTGACCCACAACATAACCAAGGTAAGTCACAGTGGCATGTCCAAATTCACTCTTAGCTAAATTAATAGTTAAGTTAGCTTTTGAAAGCCTTTCAAACAATTTCTCCACCGCAATAATGTGTGCTTCCCAAGTATCATTTCCTGTCACTAAATCATCAATATAAGCATCAGTATCTTTCAATCCCTGAATCACAGAGTTAATCATCCTCTGGAAAGTACCTGGAGCATTCTTCATCCCAAATGGAAGAACATTATATTCATATAACCCAGATGGTGTTACAAATGCAGAAATCTCTCTACCTCTGTCCGTTAATGGAACACACCAATTCCCTTTCAATAAATCAATCTTTGTAAGGAACTTTGCTTTTCCAACTTTATCTACACAATCATCTACTCTAGGAATTGGATATGCATCTGTTTTCGTTACAGCATTCACCTTCCTATAGTCCGTACAAAACCTAATACTACCATCTGGTTTTGGCACCATAACACATGGTGAACTCCAATTCGAGTTAGAATGCCTAATAATATTATTCTCTAACATATATTCAATTTCTTTCTCAGCACGTTCACATTTTTCTATGTTCATACTATATGGGTGTTGTTTAATAGGTTTGGCATCTCCAACATCTACATCATGTGAAGCTACAGTAGTCCTTCTCGGAACATCTGGAGACAAATCCTTATATTTAAAAATTAATTCCTTCATCTGTTGCTTCTGCTCTAGCTGTAAATGTGCTAGTTTCTCATCAATATTTTCCAGAATGGTTGAATTTGGTAACCTAACAGAAACAATGTTGGATTTAGAATGAAATTCAGATGAATCATCTATCATGTTCCTAGTTAAATCAAACTCATTCTCACTAACCACAACAGTCACAGTATCAGATTGTTTCTCATAATATGGTTTTATCATATTTATATGGCAAAGTTGTGTTGACCTTCTACAATCTGGAGTTTTTATCACGTAATCCACATCATTGACTTTAGACACAATTTCATAAGGACCATGAAATCTAGCTTGTAAAGGATTTGTCTGCACTGGGAAAAGAACCAACACCTTATCTCCAGGCTTAA
Source organism: Hemitrygon akajei (assembly GCF_048418815.1). Classification (NCBI taxonomy): domain Eukaryota; kingdom Metazoa; phylum Chordata; class Chondrichthyes; order Myliobatiformes; family Dasyatidae; genus Hemitrygon; species Hemitrygon akajei. The sequence goes on from NC_133127.1 coordinate 144,903,808, forward strand.
ACATCCTCATCCTAGCTTCTTTATCATACCAAGTTTTCATTTTCTCCTGAGCCAACTTTAAATTTTCCTTGGCTAAGCTACAAGCTTTATGTAACCTGTCCTTAAATTTCAAAACATAGTCCAACAAATTAGTGTGTATTTCCTTACTAATCCACTGTTCTTTTAATAAAGCTAAAGGTCCTCTAACTCTATGCCCAAATACAAGTTCAAATGGACTAAAACCTAAAGATTCCTGTACCGATTCCCTTACTGCAAATAAAAGTAAATTTATACCCTCATCCCAGTCACTTTCATTTTCCACACAATATGTCCTAATCATATTCTTGAGGGTAGAATGAAACCTCTCCAAAGCACCTTGCAATTCCGGATGGTATGCAGATGAAGTGATTTGCTTAGCTCCCAATTTATAAACTATCTGTTGAAACAATCCAGACATAAAATTACTGCCTTGATCAGTTTGTATTTCCTTAGGTAATCCAAAATAAGTAAAGAATTTTATAAGGGCCTTTGTCACAGTTTTAGCTTTTATATTCCTAAGTGGTACTGCCTCTGGAAACCTAGACGAAGTACACATGATAGTCAACAAATACTGATAACCAGTTTTTGTCTTTGGTAATGGACCAACACAATCTACAATAACTTTAGAAAACGGTTCACCAAATGCTGGAATAGGTTGTAATGGAGCTACTGGTGTAACTTGATTTGGTTTACCCACAATTTGACAAGTATGGCACGTTTTACAAAACATCGCCACATCTTTTCTTAGACCAGGCCAGTAAAAATGTTTTCAAATCTTGTCCACAGTTTTCCTTACCCCTTGATGTCCACCTAAAGGCACACTATGAGCTAAAGTCAAAATTTCATTTCGATAAACTTTAGGGACAACTACCTGGTAAACAACATTCCATTCCTCACTTGCAGGAATTGTAGGTGATCTCCACTTCCTCATCAGCACTCCTTTTTCCAAGTAATATCCTACTGGCACCTTCTCAATTTCACTATCTAGTAAAGCTTGTTCTCTTAATTTTATAATCTCAGGGTCTCTATTCTGCTCTGCTATCATCTCCTTCCGAGACAGAGATAAATCTTCATAGTCAGACTTACTCCAAGAATCTTGTTCAAACAACGAAGGTAAGAAAGTCTCTGACACATCCTCAAAACTCGAATCCTGAGTTGAACAGTCCTGAGTAACAACCTCATTCTGCACATCAATCTTTTTAGCCATAGCTCTAGTCACAACACAGGAAGAAACTATGTTAGAATTCATCTCTGGTTCCTCTGACTCCATTGTCAAATGCACTTCAGGAAAAACTTGTCCACCTGCCAAGTCATTACCTAACAATAAAGAAATACCCTTCACAGGTAAGCTATGCTGTAATCCTACTTTAACAAATCCTGTAACTAACCCTGACTTTAAATTTACTTTATGTAAATGTACAGGCATAAAATCACTCCCAACACCTCTTATATAATTTACCTCACCAGTATCAGACTCTTCATTAAACTTCAATACACTGTCTAACATCAGTGATTGAGAAGCTCCAGTATCCCTAAGGATTTTTATTGGCACCAGAGTAGATCCTTCTTTCAAGGATACAAACCCTTCAGTTATAAAATGATCATATCCCTTTTTAACTTGGTCAGATTCTAACAAAACCTCATTTGTGTTTATCAAACCCTGTAATTTTACAGGTGCTTCAGTATGTTGCACACAAGCATCTGGAACTGCTTCCTTCTCTTTCTTTTTCAATCTGAAACAGTTAGCTATTACATGGCCAGATTTCTTACAATAGTTACAAATAAGACCAAACTGTCTGTCCTTCACAGGTTTTCCTTCCTCCTTACCTTTCTCATTAACTTCTGATTTAATTTCTGATTTACCTTGAGTCTCCATGTTATTTTTCCTCTTAAAAAGTCTGCCCTGAGGAAATTTATTCTTATGGATTAAAACATACTCATCAGCTAATCTAGCACAGTCCTGCAATTTATCAGTATCCCTCTCATTTAAGTAGGTCCTCACTTCAACAGGAATGCTTCTTTTAAATTCCTCCATTAAAATCAGCTCTTTCAATGTACCATAGTCCTCATTTACATTTTTAGAAGAAACCCATCTCTCAAAACTCACAGCTTTATCATAGGCAAATTCCACATAAGTTTTTTCCACAGACTTCTTCAAACTTCTGAATCTTTCTCTATACGCTTCTGGGACTAATTCGTATAACTTTAAAATATGCATTTTCACAATATCATAATCTAATGCTTGCGCAGCAGTTAAAGCTGTATAAACTTGTTGTGCTTTGCCTTTAATTACACTCTGTAACAACACTGACCATTTATCTTTCGGCCATTCTGACATCTGAGCAATTGTTTCAAAATGTTGGAAATATCTTTCCACTTCTGTTTCATTAAATGGAGGGACCAACTTAATTTCTTGACTAGCAACAAATGGCTTTCTAGAACCAGAAGACTGATTCCCAGACCTTAATTCCACCATTGCATAATCAAATTCCCTTTTTTTCTGATCAGCTTCCAACCTACAACGCTCCAACTTCATTTGTTCGATTTGCAACTGCATCTCCAGATTACTTATTGGAAACGACTCTAAAATCAATCCATCAAAAACACCCGAATCCACATAGTGTGACGCGATTTTTCTCTGTATTACAGCCTTTGATGTAGTCTGCAAAATACCTTTAAGTTGCAATCTACCAGCTATCTCAGACACTTCAGTTTTTTCCACCTTCACTAGCAACTCCGCGCCTGGCGAAAGCAGAAACTCATCAATATTCATTGTTGCTGAATACCACTCACAAGCCAATCAAAAGAATCGAGCATTCCCCGTTTCTAAAACACCGACTCAAAATTTAACAAGCATTTAAACTCAAACGATCCAATCCCGGATGAGCCCCCATATTTATGTTACGGATTCAGGCAACAATAAATATATGAGTTAGGCAGGGGTTTTTATAACAAATAACATGTTTATTAAACACTGAAAACAAACCCCCCAAAAGTAAACAAAACACTAACGTAACCGGAAATCAGCTGCTGTGCGGCAGCTTAAACAGTTCTTAAAGTAATGAAGCTTAAAACAGTTCTTAAAGCGATGTTGCAAAAACAGTTCTTCGAAGTAGTATTGCCAAAAGTTCAAAATGCTCACGGTCCATTTAAGGGAGAGACTTTTTAAGATGATTTAAATTCTCTTTCACGTCGTGTTGTTTCGGTTCCCAAGATCGAACTTCTCACACGAAGAATTTACGAAACGAAACGGCTTAAAGGCACTGACCTTTCCTTTACAGAACTATTCCCAATCCTTTCTGCTATTTCGCAGGGATTAACATGAGAACAGTCAACGAATTCCTTCCGAATAAGGATCAAACAAGGTCGAACCTGTTTCACCGTCAAAATCGATTCTCCTCGATCTTTAACTCCCGAACCCTGATCTTCACTCTCCACTGATTCTCAACTAGCAGTATTGTAAAGAAACTGCTGGCAATGACCTTTTAAACTTTAGGCATTAGATAAAACTTCATCTTTCAACTAAACTGCGTCATAACATTAAATCACGCAGTGGCATGAAGTCAACATGGCAAATCCAGCCACGAACTGCCCCTCCTCACAGGGAGGGGTCCTCCTTTTATACCCTGTAAAAAAAAAACTGTCACATGACCTCTACTGGCGGGAAAATGATGTCACTCCACCATCACAAGACCATTACCTCAAGTCCAGTATAGCTTCAATCCCAGTCACGTGACAAGGGTACCACTGTCACGTGTCACGGGTATGTAACAAGGATCATGGGGAGAAAGCAGGAGATTAGGGCTGAAATGGAAATGAATTGGCCATGATGAAATGGCAGAGCAGACTCGATGGGCCAAATGGCTTCATGTTGCTCCTGTATCTTATGGTCTTACATATCTGTCTGTGATTTCTTGCACTTTTATAATGAGACCTAAATAAGCCTAAGAGATAGCATCTCACCTTTCCTCATGGCATATTATAACCTCCAGTACAAAATACTGAATGTTCCAAATTTATGCTTTCCTGTGATTGCCTTCTCACCATTAGCTGTATCCATTAACCCAACAGCTGAATGAACTTTGCATTTATTCCCATGGCAACCCTAGCTCACCCCAACAGATATATCCCCTTTCACCTATCCATCTCTCCCTCCACCTTCAATGCAACTTAAAACTGACAACTTTATTTCTCTTTCCCAGTCTCAGAAAGGGCTTCAACCTGAAACCGTGACTCCTTTCACAGGTGCTGCCTGATTTGTTGCATACTTCCAGGATTTTATATTTATTTGCTACAAAATGCCCACAGTTCACTGATGTTTTTTTTTCTCTGATAACGATCTTTTTATCTTCTGTGTTTCCTGTTATGGAGCTTCTATCTCTGCCTCTATTTTGGAAATGCCACCAGGAGTTTTCCACTGGTAATACAATAAACATTATGCAGCTTTTCAGGAAGTTAAAAGAATATTGGGACATTAGATAGCTTATTACGTGGAACAGGAGCCAACCGTCTCAGGGTTTACAAACCAAGAGGAGGCTTCTACTTTCATTTGAATGGGGAAAAGGAACCATGAATGAACTACATGACAATTTATGTATGATCCATAGAATGAGGTGGAAGAGTTCCTCCAACATTGTGTGTGTGTGTTGCTCAAGATTTCCAGTATTTGCAGTATCTCTTGTGTAAATCTCAAAGAGATCTGTCTTAAGCATCATCTGTTCCATGGGCTGATTCACCGCAACAGATGTGCAATGTCCGAGGATGCTGTGGAAATGTTCAGATATAGCAGTGTTTTAAAAATCAGCATGGCCATGTGATTGTGTAGTAGACATTCCTCTGGTAATGTGCAATGGCACAGGGTCAGGGATTGATCCACGTGCCAACAGATACTTGAAGAAATCACAGTCTGTAACCTGATCCATGTCTTGCTAATAAGATGACTATGGAAGAAACACCAAGTATCCAGAGAACTACTAGGTTTGTGTTAATCACTGCAGTTCAGCACAGAGGTGCCATGCGGTCACTGCAAAACCCACTTTTGTAATGACTCAGATGTGAATGGTGGGCACCCCCATCCAAGATCTAGGATATACCTTCAGTGTCCTGCACATTTAATTACAGTCCTGCAAAAATCATTATTTTAAAAGCAAGAGCCATGATATCTTGATCTCAAGATTGATCAACAGAGGAGAAATACTTCCTGACATTCAACCTAAAATACATTAATTTACCTCTTCAACTTTGCCTGACCAAACCATACTCTATACTTCATACTATGTATGTTTCCTCTCTATCTAAAGTACCTATATGATATTAACTTACCAATCTAATTATTCTGTTTATCCTTCTGTACATTTCCCCCGATCATTACACTGAACCACACATACAATTCTTACTGAAAAGGTAACCTATTTTTCTGTACTTTTTTAAAACCTACTTCATCAAAAACGGGACTTTTGTTTTGTTAAGGTTCATTGTGGGAAATGAATAAATTCAGCCCACAAAATCCCCTGTCTTTATGCACTTTGAGAACACAGGACTGCTCCATGTTGTACTCTTATTAATCAAATTTCAAGCACTTTCCTCACTTACTTCTTTTAAATGTTTTGTCAATATATTCCTTTTTGGTTGCCCAATTAGGCTCTGCATGGCATTAATATTCAGCTATCTTATCATTTATACATTGTGTATATACCTCATGAAGTTTCCAGAGAACGTATACTTGTGGTGTTGGACTGCTGTAGCCCGCCAACTTCAAGGTTCGATGTGTTACGTGTTCAGAGATGCTCCTATGCACATAGCTGTGTGGTTATTTGAGTTACTGTCACCTTCCTGTCAGTTTGTGCCATTCTGCTCTGACCTCTCTCATTAACAAGGCAATTTCATCCACAGAACTGCCACTCACTGCTTATTTTCTTTTTTGGCTTTTTGTTCTATGCTCTGTAAACACTATAGACTGTTGTGTGTGAAAATCCCAGGAGATCAGCAGCTCCTTAGATACTCAAACCACCCCACCTGGCACCAACAGTCATTTCCATGGTCAAAGTCACTTAGATCACATTTCTTCATCATCTGCTGTTTGGTGTGAAAGATAACTGAACCTGTCGACCACATCTGCATGTTCTTATGCATTGAGTTGCTACCACATGATTAGCTGATTAGATATTTGAATTAAAGGTGTACACTAATGAAGTGGTCACTGAGTGAACATGGCAGTCACCAGGATACTGTGGAAACAGGTCATTAAATTAATATTGTGTCCATGATGCTCTTTTATTCTTATTATGACACATAAAATAATTTGGCCATCTCGCTTCACGCTACCTCCTACCAGAACAATCAGAATCTAGAGCTTGGCTAGAGATGTGTGTCACTTGTATGATCTTGCATATTCTGGATGTGCAAAATAATATAGCGATATTTATATTAGGACCTAATCAACTTCCAGGTGAGGCACGGGTTCACATGTATTTCCTCCAACCTTTCCTACTGCATTTGCTGTTCCCAGTAAGACTGTTTCACAGAACACTATTAGATCTCCTATTAGGAAACGAGTTAGGACAGGTGATGGAAGTGTGTGTAGGGGAACACTTTGGTTCCAGTGATCATAACACCATTAGTTTCAACTTGGTTATGGATAAAGATAGATCTGGTCCTTGGGTTGAGGTTCTAAACTGGAAAAAGGCCAAATTTGAAGAAAGGAGAAAGGATCTAAAAAGCATGGATTGGGACAGGTTGTTCTCTGGCAAGGATGTCATTGGTAAGTGAGAGGCCTTCAAAGGAGAAATTTTGAGAGTGCAGAGTTTGTATGTTCCTGTTAGGATTAAAGGTAAAGTGAATAAGAATAAGGAACCTTGGTTCTCTAGGGATATTGGAACTCTGATGCAGAAGAAGAAGAAGAAGAAGAAGAAGAAGAAGAGAGAGATGTATGACGTATAGGAAACAGGGAGCAAATAAGGTACTTGAGGAGTATAAAAAGTGCAAAAAAAGTACTTAAGAAAGAAATCAGGAGGGCTAAAAGTAGACATGAGGTAGCTTTGGCAGTCAAGGTGAAGGATAATCCAAAGAGCTTCTAATATTGAGCAAAAGGATAGTAAGGGATAAAATTGGTCCTCTTGAAGATCAGAGTGGTCGGCAATGTATGGAACCAAAAGAAATGGGGGAGATCGTAAATGGGTTTTTTGTGTCTGTATTTACTAAGGAAACTGACATGGAGTCAATGGAAGTAAGGCAAACAAGTAGTGAGGTCATGGAACCTATAGATTGAAGAAGAGGAGGTGCTTGCTATCTTGAGGCAAATCAGAGTAGATAAATCCCCAGAACCTGACAGGGTATTCTCTCGGACCTTGACGGAGACTAGTGTTAAAATTGCAGGGGCCCTGGCAGATATATTTAAAATGTCGGTATCTACGGGTGAGTTGCCGGAGGATTGGAGGATAGCTCATGTCGTTCCGTTGTTTAAAAAAGGCACTAAAAGTAATCAGGGAAATTATAGACTGGTAAGTTTGATGTCGGAGGTAGGTACATTATTGGCAGGAGTACTAAGAGATAGGATCTACAAGTATTTAGAAAGACAGGGACTTATTAAGGAGAGTCAACACAGCTTTGTGCGTGGTAGGTCATGTTTAACAAATCTATTAGAAGTTTTCTAGGAGGTTACAAGGAAAGTGGATGAAGGGAAGGCAGTGGATGTTGTCTACATGGACTTCAGTAAGGCCTTTGTCAAGGTCCCACATGGGAGGTTAGTTAGGAAGATTCAGTTGCTAGGTATACATGGTGAGGTAGTAAATTGGATTAGACATTGACTCAATGGGAGAAGTCAGAGAATGGTAGTGGAGGATTGCTTCTCTGAGCGGAGGCCTGTGACTAGTGGTGTGCCACAGGGATCAGTGCTAGGTCCATTGTTATTTGTCATCTATATCAATGAACTGGATGATAATGTGGTAAATTGGATCAGCAAATTTGCTGATGATACAAAGATTGGAGGTGTAGTGGACAGTGAGGAAGGTTTTCAAAGCTTGCAGAGGGATCTGGACCAGCTGGAAAAATGGGCTGAAAAATGGCAGATGGAGATTAATACAGACAAGTGTGAGGTATTGCACTTTGGAAGGAAAAACCGAGGTAGAACATACAAGGTAAATGGTAGGGCACTGAAGAGTGTAGTAGAACAGAGGGATCTAGGAATACAGATACAAAATTCCCTAAAAGTAGCATCACAGGTAGGTAGGGTAGTAAAAAGAGCTTTTGGTACATTGGCCTTTACAAATCAAAGTATTGAGTATAAGAGTTGGAATGTTATGGTGAGGTTGTTTAAGACATTAGTGAGGCTGAATTTGGAGTATTGTGTGCAGTTTTAGTCACCGAATGACAGGAAGGATATCAATAAGGTTGAAAGAGTGCAGAGAATGTTTACAAGGATGATGCCGGGACCTGAGAAACTGAGTTACAGAGAAAGGTTGAATAGGTTAGGAATTTATTCCCTGGAGCGTAGGAGAATGAGGGGTGATTTGATAGAGGTATATAAAATTATGATGGATATAGATAGAGCGAATGCAAGCAGGCTTTTTCCACTGAGGCTAGGGGAGAAAAAAAACCAGAGGACATGGGTTAAGGGTGAAAGGGGAAAAGTTTAAAGGGAACATTGGGAGGGGGGCTTCTTCACGCAGAGAGTGGTGGGAGTGTGGAATGAACTGCCAGATGAAGTGGTAAATGCGGGCTCACTTTTAACATTCAAGAAAAACTTGAACAGGTACATGGATGAGAGGTGTATGGAGGGATATGGGCCAGGTGCAGTTCAGTGGGATTAGGCAGAAAAATAGTTCGGCACAGCCAAGAAGGGCCAAAAGGCCTGTTTCTGTGCTGTAATGTTCTATGGTTCTATGCTCAGTCCACAATGGCCATCCAGTTGCAGACCATTGAAACTCCCCTCCCCAGTGCCACACTGACCTGTCCATCTTGGCCTTCTCTACTGCCAGGATGAAGCCCAATGCAAACTGTAGGAGCAACACCTTATACGTCGTCTGGGTAGTCTACTGTGCAATCCAATCACATGAATATTAAGTTTTCCAATTTTAGATGTACACTCCTCTCACTTTTCCCTTCCCCTACCCTCTCCTTCCTATCCTCTGGCTCTCCCATTTTTGTCCTCTTTTCCACTCGTCGCACTTCTCCCATCTTTGTCCCCTTCCCCTTCCTGACTACACCCACCCATTTGACACATAGGATTTTCCCCTATCACCCTGCCTTCTGGTTCCAACTGTGGTTCATCTCTCCTCATTCTCAACTTCTTTACTTATCTGAATCCAACTCTGGTAGCGCTCTGTGTCACTGCTTATCTACCTTCAGCAACCATCTTCTACTTTTGCATTCTTTCTTCACCTTGCTCCATATTTTATTTCCTCTTTTGTTTATCTGCTTCCAAATATCATTCACCTGCCACAATGTTCCAACTCTATTCTCACTCATCCTTCTCAATCCAGCTAATCACCCCGATATCCCTTCTTTGCACCCCTTTCTCTTCTTTATGCTGGCTATCTCCTCACTCTCAGTCCTGATTCAGAGCTCCAACCTGAAACATGGACAATTTCTTTCCTCCTACTGATGCTGATCAATCTACTGAGTTATTCCAGCATATAGTTTGTTGTCCCAGATTCCAACATCTGCAGTCTCTTTGTATCCAATATTCAGTTCAAGCAAAGTCAAAAAGTGGATAGAGAAATGGTGAACATTGAGACACTGGAAATCTTCTGTCATTTTGTGTATGTTAGTATAGAGATGGTAAGTAACCATGGTGGAAAAGGTGCTGACTAATGACCTTAAAATTAAACACCCTTAGATACAGAACTGTTTTAAGTACAAAGGAAACATCAGTTATTTGAGATAACTTTTCCAGAACATCGCTGAAACTACCTACTTCACTATACTAGTAGGAAAAAATGGGTGGTACATAATTCTTCGTTGCGGGGAAAAAACAAGTTATGCAAATGGGAGTGTCGGAAATCTCGCGGGCAAAGTGTGTGGCGAGCCCGCGCTGTGTCGGGGAAGGGTGGGTGGACACCCCAGTGACAGACTCGCGCTCCGGTGCCACGCGACCGCAGCCGGCCGCGCGCGAAATTCCTGCTCGCCGCTTGCGAAAGGCGAGACGCAGTGGCTGACGTACCGGAAAGAAACTTGCGACATCTCTGTTCATCACGGCGATGGTCCCGGGGTGACGGGGTCCAGTTACGTCTGGCAGTTCCGACTGAACACGGTAAGTGTACATTTCGGGCTCGAAACTGTTGGCCGGAGTTTCTGGGGAAGTTGAGTTTTTAACAGCACGCCCCGGGATACGGATTGGGAACAGGAGGAGTTTCTGAAAGAGAATGAGAGAAATAAAAAAAAATCAGGAATGGCAGCTTAGTTCGGCGCTTTTCACTTTAAATATTTTAAAAGTTGAGAAGGTCCGGAGGTGTCTGAACCTTTGGTAGATTTTCCCAGGTTCTGTCACCTGACCGGGTGGTATCACTAGGGTACATGGTTGTGTACGTGCTCGCCCTTCCACTTCCAGTTAATCTCTGCCCATGCGAGATGCTCCGTGCCGTCCTGGTCGTGTTCAGCTACCATGTGGAAAACTAATAATTATATCAGTAATTGAGAAGTGCAGGCGAAGCTGTCCTTCCAGATCCTCTGCATCCACGGGTCCCTAGGAGTTAAACCGATTGTTGCATTTTTAAGGAAGCGTTGAGAGCACTCTTGGTATGTGATGGGAATTACCGTGATAAAGCTTGTAGTGTTTTGACTCTTTCGAAACCTCGCGACAGGTATGTGAGAGCGGGGGTGACTACAACCCTGTGTGTCAGGAGAGTCCTGGTTTGGTGGCTTTGATCTTCCAAGACACCTTTCATCAAATGACAAAGGCTCTAAATGTTAGTGGAGGAGATGATAAATTTCATTATTTACTTTTGCCTTCAAAGAGATTTGGCTCCTGAGAAATGGTAAGTGTTCCATACTTTACAGGATTAAAGGATATTGTCCTGGATCTTTATTGCAAGAGTGCTATTGTTTACCCCAGCAGAGACCACTAGTCATACAGAAATTTAGTGTAAGGCCTCTTGTATATTTCCACCGTGGGTAAACTGAGTTGGATCTCAGTCTCTGATGGAGCACACTATCGGAGCATGCGCAAAGTTCATAATCTGGACAGTCATTTTTTTTCTTAATGTCCACTTTGTTAATGTTCATCTGCTGCTTTTAGAAGGAGCTGTGTTGTTTTAAGATTCCTTGGTTTTTTTAAAGGTTTAATTTCTATCATTTCATTAAGGGTCAATGAGTGGTGATTTCCGCTTTCCTGCTGGAATGTTCATGGAATCATAGAAATGTATAGCACAGAACTGACATCTTATTTCTGCAGTTTATCCATGTGCTAATCACAAATGCTTTTATTGGACTTGTATCCCTCTACTATTTACCCTCCATGTACCTGCTGATATGCTTTTTAATGTTATAATAGTGGCATCTAGTTAGAACTGTTCGGACCCTTTGTATGAAAATGATCTCCTTTAAATTTCTCCCCTCTCATCTTAAACTGATTCTCTAGTATTTTGTGCTCCTCTGTCCTGTGGGCAGGAGAGGGGTTGGAATCTGACTCTATTTTGTCTACGCCCCTCATAATTTTGAAAACAATTGTAAGGTGATCCCTCCACCTCCTACACTGAGAGGAACTTTATTGAGAACACCTGTACCTGCTTGTTAATGCAAATATCTAATCAGCCAATCATGTGGCAGCAACTCAATGCATCAAAGCATGCACTATGGTCAAGAAGTTCAGTTGTTGTTCAGATCAAGCATTGAATGGGGACGAAATGTGATCTAAGTGACTTTCACTTGCTGGTGTCAGATTGTTGGGGTGGTGTCAGTATTCAGAAACTGCAGATCTCTTAGGATTTTCATGCACAACAGTCTCTAGAGTTTACAGAGAATGGTGCAAAAATACAAAAGATAATCCAGTGAGTGGTAGTTCTGAGGATGGAAACACCTTTTTAATGAGAGAGCTCAGGAGAATGGACAGACTGGTTCAAGCTGGCAGGAAGGTGACAGTAAGTCAAGTAACCATACATTACAACAGCGGTGCTCAGAAGAACATCTCTGAATGCACAACATGTTGAACCTTGAAGTGGATGAGCTACAGCAACAGGAGACCACAAATATACACTCAATGGGCGCTTTATTAGGTACAGGAGGTACTCAAATAAAGTGGCTACTGAGTGTATGTTCCAGAGAGAATAAACCAAGATTTTGCATTTTCTCCTTTATAACTACTGCCATCCATTCCCAGGTAACTCCTGCTGTATCCCTTCTGAGCGTTCCCTATGAATACCATGTCTTTTCTGTAGTATGATGACCAGAATTGTACACAGTATTCTAAATGCAGTATAACCAATATTTTGTACAATTACAGAAATGTTAAACCATTTCTTTAGGGATGGCTGTACACCTCTGAAGTTGCTGGATTTTTCTTTATGTCGACTATAAGGAAAAGGAGAAGTCTGGTGATATGATGGGAACTAGGCTATAAAGGCCAGATTTGTGCCCTGGCAGAATGTGATGTTAACCCTATGTTGCTCAGTCTATGAGTGCTGGAAGTGGGTAGCTGAGTTGTACTGTATTTGTATTATAATCCATGGTATCAATACATTCTTTGTTTCAGCAGAGCATTTATCATAAAATATTGTTTAATTCTCTCACTATTATAAAAATGGGATGATTATTTCTCAGCAAAAGATTAGTTTAGTGTTGAGTGATAATCTCCAAATCAAAGACTGCAATTGCTCCTTCCATGTTGATTGTAACATAACTACAAATTAAAATGATTTCAAGTGGACTACTGGCCTCAAACATTGAAAAACAAATGTCATTTTTAAAAGACTTTTGCCAATTTTGGAATAGGAACACAGATAGAGACTTGCGCCAATCTATCAAGTCTCCTCTGCCATTCATTGGAAGTATTGCTGATTTAGATTTGTCTTGCCTGTTTATTCCCTGTGTATTTTAAAATAAAGGGTTAACAGGAGCTTCTCAGTTCCAGATTTAAGATGAACAGTTCCAAATTTGGAATAGCTTCCTGGTGTTCTTGCATGTATAGAAGTCTGGCAGACCAGACTTCCAAGCCTTTGTTCTGGGGTCTGAGACTCCAAACAGCAAAAATAATTTCTTTATTCTGTCAGTGCTCCTTCAACTTGACAAGATTATCCAGATGACCCTTTGAGCCTAAACATTCTGGGGAATACAATAGTATTTTCCATAACTAACTCTGTAATGTAACCTTAAAACCCAGGCATAACTCTTGTTTTATATTCTTCCTAATAATCCCCCAACTATTGGATGGTATCCACTTTATATAAATGTAAGCAGGTTATAACTGTTTGTTTATACACCCTTCTAAAGGACACATTTGTATGTGGTCTTCTATAATATTTTTAAAAAATGAACTGAAAAAGCAGGAATGTTTATTATAATTTGTAAGCATGGCAACTTATGTTTCTTTGGAGTAAACAAGAAAGAGTTCTCACAGGCTATTGGAATATAACTAGATGGGAAAGCTGCCAACATTAAAAGCCAAATATGTGCCTTTGTGTTGTGGTTGAATAATCTTCTTTCTGCCTTTTTCATCTGATAGAGTGGATGTGGAGAGGATGTTTCCTATATGGGAGAGTCTAAGACCAGAGGATGCAGCCTTAGGATACAGATGAGGAATTTTTTTAGTCAGAGAGTGGTGAATCTGTGGAATTCTTTGCCACAGGCAGCTGTAGAGGCCAAGTCTTTATGGAAATATAAGGCAGAGGTTGATGATTCTTGCAATGCTCCAGGTGGGGGTGGGGGTGGGGAGAGAAGATAGACATGATATTACAAGTTAATAATCTTTTTTATGATGTCATGCAGACCGTAATTAAACATTGCACTATAACATTCTTTAGTTTGTCTCAAGTTCCTAAAGAAAATAAGAGAACACCTGTGAGTCTACATTTAAAGCAATTAAAAAGTGAAGTGGAATCAATATGGTCTTATTGCTGTTAAGTAATAACAGCTTGTTTCCTTCCTGATATTTCTCCAATATGTTCTTGTTTGCTGCATCAACAAAACTTTAGCCATTGAAACAAGTCATAAGAACTGGCAAAATTTTGCAGAAGCTGTAGAATGAGCTAGCTCGATTAATTTGCATCTCTTGTTTTGTACCGTATTACTGTCCTCCTCTATTAGAGAATTCCTGACCAGTTCTCAGGGATTTTTCTCTTTACTATGCAGGATAGCAGGCAAGGGGCATGGACATTGAGTGGGCAGGCAAAAAGCAACATAGCCAAGAGGAACTGGTTTTAATCTGTACTGTTACACAAAAAGGATACTAGATATTTCAGGAAACATGGGAAGCAGATGCTAGAATCTAGAGCAATAAAACAAATGAGTCCAGATAAAGAGACTCCCACATAAATCTTGTCTGTTCATCTCACTCCACAGATGCTGCCTGACTCACCAATTTGATTTAAGGCTAGGAGAGAGTGAAAGTGTGAACTGCCTTTTCAATTGATGAATAGCTCCACCTATCTACTACTATCAGTATCCAGGGTTTATGAGAAAACAATAAAAAAACTAACCATTTTAATAAACTGTCTTCCCTCAATGGGATTACAATTTACCTAATTGGCTAGATTTAGTAAATTAGTAGAACTGTTTACTAAAATCAAGTAAGTTACAGAAAACTGCTTCAACATCTTAATCATTCAACAGATACAAATTTTAATATTTACTCTTGCATTTCTCCCAAATAGAGTCCACACTTTGGGAACTTATGGATATTAAGGGCTGAGTTTTTAGAATTCTCTAATCTATGGAGTTTAGAGATGACAGAGTTAGGCTTGTGTTTGATAGATTTTTTTGACATGAAGCTCTCAGCGGAGATAGGCATTAAGCAGGAAAGTGGGATTGAGTGAATGACAAACATAATCCAGTTAAAACGTGCCAATTTCAGAGCATGTATGACCTACTCTGGTCATTTTCCTTACATTCTTAAACTGTTCGTGTTTTGTTGGCCTTTTTGAGTATGCAGTTGTTAACAGAATAATAGCTGAAGAGAGTGATAGTACTTGAACTAAATTGTGTTATCTTTTTGGGGTAATTGATGATATAAATTATTTGAATATACTGTAACTTTTGACCATAAAAGCAGCATAATACTGACATGGTACTGTAGTTAAGAGAACCTTGTTCTTAGAAATATAGCTTTTGTATGAAGAGCGTTTGATGGCTCTGGGCCTGTATTCACTAGAATTCAGAAGAATGAGGGGTGACCTCATTGAAACCAATTGATTGGTGAAAGGCCTCGATAGAGTGGATGTTTGGAGAGGATGTTTCCTATATGGGAGAGTCTTAAGATCAGAGGACGCAGCCTTAGAACACAGATGAGGATTTTTTTTGTCAGAAAGTAGTGAATATGTGGAATTCTTTGCCACAGGCAGCTGTGGAAGCCAAGTCACTGGTATATTTAAGGCAGTGGTTGATAGATTCTTGATTGGTCAGGGCATGAAGGGATATGGAGGGAAGGCAGGAGAATAGGGCTGAGAGGAAAATTGAATCAGCCATGATGAAATGGTGGAGCAGACTTAATGGGCCAAATAGCCTAATTTAGCTCCCATATCTTATGATCTAGGTATGTACTAGAAAATTGTTCCTATTTATGCATCCTGTGGCTTTTTCTGGCTGGCGGCCCTGTATGCTAAGTGATACTGGTACAGAAAGTGGAGGTGCTGCCTTAACTACAGAAACTGCAGTTCAATCCTAACCACAAGTTGTGCAGTTTTTCATATTCTTCCAGTGGCCATGTGGGTTTCCCCACATTTGTTTTGTTTCCTTCCACATGCTAAATATGTGATGGTTAGTAGATGAATGGCCTACTGTAAGTTACCCCCAGTACAGCAGGGTGGTTTGAGAATTGGGTGTAGAGTTGATGGCTATGTATGATGGAATAGATTTCAGGAAAACAATGAGGGAATAGACAGATGGGATTGTTTTTTAAACTAGCATAATGGAAAGACATCGGCTTATTGAGTGTATGTCATGAGAATAAATATGTGAAGGGAAAGTACATTAAAAATGAAAGTTCAATCCCACATCAATTTCATATGACTGTCTTCTGTAAAATGTTTCCAAAACGTAAGTACATTCAGAAATATCTGTTAAAATCAGGATGGTTAGATGTATAGATAACATTTATGTTAAATATGTGAAAGGTAACCACCTCACAGATAGTGCAGATTTTGTGGTAATTGTGCTATTTGCTAACATTGACTTGGGCCAATAATAGCTAGTAATTTTTGGCAGCAATTAGGATTTATCTCCTATGTTTTTACATTTGTTCAATGGTGTTTATAATTTATATACAGTATTTCAATTTTTGTAAATACTACATTGGAAAATAGAAGCTTATTCTATATTTCAATTATTTTGTTTTATAATTATCAAACTGGCTCTATTGCAGAACTTTCAAGTCACTAAGAAGATAATAGTTTTAAGTGTCGCACCCACATATAAACATAAATGGAAACTGCTGTTCCTTTAGCTGCCTTTTGGTAGCAGTGGTATCTCCTGTTGCAGCTGCCTGATGGTTGTGGTGATCCTACACTAGTTGCAAAGGGTTTGACGCATCAGTGTCATACAGACAGAATCACCACACAAACATCATAAATTCTTAAACGGAAAGGAATTGTCCCAAAGCTACTTATTACAATCAATTTTTTAATTAATTAATTCATTTGAATGAGATGGATCAGCAACTGATCACTTCCAGATTTTGGATGATTCCATTGAATATGCAAGCTAGAAAAATTTCTCAAATTGCATTCTCAGATTAATTTTCTTCAGCACTACTCATAAGTTTTTTGTTAAAGGTTCTTACGTAATTATTTTCATAGTTAATTTGAATAATTTACACCAGTGGGAGTATTAAATGATTTATTTGGTTATCTCAATTTACTTATAATAGTCATTCTTAAGTGGAAAACTGGGAATCAGTATAAAAAGCCCATTTCCAGAGACAGTAGCTTATCATTCTGCTGCCTAATTTTTGGAGTATAATATATACTTTAAATACAAAACCCAATTTATCCAGTACAATATTGGTTATCCAGTGGATTCTGGATAATTGGGCCATCAGTTAATCAGGACTGTCACTTATTTGGGTCAACTCTTAAAGAACAAATACTAAATTGAGAAAATAGTTGTTTAATAGAGGAAGGAGACAGTTACGAATACTTTCTAACTAGTGTTGGCCATGTGAAGTTGCATGGCTGTTAGACACTACATGGTGTTTAGAGTGATAAGTTTTTAAAAAGTGCAAGTTGTGTGTGTTTCTGTTCAAAATGCAATGAATTTTATCACTGATAGTTGGCGAGAAATAATCAGTAAGACCATTCAGAGTTGTTTTCCTCGCTGCAGTTTTAAGCACTCAGGCTTGGAGATGCCAGAAACAGCCGTGAGTGAAAATGAAACTATTTCACAGCTTCAAAAAGTTAGGAATTATGAAGGTGTCAACAATCATCTTGAATGTTACAATGAAAATTAAGATTGGGGGATGTAATTGTCTAAAATATTGAATGAAAGCTGATCATTATCTGCACTAGGTATGTCTGTGCTGATTTTGTTCATTTACAGTCAATCAAAAGAACAGGGCAGATGAATTTCTCTGTGGATATTTATTATGAACTAATACATAGTTATAGTACTGTATAAGAATTGGCAGTGTTCTGATTTGTCCTGTATTTCATTTAAATGCATCGATGGTTACTCAGTTAAATGGTAGTTTTTTTAAATATACATTTTAACTATTTCCATGAAACTTTGTCTAGTTGGGACAGCTGCTTAATTGGGCCAAAATGTACCAGTCCCGATGTGACCTAGTTAAGCAGAATCCAGAGTATATATGTACACAGTTTCCCACTAACATCCATAGTTGAAATGCTACAGCAAGATGTTAAATACCAAGATGGGAAGGCATCTGTATTTTTCCACAATTCCATCGCATTCTTTTATTGAAGGAAGTATTTTGTTCAATAGGATACCACATCATCAACATAGCAGATAGATGCATACTCTTACCCACTAGAGTCTTAGCACGTTTTGCTCTTATACTTTACCTATGATGCAGTCTGTTTAAAATTGATCTTTGGAGAGTGAGAACATTCAATGCAGGGGGAAAGGAAGTCCATGTTTGTTTTGGCTCAAAAACCTATACATCATGCAAGCTTGATAAAGGAAACATTATAACATTTAGCTCACTAAATGTGAATCAGTAACTGTGTCCATTTTAGAAAAAAAACTATGTAGAAGACTAAAAGGTAATGAACTAAGGGAGATCAGATATGCTGGAGGAGTTCTCGTGCTTAGTCTGCATAATGCAGTTATTTAACAGGAAAGCAGTGCGTGACCACATTTGCAGAAGTGGTTCCATTTCAAATTTCTCCAATGAAGATTCATTGAGTTGAAAGCATAATTTGTAAGTACATGATTGTCCGGTCCAGACTTTTGCTTTGTCTTGCAGAAAACGGAAGTGTGTAGGTATAATGGTGGTGTTTGACAGTAGCTGCACAATGGTCATAGGTGGAGGGCTATAATGGCAAACCAAATCAATACTGGTGGTCACTTAAGTGAAACTTTGTTTATGTCAGTCACATAATAACCAGACACACACATATCCAGCCATGTTTAAATGGCACTAATGCTGGAATTTATAATGCCCTAATATTCATCAGCTGACAAAACAGCAGTATAGGATTATTACTTATGATTTATTTGAAATTAGTTTTAGATTCAACTGCCCAGAAGACTGAATTGTCATCTATGTCAAAATAATCCTGTCATTAACTTTACAACAGACAAAGTTTTACAAACACAATTAAATGCAAATTATTAGTGCAATATATGTTTTCCACTTTACACCTCAACATTTTTAGTTCTTAAATTTAATTTTTGTTTTATTGGTCAGTTCATATTCTGATCACACGAAAAGCTTTGCTTCCAATCTAGCTGCTGAAACTTGCAAGATTTCTGTTACGTGGTATGTAATTCCAGCTGTCATCCCTTCCTGTCCCCCTCCCCAATCATCAACATATTTTTACTGCCCTCTAATAGGCTACTCATAAATTTGGACATTTAGAACTCGTGTATTTATGTTAGATGTTTTTTAATGTCTAAGTCTAAGACTGACAGAAATCCATCAACCAAAGTTACTAACGAATGTGGGGTGAGTCTTCAGAACTGGTTCAGACACGGTTTCACTGATTGGCAGAATTAGTTTTGAGGTTGGATAGCCTACTGTTCTGATATTCTATATGAAAACAAACAATAAATTACAAGCACTGTAAAAAGAGTGCATTTAAATAGGTACAAGGATATCAAAATCGATGTACTAAATCTAGTATCAAATCTTGACACTAAGAAGAGTGTGGAATGTGTTATCAGAATTGTAACATTAACAGAAACTAATATTGACAATGATTCAGAACTTGCAAATGTTATTTTTAATTTATGATATTTTTTATTTTGGAAATTTGATTTAATCTTAACATGAAGTATTTAAATTTATGATGAATTAATATGCAAATTCAAGTTTCACTCTCCAGAACTTGGTAGGTTGAGTATGGATTCGGTTTTTTTTAAGAAACGGTTGATTCCAGTTAATTGACCCATCATTTAATCAGGACAGCCACTTATTTGGGACAACTCTTAAAGAACAAAAACTAATTGAGAAAATAGCTTGGATTTCCTTTGTCTCTTTGGGACACTATGCCACTTAATTGGGATGGGTCTGTTGTCGAACAGTTTCTAACTATTGTCAGTCACGTGCACTTGTGTGGCAGATAGAAACTACACCATGCTTAGAGCAGTTTTAAATAACATAAGTTGCATGTGATTGTCATCAAAAATCAATGATTTTTATCACTGATAGCTGGGGAGATATAAGCAGTAAGATAATTCAGAATTTTACTCACTGCCATTTCAAGCATTCAGGCTTGGAGATGCCAGAAATGGCTGGGCGTGAAAATGAAATTATTTCACTACTTTGACAAGTTAGGAACTACAAAGAATTTGAAGGTGTCAACAATCATCTTCAATGTTACAATGAAAATGAAGATTTAGAAGATGCAATTTTCGAAAGCATTGTATGAAGGCAGTCCATTATCTGCACTAGGTGTCTGCACTGATGGTATTCATTTACAGTCACATGGCATTGTACACTAAATGAATTCCTCTGTCGATAAATGTTAGGAACCAATGCACAGCTTTACAATACTATTGTAATATTGGTAATGTTCTAATTGTTCTGCATTTCATTTAAATACATAATTTGTTACTGAAATAAATGGTAAATAAATAGTTATACCTTTTAAACTATTATCATGAAACAGCTGCTAATTGAAGCAGCCGCTTAATTGGTCCAGGATGTACTGGTCCCGCTATGTTCCAATTAGCCAGAATCCACTGTACTTAGAAGAATTTAAAGCAAATGGGAGGATCTATTTCTGTTGGCTAGGGCATCTAGATGATAAGTCTTAACATAAAAACAAGAGCCTTGTCTTTCAGGAGTAGGTTAAAAAAACATCTCTGCACATGAAGGATGATAGACTTTTGGAACAGCTCTACATGGCTATTTATGCTTATATAGCCATTAATTTTGTATGTCTGATTGTTAGATTTTTGTTAAGCTAAGGAACTGTGCTATGGAATAGGGCAGATAAAGGTAGTTTTTTGATTGCAAGATCCTGATGTTGGTAATGTAGAATACTGCAAGTCCGGTTCATTGGTGAGACCACAGGCTGGGGGAGATGCTTGGCCTTGGTTGTTTTGCTAACCAGCCTCTCATGTCGCAGAGTCACCTGTTACAACCACCCAGGAGAGGAGGTGCTTGAGGTAGAGTGGGAGAGAACAGAGCATTACAGGTGTGCTAGAATCCATGCTGGGTTGGGGGTTACCCCTGCAGGTTGACTGTCCCTTAGGTGCTGCTCTCCAGTATTTGCTCCACTGGGCTTCCCATGTCTGCGGCTGAGTGAGTGTGAGATGAGAAACTGCTGCATACTTGTTGCGGAAACATGGCTCCAGGAGAACATCCAATGCTCTATCAATCTTCAGGCCATGGTACTTAGCGATTTCTACTAATATTATTTTGTGACTGTATGTGCTATCGTAACTATATGTGCTGTGTGTTATTTATGTACTGTGTTATGAAAAATAGAGATCTGGTCAAGTTGGTGCCTGCATACATCACTCCCTTGGTTGACATCTTCTGGATAGATCATGAAAGCATCTTTTTCACTTCCCGTATGTCTTTTACCATTGTTTCTCATCTTGATGTGATTCTGGAACTGTTGGAGCCTGTGTTTTGCTGTCTGGAGATCGTTAGGGTGCCTTAGCGCTGTGCAGTCTCTGAGAGAATTCTGGGAGGCAGAGGCAGTGTGGCAGAACCTCGCAATGGGCAGGCTGCAGGTGGGGGGCGGGGTGGTGGAGTCGCAAGCCGATGTTTGGCTCCATTTCACCAATTAAGTCTCCCATTGTTTGCCGATTAAAGTGGCGAGGGATATTGAGACATCGAAGCGAGTGCAGAGGGTGGGCACCGGCTGCTTGCCATTTGGTCAGTTTCTCTATACTGTAGAGAGGAGAGCCTGCTGCTGCACCTGGGGAGTGTTGCCCACGTTTTTTCCTGCATTTTGGAAGTGGACTTTGGAGTACAGAATCTTCTTTTTCAATCTTTTAGTTTTGATATTCTGTGTATTTCACCTGATCTTGTTTTATTTTGGCAGGGGGATTTGGGGGTTGATGTGCTTGATCCGTTTTGTTTTTTTTTGTGTGGAAGGAGGAAATTGGGTTTGATGTGCCTGTTCTATTTTTGTTTGTATTTTTTTTGCGGGGAGGTGGGATTTGAGAATTGATGATCGTACCTTTCTTTTCTTGGTTTCGTGGCTACCCTTAGAACTGATGAATTTCAGAGTTATATACTTTGACAATAGATAATGCTTGAACCTTTGAACCTTTGTTTTGTACCTTGGCCTGGAGGAATACTGTTTTGTTTAGTTGTATACAAGTGTATGGTTAAATGTCAGCTAAACTTGAACTTGTATGGTTACAGACCAGCCAGGCGTGGGGGAAACAGGCTCAAGGAGCCAAATGACCTACTTGTATTCCTATGTTCCATTGCTTAACTGGTATTACAAATGACCTACATTTTTGAAAGCTTGTATAGTGACTGGAAAGCAGAATGGAAATGAAGAGGTGCAAAAAGGTCATTTGTTGTTATGATCTTGCCGTGTTACCACAGAATTTGTTACCATGCTCAGCAGATTTGCTTTGTTCTAGTTTTGTGTCTTGTCTATTTTTAATATTTTCACTACCAATTAGAACAAAATTCAGAGTCATACCTTCCACAGACTTCCTTTGCAAATCAAAGGTAAAAATGAGAATATTTTCAAATCTTGTCAGTGATTTATTGTTTTCAGTCCTGTAAGGCCGAGTATGATGATTGCTTCAGTATATCAAATTTTATGAAAGTACGAGAGTAAATTCTTGCAACTATCCGGCTATTGTTGTGTTAATAATTGACAGATTCTTTCAAATCCATTGAAAGCTGTAGTACACTATTTTATGCTACAGTTTTGTTAATTGACAATTGAACTGTGTCCAAGTTCTTTCGTCTGGTAGCAAGGAGGATAACATTTTGTTTTGAAGACTAAGCTAAGAGAATAGTCATTAATTAGTAATAAAGCTGTTTCCTTACTTATTATTGAACAAAGATTATACATGTCTGTTGTAATGCAGATACTGAGATTTTTTTCATTATTAAATGTGCTGTACAAATGCAGTTTTTCAGTGTGATCTTTTACCATCAACTGTGGCATTGCCTTTGCTAAGATATTGTGCAAGAGGTATTCTATTTTGTGGCTTCTTTATCTTTTTAACTTAGCATCATTTATCTCACATCCATTAAAAAGTGTTTAATAGTTTCATTACACTGTTTTGACAATTCAATACCGCTTAACGTTTTGGGTGTGGTGAGAACACAGTGTAAGCCACAACTTTGAAGAATGCGATAATTTAGTGCACATCCACACCATAGTCTTTATCTTCCTGGAGTTTCCTGTGATGGTGTGTCGGTAATAGGACGGCAGATTGAGTAGGTTGTCTCTATTCTTTAGATGAATGGTGACTAACCTTGTTAAAATTTACACTGTTCTTAGAGGTTTCAACAACGAGGTAGAAGGAGGATGTTTCCCTCAGCTAAGGTATGTGGAGTATAGGGGGCAGGATCTCTTGTTATTTTTTCTGATCCTTGGGGTTCTTTTCGGGGTCAAGAATGGTGAGGAGTCTTAATTCTTAATGATGGTTCATTTTAAAGTTTTTAACACATGTACAAATACTAAGCAAGACCAAGTGAAGAGCTAAGAAGCAAACCAATGAAAATCAACGAAGGCGAAGACAAAAAGATAGCGTCTCTGAAAAATCACAAACAAGAGAAGATTTGCAGATGCTGGAAATCCAAGCAGCATACACAAAATGCTAGAGGAACTCAGCAGGCCAGGCAGCAGCTATAGAAAAGAGTACAGTCGAAATTTCGGGCTGAGACCCTTCATCAGGACTGGAGAAGAACAGATGAGGAGTAGTTTTAAAAGGTGGTGGGAGGGGAGAGAGAAACACAAGGAGTTAGGTAAAACCTGAAGGGGAGGGATGAAGTTAAAGAGCTCAGATGTTGATTGGTGAAAGAGATACAGGGGTGGGGAAGGGGGAGTCTGTTAGAAGAGGACAGAAGCTCATGGAAGAAAGAAAAGGGGGAAGGAGCACCAGAGGAAGGTGATGGGCAGGCAAGGAGATAAGGTGAGAGGGAAAACTTTCACTCCAGCTTCCATTTTGGTTTCTCCTATCCCAGACCCCTTCATCATGAAAGTGGACACATCAGACGTCGGAGTGGGTGCCGTCTTGTCCTGATGGCCATCTTCGGATGGCAGACTGCACCCATGTGCATTCTTCTCCAGGTGGATACCCCCAGCAGAGAGGAAGTATGACATCCGGATTTAGGAGCTTCTTGCAGTTTTAAGTCAGCCTTGGAGGAATGGCAGCAGTGGCTAGAGGGGTTTTTTCGTTTGGACTAACCACAAGAACCTGGCTTATGTTCAGGAGACCAAGAGGCTGAATTCCAGGCAGGCCAGATGGGCTTTGTTCTTTAACCACTTTGAATTCATCTTGACCTATAGTGCAAGGGGCGATTCCTAAGAATGGTCCTCTGGGTAGGCTGTTTGTCCCAAGTTTCATCTGGTCCTAGATACATCAGTGGGGACATTTGTTGAGAATGACTGCACACCCAGGGATTACCAGGACCCTCGAGTTTCAAAGAGGAGGTATTAGTGGCCCAGAATGACGAAAGAGGTTCGGCAGTACCTGCAGGCATGCAAGGTGTGCACCTAGAACAAGGAACCATGTATCCAACGTCAAGGGCTCCTCCACTCCCTACTTGTTCCTGCAAGACCTTGGGCACACATCTCCATGGAGTTTGTCACGGGACTCCCACCATCCAAGGGGAAGTCGATCATTGTGGTAGCTGTCGATCAATTTTCAAAAGCCTGCATGTTCATTTCTTGAAGAAGTTACCTTCTGTGGTGGAGACCACAGAGGTTGTCCTGGACCAGGTCTCCAGGATCTACAGATTCCCAGTGGACTTTGTTTCGGATCATGGTCCACAATTTACATCACATTTCGGGAGGGTGTTCTGTAAACTTACAGGGGCAACAGCAAGCCTTTCCTCTGGGTTTCACCAGCCAGATGGAGCGGACCAACCAAGATTTGGAACGTACCCTAAGATGCCTAACTTTGGAAAGACCAGACAATTGGTATGGCCATTTGATGAGGGCAGAGGTCACCCACAACGCCTTACAGCATTCGGCACACAGGACATCACTGTTCGAATGCCAAAGTGTTTATCCTCCACCTCTCTTTCTGGAACAAGAGGCCGAGGTTGGGGTCCCTGCAGCCAAAAATCTCAAACAATGCTGCAAACAAAGATGGATTAGGGCAAGAAAGATTTTACTGCTCTACCTAGAAAGCGGACACAAAGGTGAAGCAAAAGAGAAGCTAGGGACATGCTTTACAGCTTGAGCATCAAGTCTGGCTGTCCACTCATGATTTGCCTCTCTGAGTGGAATCCCAAGTTCACTGGACCCTTTGAAACCCTGAGGAAAGTAAACCTTGATGCTCCCCAAGACTCTAAAGCTCAATTCTATCTTCCACATTTCTAAATTAAAACCTGTCTGCACTAGCACCTTAGCCCCACCACCATCAGCCCCATTGCCACCCAGGTTTATAGAGGGGGAACAGGTCTTCACAGTGAATAGAGTTTTGGATGCATACTGTTCAAGGGGTTTGACAGTACCTCGTGGACTGGGAAGGATTCAGACCTGAGAGGTGCTGGGGGCCTAAAAGAGACATCTCGGATCCAGCTCTCATCCACAACTACCATCTCTGCCTCTCCTTAAAATCTTGCTTCGTGTGGAATGCTTAGTAATTAGGATGGAGAAGGAATAGTTTTTTAAAAATTTTTTTTATTTATCAACCCTTCCCCCTCTCCTCTTAACCCCTCCCCCCTAACATATCCCTATAGAAAAGAAGAAGAAAAAAGAAAGAATGCCTGGATATCGGAAGATCCCCACATGCTCCATGGAGTTCATAAATAAATATACATATTAAAGCTATTATTTCCCCAAATAACCAATAATTTTATCTTCGGAGCACCTATATATTTAATCCTATTTTTTGTAAATAAGGGCGCCAAATTTTCAGAAATATTTCATATTTATATCTCAAATTGTAAGTAATTTTTTCAAGTGGAATGCAGCTAAAAATTTCATTCTTCCAACGATCTATACTTAAGTATGAATCCGATTTCCAAGTAACTGCAATAGCCTTTTTGTCTACTGCCAATGCAGTTTTTATGAATTCTTTCTGATATTTATTCAATTTGGATTTTGATTTTATCCCTTCAATATCGCCTAGTAAAAATAATATTGGATTGTGTGGAAGTTGTATTCCAATAATTTATTCCGGTAAAACTCTTAAATTTGTCCAAAAAGGTTGAATTTTAGAACAAGACCAAGTAGAGTGTAAAAAAAGTACCAATTTCTTGATTACATCGAAAACATTGATCAGATAAATTTGAGTTTAATCTATTTATTTTTTGTGGTGTTGTGGCGACCCAATTACTAGCACACTCGAACCGGCTGACAATTAGTCAGCGTGCAGGCACAAAGGCTAGGTCCGCAACAAAGGGAGAAAGCCTGAGGGGGTTTTCAGTACGTGTCTCTTGAGGCATCCGGCGGGAGAGAGAGGCTTTAAAGCAAGGCTGTGAAGTTGGAATAAACTTTATCTTTGACTGCAGTTTACCGACTCTGTGTCGTTATTTTAGCGCTGCGTGTAGCACACCGCTACAATTGGTGACCCCGACGGTCCAAACGTTTTTGGACCGGAGATGAACGACGCCGCATCTGTTCATGCGGTTTCCTTGAAACTGCCAAGCTTCTGGACGCTGCAACCTCACCTATGGTTTCAGCAAGCAGAAGCCCAATTCCACGTTCGGCAGATAACCTCAGAGGACACCCGTTACTACTACGTGGTGAGCTCTCTCGACCAGGACACAGCGGCCCAGGTCGCGGAGTTCGTACAGTCTCCCCCGGTGGACGGCAAGTACATGGAATTCAAAGCCCTGCTCATAAGGACTTTCGAGTTCTCCCGCCGCGAGCGAGCTGCCCGTTTACTGCACCTGGATGGCTTGGGAGACAGGCCTCCATCAGCTTTAATGAATGAGATGTTGTCTCTGGCCGACGGACACACACCCTGCCTCATGTTTGAGCAGGCATTCCTGGAGCAGCTGCCCGAGGACATACGCCTGCTGCTGTCCGACGCGGATTTCAGCGACCCCCGGAAGGTGGCAGCCCGGGCGGACTTGCTGTGGAACGCCAAGAAGGGGAGTGGGGCGTCCATCTCACTGATCACCCGGCCATGCTCCAGTCCAGGCCCGGCTGCAGAGCCCGCTAAACCGAGAGGCCAGGGTGTGGAGCCCAACGAGCAATGGTGTTTCTACCACCAGCGGTGGGGCACAGAAGCCCACCGTTGTTGCCCGCCCTGCCAGTTCCCGGGAAACGCCAGGGCCAGCCGACGCTGATGGCTACGGCGGCTGGCCATCGGGATAGCCTCCTGTATGTGTGGGACAGCAGGTCGGGATGCCGGTTTTTGGTTGACACCGGTGCTGAGATCAGCGTCTTACCTCCGACGAGTTACGACACCTGCAGCAGGGCGCCGGGTCCCCCCCTGCAGGCCACGAACGGCAGCACAATAAGGACCTATGGCACCCGTCCGGTGCAGCTACGGTTCGGCTCCAGCCAGTTCACGTGGGACTTCACACTGGCCGACGTAGCCCAACCGCTTCTGGGTGCGGATTTCTTGCGGGCTCACAGCCTACTGGTCGACCTGCCCAGGAAGAGACTGGTTCACGCTGAGACCTTTCAGACGTTCTCCCTGGGTGCAGCCCAGTTGCCAGCCCCTCACCTCGGCTCCATCACGCTGTCCGACAACGACTTCACCAGGGTCCTGGCGGATTTCCCATCGGTTCTGGCACCGCAGTTCGCGGCAGCTATGCCCCGACACGGCGTACAGCACCACATCCCGACCCAGGGACCACCCCTCCACGCCCGTGCTCGGCGGCTTCCCCCGGACAAGCTCCGACTGGCGAAGGAGGAGTTCAAGAGGATGGAGGAATTGGGGATCATCCGGTGGTCTGACAGCCCATGGGCCTCCCCCCTGCACATGGTGCCCAAAACGACAGGGGGCTGGAGACCGTGCGGCGACTACCGCAGGCTGAACGAGGCTACAACACCGGACTGCTACCCTGTGCCGCACATTCAGGACTTTGCAGCAAACCTGCACGGCGCACGGATCTTCTCCAAGGTAGACCTCATCCGCGGATACCATCAAATCCCGATGCATCCGGACGACGTCCCCAAAACGGCTCTCATCACCCTGTTCGGCCTTTTTGAGTTCCTCCATATGCCGTTCGGCCTGAAGAATGCCGCACAGACGTTCCAGCGGTTGATGGACGCGGTGGGATGCGACCCGGACTTCGCATTCATCTATTTGGACGACATCCTCATAGCCAGCAGCAGCCGTCAGGAGCATCTGTCCCACCTCCGACAACTCTACGCCCGGCTGAGTGACTACAGTCTAACAATCAACCTGGCCAAATGCCAGTTCGGGCTCGACACCATTGACTTCCTGGGCCACAGGACTACCACAGACGGAGCAACCCCTCTGCCCGCTAAGGTAGATGCGGTCTGCCATTTCCCCCGACCCACCACGATCAAAGGCCTTCAGGAATTCGTAGGTATGGTCAATTTCTACCACCGCTTCCTCCCTTCAGCTGCCCGGATCATGCGCCCCCGTTCCCCTTGCTGTCCGGTCCGGGCAAGGACATTACCTGGGACGAGGAGTCCGCCGCCGCTTTCATTCAAACGAAGGATGCCTTGGCGAACGCCGCGATGCTAGTGCACCCCAGAATGGATGTCCCTACCGCCCTCACAGTGGACGCATCTAATACGGCAGTCGGTGGGGTTCTGGAGCAGCTCATCGCGGGCCGCTGGCAACCCCTGGCGTTTTTCAGCAAACACCTGCAGCCACCCGAGCTCAAATACAGTGCTTTTGACCGGGAGCTGCTGGCGCTATACCTGGCAATCCGGCATTTCAGGTACTTCTTAGAAGGTAGGCCCTTCACCGCGTTCACGGACCACAAACCGCTTACCTTTACGTTCACAAAGGTGTCCGATCCCTGGTCGTCCTGCCAGCAGCGCCATCTGTCCTACATCTCTGAATACACGACGGACGTCCGGCACGTCTCGGGTGAGGACAATGTCGTGGCGGATGCGCTCTCTCACCCTAACATTCACGCCCTTTCCCAAGGGGTAGACTTTGGGGCGCTGGCAGAGGCACAGCAGGCAGATGAGGAGATCCCGAGTTACAGGACCGCAGTCTCCGGTTTGCAGCTCCAGGACCTCCCCGTAGGCCCAGGTGAGAGGACCCTACTCTGTGACATCGCCACCGGCCAGCCCTGTCCCGTCGTCCCGCCACCTTGGTGACGACGTGTTTTTGACTCTATTCATAACTTGGCGCACCCCTCCATCCGCACTACCGTCCGGATGGTCTCCAGCAGGTTTGTTTGGCACGGACTCCGCAAGCAGGTCCGTGAATGGGCCAGAACGTGCATGCACTGCCAGACGGCCAAGGTGCAGCGACACACCAAGGCCCCGCTGCAGCAGTTCCACCCCGCCCACCGGCGTTTCGACCACATTCATGTGGATATCATGGGCCCCCTGCCAGTGTCGCGCAGAGCGCGGCACCTCCTGACTATCGTGGACCGGTTCACAAGATGGCCAGAGGCGGTCCCGCTCACCGACACCACCTCCGAATCTTGCGCCCGGGCACTGATCGCCACCTGGGTGTCCCGCTTTGGTGTACCGGCCCACATTACCTCCGACAGAGGCGCCCAGTTTACCTCCAGCCTGTGGTCAGCGATGGCCAGCCTGTTGGGGACTCAGCTGCACCACACCACTGCCTACCACCCACAGTCGAACGGACTGGTGGAGCGTTTCCACCGTCACCTGAAGTCGGCTCTCATGGCCCGCCTGCGAGGAGCTTACTGGGCGGACGAGCTTCCCTGCGTCCTACTCGGCATCTGCACGGCGCCCAAAGACGATCTGCACGCTTTGTCGGCCGAGTTGGTGTACGGCGCACCCCTGGTCATTCCCGGGGAGTTCATACCAGCCCCAAGGGGGCAAGAGGAGGAACCCGCAGCAGTTCTGGGCAGACTACGCGAGAGGCTCGGTGCCCTGGCCCCCATACCCACTTCGCAGCATAGGCAGCACCCGACCTGCGTACCCAAAGACCTGCAGAACTGTAAGTTTGTGTTTGTACGACGGGGCGGGCATCGGCCACCGCTGCAACGGCCCTACGAGGGGCCGTTTACGGTGATCAGAAACAACAGGTCCACGTTCGTGCTGGACGTTGGGGGGAGAGAGGAGGTTTTCACGGTGGACCGACTCAAACCGGCCCATGTGGACTTGGTGCAACTGGTCGAGTTTCCGGCACCGCGGCGCAGAGGCCGACCTCCCAAACAGGGTCCGGCCCAGACTGTGGACATCGGGGGGTGTATCGCCGGTTCTGGGGGGGGGTTATGTGGCGACCCAATTACTAGCACACTCGAACCGGCTGACAATTAGCCAGCGTGCAGGCACAAAGGCTAGGTCCGCAACAAAGGGAGAAAGCCTGAGGGGGTTTTCAGTACGTGCCTCTTGAGGCATCCGGCGGGAGAGAGAGGCTTTAAAGCAAGGCTGTGAAGTTGGAATAAACTTTATCTTTGACTGCAGTTTACCGACTCCGTGTCGTTATTTTAGCGCTGCTTGTAGCACACTGCTACAGTGTAATATATATTTGATGTAAAAAGTTATATTGTACTAATCTTAGTCATACATTTATTGTATTTGCCATACTGTCAAGACATAATCTTGACCAACTTGTTTCATCAATTTTAATATTCAAATCAGTTTCCCATTTTTGTCTTGACTTATGAATTCTTTGTTTAATTGCCTGTTTTTGAATCAAATTATACATACCAGAAATAAATTTAATTTTTCCTTTATGAATTGAAGTTTCTATTTCATTAGGTTTCAGCAATAATATTGTTTGACCCAGTTTATCTCTTAAATAAGCCCTTAATTGGAAATAACAGAAATGAGTGTTATTTGATATTTTATATTTATTCTTTAATTGATCAAATGACATTAATATACCTCCTTCAAAACAGTCTCCTATATTATCTAATCCCTTTGTGAAACCAGTTATATAAAAGTTGATTATCCATTGTAAAAGGGATAAGTTTATTTTGAATTAAAGGTCTCTTTGCTAATAAAGATTTCTTTATCTCATCATCAACATTTATCTTATTCCATAAATCAATCAAATGTTTTAGTGTAGGAGATTCTATCTTTTCCCGTATCCATTTAGATTCCCATTTATATATAAAATCTTCTGGTATATTTTCTCCTATTTTGTCTAATTCTATTCTAATCCATGCTGGTTTATCTTCATCAAAAAAAGATGCAATAAATCTAAGTTGATTTGCTTTGTAATAATTCTTTAAATTTGGTAATTGTAACCCTCCTAGGTCAAATTTCCATGTCAATTTTTCCAACGATATTCTTGACATCTTACCTTTCCAAAGGAATTTCCTCACACATTTATTTAACTCTTGAAAAAATTTCTGCAGTATTTGTATTGGTAATGTTTGGAATAAATATTGTAATCTAGGGAATATATTCATTTTTACAGCATTGACTCTACCTATTAATGTTATTGGTAACATCATCCATTTATCAAGATCCTCTTGAATTTTTTTCAATAATGTCAAATAATTTAATTTATATAAATTCTTTATATCATCATCAACTCTTATACCTAAATACTTTATACCATTTATCGGCCATCTAAATTGAGTTATTAATCGACATTGACTATAATCTCCTTTAGTAAGGGGTAGAATTTCACTTTTATCCCAATTTATTTTGTACCCTGATATTTTCCCATATTCTTCCAATCTAGAAGATAATTTACGCAACGAATGTAATGGGTTAGTTAGATAAATCAGAACATCATCAGCAAATAAGTTAATCTTATATTCCTCCTGATTAACTCTGAAACCCATAATATCTGAGTCAGTTCTAATTAATTCAGCTAATGGTTCTATCGCCAATGCAAATAAAGCAGGTGATAATGGACAACCTTGTCTAGTTGACCTTGTTAACTGAAATGATGTTGAAATTTGGCCATTTGTCACCACTTTAGCTTTGGGGTTAGTATTTAAGGTTTTAATCCATTTTATAAAAGATAGTCCTAATCCATATTTTTCCAATACCTTAAATAAAAAATCCCATTCCAATCTATAAAAACCTTTCTATCTCAACAATATCATTTTGTGATTCTGATTGATACAATTCAGAATAAAATTTTTTAAAAGTTTCATTGATTTCTAAAGGTTTATAAGTAATTTTATTTACACTTGTTCTAATTGTATTTATCGTTTTGGAAGCCTGGTCTGTTTTTAACTGCCAAGCAAGAATCTTGTGTGATCTTTCACCTAGTTCATAATATCTCTGTTTAGTTCTCATAATTGCTTTTTTTGTTCGGTATGTCTGAAGTGTGTTATATTGTAGCTTCTTATTAACAAGTTGTCTTTATTTTTCTTCTGTTATGTATCTTTGAGATTCTTTTTCTAATTTTGTAATCTCTTTTTCCAATTGATCTATTTCTACCATATATTCCTTCTTAATTTTAGAAGTATAACTTATTATCTGGCCTCTCAAATATGCCTTCATCGCTTCCCATAATATAAATTTATCATCAACTGAATGTGAGTTTGTATCTAAAAAAAAAACTGAATCTGTTTTTTCTTAAGATCACAATAATCTTGACGTTTTAATAATATTGAATTAAATCTCCTTCTGTAAATCGATTCCTCCTTATCCATCATTATCATTGTCATTATCAAGGGGGAATGATCTGACAATATTCTTGCTTTATATTCCATATTTTTCACTCTGTCTTGAGTATTTGCTGATAATAAGAAAAGATCTATCCTTGAATAAGTTTTATGTCTATTTGAATAAAATGAATAATCTCTTTCTCTTGGGTTAATTCTTCTCCATATATCAATCAAATTTAAATCTTACATCAATGATAAAGTTAATTTTGCTACTTTTGGTTTTGTAACAACCTTTGTTGACCTATCTAAAACTGGGTCTAGACAAAAGTTAAAGTCTCCACCTATTAATATTTTATCGTGTGCATCAGCCAAATTCAAAAAAGCCTCCTGTATAAATTTTACATCGTTTTCATTTGGTGCATAAATATTCATAAGAGTCCATAGTTCTGAAAAGATTTGACAATGTATAATTACATATCTTCCCACAGAATCAATTAATACATTTTGTATTTTAATTGGTAAAGTTTTGTTGACCAAAATTGCAACTCCCCTCGCTTTTGAATTAAATGAAGCTGCTATAACATTTCCGACCCAATCTCTCTTTAATTTCTGATGTTCTATCTCTGTTAAATGTGTTTCTTGTATAAAAGCTATATCTATTTTCATTTTCTTAATATATGTTAAAATTATTTTTCTTTTCACCAGTCCATTAAGCCCATTAACATTAAAACTTTAAAAATTCAGTAAATTAGTCATCATTTTTAACGGGGTTACTCCAGTCTATAATAATACATAATATTTCAACTTTCATAGTACCTTGGGGAATTATTTTAAAATTCTCCATGTTGCTATGTGTCTCCTCTCTGATCATCCAGGCAACGAAAGAAAGATAAAAGAAAAATAGATTATAAAGAAAAAGAAACAAAAAAAAACCCCTGCTAATGTTATGAATGAAAAAAACATTACCCCCCTCTGTTGTGCGGATCATGGCAAACGCCATGATTACACACGTGAATCCCGTAGCGATCGATCTGAAGTTCCCCCAGCTCCCCGTAACATGAAAAAAGTATATATAAGATAAGAAAAAATAATATGACTACTCTCGATTAATATTTCTCAAATTTTTACCTTTCTCCCCCTGTATCATATAATTAAAAGTATATTTAAATATTCTTCTGTCCTTAATGTCCATCAACTCACTTCAGTCACCCCGTCTTCATCTTTAATCAGTTCCACTTTTAAATCTTTACTGTGTCTAGTGAATATTTGGGAGTTCTTGTGCAAACTCCTCTGCATCCCGATGATCAGTAAAAAAAATCTTCTTTTTCCATCATCCAAAAAAATTATCAGTGTTGCTGGGTGGCGCAATATAAATTTATACCCCTTTTCCCATAAAACTTTTTTCGCTGGGTTAATTTCCTTCTTTCTCTTCAAAAGGTCATAACTTATATCAGGATAGAAAAGAACTGCTTTCCCTTCTATCATCAATGGCTCATTTTTCTTTCTGGCATATTGGGCAGCCGCCTTCAGGATCTTTTCTTTATCTTGATATCTTAATCATTTTATCAAGATTGGTCGTTAGTTTTGATCAGCTTGGGGTTTTGATCTTAAGGCTCTGTGGACCCTTTCAATTTCAATCAACTGGGTTCCCTCTTCCATTTCCAAATTTTCCGGGATCCATTTTTGAAAAGTTTTTATTGGATCCTCTCCCTCTATCCCTTCTTTAAGACCAACAATTTTAATATTATTTTGTCTACTAAAATTTTCAAGCATGTCTATTTTTTCCAACAGTTGTTTTCTTTCTGATGTCCAGGCAAGAATATTATCTTCCATTTTATTCACTCTCTCAATAGTGTCTCCCGTTATTTCTTCCAGCTTTTTAACTTTCTTGTCCATTTTCTCCTGTTTTTTCACCATTTTATCAAATCACCATTGCCTTCATATTTTTAGTATCTTGTATTATTTTTAATGTTTTTAATTCTTTTAATTCATGCATTATTTGCGCCAAAGCTTCTCTTATGACTCCAGAATATCTTCCACCTCCAATCTCTTCCTGTTGTTCCTCTTTTACCTCCTCATCTTCATCTGTATGTTCCAGAGAATCCGAATCCACCTCGGGTTCATTTTCACTTCCACTTCCAATCGTAGCTGGGATTTGTAGTTCAAATTGCTCATGTTTGTGCATGCCCCTTCCTGCGTGCACGCGCAGTTCCTGTTGTTCCTTCTGGGAGACTTTTGATGTTGCCGCCGATTCCTGTTCTGTATCACTGGAGGTAAGATGCACTTGAGTCTGAGGCTTCTTCATGGTGGCTGGCTCAACTTATACTATCTTCAAAGTAGAAATTTTCTTCTTTGTCTGTTTAGGAGGCATATCTAAGGAAAGTCCTGAGTAGTTTAGACATAGTTTTTAGAAAATATTTACTAACTTTTTTTCACTTAAACATTAATTTATTAGTTTTTTTACAGGAGAGCTGGATATCCACGTCTTGATCCTACGTCATCACGTGACGTCCCCCGGAGAAGGAATAGTAAGTGATTTTTTGAATTGTTTATACTGTTGTCAGAAATGGTGAGTACTTTTTTTCCCTAACTCTCTTTTCTCCTCGAGTGACTTGAGCTGGAATATGATGTGAGAACAAAATAATTGTAGCGGGGACAGGGATTTGAAGTTTTGGGCCATAGGGATCTCTTTTGGGGCAGAGGTGACCTATATAAAACGGAGACGGAATTGTTTTATTATTGACCCATTCACTGAGGTACAATGAAAGGCTTGTTTTGCATACTTGTTATTAGGTTAGATGGTTATACTGTTTATACAGACTAATTCATTACACAGTGCAATAAGACAATAACCAAGTGCAGAGAATAAGACAATAACCAAGTGCAGAGTAACATGCACCAGCTACAAAGAAAGTGCAGTGCAAGGAGACAATAAGGTATAAGATTATAATGAGGTTGACTATAAGGACAAGCATCCATTTTATCTGACTAGAGAACCAGGCCCTGAACTGGAAAGGGCCAATATCTTGGCAAGGAGATTTGCTTGTGCTATTGGTGGGGTTATTAAACCGGATTGCAGAGAGTATGGGGAATGGGTTGATAAATGAGAGGCTGGAAAGTGATGCAGAAGTCAGCAACAGCATGTTGAGCAAACAGCAGAGACAAGGAAAGTCTACTGGATTAAATTACATTTATTTCAATAAAGCGGCCTGACAGATATGACAGATGAATTCAGGACATGGATAGATATGCAGGGGTAGGATACTATGGCCATAATGGAAACATGGCAAAGGGAGGGACAGGATTAGCAAAATAATGCTCCAGGATACAGGTGTTTTATGAAACTGAAGGAAAGAGAGGAGGGTATTGGATGGCATTTACACATCAAATATGCTCATTAATCCTAGATTTGGAGTTTGTCAGATCTACTGTATAAAGGTAGCATTTAGCTGAGTAAAACACTTCAGGCAAAATTGAAGTTTGGAAAATCTGATGTCAATGGGAATCCAGGGGAATTGCGAAGCCATAACCCACACAAATGAGGATGGTAATGGTTGTTATTGGTTAATTATCTCAGTCCCAGAATATTGCTGCAGGAATTCCTCGGGATGGTTTCCTAAGATTAACTACTTCCCACTGTATCAGGAAAGAGGCTGTTCTTTGATGATTGCGTACTGTTCAATTGTATTCTTAACTCCAAAGCAAGTGCTTGCATGGAGTAAGAATCAGGGCTGATAAATTACAAGTGATGTTTGTGTCACAACAGTCCCAAACAGTGACTATCCCCACCTAGAGAGACTGACTGCTCATGATAGTCAACATTTTATTGAGGGAGATTGCTGTTGATCAGAAATTTAATTGGAATACCCACAAACACTGCTTTATGGAAGTGTCAAATGAGGGTATTCGTGCTGTTAGAGTGACTTTTGGGTTTAGAATATCTAGCAAATGACTTCAGCCACCAATCTTCAAATCTGAATCTAGGCTGTAGATCTAATTTAAAATGCAGCACAGAACAGTCGGTTCCTAACAGCTTTAAATCACAGACCAGACAAACCTGATTAAAATTCATTTAGATGTCTGTGGTGTGGGTACAAATTGGGAGATGTGAAATTTGTGATTAGATCCAGAGAAAGCATTGTGTATGCATTGTAAATATGGAATTGTCCATTGATGTTCAATACATAAAATATCAAGTAGGGTGGGCCAGCAAGACACTTCCACTGAAAGCATCTCAATATGGTGCCTGCTGTAATTTACTTTATCGAATAAAGAGGCTGCTTCATACCTACCAGTACTTCTCTCCAGTGACTTCATTCATGCAACAACAGTGCTGTGAATATCTCACTTCCTCACCTCCCAAAATCTTCCCGTATTTACAGATTATAAGTTAAGTGTGGAGTGTGACTCATTCTTCTCCCTTTTTCTGGAAGAGTGCAGCTCTCACAACGCTTGAGACTCAAAAACATCCTACTTGACTGATACCCACTCACTTCCAAAAAATTCATTTCCTCCACAATCAGCAGTCTATGGCTGACGTGTGTACTACAGCCACTTGCCTAGACTAGTCCAATGGGAATAGGAATACTACCACTTGCAAGTTTCCCTCCAAGTCTCTCACTGCCCTGACCTTCGCTAACCTTTTGGTGTAGCTGGTTCTCTCCACTGAACCTTTACCAGGAACACTACAGTATACAAGTGTGTTCATATGTCACGTGCAAGATGGTGGGGGGGGGGGGGGGGGTTGGCGTGGTTGGTTGGTTCAAGAAGACTAATCACCATCTAATTCCATTGCTAATTTAACCAGTGGCATACACATTCTTCCATTCTTTACAAATAATTACAAAGTAATTGCTTCACTTTTACATCCTGTCAACCTGCATTTTATACAGTGTTTTAAGCATTAAATCACTCTTGGGAGGATGATACATTTTATGCAGTTCTGACTTCTATAATTGATTTTAACTACTGCATCAGATTCTGTTTGAAACTGCTCCGATTTTGCTTGATTATGGGTAAATGTGACAAAAGAAGCCCCCGTTCAGTTGAATGGAAACTTTGGGATGGAGCAAGATTTTGTGCAGGGGAATGTAGAAACTGCTATATTAGATTCCCCCCACCTTTTTTTTTCTGGTTTTTATCATCATTAGTAGATTGAACTTCTCATTAGGAACTGTAGAGAGTTGAAGAATATGAGAATTTTTATGAATATTTTCTAATAATTGGTTTCTAAATTTTCTATATTACAGGAAAATGACTGCTTCAGTTCCTGTTCTTCTCTTTGCATTTCTCCTGTTTACATTGGCTTTCCCTCTACAATTCAATTCAACTCTAGGTAAATGGAATCATGTTGTAAAAGATAATATGTTATGTAAATAAATTTGACTTTCCAGAGTAATTAGATTTCTAAACACAGAAAAATCAAATTCTAAACTCTTCTCTGTTTTAATTAAATGTGTGTGTGATATGAACTAAGAACTCAATGACTTGTTGGGTATCAAGTGCCTGCAGCCCTGTGTGTTGTGATTGGAAACTTGTCTTGCAGGTTGTGTTTTTAAAAAATAAATTCTACTTCAACAGTCATTGGTTGATTTCTTAAACTATGGCTGGTCAGATGTGTAGTGTTTATTAAATTGTAAAGGTAAATACAGATCAAAAATTATTATGGCTTGTATCATCAGCAGGTCCTTTTATGCGGTATGACCACTTTTACAATCTCACCTTGTGATACAAACTAAGTATGCACTGCATCTAATAAAGCAAGGAGATACAAAGTGATGCAGAATGGAAAAGCTTCTTGCTGTTTGTGTTCTTAGTTCTTAATTAAACAAAGAACAAATACAGGCACTGAAATGCATATGGTTTAGGTAGATAGGAGCTATAGGTTTCAGTTGATTACAGATCTTTATGTTCATGTTTAATTGTTATATATATCTGAAGTCTCTGAGTGAGAGGAACAGCTGGGGAGCAATTACTTTATTGAGAATATTGTATAGGCCACCCAGCAGCAGTGAGGACATGGAAGAAAATATAAATAGGCAGATTTTTGGAAAGGTGCAAAAATAACAGGGTTATTGTCATAGGTGACTTCAACTTCCCTAGTATTGATAGGCACCTTCTTAGTGCAAAATGGTTGCACTAATTAGGCATGTCCTGCAAGGATTCCTGACACAGTACGTGGACAGGCCAATTAGAGAAGAGACTATACTAGATCAAGTACAGTACTAGGCAGTGAACCTGTCCAGTGGCATATCTGTCAGTGGGTGAGCATTTTGGAACAGTGACCATAACTCGCTGACCTTTAGAACATTCATGGATAAGCTTAGAGGCAGATATAGAGGAAAGTATTGCATTGGAGTGGGATAAATATGATGTATTAGGCAAAAACTTTGGGGGCATAAATTGGGAAGAGATGTTCTTAAGGAAATGCACAGCAGTAACGTGAAAGTTGTTGAGGGAACATTTGCATGGGTTTCTGGATAGGATGTGGTTATTGGATAATATCCTATTGGATAGGCACATGATTATAAAAGAAAAAGCTAAGGATTATGTGTTGTGTAAGAGAGAATGGTTGAATTCCAGTGAGGACGTGGAAGGGAAGGTTAGTGAGATTGCAGATGGGACAAAGGTTGGGAGTTGTGGATAGCATAGAAGGTTATCATAGGTTACAACTGGAAGTAGGGAGGATGGAGAAGTGATACACTTTGAAAGATCCAGCTGGAAGATGTAGTACAAGGTTAATGGCAGATTTTAATAGTATGGAAAAACAGAGATCTTGGAGTCCAAGTCCGTGATCACTCAAAGTTGTTGTGCAAATTGATAGAGTGGTTATGAAGGTATATTTTGTTCATTTCTGGTTGCCTCATTATAGGAAGGATTTAGAATTTTTAGTGAATGCATAGAAGAGATTTATCAGGATGCTACCTGGATTAGAGAGCATGTCTTATGAGGAATAGTTGAATGAATTAGGGCTTTTCTCTTTGGAGCTAAGGAGGAAGAAAGGTGACTTGATAGAGGTGTATGAGATTCTGAAAGACATAGACAGATTGAACAGTGAACATGTTTTTACCAGGGCAGCACTAACTATAGGACATTAGTTTAAGGTGAATGGAGGAAAGTTTGAGGAAATGTCAGAGGTAGCTTTTTTTAACACAGCTTGGAAGGTTCCTGGAATGCACTGCTGGAATTGCTGGCTAATGTAGAAGGGATATTTAGGAGACTGTTGGATAGGCACATGTTTGTTTAAAAAAAAAGCTAAGGGTTATGTGTTGTGTAAGAGAGAATGGTTGGATTGATTGTAAAGTAGGTTTATAAGAAAGCACATTATGAGCCACAGGGTACGACTGTGCTGCACTAATCTCCATGCATCAGGGTTATAAATGGTTAAACTAAATGCTAATCCAGAAAGCCTTAAGTTGATTATCCTCATGCTTGACACTTTCTGATTATATGTGATAGTAAAAATATTCAATTGAAAAAGTGCAGAGAATTTTAGAGTCCTGACCTACGTGCATCACTTAATTACCTCATCTGTAAATTTTCAGAATCAATTTTATAATCAGTGATGTATGTCATGAAATTTGTTGTTACTATAAATTACAATAAGAATAAAATAAATAGTGTGAAAGAGCAGTGGTGAGGTAGTGTTTATGGATTGTTCAGAAATCTGATAACGGAGGCGAAAAAACTATTCCTAAAGTATCGAGTGTATATCTTGAGGCTCCTGTATCTCCTTTCTAATGTGGCAATAAATTCCAAATTCACCACCCTCCTCACCTCTTCAAAATGGATGCCCCTCGATTCTGACGCTGTGCCGTCTGGTCCTCGACTCACCCACTATAGGAAATATCCTCTCCACATTCACTCTAGCTAGGCCTTTCAATATTTGATTGGTTTCAATGAAATCCCCCTCATTCTTCTGAACTCCAATGAGTACAGGCCCAGAGCCATCAAATACTCCTCATATGTTAACCCTTTCATTCCCGTGATCATTCTCATGAACCTACTCTGGACCCTCTCTAATGCCAGCATAGCTTTTCTTAGATCGGAGGCCCAAAACTGCTCACAATACTCCAAGTGTGGTCTGACCATTGCCTTATGTTGCCTCAGTATTGCATCCTTGTTCTGATATTCTAGGCATCTTAAAATGTATGTTAACATTGCACATGCCTTCCTTGGCGTTGACTCAACCTGTAAGTTATCTTTTAGGTAATCCTGCACAGGGACTCCCAAGTCCCTTTGCACCTCAGTTTTCTGAATTTTCTCCGTGTTTAGAAAATAGTCTACACCTTTATTCCTATTAATGAAGTGCATGACCATACACCTCCCACTCTATATTTCACCTGCCAGTTCTTTGCTCATTCACCAGTCGGTCTGAGTCCTTCTACACAACCCCTGCTTCCTCAACACTACCTGCCCCTCCACCTATCATTATATCATCTGCAAACTTGGCCAAAAAGCCATCAATTTTGTCATTCAAATTTTTGACGTATTTAAAAGAGATCTCTTTTGAAAAAGATTTCAAAGTATTTAATAAATAAGTTATGTTATATGCAGTCAGTGTTATTATTCCTTGTGGTGACTTTTGTTTGTTTTATCATAATTTTAGTATTTAAGAAAGAAATAAATCAGTAGGGATGTAGGGGATCATGGAATATCCTTGCCACGCAGGATTAAAGTGAATTACAACATTTTCTATAG
Source organism: Hemitrygon akajei (assembly GCF_048418815.1). Lineage (NCBI taxonomy): Eukaryota > Metazoa > Chordata > Chondrichthyes > Myliobatiformes > Dasyatidae > Hemitrygon > Hemitrygon akajei. The sequence goes on from NC_133127.1 coordinate 144,945,107, forward strand.
CTGTAATCAGGAGCAAAAGGACAGCCTAGGAAAGAATGTATTGCCTTAATGACCAAAGGGATAATGTATGTGTCAGGCAACAGAATGCAGGAATTGTATTGTAAAGCCTTCAAAACTGTATTGGCTTCTTTTTGATATATTTTATTGGATGAACTTAAAATGATTTTACATAATTGATTGAAGTTTGGATGGCCATGATTTTAATTAAGGAAAAGGCCTGTATGTTTTGTAAAGTTGCAATGTAATTGGGCCCCTCAAGGTCAAAAAATGTCATCGTTGTTGACTACAAAATCTGGGCCATATTAATTAGATTGGTTGTCCCAGGATATATATTTCTACTTTGTTTTTAATTTCATACAAATTATTACTGTACAGTATTACTGTACTGTACATCACTTCACCATTCCCTTCTACCGTCCCCTCTTTGAGCTAAAATGTTCAGTCCTCAGCAAGGGCCTTACCTTTGTCCCTGAACTTCATTGAGTTCCACATCTGCCACGACACTGAGCTCTTCTTCTGTCACCTCTTTCTCCGAGCCCATTTCTTTGGCAAGAGCTCCCACCCTGCACTGATGACCACTTCTCCAGTCAACAACCCTCCTCTTCTTTGACACCCCACTTTGTTTCTCTACCTGCTCTGGAGAGATGCGGACTTGTCTATATTGATGAGACCCAATGTAAATTGGGGGACTGCTTAGCTGAGTACCTCAGCTCCATCCGCCACAAGTGACACTTACCGGAGGCCAGCCATTTGGATTCCTGTGCCCATTCCTACTCTGACATGTTGGTCCATGGCTGCTTCTTCTGCAACAATGAGGCCATTCTCTGGTTAGAGGAGCAACACCTCATATTCCGTCTAGGTAGCCTCCAACCTGATGGCATGAACATCGATTTCAACCTGCGGTAATTTTTTTCTCTCTTTTTTACCGCCCCCCCCCCCCTTGTTTCTATTCCGTACTCTGGCCTCTTACCTTCTTGTCTCACCTGCCTATCCCCTCCACCACCACCTCCTCCTCCTCATTGTCCCATGGTTCACTCTCCTATCACATCCCTTCCTTTCCAGACCTTTACCTTTCCTAATCACCTGGCATCACCTATCTATCACCTTCTAGTTTGTCCTCCTTTCACTCCCCCCACTGTTTTATTCTGGCATCTTCCCACCTCCTTTCCAGTCGTGATGAAGGGTCTTGGCTCAAATTGTCAACTTCCATAGATGCTGCCTGACCTATTAAGTTCCTCTAGCATTTTATGTGTGTTGCTCTGGATTTCCAGAATCTGCAGAATCTCTTATGATTATCATTGTATAGATCCTGTGCTTTCTTTGTTTTTTTTTGTTTCTAGAATCATGCCAAGACAAAGGGATTTATTTGGACCGCCACTATGTTCTGGAAGGGGAAGCACTAACTTTTAAATGCCCTGATTCAGAATATTTACGTCCTGAAGGGTTCAAGATTGCAGCTAAGAATATCAGTATTACGTGGTACCGCAACAAAACATCAGAACTAATAACAACAGACAAGACACAGAGGATACATGCAGAAGATGATTCTCTTTGGCTTCTTCCTGTATTAAGTGGAGATACTGATCTCTATATTTGTTTTGTGTGGTAAGGTTGCAAAGTCATTATTCACATAAGAATACCCAGACCAAGCGATGCTGGACAGTTCTAAACTAATAAGTAAGAGTAGAATTATTAATCCATTATAATTTTACTAAATTTCCAATTTTAATTTACTTTATCATTTGTATTAGTAGAATTATTTTGTGCATAATACTTTTTCATTTTTACTGAGTTTTTAAGTTTGTTCTATATTTCGTATTTAAAAAGAATGGTTGTCTACAAATTCAATAATTGAGTAATCAGCTTATTTGCAAGTCAACATTGTCAACTGTCAAGTTATTCTTTGTTTTTCTGACATCAATATATAGGAGAATCCACAAAAGAGGTTGAGATTGGTCCATTACAATTGGAGAATGTCCATAAGACCATAAGATATAGGAGCTGAAGTAGGCCATTCGGCCTATTAAGTCTGCTCCACCATTCAATCATGGGATGATCCAATTCTTCCAGTCATTCCCAGTCCCCTATCTTCTCCCCATAGGCTTTGATGCCCTGGCCAATCAAGAACCCATCTATCACTGCCTTAAATGCACCCAAATACATGGCCTCCATAGCCACTCGTGGCAACAAATTCCACAGATTTACCACTCTCTAACTGAAGTAATTTCTTCGGATCTCAGTTCTAAAAGGACGTCCTTCAATCCTGAAGTCATGCCCTCTCGTCCCAGAATCCCCTGCCATGGGAAATAACTTTACCTTATCTAATCTGTTCAGGCCTTTTAACATTTGGAATGTTTCTATGAGATCCCCCCCTCATTCTCTGGAACTCCAGGGAATACAGCCCAAAAGCTGCCAGATGTTCCTCATACGGTAACCCTTTCATTCCTGGAATCATTCTCTGAACCCTCTCCAAAGTCAGTATATACTTTCTAAAATAAGGAGCCCAAAACTACACACAATACTCTTAAGTGTGGTCTCACGAGTGCCTTATAGAGCCTCAACATCACATCCCTGCTCTTATATTCTATACCTCTAGAAATGAATGCCAACATTGCCTTCTTCACCAGCGACTAAACCTGGAGTTAACCTTTAGGGTATCTTGCACAAGGACTCCCAAGTCCCTTTGCATCTCTGCATTTTGAATTCTGTCCCCATCTAAGTAATAGTCCGTCCGTTCATTTCTTCCACCAAAGCGCATGACCATATACTTTCCAACTTTGTATTTCATTTGCCACTGCTTTACACATTCCCCTAAACTATCTACGTTTCTCTGCAGGCTCTCTGTTTCCTCAACACTACCCACTCCTCCACCTATCTTTGTATCATTGGCAAATTTAGCCACAAATCCATTAATCCTATAGTCCAAATCATTGACATAACCCCTTTGTAGTGGCTGTTCTGCTAAAGCCATTGGGTAGATCCTCAGAAAATTGGGGCATTTCAGGTGGGAGAGACTTCAAAGCATAGGACTTCAGCCAATATAGAATATTCTGGCTACAGTTTTATCAGTTCTTGCTGTTGGTTTCTTGTTGAAAAATAAATGGAGTCTCTTCATAATCACAAGAGATTTTGCAGATGTTGGAAATCCAGAGCAACACACACAAAATGCTGGAGGAACACAGCAAGTCAAGCAGCATCCATGGAAATGAATAATCAGTCTATGCTTCCGGCTGAGACCTTTGATCAGGACTAGAAAGGAAGGGAGGAGAAGACAGAATAAGACGGTGGGAGAAGTGGAAGGAGTATAAGCTAGAAGGTGATAGATAAAGCCAGGGGAGTGGGGAGTGGGGAGTGTGGAAATGAAGTAAGAAGCTGGGAGATGATTGGTAGAAAAGGTCAAAGGCAGGACAAGAAGCAATCTGATAGAAGAGGAGTGTGTACCATGGGCAGAAGGGAAGAAGGAGGGGAACTGGGGGAAGGTGATAGGCAAGTGAGGAGAAGATATATGAGGAGAGCCAGAATGGAGAATTGAAGAAGAGAGGAAGGGGTGTGGGAAAGTTACCAGAATCTGGCAAAGTCGATGTTCATGCCATCCAGTTGGAGACAGAATATGAAGTGTTGCTCCTCCAATCCGAAAACAGCCTTTTTATGTTTTCTCCTTCAGTTATTCAATTTGAATGCTTTTGCATTGAAATCAATTAACATTTTGATTTGGGAGTTTTATATTCAGGAACATTTCTAACACCGAGATGTGTGCTTACAGGTATCCTACATTTTGTGTCAAAAGGGCAATTTCAGTTCAAGTTAACAAGCCTGTCAGTGCATCATGCCCACAGAACAGTAATTTCTATGGGTCGTCGTCTCATAGGGGAACAGCTAAAAGGATGTTTTGTCCTGATATCGAAGGGTATGCAGGTTCAAATGAAGATTTGGCACTACAGTGGTACAAGGTAAGTGATTCCTAATGTGGATGATTAACTTGTAACATAGTTTACTGATTGAAATTGTATATCATTTAGAATAATTTATATATGTACTCCTTCAATCTGATGAAGAACACGGTGATAAAATGGGACCAGAAAATTACCCAAGCTTATGTTCACCATGTTCTTACTTTCCAAACAAAGCTTGTATGGAAGGCTACCAAAGCTTGCAGCAGGATCTGGACTAACTGGAAAAATGACAGATGGAATTTAATATGGTCAAGTGTGAGTTTTTGCATTCTGGAAGGACAAACCAGAGAAGCACTTACACGGTGAACACTAGGATACTGAGGATTGTGATAGAACAGAGGGACCTAGGCAGAAAGATACATAATTCCCTCACATAAAACGGCATCACAGGTAGATAGGTCTGTAAAAAAATGCTTTTGGCGCATTGCCTTCATAAATCAATGTATTGAATACAGGAATTTTAATGTTGAAGTCGTATAAGCCTTTGTTGAGACCTAATTTGAGGTATTGTGTGCAGTTCTGGTCACCTACCTACAGGGAAGATGTCAATAAGATTGAAAGAGCGCAAATAAAATTTACGACAATGTTGCCAGCACTTGAGGACCTGAGTTATAGGGAAAAATTGAATAGGTTTGGACTTCATTCCCTAGAGTAGTGGTCACCAACCTTTATAAGCCCAAGATCCCCTACCTCAGCCTTAGAGAAAGGCAAGATCGACCCCAGATCGATTAGTTACACACATGCGCACTGGGGCAGAAAAAAAAACGGAAGTAAAACCCCGCAACCCGGAAGTAGAAATAACATATGTACACCAGGGGTCACCACTCTTTTTTCGCACCGCGGACCGGTTTAATATTGACAGTATTCTTGTGGACCGGCCGACGGGGGTCGGGGGGGGGGGGGGTGGGGGTGGTGTTAATCATGACCAGAATACAGTGATACTTGAAGCAGGTTCCTTATGTCCCGTCTATTCCACAATTTAGTTTTCGTGGCTCTCGGCACTTAGCTTCTGTCCCGCTTGCTCATGTTTTTTCCGCTGGAAAAAAAACTCAACGGGTTTGTCTTTAAGTGCAGGGTGCTTGGGCTCAAGGTGCAGAAGCATTTTGAGGGCTTCATTGCCTCATTAGAGAGCCTCTAGGCCCGAACTCCAGCCTCCCGCCTGCCCGCTGCCAGCCGCCTTGGCCAGGTGCAGCTGGTTGTGGGAGGGGTGAGAGGACAAGGTAAGGGCTGGAGGTCCCTGTGCCGGGGCCGCGGCGGTCGCAGTCTGGAGAGAGCGACCGACTGAACGAGGACTGTGACGGCACGTGCCCAACTCCCTTGTAGGATCTATCGGCCGGCAAAAGTTTGGCTTGAGGGATGACTTTTAGTAGATCGCAGCGAGGTAGCTGCTCTAATTACGAAACCCTGAACCTGGATTAGGTTGTCTGCGAATATTTTAGCACTGGGTTCCCCACAAACATTGGGTGTGCTAAACAGGTTCAGAGGCAGCACCCATCTGTCCATGCTGCAGGCCAGTATCAACGGCACTTCTCGCCGGCCGCGTGAGGGTATCATTGCGTTTAGGCGACTGATGTCCTCGCGTGGGTTCAAGTTCAACAGTGGGCTTGACAGGGAATGAGGAAAAGTGCAGCTGACCCATATCGTTTCCTCGTGGCCCAGTGGTTGGGGACCACTGAAGTACACTGTGTAGTGTGGGGGAGCTACACGCATGCGCACTGGGCAGAAAGAACGGAAATAAAACCCTGCAACCCGGAAACAGTCTCTCAACAGTATTTGTGTATTTATTTTTCTTTTTTTTTTCGGGATCTACTGGGTAATTCTCAAAGATTGACCAGTCGATCGCGATCGACGGGTTGGCGACCACTACCCTAGAGAGTAAGAGAATGAGGGGAAGATTTGATAGAGGTATACAAAATTATGAGTGGTATAGATAGAGAAAATGCAAGCAGGCTTTTTCCATTGAGGTATGGTGAGACACTGGAACCAGAGGTCAATGGTTAAGGATGAAAGCTGAACTGTTTAAGGGGAACGTGATTGAGAATTTCTTCACTCAGAGTGGTGAAAGTGTGGAACAAGCTGCCAGTGGAAGTGATAGATGCGGGTTTGGTTTCGACTTTTAAGAGAAATTTGGATAGGTATATGGATGGGAAGGGTGTGGAGGGCTCTAGTATGGTCCAGGTGCAAGTTGATCGGACAAAGCAAAATAATAGTTCAGCACAGACGAGATGGCTGGAGGGCTTGTTTCTGTGCTGTAGTACTCTATGTCTCTATGGCTCTATTCAAGTAACACAACATTAAGTCCCCTTTACTGTTCTTTTTGCCATTTGCCTTGATTGGTTACAAGGTGTTTGTTTCATTCTGCTATACAATAGTATACATAGGGATGAGAAAAGGAGTGCAAACTAGTTGGTTTCTAGTGTATAGCTGTACATATGTGCCAGCTTTGAGTGTTTTCACCCGCTGATGATCTTTCCAATGGTTAAGGTCAAGACAATGACTTCCCTTATGGAAGACCTCCAGAAGTTTTTTATGCAGGTAGATGTACTTAATGGCCTCCTTGAGTAGAGAAAAATTGGCCTGTACATTAAACACTCATAAAGAGAATTCCTAACTCTATGGGTGAGGTGCTGGAGAACTGGTGGATTTTGTTCTGTTATTCAAGAAAGGGTCTAATAATGAGCTGAGAAATCATGGGCCTTCAGATGTGGATAAATTATTGGAAGGTATTTTAAAGGACATAGATCGGGCCTGAATAAGCATGGCTTTCTGCATTGTAGGTCATGTCTAACCAATCAAAGAGTGTTTTTGAGGAGGTTATCATGAAGGTTGATGACGTAAAGGTGGTGGTCATTGGCTACATGGATTTTAGCAAGGCCTTTGACAAAGCCCCCATGGCAGGTGGGTCCAGAAGGTTAAGTTGCTTGGCATTCAGGATTAAGTAACCAAATGAATTCAGTTTGGTTTAGTAGCAGAAATCAGAGTGTGGTAGTAGATGGTTGTCTCTCTAACTAGACATCTGTGACTAGTGGTGTGCTGCAGGGATTGGTGGTGGGTCCATTGTTTATCATCTATATTAATGATTTAGAAGATAATATGGAAAACTGGATCAGCAAATATGGTAACACCTAGATATGGGGCATAGTGGATGTGAGGAAGGCTATCAAAGCTTCCAGCGAGATATTGCCTTGCTGGGAAAATGGGTTGAAAAGTGGCAGATGGAATTTAATGGAGATAAGAGTGAGGTGTTGCATTTTGGGATGATAAAACAGGGTACGACTTGCACGGTGAATGGTTGTGCTCTGAAACATGCAGTTGAACAAAGAGGAGTGGAATGAGTGAGTGTTGAACAAACTGCCAAAAGAAGTGGTGGATGCAGGTTCAATTGTAATATTTAGTTTGGATAGGTACATGAATAAGAGGGATTTTGAGGAATATGATCCAGCTGCATGTAGATAGAACTAGGTTGAAGATCAGGTTGGCATGGACTAGATGGGCTGTCGACTGGTTTCTGTGCTATAGTACTCTGTGACTCAAATCTACAAATGTGTGATTTTTGCACATGGAAGGATGAAGCTGAAACACTACCCACGTCTGTGTATGTTGACATTGAGAGCTGAAGTGAGGCAAGTATTTTCATAAACCCTGTCAACAATGGTGAAGGAAGGCTACAGCAAAAAGCACTGGTGGAGAAGGTTGAGTTTTTGTAACAGATTATCTGGAAGAGGGGAAGCTGATCGAATGAAATGGAGTCTTTAATAGAAGCAGGATGGCAAGAAATACGGTTGTGTTTGCTTTTAACAGATGTTCTAACATTATACTGGAAGTTATACTGGGGTGTGAGTGTGAATCATTATACTGTTTATTGCTACAGAGTAGTTGTGAAGACAAATATTAGCTAAGTACAAACTGATCTAATCAGATTCTCACATTAATACTTTCTAGCAAAATGTATTGGATGTGCCAAAACCTTGGCAAGTTATTCAGGTCACCTTTCCACAGGAGGGTACTGTGACCATTTGTTGAATAGCACCATAGGTTGAACTCATCTAATAAGTCATCAGAACCCTGTATTTAAAATAAGCTGCATGATGTATTGAATCTGAGCAGATGTCATTTCTAGTTTGATATTGCACTGAAATGGAAAGTAACATTTTCATGAATAGACTCTTTATTGAATATAAGGATTTTGTTTATTTTTTAAAAATATTTCAGGATCAGAATTAATTTTATTATCACTGGCATGCCATGAAATTTGTTATTTTGTGGTAGCAGTGGAGTGCAATACATAAAATATTTTATAAATGATAAGAAGAAATCTATATTAAAAATTATGTAATGCAAAATAAAAGCAAGAATAGTGAGGTAGCATTCATGGCTTCATTCTCCAGAAATCTAAAGGAAGGAGGAAAGAGGCTGTTCCTAAAATTTTCCTGCAAATCTTGTAAAGTTGTTTTGCATTTCCAATCAGTAGGTGATTGCTGCCAAACCTGATAACACATTATAAAAGAAGAACTCCAAGTTTATCCTCTTTTCCAAGTAGGAACAGAGGATTAACATAGCATAACACATTATGTACAACTTGCTGTCCTGTACATTTTAGCATTTGGCTTGTGCAACTTTGGATTGAGGTAACAAACAGAAAATCATTGTTCCTGATCCTTCTTAATTATGCACAAAGGTGTTCCATACATTGGAGGATTATAGGATTGGAGGAAATATTGGTGGTAAAGTATGTGGAATGTTTGCTTTGCTACCAGGGAGTAATAGGAATGTTATGTAATGGTAAGTAAAATTAACTGGGAATGATAATGTTTGCAGGTCTCTCCATTCCAATTTCTATGCTTCCAACTCCTTTTAATATTTTTTTGACCTGAGAGTTAGTTTCCACAAATGAGGAAATGAAGGTTTGGCTGCATTTTTTATGACCAGTCTCTCTCTATTGTTGACTGTTTTTGCCCTTTATAATTAATGCAAAAAAGAATGATTACTACTTCTGCATAATGTAGTCACATTCAGGTAATCGCACAATGAACAAAATTAGTATATTGAAGGAAGCATGGACCAAATATACTGTTTGTGTATCAGATGAAACAGTGGGGGGATGTACTTAAAGATCTGATCTGAATTTTTGCGGTTGAATCAGTCAAGTTTATTATCTCTATTAGGTAATGTGAAATTTGTTTTTTAGTGGTAGAAGTACAATGCAAAGCATAAAAATGACTATAAAACACAAAAAAATAAGTAGTGCAATAAAAATGAAATAATGAGATAGTATTCATGGACCACAGAAATCTGATGACGGAGGTGAGGAAGCTGTTCCTGCATGATTGATTGAGTGATAGTGTTAGATATATTGGTAGTGTTAAACAGCCACACACAATTTAGTGAGCATCGTTAAGTTATTAAATAACAATTCATTTGGGAAGTGAAGTTTGTTAAGTTCTTTAAAGTTGAATTTGGCCCTTTTTGCCTTAGAGTTAGTAAAGCTTATTCTGAGATCACAAGGCAAGAGAAACAACAATTAATATTTCAGATCACTAATTTTTTTTATCAGAGGTGGAAAATGGGAAAAGGACATTTGTTTGACCTAAAAGAGTAACTCCTATTCTTCTCTCTTAGATTTGTTGGGTGTTCTGTTTTTATTTAATATTTTAAGCATCTGCCATGGGTTGATTTTCACTGTGTGATCATGTTGTCTTTGTGCTGATGTTGTAGCTGCACTGTGGCCCCTACAGGTGGCAATACTGTGCTAAAATACTGACTTCATTGTATTCAATGCCTCATCTGTGCAGCTAGGAGCTGTCATACATTCTATTGATTTTTCTGCCATTATTGACTGGGCTTTATAGCACATGCTTGCTGCAGTTTTTCTTGAGTTGCCTTTAAGCTGCTGAAAGCTTTTAAGCATATCAGTGTGTAAGTATATAGGACCCACCAGTTTTCTTCTCCAGCTGTAAAACGTAGGCTATAAGATCCTTGGCTGTGAGTCTCAGAGGGAAAGGGTGCATTCAGACAGAGCAATAGTAAGAGGAGACTCAATAGAGAGTGCAAAGACAGGAAATTCTGTGACCACAAAAGAGAAGTCAAGATGGTGTGTTGTCTCCTGGGTACCAGGGTAAAGGATATCTAGGTGGCTGCAGGAAGTACTTGAGTGGGAAGGTGAACAGCCAGCAGTCTTGGAACCTGTTAGAACAAATGGAAGAATAAGAGATGAGGTCCTGCAGAATGAGTATAAAGACGTCCCTCTGCAACTGGATCCTTGACTTCTTCATCAGGAGCCCACAATCATTGCAGATGAGTAATAACATCTCCTCGCTTGGTCCATTGCTCCACTCTGTCTACACTCAAGACTGTATGGCTAGGCAAAGTTCAAATCCCAACTATACATTTACCAATGACACTACTGGTGTTGGCAGCATCTCAGATGACAACAAGGAGGTGTATAGGAGTGTGATTTGCTGGTTGAGTCGACACAACAACAACCTTGCAATCAATGTTAAGACCACCAAGGAATTGATTGCAGAAATTGGGGAGGGAAGGCTAGGAGAACATATACCAGTCCTCATTGAGGGATCAGCAGTGGAAAGGGTGAGCAGCTTCAAGTTTCTGATCTCAGAAGATCTATCCTGGGCCCAACACACTGATGCAGTTACAAAGAAAGCATGCCAGGGGTTCTATTTCATTAGTAGGTGTTTAAGGTGATTTAGTACATCATCAAAGACTCTAGCAAATTTCTACAAATACATGGTGGAGAGCATTCTGACTGGCTGCATCATAGGCTGTTATGGAGGCTCCAGGGTGCAGGGTTGAAAGACGCTACAGAGACTTGTAGACTCAGCTAGCTCCATCAGCTGCCCAACATACCACCATCAAAGACGTCTTCAGAAGGCGGTGCATCAAGATGGTGTCAGCATGATGGAAGGACTCTCAGCACCTGGGAGATGCCCTCTTCTCATTACTATCATTGGGGTGGAGGTACAGGAGCCTGAACACCCACACTCTACATTTTAGGAATAGCTTCTTCCCCTCTTGCAGCAGATTTCTGAATTCTCTATGACTACTACCTCACTGTTCCTTTGTACTATATATTACATTTTTAAATAGTAATATTAATTTTTAATTAATATTTCACTCCACTGCTGTTGCAAAATAACAAGTATCACAACATTTGCCAGTGATAATAAACCCGATTCTGATTATGGGTTCAGTAAGATGTGGGACCTTGAGGGTAGTGATCTCTGGATTACTCGCGGCGCCATGTGCTGGCAAGGTCAGAAATAGAAGGATGGGCCAGGCGAATTCATGGCTGAGGAGCTGGTGCAGGAGGCTGGGATTCAGGTTCTTGGCGCATTGGGATCTAATCTGGGATTGAAATGACCTGTATCTCAGGTTGCCTCTGAGCGATGGGCCAAAATCCTTGCTAGGAAGCTTGCTTGTTAAGGGATCTGACTTTGAATAGGAACAAATCATGCTATAAAACATTTGCCAGCAAGAGCAAGTTTAGGATCAGGATAGGCAGAGGGCAGTAAAGATAGGTAAAGAAATTCCCAGTTGAACTTTAATGCGCATGGTTTATTTAATGGGTAAGCTGGATGAACTCAGCATGGATTGGCCCTGAGAACTGTAATGTTATAGCCATAACAGAAACATGGCTGAGAGAAGGGCAGGACTGGCAGCTCAGTATTGCACAATACAGATGCTACAGGTGTGACAGGTACAGATATCTAGTGGGGGAGGGTTGCCTTTTTGATAAGGGAAGACATGATAGCAGTACTTAGAGGTGACATGCTTGGGGATGTCCAGTGAGACCATATGTGCAGAACTTAGAAACAAGAAGGGGAAGGTCACTCTAGTGGGGCTGTATTATAGTCCCTAAGTAGTCAGTGAGCCATTGAGGGTAGAGAAATTGCTTATAGTTGTAAGACTATTAGGGCTTAATCAGTGGTAGATTTTAATTTCCCCAGTATTAACTGAACTACTCAGAGATTTAAGGGCCTGGAAGGAGTGGAATTTGTGAAATGTCCAGGGAAGTTTCCTGACTTAATATATAAAAGGCCCGATTCAGGAGGGTGCAACATCAAGGAATTAAGTAGAGCAAGTAAAATAAATGGCAATCTGTTAGAACGTTTGGCACCAGTGACTGTAATTCTATCAGTTTTAGCATAGTGATGGAAAAGGATAGGACTGACCCACTGGTTAGCATCCTAACTGGAGCAGGGCTAATTTTGGGGTATCTACCAAAAGTTGATTGGGTGAGGCTATTTGAAGAGAAGGAAACAAATAGTAATTGGGAAGCTTTTAAAAGTGTGATATCAAAAGTCCATGAGCAGCAGTTTCCTATTCAGGTGAGGGGCAAGTCTGGCAAGTTTGGGGAACCTTGATTGACAGGTGATATTGAGGCTCTGGTCAAGAAACAGAAGGAAGCGTACAATAGCTAAGGTAGCTGGTGACAAGTGAATCCTTTGCTGATTATAAAATTTAGAATACTCTTAAGAAGGAAATCAGGAAGGCAATGCGGGGGAATGAGATGGAACTGATGGGTAAAGCTAAAGAAAATCCCAAGAGGTGGCTATATAAAGAGTAAAAAGGTGCCTAGGGAGAGAGCAGGTCCCCTTGTAGATCAACAGGGCCCATTATCTCTAGCTTCAGGAGATGGGTGAAATCTGTAACAAATATTTCTCCTTAAATATTCATTAGAATATCCATTTACTGAGGAGGAAATCATGGTTACTCAAGCGAAACAAGTGGAGGTGTTTTGGAGGAATTCATATCGGCAGGGAGGAGGTATATTAATGTGGATAAATCCCCAGAACTTGACCAAGTGCATCCTGATATTTTGTGGGAGACTAGCAAAGAAATTGTGGATGCCCTTGCTGAGATACTTGCTTCATTATTAGCCACTGGTGAAGTTCACAAAAACTGTAAGGTGGCTAATTTATTCAGTTGTTTATGAACGGTAACATGGCCAAACCAGGGAACTACAGTAGTGTGGAAGTTACTGTATGGAATTCTGAGAGATGGGATCGACCAGCATTTGGATAGATGGAGTCTGATTAGGAGGACTCTGCTTGGCTTTGTGCTTGGAAAGTCATGCTTGTCTAACCTTCTGGAGTATTTTGGTAGATTCAAAGCTAGCACAGAGGTAGGAAGCAGATATATGAGAATGTTGTTTAAGTTGTAGGGAGAGATTGGTCAGGCAAAGTCTTTATTCTTTGGAACAAAAAGAATGAGAAGAAAATTTATATAAATATTTAAATTACTGAGGCATAGATAAGGTGAATGGGAATGGTCTTTTCCCTAGAGTAGGTGTGTCCAAAGCTAGTAGATGCAGATTTTGGGTGAGAGCAGAAAGATATAAAGGGAATAAATTCACAACAAATTTTGTGAACGTGTTTATGCTTGTGTAATTTCTGTACTTATCACTCAGGAAATAGCTTGCGTTGATAAGGAGTGATTTTAGCATGCTGTTTGTTACCCTGGTGGAAACCAGAGGAGTCTTTTACTTTATTCCTTTCTTCTTTCTTGTGTGATTTCAAGAGGTCTAGAATACAAGAACAAGGATATGATGCTGAGGCTTTATAAGGCACTGGTGAGGTCTCACCTTGAGTATTGTAAACAGTTTTGGGCCCCTCATCTTAGAAAAGATGTGCTGGTATTGGAGAGAGTCCAGAGGAGGTTCACAATGTTGATTCCAGGAATGAAAGGGTTATCACATGAGGAATGTTTGATGGCTCTGGGTCTGTACTCACTGGAATTCAGAAGGATGGGGTGGGGGGGGGGGGGGGATCTCATTGAAATCTTTTGAATGTTGAAAGGCCTAGACAGAGTAGATGTGGAAAGGATGTTTCCCATGGTGGGAGAGTCTAGGACAAGATGACACAGCCTCAGGATAGAGGGGCACCCTTCCAAAACAGAAATTTCTTTAGCCAAAGGGTGGTGAATTTGTGGAATTTGTTGCCACATGCAGCTGTGGAGGCCAGGTTATTAGGTGTATTTAAGGCTTGAGATCGATATGTTCTTGATTGGACATGGCATCAAAGGTTACAGGGAGAAGGCCGGGAACTGGGGTTGAGGAGGAGAAAAAAGAAGGATCTGCCATGATTGAATGGCGGAGCAGACTTGATGCACCAGATGGCCTAATTCTGCTCCTATGTCTTATGGATAACCTTTTCATACAGAGGTTGGCACATACAATCGTATTATTTGAGAAGCACTTGGATACGTACATAGAGGAGTGAGACTTAGAGGGCAATGAGCTGAATGTGAGAGATTGGGACTTGTTTTATGGGCATCGTATCAGCAAGGACTCATATGGCCAAAGGTTCTGTATCCGTGCAACATTACTCTATGACTCCATAATATAGAATAGAATGTACTTAGTATGTAGTTGCATGTTTTGTGTTGTGCACCTTGGTCTGGCGGAACATTGTTTTATTTGACAGTATACATGCATACGGTTGAATGATAATAAACTTCAACTTAATTGTATATTGTTTTGTTTTTAGGACTGCAAGCCTATTTCCTACAATGGTGTAAAGTATCACTACCACAAGAGAGATTTGCACTTGACTATAAAAAACGTGGATCGATCAGATGAAGGAATCTATGTTTGTGAGCTAAAATTTATACATAATGGTTTACAATATGCAACATCGAGAACCATTGACTTCGATACTAAGGGTATGAAATCATATTTTTGAAGAATACTGGTGTAATTGTTTATTATTATAAATAATCATATAGAATTCAGATGCAACAGTTTTAAAGCAAATTATTAACAAGGGAGACAAATAATTTACCTGTAGTCATCATTGTCGTGTTAGACATGGAGCCAAATTCAACAGCATTCAATTTAAGTGAAATATCTTTTAAAAAAAATAAGATCTTTATACTGTCTCCTTCCACACTCAGTCCTGATGCATCTAAAAATGTTTCAATTTTGTCTTGATTTTTTTTTAGTTAACAAGATTTAGACAAGTGATTTTTTTTTGTTGTATGGTTAGACTTTGCTAAACTTAGAAAGTAGATTTGAAAAGGCTATTGGGATGTTCTGTGTGCCCTAGATTGCCAGGAGCCAGTGGGTTGTGCCTTGTGGGAGCAAGATTTGGAAAGGCATTGCTGGCATTAGGAACTTCGTAAAAGCCAGTAAAAAGAAAATAGATTTAAGCTGAGCTAGATGAAATCTGGATCATTCAGGATGCTGTGGGATTGACAGGTGATACAGAGAGGTAGTTGTACCTAATGTGCAGAATAAAGGTAATTGGGTAACCGTCAGAATGGGAAAGAAGATCAGCAGGCTATCCCTGTGGGTGTTCTCCATAACAAGTATACCCCTATGGATACTACTGGGTGGGGGAGGTGACTTAACAGAGGAAAGCAGCAGCGGTCGGTCTCTGGAGTAAGTCTGGCTCTGTGCCTTGGAATGGAAGAGAAAAGGCAAGTGGTGGAGACCATGATTCAATGGTTAGGGGAACAGACAGGAAGTTCTAAGGATAAGAATGAGATTCCCAAATGGTATGTTGCCTCCCAGGTGTCAGGATCAGGGACATCTTGGATCAAGTTTATAGCATTCTGAAATGGGAAGGAGAAAAACACTTCGGTACCAACGGCATAGGTTAGGAAGGGTGGTGAGGTCCTGTAAAGTGAGTTCAGGGAATTGGGTGCTAAGTTAAAGGACAGGATCTCCAGGGTTGTGATCGCAAGATTGCTATCCATGCCACATACTAGTGAGGCCAGAAATAGTAAAGTAATGCAGTTTAACTCATGCTAAAGACTTTGTCAGCAGGGAGACCTTCAGAATTTGGATCATTGGGCTCTGACCCAGGGAAGGTGGGACCTGTACAGATGGTACAGGCTCCACCTGTACAATTTGGACCTGAAATGGAAGAGGAGCAATATCCTTGTGGGAAGGTTTGCTAGTGCTGTTCCAGGTTTTAAACTGGAGTTGTGGGAGGATGGGATCTTGAGTGCCAGGTCAGCTAGTGGAGTGGTTGTGGGGAAGGATGTTGTTAAGCCTACATACAAAGTCAGGAATCAATGACCAAGCATGCAGGGAATAACATTCTAAGCTGTGTCCATTACAATGCAAAGAGTTTTGAAGGTAAGGCGTATGTGCTTGGAGTGTGAGATTATGGTTGCAGGAGGGGCAGGACTGACAGTTCAACAAACTGAGGTTCCATTGTTTTGGACATGATAGAGCAGGAGGGATTAAAGGTGACGGGTGGCATTACTAGTCAGAAAAAATGTTATAGTAGTGATGGCATTAGACAGACTAGAGAGCTCAACTACTGAGGCTATATGGGTGGAATGGAGGAATAAGAAAGACCATGTTAATGGAATTATGTAAGACCCAATAGTCAGTGGGACTTAGAGTAGCAAATTTGCAGAGAAATGGCAGACTATTAGAAAAAAACAAAGTTGTGATAGGTGATTTTAACTTTGCACTTATTGACTGCGACTTCCAAACCGTGAAAGCTGGATTTGATAAAGTTTGTTCAATGTGTTCAGTTCTCTGACACACTGAGTCTTAGTCAATGTTTAGAAGTCCCAGCTAGAGAGAATGTGATACATGCTGTCCTATTATGGAATTGCCTATTAGTGACAGAATTGTATGTAGGGGAACACTTTGGATTTAGTGATCATAATTCCATTAGTTTCAAGATAATTATGGAGAGGAATAGGTCTGGCCCTCGGGTTGAGATTCTAAATTGGAGAAAGACCAATTCTGATGGTATCTGAAAGGATCTGGCAAGTGAGAATTGAGACGTTGTTTTCTGGTAAATGCATGCTTGGTAAGTGGGAAGCCTTCAAAGGTGAAAATTTGAGCATGCAGAGCTTGTATGTTCCTTTTAGAATAAAAAGCAAGGCTAGTAGGTTTAGGGAACCTTGGTTTTCAAGGGATACTGAAGCCTTGGTTAAGAAGAAGAAGTAGGTGACACCAGGTATAGGCAGTGAGAAACAACTGAGGTACTTGGGAATAAAAAAAGAGGGAAATCAGCAGGGCTCAAAGAAGACACAAGATGGCTATGGCAGACCAGCTAAAAGAGAATCCCAAGGGATGCTACAGATATATTAAGAGCAAAAGGATAGCAAGGGATAAAATTGGTCTTTGTGAAGATCAGCTTGGTCAGCTATTCATGGAGCCGAAAGAGTTGGGGTTAGGATTTTATTCTCTGGAGTATAGGATAATGAGGGTAGATTTGATGGAGGTATTTGTAATTATGAGTGGTATAGCAGGCTTTTTCCACTGAGGTTGGGTGGGACTAGAACTAGAGGTCATGGGTTAAGGATGTTAGGTGAAATTTTAGAGGAACAGGAGGGAGACTTCTTCACTTAGAGGATGGTGACAGTGTGGAACAAGCTGCTAATGAAGTGGTGGATGTTTTTCAGTTTCAAGATTTAAGAGAAGTTTGAACATATACATGGATGGGAGGGGTATGGAGGGTTCCAGGTGTAGATTAATGAGGCTAAGCAAAATAATAGTTCAGCATGGACTAGATGGGCCAAAAGGCCTATTTCTGTACTATAGTGCTCTATGACTCTAACTGGCCTCAGATTTAGATTCATTTATTTATCACATGTATATCTAAACATACAGTGAAACACATTCTTTGCATTACCAACCAACCTAACACAGCCCAAGTACGTGCAGGTGTCAGCCTGCTAGTGTCATCATATTCTGGCACCAGCATAGCTTTCCCAGGATGTTCAGGCAAGAACAATACAAGAAAACAAAACAATAACTGCAAAACAATCTCAATCTCTCTCTCTCTCTCTCTCTCTCTCTCTCTCTCTCTCTCTCTCTCTCTCTCTCACTCTCACTCTCACTCTCACTCTCACTCTCACTCTCACTCTCACTCTCACTCTCACTCTCACTCTCACTCTCACTCTCACTCTCACTCTCACTCTCACTCTCACTCTCACTCTCACTCTCACTCTCACTCACGCGCGCACACATACACACTCTTTCTCACTCACACGCTGCCCCCCCCGCCCCCTCCAAAACCCAGGACAGGCTGCTTCTGGATCTCAAATCTCCACTCCTAGCCTGGACTTCCAGATATTGGGCCTCCGACCCAGGGGCTTCAACTATCCAGACTTGACTTCTGGACTCGGCGACTAGGAGATTGTCCTTTGTCTGGACTGGACATGCCGACATTGGCCTTCAATATTCAGGCCTGTGACTTCAACTTCGGAATCGACCACTGGACTCACCAATAATGGAGGACCCTGCAGTTGTCCACAGAGGTCGCTGGTCTTCATCTCAGCACCTGCTGACCCAATGTACATCTGCAGGGATCACTGGCTTTCCATTGAGGAGTGCCGCAATCTAGACTCTGGCTCCTTCTCCCGACTCTTCATTTACTGCCTCTATACACTGACTCCCCTCATCCCTGACCCTAATCTCTAAACTGTCTCCTGATTCCTGCGCTGCCATGAAAACCATCTTTGCAAACCTAAAGAAGAACTCTCTGAGCCACAACCTTAATGGAGACCACAGCTCACTGCCATCTTGACCGGAGATCTTTCATGGTCTTCCCATTGTTTTAAATGGTAATGTTAAGAATCCAATGAAGTTAATAGTTTAAAAGTTACTTTTAAAAAAGATGTTGGTAAATTCTTTGAATGTATAAATGGTTTAGAATGTGCTGGGATGTTTGTAGTCCAGCAATTTGATTGTTTAACAAACAGTACACTATCTATTGGTTTATCATTTGAGAGTGACTTCTATTAACCTGAATGTAGTTTGTGACCTTTTTTTTATGGAAGCAGAAATATTAGCAGCTACACTTTAACATTGTTCTTCTATGTATGTAATTATAATATTCATAAAAAATCTGTGTAATACTTTACTCACTGAATATATTGTTATTTTCACAGGCTGTAAAAATAGTGTAGTTCCACAAATCGCACATCCTATAAGTGGTATAACTGAAATTCCACCTGGTAAGTTTTTTTCGTCAAAAGGGGTAAGGCTACTCGTGTGACGTGTTTTGGTTATACTGTACAATGGATTCCGGTTAATTAGGACACATCAGGACTAGCACACTTGGGCCCAATTAGCCAAAGTTTCATGAAAATAGTTAAAAAGGTATAAAAATGGTAAACTACCGTAACAAACTATGTATTTAAATGAAATACAGAACAAATTAGAACACGACCAATACTACTATAGTATTATAAAACTCTGTAATAGTTCCTAACAGTTACTGACAGTGGAACTCATCCAGTTTACACATCCGTGTTCTTTTGATTGACTGTAAATGAATAAAGTCAGCGCAAATACAGAGTGTAAATAATGGACTGCCTTCGTAAAATACTTCAGACGACTTTATCCTGCAAATCTTCATCTTAATGTTAACATTCAAGATGATGGTTGATACCTTTAAGTTTTTTGTAGTTCCTAACTTGTTGAAGTAATGAAATTGTTTCATTTTCACTCCCAGCCGTTTCTGGCATCTCCAAGCCTGAATGCTTGAAACCGCAGTGAACAGAACAGTTTTCGGAATTGTCCTGCGGCATATTTCCCACCAACCATCAGTGACAAAGATCACTGCTTTTTGAGCACAAGCATACACAACTGATGTTATTTGAAAAAAAACTGTTCACTAAGCATGGTGTAGTGTCTAACAGCCGCATAAGCGCACACGTCTGACACTAGTTAGAAACTATTCAGCGACAGTCTCCTGCCCTAATTAAGCAGCAGTGTCCCAAATAAATTAAGGGAATCCTGGCTATTTTCTCGATTAGTTTTGTTCAGTATGAGTTGCCCCAAATAAGTGGCTGCCATGATTAACTGAGCCAAAATTTACTGAACACTCGGTGGTCAATTTATTAGGAACACTTGTATAGCAGCTTATTAATGCAAATATCTAATCAGCCAATCATGTAGCAGCAATTGCGTAAAGGCATGTAAACATGGTCAATTGGTTCAGGTGTTGTTCTGACCAAACAGCAGAATAGAAGAGAGCTTTGTTATGATTGCTGAAGACAATGTGATTGCAGTGCTGACGGGAGAAGTGTGATGTGATCTAAGTGACTTTGACCATGGAATGATTTTTGGTGCCATGTGGGATGGTTTATCAGAAAATGCTGATCTCCTGGGATTTTCATGCACAACAGTCTAGAGTTTAGAAAGAATGGTGCCAAAAGTAAAAAAAAAAATTAATTGAGCATTGTTCTGTGGGTGTTAATGAGAGGGCAGAGGAGAACGGCCAGACTGGTCCAAGGTATCAGAAACGCAGAATAACCATGTTACAACAGTGGTTTGCAAAAGAACGTCTCTGAACACATCCAACCTTGACGTGGATGTACATAGCACAATTAGCAAGTTTGCTAATGATACTAAATGTTTGTAGAAATCATTTTTAGATTATGAAGTTATGGTTTGCAATCATGGATTAACTAAATTGCAAACCTGTCTATGATTTTAACTTCCAACTGATACTTTGTGGCTGGTGAAACCAGTAACTGGGTGTGTGATGTTCTGCTTCTGACCCATTCAAATTACACTGGGAAAAACAGTAAATGAATGTTCCTGCTTTAGCACATTGTTAACGATGTATTTCTGCCCCTTTAACCACAGTTCAGGACAGATTTGTTTTGTCTTTTAACCTTGAGGTTAGTTGTATATTGATGGAGCCATCCCTCATCTCTAATAAAAGGAACAGATTTTGGAGGTCTGGAGTTTCTATTTGTGCTTTTAGAACAGGATTGAATATTCAAAGCAGTTCTGCTAGTTGGAATGTCCTACCATTGTAAATATGTAATGCAGTAGTTTGTATGACTATATTCAAAATGTTAAGTAGGCGATCATAGCAGCAGTTAATAATTTATTGTAATCTTTGTGTTAAAGAAGTATAAAACATCATGTCAAGTGAGTGAGATTATATTTGCTTCTCCTGGACTATCTCCTGGAGGTTTGCTGTGTATGTAAAAACTAAGTTTCATGGTTACAGCTTCTGTGTGGCTCGGTTGTAGTCAGACACAACAATACTATCTTCTTCCTAGTGAAGCAGCTTACAGTGAATTACAAACAGGTCTTGAACAGTTAGGGAAATGACTTGAGGAGTGGCAGTTGGATTTAATCTTAGATAAGTATGAGGTGGTGCACTTTGGAGAGTCACACTAGGATGGGACGTACTGTGAGTGGCAGGTCACTGATGACTGTTGTGGAACAGAGGGATCTGTAGTACGAGTGCACAGTTCGTTGAAAGTAGTTACTCAAGTAGACAGTGGTGAAGAATGCCTTCAGCATGTTGACCTTCATCAGTCAGGGCATTGAGGTTAGGAGTAGGGACATCATGTTGCAGTTGTATAAGTTGTTGATGAGGCTGTATTTGGAGTACCATTTACATTTACAGGAAAGACATTGTCAAGTCAGTGCGGGTGCTGCCTGAGTTATAGAGAGGTTAGCCGCACTGCGTCTTGATTCCCTGAGGCGCAAGAAAATGGGGGGGGGTGGGGTGGTGACTCATAGAAGTTTATAAATCATTATGGCTATGGATAAGGATATGTCTATTCTCCAGAATTAGGAAGAGCAAAAGAGGGGCTACAGATACAAGATAAGAGGGGGAGAGATTTAAAAGAGACTTGTGCAATTTGTTTTTTTTTTAGCGTGTTGGGTGTTTAATATTTTCTTGAACGGGTTCCATGGCGTTTCTTTGTTTCATGACCTCCTGCGGGAGGACGAATCTCAGAGTTCTATTCTGTATACATATTTTGATAATAAATGTACTTTGAATCTTGGATTTGAGATATAACTTTGTTACAGCTAGGGTAGTGTTTACATGGGAGGAGCTGCCAGAGGAAGTGGTCAAGGCAGTGCGTTTCAATATTCAGTAGGCATTTGGATAGGTATTTGGAGGGGAGGGGCTTGGACAAGTGTGGGCAACTGGGACTAGTGGGAAGGATGCTGTGGTCAGCATAGACCAGTTCACTGAGGGCCTGTTTCTAAGCTGTATTACTCAATGACTCCACACATTTAGTCATCAGACCTGCTTTATTTGAACCTGTTTTTGTGATGTTCCTGGTGATGTTACAGGATCAAAGGCGATGTATAAATAAGACTTTTTATTAGTTGGCAAATAGTGCTAAGGAATTTTTTTTTGTGTATAATATTGGTGTTTTATAGATTACATTCAAGCAAAATCATGTAGTCTGCTTGTTTCTGTTATCACTAGCATCTCATCCAAGGAACTCACATAAAATGCTGGAGAAACTTAGCAGGCTAGGCAACATCAATGGAAAAGCGTAAACAGTGAATGTCTTGGCCTGAGACCCTTCATCAGGACATTGATCCAAGTTTAAAAGGCTGAATTCTTATTTTTTTTTAACTTATATTTTCTGATACAAGTTCTAGCAGCATACTTGCAAAATGTAGAATTCTTCACTTTGGTCAGTGAAATTATTTTTTCCTAACAGAAAGTTTATTTGAATAACATGTATTTTTATTTTGGCTAAATGCTTAAATTCTAATTTTATGACAGTGTGGTGAATAAGTACATTTGCATGTTATTCATGCAGGTTCAAATGTGAATTTAACATGTGTAGCATACACAGGATATTGTGATCCTCCCGTAACACTTGTATATTGGCTAATAAATGACGTATTTATTGAAGACTATTTGAACAACTCAGTCCGCTGTGAAGAAAGGTATGGATTTCTGATTTTTTTGGGCTTAAATCAACACGTAATTGAGTGTCAGCAAAGTTTAACTGTAACTGACATTATTTTGTAACTATTTTTTCCAGTCATTGGATTAGTGAAGACAAAGGCAACTATTATCAAGTTAATATAATTTTAACAAATTTTAAAGAAGAGTATTATGACAAGGTATTTAAATGTGTTGCGACAAATGGATTGGGAAATCAATTTGCAACTATTAAGTTTAGAAAAACAGGCAAGTAATTCGTTACAATATTTAAAACAAAATAACTTCTAAAGGACATTTACTATTTCTGATACAAAGTGTTTGATTCCTGTCTGACCATGTTGTCAATATATTTTAATATGTTAGTGCAGTTCTGATTGATTGTGATATACTTGTATATTTCTAGAAAATTCTTTGATTTTGATTTCAGCTCAGCTCATATGCTTTTTGTCAGGAGTTTTGAGTCAACTTTAAAAGAAAAGGCATTGAAAATGGATTGCATATTTTTACTTGCATTGCAATAAAATTACTTTGAAAACAGAAAGGTGGGAAGATACTGTGTGAATTACAAAGTCCATAAATCCCATTCTATGGATGCATATTGCACAGGCAATACTGGACTTCACAGTGACATTCAGTAATATACCCAGCATGCTTGATGCTTCTTTGATCATTGTAGTAGCCTACATGGTCCATAAGCCACTGACAGAGAAGTTTCGCAGTAAGATCTCTTTCAATAATTTAATTACTCACCTGAAAGTGTCTTGGGTATGTCTTTTACCACCAGCCATCTAAGCTCATAATGCACTCCTGATACTGTCCACCAATGAGATTTCCATACTGCTCTCATCCCATTACTCACCCAGATCTCTAAACTCCCCCCCCCCCCCCCCCCTCCACCAGTACCCAGTTACTTTTGATTAAAATTCCAACCTCCCAAAACTGAAAGCTTTGGGTTTTGTGCTTTGGGAGTTTTCATTGCTAAGCACATGAGCAGAACATTGATGGGCCACTGAGCAGAGAAGGTTCATCATGCATTTGTAATCAAATTTCAAGCCAAAAATATAATTAAATGTATGTTATCTATGGATTATATGGATCTATGGATGCATATGCACATACTTCAAGTCTAAGAGATTTCTGATGAATTTTGTGATGTCCTGATATTTGTCAAACCATTTAATTTGTTTTCACTTAATATCCAACTTTATTTGTATCCTTTCTTTTTAAGATTTGATGTTTTGGCTTTGGGTATATAAAACCCACTCACTGAAATTTCTTCCCTCAAACTTTACCCCTTGCTGTGCCCCTTTAGAAAACTTCTGTAAGACAGAATTTTGACTTGGCACTTAATCGTTCCCCGCTTGACTTTATTTGCATGTGATGCTGCTGCAAATAAGTTTTCCATTAAGCCTATGCTTAAATGTACTTAAAAGTTTGACTTTGAGATCTCCATCCAGATACTCTACTAAATGCTAGTGACCACCTTTCTTCTTCTGTCCACTTTATGGTCACCTCAGTGTAGTTAACATATCTTCCCCAAGACAATGTTTTCTTCAATTGAAAGCCACTTTGTTGCAGCCATAAACTTGATATCCTTTGTCACTGGCTCCACTTTTCTCATTGCAGACACTCAGAGTACAGCTGACGTTGCAGCATTTGTTCCATTTCAATTTTTTCTTAACGTACCTTTTTTCACCAAACCTCAAACACCTACATGGCCTCCCACATTTGGCTTACCAACATTTTCTTTTGAATATTTTATTTAATTCTCTTCTCTTTAATTTCTTATGTTTTTTTCATTTTTTTACATTGAAGTATTTGATAACCATTGCAAAATAAGTTTTCTTATTTATATCAGGCATGGTTCGCATTGCATTTGAGAATAAATGGCATTTTAAAAAAGTCATTGGATATATTTTGACCCTGAACATCAATTTAGATAAATTTAAAGAAGTACTAATGGTTATTTTCATTCTTATGATAATATAAACCAGTTTTAGAATTGTTTTTACAAGCCAGTGTATAGTGAACTAATCTTCTTTGGTTGCTTTGGTAACTCGTTGGAAATTATTTTAAGGTACGCATTATTGATGTTCAATGATTTTAAATGTCAAACCACAGAAACTGATTAGTTAGTGCAAGAAATCGGGGAGATTCGGCTCAATGTTTATCTTTACATTTTGCAGAATTATATTTTAAAATGTTCATTGTTCTCTCCTTTTCACTAGTAATAACAATTAAAATGCATAACAACCTATAAAATTTCTTAGTTCTTCAATTTTGCTGAATGTCACTTTTGTTGTTTACGTTCAGCTCCAGATTTTACAAGGGAGATAGTAGCAACATTTGGTGTGTTTGCCTGTGTTTTACTCATCTGCATTTGCACCTACAAGAGTTTCAAGATTGATATTATCCTGTGCTTTCGTGATAATTTTGCTGTAGGTGGTGCTCAGAATGGTAAGTGCAAGCTTCCTTTTTGTTCAGACGTGTATGTGTCGTGTCAATTGCAGTTCAATTTGATTACACATTAAGTCGAACAATTTCAAGTGGCTTGCTGTAGTACATTCTATGAAATTACCTTGTGCTTGTTTTGCTTTCAGATGGCAAGAGATATGATGCTTACATAATCTATCCACAAAGTAATTCATCATGCAATCCTGATACACTTCTCTTTGTTATGAATATATTGCCAAGTGTTTTGGAATTGCAGTGTGGGTACAGGTTGTTCATACCCGGCAGAGATGATCTTCCTGGAGAAGGTAAGACTGCAAGTCTTTGCCTGTTGTATTGACAATCATATAAACATAGATTTTCTGAATACGGGCATAATTTAATTGACTAGTGCAATAGAAATAGTTGATACACAGCCAGGGAGAGCACACTGTAATTATATATTTATGCATGTGATTGCTGTAGGCGTAGTTCTCAAGCTCAATCTTTGTTGCTGTACCCTCATTGCTTTTGAGACTGTAATGGTGAGTTGCTGCTTTTGTCTCCTGCAGTCTAAATGGTGAAGTATAATCATTCTGCTAATGTGAAGAAGTGCAAAAATTTTCACCCAGAAATGATCACCATTTCCAGTTCATAATAATGTTTGTCTTAGGGAGAATGTGTAAATAGTGTGTGCACTGCCCTTGCTTTTCTAGATAATGGCCATTGCAGTTTTTAAGAGTTACTGTTAGAAAAGTCTTGGTGAGTTGTTCGAGTGCACACGATAAACATATTAGAGGTAGAGGGAATGGATTTTTAAGATGATGTTTTGGGATTCCAATCACATCAATGAAGTAACCTTCAGGGAATCCTGCAGGAGAAGTACGAAGTCCCTTTGCACCTCTGATTTCTGAATTTTCTCCCCATGTAGAAGATAGTCTGTGCCTTTATTCCTTCTACCAAAGTGCATGACCATACACTTCCCTACATACATTCTATTGCTTACTTCTTTGCCCAATCTCTTAATCTGTCTAGGCCTTTCTGTATTACCTGTTTTTAAAGCTCCCTGCTTCCTCAACACTACCTGGCCCTCCAGCTAACTCTGTATCGTCTGCAAACTTGGCCACAAAACCATCAATCCATTGTCCAAATCATTGACATATAACCTGAAAAGAAGGATCTCAAATCCAGCCTCTGTGGAACGCTACTAGTTGATGGCAGGTCACCAGTAAATGTCCCCTTTATTCCCACACTTTGCCCCGTTCTAGTCAGCCATTCTTCTATTGCTGTCTGACATGCTGAGTGCTTCTCGAATATCCTGTTTTTATTTCAGATTTCCTGCATCTGCAGATTTTTGATAATCATTCTGATTAATGTCTGTTTGATGGTGTTGAACTTCTTGGTTCAATTCACTCTGGTAGATGGGTAATATTCTATTACATTCCCAATCTTTGTGTTCAAAGAGGTGGAAAGGCTTTGTGAGTCAAGAAATGAGACGGCTATTGAAGAATACTAATGATCTTTTAGCTATATAGCTTGTTTAGGTAAATTACTGGGCAATGATGAGCTGAGCATGTTGATGTCAAGCAATTTGTCCTACTGGATTAGCCAAAGCAGTTTGTAAGAAGTGTACAAATATCTTCCATTGCCAAAGATCTATGGAAACATTCACTTGTGCAATATCTCAGTAGAGTGCTTAAGAAAATAGCATTGATGCAAATTATTTCTGCAGAGATGACCTGGTACTAGAAAATTATCTGTCACAGGAAAATAGGGACTATTATTAAAGATGTTATAGCAGGGCAGAGATAAAAAATCAAAATAATCAGGCAAAGTCCACACCAGTTCATGAACAGAAAATTATTGACCAACTTCATATACCGTAATTGTGGCACTATTCCAATCCAGTCCCTTTCTTCTATTATTTATATTAAAAAGTCCTATGGAAAATAACCAATAATAAATACAGCATCAATGTTTTGTGAATGTGGTGCAGCATGAGATTAGATGGATGAAGTGAATCCTGAAGCAATGGAGATCTTTGAGGTCAGAGAGGAAGCCACAAATGAGTTCAGTCACCTTTACCTGCTCCTGTGTTATGAAAGATTGGGCGACTCCTGCTTTCTGGGGTTGGTTGGGAGCTGTGAGAGTTGTGTTCCTAAAAAAGATAAGCTATATCACATGTCAGGAAATGGGGGTTGAAAAGTTAATAGATTTTTGTGTTGATTTATTCACTTTGTTCCACAGAAATTCTGTGAGAGAATTTTATACCATATCTCAAATATTTGAGTACTGATTTTTGAATTCTGTAGGAGCCAATTTCTGTAACCAGAACAGCTGTAACATGAGAGTTCCTTGTGTTATCCATTTGATTTAATGGAATCAAGGCAGAATAGTTGCTTCCACATTCCTGGCTCATTTCTGATCTTGTTTAATCACAAGGCCATTGTCTTTAAAGAATTATAGCTTAATGGTTATGCGAGTGGCATTAGGATGGAGTTTGCTGGTTATAAGCAGAGATAAAGAAGTAATTAGGGAAGAAGTGATTGAAGAAAAAGTTGCTTTTGTTTTACAAAAGTCAAATTGCCCTTTGCTAAAGAGCACTGAAAGAGACGTAGGAGCAGTTTCTCAAAGATTGTGGTTGGGGGGTGGTGGAATATCGAGTTCAAAATGTGTATGATTATGCATGGAATTGTGGATGTCTTCTCTTTGTATACAAACAAATTGTCCACCTAAACTGTGTACTCTAGCAGGATTCAGTAGTTTTACTGAAAGGCCAATTATATGTTAATTTTTATGTCTTTCTCCGCTTTTTAGCATTCGCTGAGCAAGTAAAAAATAACATCAAAGAAAGCAGAAGACTGATTATTTTAATGGCAAAGTCTTTTGATAAATCACTGTTTGAACAGCAAGTTGGATTGCATGATGCATTGCTGTACGATCAAATGAAAGTTATTCTGATTGAGATGGATTATCACGAGGATTATAGTGACTTTTCTGAATCAATGAGACATATTATACAAAAGAAGGGAACCATTAAGTGGAAAAGCAATAAGTGGACAACAAAATCTTCTTCAAACACAAAATTTTGGAAACAAGTAAGGTATAATATGCCAGCAAGATCTTCCTGGTCTGGGAAAAATATAGAACATGTTAAAAGTGTGCCAAATGTACCTCAATCTGTGTTGTTGTAAAGATATGTAAGGTTACTACTGTAGAGACTATTGTAAACTGCAGAAAAATGTAATACCAAATACTAGGGATTTGTCTTCCCTGACTTTTCCTTGACGAACTGTATGGTTGGTTGAATTCCAATTTGCAACATATGAGCTGCATGGAAATTTAAGTCCTTTGATTTTTTTTTTTCAGAATGTTTTCTCTGTGGTGTAGTAGTATTT
The DNA here is from genome assembly GCF_048418815.1 of Hemitrygon akajei. Lineage (NCBI taxonomy): Eukaryota > Metazoa > Chordata > Chondrichthyes > Myliobatiformes > Dasyatidae > Hemitrygon > Hemitrygon akajei. The sequence continues at coordinate 144,973,544 of NC_133127.1, forward strand.
TGAAAGTTAATAGATATTTTCATTTTAAAACTCCACAAAATCTATTTCATATTGAAATTAACAAAGTCTCCAAAAATTATACACAAATATACTGTCTGTGTAATTTTCTCTAAAGGTGAATAAAGATTAAAAGCAGATTCATAAGATTGTATATGTACTCATGGATGGGTCTTTAAGTAAACTTCAAATCCATTTTGTTTGGAGTTTCCTTCTGTTTTATAGGAGAATATATTATAGAATTTTGTGTATTTAGCATCTTACGCAAATCTTAAAAAGCACCTAGTGGAATTACTAGAAGTTCATAATGCAAAACTACAGTACAGGGCTCATTTATATGAAATAAAATGGTGTATCATTAGGTTTGGCTGCACATTTTGTTCTTTATTATCAGTATGCTGTACACTAAACGATAGATTAAAATATTGGAAGTTTTAAACAAAAAACAATGCATCATAAAAGTGTCAAAGATAAATAAGAGTCAACTAACTTGCTTGGTGATGAGATGAGTTGGGTTGAATGGACTACACCTCTACGCTTCCATACTTTCAGACTTGTTTGCATTAGCATGCAGAAGTGAGTTGAGTGCTTCTATAAATCTTTTTGATTTGCACTCCCTGGAAAGCTGCTAGAAATTTGACCAGCAACCTCAACCACTAAATTACAGACTCCTTTGCTGCATTCCCTAGCATCTGTGCCCTGAATTAATCTATGAAGTATTATTGCCTCCTCCATATGATTTGCTCATCCCAATGGGAGTGGTGCGATGTCTGAGATGTTCCTCATTTTTGGTTTGGTGGATCTATAACAGTTGGTATACTCTGTGAAATGAAGCTTACTTGCTGCTATTGAGCTGGATTCTTAGACTGGATGAGATTGTGGTCTAGGCATGAGTTTTGACTTTATCCAATATGTAGTTTTACAACCTGTTTCCTAATTGGCTCAGTTGCCCTTTTGCCTGTAGCTGATCCAGCATGTGAGAAATGCATGATATGGGAAGTAAAAAAGGACAATAACCATTGAGGAATCCCCACCCTCACAACCTTTCAAATCCAGAATTTGAATCCAGTGGAGCCTGCTGGCACACTAAGAAATGGGCAATATTTTACCATCAATTTCTTTCTTCAGCTAGGTAACAGCTGACAAGGTAGTGCAATCTTTCAGTTCATGGGCTGTAATTGTTTTCTCTTCTCCCAAAGTTGCTGTTTAATAAATGTTAGTCATCACCAACATAATACAGCAGATGAAACAAGTGTATTTTCCACTTTCAAGTAAGGAGGCCACTATTGCTTAAAGGCAGTCAGATTGCATATTCCTTGGCTTTTTCCCCTGTTTATATTTGTAGCTGTGACACAAATAGATGTCCTACAAGGAAATATTTATTTTGGTCTGTGTGATCTCAAACTCACTTTAGCCTTTTATGGTTATAATCTAATACTACCTGTGTGTAGTTGTAACATATCTGCGTAGATGTACTATTGCTCTAGGTGTATTTGATGATGCATGCATTATCATTTGCATGAATGGTATCTAAAGAACAAGCGATGACAAACCTAAAACAATTTTGGAGCCCTCTGTATTTGCTGGATGATAGTGTTGAGTTCTTGTGTTGAGGATGGACTCCAGAAGAACTAAGGCTGACTGTCTTTGAAGGCATTGTGCGGTTGTATATTCAGTGGTAAGTTGAATTCTATTAAATTCTGTGTGGAAGGTCTGCGAGTTGAGTTTAGACTCGCATGCTGGAGAACTAAGGTTTATACTGTATGGAGGATCATTCAGTTAAGTCTTGCAACTTTTGAAGTGGGAATGGTGCATGAAAGCAGCACAGACCAAACCCAGATGCATTGGGAACCTATGATAAAGCTCAGAGACTCTTTCAGTTCCTTGGTAGACTGGAAGGAGTGAGTTTTTTTTCAGGCAAAATACATTGTCGAAATGGAGACAGAAGCTCAAAAATTGTCCAGTCAAAATGGAACTTTAAGATGCCATCAGAAAGCACTTTACTAATGAAGTTGTGCTCAAACTTTCTGGCATCTTTAGCAGGTAAGGTATCATGCAAGACAGAAGTTGGATGAGGTGATGAAATCACTACAATCCAACATCTTCAGAGAATGTAGACGTTTACAAATTCAGTACCAGCTAACTAAGGCCAACAAGACTATTGGTGATTGAAGGTTGTGGGGAAGGCAAGGCCAGTTGAAAAATCTTCTGCTTGCTGCTATATTTCAATTTTGTCACTATCCTAAAACAAATGTTGCAGAATAATCAAAATTATAGAAACACTAGATCCAGCATTTGAGTGTGGATTCAAAGGAGACACACCGATGGAAATGGCTTCTAGATATACCAAAGAATTTTGGTTACTGTGGAGAGTTAGTGCTGGAGCAATATGCTGTTAAACATAGTGATGAAGTCTAACATTAAGCCCAAGTAGTATGAAACAGTGCCAAATGCAAGGCTGCTGAGAAAAGCTGCCTCCAATGTGCCAGTTCAAAGCACTGGAATGTTTTCATGGTGAAGAGAATGACATATCTCATACACACGCATGCAGCCAGATTGGTTCTCGATATAAGATAAACACTGATAACAAAAAGAACATATAGAGTCTTGAGTGACATTAAGGCTGATGATGTGCCTGAAATGCGTTAACTGTTCGATCATGAACATGTTGGTCAGCTGGAATGTTCTGCAAAACGTCATTCAAAAATTCACAGGCATATTGTGGTAAGATACTAAAAATTCAAGGATGGAGCATTTTGTAGCTTCTCATATTGGTCAGAAAGTGGAAGTTAAAAGGATTTATTGCAGGAAAATATACAAAAAAAAGCTATATTTGGGAAAGAATGACTGAAACAATTACAGGGAGTAATTAGTATATATTCCACAACAATTGCAAGGAATCTAGGATTCATTCATTAATATTAAGGGCACAAGGCTCACATATGCATTAAGATGATCACCAACTTAATGTAAAACAGGACTAGACCAGTATTTTAGTGATGAACAGCTGATTGAAATTGAAAAACAAGTCCTGTTGGGCAAGACTGCAAATGATTGAGAGGCACCTGTTGTCATGGCACCCAAAGCAGATAAAAGTGTTTGGTTCTCCTTCCACCAATGAAAAATAAATTTTGTCCCAACAGATGTGGAAAGCCGATTGGCAACCAAGGTACAACAAGGCTCTCATTAGGAAGAATCTTTCTCATTGGACCAAAGGTTTTATGTTGTACTTGTACACTGTAGAGTTCCGATCTCGTTTTAAAATGTGATGACTAAATAGCTGCTACTTGTGTGACCAGCACAAAAGAGAAAATGATGGTACAAAATCTAAGAAATTGGCAGAGATCCATTTATAATGGTTACAGCAAAAGGATTGCACTATCGAGGGCCATTCTTGCAGCACAATTGAAAATTGGACTATTAATTTTAAGACCTGTTAATGTATCATTATGTTTAGTCTCTATAGCTAAGCACCATCAATAACTCTCCGAGACGTGAGGTGAGATATAGGCTTTTATTGGCTGGAAGAAAGAACAAGCAGCAATTGACCACCATGCTACATCCTGGAGACTGAGACCAAGGCTCAGGCTCCAATCACCTTTATACCGGGGTCCGTGGGAAGAGCCACAGGAGCAGTCAGCGGGGGGGCGTGTCCAGACAGGTATATGTAGTTCACCACATTCACCCTTCACCCCCCCCCCTTGTTTTAAAAGAGAGTCCCCATGGGGCAAAGTTTCTTACAAGTATATATACAGGTTAAGTCTATCAGGTGGTCGAATCTGTCGCTGCGATCTACGTAGTACCGGCTGTGATTGCACAGGTGCCAGTGGTGATTGCACTGGAGACGGTGATTGTGCTGGTTCCGGCCTAACTGGAGGTGTCAGCCCACTAGGCGTCAGTGATCCCTCATGCGCGTGCGAGACGCCCGGTATAGGAGTATCATGAGGAGTCTGTGTAGGGCTCGGTGTGCGCGGTGTCACCTCGGGTACAGGGTTCATTGTTACCGTGGAGTGTTCGGGGTAGTGGTCTGCTGCTCCTGCGGGCGCCAGGTCGCGGACGGAGACCGTGTCCTCCCGCCCATCAGGTAAGACCACGTAGATATGTAGTGAGACCTTGCAGTTCACCACACTATTAGTATCTTTGATAGAGAAGGCATTATTCAAAGAAATAAATCTTCATTTGCACTTAGAGTAATGCACAAAATACTAACCCTACTGAAGGGGAAAAGTTAACATTTATAAAGGCACACTTACAAATGGTTCAGTTTATCATAGTACTGAAAGAAAATGGTGCAGATTTGGCTGAGGAAATAGTACTGGAATATAACGTACTAAATGATACAAGTTTTTTATTTGAAATCTAAAACCATTACCTAAATATCATCCTAATTTGCCAGTGCTAATACTAAATACCCTGCCCCCCATATACCCTCCCCACCTTAAATTCCTCCATTTACCTGTCTAGTAGTCTCTTAAATTTCACTAGTGTATCTGCCTCCACCACTGACTCAGGCAGTGCATTCCATGCACCAACTACTCTCTGAGTGAAAAACCTTCCTCTAATATCCCCCTTGAACTTCCCTCCCCTTACCTTAAAGCCATGTCCTCTTGTACTGAGCAGTGGTGCCCTGGTGAAGAGGCGCTGGCTGTCCTCTCTGTCTATTCCTCTTAATATCTTGTATACAAAGATACAAAGAGCCCACATATCAGGGACTGGGAGAAAGAAGGATAGATAGTCTAAGCAACAGAGATTCCCTATTTTGGTGTTACCGTATAAGTTGGAAGTGTGGTCTGAGTAAGTATTTGTTCAGAGGGAACAGTAGAATTCATGTTCTAAGTTGTTGGCCTAGGGTTAACATAGTTACATTGTTGTTTGTGCAGAGGCAATAAAGTATGAGTTTCAATTAATTAAAAGTTGTGTAGAGAGCTTCCTAACCTAGTTCAGTTGCTGAACAGTCAACATCTTACAGACGTGAACAGAACTTTAAATGTGGAACAAAGAAATAGCAGAAGAACTAAGCCAACACTTTGGTTCTATATTCACAAAAAAAAAGAATCAAAATCAAAAAGAGGAGCGATAGAGCAGTGAAAGAAGTGCATGGAGTAAAGCCAGATCTAACACATAGAGAGGCTTTGAGGAAAGAGAAGCAGAATAAAGGGTGTAAAGGTAGTAAGGTAGAAGGGCTAAAGTGTGTGTACTTCAATGCAAGAAGCATCAGGAACAAAGGTGATGAACTGAGAGCTTGGATACATATATGGAATTATGATGTAGTGGCCATTACGGAGACTTGGCTGGCACCAGGGCAGGAAGGGATTCTCAATATTCCTGGATTTCAGTGCTTTAAAAGGGATAGAGAGAGGGGAAAAAGGAGTAGGGGTGGCATTACTGGTCAGGGATACTATTACAGCTACAGAAAGGGTGGGTAATGTAGCAGGATCCTCTTTTGAGTCAGTATGGGTGGAAGTCAGGAACAGGAAGGGAGCAGTTACTCTACTGGGGGTATTCTATAGGCCCCCAGGTAGCAGCAGAGATACCGAGGAGCAGATTGGGAGGCAGATTTTGGAAAGGTGCAAAAGTAACAGGGTTGTTATCATGGGTGACTTTAACTTCCCTAATATTGATTGGCACTTGATTAGTTCCAAGGGTTTAGATGGGGCAGAGTTTGTTAACTGTGTCCAGGATGGATTCCTGTCACAGTATGTTGACAGGCCGAATAGGGGGAATGTCATACTAGATCTAGTATTAGATAACGAACAGGGTCAGGTCACAGATTTGTCAGTGGGTGAGCATCTGGGGGACAGTGATCACCACTCCCTGGCCTTTAGCATTATCATGGAAAAGGATAGAATCAGAGATGACAGGAAAATTTTTAATTGGGGAAGGGCAAATTATGAGGCTATAAGGCTAGAACTTGCTGGTGTGAATTGGGATGATGTTTTTGCAGGGAAGTATACTATGGACATGTGGTCGATGTTTAAGGATCTCTTGCAGGATGTTAGGGATAAATTTGTCCCAGTGAGGAAGATAAAGAATGGTAGGGTGAAGGAACCATGGGTGACAAGTGAAGTGGAAAATCTAGTCAGGTGGAAGAAGGCAGCATACATGAGGTTTAGGAAGCAAGGATCAGATGGGTCTATTGAATATAGGGTAGCAAGAAAGGAGCTTAAGAAGGGGCTGAGAAGAGCAAGAAGGGGGCATGAGAAGGCCTTGGTGAGTAAGGTAAAGGAAAACCCTAAGGCATTCTTCAATTATGTGAAGAACAAAAGGATGACAGGAGTGAAGGTAGGACCGATTAGAGATAAAAGTGGGAAGATGTGCCTGGAGAATGTGGAAGTGAGCGAGGTCCTCAATGAATACTCCTCTTCGGTATTCACCACTGAGAGGGAACTTGATGACGGTGAGGATAATATGAGTGTGGTTGATGTTCTGGAGCATGTTGATATTAAGGGAGAGGAGGTGGAGTTGTTAAAATACATTAGGACAGATAAGTCCCCGGGGCCTGACGGAATATTCCCCAGGCTGCTCCACGAGGCAAGGGCAGAGATTTATGAGCCTCTGGCTAGGATCTTTTGTCCTTGTTGTCCACGGGAATGGTACCAGAGGATTTGAGGGAGGCGAATGTTGTCCCCTTGTTCAAAAAATTTAGTAGGGATAGTCCAGGTAATTATAGACCAGTGAGCCTTATGTCTGTGGTGGAAAAGCTGTTGGAAAAGATACTTAGAGATAGGATCTGTGGGTATTTGGAGAATCATGGTCTGATCAGGGACAGTCAGCATGGCTTTGTGAAGGGCAGATCGTGCCTAACAAGCCTGATAGAGTTCTTTGACGAGGTGACCAGGCATAAAGATGAGGGTAGTGCAGTGGATGTGATCTACATGGATTTTAGTAAAGCATTTGACAAGGTTCCACATGGTAGGCTTATTCAGAAAGTCAGTAGGCAGGGGATCCAGGGAAGTTTGGCCAGGTGGATTCAGAATTGGCTTGCCTGCAGAAGGTTGTGGTGGAGGGAGTACATTCAGATTGGAGGGTTGTGACTAGTGGTGTCCCACAAGGATCTGTTCTGGGACCTCTACTTTTCATGATTTTTATTAATGACCTGGATGTGGGGGTAGAAGGGTGGGTTGGCAAGTTTGCAGATGACACAAAGGTTGGTGGTGTTGTAGATAGTGTAGAGGGTTGTCAAAGATTGCAGAGAGACATTGATAGGTTGCGGAAGTGGGCTGAGAAGTGGCAGATGGAGTTCAACCCGGAGAAGTGTGAGGTGGTACACTTTGGAAGGACAAACTCCAAGGCAGAGTACAAAGTAAATGGCAGGATACTTGGTAGTGTGGAGGAGCAGAGGGATCTGGGGGTACATGTCCACAGATCCCTGAAAGTTGCCTCACAGGTAGATAGGGTAGTTAAGAAAGCTTATGGGATGTTAGCTTTCATAAGTCGAGGGATAGAGTTTAAGAGACGCAATGTAATGATGCAGCTCTATAAAACTCTAGTTAGGCCACACTTGGAGTACTGTGTCCAGTTCTGGTTGCCTCACTATAGGAAGGATGTGGAAGCATTGGAAAGGGTACAGAGGAGATTTACCAGGATGCTGCCTGGTTTAGAGAGTATGGATTATGATCAGAGATTAAGGGAGCTAGGGCTTTACTCTTTGGAGAGGAGGAGGATGAGAGGAGACATGATAGAGGTGTACAAGATATTAAGAGGAATAGACAGAGTGGACAGCCAGCGCCTCTTCCCCAGGGCACCACTGCTCAGTACATGAGGACGTGGCTTTAAGGTAAGGGGAGGGAAGTTCAAGGGGGATATTAGAGGAAGGTTTTAACTCAGAGAGTGGTTGGTGCGTGGAATGCACTGCCTGAGTCAGTGGTGGAGGCAGATACACTAGTGAAGTTTAAGAGACTACTAGACAGGTATATGGAGAAATTTAAGGTGGGGGGTTATATGGGAGGCAGGGTTTGAGGGTCGGCACAACATTGTGGGCTGAAGGTGCTGCAATCTATGTTCTGTGTTCTAAAATAACTTATCAAAACTATAAGGGCTTATGAGTCTAACGAAAACAAAGAATTAACGAAAACTAGTATGTCAAAACAATGTGCTGAATAAATTATGGGTTAATGCCAATAAATCTGCATCTGGAAGTTTTAAAATAAGTGGCCATGCAATAATGAATGGATTGGTTATCTTTTTCTAAAATTTTATAGTCTAACAAAACAATTTGTACAGATTGGAAGGCAGTAAATGTAACTCCACTATTTTTTAAAAAAAGAATAGAGACCAATTAGCCAAATGTCAGTATTTGTAAAATGCTAGAGTATTACAAAGGGCATTCAGAAAATGTTAACACAAATCAACAATATCAGAGAATATAACTGGTAGAACAGATAAGAGAAATACAGTGGATGTAGTCTCTTTGCATTTTCAGAACACATTTGATAAATGCTCTTCTCCTCCACCTCCTTTGACATCCCAGGTCTACCTGCCCTTCTTCCGACACCTAACCTGCAACTGTAACATTGAATCGGGTACACGGGTCTGACAAGAGAGACAGAAAATACGGACTGCAAATAAGTATATTCATCATTTATTTACAAACAGTAAAAATTTGACCAAACAGTCATGTTCCCCAGGTTACAGAAACTACAAAGCTGAATATTCAGCAAACATACTTAGATAAGTTGTGTGTAGAACATACTTTCCCAATGGTTATATGCACTGCTTGCCTTAAACAAAGGAAGAAGAGGGAGAACCTCCCTCGTGTGCTCTCCATATACCCAGGATATTTGAAACTGGACACTAGGCAGCTAACCAATGGAAAAAGCAGCGGCAGTTTCAAAACTATCCAATCACAATGACTTACAACAGTCTGAATAAGCCATGCGCCATGCCCCCCCCCCCCCCCCACCCACCACAGGACAGCAGCCGAATTGGTGATTAATTTCTTTGGGGCTAACACAGAAGCTAAGTGGAGAAATAATAATGCATTTTGCCCAAAATGATGGTGACCCTGCAGCAGCCACCTGCACTGTTGGTCAACCTCAGCAATCTGTAGCAAAATACAGAGAGAAGTTGCAAGTGCATGAATGAGCCCTTACATGGTGTAACTACAAGGAACATACAAACTCCTTACAGGCACCAGCAGGAATTAAACCTATGTCACCTGCATTCTGAAGCTTTGTGCTAACCACTAAACTCCCAGTACCACTGCAGCAACACTGGGTATTGCACAATAGACAATTGCTCTATCTTTTTCCCCACACATTAGGATTCTGTACTAGGACTGGAAGGGAAATGTTTAATGATATTATGTGAAATTAACACAAGAACAGAATTTTTTTTGCTGTTTAATCACAGTAGGATGGAAACAGCCTGTGATGCTTTGAAACACAATGCTGTATGCTGCAAACAAGAGAAAATCTGCAGATGCTGGAAATCCAAGCAACAGACCCAAAATACGGAATGCCTCCAGCATCTTGTTATGTGTTGACTGTATACTGCAGCTTGGCACAAGGCAGTCTAGGATATTCATTCACAACAACATTGTCAGCAGAGTTACAAAAGCACAGGATAAACATAATTTAAACAACATGTTTGGCTAGCACATTGCACTAGTTCTGGCTTCCTGTAGTGAAAGGACAGGAGGGTAGGCAGAAAGGGCGGGGTAGCTCTGTTGATAATCTTTAGAAAGAGGTGACTGATAAGACTGCTGAACTGCTGAATGGATCCTGACCCGGATCTGGGCTGTACCTTCCAAATATCCGGACCTGACTTGCACTACCTTACTTTCCCTTTCCTATTTTCTAATTATGATTTATAATTTAAATTTTTATTATACTTCGATTTGTACTCCAGGGAGCACGAAGCGCAGAATCAAATATCGCTGTGATGATTGTACGCTCTAGTATCAATTGTTTGGTGTGTCATGACCCCAGCCCCCTCCTTTGTGAGAATCGCAAGAGAGAGAGAGCCTTACGGTGTGGAATGTGGGCTGGCCGCTCAGTCAGACAAAAGCCTTGGACATAGCCATTGTCCTGGGAGACACTTTTGTGGAATAAGGAACTGGCCTACGTGCAAACTCTCAGGGCAATGTGAGGTGGGTGATGGGGGAAGGATTGCCTCGTCCCCCCACCCTGATGGACATCTACAACCCTGCCAGTCCAGATAAAAGGTGGGCTGCCGAGGCGGGGCCTCAGACGCACCAGAAGACACGCTAGAAATCCTGCGACAGCGTTTTGATAGCGACAGCCGGTGGTGGGGTTCGTGTGCATCTTTTCCTTGCCTGGGATTGGCGACCTCACCACGGAAGAATGGCCTAGCTACAGGGGAGGCCACAGATGAGAGTCCATTCCCCAACGAGACTTCCGACGAACTTCTACAGGTTGGAAAACCTGTCGGGTAACTGTTTCATCCCATCTCTCTCTCTCTTTCTAACAAAAGTGCACCAACGCGACACCACAACCGACGGCAGCTGGTGGAACTGCAGTGACCGCAAAAGACTTTTAGATATCCAGCAAACAATATATATCTACATTACCCCTAGACAACGATAGAGCTTATTTCTGATTGATTATTACTATACCTGTGCTTTAGATTGAGTTGTGACGACATATATGATCTGAATGTTTTGTATTAACCATACGTTTGTGTCCCTTTATAAATAAAAATGTTTGAAAATAGTAGCACCAGGCTTCAGCGGACCTATCTATCTTTGCTGGTAAGTCACCCGGTTACTGGGGAACGTAACAGGTGACAATAAAGTTAAGTAAGTAAGGACATAGAATCAGAAGATGTCATGTCCTTGCGGGTTGAGTTAAGAAACTGCAAGGGTAAAAATACTCTGGTGGAAGTTATATGCAGACCCTGAACAATAGGCAGAACGTGGGATATAAATTTCTACTGGAAATAGAAAAGACATGAAATAAGGGAAATGTTATAATATTTATTGGGGATTTCAATATACAATTAAGGTGGTAGCCTCTGTTAGTCAGTTGACCATGGATATTGCAACCTAGCTGTGTAGCTACACAAGTCTGGGCAGTACGATATGGAGAGCAAGTTGTTGCCATTGTAGCAAGATCCCCCTCCCCACACATCTGATGAACCCAAAGGAACAGCTGAGACCAACACAGTTTGGTACCAGCAGCATCACAGGAGTTAATGTTCAGCATTGATCTCAATGTAGGACCACCTTATGGACTCCAGCTCCGAAATTTTCCATCACGGTTTACTCCCAAAGCCTTCCCCATGAGTGGGTATAGCTGCAAAGCAGCGGAGGTTTGAGATCAGAGATTTCCTTCTCCTAGGTAAGCTGTCAACCATGGCTGATGTGCCCATCTGCCCAAAGCAGCTGGTTTTAAGGCACCAGTAACCTACCTTTGCCCCTTCTGCTGTCAGTAGAAATGGTTCCGCCGGGCTTGGTAGCTAAGCCATTTGTGAAGGCCAGGAGCTGAACTTGGTTGACAGAAGCTATTTGAGGCAGATACCACTGGGGAGCATTTAATAGGGAGTGATATATCACCCCCTGGCTATAACAACCCTAAGGAACTTGCCTTACAGGTCAATTTGGAAAATCAGGTTGGTGCTGAATCCCAATAGAAGGAATTTGAAGAAAACCTGTGAGGTGGCTTTTTTAAAGCAGCTTGTGATTGAACCAACTAGGCAAGTTTGGATTGGGTGTTGTGTAATGAACCAGAACCGATTAGCAAGCTTAGAGTAATGGAATCCTTAGGAGGCAATGCTCATAATATGATAGAATTCACCCTGCAGTTTGAGAGGGAGAAGAAAAAGTCGGATGCATCAGTATTACAGGGCATGAGGGAGGAGCTTGTCAAAGTTGATTGGAGGGGTACACCAGCAGGGATGATGTTAGACCAGCAATGGCTGAAGTTTCTGGGACAACTCAGAAGGTGCAGGATAGATACATCCCAAAGACGAAGTATTCTAAAAGGAGGATGAGACAACCATGGCTGACAATGGAAGTCAAAGACAGCATAAAAGCAAAAGAGAGGGCATCAAATATTGCAAAAATTAGTGGGAAGTTAGAGGATTGGTAAGCTTTTAAAAACCAACAGAAGGCATCTAAAAAAAAATATAAGCAGAAAAACATGAAATATAAAGTTTAGCTACCCAATGATATCAAACAGGATACCAAAAGATATTTCAGATATATAAAAAGTCAAAGAGAGAAAAATGGATATCGAACCACTGGAGATGTAGTAATGGGAGGCAAAGAAATAGCGGATGAACTTAATAAGTAACACACACACTAAATGCTGGAGGAACTCAGCAGGCCAGGCAGCATCTATGGAAAAGAGTACAGTTGACATTTCGGGCAGAGACCCTTATAAGTATTTTAGATCAGACGGTGGAAGACAACAGCAGTATGCCAGAAATTCGAGAGTATCAGGGAGCAGGAGGTATTGGAGTTGATATAAACAAGGAGAAGGTACTTGAGAAGCTGAAAGGTCCAAAGGTAGGTAAGTCACTTGGATCAAGTGGACTACACCCCAGAGGTCAGAAAGAGATAGCTGAGCGGCATTAGTAATGATCTTTCAAGAACCACTAGATTCTGGAAAGGTTCCAGATGACTGGAAAATATGTCACTCCATTCTTTAAGAAGGGAGAGAGGCAGAAGAAAAGAAGCTATAGGCTAGTTAGCCTGACTTCAGTGGTTGGAAAGATGTTGGAGTCTTCTATTAAGGATGAGGTTTCAGGTTACTTGGATACTGTAGACCAAAGTTGGCATGGTTTTCTTAAGGGGAAGTCTGACAAACCTGTTGAAATTCTTTGAGGAAATAATAAGCAGGATAGACAATGGAGTGTCAGTGGATGTTGTTTTCTTGGGTTTTCAGAGGGCCTTTGACAAGGTGCCTCACATAAGGCTGCTTAAGAAGATAATAGCCCATGGTATTACAGGGAAGATTATAGTATGGATAGAAAATCGGCAGGAGGTAGAGAGTCAGAACATAGGGGCCTATTCTGCTTGGCTGCTGGTGACGAGTGGTGTTCCGCAGGCATCAGTATTTGGTCTGCTTCTTTTCACAACAATATGGATGACAAAATTGATGGTTTTGTGGCCAAGTTTGTAGATGATACAAAGATTGTTGGAGGAGCAGGTAGTGCCGAGGAAACAGGAAGTCTGCAGAAGGAACTGGACAGAATGGGAGAATGATTAAAGAAGTGGCAGATGGAATATATTGTAGGGAAGTGTATAGTCATGCACTTCAGCAGAATGAAAAGAAGGTGCAGACTGTGTTCTAAATGAGGAGAAAATTTTAAAAAACTGAGATGCTAAGTGATATGGGAGACCATGTGTAGGTTTTCTTTAAGGTTAACTGTCAGGTTGAGTCAGTGGTAAGGAACATAAATGTAACATTGGCAATCATTTTGACAGGTCTAGAATATAAGAGCAAGGATGTGATGCTGAGGTTTTATTTGGCATTGGTCAGATCACATTGTGACCAGTTTTGGGCTCCTTTTGGGCACTGCTGATCAGAGATAGTTTCACAGCTGCAGAAAAGGAGGAAGTCATGGAGGGATTGTCTACTGAGTCTCTGTGGGTGAAAGTTAGAAACAGGAAGGGTCAATAACTCTACTGGGTATTTTTTATAGGCCACCCAACAGTAACAGGTACATTGAGAAGCAGATAGGGAGACAGCTTCTGGAAAGGTGTAATAATAACAGGGTTGTTGTGGTGGGAGATTTTAATTTCCCCAAAATTGATTGGCATCTTCCTAGAGCAAGGGTTTTAGATGGGGTGGAATTTGTTAGGCGTGTTCAGGAAGGTTTCCTGACACAGTATGTAGATACGCCTACAAGAGGAGAGGCTGTACTTGATCTGAACCATAGAACGCTACAGCACAGTACAGGCCCTTCAGCCCTCCATGTTGTGCCGACCCATATAATCCTTAAAAAAAAGTACTAAACTCACACTACCCCATAACCCTCCATTTTTCTTTCATCCATGAGCCTGTCCAAGAGGCTCTTAAATACCCCTAATACTCCACCACCATCCCTGGTAAGTCATTCCAGCCACTCACAACACCCTGTTTAAAAAAAACTTACCCCTGATGTCTCCCCTAAACTTCCCTCCCTTAATTTTGTACATATGCCCTCTGGTGTTTGCTATTGGTGCCCTGGGAAAAAGGTACTGACTGTCCACCCTTTCTATGCCTCTTATAATCTTGTAGACCTCTATCAATTCCCCTCTCATTCTTCTATGCTCCAAAGAGAAAAGTCCCAGTTCTGCTAACATTGCTTCATATGACTTGTTCTCCAAACCAGGCAACATCCTGGTAAATCTCCTCTGCACCCTCTCCATAGCTTCCACATCCTTCCTATAACGAGGTGACCAGAATTGAACCCAATACTCTAAGTGTGGTCTCACCAGAGATACCTGGTATCCAATTTCCCTATCAGGTATTGGGAAATTAACCTGGTCAGGTGTCAGGTCTCTCAGTGGGAGAGAATTTTGGAGATAGTGATCACAATTCTATCTCCTTTACCATGGGATTGGAGAGGGATAGGAACAGACAAGTTAGGAAAGCATTTAACTGGAGTAAGGGGAACTATGAAGCTATCAGGCAGAAACTTAGAAGCATAATTGGGAACAGATATTCTCAGGAAATGTACAGCAGAAATGTGGAAAATGTTCAGGGGATGTTTGTGTGGAGTTCTGCATAGGTACATTCCAGTGAGACAGGGAAAGGATGGTAGAGTACAGGAACCATGTGTACAAAGGCTGTTGAAAATCTAGTCAAGAAGGGAAGAAGAGCTTACAAAAGGTTCAAAAAAACTAGCTAATGACAGTGATCTAGAAGATTATAAGGCTAGCAGGAAGGAGCTGAAGAATGAAATCAGGAGAGGCGAAAGGGGCTATGAGAAGGCCTTGGCGGGCAGGAGTAAGGAAAACCCCCAGGCATTCTACAAGTATGTGAAGAGCAAGAGGATAAGACATGAGGGAATAGGACCAATCATGTGTGATAGTGGAAAAGTGTGTATGGAACTGGAGGAGATAACAGAGGTACTTAATGAATACTTTGCTTCAGTATTCACTACAGAGAAGGATCTTGGTGATTGTAGGGATGACTTACAGTGGATTGAAAAGCTTATATAAACATTAAGAAAGGCGATGTGCTGGAGCTTTTGGAAAGCATCAAGTTGGATAAATCTCTGGGATCAGATGTACCCCAGGCTACTGTGGGAGGCGAGAGAGGAGATCGCCGAGCCTCTGGCAGTGATCATTGGGGACTGGAGAGGTTCTGGAGGATTGGAGGGTTACAGATGTTGTTCCCTTATTCAAGAAAGGGAGTAGAGATAGCCCAGGAAATTATAGACCAGCGAGTCTTACTTCATTGGTTGGTAAGTTAATGGAAAAGATCCTGAGAGGCAGGATTTATGAACATTTGGAGAGGCATAATATGTTTAGGAACAGTCGGCATGGCTTTGACAAAAGCAAGCCTGATGGAATTTTTTGATGATGTGACTAAACACATTGTTGAAGATAGAGCTGTAGATGTAGTGTGTGTGGATTTCAGCAAGGCATTTGATAAGGTACCCCATATAAGGCTTATTGAGAAAGTAAGGAGGCATGGGATCCAAGGGGACCTTGTTTTGTGGATCCAAAACTGGCTTGCTCACAGAAGGCAAAGAGTGGTTGTAGACGGGTCATGTTCTGCATGGAGGACGGTGACCAGTGGTGTGTCTCAGGGATCTGTTCTGGGACCCCTTCTCTTTGTGATTTTTTTAAATGACCTGGATGAGGCAGTGGAGGGATGGGTTAGTAAATTTGCTGATGACACAAAGGTTGGGGGGTGTTGTGGATAGTGTGAAGGGCTGTCAGAGGTTACAACGGGACATTGATAGAATGCAAAACTGGGCTGAGAAATGGCAGATGGAGTTCAATCCAGATAAGTGTGAGGTGGTTCATTTTGGTTGGTCAAATATGGCAGAATGTAGTATTAATTGTAAGACTCTTGGCAGTGTGGAGGATCAGAGGGATCTTGGGGTTTCGAGTCCATAGGACACTCAAAGCTGCTGCACAGGTTGACTGTGTGGTTAAGAAGGCATATGGTGCACTGGTCTTCATCAATCATGGGTTTGCGTTTAGGAGCCGAAAAGTAATGTTACAGCTGTATTGGACCCTGGTCAGACCCCACTTGGAGTACTGTGCTCAGTTCTGGTCACCTTACTATAGGAAGGATGTGGAATCTATAGAAAGGGTGCAGAGGAGATTCACAAAGATGTTTCCTGGATTTGGGGGCATGCCTTATGAGAATAGGTTGAGTGAACTCGGCCTTTTCTCCTTGGAGCGGCGTAGGATGAGAGGTGACCTGATAAATGTGTATAGATGATGAGAGGCATTGATCATGTGAATAGTCAGAGGCTTTTTCCCAGGGCTGAAATAGCTAACATGAGAGGGCACAGTTTTAAGGTGCTTGGAAGTAGGTACGGAGGGGATGTCAAGGGTAAGTTTTTTATGCAGTGTCGTGAATGCTTGGAATGGGTTGCTGGCAACGATGGTGGAGGCAGATGCGATACGGTCTTTTAAGAGACTCCTGTATAGGTCCCTGGAGCTTAGAAAAATGGAGGGCTATGGGTAACCCTAGGTAATTTCTAAAGAATGTAATGTTTGGCACAGCTTTGTGGGCTGAAGGGCCTGTATTATGCTGTAAGTTTTCTATGTTTCTATTGAAGAAAAGATATGCTGGCATTGGAGAAGCTCCAGAGGTGGTTCACGAGAATGATTCCAGGAATGAAAGAGTTAATACATGAGGAGCATTTGATGTCTCCAGGCCAGTACTTGCCGAAGTTCAGACGAATGAGGGTGAACTCATTGAAACCTATTCAATATTGAAAGGCCTGTCTGGATGTACAGTGGATGCAGAGGGGATGTTTCCTAAAAACAGTGGGAACAGACTCTGAATGGACGGATGTCTCTTTAGAACAAAGGAGGAATTTCTTTAGCCAGAGGATGGTGAATCTGCAGAATTCATTGCAATGTTCAGCTGTGGAGGTTGAAAGGTTCTTGGTTAGTCAGAGTGTGTAAGGTTACGGTGAGAAGGCAGGAGTATGAGGCTGAGATGGATAATGAATCAGCCATGATGGAATGGTGGAGCAGACTTGATGGGCTGTATAGTCTAATTCTGCTCCTAAGTCTTATGGTCTTATGTCTTTCTGTAAGTTCGCTCCAGAAGTTTCATTTGCTCTTTTCAAACGGTAGTATTTCAATATTTTTGGTTAATTTTGGAATGATGATGGATTCTATTTTCTGCTGTCCTTGATGGAAGGTTTCATGATCTGACACTGTTCTGTGAAACTAATAGTTTTCTAAAATTCACTTTAGCCCTTGTTGTCATGGATTCCAGTAATCGGTTTATTGAAGAGAAATGTCCTTAACGTTGGTGCATAAAGGGCTTAATGGTCCCTACCACTTCTTGTATGTTTTTGAAAACCTTTTGCTCACTCTGACAGAGAACCATATTGCTACACTCAGTGTTGCCATCTTGGAAAGTACAGATGAGAACAAGGAGGGCCCCTACTTGTAATTTTTTTCCAGTCAGTCTCTCTATACCTTGTGATGGAATCTTCATCTTCCACCCACTGTCCTTCTTATTTCCTTGCTGTTAGCATACTTGTATATCCATTAGATATCCATGTCCTTTCGTTCCCCTCTGATTTTCCTGTCACCAACTACACTAGAGAAAATTTACAATAATTATTTAACCCACCAACTGGCATGGCTTTGAGATGTAATAGATGTAATACTGGAGTACTTGAGAGAAACACTTCTCCGAATTCTGGGTTTCTCTGAGTACTTGCTCTGAGGGCAGTGCAAGTGAAGGCAATTAGTAAGTGTGGACAGTTGAATAAGCCTCTCTGGTGAAAAATAGATGTCCGTACTGTAGTTCTGGTAAACTCTTTAATCAATTTAGAATCGAGGCTTGTCTTTTCAGATAATAATTGCTTCCTTCTTATCTGAATAAATCAGGCTAAATAAGCATTTTATGTTATCTGATGATGTTGCACATAACCACCAATCTCTCTATGTGTTAATGTTTTAAACATATAAAAGAGTTGTTAATATGTTCAAATTTTGGTGTTTTGTTTTGACCTAAAAAGGGCTCTTCAAGCTCAGGAATTTGGAAATGTCTAAATATTAAGCTTAAGTTTTACTTCACACGGTGTACAAAGGTACTTATGTGTTGAATTTAGCTCCTTCTTTATTAATTGCTCTGACACATCCGCAGCTTTATCTAGAGCACATCTTATCTCTACAGACTGAGAAACAGTTTTCTGTTGGTGGTTCATAGCAATATCAGCATTAATACTCTTGATGCTAAATGAGTGAACTTCGTGACTATAATGTCCTTGGGAAATAATACCGAGGATTGGGCTCCATACCAGGTGAGCTGTGATCAACTTACATGTCTGTAGGATCAAGTAAAGTCAATTCTATTATGTTTAATCCACATTAGAATATAAATTAATTTCAGAACCTGGACTTACTGGTGTGTTGTGTGATTTGCACTTCTAAATAAAAATGTTAAAATGAGTTGGTACATTAACAGTTCATTGTGAAACAACTTGCATGTGAAATAATCTCAATCAGCTCTAATGTTTGGCTTATGTAAAGCGGCAAGTGTAAAATACTGACATGATGTTTGTAGATTAATATTCAAAAACTGTGCCTGTAATATTTGTGGTCTCATTTTAGCTGGAATTCCTTTAACTGGAAAATGCCAATTTATGATGTTAGGAGCAGCTAGGATTTTGGGAAGTGTTGGTGCACACGTGAATCCCACATTTCAGTGGCATAGTTTCACAATGGCAATAAAATGCATCTCTTTTTACTTACAAAGTTCAATGAGAGTGCAAGTTTGGTCCTGCTGAGGAATACTTCTGAAAAGTAGGTGTTGATGTGTTAAGGTTACTGGTATGCAATAAAAAGATTCTACAGATGGAATGAACAGCAAAAAAAGTGGTGCCATTACAGGAATGATGATAGTGTAATGAATGAGTTTAACAGTGACCATAATATGATGAAATTCAATTTCAGGTTTGACGAGCAGGTAGATAAGTCAGCGAGTATTAGTTTCCATGTTTGGGTGAGACCAAGTTAAATGGGATGAGACAGAAAATATTAATACCAGACTTACTGCATAAAACTGTAAATGAATATAGAGCAAACCCCCAAAATTATCTTAGCTTAACATAGGACTAGCAAATACGAAATTCAACAAAAGAGGCAAAGGGAAATGTGCTAGAATGTCTGCATCTTCTTTCAGTGCATTAATGACTGTAAAATGACTTTACTGTGCAAAACTTAAGAAAGATTTGTTGTACCTGCCAAATTCCCAATGGAACATGGTAGACTTTCTCTTTGTCGGACCTTGTGTCACACTAGCCTCAACTGTATAGGGGAATCTAGTGTCCACTTTAGAGCTAATAATCTCACCTTTGCTTTGGAAAGTAACGTGGTTATAAAAATCAGTAGGAAACAGCCGATTTTTAAAAATATTATCTCCCAGCACCTAGCACGTCTATAATGCTGATTATATTTATCTATACCAAATGCTGAGAACTATTGACAGTTCATGTTCATATGGTGAAAAGTAAACCGTGCATCGTGCAAGAACTGAACAAAGTACTACTGCAGAAGAGGCGGATGTAGGTGCAAAAAGGACACTGGATGCTTCTAATGTATCCTCTCTTCTGTCCTGAATTTTGCTTTGGAGTTAGACAGTCCCTATCCTGCAGTAGATAATCTACTGGGTGCAACTTTACTTTACTTGGTTGCACTCTTATCCCTATGCAAAATGGTTCTTCATTCAAGATGGCAAAATAAGAGCACAATCTTCATCCAGAAAGTTCTTTGTAAGAGAGTGCAATGTCGGGACAGTGTCGCATTGCCAGAGGAATTCTTTTGTCAGGTGTGAAGTTAAATCAGACCTTCGTTTGCTCTTCCTGCCAAGTATAAGATCCCCTGATGATATTTTCAAGAAGACGAGCAGATTAATTCTCAGAGTAATTCTCATTAAATCTTATGAACAGATTATTATTATCATAATATCAGAGAATTTCCTGTTTTATGTCAGTGTTTGTGAATTTATAGCTGTGTGAAATCTGTTTTTGAGAAAAGGAAAATACAACAGGTGATGAAGGGAAAGGAAAACTTAGGTAGATGGGGGAATAGATTAAGGGGTATGATTAGTTTATGATCAATTGTCTTATAGGTGCCTTATGTTATTGAGCAGTCAGAAAGAAACTCTACCCGGCAACAGGTGATGCACCAGGCATTGTTCTCTAAAAGTGCTGAGCATAACTAAATATGGGTATAGAATGACTGAAGGGGCATCTCAAGGAACAACTAAATATGGGACAGAACGTTCAAGAGATGGGGAAGTGTCAGGGGGAGGTGTCAATATGAGGAACTTAGGTTGTATCCATGCTAGTCTTGGCAGAAATATTTATAACTACCAATAATGATTTTACATCTAATTGTATATTAACATGTGATCAGAACTATTCTAAAACTGTATTAACTCACGTAATTATAATATTTCCTGTAATGATTGCTGTTATAAATTGCTAGGAATTGTGCTTCTGGGGGAGTGTAGTGTCCGGACTGTCTCTTTGGAAGATCAGTCTATACCTTCGCCCATAGCATGCCATGAATAAAAAGTGAGGTTTGACAAAATATCACTTGTTTTATGGTTTTATTGAATTCGTGGTACCTTGTGTCGATTTGCCTTTGACACAGGGACTGTTTCAAAGTAAGAATTTGTTCTAACTGTGCTCATTCTTGTAAAATTGGGTCTAATTTACGGATACTTTATATCTTTCTTGTGCATATTGTATATCTGATGCTATGTGTCTAAGGTGTTGCTGCAAGGAAGTTATTTGATTGTATCAGTGCATACACATACTGAGTTTGTGACAATTTTGACTTTGACTTTATGACCTTATTGCAACATGTTGGACAAGGGCAAAGAAATTAAGTAATTATTTTAAACAGAAGATAATTAGGTCTACAAAATGGTGCAATTTGCTTTTTATTTTGATGCCATATTTTGTTCAGGAAGATGTTAAAATTTATGATACTTTACATTCTTCATTGAGTGTGGGATTTTTATAAATGAGAATTAAACACCTTAGCCAGAGCCTACAGCAATTTGGGCATCGAGGGAGAGAGGAAGAGGAGAGCCATCCGCAGTACCACCGATGTGGCAGAGAGGGCCTCAAGGTGGCTGTGGCTCAAGAGAGGGGAGCCATGGAGTCATGTGTAGCTAGCCATCTGGACGCAAGCTGGGGTCCGATCAGCCCCGGCTGGGTCACCTGGAGGAGGGTGTATGATGTTGAAAGACCCGAAACACCCGATGATTCCAGGAACATCACTGATGATGTGTCCAGAACAAGATGTATGCACACAGCGGTCGACAAAATGGTGCAATTTGCTTTTTATTTTGATGCCATATTTTGTTCAGGGAGATGTTAAAATTTATGATACTTTACATTATTCATTGTGTGGGATTTTTACAAATGAGAATTAAACATAGAGTAATCAAATAATTGACATGGTTTTTGCAGGAAAATTGTAGCAAAACTCTCAGTATTTACTGTCATTAATCCAGTTTTTCCTCATAACTGAAACATTCCATATCCTGGTAAATCCTGCAGCTGTCTGTATGAAATTTGTATGTTCTCCCTGTGACATCACATCACAACCCTGCTCTTATATTCTATACCTCTAGAAATGAATGCCAGCATTGTATTCGCCTGCTTCACCACCAACTCAACCTGGAGTTAACCTTTATGGTACCCTGCACAAGGACTCCCAAGTCTCTTTGCATCTCTGCATTTTGAATTCTCTCCCCATCTAAATAATAGTCTGCCCATTTATTTCTTCCACCAAAATGTATGACTATACACTTTCTAACATTGTATTTAATTTGCACCTTCTTTGCCCATTCCGCTGAACTATCTAAGTCTCTCTGCAGGCTCTCTGTTTCCCCAACACTACCCGCTCCTCCACCTATCTTTGTATCATTGGCAAATTTAGCCACAAATCCATTAATACCGTAGTCCAATTCATTGACATACACCATAAAAAGCAGCGAACCCAACATCGACCCCTGCGGAACTCCACTGATAACTGGCAGCCAGCCAGAATAGGATCCCTTTATTCCCACTCTGTTTTCTGCCAACCAGACAATGCTCCACCCATGCTAGTAATTTCCCTGTAATTCCATGGGCTTTTATCTTGCTAAACAGCCTCATATGCGGCAGCTTGTCAAAGGCCTTCTGAAAATCCAAGTACACCACATCTACTGCATCTCCTTTGTCTACCCTGCTTGTAATTTCCTCAAAGAATTGCAGTAGGTTTGTCAGGCAGGATTTTCCTTTCAGGAAACCATGCTGGCTTTGGTCTATCTTGTCATGTGCCTCCAGGTATTCCATAATCTCATCCCTAACAATCGATTCCAACAACTTCCCCACCATTGATGTCAGGCTAACAGGTCTATAGTAGTTTCCTTTCTGCTGCCTCCCACCCTTCTTAAATAGCGGCGTAACATTTGCAATTTTCCATTCATCCGGTACAATGCCATAATCTATCAGTTCTTTAAAGATCATCGTTAATGCCTCCGCAATCTCTCCAGCTACTTCCTTCAGAACCCAAGGGTGCATTCCATCAGGTCCAGGAGATTTATCCATCCTCAGACCATTAAACTTCCTGAGCACCTTCTCAGTCGTAATTTTCACTGCACTAAAACTTCACTTCCCTGACACTGTCGAATATACTGCAGATGTCTTCCACTATGAAGAATGATGTAAAATATATATTCAGTTCCTCTGCCATCTCTGCATTTCTCATTACAATATCTCCAGCATCATTGGTCCTATAATCTACACTCGACTCTTTTACCCTTGATATACTTATCAAAGAACATACTAAAAGCATTGTTATCAGTCACCAGCAACCTCTCATAATTCATCTTTTCGTTTCCTTCTGTAAGTTTTTAAAAGCTCCCCAATCCCTTATCTTCCCACTAGCTCTGGCTTCCTTGTTTGCCCTCTTGCTTTTATTTTGGCTCTGACTTCACTTGTCAGCCACGGTAGTGTCCTCCTTCCCTTTGAAAATTTCTTCTTATTTGGAATACATTTGGAATGGATCAGCTTATTCAGCACTCTTAAAGCAAGCTGAAGTGAGAAAGCATGTGATCAGCCTCTTCTGACATAACTTTTCCTGTGTGATCAGCATTTGTGTGAAACAATTCCACTTCTGGCCATAATCTGTTGGTTCCATAACTAAAGTCAGGTCACTCATCTGAGTGTTACTGGTACCATGTACTTGTCGCATGGTCGGGTAGTTGGCCACTAAACCGGCTCCCCCACCAGGCTTGCCTGCTGAGGAGGGTGGCTAGACACCCTGCAGGACGAAAAACAAGACCTGTCAAAGGGCAAATGAACCCTCTCGTAGGGTCAACAGCCATCTAGCAAGCACGTGCCGTGAAGCGCGGAAAAGGCATCCCTCGCATTGGAGCTTGGTCTGGCCATTCACTGCAATAGAACTTCCCCCAGCCGTCTCCGACCCCACTGTGCCGCTGGATCTGGGAGGGGATGTCAAGAGGGTGGGTCTGGACCTGTGCAGCCCCCTACTCACCTAAAATCCATTCATGCACACGCTGTTCCTTTCTGAGGAGTGTGGTATCCTCACACACCCTGGTCCTGTAGCGACGGACAAGTGGCGAAGCGGTAGGCTTGACCAGCTGGGAGCCGTGGTCACAAGTCTGCATGCAGGCGGCAGGGGGAGAGTGGTCGCACACGGATTACAGAGCGGAGATCCGGTGAGGCAGCACCCTCTGCGTCTGAGCAGTCCTGTTAGGGAGGCACTGCTCACCCTACAAGTAGGGAAGGGCCTAGAAAAGGTGGCTCAAACAAAGCCTGCTCACACCAACCTGGCCAGTCTGCCGCGGCTGGCGGGTCGTGCAACTCTAGCGGTAAGAATCACAAGCAGAATCTGATTGTCACCTCATGGAACATATGAACTCTGCTGGACAGAGCTAACTCTGATCGCCCAGAGAGACGCTCTGCACTTGTTGCTCGTGCACTCAAGGACTACAACGTGGACATTGCGGCTCTCCAGGAATCCCGACTCACTGAAGAGGGCGCGCTTTGTGAAGAGAAAGGAGGGTATACATATTTCTGGTCCGCCAGGCACGAAGAAGAACGAAGAGAATCTGGTGTGTGCTTGGCTATCAAGCACTGCCTTGCAGCAAAGCTACCAACCCTGCCTGTTGCTGTAAATGGCCAAATCCAGACCTTGCGTACACCTCTGCAAGGAAAGCGCCACCTCACCATAGTCATCGTTTACGCCCCAACTCTGACTAATCCCAGCGAAGTCAAGGAGGCATTCTACAGTGAGCTGAAAACCACCATCAGTAGCGTGGCAACTTCCGATAAGCTGCTGTTGCTGGGAGACTTTAATGCTCGGGTTGGCAAGGAGTCCACTGTGTGGCCTGGTGTGATTGGACGCCAAGGGGTTGGCAGCAGTAACGGTAACAGTCTACTGCTCCTCTCGATGTGCACAGAATTCAAACTGTGCATTACTAACACACTGTTCAGATTGCCAGACAAGCTCAAATGCACATGGATGCATCCACGATCTAAAAGCTGGCATCTCATTGACTATGTCATCACCCGACAACGAGACATCTCTGACATTCGTATCACCAGAGTTAAGCATGGAGCTGAGTGCTCAACTGATCATCAAATGGTGTGGTCGGATCTCTGTCTATCGATCAAACCTGCACGCAGACTGAATGCTGCCAAGCCACCCAAAAAGCTGAACACCATCAAATTGAAACACCGTGAGTGTGCTGACACCCTGAAATCCTCAATGGAAACTGCTCTAAGCAGACTGGTTGAGAATCTACCAGACGATATTACTGAGCACTGGAATACCTTCAAAGAAACGGTCTACAGCACTGCCCAGGACACTTTGGGGAAAGCCAAACGCAAACATCAGGACTGGTTTGATGAGAGCAACCAATCTGTGCAAAACCTTCTAAGAGCTAAGGCAGCTGCACACCAGGCTCTTCTTCGACACCCAAAGTCAAGTTCCAATAAACGTGCCTTTTTGAGTGCAAAATCAGCTTTGCAGAGGCAGCTCAGAGCTGTGAAGGACCAGTGGTGGGCGAACAAGGCCAAGGAGTTACAAGCCTTCGCTGACTGTAATGACTCAAGAAGCTCCTATGAAGCAATCGAGGTTGTGTATGGTCCATCAAAACAAGGCATCTCACAACTCCTGAGCAAGGTCAGTACATCCATCTTCACTGAGACGTCAGCGCACGTGAAGAGACGGCAAGAACACTTCCACGAGCTGCTGAACAGACCAGGAACCATCATCGATGAAGCACAGGGCAGAGTACACCCTCGACCCATACTGCTCGAGCTAGATGCTCCCCCTACTCTTCACGAGGTCATCAAAGCCATCAAACAGCTAAAACCCAACAAAGCACCAGGGTCTGACGTTATTGCAGCTGAGATCTACCAGTATGGTGGTAACACACTGACATCATGCCTGCACCAGCTGTTCACAAAGTTCTGGGGAGCTGCAGAACTACCACAAGATTTCAAAGACGCATCAGTTGTTACCATCTACAAGAACAAGGGAGACAAGAGAGACTGCAACAATCACCGTGGTATCTCTCTTCTGTCAGTTGTGGGAAAATGCCTCGCGAAGATCATCCTTAGACGTTCGGGGTCCAACATCAGTGACAACATCCTTCCAGAAAGCCAGTGTGGTTTTCGAAGAGGCCATAGTACAGTGGACATGATCTTCTCACTGAGGCAGCTCCAAGAGAAATGTGTTGAACAGCAGAGAAGTCTCTATGTCACGTTTGTTGATCTAACCAAAGTTTTGACACTATTGGTAGAGATGGCCTGTGGAAGCTCCTACCAAAATTCGGTTGCCCCCCACGCCTAACCAACATCGTCCGTCAGTTCCACGAAGGCATGGAAGGCCGCATCAACATGTGTGGTGAGTTGTCAGACCCATTTCCCATCAGCAATGGCGTAAAACAGGGTTGTGTTTTGGCTCCTACTCTGTTTGGACTATTCTTCGCTGCTGTTCTTCAGGATGCCACATCAGACCTGAAGTCAGGGGTCTTCCTACAAACAAGGGTTGATGGCGGCTCCTCAACCTCACAAGACTGAGAGCAGAAACAAAAGTCAGGGACATTGTGGCGTATGAGCTACAGTTTGCTGATGACTGTGCACTGGATGCCCACTCTCTCGAAGACTTACAGGAGATCACCAGTCGCTTTGCCTGTATGGCCAAAAGCTTCGGACTGACAATCAGCCTGAAAAAAATGGAAGTTTTGTACCAACCGGCTCCTGGCTCAAGCTACGAAGAACCAACTGTCCTCATTGATGACACTCGTCTCAATGCTGTCAACAAGTTTTGCTACCTGGGCAGCGTAATAACATCCTCAGCTTCTCTGGATGTAGAGATTGAGTCAAGAAGCAGAAAAGCCTGCTTTGCCTTTGGTCAGCTGAAAGATTGAGTTTGGTCACAGAACATCAGGTTGGCCACCAAGTACAAGGTATACAGGGCCGTTGTCATATCAGCCTTGCTCTACAGATGTGAGACGTGGTGCCCATTTCAGAGTCACTTACGCCAGCCTGACCACCTGCAGCAGTGTCACCTACGTTCTCTGATGAAGATCACCTGGCAAGACAAGGTCTCCAATACTGAGGTCTTCTCTCGAGCCGGAATGCCAGCAGTTTCAACCTTGGTGATGTCAGCCCACCTGCGCTGGGCAGGACATGATGTCAGAATGCCTGACAGAAGACTGCCCAAGGACAGCTTGTGCGGCCAACTGTCCAGTGGTACCCGAAAACGAGGAGGCCAGCGACTACGGTACAAGGATGTTCTGCACTGAAGCCTCAAGAAAGCTGACATTGCCCCATCAACATGGGAGGATCTGGCTCAAGATCGCTCACAGTGGAGGGACACCATCAGAAGAGGTGTGGACGCTGCTGAGAACAAGCTCATGGAGGCAACAGAGGAAAGGCACAGGAAGCGCCACAACAGAGCTTCTGCCCCTGCTGCCGCCCAGGCCTCACCTGGCAAGTACGTGGCAAGCAGTGCCACTCCAGGATGCACATATCAAACCCCACTAACTGACTGAAAGGAGCCATCATCATCCTATAGGATGGATAGCCAGAGAGAGAGAACTAAAGTAAGCTTTAATCAAATCATGGCTCTGATGAGTGGTCTTCTAGGTCTCCAGTTCTGTTGGTTTAGCTATCCTGTGCCTTTTTAATCTTGTGATAAGCAAAGTAAGATGGCTAAGTTTGTCTGCGCATGTTCCACTCCTCATTTCTGCTGCAGGTCTGGCCACAGTTATCATGAGGATGGAGGACCAGTTGGTCAAGGTGGTAGGAGTGATATATGGAGTTTGCAATTGGTAGTCAGGTCAGGATTTGGTTGTGGCAGCTTGTCTGTGAGCTGTGCTAGATCAGCTGAAGCCACATTGTTTTCTGCCAACCGGACAGTTCAGTCAAAGCTGGAGTAGAAAGGGATAATGGAAAAGTTGCAAATTCTAGAAACCAAATGTCCCCTTTAAGGGTTGCAATTATTAAGCAATAAAATTTACTGAACAGAAAATTATGGATTTAGCAACTTCAGATCATATCTGCAGAGTGATAATAACAGTTCAGATCAGAAGCTTGCTGAGAATTGTCTGTAATTAGAATAATCCTTAGAATAGAACAGATGAAAAGTTCAGTTTAAGTATTGTGAGAAATAGTTAATTATTGATACATATTCTATAATCAAGATATGCAAAGGTATTTTATGTTTTACATTGTCCTGTGCTTCAGGTAAAAAAAAATAGCTTGTATCCATTTTAATTTGAAAATTTCATTTACCATGCTAGCAGAAGGATTGCATTAATAAAATGTGCAGTAGTTTTATTAAAGTACTGCCATACTTTGTTACTTTTTATGTATAATATGTGATTTAGAAAGACATAGAGATTTAAAGATTTTCTCCTTTTTACAGAAGTGGAATGGCAACTTTACTGTCAATAATTATTGCTGCACTGATCCATCAAATTGAAACTGAACCAGGTAAGTTGTTCAATAGAACAGTTTAACTTGAATTACTGACGAATAAAATTATATTGCCCCTCTGGAACATCCCAAAGGGTATGTTGTAGCGAAGTGCTACACACAGCGCTGAAATAACGACACGCAGTCGGTAAGTCGTTTGGAGACTAGTTTATTCAAACTTCGCGGCGCTGGCATTTAATCCCTAGCGCCCGCCATCTCCGGGCGGAAATGACGTCAGAGGTGCATTACCAAAGTCTCCCCCCGCGCGCTGGCTATTTGTGAGCTGGTTCACCTGCGCAGAAAATGGGTTGCCACATAACCCCACCCCCAGAACCGGCAATACACCCCCCAATGTCCACAGTCTGGATCAGCCTCTGTTTGGGAGGTCTGCCTCTGTGCCGCGGTGCCTGAACCTCGACCGGCTGCGCCGTCCACATGGGCTGCTTTGAGTCGGTCCACCGTGAAAACCTCCTCTTTCCCCCCAATGTCCAGAACGTACGTGGACCCGTTGTTGTTGATCACCCTGAATGGCCCCTCATACGGCCACTGTAGCGGCGCCCGGTGTCCACCCCTTTGTACAAACACAAACTTACAGTTTTGCAGGTCTTTGGGTACATGGGCCGGGGTCCGTCCATGATGTGAAGTTGGTACGAGGGCCAGGTTGCCGAGCCTTTCACGTAGTCTGTCCAGGACTGCTGCGGGTTCTTCCTCTTGCCCCCTTGGGGCTGGTATGAACTCTCCCGGGAACGACCAGGGGCGCGCCGTAAACCAACTCGGCCAACGAAGCGTGCAGATCGTCTTTGGGCGCCATGTGGACGCCGAGTAGGACCCAGGGAAGCTCGTCCGCCCAGTTAGCTCCTCGCAGGCGGGCCATGAGAGCCGACTTCAAGTGGTGGTGGAAGTGTTCCACTAGTCCGTTCGACTGTGGGTGGTAGGCAGTTGTGTGGTGCAGCTGTGTTCCCAACAGGCTGGCCACAGCCGACCACAGGCTGGAGGTGAACTGGGCGCCTCTGTCGGAGGTAATGTGGGCCGGTACCCCGAAGCGTGCTACCCAGGTTGCAATCAGTGCTCAGGCGCAGGAATCGGCAGATGTGTCGGTGAGCAGGACCGCCTCTGGCCACCTCGTGAACCGGTCTACCATAGTTAGGAGGTACCGCGCTCCTCGGGACACTGGTAGGGGGCCCACGATATCCACGTGAATGTGGTCGAACCTCCGGTGGGTGGGTTCAAACTGCTGTGGCGGGGCGTAAGTGTGCCGCTGCACCTTGGCTGTTTGGCACTGCGCGCACGTTCTGGCCCATTCACTAACCTGCTTGCGAAGTCCGTGCCACGCAAACTTGCTGGAGACCAGCCGGACAGTTGTCCTGATAGATAGGTGCACCAAACTGTGTATGGAGTCGAAAACCCGCCGCCTCCAGGCTGCCGGGACGATGGGGCGAGGTTGGCCGGTAGCCACGTCGCACAGGAGGGTCCTCTCACCTGGGCCTACGAGAAAGTCCTGCAGCTGCAAACCCGAGACTGCGGTCCTGTAGCTGGGCATCTCGTTGTCTGCCTGCTGCGCCTCCGCCAGTGCTGCATAGTCCACCCCCAGGGACAGGGCCTGGACAGCTGGTCTGGAGAGTGCGTCTGCCACGACGTTGTCCTTTCCCGAGACATGCTGGATGTCCGTCGTGTACTCCGAGATGTAGGACAGATGTCGCTGCTGGCGAGCCGACCAGGGATTGGACACCTTCGTGAAGGCGAAGGTCAACGGTTTGTGGTCCGTGAACGCGGTGAAGGGCCTGCCTTCTAAGAAGTACCTGAAATGCCGGATTGCCAGGTATAGCGCCAGCAGCTCCCGGTCAAAAGCACTGTATTTGAGCTCGGGTGGTCGCAGGTGTTTGCTGAAAAACGCCAGGGGTTGCCAGCGGCCCGCGATGAGCTGCTCCAGTACCCCACCGACTGCCGTGTTAGATGCGTCCACTGTGAGGGCAGTAGGGACGTCCATTCTGGGGTGCACTAGCATCGCGGCGTTCGCCAAGGCATCCTTCGTTTGAATGAAAGCGGCGGCGGACTCCTCGTCCCAGGTAATGTCCTTGCCCGGACCGGACAGCAAGGGGAACGGGGGCGCATGATCCGGGCAGCTGAAGGGAGGAAGCGGTGGTAGAAGTTTACCATACCCACGAATTCCTGAAGGCCTTTGATTGTGTTGGGTTGGGGGAAATGGCGGACTGCGTCTACCTTAGCGGGCAGAGGGGTTGCCCCGTCTTTAGTAATCCTGTGGCCCAGGAAGTCGATGGTGTCGAGCCCGAACTGGCATTTGGCCAGGTTGATTGTCAGGCCGTATTCACTCAGTCGGGCGTAGAGTTGACGGAGGTGGGACAGATGCTCCTGATCACTGTTGCTGGCTATGAGGATGTCATCCAAATAGATGAAAGCGAAGTCCAGGTCGCGTCCCACCGCGTCCATTAACCGCTGAAACGTCTGTGCGGCATTCTTTAGGCCGAACGGCATGCGGAGGAACTCAAAAAGGCCGAACGGGGTGATGAGTGCCGTTTTGGGGACGTCGTCCGGATGCATCGGGATTTGATGGTATCCCCAGACGAGGTCCACCTTGGAGAAGATCCGTGCGCTGTGCAGGTTTGCTGCAAAGTCCTGAATGTGCGGCACAGGGTAGCGGTCCGGTGTTGTAGCCTCGTTCAGCCTGCGGTAGTCGCCGCTTGATCTCCAGCCCCCTGTTGCTTTGGGCACCATGTGCAGGGGGGAGGCCCATGGGCTGTTGGACCGCCGTATGATCCCCAATTCCTCCATCCGCTTGAATTTCTCCTTCACCAGGCTTTTCCGGGGGGAGCCTTTGTGCGCAGGCGTGGAGGGGTGGTGCCTGGGTCGGAATGTGGTGCTGTACCCCGTGTCTGGGCATGGCCGCCGTGAACTGCGGTGTCAGAATCGATGGGAAGCCCACCAGGATTCTGGTGAATTTGTTGTCCGACAGCGTGATGGAGTCCAGGTGTGGGGCCGGCAACTGGGCTTCACCCAGGGAGAACGTCTGGAAAGTCTTGGCATGTACCAGTCTTTTCCCTTGCAAGTCGACCAGCAGGCTGTGAGCTCGCAAGAAGTCCGCCCCCAGGAGTGGTTGGGCCACGGCGGCCAGTGTGAAGTCCCACGTGAACTGGCTGGCGTCGATCTGCAGCTGCACTGTGCGGGTGCCGTAGGTCCGTATCGTGCTGCCGTTTGCAGCCCTCAGGGTGGGTCCTGGCTTCCTGTTGCGGGTGTCGTACCCCGTCGGGGGCAAGACGCTGATCTCCGCTCCAGTGTCGACCAAGAAGCGGCGTCCCGACTGTTTGTCCCAGACGTACAAGAGGCAGTCCTGGTGACCAGCCGCCATAGTCATTAGCGGCAGCTGGCCCTGGCCCTGGCAGGGCGGGTGACAACGGCGGGCTTTTGTGCCCCATCGCTGGTGGTAGAAACACCACTGTTCACTGGCCTCCTCACTCTTGCCTCTGTGTTGTGTGTGCCCCCCTGCCGGGCCTGGTCTGGTCTGCTGTTGGGCGCATGGCCTGGTAATCTGACCAACGGACGCCACGCTCTCCCTCTTGGCTTTCCACAGCACGTCTGCCCGGGCCGCCACCTTCCAGGGGTTGCTGAAATCTGCGTCGGCCAGCAGCAGATGTATGTCCTCGGGCAGTTGTTCTAGGAACGCTTGCTCGAAAATGAGACAGGGCTTGTGTCCGTCAGCCAGGGACAGCATCTCGTTCATCAATGCTGATGGCAGTCTGTCTCCCAAACCGTCCAGGTGAAGCAGGCGGGCACCCCGCTCATGCCGTGAGAGGCCAAAGGTCCCAATGAGCAGCGCCTTGAATGCTTCATATTTGCCTTCTTCCGGGGGCGACTGTATGAAATCCGCAACCTGGGCGGCCGTCTCCTGGTCAAGGGCGCTCACCATGTGGTAGTAACGCATGGAATCAGAGGATATCTGCTGAATCTGGAACTGGGCTTCTGCTTGGCTAACCCATACGCGTGGTCGCAGCGTCCAGAAAGTTGGCAGTTGTAGCGAAACTGCGTGAACAGATGAAGAGTCAGTCATCTTTGGTCCAAATCCCGTTTGGACCGTTGGGGTCACCAATGTAGTGATGTGCTACACACAGCGCTGAAATAACGACACGCAATCGGTAAGTCGTTTCGAGACTAGTTTATTCAAACTTCGCAGAGCTGGGATTTCAATCCCTAGCGCCCGCCCTCTCCGGGTGGAAATGACGTCAGAGGTGCATTACCAAAGTCTCTCCCTGCGCGCTGGCTATTCGTGAGCCGGTTCGCCTGCGCAGAAAGTGGGTCGCCACAATATCCTCATTCCCCTTCTATTCTATACCTTCATGATCACAGAGTAGTACCACACAGAAACAAGCTCTATGTCCCAACCAGTTCACGCTGGCCAAGATGTCCATGTAAGCCAGTCCTATTTATCCACATTTGGCCCATATACCTCTAAATCTTTTGCTATCAATGGAATGATTCAAATATCTTTTAAGTGTTGTTGTACCTGGCTCATTCTCTGGCAGGTCCTCTGACAGTATTCATACAATCATTAACACAAATATAACTCATTCTGCAAACTAGCTAATGATTCTCAGCTCTATTTCATCACTAGATCTATGGATTCCTTAGTTCTTGTTGAAGATCTAAAAGCAGATGAGAGGAAATTTCCTCCAACCTAACACAGGGATGTTTGAAGCCAGTGCCTGTCATAAACTCAGTTTCCTGCTCACTCTCTCAGGTTGGGCTGATGTGGCAGTTAACTTGAGAACTTCTAACTACAGCAGCTTTTATATTCTGTGTTTTTTTTTCACCCATTTCTTTCCATTTTGTTGTGCAGGGGAGGGTGTTTAGGGTTGATGTTCTTGATCCATTTTTTACCGGGGAGGGGATTTGGAGGTTGATGATCGAGAGGCCATTCTTTTTTATGAGGGGTGTAGGGTCTGATTTTTCTCTCTGAATAACTTTCATTTTCTTTCTTTGTTTCGTGGCTAGCTGGAGAAGACAAATTTCAGAGTTGTATATGGATACATTCTTTGATAATGAACAAATCTTTGAACCTTTAATGAACAAGGCAGTGTACCTGGCATTGATCAAACCTCAGCTGTAGCTGAAGACCACAGCCACACTATTTTATATCTCCAGGCTTGACAGTCCAAGAGCAAGAGAAAATCAAAACACTGCAGATGCTAGAAATCTGAAATAAAAGCAGAGAACACTGGAAACACTCGGCAGGTCTGACAGCATCAGTGGAAGGAAAAACAGTTCCAATATTCTACAGGCCAGGCTCTCATCTTTCTGTCTACATAAACCTTCCAAAATTTCATTGCATATATTTAACCCAGTCCATATTCCATTTCAGTTCTGTTTTTATCTGATCTACAGAGGGTTTCAATCTGATTGTACCTGCATGCCTTCATATCCCGTAGTATCTCTGTAGCCTCCTCCAGCCTTACAAGCCTGTGGTACCTCTGCACTTGGTTCCTTCTGGTAACTGCACATTTATTAATGTAAATGGCTGTACTTTCAGGTTCGACACTTCATAAACTGAAATTTCTCTCTATTTCCCTACTTCTACATCACATTTATTATATTCCTCACAACACACCATTTTGACAATGGGTTTGGTCATTTGTCATGGCTTCTTCTGTGACTTGGCATCAAAAGTGATTCTAATGATACTGATGAGATACTTTTCATATTGAAAACCCCCACTCAACTATAGGTTGTATAGTTGGTAACAATTTTTACCAAGGAACATTTTTACATTTTGAAAGTTGTATCAGGAATGCAGTCTGAAGAGTAACCAAATACGGGACCTTGCAGTACAATTTATTGCTGTGCTATACAATTAAAACACACTTTCAGCAAATGGAAAGGTGTTAACCATTTTATGCACCAACACAAATCTCCTCCCTCCCCCAAGTTCCTGAGATGAGCCTGCAGGAATGTTTCCTCTAATTTATAATGACTTGTGTTCACAAAAATCTTGTGTAATTTTTTTGTCCTGTGACAACAACATGTGCACACTGAATTTTTAAGTGGAAGTAAACCTGAAGCCACTCTACAGATAATAAGCCATTCTGTTTTAAATGAACTAGCAGCTCTTTTGCACTTCACACCCTTTGCTTCTTTGGAATTCGACACAGTGAATCAATAATTTCTTCAATTAAAAACAGTATAAGTAAGCCAGTTCTAAAATCATTGCAAACTCCACGTTGTCAACACTGTCTGCAACAGAAGCCGGAAAAGGTGAATGTGTGTGATCATGAAATATACTCAGCATGCCAATGAGCTAGAGGGTGACAATCTTTTGTGCGCAGTTTCAATTTCTTTGTGCACCAGTGCACCTGTATACACTTTAGAGGGTGCATTGCTCCATAGCTACACTCCTGGTCCACCAAGCCCTAACTGATGTGACACCTCTTTACCAGGGCCTGTTCTCCTTTCCTGTCCTCATGACTTCATATTTCAGGTGTTCTGTTGTTGTTATATTAAAGCATTAGATCCGTGACCACTCACCAATCTAGTTATGTTGAATATTTGAGGATCTGTTATGTTAACTATACTTCCCCTTCCACGAATTTTGCTGAGTTCTCAAAGTTCTGAAGCAATGGCTTCTCTCTCAGTATAGAAGCTGTCTTATCTATTTTGGATATTTAACACATTAAATATTACAGCCATAGGAAATAGGAGCAGAATTAGGCCATTCAGCCGATCAAGTCTGTTCTAATAAAAAGATTCTAAAAATGAAAAATGAAGTCTGCTCTGCCATTCATTCATGGCTGTTGTTGTTTATATTCTGGGTTTCCACTATCTGCTTCTATAAATTGAAAGTTATTGTAGCTGTCAGCCCTGTATGGGGCCTTCAGTGGAGATGACCGACACCAATTAATCCCAGGTCACACTTGAGAACTTCTGCACTTGTAGACTGTAGGCCAGAAACATCTGTACAGCCTGCAGACAAGAAAACTTCTTAGGCATGTTGATCATCCACAGAAGTTGCACAAATATAAGTTTTGTCTTCCCCTTCCTCAGCACCATTCCACATTCTGTTCCAGTTATACATATGATTATTGAGCATGAAAGTTGTGAGGGTAAAGAGCAACTTGAAAGCTACCTGCCTAGTACAGAAATTCTGCAATTCATCAACATTTATTTGCATATAATATTTTCTACTTGACATTTATTATTAGTTCATCATTGTAACAAGATTGACCTGGGTAAGGAAGCTACCAATTCCCCCAGAGGTTCTGGGCTGCATCGTCTGTAAATATCTGAAAAAAATATTCTAATTATTGAGTAGAAATAGTCTTCCTGAACAGAGTATTATTAGGGAGTGGGAGAATTATACCTTCTAGGTTAATTTCTCTGACATAGGTACTTTTCTGAAACCAGGCTGACTCTATCTTCTCAATATATATTTTCTGATTAAAGTCATAATTAACTAATTTTGAATGAAACAGAATATTACACCCATTTTCCCAAATTAAAAATGGTTTTCTTTCTACATTTTCAGATAACTGCACTAATTTGAACAATAAAATACAAAAAACCATTCTTCAACAGGAGGCATCTACATTAAAATGTTTTGATGATGAATTACTAAAAGTAAAAAATAATGATCCCCTTGTATTTCAATGCTACAAGAATGGTTTTGAGATTATAACCACTGATCAAGGACAGCGTGTTCATTTAAAAGGCATTTCTCTTTGGTTTTTGCCTGCATTGGTAACAGATTCTGGGAATTACGCCTGTTACTTGAGGTAAGTTCTTTTTTTCTGCATATGAGTAAGACACAAACTGAATTGTTAAGTTACGGAACTAAAGACAATTGCCTTAATCTGCATTAGTAATGATCAATGTTGTACAAGTAAGTACCTAAAAATGGTTGAATGAATACAGAATGCTGAATGAGTTCATTGTACTCTTGATGTGTGCTTTGTTAATGCTGGGAAAGCTTTGGAAAGTCTGGAGATGAGACATGTGTCATAGAACTATAGTATCATTTCTTATGGCCACTCAGGTTCTTAATGAAATGGGTGGTGTTTGGATTATTTTAATGCCATTGATATTTGAGGGGAGCAGTGTAGATTTTTATCAAGATTTTATTAATTTGTTATGATCAATATTGATATTACAGGAATAAAACTTTTTGTATAAAGGAGATTATTCAAATACGAGTACTTGAACTGCCTCCAAACCAGTGCTTTCATCATGATTGCCTCCAACCAACTTTGGAAGAACCACCTGCTTCTGTATATGTTTACTGTACTGGTTTAGCTGAATTTTCACAGAAACCTTTTGATCTACAGTGGTACAAGGTTAGTACAAAATGCAAAGCTAAAATGGAAAAAAATGAATGCTTCTAAAACATTCAATATCACAGATTCATTGTTGAAACCACAAACTGATTTCACGGAACTATGTGGTGTACTTGGCAAGATTGTGCAGCTGACACAGACCATTGCAAGTACAAGTGTAGCCAGAATGGGACAATAATTTGACAGTTGATTTTTCTCTTTCAAAATGTGTGTGACTTGTGGTTATATACTATAAGCATTGGCAAGGAGTGTTGAAGTGTGGCAGACTGTATTCATGGCTGTAACCACTAAGTAAGTTAGAATGGTGAATGAGATCACATGAGTAGGTTTGTTTATTCATAATTTACAAATTATGCCTGTTGACGAAACAACAAATGAATCCAATTTATAAACTGACTTGTCTCCATGTGTTTAATTATTTTGGCATTTTAACATTTTCTAAAACAATCTGATTATGCTTATAATGAAAGAAAAAATAGTATACTGTTATGGTCTTTGAAGTTACCCAAGCATGCTTTCTTTACTTTGTTCCAGAGAGTTCTTGGTTTTCAATATATATGGAGAATCAAGTAGAAAAGATTCTCAAGATTATTTGTCGTCCTTAGTTTTATGTAATTATATTGTATGAAATAAAATTCAGTTTCTTCTTGGTCATGAATCTCATATATTCCCATAAATAAGATGATAGAGTGCTAAATTTTCCTTGTGATACCTTTACCCTTAATCTAAAATGTTTTATAAAAGCATTGTCACTGTAAATGAGTTAATAACTCATCTCCTTCTACCTTAGGCCACAAACTTATCAATCACCCCTGATGAGTTATTAACTTCAAACTTCCTGCATAATCACTCAATGAGTTGACCTGCATGAGCATGTAACGAGAGCTGTATAACTCATCTCCTTCTACCTTAGGCCACTAACTTATCAATCACCCCTGATGAGTTATTAACTTCAAACTTTCTGCATAATCACTCAATGAGTTGACCTGCATGTGCATGTAACGAGAGCTGTATAACTCATCTCCTTCTACCCTTACAAACTTATCAATCACCCATCTGTGGACTCTTTATGGAGGTCCGAGATCCGTATGCTCCACGACTGCTGGACTAAGTGTATAAATGTAGGAGGGGACTATGTTGAAAAATAAATGTGTTAGGTTTTCTAAAATTGACTCCTTCCACCTTAGGCCACAAACTTATCAATCAGCCCTCGTAAGAATATGAGGAAAAACCCAAGAAGCCAGGCAGTATCTGCGGAGTGAAAAACATAGGCAAGGGATAGAATGTTAATGGAAAGGCTTTGCAGGCAGTGGAAGGGTTAAAACACAAAAATAATCGGTGGTTTGGAAACATGATACTTTATTAAGAATATTTCAATGAAATATTTGGGGATTTTCCCAGAGTTTCCCCAGCTCTCTCCAACTGAAATTAGTAGTGACTGGACGATGAATAGCAGAGAATGTGAATTCACCATAAATATTTCAGCTTCGTACAGTCCTTCAAAGTGATGCTGAGGAAAAAGATTGATCACAGGAACTGTGTTGTTTATATCCTTAATAAACTTTGAAGGAAGTTTTGGAAGGAATAGAGTTGTTAGGCCAGAATACACTTGCAGTGCTAGTGGCTGCTAAAGGCAGCATATTTTTGGTCTCTGTGTCTGCACTCTGCAGAGTGGAGGTTGATGACATGCTGGAGGCACTTTATTGACCTCTGGCTCTTCCCATGGCCACACCACTGAATTCAGAGGTGGTCAGTAAATTCCTTAATGGTGGAGCGGGATACTCTTTGTATCTCAACCCTCAGCTTTACGCCAGCCACAACGTGTATATCCATTGTGGACCTGTTCACTTGAATGGCATTCTAGATATTCACTTGTAAGTTAAGTTAAGTTTAGGTAGTTCTTCTTCTTCTGGAGTTGATATATATTTATGTTGTTTAATTACTGTTTCTTTGATGTTAAACTTATTACTTTTTAAAATTAATACCGGTAATTATTATTTTTAACATCTGATCAGCAGGGATATTTGGAAGCAGTTTGAGCACAGGGAAAAATGGCAGCTTGAGCTCAGTGTGATTGGAAGGTCAATCATGTTGCTTATGTGGTTAGCCATGATGCTAAAAGGGTGCTGATCTTTCAACAATACAGCAGCACCCACACGCACAGTCAGAGCAATCAGTTTTGCTGTAATGTAGATTTATACAGACATGCTCAGAAGAATGTTACCTCAGCAATTCTAGACTATCACTCCAGTGGTACAAGGTCTGGTGCTTGCTGATTTAGGTAGATATGCTCTGCTTCATGCCTGTTAAAATTAAAATAGGCCTTCTTATCTACGATTCCAAGCCATTTAAATATCCATAGGTGACATATGCTGCGTTTTTCAGTTGGCTGAACACTTAAGTATCAATTGGATAACAGGCTGCAAGAGCTGCTGTACAAAACACTTTCAGCAAACCTGGGAGCAGGCTGAACGACAAGGCTCCTACATTTAATGGTGCTGATGATTTCCTGCAGATGGGTGAAATAAAAAATGCTGGAAATCTAAAATAGAAACTGAAAGTGCTAGAAATTCTCTGCAGGCCACATCGGTAGGAAGAAAAACAAAGCTGACATTTCAGAACTTTGTCAGAACTGCCATGCCTGCATTATCTTGAGCCATTCTCCTTCAGCAGTTTATTCCCTTCTGTAAGCAGGTGAAGTGGTTGGCTACTCAGAGACAAATGGCTGCCTGTTGATTCCTGCAGATGTCCACAAACAAAGCAGTGGTGCAGCCATTGCTGCCCTTAAAACAAAGCAGAGCATTTTCTTCTTCAATATTTCATAAAATCCCTTTAATTCTTTAAGTGGAAGTATTTTCTGTCATTATACTGATTTTTTTGGGTGTAAAATACAATAGTCGTTGTTCCAGTAAACAACACCCCAGAATGGTTAGAACACAAATTTGTACCAAATGATAAGACCATAAAACATAGGAGCAAAATTAGGCCATTTGGTCCATCCAGTGTGCTCCAGCATTTCATCATGACTGATTTATTATCTGTCTCAATTCCATTCTCCTGACTTCTTAACAACCTGACTAATCAAGAGCCTTTAAATATACTCAGTAACTTGGACTCAACACTGTCCAATTCACTGCCGTCCTTGGCAGTGAATTCCACAGTTTCATCATCCTCTGTCCAAAGAAATTCTTCCTCATCTCTGTTCTAAATGGATGTCCCTCTATTCTGAGACTGTGACTTCTGGTCCTAGACTCCCCCAGTATAGGAAACATCCTCTCCATATCCACTCTAGCTAGGCCTTTCAATAATCGATAGGTTTCAATGAGATCTCCCCTCCACTCAATCTTCTAAACTCCAGAAAGTACAGTGAGAGTCTTCAAACACACCTCACATATTAAACCTTTTGTTCCCAGAATCATTCTTGTGAACCTCCTCTAAACTCCAATGGCAGCACGTCTCTTCTTAGAATATGAGCCCAAATCCGCTTACAATATTCCAAGTATGGTCTGACCAGCATTACATCCTTGCTCTTATATTCTTGACCTCTCGAAATGAATGCTAACATTACATTACATTTGTCTTCCTTACCACTGACGTAGCGTGAAAGTTAACCTTTAAGGGATCCTGCACGAGGACTGTCAAGTCCCTTTGCACCTCTGATTTTTAAATTCTCTCCCCATTTAGAAAATATGCTGCACCTTTATCCATTCTACCAAAGTGCAAGACCATACACTTTCCTGCACTATATTCCATCTGCCATTTCTTTGCCCGTTCTCCCAAACTGTCTAAGTATTTTTGCATACACCCTGCTTCTTCAACACTACCCAGCCTTCCACCAATCCTTGTATCTTTCAACAAGTTTGGTGACAAGCCATCATACAAATCATTGACAAAGAAGCAGTTCCAACGTTGAACCCTTTGGAACACAACTAGTCACTAGCAGCCAATCAGAAAAGGCCCCCTTTACTCTCACTCCGTGCCTCCTGCCAATCAGCCAATCTTCTATCCAGGATAGATTCTTTCCTGTCATTCTGTGGGCTTTTATCTTGTTAAGCAGCCTCATGCATCTCCTTGTCAAAGGCCTTCTGAAAATCCAGGTAAACACTACTCACTGACTCAACTTTGTTTATCTTGCCTGTAAATTCCACAAAGAATTCCAGCAGATTTGTCAGGCAACATTTCCCCTGAGGAAACCATGCTGACTTTGTTCTTCATTATCCAAGTACCCTGAAACTTTATCCTTAGTAAAGGACTCCAACATCTTCTGAACTACTGAAGTCAGGCTAACTGGCATATAATTTCCTTTTTACTGCCTTCTCCTCTTCTTTAAAAATTGGAGTGATATTTACAATTTTACAGTCCTCTGGAACCATTTCAGAATCCAATGATTTTTGGAAGTTCATTACTAATGACTCCACAATCTCTTCAGCCACCCTGGGGTGCATTCCATCTGGTCCAGGTGAACTGGCTACCTTCAGACATTTCAGCCTCTTGAGTACCTTCTGTGGTGAACTAGATATACCTGTCTGACTGCTCCTGTGGCTCCTCCCACAGACCCTGCTGACTGCTCCTGTGGCTCCTCCCACAGACCCCTGTATAAAGGCGACTGTGGGCTGCTGCTCTCCCTCATTTTACCCAGGATGTAGTGCTGTTTATTCTTCCAGTCAATAAAAGCCGATATCTCACTTCCTAAGTCTCAGCGTGAGTTATTGATGGTGCATCACCTTCTCCTTAGTAATAGCAACTACACTCACTTATGCTCCCTGACTCTCTTGAGTTTCTAGCACACTGCTTGTGTCCCCCACAGTGAAGACAGATGCAAAATGCTTATTCAGTTTGTCCACTATTTCTTTGTCCCACATTATTTGGCAGATGTGTGGCTGAGAAACTGGTACAGGGCTTCAGGTTCTTGGATCACTGGGATATTTTCTGGGGGAGGGGTGACCTGCACAGAAGGGACGGGTTGCACGTGAACCAGAGGGGGACCAATATTCTTGTGGAGAGGTTTGTTAGAACTGTTGGGTAGGGTTTAAACTAACTTGGCAGAGGGATGGGAACTGGAATGAAGGGACTTCAGGATAGGACAGATGGTAAAAAAGCAAAGATAGCATGCAGTCAGACTGTCAGGAAAGTTTGAGGATAGGACAAAATTGCAGCCAGCAGGGTGAGGATCAGTGCATTAGGGATGCAGAATCAAAAAGGGTAGCAAATACAGTACTCAAAGTGTTATATCTCAGTGCATGGAATGTAAGAAATAAGGTGGATGATCTTGTTGCACTTCTATAGACTGTTGGGTATGATGGTTTGGCCATCACTGAATCATCGCTAGAGGATGGTTGTAGTTGGGAGTTAAATGTCCGAGGATACACGTTGTATTGGGGGATAGGAAGACAGGCAGAGGGCTTGCATGGTGCTGCTAGTAAAGAATGGCATCAAATCATTAGAAAGATTTGACATAGGTTTGGAAGATGTTGAATCCTTGTGAGTTGAGTTAAGAAACCACAAGGGTAAAAGGACCCTGAAAGCAGTTTTATACAGGCCTCCAAACAGTAGCTGGGATGAGGACTACAGATTACAATGGGAAATAGAAAAGTTGTGTCAAAAGGGCAGTGCTACGACAGTCATGGGAGATTTTAACATGGAGGTAAATTGGGAATATCAAGTTGGTAATGGATTTCAAGAGAATGAATTTGAAGAATGCCTGCAAGATAGCTTTTTAGAGCAGTTTGTTGTTGAGCCTACTAGGGGATCAGCTATACTGGATTGGGTGTTATGTAATGATCCAGAGGCAATTAAGGAGCTGAAGGTAAAAGAACCCTTGGGAGGCAGTGATCACAATATGATGGAGTTCAGCTTGAGATTTGATAGGGAGAAAGTAAAGTCTGATGTAGCAGTATTTCAGTGGAGTAATGGAAATTACAGTGGTATGAAAAAGGAGTTGGCCAGGGTGAATTGGAGTAATGGCGTGTGTT
Source organism: Hemitrygon akajei (assembly GCF_048418815.1). Classification (NCBI taxonomy): domain Eukaryota; kingdom Metazoa; phylum Chordata; class Chondrichthyes; order Myliobatiformes; family Dasyatidae; genus Hemitrygon; species Hemitrygon akajei. The sequence continues at coordinate 145,015,962 of NC_133127.1, forward strand.
TCTGGGAAAAGTGAGGAAGGTGCAGGATAGATGTATTCCAAAAACAAAGTAATACTCTAATGACAAAATAGTACAACCGTAGCTGACAAGCGACGTCAAGGCAAATATAAAAGCAAAAGGGAAAGCATACAACAAAGCAAAAGTTAGCGGGAAGGTAGAAGATTAGGAAGCTTTTAAAAGCCTACAGAAAGTAACTGAAAAAATCATTAGGAGGGAACTGCTGAAATAATATTAAGCTGGATTGGAAATGCTTTTCAAATATATAAAGAAAATAAAAGAGAGATGACAGTGGATTATAGGACCACTAGTAAATGAGGCTGGAGAAATACTAATGGGGGACAAGGAGATGGTAGTTGAACTAAATGTGTATTTTGCATCGGTCTTCACTGTGGAAGAGACTAGCAGTGTGCCAGGTGTTGAAGGGTGTGAGGGAAGAGAAGTGGGTGCAGTTACTGTTGAAGGGAGAAGGTGCTCAAAAAGCTGAACGACCTAAAGTCACATTAGTTACCCGGATCAGAAGAACTGCATCCTAGGGTTTTGAAAGAAGCAGCAATAGAGAGTGTGGAGGCATTAGTAATGATCTTTCAAGAATCATTGGACTCTGGCAGGGTCCCAGAGGACGGAAAAATTGCAAATGTTACTTCACTCTTTAAGAAAGGAGGAAGGCAGCAGGAAGGAAATTATAGATCAGTTAGCCTGACGTCAGTGGCTGAGAAGATGTTGGGTGTATTTAAGGTGCAGCTTGATAAGTTTTTGATTGGCCATGGTTTCGAGGGTTCTGGGGAGAAGACTGGGAGTGGGGCTGAACCATGCTTGAAATGCAAAGCAGACTCGATGGGCCAAATGGCCGAATTCTGCCCCTATGGCTAATGGCCTTATTGCCACCTCTTCAGCATCATTTCCAGTGTTCCGATACCCACTCTCATCTGCCTTTATACTCTTCATAGATCTGAAAACTTCTGGTATTCTCTATTATACTATTAGCTAGCTTACTTTCCTATTTCATCTTTTTTGTCCTTATGGCTTTTCTCATTGCCTTCTGTTGGATTGCAAATGTTCTTATTTCTCTAACTTCCCACTAATTTTTGTATATTATATGCATTCTCTTTTGCTTTTATACTGCCTTCGACTTCCCCTGTCAGCCACTATTGGCTCATCCTCCCTTTAGACTACTTCTTCATCTTTGAAATGTATCTATCACATGCCTTCTGAAATGCTCCCAAAAAATCCAGCCATTGCTGTTCTGCTATCATCTATGATAGTGACCCCTTCAAATCAATTTTGGCCAGCTCCTCTCTCATGCCTCTGTAATTCCCTTCACTCTACTGTAATACTGATGCCCCTGATTTTTGTATTCTCCATCTTAAACTGCAGGGTGAATTCTATTATATTATGATCACGAGGGGTTCCTTAGGGTCTCTAATCAAATCTGGTTCTTTACACAATACCCAATCCAGAATTGCCTTTCCCCAAGTGGGCTCAACCACAAGCTGCTCTAAAAAGCCATCTCATAGGCAATCTGCAAATTCCATTTATTGGGATCAAGCACCAACCTGATTTTCCCTACCTACCTGCATATTGAAATCCCTCATGACTATTGTAACATTGTCCTTTTGACATTTATATCCTACATCCTGGCTACTGTTTGGAGGTTTGTATTTAACTCCCAACAGGGTCTTTTAACCCCTGCAGTTCCTTAGCTCTACCCACAAGGATTATACATTTTCCAATCCTATGTCACCTCTTTCTAAGGATTTAATTTCATTTTTTTTTACCAACAGAGCAATCCCACCCCGCATACTTTTTGATACAACGTGGATCCTTGGATGTTAAGCTCCCAACTATGATCTTTTCTCAGCCATGACTAAGTGATGCCCACAGTCATGTCTGTTAATTGTTTATTTTGCTACAGGATCATCTACCTTATTCTGTATACAGTGTTCATTCAAATTAGACACCTCCAGTCCTGTATTCATCATCCTTTTTGATTTTGCCCCCATGTTACAATTTAAATCATCCCACCATCTGCGATTTTGCCCTTTACCTGCCTGTCCTTCCTCATTGACTCTCTACACACCTCCAGCTATTTGTACACCAACTGCTCCATCCTCAGTCCTATCATTCCAGTTACCATCCTTCTGCCAAACTTGTTTAAACTCTCTCCAGAAGCTCTAGAGAACCTGTCCCCTCAGGTTCAGGTGTAACCCATCCTTTTTGTACAGGTCATACCTTCCCCAGAAAGGATCCCAATGATCCAGAAATCTGAAGCCCTACTCCCTGCACCACTTCCTGAGCCATTAATTCATCCATGCTATCATCTTATTCCTGCCCTGATTAGAAAATGGTAATGGGAATAATCAGGAGATTACAAGAAGATCCTGCTCTTCTGCTGCTTTGCTAACTCCCTATACACACTGTGCAGGACCTCTTCCCCATTTCTACCTATGTCACTGGTGCCAATGTTCACCACAACCTCTAGCTGCTCACCCTCTGGAGAATATTCTGCAACTGCTCTGAGAAATACTTGTTCCTAGCATCTGGGAAGTAACATATCATTCTGGTGTCTCTTTTGTGTCTGCAACATCTCCCGTCTCTTCCCCTAACTATCGAGCCTTAGAGTCATAGTCATATAAAACTACAGCACAGCAACAGGCTACTTGGCCCATTGCTGAACCATTGAGACTGCCCAGTCCCATGGATCTGCACCTGACTATAGCTCTCCATACCCCTCTCATCCATGTACTTATCCAAACTTCTCTTAAACGATGAAATCAAATTTGCACCCAGCACTTCCACTGGCGACTTGTTCCACATTCTTACTGCCCTCTGAGCGAAGAAGTTTCCCCTCATATTTGCCTTAAACATTTCACCATTCACCCTTAACCCATAACCTCTAATTGTAGTCTCATCCAACCTCAGTGGAAAAAGCCTGCTTGCATTTACCCTATTTATACCTCTCATAATTTCATGTACATTTATCAAATTTCCCCTCAATCTTTTATATCCTAGAGAATAAAGTTCTAACCTATTTAATCTTCCCTTGTAGCTTAGTTCCTCCAATCCTGGCAACATCCTTGTAAACTTTCTCTGTATTCTTTCGATCTTCTTTACATCTTTTCTGTAGGTAGGTGGCCAAAACTGCACACATTACTTCAAATTAGGCCTCGCTAATGTCTTATACAACATCAAAATAGTATCCCAGCTCCTGTACTCAATACATTGTTTATGAAGGTCAAGGTGCCAAAAGCTTTCTTTACGACTCAGTCTACCTGTGATGCCACTTTCAGTGAATTATGGACCTGTATTCCCGGATCCTTTTGTTCTACCAAACTCCTCAGAGCCCTACCATTCACTCTGGTTGGTCCTCCCAAAGTGCAACACTTTACACTTGCCTGCATTAAATTCCATCTGCCATTTCTCAGCCCTTTATTCCGCCGGCCCAGATCCCATTGCAAGCTTTGATAGTCTTCCTCACTGTCCACTTCTCCCGCAATCTTGGTGTCATCTGCCAATTTGCTGAAACAGTTAACCACATTACCGTCCAGATTGTTGATATAAATGACAACAACAATGGACCCAGCACCAATCCCTGCAGCACACCACTAGTCATAGGCCTCCAGTCAGAGTGGCAATGACCTACTACCACTCTCTGTCTTCTCCCACAAAGCCAATTGACCACCTCATCTTGAATGCCAAGCAACTGAACCTTCTTGTCCAACTCCTATGCAGAAACTTGTCAAATGTCTTGCTGAAGTCCATGTTGATAGCATCCACTAACTTGCCTTTTTCAACTTCCCTGGTAATTTCCTTGAAAAACTCTACGATTGGTTAAACATGACCTACCATGCACAAAGCTATGCCAACTACTCCTAATCAGTCTCAGTCTAATCAAATACTCATATATCTTCTTCCTTAGCATACCTTCCAATAACTTTCCTACTACTGATATGAAGCTCAACGGCCTTTAATGCCCTGGTTTATTCTTAGAGCCTTTCTCCAACAGTGGAGCAGCATTAGTATCTCTATTGCTCTAGCTGACTTTACCCTTCCCTGCTGAAACTCACAGCCAGTCACAACGTTACCTGCCAGGCTGCTGCTGTTGTGCCCTGATAGGTCATACCCCTAGTAATATCCAAAGGGTTATACTTGTTACTGAGGAGATCGAGCACAGGTAACCCTACACCAACTGCTTACTCACCTTACTCCACCTGGTGGTCACCCATCTAGTATCTGAAGCCTGCACTTTTGGGTGCAGAGTCACCCTCGGTAAAAGTCTCAGTTTTTTAGCCTCCCGGATGCTCCTGGGTAAATCTAGCTCCAGCTCCAGTTCCTTGGCCTGGTTGGTCAGGAGCTGAGGGTGGGTGCACTTCCTGCAGTTGTGGTCATCAGGGAAACTGTTAGGTATCTTGCAGTCCTTCATTTTATAGAAGAAGCATTCCACTGCGTTAACAATCATCCTACCTGTGCTCATTATACCTTTGGCTCTAACTTCTTAAGCTTAAATTCTACAATCAACGAAACGAATCCAAACGACTCAGCTCTGTTTGCTTCTGCCTGTTCTCAGTAAGGCCTGCCCACTCTAACATAGATGATGAACTGTATTCCACAGGAGGGAGGCTCTGCTTATTTTCTCTGCTATTAGGTTCTTTTCTGATTCTATAAATATGAACTTTCTAATTGGAATATTTTTAAATATCTGTTTCATCATCATTTTGACTAGTTTGTAAATGATAATAATTTGAAAACTTTGCTATAAGCTTAATGTTTTGCTGATTAAATGGCTTAAAATCCCATTGTCAGCATGTTGCATGTGAACTGGAATATAAAAGTTGCAGACCAAAATGAGTTTTGGATACTGGAAAAAAAGGGGCAATATATATTTTAAGTATTGATTCCTTCTTCAGGATTGTAATCCTATTAAAATTGACGATCAGAACTACTACAGTCTTTCTGAAAAACTGCTCATTAAAGATGCAAGCCAAGAAGATGATGGAATGTACACATGTGAACTTGAATTTGTTTACCTTGGCAGGAAGTATAAAGTAACAAAGACAACAGAATTGAAAATAAGTCGTAAGTCAATTGTTAAACTTACAACTCTTCATCCAGTCATGCAAAACACACACATTTTCAATTTGAGACCCCCAGGGTCTCAATATTTAGGAAATATTTGTAAATATTTGGGATGAGAACTTTTATTGTTAAGCATATAAGGACAATGCCTGCACTTAAGTATAGAATGGCATGAGAGAATTGAAGAAAAATATGGCACATGAAATGATTTATCATATGGATGAGTTCACTTAATAGAAAGCTATCAATTTACTTTCCAAACCTCATGGGCGTATAACTCGGAAGGTGTGTAACTAGTTGTATAGCTATTTTTTGTTTCCTGTTAATTATGTGCCTTGCGCACTATATTCAATGTCTTTGTGTTAGTGCCCAATTCCTAAGACTTGTATTTTAAGATTCCACATATGTACCCTAAAGTAATGAACAATATTTATATACTTATCTAAACTTATGAGAAAGAGCACAGTGCACTTGTAGATGGATTAAAATGTAGACAGATCTGAGGATGCGTGATTCCAAAAAATCTTTATAAGCAGAAGAATGATCCATAGCCTATATTGTAAATTAAATTTGTGCCTTATCTAGATCTTTTATGGCTTGCTCTGTACATCTGAGGATTTATGTTGTACATTTCAGACCATGATCCTAACATTTCGAATTGGTTATTTCAGCAGTTAAAGTGATATATCCAGACTTGATAAGTCCGAAAAATAATACAATTGAAGCAAGGCTTGGTAAGAAAATAAGTTTATTCTCAGTGATTTTTTTTTGTAACAAATATTCCTTACGGTGCTTCTACATAAATTTTAAAACTGATTATAAAAAAATCACTAACTTTTCACCCCAGAGATAATTTGATTAAAATACAACAAAAAAACCAACAACAGTATCTGATCATCTGTGTAGGGTAATACTACACTCTCATAAAATAATACTATTTAAAAGACAGTCGACATGGAGGGGAAATGCTTGGAGGAATACATACAAATCAATGGCAAACGGAACTAACTTGGATGGGCACTTTGGTCAGCATGCATGAGTGTGGCTGAAGGGCTTGTGGTCAATGTTGTATTACACTGTAACTTATAACTTTGAACAACATTGTCGTTTAACAGTTAAACTTTGGTCACTCCAAGTGACAACTTTTGGAGGCCATACAGGATAAACAAAAATAATAAACGGGAAATAAATTATAGAATTATCCAATCGCTGTAATACAAGAAGAAACTATTTGACCCATCATATCTATGTTAGCTCTTCACCAGAACAACTCCCTAAAGGCTGATTTATACTTGTGCGTCGCATCGACGCCGTATGGTGACGTTCACCTCTGCAGAAAAGTTACTCACGTGTCGCGGCGATGCAGACCGCAACAACTGTGATTGGTCCGCTTGGTAGCATCACAGTTCCTCCTACGCATTTCCGGTTGCTTCTTCTCCGCCATGTCTGTAGGCTGCGCGTACACCGGTGCGAAATAGATGAACCAAATCGTCAAATCTACCTGCCGACATGCGAAAATGTTTGAATGCATTTCCTCGTCCATGTCTCTCACGAAGAAACTCAGCACAGTGGCATAGAAACCTCACCGCCAAGTAGCATTTTGGCGCACACCCACGCATGCTCGCTACGGCATCGAGCGACGCAGAAGTGGAAATCAGGGTTACAGCGTAGGCTGTGGCATCGCCAGTATGCACAAGTATAAATCAGCCATAATCCTACCCAATGGGCCCCTTCTCTGTACCTTGATTTTTTTTTCTTACACAGTGTATTGCTCTAATTCCCTCTTGAAAATCATTGAATTATTGATAAAATGGAAGTAGCCTGTGAAGTTATGGCATAAAAAGGCTACCCAACCTGGTTGGAAGTATTTAAACTCATGGCTTTAAAAAGTCCAAAGTGGCAGCTGGTAAATATTTAAAAGGAATTAACTATTAATTGTGTATCCTATACTGAAATTGCAATGTAGGTGTTGTCTTCAGAAACAATCACTTTAGTACTGCATAATTTGCAATTTTAGGTGTCAATTTCGTATTTAAGAAAAAAGATTATTGATGGCAACTGTTTAAGTAATAGCATTTATTAATCTGCATTAGTATGTGATTAATTAAACTTATGTTGTTTTCATCATCCAAAAGTAATTGTCAAAATTTTTACCATCATATCCTTAAGATATTATTGATAAAACTTGCAGTTTTAGCAAACTTACCGAAGAAATATCACACATGCAGTGATATTTGGGAGTTACCTCTTAAAGCTGAAACTGGAAAATGCTTTTCTGAGTTATTTTCCTTCATACTGTTTGGTTTTATGATTTGTTGTACAGGTTCAGAGCTGGAAGTGACCTGTGAAGCTTATTTGGGATCTGGTAGACTGCAATTTACTAAGCTTTTCTGGCGAGTGAATACGATGAAGATTCCCACAGATGAATCCAGAATTAAGCAAGGGCATATATTGTGAGTTTAACTTTCAATAGTTGGCTAATATGAAAGTTTGATGAAAGTGGATACCAAAACATTTTAAAATATTTGTCTATTCATTTCCTTATCATAAAAATACATTGCTGAATTTATGCCATACTCTGATTGATTTCTCCTGTATCCATTCATGCAACAAAGTAATAAAAAGGTATAAATTAATGCCAAATAAATAATTAAGGTTCTTTTCTCTCCTTAGCCATACAGATAGAGTTTCCAGGCAGGGCTACGTCTAAATGGGATCTAAGAGACAACAGAGGTTGGATTGCCCTGCTGGAAGTTGAGATGATCTTTTGGCTTGAATTGGCAATCAGAGCCTTGGAAAGTTGTGCTTCCCTTCACCCTCTGGATGTGTCATGTACAGGGCAGTGCCTTTAGGAAACATTCCAGTTTAAAGTGTAAACACAGTTCTATCTTGGCAGGCAGACATTAAAAATAATTTGAAATTCAAAGTAAATTTATTATCAAAGTATGTCTATGTCACCATATACCCCAAGGTTTGTTTTCTTGTAGTCATTCACAGAAGAGCAAAGAAATACAATAGAACCCATGAATGACTGCACTGAAACAAAGACTGACAAGAAACCAATCTGCAAAAGAATACAAACTGTGCAAATAGAGAATAAAAAAAATAAACAATACAGTTGTAAAGCTCTCGAAAGAGAGCACGTTGGTTGTGTTCAATGATCAGTTTTGTGGTGAATGAAGTTGTCTACTGTGGTTCAGGAGCCTGCCGGTTCAATGTGAATAACTATTGCTGAAACTGATGTATGGAACCTAAACCTCCTGTGCCTCCTTCTCGATGGTAGCAGTGAGAAGAGAGCATGGCCTAGATGGTGGTGGTTCTTGAAGATGGATGCGGCATCCCTGTGGTATTGCACATTCTAGATGTGCTTAGTGGTGGGGAGGGCTTTTCATATGATGAACTGGTCTGTATCCATCAATTTTTTGTAGACTAATCCGCCTTGGGCACTGGTGTTTCCATTTTAGGCCATGTTGCAATAAGTTAGGATACTCTCCACTGTGCATTCATAGAAGTTTGTCAAAGTTTTTGATGATATGCCAAATCTGTGCAAACTGCTAATAAAGTAGAGATGCTGCCATGCTTTCTTTTAAATAGCCAGGACAGATCCTGTAATATGACACTGTCCAACTAATTTAAATATGGTATTGGACCTGAATGTTGCCTCATAGTCATAAGTATAAAGTGACATAGTCTTGTGCTGCACCTGTGCTGATGGTGATTGTGGAGGAGTTGAGTCGCCAATCTGTACTAACTGAGGTCTGCAACTGAGGAAATTGAGGATCCAGTTGCACAAGAAGGTGCCAAGGCCAAGGTCTAGGAGCTTATTGATTAGTCTTGAGAGGGTGATAGTGTTAAATGCTGAGGTGTAATCAATGAAGAGCAACCTGGTGCAAGCATCTTCACTGTGTAATTATTCCAGAGTTGATTGAAGAGATCACGAAATGGCACCTGCTGTTGACCTGTTGTGATCACAGGTAAATTGGAGCAGATCCCAGTTGCTCCCCAGGCAGGAGTTGATATACTTCCTGAGCAACCTTTCAACTTACTTCATCACAATGGATGATGTAAGTACTACTGGATGATAGTTATTGAGGCAGGTTACCACTTTCATCTTGGCATCTTTAGGCATCCTGAGAATGTATTAGCGGTTAAAACTACTGTTTTATTGCATCAGCTGAAATTCTATTTTGTTTAGAGTCATACAGTCAGGGAACTGTACAGCGCCGAAATAGGCCTCATGGCCCAATGCCTCCATGCTGATCTTTTTACCTGTCTACATTAATCCTATTTACCCAGATCATGTCTATATCCTTTTACAGATTGATTATTTATGTGTCAGTTGAAATGCCTCTTAAATGTATCCATATCTTATTTCACCACTTCTTCTGGCAGTGCATTCCAGATATCAAAACATTTCCATGTAAAAAAAACCTTTATCCTCAGATCCCTTTTAAAACTCTTACCCATCTCCATAAACCTATGCTCTCCGGTTTTTGATATCCCTGCAATGTGGAAAAGATTTGAACCATCTACCCTATTTATGTCCATCTCTCAGCCTCCTCCACTCAAGGGAAAACAAATTCTGCCCACACAGACTCCCCCTTTAACTAAGGTCCTCAACCCAGGCAACATCCTAGTAGTTCTGTTCTGCACTCTCTCCAGTACAGTTGGATCCTTCCTTTCGTGTGTAACCAGTAAAGCACATCATACTCCAAATGCAGCACAACCAGCGTTCAGTAAATTTGCAACATTATATTCCAACTCTCGAACCTGACCAGTGTAAGCCAACATTCCACATGCCTTCTACACCATCCCATCAACTTATGAAGGAGAAGATCAACATTATTTGCCATATAAATTCAGATATATTCGGAAATTGCTGTTGTGTGTTGGCACCACTTGCAATGGAAAATAATAATATTCAACAGTTATACAGAATAAAGAGTTATATAAAAATAAAGTTAGCAGTACAGACATGGAATAAAATGTGCATAAATACCAGCATGTATTTACAACATAAGCAGCATTATAAAAAGTGGTTTAAAGTGTTTATAATGCGGTGTAGTGACTGAGATAATAGATAAAGGGGTGTTGAGGGAGGGAAGGGAAGCTAGAATGGTTAATCAGATGAACTGCCTGGGGGGGAAGAAACTTTTCAGAGAGTGAAAAATTTGTTTTAATAGGCTGAGAGTGCTTTCTGGAAGGGAGCTACTGGAAAAAGTAGTTTGCTGGGTGGGTATTGTCCACATTGATTCTGCCTGCCAATTTCTTTGTCCTGGACATGTACAGTGATGGTAGATTGCAGCTAACGATCTTTTCTACTGTCTTGACCGTTTGCTGTAGTTTTCATGTACTGTGTAGAACAATTCAAAGGTAACATTGCAATTCAAATACAATGTTATTTTTAAAACAACAAACACCAAAAGTTAGATTAGTTGGGTTTCCTAACAGCAAAGGGAAGTTGTAATTTGCCTTGACAAAATCCTTACTTTAATTGTATTGTTTTCACAGCCGTAAAGAAGGAACTGGTCATGAGGTAGTTGTGATGAGAACCCTGTTTATTTCCAAGATCACTGAAGAAGACTTTCAAACAAAATTTGATTGTTTTGCAAGCAATCTACAAGGAAAGAGAGGGGCTTTTGTAAAAATTTCACGCCAATGTAAGAACTTTCTTTTAAAATAAGAATAATTTGCAATATTTTGTTAATGAATGAAGCAAATAGTATTTGCATATGTGACATTTAAGTCTTGGGACACTATTAAGGTCTGCTTTTATTTATTGAGAGCTTCTTGCGTAGAGATTAATATCTGTTGAGTGGTCCAAAAACAGATACTCTATTAACTCAAAAGGAATTTAATTCATTTTTGCTTGTGAAACAAACGTCAACCGTGTCTGTTGTTCTATTTGGCTTATCTTATGTCCTCAGTGTCTTGCCAAAATCAATTATTGTTAAAAAGACATTAAGTTGAAGTGGTGACTGAAGTAATTGAAGTAACATGGAATTTTTTGGATAGCTTTATTGATTAGCTGAATTTTATTCAATTCTCTCCATGTATTATTTTGAAGCTTCTTTAAGTATTCTGAAGGAGTACATTCTCTGCACATTGCTCAATGCTGAATTCCTATTGTTAGTATTGATCCTTTTCTGTTAAACCAGCATTGACAAATGAGTCAGTGGCAGCATCTCTGTTGCTGAATTGGTTTGTTTTGCGTAACTAGATTTCCTCTATATTCAATCCCATCCAGAACCTGTTACATCAATCAAAAGTAGTCCTAGCGTGTCTCTGCATTGCTCAATTCTGGCTGGCGCCTTTTGAGTCAGAATTCATTAGGTTAAGTTCTGCTCCAGAAATCTGAGCCTGTTAACTAGGGTGATAAATCATACAATGGTGCATTATCAGAAGTGCTGCTGTTTCTAGTGGGGCGTCTGTAAAATATTCCATGCCACCACTTGAAAATGAGCAGGAAGGCATCCTAACTGTTTTTAATCATCATCACTATCATTAAAATAGATTAGCTGGTGGTATATCTTGTTTCTCCGAGCAGGTTGTTCCTGCTTTATGTTACGATAGCAACTACATTTGTAGCTAGTTATCTCTCACCAGAATCCTGAATATTGTAGCAACTTGCTCACTTCTGTACTGAAAACGTTGCAATCAAGACCAATACACTGATTGCGTGCTTAACTTGCACGTTTAATTTCAATGTTTGATGTAAAGATGTAAATTGACACCCAGATTTTCCACATCAACAGTTCCTAATCTATCATCATCAACCCACACGCAAAGTAGGCTTTATATTTCAAATATTTGTTCACCCATTCAACAAATCTATGTACCTGAAACCTCTTTGCATCTTCTTATGATTTACAATTCCACCTCAGTTGTACTGTTAGAAAACTTAGAAATGTTACTTCCTGTTCTGTTATCCGATTCTTTGGCATATCTTTTAAATAGTTTAATTAGTTATCTTTGCCGAACCTCACTAGAAGGTGATTATAGATGTGTATTTCCTTACTTTCTATCTGTCAACTAATTGTCAGTCCAAGCAAGTATTTTACCCCCGATCCAACATGATTTTATTTCATACACTATCATCGTACTTGAGATTTATTCAAAGGATTTTTGATAATTCAAATGTACCATCACGTTCTCCTTTACTTCCCCAAAAAACTCTGAATTTTCCAAACATGATTTCCCTTTCGTAAATCCATAGTGACTTTGTCTAATTCCATCACATCCTATACAATAGGCTGGAAGTTTTCTATTTACTGATATTAGGCTAAACAGCTTTCTTAGTCTCTGGCCCAAGTAAGGAAATTTAATGTATTATTCAAATACTCTGACAGTTAAATTCTTTCTTTCTTTTTCTAGCAGCAGATTGGATATCTGATGCAATTAAAATCTTAATTCCACTGATATTTGGGTTTCTAGCCTGTGCAACAGTATATGTTATTTTCAAGGTTGATATTGTCCTTTGGTACAGAGATTCATTTGAATCCCATAAAGTCATTAATGGTAAGTACAATATTATTTTTTATTTACCTTCTTTGTTCACTTCAGATTTTAAACAGTGAAAATGTCATAAGTATGAGAAATTAAGAGGCATTATACATCTAACACAGAATATCATGCTGTTTCCCTTTACTACTACCATTTTATTGACATTCCTATCTTTTCCATTCAGTTATATCCAGTAGATTATCCATTGGTTATTTTATAACTATATTAATTTTTTATGTGAACGGATTGTTAGCTCGTCTCCCAGCTTCTTACCAGGGAACCAACAAAATAGTCGGGGAATTATCACTCCATTTCCGTGAACACAGTTCCCCAGCCAGATATGGAGTAAAAACATCTATGCAAGATGGCGGCGCGACGCAGCACGCAGCGGCCACTCCAGGAATGAATATCTGTTATCTGTAAGTAGGGGCCGTGTACAATCCTGATTTGATGGAGACTGACGTGTGAAGCACGGAGGAACATTTGGTGAAACTTTTGAAATGCCTGTTTCGCTGCCGCTGCTACTGTGCGATCGGAAAAACCTCCTGGAGGAAGGCCCCGAATCCTTGGCTTTGCCTGTTGCTTGGCGGCCGGGGTCAAAGCGCTTGGCAGAGATGGTGCTCGGTGTCGGAGGACTGGTCAGAGGCTTGAAGTTTTCGGACGGACTCGGAGTTGGCTGTGGTCGGATCTCCCAGAGTGCTGTATCGGCAAGCTGCGGCGCTGGAGGTTCATGGCAGGAAGAGTTTTTCTTCCTTCTACCGTCTGCGTGAGATGATGGGCTGTCGGGACTTTGAGACCTTTCTTTTAAACCGTGCCATGGACTGCTCTTTATCAGATTACGGTATTGCTTTGCACTGTTGAAACTATGTGTTATAATTATGTGGTCTTTGTCAGTTAGTCTTTTATCAATTATAGTATTGTCTGCACTGTTGAAACTATATGTAACTTTGTGATTTTGTGTAGGTCTTGTAGCTTTAGGTTTGTCTGTTGGGTTTGTAGTTCCTTTCCGGGAAACATGCTAAGATGGTAGTGCGATATCGATACGCAGCAGCCTCTCCGGACTCTGGATTGGGGATTACCAAATGTTATGGGGTTTTTCTTGTGTGGTCTGTTTTGTGCTTTTTCGTGATATCATTCCGGAGAACATTGTCTCATTTTTAAACTGCATTGTATTTGTGGTTTATAAATGACAATAAACTGAATCTGAATCTGAAATACTTGAATACCTCAGCAGGCCAAGTATATCTCAGGCATGACAAGCAGTAATTGTTTCAGGTCTGGGTCTCTTCATCAGAACAGAAAAACAGAAACAAGTTAGTCTAAATATCATAGAAGGTGTGGAAAAGTGACTGTGGAACCAAGCAGCATGATGGGATTATTTTAATCAAAAAGCCTGCAGTAGATCAAAAGGGTGATTCATCACTACATACTGAAACACGTGCTGGTCTTGATACCAGTACTCTCTTCATGTAAATGAATATAATCACTTCAGGTAGGTTTCTTTATGAAAACGCTGATCTAACCTTAACATTAAACATAATGGTAATAAACATAAATTCTGCATATTAAGTATCATGCCATATTACACGATGTTATGTAGTCTCAGTTATATCTACTTTATGGCCAGCATTTCACTCATACTATGTTTAATATAAAAATATTGCATTTATTTCATTGGAGGAACTAGAGATTTAGTGAATACTTTCCAGAGCACCTTCACTCAATGGGGGTGGGTGGCAGTTGGGATGACGGCAACCTTCACAATTCAAGTGCTTGTCACTTTAAGTCTCCATCCTATTTCCACTGACTTTGCTGTCTATTGCTTCCTTTTTGCTCCAGTGATGCCCAATGTAAGCTCAAGGAACAGCACCTCAAATTAGCATGTTAATCAAATGAAACAGCCACTTTCCTTGGCTGTGTAAGTCTAGGGAAGACACTCTCAAGTCCTGCCAAACTCGTGAGATTGAGACAACTCGTCCCAACCCAAACCCCGGTTTGTGTGGAAGCTGTGTAATTTGCTACCCTGTTACAAATTAATGCCACAAATAACAGACAGTACACTGCATACGATTAAAGGAATTGTATTTATGAATCTTAACTAAAGGGTTAGTAAAGAATAACAAAAAGAAAAGGGCCCATTTTAATTAAACAGTCAAATGTGCACAAGTTGGAGCTCATCTTGAACTTCTGTCAGTCGTGTGCTGGGCCCTCAGTCAGCGTGAACACCCGCATCACCTTTGGAACATCACTCGCAATCCATCTCGAACAAACGGGCCTACCATCAGATCGTATGCTATGTCCGGTTCTCCCCAGCGTCTCCTCTCTTCATCTCCTCTTGAACAAAAGCTCAAGACCAACCTTATTGTCCCTCACCTAGAAAAACCTCCCGCTAATTGATGGCACACTTTGCACATCATCCCTTATCTTCAACAATAACCCAAACAGGCTGACAGAAGAACAGGGCTGCTAAATGAAATACCTACAGCATAACAGTAAAGATATGAACCAGGCAGGGCATCACACAAGCAATTAACAAAATGCTCATTTTCTCACTTCTGTACTTTTGCTGAAAAGGCTTGATCCCAAGTTGTTGATTCAGTTTCTCTCTGCACTCATGCTGCGCGACCTGCTGAGTGTTTTCAGCTTTCTCTGCTTTAGTTTTAGATTTGCAGCAACTGTTCTTTTCTTTTGCTCCAATTATACAATATCACTTGGGTTTAGGGACTAACTCATTTGTGTCTAACATCACTGATTCGTTTATTCAATGGCTAGTATAGCCTGAGTTTAGGATAATATAGAATAAGTAGTTTTATATAAATTTTGACTTATTGTACATCGAACATAGAGCAATCCAGGATAAAATCTTTCAGCTCACAATGTCTGTGGTGACCATGATGTCAATTTGAACTGCACATTACAGGTACATGGTCTACAGGGGGCAGCACAGTAGTATGGCAGATAGTGCATTGCTTTGCTGTTCTCGCTGTAAGATTGGGGTTCGAGATCCCATCAGTGTTTGTAAGGAGTTTGTACTTCTCCCTGTGACTGTCTGGGTTTCCTCTGGGGACTCTGCTTTCCTCCCACATTCCAAAGGAGTTTGTACGTCTCCCTGTGACCGCATGGGTTTCCTCTGGGGACTCTGCTTTCCTCCCACATTCCAAAGGAGTTTGTACGTCTCCCTGTGACTGTATGGGTTTCCTCTGGGGACTCTGCTTTCCTCCCACATTCCAAAGATGTATGGTTAGGGCTGGTGAGTTGTAGGCTGCTCAGCACAATGCTTGCTGATCTGATTTGTATCAAATGATACATCTCATTTTATGTTTCGATGTGCATGTGACAAATAAAACTAATCTTAATCTTAAATCCCTCTGTTCTCTGCTTGCTCATACCCCTACAGATGGTAAGAAGTTTGACGCATATGTAATCTATCCCAGATCTGCGAGCAAAGGTCAAAAAGAAAACTATAAAGCAAAGTACTTTGCTGTTCACATTTTACCAAAAGTACTTGAAGAAAAATATGGATACAAACTGTTTATTTATGGCAGAGATGATCTCCCCGGCCAGGGTAAGAAACCTAACATTGGGAATGACTAACAATGTAGTTAAAGTATCTGAATTTTACTTGTAAGGAAGAGAATGTTGTCAGGTTTTCTTTCTAGTCAGTTGTATTAAAGAAAAATGTATTCTAGCCATTAACTGAATCAAAATAACAATGAAAAATAGAAACTTTGATTTAAATTTACATTGTACTAAAACCTATTTATCTAAATCTACAAATAGCACTGATTGCTTAAATCACAGTAAAATGATTAAAGTGATGTGGGACAGACCAATCAAGTCAACTGCATCCTCTTCAAAATATAACACACAGGTTACACAGTGATGAACTGAATAGAAAAAAATATTGGGCAGATTTCCCTCAGAAGCCCTAGATCTTGAATGTTTCACTTATTTTAAACAACTTGACTTGGGTCAGGTCCTCAGAGTGTTGAATGTGCAAAGCTCTGTATTGTTTGCTTCTATCTTTTTCTGTCTGGTATTCTCTATTTCTGGATATATACAGTAGTAACAGTTCAATTGCCTTTTTTATATGTGCTCAGAATTATCAGTGTATTGAATTTAGAAAGGTGCATAAACTTCTTTAAACTTTATTCATATCTATTTCAGAAATATACATAAAGAACAATTTCTTAATGCACTATTTTGTACTTCAATTTTTTTGTCATTAGTTGGATAATTGTCGTTGAGTTGCCTGTTTACATTCTCCTCACTGCATCCTTTAGTCAGATGCCATTACCTCATATTTGGAGGTTTGTGGATTCCTGTTGCATTTGTATTTAAATTTCTAGGCTGCTGCACTGAATACACTGTTTGAAATAACTTCAAAGAGACTTCAAACTATCTAATCTATTGATACAATTATCGTTATTGGCCTTGCCAATATTTTTCTGTCATGAAGCAGAGTTAAAATTGGTTATCTGTCAATATCACATAGTCCTTTCAGACACTGCTGTGCGTACATACTGACCTTCTGGGATTCCCAAGGGACACTCATCAATAGCTGTGATGCTGAAGGGGTTGAGGGATAGGCTCGGTAGGGAGTCCGAGCTGCACACAGAGTCAGGTCCAGAAAGTCGCCTGCTGTGTTGGAAATCCACCAGAGGTCCCTGTGTGTAGAGCTGTCAGGGTGTGGAGGAGGACAGGGGGAGTGTGTTTGTCTATGGTGCTGGAAAGAGGGACTAGGGGAACCTTACCAGATTGAAGGCCCCTTGTCTCTATCTGGTGGCGCCGTTTTCCTGGGCGCCGTGAGTATTTGATGCGTGGGTGTTCAGCTGCTCCACAGTAAGCGCACAAGTTGTTTCTCCACTGACACTCATGCCCTTGGGGGAATAAGGGAGCTCTCCCTAACTGAATTGCTGAGGGGGTCTTGCAGCCTCCAATGGTTCTGGGAAAAACTGAAGTTCTGGCTGATGATCTCGCAGGTCATTCCATAAGACACTCATCAACACAGAGGGCCAGAGTGACGAAACTTTCGAGGTTGGTGGGCATCTCCTGGGTAGACAGCAAATATTTCAAGCACTCCAAGAAGCTGTTAAGTTAATAGGCTAGCAGTGCTTCCACATTCCAGCCAAACCCCGCTGTGAGGGTCTTGAATTTCGTGGTGTAATCCAGCACGGAGCGTGAACCTTGATGCAGGAGAAGAATCCGATCCACTGCCTCTCATCCACTTCCCAAATAGTTGGAAACCTGGTGGATCTCAGCGGTGAAACCCTCATACTGATTGCAAATGGTAGGTACATTGTCCCATTTAGTGGTAATCTAGTTAAGAGCTCATTCAGTCTAGAGAGGAATATTAAAGGCAATCTTGGCTTGGTCTATAACATACAGGTGCTCTTGGTAAGATGCACTGGAACGGGAAGAGTAGCATTGGATTGAGGATCTGCCGAAGTGTTGGGGCACCGGAATCTAGGGTTGTGAGGGAGGGGGTAGACTGGTGTGGGATTGCTGTATCAAGATTGAGAGTTAATTGAGAGCAGTGAGCATGTGGTCAATGGTTTCCCACTGCTTCTGGCTTGTGTGCTCAAGTTGACGAAGGACTTCCTATAGGGAATCACAAACAAGAGAAAATCTACAGACGCTGGAAATCCAAGCAACCCACACAAAATGCTGCAGGAACTCAGCAGGCCAGGCGGCATCTATGGAAAAACCTACAGTTAATGTTTCGGCTGAGACCCTTCGGCGGGACTAGAGAAAAAAGATGAGGAGTAGATTTAAAAGGTGGAGGCAGGGAGAGAGAAATACAAGGTGATAGTTGAAACCGGGATGGGGAGGGATGAAGTAAGGAGCAGGGAAGTTGACTGGTGAGAGAGATACAGGCTGGAGAAGGGGAGTCTGATGGGAGAGCATGGAAGAAAGGGGGGGAGGAACATGAGAGTGAGGCAATGGGCAGGCAAAGAGGTAAGGTGAAATGGGGAATGGTGAAGAAGGGGGGGCATTCCCAGAAGTTTGAGAAATTGATGCTCATGTCATCAGGTTGGAGGCTACCCAGACAGAATATAAGGTGTTGTTCCTCCAACCTGCGTGTGGGCTCATTACGACAGTGAAGGAGGCCACGGATTGACATATCGGCATGGGAATAGGAAGTGGAATTTAAATGGATGGCCACTGGGAGATCCCTCTTCTTCTGGCAGACGACTTCTGGTTGGATCTGCACATGCAGGCTCCTCCCAGTCTCCACCCAGCTGTCAGGTGTCGCTTGCCCCTCATTTCCAACTCATAACCAGACCCAACCAGCTCCCCTCCACCACCACTCTCCTCTGTCTAGTGGAACTTGTCCTCACTCTTAATAATTTCTCCTTTGGCTCCTCTCATTTCCTTCAAAGAGTGTTGCTGTTTTGTGCCTGAATGAAGGGTGCTATGTAAATGCTTTGATGTACCATCATACCTAAGAACCATGCAGAAGGGTCTCCTTTAAAGCAGGTATTTCACTGAGGTTGTGAGAGACTAAACTAGAGGCCATAGGGTACGGGTGAAACGTGAAATACTTAAAGGCAGAATGAGGCAGAACCTCTTCACTCCAACGGTGGTGCAAGTGTGGAATGAGCTGCCAGCAGAGGCGGTGGATATGGGATTGACTGCAACATTTAAGAGAAGCTTTGATTGGTACATGGATAGGAGGTGTTGGAGGGCTATGATCCAGCTGTGGGTTGATGGGACTAAGTAGAATAATAGTTCAGCATAGACTAAAAGGGCTGAAGGGCCTGTTTCTGTGCTGTGGTGCTCTATGATTCTCTAATTACAGGTAACAATAAAGAAACATCTTACTAATCGTGTATCAGTATATAGAGCAGACTTAATGCCTTCATTTTGAACTTGCAGTGGGTGGAGGAAATTTGTCCTTGCTGAGTTGTAAGTTGTTCAAATTCTTTTGCTGTTTTGATGAGACTTAAAACAGGTAGGCCTAGCAGTTGGTCAGATTTACCGCTGGAAGCTCTTCAAACTTCAATTCATATTCAAATTATTGGTTTACGTGTCTATTTCTTAAGGATTCTTGCATGTAGAGCTGTTGAGGGGGATGACCAGGTTAATTGTTTAGCAAAAAAAAAGCTGTTAAAAGTTCAGCTGTGGAAATAGACCTTCCACTTAGCAAATCAGAAGCAAAGGGGTGGGGTTAAGAATTAAGGGCAAGACTTGTGGGATAATGGGCATAAGGGAGACACCTTTACAGAATACATAGAACTGTTGGCTTGATGGGAGAAGGGGATAAAACAAGAAGGGAAGGGTTTACATTGATCTGGCCAGACTATGCTTAATTATTCTTTGTATCTTGTTGGAAAACACCACTCTGGGTTGTGTATGTCTTGCTATCACTATGAAACAGTTGAACATGTTCTGTTACAGTGTGAAGCATATTAGGTTGAAAGAAATCAGATGCAGGTTTCACTACAGTCTTTGGGATTTCTTAGTTTTCATTTAAAAACTTTTAAGTTATGGAAGTAACTTAAATTTCATTCACAATATTGTCATTCATTAGTTACAATCTATAGGGCTTTTAGAAATAATTTAATATTAATTTGATAAAGAATTGGTACGGGTTTTAGACGATTTACCAATTCTCCACACGCCATTCCACTCCAGCTGGTGGTGGTAATAGACCTTTTGTTGGACTGCCAACCACCATTGAAAGTCAGAAGAAGAAACTGAGGGAAGATGCGTTAAGTTATTCCCTCAGCTTTTTTTTGAGGAAATAGCCCCGATCTGATTCTTCTTGCAAATATAACATTCTGATATTATTTCCATGAATCTATTTTTCCATTATCATCAATGCCTTTAAATTTTTGAGAACAGTGATCATGGTACTCCATGCAAGCCTTGTCACAAATAAAATGTTACTTTTCAATTCTAGAAATTGCACTTGGAACCTTGCTTGCCTTTTTTAAAAACAGGGACTTCTTGATTGGTTTTGTTACTTTTGGTGATTTGTGTACTTGCAGTTGTAGAACTCTTCTCTCTTAAATCTTCCATCACACAGAAATCACATAGTTTTTCCTTAGCTGGTGAGTCAATGTTCACCTGTGTTGAATAAACAGGGCATGGAATACTTTCTGAGTTAGAATTGACGTGAAGAAAGTTTCTGCTGATCAAGCAACTCCACTGACCAAGCTGGTTATATCCCAAAGAACATTTAATTAACTTGCAGCAGTTGGTAAGAGAAAGAACTGGAAGAACACTGAATATTAGCATCCAAAAGATAACTCCAAAATTGGCATAAAACATGCATCGAAATAGATGATGGGTGTCATTTCTCTGATGTCTGCAAACTGCAGCGGCTGATTGATGAAGTGGAATGAACTGGAGGAAGGGGAATGTGCCTTTGCCAGTAGCAGTTCACTGCTTAAAGTGGAGCGAGAGAGACCATTTCAGTTCCTTCTCAATCTGTACTAAAGTAACAAAATAAAAGTTATTAACCATTTCAGACCCTTCTGTTGTACCACAGAACACAGTCGGTTAGACTACAAGAAGAGATGTAGGAACTGAGTGGAGAACAGGTCAGTCAGTTCATGTTGTAAGGGACGCCTGTGATGTCTGTTTTGACTGTGACTTCAATTCACCTGCGCGTCATTCCATTTTTGTGGAATAGTGAAGGATGAAGTAAGGCGTGGGAAACTTCTGACGGAGAGTGTTCAGTAAACACACATTGTACACACACACACTCTCTCTCTCTCTCTCTCGCTCCCTCCCCCCCTTGTTATTCTGCTGCTGTTGTGCTGAGTGTATGCACTTCAATGGGCGCTAAAGCATATGGATTTATGGTGCCTTTCCTGCCATACACGGTGGAATATTCCATTTCTTTAGTAATGGAGATGTGTAAATGTTGTTTGTACACTGTATTTAAGGTAGATCTGTTTATTTTGTAATATGCTTGTTAGGCAGAGAGATTGAGCTGCCAGTTGTTCACACTGGGCAAAATACTACATAGCTATAATTGGTGTCTTTCAGTAGATATCGTTTTGTAAATATTAGCAGTTTTTTTTGCTATTTTCACTCATTTTTGCAAGTTAGTTTTTTGACGCAGCTAATAAACAACCTTGCATGAAAGTTCTAAGCAACTCCAGCCATTTTTCTTTGGTCATAACCCACATGTTGTATCAAAATTGATTGGACAATTTATCGCCCATGGGAATTTAGAACCATTATGATGAAAAGGGTCAAGTTTCCCCGATAGATTCTGTGTACCGTCAAGTAACAATCTGTTCACTTGAAGCTCATAGTCTTTTATAATAACTTTTATCTATGTTTTATATTTACAGCTGCAACTGAAGTGATTGAAAATAATATACGGAGCAGCAGGAGACTGATTATCATTTTGACTCAAATGACTTCAGCTGATGACCAGGCATACTCTGGATTTGAACGCCAAATTGGATTATATAAGGCTTTAATTGAGAATGAAATTAAAGTAATTCTAATTGAGTTTGAGAAATTTGAATGCTTGAGTGGCTTTCCAGAATCCATAAGACACCTCATTCAAAGAAATGGTACCGTTAAATGGAAATCAGATGAAACAAATAAACTTGATGCAGTTTGCTCGAGATTTTGGAAGCAAGTGAGATACAAAATGCCAGCAAGAAAGAAGACGCTGGCTGGATCTGTTTGATTCTACAAGGCACAAAATGAAGGAAAAACACAGTCTGTGTTTTATTCTTAGTTTTATGCCCTACTAATTGAACTGATATGGACTTCAGTGTTTGCAACTTCTAATGTTCCCAATTTCCAACAGTGTTACATTAACTTTGGAGATAGGATTTATGCATTTTTTGCAGTTTTTAAACTGTCCTTCTCTACATTGTTATGATGACATATGGAAAGGTAAACATTTGTCAGTTGGATTTTTAATGGGGATCCTTACCCATCAGAGCCATTTGTTGGAAAAAGACTTGCACCTGTCCTGTTATTTTCTAGTCTGGTGACATTAATGATTCCAGATCTGTGGACTCTGTGTGCAGTGTCCCATATATTTGTAGCAAGGATATGTAAATTGAAAAGTTTGGCCACTATCATTGCATTTCAATTCTTCAAGATCTTGTTTATGATATAACCATTGATTCTTTCAGTCTAAACTAAAATTATGTAAAAGTTCTTGGTTTTAGTTTTATTTTATAAAATATAGTTTGAGAGATCCTCTGCATTGACTAGAACATAGAACATAGAAATCTACAGCATGTTACAGGCCCTTTGGCCCACAATGTTGTGCTGACCATGTAACCTACTCTAGAAACTGCCTAGAATTTCCCTAGCACATAGCCCTCTATTTCTCAAAGCTCCATGTACCTATCTAAGAGGCTCTAAGAAAACCCTATTGTATCCACTGCTAGCCGTGCATTCCATGCTCACACCATTCTTTATGTGGAAAAACTTACTCCTGACATCCCCTTGCTACCTATTTCCAAGCACCTTAAAACTATGCCCCCTCATGTTAGCCATTTCAGTCTTGGGAAAAAGCCTCTGTCTATCCTCACGATTTTAAGGCCCTCTTCATCTTATACACCTCTATCAGGTCACCTCTCATCCACTGTCACTCCAAGGAGGAAGTCAAGTTCACTCAACCTATTCTCATAAGGTACGCCCTCCAATCCAGGCAGCATCCCTGTAAATCTACTCTGCACTCTCCCTATAGTATCCACATGACCAGAAATGAAGTGGTGACTACCGGCTGATTTCTTCACAGTTTTGACCGACTCTATTTGTGCAAGTGTTATAAGTTAATAACAGAAACAAGGAGGAGACATTCCGACAGCCCAATCAGTGGCAGGAACAGGTCACAGCAACGAGGTTTCTCGCAGGTCGGCAACACTTGTTTAAAAGTACAGAAGGGACAAGCAGGGTGGCCATTGTTGGGAGGAGGCCAATGGTGAGAGTAGAGGTGTCAGGCTTTAGTTCAAAGGATGCTTCAGCTCAGAAGAGTCATTGGGTCTGGGTAAGCTTCTGTTAAGGTTCCTTTTTTTCTCTCTTACTGTACCTAGTGTAGTAAATGGCCATTGTGTGTACTTCATGCTGGATGTTGGAGTCCAGGGAGATCCAGAGAGAACTATATCTGCATGAAGTGCATCCAGCTGCAGCTCCTTGAAAACCATGTTGGGGATCTGGAGCTGTAGCTGGATGACCTTTGGCTTGTACAGGAGAGTGAGGAGATAATCGATCGGGTACAGGGAAGTAGTGACCCCAAAGTTGCAGGAGACGAGTAGCTTGGTTTCTGTCAGGAGAAATGGAAATATGAATAGACAGCACAGAGCACAACTGTGGCCATTCCCCTCAATAAGTATACCATTTTGGATACGGTTATGGGGGATGACCTCCCAGGGGAATGCCATAGAAACCAGATTACTGGCATTGAACATAGATCCATGGTGAAGAAGGGAAAGAGATGAGAAGAGGTGAGTGGTAGTGATTGAGGACTCCATAGTGAGGGGAACAGACAGGAGATTCTGTGGATATGAATGGGACAACCGAATGGTATGCTGCTTCCTAAGTGCCAGGGTCAGGGACGTCTCGGATCACATTGGCAGTATTTTGGAGAGGGAGGGAGAGCAGCAAGATGTTTTAAAACATGTTGGTACAAATTACATAGGAAGTAAAAGCAAAGAGGTCCTGAAAAGAGAATTTGGAGAGCTAGGCAGAAAGCTGAGAAGCAGGACTAACTGGATAGTAATTTCTGTGTTATTGACTGTGCCACATGCCAATGAGGGTAGAAAAAAGATGATTTGGCAAATTAGTGCATGGTTGAGAAGCTGGTGCAATGCACAGGGCTTCAGGTTCTTGGATCATTGGGATCTCTTCTGGGAAAAGGTATGACCTGTACAAAAGTGATGGGTTGCACCTGAACCTGAGGGGTACCAATATTCTCGTGGGCAGGTTTGTTAGAGCTGTTGGGAGTGTTTGGGCTCAGAATGGGATGGATGGTAAAAAAGCAAAGATAGTGTGCAGTCAGACTGTCAGGAAGGGTAGGCAGATGATAGGACACAAAAGCAGCTGGCAGGGTGAGTATCAGTGCATTAGAGAAGCAAAATCAAAAAGGGTAACAAATAGAGTACGTACTCAAAGTGTTATACCTCAGTGCATGGAGTATACAAAATACGGTGGATGATCTTGTTGCGTTATTACAGATTGTCAGGTACGATGTTGTAGTTGGGAGCTAAATGTCCAAGGTTACACATTGTATTGGAGCGATAGGAAGATAGGTAGAAGGGCTAGCATGTCTCTTCTGGTAAAGAATGACACCAAATCAGTAAATTTGCTGATCCAGTTAACCACTTTATCAGCCAT
The DNA here is from genome assembly GCF_048418815.1 of Hemitrygon akajei. NCBI lineage: Eukaryota > Metazoa > Chordata > Chondrichthyes > Myliobatiformes > Dasyatidae > Hemitrygon > Hemitrygon akajei. Next base: position 145,040,862 of record NC_133127.1, read on the forward strand.
ATCTTTGATACAGATGACAAAAAATCAGACCTAGCACCAATCCCTGTGGCACTCCACTAATCACAGGCATCTAGTCAGAGACGCAGCCATTTATTACCACTCTCTGGCTTCTCCCACAAAGCCAATGTCTAATCAATTTACTACCTCATCTTGAATGCAGAGTGACTGAATCTTCTTAAGCAACCTCCATGTGGGACCTTGCCAAATACCTTGCTAAAGTTCATGCAGACAACATCCTGCCTTGCCTTCATCCACTTTCCTGGTAACTTCCTCAAAAAACTCTATAATATTGGTAGACATAACCTACCATGCACAAAGCCATGTCGACAGTCCTTAATCAGTCCATGTCTATCCAAATACTTAATATATCCAGTCCCTTAGAATAACTACCAATAACTTTCCCACTACTGATGTCAGATTTGCCAGGCTATAATTTCCTGGTTTATGTTTTGAAAGTTTCTTAAACAGAAGAAGAATATTAGCTGTCTTCCAATCCTCTGGTACTTCTCCTGTCGCTAAGGAGGGCTTAAATATCTCTGCTAGGGCCTCAGCAGCTTCTGCACTTGGCTCCCACAGGGTCCGAGGGAACACCTTGTCAGGCCCTGGTGATTTATCCACCCTGATTTTCCTCAAGGTAGCAGATACCCCCTCCTCTGTAATCTGTACAGGGTCCACCTGGATTACCATTCTGGTCTTCCAGAGGACCAATTTTGACACTTACAATCCTTTTGCTCTTAACGTATCAGTAGAATTGTTTAGGATTCTCCTTCACCTTGTCTGCCAGGGCAACTTCATGCCTTCTCTTAGCCCTCTTGATTTCTTTCTCAAGTGTTTTCTTGCATTTCTTGTACTCCATAAGCACTTCATTTGTTCCTATCTGCCTATACCTGCTATGCACCTCCTTTTTTTTCTTTTAACCAGGACCTCAATATCTCTTGAATACCAAGGTTTCCTACACTTGTTATCTTTACCTTTTATTCTGACAGGCACATATAAGCTTTATACTCTCGAAATTTTGCTTTTGAAGGCCTGCCACACCTTTGCCAGAAAATGACCCTTCCCAATCCAAACTTGCCAGATCCTTTCTGATACATCAAAAATGGCTTTTCTCTAATTTAGAATCTCAACCTATTGATCAGTCTCATATTTTTGCATATTTACTTTTAGGAAAAAAGGTGGCATTGTGGTCATTAGATGCAATGTGTTCCCCATAACAAATTTCTGTCACCTGTCCTATCTTATTCCCTAATAGCAGATCCAGTATCACACATTCTCTCATTGGGACTTCTATGTGCTGATTAAGGAAACTTCCCTGACCACATTTGACAAATTCTATCCCATCTTGTTCTTTTGCAGTCTGGGATTCCCAGTCAATATGTGGAAGTTTAAAATCACCTATTAGACAACCTCGTGTTTCTTGCAACAGTCTGTGATCTCTCTACAAATTTGTTCCTCTAAATCCCTAGAACTGTTGGTTGGTCTGTAATATAGCTCCATTAGCATGGTCATACCTTCTTTATTTCTCAGTTCCACCCATAATGCTTCAGTAGTCGAGTTCTCCAGTCTGTCTTGATGGAGCACTGCTGTGACATTTTCCCTGACTAGCAATGCCACCCCTCTCCTTTAATCCCTCCTGCTCTGTTATGTCTAAAGCAATGGAACACCAGAATATTGAACTGCCAGTCCTGTCCTTCCTGCAACCAAGTCTCACTAATGGCTACAATATCATAATTCCTGGTGTAGATCCATGCCCTGTGCTCATCCTCCTTTCCTATGATACTGCTTGTATTGAAATATATGCAGCTCAGGATGCTAGTCGTACTAGGCTAAACCTTTTGTTTGCTGACTTTGTCTGAGGTCTTACCAACATCTGTCTCCACAACCTCTCTACTAACTGTTCTGACTCTCTTACTTGTTATGAATGTGAAGCAACTCTGAGGGGCCGCAGGGTACAAAGTCGCCCCCTCCTTTTTGAGAATCGCAAGATCGCTATTATTTCAGGTCTGAGACCCAGGAAATGAGAGAGAGACGTCCAGAATACACAAGGTTTGGAATGTGTCCTGACCTCAGCGAAACGGAACCACTGATAACGGCTATCGTCTCTTGGAGACGGAATTGTGTATTGAGTACTGTACTATTCATTGAAACCCCTCAGGGAACAACCAGAGTGGTCTGGTTGAGGGATTGCATCATCCCAACCTGATTGACATCTGAGACCCTGTGAGTAAGGATAAAAGGGTCTGGGGAACAACCCCTTTAGATGCACCAGGAGAAACGCTGGAAATCCAACGACAGCATTTTATAGCAAAAGCCGGTGGGGGCTCGTGTGCATCCTCCCTTGCCAGGGTGGCGGGCTCACCACGGAAGAACGGCTTAGCTAAAGGAGAGGTCACACTTGAACGGCCACGACAACGAGACTCCTGACGGATCAAAATCATAAAAGGAAAGCTGGCAAGTTTTTCTCCAAATCTCTCTCTCTCTCCAACCATTGCAACACAGGCTGCAGCCTGCATGATCTGAGTGAACTATATATTTCCATCGGACAATACATTATCCCCTAGACAACGATAGAGCTTATTTCTTATTGATTATTATTATACCCGCACTTTTAGATTTAGTATTGACGACGTATATTATCTGTATATTTGCATTGATACTATTTTTGTGTATTTTTACTAATAAATACTGTTAAAAATAGTATCATCAGACTTCAACGGATGTCTCTATCTTTGCTGGTAAGTGACCCAGTTACGGGGTTCGTAACAATGTGGGGCCTCGTCTTGAGATTTGATACCAAATTGGAGGGCCAGTAAATCCGGCTTTTAAGTCCAAACTTGGATCTGGTTGCGCGGGTAACCAGACGGGAAACCAGCAAAGACGAATTTATAGAAAATCCTCAGACAGGATGAAGAGGTCAATACTCCCCAATGCCATTAGGCTTTACAATTCTACCGCCAGGACTTAAGAACTTTTTAAAAGCTATTATTAATGCTTTTTGAGATAGTGATTTAGATGCATATCATATTTTTTACTGAGTTAAGTATTGTATGTAATTAGTTTTGCTACAACAAGTGTATGGGACATTGGAAAAAAAAGTTGGATTTCCCCATGGGGATGAATAAAGTATCTATCTATCTATCTATCTGGAGGCACTAGAGGCTGCCACAAAGTCGGACTTGATAAATATTGTGTAAGGACTAAACCTCGCAGAGGTGAGGTTGTCGATGAAAAAGCGGGAAGTGCGGAGGGCCATAACTCAGTATTGTGAAGAGTGTGTTTCCGGCTGAGGTATTGGAAAATATCCCTGAAAAGGTACCAGCCAGTGGGATGGCTCAGTTAGAGTTGGAGAAATTAAGGTTGGAACATGAAATTAAGTTAAAACAGCTGGAAGCAGCTAAAAAAGAAAAAGAAAGAGCAGAAAAGAAGAGGGAGCATGAGCTCCAGCTAAAGGAGTTAGAGGTGAAAAGGGAGAAGGAAAGAGCTGAAAAGGAGCAGGAAAGAACTGAGAAGCAGAGGGAGCATGAAATTAAGTTAAAACAGCTGGAAGCAGCTGAAAAAGAGAAGGAGAGGGCCGAAAAAGAGAAGGAGAGAGCCGAAAAGGAGAGGGAGTATGAGGAGAAGGAGAAACAGAGGCAACATGAGTTGGACATGGAGAAGTTCAGGCAAGAGCGAAGAGCTCAAGGGCCAGACCGAGAGGAAAGATATTATGTTAGTAGAGAGTTTAGGTTAGTACCTCCGTTCAAGGAGACGGATGTTGATAGTTATTTCTTGCATTTTGAAAAGGTGGCAGTGAGTCAGAAGTGGCCCAGAGATCAGTGGGTGGCGTTGTTACAAAGTGTGTTAAAAGGGAAGGCACAACGGGCATATGCGGCGTTGTCCATGGAGGAGGAGTCTGAGAATTATGAGAAAGTAAAGGAGGCCATTCTTCGGACCTACTAATTGGTACCTGAGTCCTAGAGACAAAAGTTCAGAAATTTAAAGGAAGGATGGAATCAGACGTATGCAGAGTTTGCCTATGAGAAGGGTGTGCTCTTGGATCGCTGGTGTGCAGCAGAAATAGTGGAAGAGGATTTTTGGCTACTCAGGGAGTTAATTCTGATTCAGGAATTTAAAGGTTGTGTTTTGGATGATATCCGGATGTATTTGAACGAGAAGCTGATTAAGTCCATATCCGAATTTGCTAGGTTCGCAGATGAATATGCCCTAACCCACAAGACAAAGTTTTCCTCGAATAAAAGTTACCAGAGAGACCGTGGGAATGTTAGAGAAAGCCCGCCGGCTGAGGCAGAGATCCAGCCGGGAGCTAGTGGTAAAAATGAGGAGAAAGGCAAGACGACAGGAGAGGTCCTGGCTTGACCTGTTTTAATTGTGGAAAGGTGGGTCATATTGCATTTAATTGCCTTGCTCCGAGGAAGGAGACAGGAAAAGGGAAAGCAACAGTCCCTGCAGGATGTATTGTGGTGATCAGTAAATCGACGAGAAAGCCCCAGGTAGACAGAATACGAGAGGGGCCTGAGAAATTTATTTCAGAAGGAACCGTGTCTGTGAAAGAGGGAGACACACCAGTTCCAGTGCGGATCTGGAGAGACATTGGAGCTGAGCTGTCATTGATTCGCAGTACGGTACTAGATTTTGGTCCCGAGACGGGAGAGGTAGCTTTGAGAGGCATAGGAAAAGGGACAGAAGCTGTGCCTTTACATAGGATCATTATAAATTGTGAGCTGGTATCTGGACCAGTTGAAATAGGGGTGCGATCAGAATTTCCGAGAACTGACGTAGACCTCCTTCTGGGTAACGATTTAGCTGGTGGTGAAGTTTGGTCGGCCATGGAGCTGCCGAGCCAGCCTGTAAGTGTTGAGGACCCACCCCTAGATTCCAAGATCTATCCCGCATGCGCGACCACTCGCAGCATGTCGGAAAAGGCAGCTGAGAAAGAGACCAGTTTAAATCAGGCCAGTATTGATTTGGCCGAGATGTTTTTACCGACCCTGTACCAAGAGGGGTTAGAGGGTGGTAAAATGGAGAATAGGGAGGTGAAAGAGAGTAAGGGAGAGGAGGTAGACCTGCCCTTAGCCAGGAGGAAATTTATAGAGGCACAGAGTAAAAATGAGAAACAGATAAGGCTGTTAGAAGGTCCAGGGTTGGACATGGATGATCTGTCTGATTTGACAGAACTGTTTGAAGAAGTTGAAAATTTTAAAGGTGTTCCCAATAATGAAGTGAGGGCAGTCTTAGATGAAAAGGATGCCATTACCTTGAAGAAGTCTGCTGGGTTGGCAGATGAGGTTGTTTCAGCCCGCGGGGTTGAGTTTACTCCGGAAGGGAGTTGCCCAGAGAGGAACTGGGAGAATCAAGGGAACTTAGAATTTGAAAAGGGGATGGGTATTGAAAGCCTGGAAGAGGCAGATGTCCCATTTGAGTGTGTTCAAGATGTGGATGCACATGGTACTGAACCTAGTAATGGAATTCAGAAAAAGTCTGAGGTATTTGATTCAGTTGAAAAGGAATGCAGTCCTTGTGGGTCAGATGGACTTGGTTCAGTGAAGAAAGGGTTAACCTTGGTACTAGTGGGAAGTGAGAATTCCCAGTTGTTTGTGTTCAAAGGTGTGTTAAAAGTTAGTGAGGAGAAAAAAGGTGGTGAGGTGAATATTATTATCGAAGGGAAAGGGAAAAGTGTAGTTCCTGAATTGAATGAAGAAAATTTAAAGTCTGGATTGGTGTCAGAAGCAGTAACCAGGCTGAAGGGACAATGGCTTGTTAACACGGTGCCTGCGAATCAATTACAGGTTGATTTGGAATGTAAAGGTGCCCCCCGCGCTATTGTTATTCAAGAGTGTGCTGTGAAGAGGCAGAATTTGAAATGCTGTTTGGACAAAGAGGGATCGCTTGCAGATCTTAAACTGAAAGCCAATAGAATGAAGGGTCCTGAAGATAAAACTAACAACTTGCTTAAAAATAAAGAATTGTGTGGAGATTCAGCCAATGGGCTACGTTTGGAAAACATTGTTGATAAAATAACTCCTGTGAAAGGAGCATGCAAAAGCCTATTCCACACTGGTATACAAGCTAACCACGTGGGAGTTAACTGGAAAAGGGGTGAGGGTTGACGGGATGCCACATTAAATAACAGGATCCAGTTTTAAGGGATTTCGACAAAGCAGGTAACTAATAAAGACAGCCCCATGGAAGATTGTTAAGTTTGAAAGCAAAATAAAGATTAGTATTTGCATGAACTTTTGTACTATACACGTAAACTAAGATCACAACTCTTTACTTTCATTTGCTGAAGAAAAGGAATAAAAATAGGTGGTTATTAAATTGGAGTCTGATGCTACAAGAATTTTATTAAGGTACAGGATCTTAAGATATTAAAGGCAGTGACAATGTAATCGCTAACTGTTTAGATGCTGAATTGAATGTATAACTGTATTACACTGTAGTGAAAAAAAACTCTTTTGTATTGTGTTAGATTCTGAAACCCTGTAAGACTCTATATTAATTAATTTTTACCTGTGGCAAAAATCTTAGAAGGAAGGGAGTGTTATGAATGTGCTGCAACTCTGAGGGGCTGAAGGGTACAAAGTTGACCCCTCCTTTTTGAAAATCGCAAGATCGCTATTATTTCGGGTCTGAGACTCAGGAAATGAGACAGAGACATCCAGAATACACAAAGTTTGGAATGTGTCCTGACCTCAGCGAAACGGAACCACTGATTACTGCCATTGTCTCTTGGAGATGGAATTGTGTATTGAGTGCTGTACTATTCATTGAAACCCCTCAGGGGACAACCAGAGTGGTCTGGTTGAAGGATTGCATTATCCCAACCTGATTGACATCTGAGACCCCGTGAGTAAGAATAAAAGAGGGTCTGGGGAACAACCCCTTTAGATGCACCAGGAGAAACGCTGGAAATCCAACGACAGCATTTTATAGCAAAAGCCGGTGGGGGCTCGTGTGCATCCTCCCTTGCCAGGGTGGCGGGCTCACCACGGAAGAACGGCTTAGCTAAAGGAGAGGTCACACTTGAACGGCCACGACAACGAGACTCCTGACGGATCAAAATCATAAAAGGAAAGCTGGCAAGTTTTTCTCCAAATCTCTCTCTCTCTCCAACCATTGCAACACAGGCTGCAGCCTGCATGATCTGAGTGAACTATATATTTCCATCGGACAATACATTATCCCCTGGACAATGATAGAGCTTATTTCTTATTGATTATTATTATACCCGCACTTTTAGATTTAGTATTGACGACGTATATTATCTGTATATTTGCATTGATATTATTTTTGTGTATTTTTACTAATAAATACTGTTAAAAATAGTATCATCAGACTTCAATGGACGTCTCCATCTTTGCTGGTAAGTGACCCAGTTACAGGGTTTGTAACATACTGAACTTTTTTTTTACTATTTTAACATATATTTCTTATTGTATTTCATAGTATATTCTTTGGATTGCACTGTACAGCTGTCACAAAACAATAAATTCCATGAGATATGTCAGTGATAAAAAACTGATTTCTCATTCTGTCACTGATTCTGAAAATCTAGGCCAAGTAGAAAGGAAATCAGTTTCATATTTAATGAAAGGTTTCATTACAAAGGGTGGAGGGGAATTTTTTTGGACGTGGAGGATGTCGGTGAAGTCTTTAATGAGTACTATACATCAGTATTTATGAAGGAGAAGGACTTGGAGAATAAGGAGATCAGTGCGTCAAGTATTAATATGCTTGGACATTTCAAAGTAAAGGATGAGATTGTGTTGGGTCTCCTAAAGAGCATTAAAGTGGATATCCCAGGCCTGATTGGATATACCTCAGGTTATTAAGAGAGACATAAGAAGAGATTATTTGGGCCTTGACTAATATCTTTCTGACATCTCTAGCCACATGCTAAGTCCCCGAGGACTGGTGAGTAACTAATGTTCCATTATAGAAGAAGGGAACCAGTGGTAATTCAGGAAACAATAGACTAGTGAGTTTCATGTCAGTGGAATTGAAGTTACTAGAGAGAATTGTTAGGAGTAGGAATTATGAGCATTTGGAAAACAATGGCCTACATTGGGAGAACCAGCATAGCTTTGTGCAGGGCAAGACTTGTCTTACTAACTTGATTGAGGTTTCTGTTGAGGTGATGAGTGAGATTAATGAAGGTACTGTGGATGTTGTTTACATGGATTTTTGTAAGGCGTTTGACAAGGTCCCTCCTGGGAGGTTCATCCAAAAGATTAAGATGTAAGGGCTCCATGGTCAATTGGCTGTTTGGAATCAAAACAGGCTTGCTCATGGAAGACAGACAGTAGTGTTTGAAGGGACTTATTCTAGCTGGAGGTCTGTGATTAGTGGTGTTCCTCAGGGATCTGTACTGGGACCTCTGCTGTTTGTGAGGTATATACATATCCTGAATGAAAATGTAGATAGGTGGGTTAGTAAGTTTGCAAACGATATGAAGATAGATGGTATTGTAGATAACGTTAATAACTGGCAAAAAATGCAGCAGGATATAGATCAATTGCCGATTTTAGCTGAGAAATGGCAGATGGAGTTTAACCTGGCCAAATGTGAAGTGTTGCATCTTGATAGGTCAAATGTGATGAGATGATGTTGAAGGGCAAGATTCTTCCTGTTCCTGTGGTCTATTGTTCTATGTTCTATCATAATATTGGACAGTTATGACACAAAAAGGAGGCCTTTAGCCAACTGTTAATGTTCAGTCAGAAAAGAGATAATCCTGCAGTGCACAGCTCTTCATGTAACTAACCAAGTACTTTTGAAATTCAAAAAAACGTTCTCTTTGACTCACTTTTTCCATCCTACAAGTCCTGGATGAATAGATTTTTTCCTCAGCTGTCCTCTATTCCTATTAGCAATTATGACAATGGAGGTTTATTTTAAAGTTCTCTTCCCATCATTGATAGTTCCACTATGATGAAATAGTTCACCAAATAGTAGCTCCTTGTAATGTTTGGTTCTTCCAAAATGAAAACTTTGCTGATTCAATTTTCCAGGTCGCTTTTAGATCTTTACCAGATTATCAAGTACAAAAGGATTAAAGTAACATTTATATCAATATTAATATTTTTGGTTGACAATGTTTGTGACTGGATTGATTGTATTATCTGATACTATTACATACATAATGTAGTGGTTGATTAAAAAATAATGACTTCTATCAAAGTCTTGCTCAACTGCAAACAACTATTAAGTGGAGTTCTCAGAAACATAGGGCCTAGGAATGGAGAAATTGATGGTTTTCCAAGAATTGACAAGTATCACACTGTGTGACAAGACACAAAGCAAGAGTCTGCTGCCCTCTCAGAGTTGTCACCATCAAAAACTTGTCCTTCCCTTCAACACCATCTCTTTTGATCTCTCCACTTTCTACAGATTATTCGGGGTTGCCGTAGATACTTATGTGAGCCCTGTATAATCCTGATTTTTTGTTGGTTCGGTGGAATGGTCCTTTTGCCTAGACAATTCTCACCTAAGTCCTCAGTTCTTCCTCCACTAAATTGAATGACTACATCCTGCACTATATCACCCTCGCCATCAACCACCACTCTACCCATAAATTCATCCAGACCTTGCCTGACATTTCACTTACAAAGTGCTAGAGGCACACAGCAGGTCAGGAAAGAAATGAACACTTGATATTTCAGGCCGAGACCATTTATCTGGATTTGGACCTTGTGTGTTGCTGCAGACTTCAGGATTTGAAGTCTCATGTTTCTCTGAGACTTCACTTCCCTTCTAGATTTCACTCTCTCTGTTTCAGACTTACCACTGACATTTTCCCTTAAAACCACTGACACCCACAACTCCCTCAAAATACTGCTACCTGAATGGATGAAATTCATTTTCGTTACTTTCTCCATCTCTGCTGCATCTGTTCTCAAGATGAGTTCTTCTGTTCTTGAAGTTCTATAATACTCTCCTTCTGAAATGTGACATAGTTAATGGATGTCTCACAAGTATTTCCTCCATTTCTCACACATCTGATCTGATCCTGCCCCATCCTACCATTCTCTTCAGGCAGAATAACAATAGAATTCCCTTGGTCCTCAACTTTAGTCCCACCAGCTTCTCTACCATTGCCTCCAGCTCTAGTATAATCCTACCACCAATCACCATAATATTTTTCTGATGTGCTGACCTACTATAATTTCTAGATGGTATGCTAACATATTTCAATGTGTTCTTGAAGTGCTGACATGCAGAATGTATATTTTTAGGTGCTGACCTGATGTATATAGCTATGAAATGCTGACATTCTAAATGTTTCCCTGAACTGTTGATGACCTGTGTTTACTGTTAAATATAATGTGCTGAGGTAGGTACAGATATCAGAGCCGGTGAATCTCCCATGTAGTGAACTCTTTGTGAAAGTCAGAGTGAAATTATCAATGTACAAATGTATTGTCATACCTTGAGGTTTCTTCTCTTTCAGACATTTATAGGAAAATAAAGAAATACACGAACAAAGACCAACAAACAACCAAAGTGCAAAATAAGATAAATTACTTCAGCAAAACCCAAGAGCTGATTATCTTCCACAGGAGGATGAAGTCAGAGTCTATGAGCCAGTGTTCATTTGGAGATCAGTGGTAGACAGGATCAGTAACTTTAAATTCCTTGGTGTTATCATATCAGTGGATCTTCTCTCGGGCCAGCATGCAAGTGCCATCACTAAGAAGGCACGACTGCACATCTAGTTTCTAAATAACTAGTTTCGGCGCGGATTAGAAGGGCCGAGAAGGCCTGTTTCCATGCTGTAATTGTTAATTGTTATATAACTTGCATAGAGTCTGCATGTCATTTAAAGCTTTGACAAACTTCTATAGGTGCACAATGAAGTGCATCCCAACTGTTTGCATCATGGCCTGGAAAGAAGCAGGTCACCACAATCTTCTTGGACACCAGTATGGTTGAAGCAGTTGGGTACTTCAGACTGCTGAAATGAGAGTTTAAAGATGTCCATAAACACTCCAGCCAGTTGAAACGAGGCTTGTAGAAAGAGTGCTGTGTTCTTTCTATTATGTTACAAGAATGTGTTCATGATCATCTATTTGCAACAAAGATTTGAAAGGACCTACCTAACCCAGCTAGCTATGCTTTGTTCTAAAGAAGTGAACCCTGCTCCTTTTTCCAATCTCCAATGGAAAATTAACTGAAAGAGTACTATAAGCAGAAAACCACATTGGTTTGTCTCTACCAATTAATGCAGAATACAGCCTTAATAGAAATGACCACCAAATGGCTTTTGTGAAGATGATGTTACATTTTCACACCCGATTCATCTTCTGTTGTAAATAAGGTAGACTCAGATTGGATTTACCGGCAGCAAACAGGAAATTTGTGAGGCACCTTGGATCATTAATAGAAGCAGAAATGTACAGGTCCTCATCAGGTTACAGCAGCCTTCTGTTACTGTGACCGGTTCATAACCTGACTGGTTCGCAAGTCAGAAATGTGTCTGTGCACCATGTTCCCAGGCGGAAGAGAATACCTACTGCACCACAAAAGCCAGTGACATCCACCCCACCAGGCTCCCAAAAAGATTTCATATGTATGGACTGTCCGTAGATCAGGTGTTCATAAGCTGGGAAGGACACACTGTCTATCCTCAGTGATGGACTGTGCTGTTATCACTTCCATTAAGTAGCACCCGATCTTCTGTAACCTCCTCAACAATGCTCATTCAGCATTTCATCATCGGGCTTCATCAAGCTTTTCGCACAAACACAGGCTATAAAGCTAAGTTCTGGAGGTGAGGAACAAGTAACTGCCCTTAAGGTCACCCTCAATGAAATGCTGTTTGATATCAAGGAATCCTGGCAAGACTGAAGTCAATGGAGATCAAGGGGAAAGCACTTACATTTACACTCAAGCTAGTCAGTTGTCCTTAACCACTGACTAACTCAGAAAACACTATCCCATGGGGTTTGACCACCACTTGGGACAAAGCAGCCTGGCACCCTTTTAGCCTCCGATGTGCCACAGTGTTTGCAGCTCAGTCTTCAGCTCAATAACCCCGCCAAAGCTGCTCAAGTAACAAACACTTACTACAAGCAGGTTTGGAGGTCACTCTGCTCCCACATGCTGCAGACATGGCACATCATGAAGATCACACTGTATTTGTGTAGTTAAGGACAGAGAGAAATGCGATGCAATCAAACACTGCATTTCATTTCTTGCAGTTTTACTGTTAGGAGTCATAGGAATTCATTGCCACAGGCGGCTGTGGCAAGTCGTTGGGTCTATTTACGGCAGAGGTTGATGGATTCTTGATTAGTCAGGGCATGAAGGGATTTGGGGTGAAGACAGGAGATTGGGGCTGAGAGGGGAAATGAATCAGCCACGATGAAATGGCAGAGTAGACTCAGTGGGCCAAATAGCCTAATTCTACTCCTATATCTTATGGTCTAAAAGTACAGCACAGAAACAAGCCATTTGGCTCATGCCAAACCATTTAAACAACTTACTCCCATCGACCTGCACCAGGACCACAGCCCTCCATACCCCTACCATCCATGTGCCTATCCAAGCTACTCTGACACTTTGAAATCCAGCTCATATGCACCACTCGCACTGGCAGCTCATTCCACAAGCTCATTACCTCTGACCTCATGAAACTTGGTCCTACCAAAGTTTCTCCTTGTGTTCCGCTTAAACAATTCATCTTTCAGACTTGAAGCCATGACCTCCAGTTGTAGCCCCACCCAACCTCAGTGGAAAAAGCCTGCTTGTATTTACCTTATCTATTGTTCTTCAGTCATTTAGTCGTGTCTGGCTCTTCGTGACATCATTGACCATAGGGTCCATTGGGTTTTCATGGCAGATATGGAAGTAGATTGCCAGGTCTTTCTTCCGCGCAGGTACTACCGCTGCCCAGGTTGGGACTGGGCTGGGTTTGAACTCAAGACCATCTGCCTTGAAGTCCAGTGCTGATGCCACTACACCACCAGCTGGCCCCCTATTAATTTTGTATACTTCTACCAAAACTCTGCTCAGTCTTCTACACTCCAAGGAATAAAGTCCTAACCATTCAATCTTTCCTTATAACAGAGGTGCTCCAGACACAGCAACATTCTTGTAAATTTTCTCTCCACTCTTTCAACCTTACTTACATGTTCCCATACATAGGTGACCAAAACTACATACAATGCACCAAATTAGGCATCACCAACTTCTTACACAACTTCCACATAACATCCCATCTCCTGTACTCAATACTTTAATTTATGAAGGCCAATGTGCCAAAAGCTTTCATTATGACCCTGTCTACCTGTGACGCCACTTTCAATTCATCATGGACCTGTATTCCCAGGTCCCTTTGTTCTACCACACTCCTCAATGCCGACTGTTCTCAGTGAAAGACCTACCCTGGATGGGCCTACCAAAGGGCAACATCTCGCACTTGTCTGCATTAAATTCACTCTGCTATTTACCATTGTCCAGATCCCGCTGTAAGTTATGATATTCTTCCTCTCTGTTCACTACTTAGTCTCGATGTTGTTATGAATGTGCCGCAACTCTGAGGGGCCGAAGGGTACAAAGTCGCCCCCTCCTTTTTGAGAATTGCAAGATCGCTATTAATTCGGGTCTGGGACCCAGGAAATGAGAGAGAGACACACAGAATCCACAAGGTTTGGAATGTGTCCTGGCCTCAGTGAAACAAAACCCCTGATAATGGCTATTGTCTCTTGGAGACGGAATTGTGTATTGAGTACTGTACTATTCATCGAAGCCCCTCAGGGGATGACCAGAGTGGGCTGGTTGAGGGATTGCATCATCCCAACCTGATTGACATCTGAGACCCCGTGAGTAAGGATAAAAGAGGGGTCTGGGGAACACCCCCTTCAGACGCACCAGGAGAAACGCTGGAAATCCAGTGACAGCGTTTTATAGCAAAAGCCGGTGGGGCTCATGTGCGTCCTCCCTTGCCAGGGTGGCAGGCTCATCACGGAAGAACGGTTTAGCTAAAGAAGAGGCCACAAGTGAATGGCCATCATCAACGAGACTCCTGACGGATCGAAATCATAAAAGGAAAGCCGGCAAGTTTTTCTCCCAAAACTCTCTCTCTCTCCAACCATTGCAAACCCAGCGGTCCCCAAAGGCTGCAGCCTGCATGAACTGAGTGAACTTTATATTTCCATCGGACAATACATTATCCCCTAGACAACGATAGAGCTTATTTCTTATTGATTATTATTATACCCGCACTTTTAGATTTAGTATTGGCGACGTATATTATCTGTATATTTGCATTGATATTATTTTTGTGTATTTTTGCTAACAAATACTGTTAAAAATAGTACCATCAGACTTCAACGGACCTCTCTATCTTTGCTGGTAAGTGACCCAGTTACGGGGTTCGTAACAACTTGGGGGCCTCGTCTCGAGATTTGATACCAAATTGGATGGCCAGTAAATCGGGCTTTTAAGTCCAAACGTGGGTCTGGTTGCGCGGGTAACCAGACGGGAAACCAGCAAAGGTGGACGTTGACGAATTTATAGAAAACCCAACTCTGGAGACGCTAGAGGCGGCCACAAAGTCAGACTTGATCAAAAAATGCGAAAGGACTAAATCTCGCAGAGGTGAGGTTGTCGATGAAAAAGCGGGAGGTGCTGAGGGCCATAACTCAGTATTATATTGTGAAGAATGTGTTTTCGGCTGAGGTATTGGAAAATATCCCTGAAAAGGTACCAGTCAGTGGGACGGCTCAGTTAGAGTTGGAGAAATTAAGGTTGGAACATGAAATTAAGTTAAAACAGCTGGAAACAGCTGAAAAAGAAAAAGAAAGAGTCGAAAAGGAGAAAGAAAGAGCCGAAAAGGAAAAAGAGAAGGAGAGAGCCGAAAAGGATAGGGAGTATGAGGAGGAGGAGAAACAGAGGCAACATGACTTGGACATGGAGAAGTTAAGGCAAGAGTGAAGAGCTCAAGGGCCAGACCGAGAGGAAAGATATAATGTTAGTAGAGAGTTTAGGTTAGTACCTCCGTTTGAGGAGACGGATGTTGATAGTTATTTCTTGCATTTTGAAAAGGTGGCAGTGAGTCAGAAGTGGCCCAAAGATCAGTGGGTGGCGTTGTTACAAAGTGTGTTAAAAGGGAAGGCACAACGGGCATATGCGGCGTTGTCCATGGAGGAGGAGGAGTCTGAGAATTATGAGAAAGTAAAGGAGGCCATTCTTCGGACCTATGAATTGGTACCTGAAGCGTATAGACAAAAGTTCAGAAATATAAAGAAAGGGTGGAATCAGACGTATGCAGAGTTTGCCTATGAGAAGGGTATGCTCTTGGATCGCTGGTGTGCAGCAGAAATAGTGGAAGAAGATTTTTGGTGTCTCAGGGAGTTAATTCTGATTGAGGAATTTAAAGGTTGTGTTTCGGATGATATCCGGATGTATTTGAATGAGAAGCCAAATAAGTCCATCTCCGAATTTGCTAGGTTCGTAGATGAATATGCCCTAACCCACAAGACAAAGTTTTCCTCAAATAAAAGTTACCAGAGATCCTGCTGGGAGCTAGTGGTAAGATTGAGGAGGAGGAAAGGCAAGACGGCAGGAGAGGTCCTGGCTTGACCTGTTTTAATTGTGGAAAGGTGGGTCATATTGCATCTAAATGCCTTGCTCCGAGGAAGGAGTCAGGAAAAGGGAGAGCAGCAGTCCCTACAGGATGTATTGTGGTGATCAGTAAATCAACACGAAAGCCCCAGGTAGACAGAATATGAGAGGGGCCTGAGAAATGTATTTCAGAAGGAACCGTGTCTGTGAGAGGGAGACATACCAGTTCCAGTGCGGATCTGGAGAGACACAGGAGCTGAGCTGTCATTGATTTGCAGTACGGTACTAAATTTTGGTCGCAAGACTGGAGAGGTAGCTTTGAGAGGCATAGGAAAAGAGACAGAAGTGGTGCCCTTGCATAGGATCATTATAAATTGTGAGCTGGTATCTGGACGAGTTGAAATAGGGGTGCGATCCGAATTCCCGAGAACTGACGTAGACATCCTTCTGGGTAACGATTTAGCTGGTGGTGACGTTTGGTCGGCCATGGAGCCAACGAGCCAGCCTGTAAGTGTTGAGGACCCGCCCCTAGATTCCAAGATCTATCCCGCATGCGCGATCACTCGCAGCATGTCGAGAAAGGCAGCGGAGAATGAGACCAGTTTAAATCCGGCCAGTATCGATTTGGCCGAGACGTTTTTACCGACCCTGTACCAAGAGGGGTTAGAGGGTGGTAAAACGGAGAATAGGAAGGTGAAAAAGAGTAAGGGAAGGAGATAGTCCTGCCCTTAGCCAGGAAGAAATTTATAGAGGCACGGAGTAAAAATGAGAAACAGATAAGGCTGTTAAAAGGTCCAGGGTTGGACATGGATGATCTGTCTAGTTTGGCAGAACTGTTTGAAGAAGTTGAAAATTTTAAATGTGTTCCCAATAATGAAGTGAGGGCAGTCCTAGATGAAAAGGATGCCATTACCTTGAAGAAGTCTGCTGGGTTGGCAGATGAGGTTGTTTCAGCCCGCGAGGTTGAGTTTACTCCGGAAGGGAGTTGCCCAGAGAGAAACTGGGAGGATCAGGGGAACTTAGAATTTGAAAAGGGTACGGGTATTGAAAGCCGGGAAGAGGCAGATGTCCCGTTTGAGTGTGTTCAAGATGTGGATGCACGTGGTACTGAACCTAGTAATGGAGCTCAGAAAAAGTCTGAGGTATTTGATTCAGTTGAAAAGGAATGCAGTCCTTGTGGGTCAGATGGACTTGGTTCAGTGAAGGAAGGGTTAACCTTGGTACTAGTGGGAGGTGAGAATTCCCAGTTGTTTGTGTTCGAAGATGTGTTAAAAGTTAGTGAGGAGATAAAAGGTGGTGAGGTGAATATTATTATTGAAGGAAAAGGGAAAAGTGTAGTTCCTAAATTGAATGAAGAAAATTTAAAGTCTGGATTGATGTCAGAAGCAGCAACCAGGCTACAGAGACAATGGCTTGGTAACATGGTGCCTGTGAATCAATTACAGGTTGAGTTGGAATGTAAAGGTGCCCCACACATTATTGTTATTCAAGAGAGTGCTGTGAAGAGGCAGAATTTGAAACGCTGTTTGGACAAAGAGGGATTGCTTGCAGAGTTTAAATGGAAAACTAATAGCATGAAGGGTCCTGAAGATAAAACTAACAACTTGCTTAAAATTAAAGAATTGTGTGGAAATTCGGAAAATGGTCTAAGTTTGGAACACATTATTGATAAAATAACTCCTATGAAAGGAGCATGCGAAAGCCTATTCCACACTAGTATACAAGTTAACCACGTGGGAGTTAACTGGAAAAGGGGCGAGGGTTGACGCGATGCCTCTTTAAATAACAGGATCCGGTTTGAAGGGATTTCGACGAAGCATGTGAATAATAAAGACATCCCATGGAAGATTGACTGTTAAGTTTGAAAGTAACATAAAGATTAGTATTTGCATGAACTTTTGTAGTATACACGTAAGATAAGATCACAACTCTTTAGTTTTGTTTGCTGAAGAAAAGGAATAAAAATAGGTGGTTATTAAATTGGAGTCTGATGCTACAAGAATTTATTAAGCTATGAGATGTTAAGATATTAAAGGAAGTGACAATGTAATTGCTAACTGTTTAGATGCTGAATTGA
Source organism: Hemitrygon akajei (assembly GCF_048418815.1). NCBI lineage: Eukaryota > Metazoa > Chordata > Chondrichthyes > Myliobatiformes > Dasyatidae > Hemitrygon > Hemitrygon akajei. The sequence goes on from NC_133127.1 coordinate 145,058,506, forward strand.
ATGTATAACTGTATTACTCTGTAGTGAAAAAAAACTCTTTTGTATTGTGTTAGATTCTGAAATCCTGCAAGACTGTATTAATTCATTTTTACCGGTGGTAAAAATCTTAGAAGGAAGGGGGTGTTACGAATGTGCCGCAACTCTGAGGGCCAAAGGGTGCAAAGTCGCCCCCTCCTTTTTGAGAATTGCAAGATCGCTATTAATTCGGGTCTGGGACCCAGGAAATGAGAGAGAGACACGCAGAATCCACAAGGTTTGGAATGTGTCCTGGCCTCAGTGAAACAAAACCCCTGATAATGGCTATTGTCTCTTGGAGTCGGAATTGTGTATTGAGTACTGTACTATTCATTGAAGCCCCTCAGGGGACGACCAGAGTGGGCTGGTTGAGGGATTGCATCATCCCAACCTGATTGACATCTGAGACCCCGTGAGTGAGGATAAAAGAGGGTTTGGGGAACAACCCCTTTAGACGCACCAGGAGAAACGCTGGAAATCCAGTGACAGCGTTTTATAGCGAACGCCGGTGAGGGCTCGTGTGCGTCCTCCCTTGCCAGGGTGGCAGGCTCATCACGGAAGAACGGTTTAGCTAAAGGAGAGGCCACAAGTGAACGGCCACACCAACGAGACTCCAACGGATCGAAATCATAAAAGGAAAGCCGGCAAGTTTTTCTCCCAAATCTCTCTCTCTCTCCAACCATTGCAAACCCAGCGGTCCCCAAAGGCTGCAGCCTGCATGAACTGAGTGAACTTTATATTTCCACCGGACAATTCATTATCCCCTAGACAACGATAGAGCTTATTTCTTATTGATTATTATTATACCCACACTTTTAGATTTAGTATTGGCGACGTATATTATCTGTATATTTGCATTGATATTATTTTCGTGTATTTTTGCTAATAAATACTGTTAAAAATAGTACCATCAGACTTCAACGGATCTCTCTATCTTTGCTGATAAGTGACCCAGTTGCGGGGTTCGTAAAAATGTCATCCGCAAGTTTTTTGATCCAGTTAACCACATTATCAAACAGATCATAAATATAGATAACAAACAACAATGGACCCATTACCTAGCCCTCTGTAAAGATTATCTATAAGATTGTTTCAGTGCATTATTAATAAGGTTGTTGAAAAGTCCAGTTTCATATCCACTAATGTGGCACTTCTTGATGTTTTAGAATAGTTATAGTGCTGAAACAACCTTTGGTGAGTGGTTGTAGCAGTTTAAATAGAATTTCTTTAAATGAGGATTCTTAGGAAATAGTTCATTTTTGTTACAGTAAGGAGAATTTAGAGGATATTTGGGTGGACCGAAAAAGTTGATGCTAGAGAAATTAAATCCCTTACTACCTGTCAGGGTTATTAGTGAAATCGAGTGCAGGAATCACAGAGACTTTGGCAATTCAAGTTAATCAAAAAATTTATTTCAGAAATTAGCTAGCAAAAGTAACAAGAACTCGGACAAACTACACTTGAAGAACTGAAATCACTCATGATACACAGAAGAACTCAGAGTTTCACTAAACAAGGATCCACAATGACTGAGCAAAGAAGGACTAGTATGCCACCCCTCCCCCCAAAATACTCCCTGGAGCGCATAGCAATTCAGGACCAATCAGACAGCCCCAGTATCTTGACAAAACAAAACTCCCAAAACCAACAACTACATTCATGCTAATTTAATTACCCCAAATTGAATATAAGTAATAAATACAAAGAGAGCTTAAAATCCCCATGATCCCAAACGAGACACCAGCAAAATGAAATTAAAAAACAATGCCAGTCCTAAGATACCAAGTAGACAAAAAATTGACAATCCAATGAACACTGCATGAGGTTAGAAGGAGAAAATGCAATCCACATACTAACTGAAAATAAGCGACCCCTGGTTGTGATACTAATACAATCACCTATTCTGGTCCATTACTCTACCCACTAAAGTGACATTTTTTCTCCTATATTTGTCTGTTTTCCACTGTAATCTGCTCCCTTTCTTCTCCTGCAGAATTAGCTCAACCTTTCCAACAGCCAGAGCGACAGCCCGCCGACCCACTTTCCTTTATGAGAATGTTTAACTCTTTCAGTTCAGGTGCAAACCTTTCAGCTTGTACAGGTGCAACCTGCCCTTCAAGCTTCCTAATGATCTTGAAATCTAACGATTTCCCTTCACGCATCATTTTTTTCAGCTGTGCATTCATCTCCTATTCCTGTTCTTCCTTGCATATAACTTCAGATGTAATCTGAAGGTTGCTGCCTGAGAGGGTCTGTTTTTTTAAAATCTTCTAATTAGCTTCCTAAATTCTGTTCACGTTACCTCTGTTGTTAGCACCATTAGGAAGCACAGCGTTTACCTATCGCCTTTAGAATGCCCTGTAATAATTCTGCGACATTCTTGTTCCTGACGCGAAGTAGACAACATATACTCCCACAGAAGCGCCTATATTTTTCCTTCACTGTACAGTCACCGAACGTTACAGCTCTCGGTTTTTTGCCCTGTTGGTCTTGATCAGCTGTACCATCCACAGTGCCCCGAAGCTGACTATGCCTCCATTGTCCAGAGGCATGTTTAATCTTAATAGCTGACCATCGTTCTGGAGTGCGAGACTATCTATGAGTTGATTACCTTCCTATCTCCCTTCCTCTGTTTGGTGGTCACCTGGAGATTATAGGTTTAGGGTGAAAGATGAAACATTTCAGGGGAAATTTCTTCCCTCTTAAGTTGACGCGAGTGTGGAAGGTGCTGCCAGCGGAAGTGGTAGATGCGAGTTCCACTTACAAGAAGTTTGGATAGTTACGGTCTGAGTCACCAGCGAGCTCGAGCAGAAATCACAGACTTAAGCACTTTCAAATAAAACGCAAGATTTATTACAGAAATTAACCAGCAAAACTAAAATGAATTCAGGGAAACGATGTAGAATGTTGAGCTGAAATCACTCACGATACACAGGAACGCCCTTCGGTCCTGTTTTTTTTAATTATCAAAAGTATAATTTTTACATACAGGCTCCATCCTCGATCTGGCCGAGATAAACTCAACCACAGGATGACTGACGAGTGTTGGCAGATCTGTTGAGAAGCCTCGGCAATATTCTTTCGTTCTCAGACCAGTGCTAAAACCACGGAAGTCATCTTCCTATCTCTCACCTCCACAATTTTCTTATCACTCGGAAACACACATTTCCACTGAAAAAGGGGCGCGCTTTAAAAAATAGCTTTTTATGTATACAGTGACCTTCTGTTAGCTCCTGGCTAATTCATTCTAAGATATCAGAACTTCCAGCAGCTAGAACTTGCTAAGTACATTATCTACCTAAACTACACTTTGGAAAAAAGTGAACGAAAATCTAAAAACTGCAGCAAAAACCGCGAATGCTAGAAATACCCAGCAGGTCCGATAGCATCTGTGGGAAGAATCTTTGGCTTTGCACAGATGCAGCCCAGCGATCTCATGCTTTAGTGTTTTTATCCCCTGCTGAGAGAAGCACTGGCCCAGGGTAACAGACGTATCCTCCTGGGCTCTGACAAGTTACTTGAAAACTGACACATATTGTTTTTGTTCCCCGTATCGACGGAAAAATCTACAAGGCCGGCGGACATGCTCTGACATGGAGATGATTTGTTTATAGATTTGTAAAATAACTACGCCCAGAGAATTTCAGTACCAGCCCGAAAAGTCGATTGCTTATTCTTCTCCATAGATACTGCCCGGCCTGCCGAGTCCCTCCAGCATTTTGTGTGAGTTACTCTTGATTTCCAGCAATTGCAGAATCTCGTGTGTTTAAGAGAACTAAAGACTGCCCATGCCCTTCCTCGGGCGAAAGTCACGCCCACTATAAATCCAGATTTAACTCATGCAGGGCAACGGAAATATTTGCCATTTGAACGGATCAGCTTTGTTTTCGGAGTAAAAAGCAAAGAAAACTAGCAGGTACAGTAAAGGAAATCGGAGTTTAAGAACTGTTGGAAGGACTCCGGTGCTGGATATTCGGTCTCCGTCACTTGCCATCAATGTAGCGAAATGTCCCGGGAGCTCTCGCCCCGCAGCAAAGAAAGCACGACTTTGAAAAGGATTTAATTTTACCCACAACTTACATTTATCTTGCTTTTCAGTGATCTATCATTCCAGCATCATTCGAATGCCAGGACAGGTATTTTTGGAAGGGATTGTTTTCTGTACCGGTAAGGATCTTCGCAGGTGCCCATGCGAGAGGGGCTGTTAGATGTTAAAGTCACGGCCGGGTGTTCACTTGTGGAGCTCTTGGCAATGGACTCGGTTTGAATTGCTCCATAGAGGGAATTTGACACAAACTACGTTCAGAACCGGCCTGCCAATTAACATTGTGGTTAAAACACAAGACGGGGAATAAACGCGTGCTTTTAGGTCGCCTGACTTAAACCGCGTGATGTTGCCGGTTTTACAGATCTCGATGGTAAAATTCGACTTTAGTAGAAAGGATACTGTCGATTAAGCGAACGGGCAAAAAGAAGCAAACGTGATATAAAGTGGTTACGTGCAATATAGTGGAGAAAGAATAGATATGATCATGAAGGAAATAGATAGTATTAGCATGGAATCGTATTCGACTGTGGTGTTTTGTGAAATGACATGCATTTACAGGCACGACAACTAGTTAGGAAGACAAATAGCAAGTTGGTCTGAAGAGAGAGGGGCGTCCAGGACAAGTGTAAAGTAGCCATTGTATGTTGCGGCACCCGGCGTGATACAAGCACATGCATAGATTGGCTAGATTTATCCTAGGGTTCAAGGGTTGGGCCAGATGAAAAGTTTGAGAAAATCGAATTGATAAGCATTTAGGATTGTGGGAAAAATACACTGTGGTGTTGAAGTTTAAAAGATTCTGAAAGACATTGATAGGGTCAATACTCCCCAATGCCATTAGGCTTTACAATTCTACCGCCAGGACTTAAGAACTTTTTAAAAGCTATTATTAATGCTTTTTGAGATAGTGATTTAGATGCATATCATATTTTTTACTGAGTTAAGTATTGTATGTAATTAGTTTTGCTACAACAAGTGTATGGGACATTGGAAAAAAAAGTTGAATTTCCCCATGGGGATGAATAAAGTATCTATCTATCTATCTAAACCAACAGATCTCATCCTCAGCCTGAGGAATTAAGATCTGAGTGTACAGAATATGTGGTCATCTACTCATCAATGAAGAAATATTTGAATCTGGCAAGTTGTACATCGTCAAATTTTGTATTCCAAAAGCTGGTGTTGACAATATTGAAAACCAAAATGGCTAGGTTTTTAGGCACAAATAGAATTCATGCTCATTGATATTGAACAAGAAAATGAACAAGGTGGAGGATTAGTTATATTTTTACTGAATGGTGGTACAGTTATGAGGGTCATATGCCCAGTTTTGGTCCTTTTTTTATGTTCTCATGATAACACAGGGTTTTGCTTCTTCTGTGGTTACTGGTGAAAGGAAATGTGCCTACTACTCCAGACAGTTATCACCCACTGTAACCCTAACATCTTCTAAAATTAAAAAAATATATATTTCTTATGTTAAATCTTGACAATAATCTAAAGAATAACCCAGACATAAACATTTCAATTGTTGAAACTTAGTGCTGCTCTTTAAGGGACCATTTTTTAGACTTCGCTGAGAACACACAGGTACCATTCTGGGAACAGTGATACCACAGACCACATGATTTCAAATGGTTGGTTCCTGCTGCTATGCCAATTTATATTTTTTATGTTCTAAGTATGTCATCATGGTTCACTACAGTTTTTCATCAATTGAAGATTAAACATAGAACAACTAAGTATGATGCCATTGATTTAAAATCACGGTAAACAACATCTTTACACAAATTAACTTTGGTAAAAGGTCTGCATTTGACCTCTACGTTTTCACTCAATATATGAGTGAAGGAGAGGATTCCTTCTCTGTTGACAGCAACAATTTTATGTGAGTTATGCTCCAGTGATTTAAATTAATTGCCTGAATACAATTATTATTTACATAAACTAACCTTTGACTTGATATCAATACAGATTCAAATTGCAAGAAGGAAGGTATTATTTCAGACCAAGACACTGGAAGAGAAAAGCAATTGAAGTTAACATGTAAGTAGTTGTCCGCCCTGCACAGGCTAGGACCTCCCAGCTAACAGGAGTCAACTGCCACTCATAACCTACAGCCTTTTTAAACCCAGCTCTCATCCACAGCCATTTATTCATCCATCATTCAGTTGCTCCTAGCCTTCAGTTATCTTGTTGTGTTAGCTATCTGTTTTCTCTTGTTTTGTGCCCTCGCAGTTTGTTATTTTGCAATTTATTAGTAAAATATTGTTTACTGCTGAATCTTCTCTGCTGCAATTTTTTGGTCAAGCCTCCTCTGCATTCTCTGAGAGTATTTGTGATAAAGTAACTACTTGTTGTGCTATATTTGTGCTTAAATATTATTCAGCTGAAGACTGGAGTGTTCAATTAACAAAAGATAGCACAGAGGTCAAATCAGCTTTGCACATTGATTCATTTCCAAACCTAACTCCTCTGCATACTGCCGTGGTCATTGGATGTTCATGTATAAATCTGTTTTTGAAAGTGGACCATTTACTCGTGTGTGTGTGTGTGTGTTGGTAGTCTTGTCAGTTTCTGACGACGTGACTTGTGCGAGAGGTACGAAAAATCGCCAAGACTTCCTCAGCTGCAGTGGATAGCCATGACTCTTTCTGTGCCTTGTTGTGCCCTTCCCTCTCCACGAAGCAGTGCAGCACCACCTTCTTGGCTGGTGGATCTTGTAGCTAACCTCATTTGCCCTGAAGGCCAGAACTGGCTTTGCAAGCTGGGGTGGGCATATCCTTATCTCACTGGGTTTGGAGGTTCCCTGGTTTAAGCCACCTGTTGAAGCGGTGTTCTGAACTTGGTCACCGTCACATGCAAACAGTTACTTGGAATCACAGGTGAGAGCTGGGTGGCAGTTGGGGACCAAAGGTGGATGAGCTGCCCCTGGCCGGAACACAGCAAGCCTGCCACCAGAGGTGCTACCCCTCCCTGGACACCGCACGCACCCTACCATTTACTGTATATACAAATCACTGGGTACATTTGTCTTAAAGCATCCAATAATTACTTGTCATTGGGACTTCTTTACAATCTTGAGTTCACTGCTGGTTGAAAGGGTTCTTGCCATTTCCCCTAAAACCATCCACCCACCCACCTCCCCAGCACCACTAGTACCATCCCCATCATTCCAAATATGTAGGCCAGGATACCCAGCATGTGAGATTATTATACATCTAGCTGTGGTCTGAAAAATCTTATATTCCGCTCTTTACAAAAACTCATCCTGCCACTTTGGATCTCACTCTTAAGAAAATTGAACCAAAGCCAAAAATGGAATCAATTTAAAACTTTTATCAGAGGAAAGAAAAAAAATGGCAATGTGCATTTTATGATTAACTTTTGATATCAATTGGTTTTCCTTGGTCAGAGACGGAAGGCAAAATATTAATTAGTTGATTAAATAAAACCCTTTGGCATCTTTTGTGTAAATGTATAGGATAGATTGCAATAGCAAACCCTCACTGCTGAGTAAACAGTAAAGCTCGTACATTTTCTTCTATTTCCAAAAGCATTTTATAAAGTTCTCTTTAGTTGTCTTTGCTATGATTGAAATATAGTGTTCTTGTATATTGCATCACATTTTTGTAACAAAGTACAATCCACATTTAGCTCAAGTATTTGAGTAGGAACTTTATCCCCCATCAGAATCAGAATCAGATTTAACATCACCAGCATCTGTCATGACATTTGTTAACTTTTACAGCAGCAGTGCAATGAAATACGTGATAAATAAATTCAGAGAAAAAAACTGCACTACAGTAAGTATATATGTCTATTAATTTGTTAAGAAAAAGTATTAAGTAGTGAAGATGAAATAAGTAGTGCAAAAAATTTACGAAGTAGTGAGGTAGTATTCAAGGGGTCAATGTCCATTTAGAAATCAGATGGCAGAGAGAAAGAAGCTGTTCCTGAATTGCTGAGTGCGTGCCATCAGGCTTCTGTACCTCCTTCCCAACGGTAACAGTGTGAAGAGGCCATGTCCTGGGTGGTGGGGATCCTTAATGATGGATGCTCCTTTCCTAAATCAATATTCTCTATCTGTCCACTTCAGTAATCAAAAATGATGATATTTCACGGTCTCAACTTTGTTATTGAACCCACCCTAAAATAAAAGAATCCAAAAATGGGTTACAATCATCAAGGGAAAATGAATTTCTTCCCTTTATATTCTACTTCCAATAGATACAAACAATTATGAAAACCGCATTTTGTTTCACTTCAGCAGTTTTGTTTCAGCAGAAACGTGATTTGTCTTCCCATAGGTTACTTTTTTGTCTGAAGCTTCTGTGTCAGGGATAGAGAAAAATAATTGTTGAGTATGCTAGTACCAGTATCTCTTTGTCTCTGAAACATTTAATGCAAGTTAATTGTTGTTTGGCAAAAACTCATATTAAATGTGGTGTTAATTTCAAATTAACTTCTGCTGACCTTAATCGTGCCATCAGTTTTGCTTATTTAATATCCTAATAAAAATACTGTAAAGCAATTCAAAACTGTTCTGATTGGCTTCATAATCTTTACCCTCAGAAACTTAATTTTATCAAATAATCATGGTGAACATATTCTTTCTTATTCCAAGCCCAGCTCATCTAGTGATGGCATCCTTGAAACGCTGGATTCCCTGTGCTTCAGATTTAGATTTGCTAGCTTGTGTTAAGTTTCTTACAGCTTTGTTTTCATCCCTTTAATAAACAAGGAACCCACAACTACCACTTCTAAATGGTTAGTTCTTTTAAATCTGATGTTTTGAGGATCCACCCTTCCTGTACCTCTTTTATCAGCAGCTGTGATCTTTCCATTTAATTTACACTCTTATTAGGTCCATCACCCACTCTTATTTTCATTGGAATTCTTCTTTTTAATCAGACTTTTGATCAGTATTGTGAATAACACTTTTTAGCAATATAGAACTACGTCTCTCTGTGAAGTACCTTCACGTCATAATTCTACATGGAATATCAGGACAATCCATCATGACATTTTTATACAGAATGTGTGTGTGTTTTGGCTAATATACTCAGTAATTCACATAGATTACTGGTGTATGTTGTTTTGATTGTGTGAATGAAAAGTAAGTTAGTGGAAGTATTCCATTAACGGAATGTTTCTATTATCTTTTAATGTTAATGACCCAAAGTTTTAGTGGGAGGCATATTGATAAGGATCTTCATACCAGAAGGGATTGTATAAAGTATTCAAAGGCAAGCAGCAACAAGTTAACCCACAAGGAGGAGCATATAAATTTGAGCTGGAATTTAAGAATGTTTTTCTTTTCACCTACTCTGTCATTCCAAACTTTTCTAGAGAAGAGAGCTTTGGGTTGTTAAGCCTCTTCTGATGGTTGTAAATGTTTAGTTCTATTATTGCTCTTGAAAATCTTTTTGATACCATTTATTTGCTAGTATTAGTTTTTGATCAAGTAAATGTATTAAGCTCTAGAGTTTGAAGGAAGATTTATTTCTGCTTCAGGTTCCGGAGCCAATGAGAGATACGACACAAAAGTAGACAATTTGGCCCAGTAGACAACTAGTTCCGCACCAACCATTAACTACCCAATTATGCTATTTCTACATTAATTCCATTTATTATTCTCTCATCAATGCTCCCCAGACTCGACCATTCATTGACATACCAGGAGCTATTTACAGTGGCCAATTACCGTATCAATGTGCAGCTCCTTGGGTTGTGGGAGGAAACTGGGGCACCCAAAGGAAACCTACATGCTCGCAAGTAGCATGTGTAAACTCCACATAGAGAGCACTCAAGGTTGGGAATGAGGCAGCAACTCTACCAGCTGCACCATTCTTTTGTTTATCCATGTCTTTTACTGCCTTAAGGCTAACTATGTTCTCATGATTTTAATCTGAACTTCAGGATGGTCATGATGCCTTGGATGATTTTTCTACTATTTGCCACAGCTGAAATGAGAAATAAACACATTTCTGAAGGTAAGTTATGCAGGACATAATCTGTGTGAAACATTAAAGAAATAAGTTGTAATTCACAATGAATATAAATTGTGTTCCGAAGTATTATCACACAGAAATACTAGTCTGAAAGGAACTAACACGTACATTGAAAGGCCTTAATAAAGTGGATGTGAAGAGGATGTTTCCTAATGTGGGAGAGTCTAAGACCAGAGGATACAACCTCAGAATGGAGGGTTGTCCTTTTAGAACAGAGATGAGGAGGTGTTTCGTTAGCCAAAGAGTAGTGAATCTGTGGAATTTGTTGTTACAAGCAGCTGTGGAGGCCAAGTTTTAATGTATAATTAAAGCAGAGGTTGATATATTTTAGATTGGTCAGGGCTTGAACGGATGTGTGTGTGGGGGATGAAGGTAGCAGATTAAGGCTGAGAGGAAAAACGGATCAGCTATGATAACTTGGTGGAGCTGACTTGATGGGTCAAATGGCCGAATTCTGCACTTATGGTCTTATTTCATGGTCTTATTTCATCGTCTTTGTCAAAATGTGACGTAAGCCTGAGGATTAAATCAGTTCAGAATTCAGTAAAAACATTTCTAATGTAATTGATAGAAACACAGAACATAAGAATCAACTAGTAAGAGAAGAATAACTGAAAGTAAAACCTTCTCTGGTTATGTTAGAGAGACGAAACTGAAACAGGCGTGTGTTCTTTGCAGAGACAGCAGAAAGAAGAGACAAGCACTTCTTTATGATGGAAAATAAACCAAAATAAGTCCCAGAAATTGCAGAGAAACAGAAGTTTAGTTAAAGAGAGGAACTTACTTATGCTGAAATTACTTGCTAGTGAGGGAATAGTAATGAAGAAATCAAGGAACAAAAAGCCAGTTAATCATCTGGATCTAACAGTTTACTGGATAGGTGCTGTAGGAAATAATTCTGAATGGTCTAGAATAGTTCCCTCAAAAAGAAAATGTTATTCATGAAAGTGATGGATGAACCTTATGATAGTTTACAATGCCATACTGACGGGAAATGACGATCAATTATTAGCTTCCTGGTGAAAGCACGCTTTCAAAATCTTAATACTATTGTGCAGAGTTCAACAGAGTTTTGAAAGTAGATTATGTTTGTTAATCCTGATTTTTGAGAGTAGGTAGTTAATGAAAAATGGCAAGATGCCCACCCCCCCCCCCCCAATCATTCTACTGTTTCTCTCTCTCCTGCAGGGTACTACCAGAATTTTATGTTCTTGAATTTGATTTCCAGCTTCTGCAGTTTACTTTTGCTTTTCATATAGGGAAAACTCAGTATTAGAATTTTCAGTGAGTCATTGAAAGTTACCATACAAGAGATAAACAGATAAGAGGTTACCACACAGGATAAGACTAATGATATTAGGGTTTTTTTCCTGTTCATTCATTGAGTTGCTGGTATAATCAGCAGTTCCTTCCTCTGGGAAGGTGGTGATAAGCAGCCTTCGTGAATGCTGCAATACTTGGATTAATGGCATTCCAACACTGATATAAGGAAATGCTTCCAAGACTGTATGAAGAGGATACTTCATTTAAAAGTAAGGATGGTACTTGATTTGCTGGGGAATTCTGCTGCACCTGCCTTTCTGATTGGTAGAATGTAAATGTTAAGTAGGTGCAATTGAAGAACTCTTAGTGAACTGCAGCAGTATATTCTGCACATGCTGGCCCTATTTTTTTCCCTGTCTGTTAAAGCTTTAATCTTAATATAATCACCTTTGTATTAAATCTATTCATGGCCAGGCCCCTCTCTATCCCTCTACCTTCAATGCAATATTTTCTATGCATTGCTCAATAACTCAATAGTGTCTTAGGCATCTAGTCCCAAGTAATAAACTTTCTTTCCAAACTTTCCCAGCACGGGTCTCCTTCAAGACAAACCTTAAAATACAATAAAAATAAAGACAGAACATGTTGGTAATACTCAGCAAGGCATGCCACATCTGTGGGAAGAGAAACAGAGCTCTCATTTTGAGTTTTTGAGCCAAAACAGCACTTCCTGATTTTATTTCAGATTTCCAATATCTGCAATGATTATTTGAATATAGACACATATCATTGACCAAAGTCTTAAATAGCTTATATAATAATGTTTTAGTTTCAGGATCAGGGTGCCAGGGTCAGGGACTTCTTGGATTGGGTCCACAGCAATCTTAAGTAGGAGGGTGAGCAGCCGAAAGTTGTTGTCCATGTCAGTATCAATGATATGAATAGAAAGGGTGACAAGGTCCTGCAAGTGATCTCAAGGAATTAGGTGCTTAGTTAAAGGTCAGGACCTCCAGGGTTGTGATATCAGGATTGCCACCTGTGTTACATATTCATGAGGCCAGAAAAAGGAAGATAATACAGTTTAACGTGTGGCTAAAGAGAAGGCGCAAGAGAAAGGGCTTCAGGTATTTGGATGATTGGGTTTTCTTCCAGTGAAGGTGGGACCTGTACAAAAGGGATGGTTTGCTTTGATCTGGAGGGGGACTAATTCCTTAGTGGAAAAGTTAATGCTGCATGGGTGGGTTTAAACTGATGCTGCAGGGAGATGGGAACCAGACTGCCAGAGCACATAGTGGTGTGCTTGTGGAGAAAGATGGTGGTTAGGTCTACACACAAAGTTAGGAATCGAAAGGTTGAGCATGGTGGGTCTAAAGTTTGAGTTTTGTATATTTCAATGCAAGAAGTGTTATAGGAAAGGTGGATGAGCTTAGGGCATGGATCAGCACGTGGAATTGTGACTTTGTAGCTGTTTGTGAGACTTGGTTACCAGAGGGGCAAGTTCCAGGGTTCTGTTATTTTAGATATGATAGATCAGGAGAGATTAAAAGGGGAGGGCGGGAATACTAGTCAGGGAAATTGTCACAGCAGTGCTCTGTCAGGGCAAGCTGGAGAGCTTGTCTACTGAGGCTATATGAGTGGAACTGAGAAATAAGAAAGGGATGATTACCTTAATGGTATTATATGATAGACCATCCATAGTCAGCAGGTTTTAGAGGATCAGATTTGTAGAGAGATCGTAGACTGTTGCAAGAAACATAAGGTTGTGATAGATGATTTTAACTTTCCACATATTGACAGGGGCTCCCATACTGTGAAAGGGCTGGATGGCATAGAGTTTGCCAAATGTGTTATGGAAAGTTTTCTTAATCAATACCTAGAGATCCCACCTAAGAGTGTGATACTAGATCTCCTATTAAGCAATAAGACATGGCCGGTGACTGAAGTATGCATCCAGTGATCTTAATGTCATTAGTTACGAGATAATCAGGGAGAAGCATAGGTCTGGTCTTTGGGTTGAGATTCCAAATTAGAGAAAGGCCAATTTTGATAGTACCTGAAAGAATTTGGCACCTGTGTATTTGGATAAAGGTTTCTGGCAAAGGTGTGCTTGGCAAGTGGGAGGGCTTTGAAAGGGAAATTTGTGAGTACAGAGCTTGTATGCTCCTGTCAGAAAGAAAGGCAACAGTACAATGATTAGGGAACCTTGTTTTTTGAGAGATATTGAGGCCCAGGCTATATAGGCAGGAAGGAACAAAAGAGGTACTTGATAAGTATAAAAATTGCAAAAGAACACTTAAGAAAGAAATCAGGAAGGCTAAAAGGAGGCATGAGGTTGCCCTAGCAACAAGGTGAAGGAGAACCCCAAGGGCTTCTACAGATTTATTAAGAGCAAAGGGATAGAAAGGGATAAAATTGGTCCTCTTGAATATCAGAGTGGTCATCTATGCATGGAGCAAAAACAGATGGGGGAGATCCATCTTGACAGGGACAAAAAATGGATTTTTTGCATCTGTATCTACTTGGGAGGTGGACACAGAGTCTATGTAAGTGAAGCAAAACAGCAAAGAGCTTATAGTCCATAAACATATTATGGAGGAGGAGCTGTTTTTCACCATGAGGTAAATTAGGGTTGATAAATCCCCAGGGCCTGGCAAGTGTTCCCTTGGACCTGTGAGAGGCTGGTGCAGAAGTTGTATGGGCCCCAGCAGAGATATTTAAAGCATCCTTAGCAATGGGTGAAGTGCCAGAGGATTGGAGGATAGCTAATGTTGTTTTGTTGTTTAAGAAAGGCTCTCAGAATAAGTCAGGAAGTTATAGATCATTGAGCCTAACATTAGTAGTGGATACATTATTGGATGGTATTCTAGGGGACCTGATGTGTGAGTATTTGGATAGAGATGGTCTGATTAGGGATAGTCATCTTGGCTTTGTGCATGGTAAGTGATCTTATAGAGTTTTTTTTTGAGAAAGTTACCAGGAAAATTGTTAAAGACAAGCAGTGGATGCTCTCTGCATGGACCCTAGCAAGGCCTTCAACAAGTTCTAATGGGAGGTTTGTCAAGAAGGTTTGGTCAACTGGCATTCAGGATGAGGTAGAAAATTGGATTAGATATTGGCTTTACAGGAAAAGCCAGAAGTGGTAGTGGGTGGCTGTGTTTCTGTCTGTGACAACTGGTGAGCCACAGGGATCGTTGCTGGATCCATTGTTGTTTGTCATCTATATCGGTAATCTGGAAAATAATGTAGTAAACTGTATCAACAAATTTTTAGATGGTGCCAAGACTGGGGGTGTAGTGGACAGTGAGGAAGGCTATCAAAGCTGGCAGTGGGATCTGGACTAGCAGGAAAAATGCGCTGAAAAATGGACAATGGAACTTAATGCAGACATGTGTGAGGAGTTGCACTTCAGGAGGATAAACCAGAGTAGGACTTACATAGTGAGCAGTTATTCAGAGGGATTCTGGAAATACAGATGTATAATTCCTTGAAGGTGGTGTCAAAGATAGAAAGGGTCATAAAGAGAGTTTTTGGCATATTGGCCTTTATAAATCAAAATATTGAGAAGAGGAATTGAGGAGTGATGTTGAAGTTTGTAAGACAATGATGAGACCTAATTTAGAATATTGTGTGCAATTTTGGTCACCTACCTACAGGAAAGATATCAATAAGATAGATAGATTGCAGAGAAAATTTACAAGGGTATGCCAGGAATTGAGGACCCAAGTTACAGGCACTTTATTCCCTATAGCATAGGAGAATGAAAGGAGATTTGATAGAGATATGAAAATTAATAGGGGCTTAGATAGGGTAAATACAAACAGACTTTTTCCACTGAGGTTGGGTGAGACTAGAACTAGAGGCCACGGGTTAAGGGTAGAAATTGAACTGTTTAAAGGCAACATGAATAACTTCTTCACTCAGAGGGTAGTGAGA
This sequence comes from Hemitrygon akajei, assembly GCF_048418815.1. NCBI lineage: Eukaryota > Metazoa > Chordata > Chondrichthyes > Myliobatiformes > Dasyatidae > Hemitrygon > Hemitrygon akajei. The sequence continues at coordinate 145,073,779 of NC_133127.1, forward strand.
GAGTGGAGTGAGTTGCCAGCAAAAGTAGTAATGCGGGTTCTATTTCAACTTTTAAGAGATAAGTACATGGATGGGAAGGGTATGGAAGGCACAGTCTGAGTCCAGGACGCGGCAGGTTCGTGTTTTGGCCTATAGACTAGATGGGCTGGATGGTATGTTTGTGCTGTTCTGTTCTCTCACTCTGTGAATGTCAGATTTTGCCTGATAATACGTTTGTAAAAATGTTTATTTTTTTCTATACTCAAGGTACTTTTTAAATTATTTCCTTGTTTTGATTTATGTTTCCAATTGTTGAACATGTAAATATATTTTATCTTATGGAGTAAATTGCTGCTGTATTTTAAGGAAGTGTTCTTAAAAACCATTCTATGTTTAGGATATGAAACTAATATCTGTCCGCCATTTCAATCTACAACTGTATTTGCTAATGTTGGAGAACATGCCCGTTTAAGATGTCAGCTGTGCAATGGATCCAGTCCAATCAACATGAGTGACCGTCAAACACATGGATTTACAATTTCTTGGTTTAAAGGCAATTTCAAAAGTGGATTAATGGAACTTTTAGACAATGGGAACAGAATTGCTGCTCAGTGGCCCTTCTTAGGATTTTGGCCTGCATTTGTCAATGACACTGGAAGATATTTTTGTTCTCTCTTGTAAGTAGTGTTGAGGGTTACTATCTAAGATATGGGAGGGAATGAGGGTGGTAGGGGCAGGGTGTGTGGGGGAGGTGCAGTGATTTTCACCTTAGCCAGTATAAGCAATCTATCCCCACCCAAACTGTCAAGCCCTTTCAGAATTTTATTTGTTTCAATGACTTTTCATTCATCTAAACTTCAAAGAGTATAGGCCAATCAATTTAAACTTACCTCATGATAATTCTTCACATCCCTACACAGGGCACCACGTTTCATCAAAAATTCAGAACTTCAGAGACAAGACTAAAAGCACTGTCACTGCTATGTAATTTATTTAGTTCTATCAATGACGGATGGATTTATAATCAAGTGTTCATCCTTGCAAATTGAATATCATTACATATGCCCATACCATCCTCCATCTGCCATTTTCTGTCCACTTACCCAACCCTTCCTATTTTTAATATGTCTTCTTCAGTTTACTTTCTTAAATGGCTTTGTATCATTATTGAACTTAGGTAATATTTGATCCCTTCATCTATGTTATCAACATTGAGGATTGAAATACAGGGGACCTAGAACTGAAATCCTTACAGAAACCCATTATTTACTGCCTCCCAACTTGAAAATCACCTGTTTATTCCAACCCTCTGAATTACAGATTTTAAACAATCTTTTGATAATAGGAGTGCTTAATTTGCATTAAAAAAACTAAATATATTACATTAATGGTTACCCTTTATCTATCTTCATGCTAAAATATGTCAAATGGGTTTGACAAACAGGATTTCTCTATTGTTCAGCTAATGCTGCCTTATCACCATATCGATTTCTGAGAATCCTGTTATTGCTTTCTAATAATGGAAAGCTGCAGTTGTTAGGCTAATTGGCTCGCAGTTCATATTCTTTCTCTGTTTCAGAACATATAGAACATAGAAAACCTACAGCACAAAACAGGCCCTTTGGCCCACAATGCTGTGCCCAATCATGTACTTACTTTAGAAATTACCTAGGGTTACCCATAGCCCTCTATTTTTCTAAGCTCCATGTACCTATCCAGGAGTTTCTTAAAACACGCTATTGTATTTCTTGCTGCTTTTTGATCTTCCCGAATCTGGGAATTTTGCCGGTACCACCAATGCATTCACTATAGTCGCTTCATTAAAAACCTTAAATTATGGAGCATCAAGTGTGCAATATTGAACAGTCCTTGGCTTCATTATTGTCACAAGGACTTTTTAATGTATTGTAATTAATTATATCAAATTCCTCACTTTAAAACCACCATTCTTTTCACTTAACAGCAATGGAACTCACAACATTCCAGGTCCAAATGTAAGTTTGAATGTTATACCAATCAGTGAAGGATGTTACAGTGAAGAATTAGAATATACCCGGAATGGATACATTGGATTATCAGGTCGATTGGATTGTCCACACATGGAAGAGTACGAGTATAACACAAAGGATCTGAAGTGGTATAAGGTGATTAGCTTCTACTTAATCTATTAACCTACCAGTTTTAGAAATTACACTTTGCTTGGAAAGCACTCCGAAGAGGAAAGTTCAACGTAGGCAAAACCTTGCTGCTTCCAAAATCGTAGGGCCTTTAAATATGAAAGGCTTTGATTCATGGAACTGTTGTGACTGTGGTCGACGTCGCCAAAGAGACGCTGAAGCTGGTGATATAGAAGTCTTTATTCATCTTAACAAGCAGGCATCATTCTGGAGACACTTTTGGTAGAACCAAAAAGTACATCACATTTTTATACCCTTAATATCAATGATAACATTAAGTGATTCAATAATTACAATGGCATTGTCTATTGCAATGCTTTAGGTTGGCTTTTAGTTCCTTTGAGGTATATATTTTCAGTGGAAGCACATTGTAATTGATAAGACACGTCTGAAGGTTCAAACGCTTTGTTGAGAGAGAATAATTAGCATAGATATCCTACAAGACTTCAGACACTGAAAATTAATGTTGTTTGGTCTGTCTTTGAGTACACAAATATCCTGAGTACACAAAACTACTGAATGCTCTCCAACTCTTTCTGCACTACCTTTACAACTGCTTTGGCACTGCATGCACTCATGCTGAGCTTATCAAGTTCATCAACTTTGCCTCCAACCTGTCTTTAAATTCATGTGGTTAATTTCTCACACCTCTCCACCCTTTCTCGATCTCTCTGTCTCCATCTCTGCAGCCAAACTTTCTACCAACATTTTTTATAAACTGCTGATTCCCACAACTATCTTAACTATACTTCTTCCTACCCTGTCTCCTGTAAAAATGCTATTACCTTTTCTCAGTTCCTTCATCACCACTGCATCTGTTCCCAGGATGAGGCCTTCCTTGCCAGGACATAGCAGAAGAACTTAATGAGTACTTTGCTTCAGTATTCACTATGGAAAAGGATCTTGGTGATTGTAGGGATGACTTATAGCAAACTGGAAAGCTTGAGCATGTAGATATTAAGAAAGAGGATGTGCAGGAGCTTTTGGAGAGCATCAAGTTGGATAAATCACCTGTACCAGACGAGGGGTACCCCAGACTACTGTGGGGGGTGAGGGAGGAGATTGCTGAGCCTCTGGCGATGATCATCAATGGGGATGGAGAGGTTCTGGAGGATTGGAGGGTTGTGAATGTTGTTCCCTTATTCATGAAAGGGAGTAGAGATAGCCCAGGAAATTATAGGCCATTGAGTCTTACTTCAGTGGTTAGTAAGTTGTTGGAGAAGATCCTGAGAGGCAGGAATTATGAACATTTGGAGAGGCATAATATGATTAGGAATAATCAGCATGGCTTTGTGAAAGGCAGGTTGTGCCTTACAAGCCTGATTGAATTTTTTGAGGATGTGACTAAACACATTGATGATGGTAGAGAAGTAGATGTAGCATATATGGATTTCAACAAGGCACTTGACAAGGTACCCCATGCGAGGCTTATTGAGAAAGTAAGGAGGCATGGGATCCAAGGGGACATTGCTTTGTGAATCCTGAACTGGCTTGCCCACAGAAGGCAAAGAGTGGTTGTAGACGGGTCATATTCTGCATGGAGGTCAGTCACCAGTGGTGTGCCTCAGGGATCTGTTCTGGGACCCCTACTCCTCGTGACTTTTATAAATGACCTGGATGAGGAAGTGGAGGGATGGGTTAGTAAATTTGCTGATGACACAAAGGTTGGAGGTGTTGTGGATAGTGTGGAGGGCTGTCAGAGGTTACAGTGGGACATTGATAGAATGCAAAAGTGGGCTGAGAAGTAGCAGATGGAGTTCAACCCAGGTAAGTGTGAGGTGGTTCATTTTGGTAGGTGAAATATGATGGCAGAATATAGTATTAATGGTAAGACTCGACAGCGTGGAGGATTAGAGGGATCTTGGGGTCTGAATCCATAGGACACTCAAAGCTGCTGCGCAGGTTGTCTCTGTGGTTAAAAAGGCATACAGTGCATTGGCCTTCATCAGTCTTGGGATTGAGCTTAGGAGCCAAGAGGTAATGTTAGAGCTATATAGGACCCTGGTCAGACCCCATTTGGAGTACTGCGCTCAGTTCTGGTTGCCTCACTATAGGAAGGATGCAGAAACCATAGAAAGGGTGCAGAGGAGATTGTCAAGGATGTTGCCTGGATTGGGGAACATGCCTTATGAGAATAGGCTGAGTGAACTCTGCCTTTTTTCCTTGGAGCGACGGAGAATGAGAGGTGACATGATAGAGGTGTATAAGATGATGAGAGGCTTTGATCCCAGAGCTGAAATGGCTAGCACGAGGGGGCACAGTTTTAAGGTGCTTGGAAGTAGGTACAGAGAAGATGTTAGGGCTAACTTTTTTACTCAGAGAGTGGTGAGTGCGTGGAATGGGCTGCCGGCGACAGTGGTTGAGGCGGATACGTTAGGGTCTTTTAAGAAACTCCCGGACAGGTATATGGAGCTCAGAAAAGTAGAGGGCTATAGGTAATCCTAGGTAATTTCTCAGGGAAGGACACGTCTGGCACAGCTTTGTGGGCCAATGGGCCTGTATCGTGCTGTAGGTTCTCTATGTTTCGATGTTACTATGACATCAAAGGTGTCCTCCATCTTCAAGGAATGGGGGCTCATCCACCATTGATGCTGCCCTCACCCACATTTCCTCCATTTCCCGAACATCTGCGCTCACCCTGTTTTCCCATGGCCTTAACAAGTAGAGTTTCTCTTCTCCTCACTTACCATCCCATGAGCCTCCACATCCAACGCATCATTCTCCACAATTTCCACTTTATTTAAACAGGATTCTACCACCAAAGACATCTTTACTCCCTCCCACACACTCTGCTTTCTGTGAGTACCACTCCTTCCATGTCTATTAATCCCTCCCCTCTATTCTCCCCCCGGTACATTTTCCAGCAAGCAACAGATATGCTATACTTGGCTGTTCACCTCCTCCCTTGCCAGCATTCAGTTCTTCCAGGAGAGGCAACACTTCACCTGCAAACCTGTCAGGATAATGTATTTTTTCCGGTGCTTCCAGTGTGGATTCCTTTGGAGACAGCCGATATAAATCAAAGGACCACTTTGTTGAGTACCTCCGCTGCATCTGGCAAAAATGGAATTTTCCAGTGGCCAAACATTGTAATTCTGATTTGCATTCCTGTTCTGACATGTTGGTCCATAGCTTCCTATTCTGCCACATCTATGGTATGTCAATTTTCAAAGATGCTGACCTGCGGAGTTCCTCCAGTATTTTGTGAGTGTTGCTCTGGATTTCCAGTGTCTGCAAAATCACTTGTGTTTATGCTTGCCTGGACCTGTGACCATGTTTGACATGCTAAGAGACAACATCAGCCTGGTCTGCTAGCTTGAACTCAATCACAGTGGCGCTATTAACTTACCTGTGTTGCCTGGTTTGATGCAAGCCAATTAACACAGCCCCATTTTCTTAATTTTTGGCTGTTGCATATGCAAACTGTTAGCCTGTGGGCCAGTTTAACTTCAGTTTACTGCTTACAGTTGACAATAAGCTTCTTGAACTTATTTACATTCACAATAAAAACTGAAGATAGGTCCTTGTTTGAATCAATAACTGCTATTTTCAAATAACTCCAGAATACTCCCTAACAGGAACAAATAACTGCTAAGACTTCTGTACTAAGCTTAGCAGTTTTCACAGAACTAAAAAGAAATAATGCTGGAAACACTCAACATGTAAGTCAACATCTGTGCAAAGAGAAACAGAGTTAACATTCATGCCTCCCATCTGGTTAAAATGGCGCCAGTGTACAACACTCTCTCGATCAGCCTCGATGTGAGGTAACTTCAAGACGGGAGGCAAGCCGATGTTCGATTCCATTTCGCCAGTTAAAAGTGTCCATTAATAACTGAATAAATGCATCGAGGAAGATTGAGACATTGAGGCAAATGTGGAGGGCGGAAGTTTCAGTGCCAACTGCCTGCCTTTTGATTGCTGCCAAGAAAGATTCTGTAGGCAGCCTATCACTGTGTGGCAGGCGCATAGACCTCTCTGCTTCATGTGCTTTCCTTCTCTTTTGACGAATGTTGCTGATACCATAGCATGGTATCCTGGTTCTGCATTTATGGATGGGACTATTGTGTTTATATACTGTGGATTTATTCATATTTATAGTTTTCCTATTCTGTGTTTTTTATCACCCATTCCTTTTCCATTTTGTTGTGCGAGCATGGAGTGGGGAGAACGGTTTGGGGTTGATGTTCTGTTTGTGTTCTGTTAGTTTATTTCTGTGTGGGAGGCGCTGTTTTTTGGGGGTCGATGTTCCTGTTCTGTTTTGTGTAGGAGGAGGGGTTTGATGATCAGAATGTCATTCTTTTTTGTACAGGGGGTGGGCTTGATGTTTCTCTCTGAACAACTTGCATGTTCAATCTTTGTTTCATGGCTATCTGGAGAAGACAAATGTCAGTATATGGATCTGTCCTTTGATAATAAATGAACCTTTGAACATTCTAGATCAAAGATCTAGATTACACTCACTGTGGGTGGAATTCCTTTAAGGACTACCTCTGCCTTCCAGTAAAGTGGAAACTAATGGTAATCTGGTGGACAGAATTAGAAATAGTAGTGGTATTGTCATTTAACGAGCATGATCAGATATTTGGAAGTGACCTCATAAAGAACAGAAGCTTAGTGCAAACCCATCTCTTCTGTTTCCCTAAATCTCACCCACTGTTGTCCAGTTTTAAGAGTGGCATAAAATTTATGAGGAACGTGTCTCTTAGAGATCTGCAAAAAGAATTTGGCATAGGCTGAAGGACGAATAAACTGTTGTTCATAGGACAGATGGAGCAGAGCCAAGGTGCAGGAAGACTTCAGAGAAATATGCAATTTAATTTCCTGCTAATCTCAGATTTATAATAAATGTTTAATTATGCATTAAATGCAATAAAATCCTCCTCCAAATTATTACGGATTTCTGTGTAGATGTGTTTTCTAACTTCTGTCCTGCAATTCATTTAAAGTTATTTTTCCATAGCTTAGATTCCTGGAGGAGTTTAAATAAGTTTGTTCTATTTTATTTTATTCATTTATTGAGCTACAGCATGGAATAGGCACACCGCCCAGCAACCCCCGATTTAACCCTAGCATAATTGTGAGACAATTTACCATGGCCATTTAACCTACCAAACAGTACATCTTTGGAATTTTGGAGGAAACTGGAGCAGCCAGAGGAAACCCATGTGGGCACAGGGACTGGCGGGAATTGTTCTATTATTTCCCTTAATGTCTTGAAAACATTAAATTAGCGCATATCTCCTAAATTCCAATAAATACAATGCTATACTCTGTAAACCTTGTCTCATGATTTAATCCACAGAACTGCTGTTAGAAATCTACAGCATACTTTGTATGAGACCAGTATAACCTTTCTAAGTGTGGTGCTCTTAATGTGGTATCCATGCGGTATCATCAGTGACTTGTACAGTTACTCCATAACTTCTCTATTGTGCTCCAATCCTCTAGCTACAATAGACTTTTCATTTATTTGCAGCATATACTCAGCATATTTTATTTTTTGGGGGGTAGAAGATTATTGGATCTTCTTTCACCGTTTAGGAAGCACAGTTTTCTATCTATTAGGGATATCTTGCTTTTTGACTTCAGCGAAAACTGTTTGCTGTAGATTAGCCTATTTGCTTAAATCATTAAGATCTCTTTGCAGCTTAAAGATGCCACCTATATTTCTGTTTTTGTGCCATTGGCAAACTGGGATAGGTGTTTTTCTGCCCCTCATTTAATTCACTTGCAATAAATAGTTACAACCTCATAACATGATAAGAATGTTATTTTGTTGCTTGTCTATGTACTATCATATTAAGTATTAATGTCAATTGAACCATATGTTCTTCAGAATTGTCAAGAGGAAGTTGCTACAGGATCACCACTGGACTTTCATTCTCTTGGAGAGGAAAATGCTGGACATTACACTTGTGTACTTTCCATTGAACATTTTGGAAGACGATACAATGTTACAAGGACTTTGGAGTTAAAACTGAATGGTACTTTTAAAAAATCAATTGCTTGGGCCTGAGATGGAGGAAATAAAGTTAAATGCAGTGGCTCAATGAAGTGTAATTTTGTGCAGTGAAAATGTATTCATGCTTTCCTTCTGACACTAGAGTATTGCAGTTATCCCTGGACCTGTGGAAAAGCATTGCTAGATTGCTCTTGGAACAGATGTCCATCTTTAAATATCAGATGAATAAACATTTGGCAGCTAAGGGTCACAAGGAACAATAGTTAATAGATATTTACCATTCAGCAAAGTCTGAATGCCAGAATTATCTGAAATCTTTCAGTTGGATTTTTAAATACTCTAGCAACATAATCTTAATATAAGTGGGGTGTTAGGAAATGAGGATTATATAAAAATACCAGTTGCTTTCATATGTATTTCATTCTGACATCACTCTTCACTATTGTCACTCCTTCCCATTGCTTCTACCTCAGAATGATGTTTATGGAACCTAAAGTTGAAATATTCCTGAGATCTATAGGCATAAATGATTAATAAACTTTGTATCATGTTCATGACAGATAATTTTAATCAAGAAGCTTGCCTTGACATATCAGCTTACATAATTTCTGGACTTCCAAAGGTGATTTATAATCAGTGATATACTTTCGAAGTCTAGCCAATATAGCATTGTCAGAAGAATCATACCAAAGTTATGGACTAAAGATGCATCACCTTGAGATTTGGTAGATTTTAAATAGGATGATTCTTTTGGAGAAATTTTGCATAGTCCCTGTAGTCCAGGTCAAGCACAAACCATCATATGAATACCCAGCAACCTATTCAGGAAAGGATTTCTCTTATGGAATCAATATAAATAAAGAGGAATTAATGTTGGAAATATTAGATTTGTGTACAATATCTTTATTCTATATTAACAGGGCATATTTTAAGCAATTTAATTCTGTTATTAATTCATTGTGTTCAAATAGTAAATTTATCCTTGTTTCTTAAAATCTTCCTCTTGGTCATCACTCCAGTTCTTCAGATTGTTTTTCTTCTCTTTGAACTTCTTGATCACACCTCATTACATAATAAATCTATATAAAACAGGGTTTTCTTAATGCTGTGAATTTAAGAAATGTAATCATGCACTTAATTTCTCTTACTTTCTTTATAAATTATTTTCTTTAGAAGTCTATTTTGAACCGAAGTTGATTTATCCAGATCAAGAACACATTGAAGTTACCCTAGGTAGGTAAAGCTTGCATTATATTCTACCCACATATGATTTCTTACCTGTGCTAGAGATCAGATTGACTTACTCTAAGTACAATTGGAGGAAGTGAGGTACAACAGAGTTGCAAAGAAATGCAATACAAGTTCTTAATTCCCTCTTAGTACTTAGAATTAAGAACGACAACTATCTGAAAATATCCTTTGGATAAGTGATAATCAGTGCATTTTTGCACACTCTCCAAAGTTATTTCTGACTACTGTTATTAATGGATTGATAAAGAGCAATCTTCATCTCCATAGTAATATGATCCTGTGTACATAAGACAAGATTGCTCGGAAGATAGTATTTGCCAGCAACAAGTTGTCATGATTTGAGAATATAAACTTACAGGGAAAAGGCTGTTTCATATCTAATCAGATGGAATAAGACAAAATAAATTTCTGATATATGGTATATTGGAAAGATAAGTTAGTAGGCAGGGGGGTGGTGTGGCTCTGTGTATAAGAAATAATATTAAATCATTGGAAAGAGATGACATAGATTTGGAAGGTGTAGAGTCTCTACGGGTTGAGTTAAGAAATGGCAAGGGTAAAAGGACCCTAATGGCAGTTGTATACAGGCCACCAAACAGCAGCTGGGATGTTGATTACAAATTACAGCAGGAGATAAAAAAGGCCTGACGTCAGTAGTTGGGAAGTTGTTGGAAACGATTGTTAGGGATGAGATTACGGAATACCTGGAGGCACATGACATGATAGGCCAAAGCCAGCATGATTTCCTAGAAGGAAAATCCTACCTGACAAACATACTGCAATTCTTTGAGGAAATTATAAGCAGGGTAGACAAAGGAGATGCAGTAGATGTGGTGTACTTGGATTTTCAGAAGGCCTTTGACAAGGTGCCGCACATGAGGCTGCTTAGCAACATAAGAGCCCATGGAATTACAAGGAAGTTACTAGCATGGATGGAGCATTGGCTGGTTGGCAGAAAACAGAGAGTGGGAATAAAGGGATCCTATTCTGGCTGGCTGCCAGTTACCAGTGGAGTTCCACAGGGGTCGGTGTTGGGATCGCTGCTTTTTACGATGTATGAAAAGGATTTGGACTATGGAATTAATGGATTTCTATAAATAAACCGTTGATACAAGCATAGGTAAAGGAGTGGGTAGTGTTGGGGAAACAGAGAGCCTGCAGAGAGACTTAGATAGTTTAGGGGAATGGGCAAAGAAGTGGCAAATGAAATACAATGTTGGAAAGTATATGGTCATGCACTTTAGTGGAAGAAATCAATGGGCAGACTATTATTTAGATGGGGAGAGAATTCAAAATGCAGAGATGCAAAGGGACTTGGGAGTCCTTGTGCAGGGTACCATAAAGGTTAACCTCCAGGTCGAGTAGGTTGTAAAGAAGGCAAATGCAATGTTCACATTTATTTCTAGAGCTATAGAATGTAAGAACAGGGATGTGATGTTGAGACTCTATAAGGCACTCATGAGAGCACACTTGGAGTATTGAGTGCAGTTTTGGGCTCCTTATTTGAGAAAGGACATCCTGACATTGGAGAGGGTTCAGAGAAGATTCGCGAGAATGATTACAGGATTGAAAGGGTTACCGTATGAAGGATGTCTGGCAGCTCTTGGGCTGTATTCCTGGAGTTCAGGAGAATGAGGGGGGAATCTCATAGAAACATTCCAAATGTTGAAAGGCCTGAACGGATTAGATAAGACAAAGTTATTTCCCATGGCAGGGGATTTTGGGACAAGAGAGCACGACTTCAGGATTGAAGGACGTCCTTTTAGAACTGAGAAGCAGAGTAATTACTTTAGTCAGAGGGTGGTAAATCTGTGGAATTTGTTGCCACAAGTAGCTGTAGAGGTCAAGTCATTGGGTGTATTTAAGCCAGAGATAGATAGGCTCTTGATTAGCGAGGCCATCAAAGGGTATCAGGTGAAAGTAGGGGAGTGGGGTTGACTGGAAGAATTGGATCAGCCCATGATTGAATGGCGGAGCAGACTCGATGCGCCGAATGGCCCACCTGCTCCTATATCTTATGCTCTTGTGGTCTTATTTAATTGTGTATGTTCCTTACAGATAGAATGACCACAGCATGATAATATGTTATTTTCAGATCAAAGGACCAAAACTAGGATCAGAAACTTAAATAAATCTTGTAATGTAGGTAGGAAGGGAGAGTTGGCTAAAGTGGTTTGGAAAACTGGATTAACCTCTTTGGTGGTATATAAACAGTGGCAAAATGTTAAGAATTTTTTCATAAGTTTTCTACAGAAACACAATCTGAGGATAGTGACTATGGGAGAAGTGTTCCATCTGTGGCTACGTAATGAAGAAACAATTAAGTTATATACATAAATGAAAAGGCTTATAGTGTTGAAAGGATATTGGTAGATAGTAGACAGGGAGAAGGACTGAAGCCAGTAAAGGGTGACTAAAGAGATAGAAAATAGGATATGAGATAATTGGCAAAGAATATTTCTTCTATACCTGCAGAGAACACTACACTCAATGAACTTGATGTATAGAGGGATCCTGGGCCCATGTTCATACTTCCCAGGAAGGGGCAACTGAAGTAGATAGACTGGTGAGCGTAATGGGGAATAAGAAAATAACAAAGTCCTAAACAATATTTTGTTTCTGTTTTCACTGTAAAGACATCATGAGCAATCTTTAGAAAAAACAGGAATGAAAAGGAGGGGAAATCTTAAGAAAATATGACTTGAAAAAAGTTGACCCAGAAATCTACATAATGGACTGAAATATGGAAACCTACATTCTTAGGTTCTAAGAGCAAAGGCTACAGAGATAAAGTAATGCATTGATTGTGTATTTTCAAAGTATTCTAGATTTTGAAAAAGTCCCAGAAGAATGAAGAACTGCACAGCTATTCAAGAAAGGCAGGAGAAAGAGGGCAGGAAATTATAGACCAGTTAGACTAACTTCTAAAATGTTGGACCCATATCTGCATATTAAACTCTCTAAGTGAGGGGAAGCCGTTGTACATCTTACTGGTGTGTGCCTTCATCAGTAATTGTCCATGCAGCATCGTTGAGCGAGAAATGGTAACATTTTTCATCGAGTAATTATTTTAGTTATTTAAAGTTGTCACTGCCATTCAGGTGTTTTCAAGGTTGAAGAATCTAAGTCACAGGAATTTTCCCAGATCGCATAACATTTTTTTCGTATTCTAAGAGTAGAATTTATCAAAAACTCAGATTATGTATTTAGTGTGTTTGAACTGCGATTCTGAAAACTAGATTAGATTTTGGAGCACTGAAGGTTTTCGAGCCACTTCCTAACATATCCCCAGCAAAGTGGACAGCATTCCTTAATCCAGTTAGTTATAAATAAATACAGCATGGATTCAAGCCTTTTGGTCCATTGATTTTGCACCATCCATTTTATAATCTCCCTATGTTTATCCCATATTTTATTCTCTTCATGTTCTCATCAATTCCTCCCAGTTGTAAGAACTTGTCCAATTACTCATATTATCTATTTTACTTTTCAGAGGTCAAAGTAAAATTTATTGACAGGGTAAATACAGTTCACCACATAAAAAACCCTGAGATCCTTTGTCTGCTGGCAAATTTAGCAAATTTATAGAACAGTACATGTAAACTGTAAACGAACTGTGCAAATGCAGATATAAATAAATTGCAATAAATAACGACCTTGATATAACAATATAACAGACTCCTTAAATGAGTGGAGCTATCCCCTTTTGTTCAAGAGCCTGATGGTTGAGGGGTATGGCGGTTCAAGCCCTAAGGCTCTTGTACCTTCCACCTGAATGGAGCAGTGAGATTAGAGCATGGCCTGGCTGGTGAGGATCTTTGATGATGGCTGCTGCTTTTCTACTGCAATATTTCATGTAGATGTTCTCAATGGTTTGGAGGGTTATATCATGATGTACTGGGCCAAATCCACTACTTTTTGAAGGATTTTCTGCTCAAAAGCATACCAGGCCACAATGTAGCCAGTCAGCATACTTTCCACCTTGCATCTATAGAAGTTTGCCAAGATTTTTGATGAAATACCAAATCTCTGCAGATTCCTGAGGAAGTTGAGGTGCTGTTGTGCTTTCTTCACAATAATATTTATTTGATAGGTTGAGGACAGGTCCTCTGAGATAGTGACACCCAGGAATTTAAAGTTACTGACACTCTCCACCTCGGATCCTCGAATGATTACTGGCTCATGGACCTCTGGTTTCCCTCTCCTGAAGTCTACAATTAGTTCATTGGTCTTATTGACATTGAGTGAGAAGCTGCTGTTATTACACCACTCAGCCAAGTTTTCAGCCTCTCTCCTGTATGCTGATTCATCACCCCCTTTGAAACAGCCCACACATGTTTGCTTTCAAAGATTAAACGGGCTCTACGTCTGAAGTTGCACCACCTCAGTACAGTATTGTGAACAAACCTAATCAATTTATGGTGAGATTCTAAATTATATCTAAAAGGTAATTCAGAATTTAGAGTTTTACTTTAGAATTGTTAGAAGTTGGCATGCAATCCTACACATCTCCAAGAAGACTCTCAGCACATTAATTCTTCAGTGAAGCTTCATGCTCAGTGTACTTTTTTAAATATCAATTAAACACTCATAACAAAATTACATGTAAAAAGCAGCAAATTGGGTTTAAGAAGTGTGCAAGAATATGCTTAAATAAATTAATTAAATGCAGCACTTCGGAAAGGTAGACAACTAATGCTAATATTTCTTGCTGTCTGATCATGTGAACATTTAGGTGAAAAAAGAGTTATTAATTGCACAGTTCTGGCTGGCCACAAAAGTAAACAGGATGTGATGCTAACCTGGAAATCTCAACAATTTAAAATAACTTCATGTAAGCCTGAAGCACCAGTCTGTAAAGGTCGTAGGAGGTAAAGAGTAAATTTTAATTTTATTTGTTTGTTATCTTCATATGAATACCCATTGTACTTGAAGTAATATATTGTCCATAAAACACCTTGCAGTATTTTGAAGTGACATTTACTTTTCTTTCCACTTGTTTGTGATGATAAAGTTCACAATTACAGTGAAACTGCTTTATATTGTGCCTTCAAGGTTACATCACATGGGATCCAGGGTGGGCCAGCAGGTTGGATACAAAATTGCCTTGACAGCAGGAGAAAGTGGTTAGTGGTAGAGGTTGTTTTTCAGACTGGAGGCCTAGGCCTGACAGTGTCCTGGAGCGATCAGAGCTAGGTTAATTGTTGTTTGTCATTTATATTAACAATTTGGATGAAAATTTTGGTGGCATAGCTAACAGGTTTGTGAATGACACTTAACATAGTGCTAGAGTAGACAGTCAGGAAAGTTATCTAAGAAAACAAAACAATCTTGATCAACGGGGCTAGTGGGCTGAGGAATGGCAGAAGGACTTTAATTCAGATAAATGTGAGGGACGATAAACAAGATCAGACCATACACTTAAATGGTAGGTCACTGGGATTGTAGAATAGGGGGACCGAGGGTACAGGTAATAGTTCCTTTGGAAGTGAAGATAAGTGTAGACAGGACGGTATGCTTGCCTTCATTGATCAGGCTATTGAGTACAGTACTTGGGATATCATGTTACACCTGCACAAGGCATTAATAAGGCTAAATTTGAAGCGTAAAACACAGTTCTGATTACCTGGCTATGTGAAGTATGCCACTAAATTTGAAAGGGTACAAAAAGGATTTAGGAGAATGTTACCAGGACTGGAATGTTGAGTTATATGGAGAGGTTAGATAGATCAGGATTTATTTTTCTAGTGCATAGGAGGCTGAGGGGTAACCACTTTGATTTTTATAATCATGATGGGCTTAGATAAGGTGAATAACCACAGGGTAGGGAAGTCCAAAACTAGAAGGCATAATTTTAAAGCGAGAGAGGAAAGATTTAAAAGAGACCTGCGGGGCAACCTTTTCACAACGAGGGCAGTGTGTATAGGAATGAGCTGCCAGAGTAAGAGGTGGGTATAATTGTGACATTTAAAAGACATTTGGGCAGGTAGATAGATAGGAAATGCTTGGAGGGATATGGACAAAAAGCAGGCAAATGATTATGCAACTTGTTCAGCATGGATGAATTGGGTGGAAGAACCTCATTTCCATGTTGTATAGCTCTATAACTTGTTTGCGGAATGGCACCTCAACTTGCTTTTTCTTTTAAAATTAATTTGTTTGACGTTCTAACAATATTGATTTCATTCCCTCTCCTGTCCCAATGCACAGTCCACCTAAAGTACCTCACCGTCTTAAAGCCACACTAAAGCTTAGTCTTTATGTTTGCTGATGCGATGCCCTCACAGTGAAAGGCCTTATTCCTTTGCAGTGTGAAGAGAGCCACTTACAGTATCTATCAGTGGTTGCCCAAGAGGGCCACCACACAGGCAACAGCTGCTCGTTGCAAAGCTGTCTGATGACTGACTTCGCTCAGCAGCCTGACTGCCTGGTACCGCACATACAAAGCTTAGCTTAGACAGGAAGTACATTCTGCCTTCACTTAGATATCCAAAATTCATAGAACCCAAAGGGGGAAAGAAAGTAGGAGATTGTTTGAAGCAATTGCCACCATATTTTAATTTTCTACCATCAGATAGATGCCTGAAATACGTCGAAGTCCTGGAGAAGCTCAAGTGCAGGCTGCATTGATCTTTAGTACATTTTAGTCTGTTTCAGATCTCAATTAAACAGCCCCTGGGTAAACACTAGGGGGAAGAGCTTGCTTAGATTTCCATTGCTGCCTAAACATATTTATCATTGAATGGTATTGCCGGCAATGGATCTTTTTGTTGCTATTTCTATGCCAGTTCCATTGTCTCCTCTGTTGTTCCAGGTTCCTAATTTTGTGTTGTTGGCAGATGTTGCTTACTTAGTAGATGAAGGAATCCTTCAGCTACTGACTTGTTTTGACAGGAGTAAGTGGTGGGGGTACGTGGAGGTCTATGCAGACTTAGATGCAATGCCATCAACCCTTGCAGTGATTCATGTCCTTTGCAATGTCCACAAGCAAACTGCTGGCAGAATGAGAGAGAGAGTGTGTCAGAGACCAATATAGCATAGATACAAGCTCTTTGCTCCGACCAGTCCATACCGACCATAGTGTGAATCTAGCTATTTCCAATTTCCTGCATTCGGCCAATATCCCTCCCAATCCCCACTCTCCCATTGATGCATGTTCATCTAAAAAAGCTGTAAAAAATATAACTTCCATGCTTTGCTAAACCAAACCTATCCAAAAGCCTCTTAAATGATACTGCTCAACCACTTCCTCTGGTAATTGTTCCATCTACTCACTACCCTCTGTGTATAAATAAATTGCCCTTCAGTGTATTTTTAATGATATCTCGTCACCTGACCATTCATCATATAAGTCTTACACTGGTTTGACTTTTTAAAACACGTCATTTTGTGTCATCTCCAAGCTTACTAAGCAGGGCTGGTGCATTTCCATTCGACCTTTTGGCACACCAGGAGCCCAACCAATGTTCAGATAACCAACTTCAGCCACCACTCTGTGCCTCCTACTTCTTGGTCTGGGTCCAACTCACTGAAAGGAAGATGGAAACTGTACATAATACTCCTGGTCTGGGTCCAACTCACCAAAATGGAGATGGAAACTGTGCATAATGCTCTTGGTCTGGGTCTGAGTCAGGGTCAGTCTGAGATCATAACTAGATATGATGTGTTCAGAAGTCAAGGTTCAGGTTTGCCTCTTATTCATACAAGGGAAGGTAAGAAAAGTTAGCTATGTGGAAAAGTTAAGCAAGCTAGGACTTTACTCTTCAGAGCGAGAGAATGAGAGGATAGCTGATGTAAGATGATAAGAGGCATAGATAAAGTGGCTGCCAACATCTTTTTGCCAGAATGGCTAATATGAGAGAACATACTTTAGGTGATTGGAGGAAAGAGTAGGGGAAAGCCAGTGGTTGGTATTTTACACAGTGAGGTGTAAACGCATGGAATGCAGGGCTGGGTGTGGTGATAGAGGCAGGTACATTACGGACATTTAAGAGAATCTTAGGCACATGGATGACAGAAAAATGGATTCCGGCGTGAGAGGGAAGGGTTAGATTGATCTTGCTGTAGGTTTAAAGTTAGCACAACATCATGGCCGTGCTGTACCATACTATTTTATGTTCCATGTTCTAATTCATGGGTCAAATGGCATCTGTGACAGGAAAGGAACCGTCGACATTTCAAGTTGAAATCCTGCATCAGGACAGTGTTGGTTGAACAGACAGAATGTCAAGGTTTTAGCTGGAATAAGATCACTGAATTTAAATAGCTTGAAAGGATGCCATGCATTTCAATGCATTTGATTTACTTTTGCGAAAGGAAGTTAAATTAAAATCTGTTTAGTATATTTATAAAATTTCTGACTGAAAATGAGCTTGAGTGTGTTTGTTGGGCTAGACTTAGCATTGTTTAGAGAGTCACCCCAGCCAAAAGAATTAAAGAAATCTCACTTATTGGCTAATGCCTACTGCACAAGCTATTATGTTAGGATGTGATCACAGGCAGATGAGTTATTATAAAGCTGAATGAAGAGACGGCTTGGAGTGAGGTGCTTGGGAGTCTTGGGATATATGTCATCCTGACGTTGGGAAGGGAACAGGACTCCTATTCTCATTAGCTTCACAAGAATACTTCCACAATTTCAAAGTAAATATCTATTTTTTGTTGGTAGGCATGGAGTAAGTCAAACAGGCCTGATGCCTGCTGTACTATCACAATTAAACTTATGTCGAGGCTCTTCAACATAGACTAGAGCAGGGATTCTCAGTCTGGGGTCCATGACCCCTTGATTAATGGTAAAGGTCATGGCATAAAAATGTTTGGGAACCCCTGGGCAACAGCATAATCATTTGGCATGTAAATGCCAATATTTTCCTTTTTGTTGATGTTGATGACATCACAAGTGTTCTCAGCATTTTCTATTTTTCTTGAACCAAGTTGGTTGTCTGCCAGATCTTATGCCCCATCCCTTATGATTTTTTACATTTTTCTTTCTGCCTTTCCTATCTAGTTCACATCTTGGAAATGCTTAATCACACTAGCTTCCAGCAACATACCTCCTCCATTGCCCAAATCAAGGAAATTACACTCCTATAGCATCATTAAAAAGTATCTCCACTAGCATCTTCTTTTACACCCCCATATGTTCACCTATGTGTTCCTCACTCTTAAGACACAGAATTGTACAGCATAGTACAGAGGGCCTTGGCTCACAATGTTGCATTGACGCTTTAACCTACTCCAAGATAAGATTAATGCTTTCCTCCTACAGAACCCTCCAATTTTCTTTCATATATGTGCCTATCTAAGAGACTCTTAAAAATTCCTAATGTATATACCTCTGCCACCATCACCAGATTTGCTGGTTGAATGGTGTCATAGCAACAATCTTGCACTCAATGTCAGTAAGACCAAGGAATTGGTTGTGGACTGCAGGAAGAGGAAGGTGAGCAAACACACACCAGTCCTCATCGAGGGATCAGAAGTGGAAAGGGTGAGCAATTTCAGGTTCCTGAGTGTCAGCATCTCTTAAGAACTATCCTGGGCACAACATATTGATGCAATTACAAAGAAGGCAGGGCAGTGACTATATTTCATTCAGAGTTTGAGGAGAATAGGTACGTCACCAAAGTTTATTGCAAATTTTTACAGGTTTAATGTAGAGAGCATTCTAACTGGTTGCACCACCATCTAGCATGGAGGGGCAAGTGCACAAGATTGGAAACAACTGCAGAAAGTTGTAAATTCATACAGCTCCATCATGGGCACTTGCCTCCCCAGCATCCAGGGCACCTTCAAAAGGTGGAGCCTCCAAAAGATGACATCCATCATTAAGGACCCCCATCACCCAGGAACTGCCCTCTCCTTAAGATACAAAAGCCTGAAAGCACACTCTCAACATATCAGGAGCAACTTCTCCTCCTCTGCCATCAGATTTCTGAATGGACAATGAATCCATGAACAGTACCTCACTATTTTTTCTTCTTTTTAAAAATAATTATTTAAATTATTTTCTCTTTAGTATATACTTATTGTAATTCATAGTTTTTTAAATTATTATACACTGAAATAAACTGTTGCTGCTGTAATATCTCGGTAATATCAAATCTGATGCTGATCTGCGTTTTGCAGTTTCTCTGATAAAGCTAGTAAATAATGCAGGCACAAGAGACCGCAGATTCTGGAATCTGGATTAAAATAAAATAAACTGCTGGAGGAATTCAATAGGTTCTGCAGATGCAAAGAGATAACTGACCTTTTGGGTTGAGGAATTAAATTAGGACCCAAGCAGACACTCCTCAACCCACTAATTTTCTCCAGCAGTTTGTTTCCTGTAGGTAAATAATGCACATTGTTGTCGATTTGATCTTGTATATTTTGTTTGGCTCAGCTGGAATGAAATTTTATACACCATTCATATTTTTTAAAAGTAAATTAATTGTATTTTTCAGAGAAACAATTAAAAACAATAGAGTGTATGTTGAAATCCCGCTGGTATTTACCAAAGTTAAAGAAGAGCATCTGAATCACCATTTTAATTGTATTTTGCGTAGATCAGAAATCACGTTGACAGGATCTATTTTCCTCCAGGAGAAAGGTACTGTACAGAAGTTTTAACTATCTGCTAACACAATTGGACTGGGCGGGAAACAGCTCAGACACTGAAAACTTGGTCAGCTGCTGGTTCAGTTGTTGCTTGTGTTTCTCCACAATGGGGAAAAACAACCATGGGGAATGATTTATGCTGACGATCCCAATCTCTCAAATTGACCCTCACGGGTGTTCCTGCTCATTCCAAATCTAAAATGCAGTCAGGAACCATTGGCCTCAGCAGACCCTGAATGCATTTGTAAATTAGGAGTCCACTGGGATTAGATTGGTGGATTAGAAATGTTGGCATTCTAGGGGAATAGATAGAATTGCCCTTTCTAAAACTTTGGCAAAATCACTCCATCTCTGGAGACAAACTGTCGACTGACATCTTTTATAAATCTACCCATTCTCATGGCTATGTTGACTAGTCCCTTCATTTCCATCACATCTGTACCCAGGATGAGATTTTCCTTTCCAGGACCTCAGATGTCCTCTTTCTTCATAGAATGTGGTTCCCTTTCCTCCACCACAGACGCTGCCCTCACTCTTATCTCCTCCATTTCCCAGACTTTCATGCTCACCACATTTTCCTGCTGCCTTAAGAGTTGTAGAGTTTCTCTTGGCCCTTCCTATCATCCTATGAGCTTCTGCATCCAATTTACCATTCTCCACAATTTATGCCATCGCCAAAGGATCCTACTACCAAACACATCTTTACCTTTGCCCCTCACTCCCTGCTTTCCACAGGGTTCACTCCCTCTGTGATTCCCTTGTCCATTCATCCCTCCCCGCTAATCTCCCACCCAGCATTTATCCCTGCAAGCAGCCAAGATACTGCATCTGCCTGTTCACCTCCTCCATTGCCTCCATTCAAGGACCCAAAGAATCCCAACAGGTGAGGCAACACTTCTGTGAATCTGCTGGGGTCGCCTATTGCATCTGGTGCTCCCAATGCACCCCCCTCTACATTGCTGAGACCTTGGAGGACCGCTTCGTCAAGCACCTCCACTCCTTTCACCTGAAATGGAACTTCCTCGTGGCCAAACGTTTTCATTCCGATTTCCATCCCCGTTCCATCCCGTCAGTCCACAGCTCCTCTTATGCCATGTTAAAGGCACCCTCAGGGTGGAGAAGCAGCATCTTATGTTCTGTCTGGGTAGCCTCCAACCTTATGGCATGAACATTGATTCCTCCTTCCAGTAATAAAAAATTCCCTCCCCCCCTCTTTTTCTGTTCCCCACTGTAGCCTCTTACTCTTCTCACCTACCTGTCATCTCTCATCATCTCCCCCTGGTACCCCTCCTCCCCTTTCCCCTATGGCCCACTCTGCTGTCTCGAGGGACCTCGAGGGAAAGGAGCCATTAGGAGATAGTGACCATAATATGATATGTTTTTACCTACAATTTGAGAAGGAGAAGGGGAAATCGGATGTGTCAGTATTACAGTTGAACAAAGGGAACTATGGAGCTATGAGGCAGGAGCTGGCCGAAGTTCAGTGGAACAATACCCTAGCAGGGAAGACAGTGGAACAACAATGGCAGGTATTTCTGGGAATAATGCAGAAGGTGCAGGATTGGTTCATTCCAAAGAGGAAGAAAGATCCTAAGGGGAGTAAGGGGTGGCTGTGGCTGACAAGGGAAGTAAAGGGCAGTGTAAAAATAAAAGAGAAGAAGTACAACATAGCAAAGATGAGCGGGAAACTGGAGGACTGGGAAGCTTTTAAAGAGCAACAGAAGATAACAAAAAAGGCAATACGCCAAGAAAAAATGAGGTACGAAGGTAAACTAGCCAAGAATATAAAGGAGGATAGTAGAAGCTTCTTTAGGTATGTGTATAGCAAAAAAATAGTTAAGACCAAAATTGGGCCATTGAAGACAGAAACGGGTGAATTTATTATGGAGAACAAGGAAATAGCGGATGTGTTGAATAGGTACTTTGGATCTGTCTTCATTAGGGAAGACACAAACGATCTCCCAGATGTAATAGTGGCCAAAGGAACTAGGGTAATGGATGAACTGAAAGAAATTTATATTAGGCAAGAAACGGTGTTGGATAGACTGTTGAGTGTGAAGGCTGATAAGTCCCCGGGACCTGATGGTCTGCATCCCAGGGTACTTAAGGAGGTGGCTCTAGAAATTGTGGATACATTGGTAATCATTTTCCAATGTTCTATAGATTCAGGAACAGTTCCTGCAGATTGGAGGGTGGCTAATGTTGTCCCGCTTTTCAAGAAAGGAGGGAGAGAGAAAACAGGGAATTATAGACTGGTTAGCCTGATGTCAGTGGTGGGAAAGATGCTGGAGTCAATTATAAAAGAGGAAATCACGACACATTTGGATAGCAGTAGAAGGATCAGTCCGAGTCAGCATGGATTTATGAAGGGGAAATCATGCTTGACTGATCTTCTGGAATTTTTTGAGGATGTAACTATGAAAATGGACAAGGGACAGCCAGTGGATGTAGTGTACCTGGACTTTCAGAAAGCCTTTGATAAAGTCCCACATAGGAGATTAGTGGGCAAAATTAAGGCACATGGTATTGGGGGCAGAGTACTGACATGGATTGAAAATTGGCTGGCTGACAGGAAACAAAGAGTAGCGATTAGCGGGTTCCTTTTGGATTGGCAGGCTGTGACCAGTGGGGTACCGCAAGGTTCGGTGCTGGGACCGCAGCTGTTTACAATATACATTAATGATTTAGATGAAGGGATTAAAAGTAACATTTGCAAATTTGCCAATGACACAAAGCTGGGTGGCAGTCTGAAATATCAGGAGGATGTTATGAGAATGCAGGGTGACTTGGACAGGCTAGGTGAGTGGGCAAATGTATGGCAGATGCAGTTTAATGTGGATAAATGTGAGGTTATCCACTTTGGTGGCAAGAACAGGAAGGCAGATTACTATCTAAATGGAGTCAAGTTAGGAAAAGGGGAAGTACAATGAGATGTAGGTGTTCTTGTACATCAGTCAATGAAAACAAGCAAGCAGGTACAGCAGGCAGTGAAGAAAGCTAATGGCATGCTGGCTTTTATAACACGAGGAATTGAGTATAGGAGTAAAGAGGTCTTTCTGCAGCTGTACAGGGCCTCGGTGAGACCCCACCTGGAGTATTGTGTGCAGTTTTGGTCTCCAAATTTGAGGAAGGATATTCTTGCTATTGAGGGAGTGCAGCGTAGATTCACAAGGTTATTTCCTGGAATGGTGGGACTGTCATATGTTGAAAGATTGGAGCGACTGGGCTTGTATACACTGGAATTTAGAAGGATGAGAGGGGATCTGATTGAAACATATAAGATTATTAAGGGATTGGACACACTGGAGGCAGGAAGCATGTTCCTGCTGATGGGTGGGTCCAGAACTAGAGGCCACAGTTTAAGAATAAGGGGTAGACCATTTAGAACAGAGATGCGGAAAAACTTTTTCACCCAGAGAGTGGTAGATATGTGGAATGCTCTGCCCCAGAAGGCAGTGGAGGCCAGGTCTCTGGATGCATTCAAGAGAGAGTTAGATAGAGCTCTTATAGATAGCGGGGTCAAGGGATATGGGGAGAGGGCAGGAACAGGGTACTGATTGTGTATGATCAGCCATGATCACAGTGAATGGTGGTGCTGGCTAGAAGGGCCAAATGACCTACTCCTGCACCTACTGTCTATTGTCCTATGAGATCCCTTCCTCTCCAGACCTTGACCTTTCCTACCTGTCTGGTTTCACCAATCACCTTCTAGCTATCCTCCTTTCCCAGCCTCCACCTTTTTATTCTGGCATCTTTTCCCTTCTTTTTCATCCTGAAGAAAGGTCTCAGCATGAAATGTTGACTGCTTGTTCATTTCCATGGATGGTATTTTAAAATTTATACCTTTTCTTCTGACACCATTAGAAATGAATTTGTAAAGATTGATATTACAATAAACTATTAGTTAAAATACGTTTTTCCTCATAGGCAAAAGTGCTGCGCCTCACTCTGTTGGATTATTATTTTTTGCTATTGTTGTGCTTTTCATTCTGGCATGCGTTTGTGCATATTTCAAAGTACAAATTGCCCTTTGCTTCAGGGATCTCACGGGAAGAGATGAAACTCGTGGAGGTAAGAACATGAGAAAATTCAGAATATTTATAAAACCTTTGATTTAAAGTTGTAATTGTACATATTGTAGCAGCTTCATTGACCATAAATTGATTGTGACCTTCCAAGCATATGTAAGGTACCAATAAAGGATGTTTCTTTCCTCTTCAGGCTTCCTCCTAAGTTACAATTCACCTTTATTTTGATATATCTATTCAGTTTTAATGTTGCCATAAAATAAAATGACCAAAGAATGTACTGCAGCAACTCAAAGATCAGATTCATCAATACATAACCTCAGAATGTGAGGACATGGGCAACGAATACAGCCATCACTCTGTAGTTTGTATTCTGATTACTGTCTTTGTTGCCATGGTACCTGTCACTGCATTTTGCCATAGGGTAGATTTAAAACAACTCTCACATAAATGTGAGAGCTAATTACTGGCAACTGAGGAACATTTAATGCTTGAATTACACTTCCCAAGATTGAATGCATTCAATGTTAAGGATTCCCAGAAACTGCTAACGAGGTAATCTCACTGTCCACTGTTTCAACATTCAAAACTTCTCAGCCATCTTTCTACAATAACTTCTTGGACTAAAGCCATACTCAATCCTTTTGATAGAACTAGAGAATTTTCTACTCAGGTAAATCAACCAGCATTTATGGGCCAGTTTCTAATCCCAATAAATGTCTGTAATGGGAATTGAGTCCATCATCCCTGATTCGGAGCTGGAATTACAAACACAATCTTAAATACTCACCACTTGTAAACAACTAGCAATTATGACACTGATTCAGAACAAGCTGAGATTGTAAATGTCATTGCTAGATTATTCCTTGCTGCCCATTATGCCACTGGTGTTTAGAATGCCAATGAAGGTCCTTCATCTCTGGCAGTGTTTAGGGCTTCTGTCATCTTGCCAGTAGCTTCCTCTCAGTTTTCTATACTGGCAATCATGCAAGTCCCGGTTGTAGATCCAGGAATCCCATCACACGTAGACATAGAAGGAGCAGTTTTATTTGACTAGTAAGGGTCGTTAGCCCTAACCTCAACCCCTGAAACTGGAGAACCTGTGGACAGCTCTTAGACTGGCCTCTACCCATTGACTTGTTTGGCATGGGTGATCCTATTAAGAGCTAAAGCATAAAGCCTTGACTCCAGTCAGCATTGTTCTCTAGGTCATTGAAGCTTGCAAGCCTCCAAACCACAACAAGGTTGTGATTATCTTGGAAGATTGCTAGATTATGCTCACCATAAAATTCTTTGTATAATCTTCACAGAAGGATGTAAAAATTATTTGGGTTGCAATTTATAAATTTGATACAGTGTAAAGATGGTATTACTTCTTGCCCATTGCAACCTTTTTGATTTTTTTTCCAGAAATGCACATGGAATTTCAAAATGTATCATGGTCTTCTGCAAAGCATGCAAAATATAATATTTTATAAAATGCTACATGGCTCTATATAAAAGTGCAAGTATTAAATTTTGTACAATATGAAAATCAAAATACTCAATACCTTCTGTTTAAATCTCAGATAACAAAGAATATGATGCATATGTATTGCTCCTTAAGAATGATGATACCCTCCTTAATACTCATGAAGAACAAAAATTTGCTTTTAAATCATTGCCTGAAACTCTAGAAGAAAAATTTGGTTATCGTTTATGCATATTTGAACGTGATGTTGCTCCGGGAGTGGGTAAGCTTAATTCATTTTTCATCTAATGTTTCTTTTACCAATAGTAACATGGAGCATGGTGTTGTTATATTTTGAGTATTATTTACACATTATGTATTGAGATCCAGTGAGGAATAGGCCCTTCCAACCCTTCAAGCCACACTGCCCAGCATTTAATCTGAACCTAATCACAGAACAATTTACAATGATCAATTAACCTACCAACCGACTGTGGGAGGAAACCAGAGCACCCGGAGGAAACCCACACGGTCATGGGGAGAATGTGCAAACTCCTTACAGGCAGTGACGGGAATTGTACCTGGGTCATTTGTATTGTAAAGTGTTGTGCTGACCACTGCATTCTGTATTTAGAAATTTTGAAAAGGCTGTTTAATAACAGAGCAGCAAAAAATGTAAATAGGTAAACATTATCTTTTCTCAAAACTACTGGCCAGAATACATATCAGTGGACTTCTTTTCACTTTGCTGGTGACATTGAGTCTATGTCACTGTAACTTCTACGCTGGCTAGCAGACTGTTGATGCTCACCAGCACCGGTGTTGAATGGGGCAAACAGTGAAAATTAGGTTCATTACTACTGAAATGATGTGAAGTGGCTGAAGGCAGTAGCAGATCCAATTTTTAAAGAAACATTTTCAGTTTTTACACCTTTGTCTTTATTCCATTTGAATATTTTTCAAAGCAAATTATTGCTGTTGGATGAAATACTAGACTATAATTAGCAATTTACTGGCTCTACAGAACAGCTAAGGACTTTTGGTTTTGGTTTTAATGCCTGGAATGTTAGGAATTCTTTCCTTCGTGATGTATTTTAATAATGAAATGTTTATTTTGTTTTAAAGCATCTGCAGAGAGTATTCTTTTATACATTAACAAATGTCGAAGATTAATTATAATCCTCAGCAAAGAATATGTGGATGATCATTTCAGCTCCACATATGAATTGATGACTGGGCTGCATCAGGTATTGGTTGAAGGAAAAATAAAACCAATACTACTTCAATTTAAGCCTATAAACAACACTAAGTCACTCCCAGAGTCACTTCAGCTTGTTCTGAAATCAAAAGGAACTGTAAAATGGGAAGAAGGCAAAAATTCATATTTCTGGAAGAAGCTACGATATTTGATGCCAGCGAAAGGTCATCAGGTTCACTCTGGAAATCAATAATTGATGGTGTTGAAAATCAAAGTTCTACTTGTACATGCTGCTATTTTATCCTTTGCACTTTTACATCAATCTGCATTTGGAGGGATTTGACCAAAATACATTTTTGGAGCAGTACAAGTAGCTGTACCAAAACGGCATTTAGTAAAATGGTGGTATAAAGTAAACATCAGATCAAGATTACCTTAGTTCATTGCGTAAATTATCCTATAGATTAGAAGAATATGGGAAAATATCAGGTTATAAAATAAATTGGGATAAAAGTGAAATTTTACCTCTTACTAAAGGAGATTGTAATCAATGTCAATTAATAACCCAATTTAGATGGCTGGCAAATGGTATAAAATATTTAGGTATAAGAGTTGATAATGACATAAAGAACTTATACAAATTAAATTATTTATCACTATTGAAAAAAATTCAAGAAGATCTTGATAAATGGATGGTATTACCAATAACATTAGTAGGTAGAGTAAATACCATAAAAATGAATATATTCCCTAGATTATGTTATGAAAGTACCACAGCTCTGAGGGGCCGAAGGGTGCGGGACCAGCCCCCTCCTTCAAGAGAATCGCAAGATCGCTATTAATTCGGGTCTTGGACCCAGGAAATGAGAGACAATGCCATGGAGTTGACCATTGTTCTTAGAGGCACCTGTGTGAATTGCAACTCTATAGTACGTGCCAGATATCAGGGACATGGACACCCTCGGGCAATGTGGTGTGGGGATGGCCTCACCCTACCTTGATTGACATTTACAAATCTGCCAGCCATGATAAAAAGGAGACTGCTGGAGGCGGTCCCCATGGGGATGAATAAAGTATCTATCTATCTATCTATCTATCTATCTATCTACTCCAGCGACGCACTAGACGGAGACCATCGCTCATTCCTCTCGTAATAACGGGAAGCTGCTCGGAAGCCACGTGTGATTTGGATCCCCTAGCTAGGGAATCGAGTGGCTAATAACCCCGAAAAGAATTTCGGACTGACAACAAGGAACTCCCGTTCTCGATCTCACGCTTTGAGTCCAGAAGGCTGGCAAGTTTATTTTCTCTCTCCAACCCGTGAACACCCAGCGGTCCCTCAAGCAGCAAAAAGACTCCATGAACTGGCGAGACTTTTATATTTCAATTGGACAAATCGTTTAACCCCTAGACAACGATAGAGCTTAGTTCTTATTGAGTAGTACTACCCCTGCGCTTTAGATTGAGTATTGACGACGTATGTTATCTGAATGTTTGTATTAACCTTACGTTTGTGCCCCTTTATAAATAAAAACGTTTGAAAATGGTACCATCAGACTTCAGTGGACCTCTCTATCTTTGCTGGTAAGTGATCCAGTTACGGGAAACGTAACAATTACAATACTTATTTCAATCACTACCAATACAATTACCCCAGAAGTTTTTTCAAGAGCTTAATAAATATGTGAGGAAGTTTCTTTGGAAAGGTAAGATGTCAAGAATATCGTTGGAAAAATTGACATGGAAATTTGAGCTAGGAGGGTTACAACTTCCAAATTTTAAGAATTATTATAAAGCAAATCAACTTAGATTTATTGCATCTTTTTTTGAGAAAGATAAACCGGCATGGATTAGAATAGAACTAGATAAAATAGGAGAAAACACACCAGAAGATTTTATATATAAATGGGAATCTAAATGGATATGGGAAAAGAAAGAATCTCCTATATTAAAACATTTGATTGATTTATGGAATAAGATAAATGTTGACAATGAGACAAAGAAATCCTTATTAGCAAAGAGATCTTTAATTCAAAATAGACTTATTCCTTTTACAATGGATAATCAACTTTTATATAACTGGTTTCAAAAAGGGATTAGATATATAGGAGATTGTTTTGAAGGAGGTATATTAATGTCATTCGATCAATTAAAGAATAAATATAAAGTATCAAACAACATTCTTTTTTGTTACTTTCAACTAAGGGCTTATTTAAGAGAAAAATTAGGTCAAACAATGTTATTACCGAAATCCAATGAAATAGCAACTTTAATTCAAAAAGGAAAGATTAAAAAATTTATCTCTTGTATGTATAATTTGATTCAAAAACAGGCAATTAAACAAGGAGTCCATAAGTCAAGACAAAAATGGGAAAGTGATTTGAATATTAAAATTGAAGAAAAAAATTGGTCGAGACTATGTCTTGAGAGTATGACAAATACAATAAACGTCCGATTAAGATTAGTGCAATACAATTTTTTACATCAATTATATATTACACCACAAAAAATAAATAAATTAAACCCAAATTTATCTGATCAGTGTTTCCGATGTAACCAAGAAATTGGTACTTTTTTACATTCTACTTGGTCTTGTTCTAAAATTCAACCTTTTTGGACAAATTTAAGAGTTTTATTGGAACAAATTATTGGAATACAACTTCCACATAATCCAATATTACTTTTACTAGGTGATATTGAAGGGATAAAACTGATATCCAAATTGAATAAATATCAGAAAGAATTTATAAAAATTGCATTGGCAGTAGCCAAAAAAGCTATTGCAGTTACTTGGAAATCGGATACATATTTAAGTATAGATCGTTGGAAGAAAGAAATTTATGGCTGTATTCCACTTGAAAAAATTACTTATAATTTAAGAGATAAATATGAAACATTTTTGAAAATTTGGCACCCTTATTTACAAAAGATAGGATTAAATATATAGGTGCTCCGAAGATGAAATAATTGGTTACTTGGGAAAATAAATAAATATATATACTAAAGTTATTACGAACTCCATGGAGCATGTGGGGATCTTCCAATATCCAGGCATTCCTTTTCTTTCTTTCTTTCTTTCTTTCTTTCTTTCTTTCTTTCTTTCTTTCTTTCTTTCTTTCTTTCTTTCTTTCTTTCTTCTTTTTTCTATAGGGATGTTAGGGGAGGGGTTAAGGGGAGGGGGGATGGGTAACACATATTTTCTTTTTCACACACTTTTATTCTGTAACTATTTGAAAACAATAAAAAAGTTTTAAAAAAAAGAAAGAAAATGAATCTCAAGATTGCATCTGGTGACATATATGTACTTTGATAATAAATTTACTTTGAACTTTAAAAAAAGATTACCTTAGTTATTTATACATGCATTTATGTGAATTAAATTTATCTACTTTTGTATCCAGATGAGAATCTCTGAAAGTTTGATAATGTTTAATAATGGAGATTTTTTAAAAAAATGGTGGATATATGCAAGAAGACTCATGATTATGTTTCAGTTGATAGCTAAAGATTAGTTATGCTGTGTGACAAGTTCCATCTTATTATCACTGTAAGTTAGAGGACAACTATCTCTACTATGCATACAAGATTCACACCGTACAGGATTGAATCACTACAAGCTGCATTGAAGTTCAATGTAAAGAGTGACAACAAACCTGAACGTCTTATTCTGTGATGATTTATCTTTATTAGAGCTGAGAGATGATAGTGACCTAATGCTGGTACCACATCCTTCAATAGCTGCTCTCCTTGTACACTGGTAGAGAGAAAAGAGGACCAGTCAGGGTCTGCGAATTCCACTTTCCCAAGCAATGGTATTGCGCCACTGCTGAATATATATATAGAATTAAATTCTCAGTCTCATGAAGACTCACCAACCCTAGCAGACATCATTGTCAATTCTGAAGAACTGCTGTCAGCAATGCATTGTTTGAGTAGACAAACCACCAAAGATCCAATGATGTCTCATGCTGACTGATGGTTTACCTCTTCCAGTGTCTTTAGTCTTTTAAGGCCAGAGTCTACCAGCTGCTGTCATGTCGCCCCAGTTTTCTGTTAGTTCACCTGATAAAGTTTCTGCTATACACCCCTTCTCCTCAGTGCTTGCTAGGTAATTCTGTTGAATTTCTTTATTTTCCTCTAAATGCCTACAAGAAAATGAATCTCTAGGTAGTGTATAGTTATGTTACTATGACCTTGATATGCACAAATATCAATTTATACTTTGTTTTTATATAAAAGCTAAGTCTTTCTGCTGCATTTTGCTTTCAAATGTTATATATATATTGATGATGATGGTGAAGATGGCTGGTTCTTTGCTTGGGACCGCTACTTTTCACATTGTTTGTCAATGATTTACATAATGGAATTGATGGGAAGCTTTTCAGATGATACAAAGATAGGTGGAGGGGTAACTGTCCAGAGGAAGCAATGCAATTGCAGCAGGACTTCGAAAAATTGGAAGAATGAGCAAAAAAGTGGGAGATGAAATACAGAGATGGAAAATGTATGATAATGCATTTTGGTAAAAGGAACTATAGTGTGGTCTATTGTCTAAATCAGGAGAAGGTTCAAACATCAGAGGTGCAGAGGGACTAAG
Organism: Hemitrygon akajei; assembly: GCF_048418815.1. NCBI lineage: Eukaryota > Metazoa > Chordata > Chondrichthyes > Myliobatiformes > Dasyatidae > Hemitrygon > Hemitrygon akajei. The sequence continues at coordinate 145,105,026 of NC_133127.1, forward strand.
GAGTCCTTGTGTAAGACTCCCAGAAGGTTAATTTACAGGTTGAGTCTGTGGTAAAGAAGGCAAAAGTGATACTGGCATTTATTTCAAGGGGATGAGAATATAAAAGCAAGCAAATAACGCTGAGCCTTTATAATACACTAGTAAGGCCACACTTGGAGTATTGTCGCCAGTTTTGGGCCCCATATCTCAGAAAGGATGTTGTTACATACCCCGTAACTGGGTCACTTACCAGCAAAGATAGAGAGGTCCGTTGAAGTCTGATGGTACTATTTTTAATGGTATTTATTGATAAAAATACACAAAAATAATATCAATGCAAACATACATATAATATACGTCGTCAATACTAAATCTAAAAGCGCGGGTATAATAATAATCAATAAGAAATAGCTCTATCGTTGTCTAGGGGATAATGTATTGTCCGATGGAAATATAAAAGTCACTCAAGTTCATTCAAGCTGCAGCTTTTGGTTGGAGAGAAAGACGGAGGTTTAACTTGCCCATTCCTTTTATGATGTCAATCCTTCGAGAGTCTTGGGGGCTGATTTCCCCGTTGTGGTTAGCTAAAGCCGGGCTTCCGTGGTAAAGGCCCCACCAATTCCGAGGCAAATGGAAAAGGACGCACGTGGGCTTTTCCACCGGCTTTCGCTATTACGCTGTTACAGGAGTTCTAGCATTTCTTCTGGTGCGTCTGAGGGGCTGTTCCCACAGACCCTCTTTTATCCTGACTCACAGGGTCTCAGATGTCAATCAGGTTGGGATGATGCAATCCCTCCACCAACCCCCCCTCGGTTCATTGCCTGGGGGGGGGGCTTCGATGAATCGTACAGTATTCAATACACAATTCCGTCTCCAAAAGACAATGACCTGTTCCGTGGCTTTGTATCTCGGAGGCCCAGGACACATTCCAAACATTGAGGAATCTGCGTGTCTCTCTCTCATTTCCTGGGTCTCCTGACTCGAATCAATTGCGATCCTGTGATTCTCAAAAAGGAGGGGGGCCACAGGCGTAACAGTGTGTTGTCATTGGAGAGAGTCCTGAGAAGGTTCATGAGGATGTTTCTGGGAACGAAAGGGTTAATGCTCGTGAGGAGCGTTTGGCTGTTTTGGGCCTGTATTCACTAGAATTTAGAAGAATGCATGGGGATCCCATTGAAACCTACCAAATGTTGAAAGGATCTAGATAGATTGGATATGGAAAGGATGCGTTCTATAGTGGGGGTATCCAGAACGAGAGGGCATAGCCTCAAATTTGAGGGGTGACCTTTTAGAACAGAGAGTAGTGAATCTGTGGAGTGATCTGCCACAGAGTGTGGTGGAGGCCAAGTCTGTAAGTATAGGTAAGGCAGAAATTGATCATTTCCTGATCAGTCAGGGCATCAAAGGGTATGGCGAAAAGGCAGGTGTATGGGTTTGAGTGGGATCTGGGATCGGCCGTGATGGAATGTTGGTGGGCTGAATTGCCTAACTCTGCTCCTATGTCTTATGGTGTAAGAATTAGCAATGGAAAAAGAGAGAAGGGTGAGAGGGGAGAAATTATTAGAGGCTCAGGCCATCAGGTTGGAGACTACCTAGATGAGGTGTTGTTCCGCAAATGTGAGCATGGCCTCATCATTCCAATAGAGGAGTCCATGGACTAATGTGTCGGAATGGGAGTGGGAAATCAATTGAATTGGGCAGTCACTGGGAGGTCCTGCCTTTTTGCAGTGGATGGGGCAAAGGTGGAAAACTAGGCTCTTGAGAAAGACTTTAATCTATTATCAAGTAGTTGATTCAATGGCCAAGAGATTATTTTAACAGGAGGCTTGACAATGATAGAGGAGAGAGAGAGAGAGAGTGTGTGTGTGTGTGTGTGTGTGTGTGTGTGTGTGTGTGTGTGTGTGTGTGTGTGTGTGTGTGTGTGTGTGTGTGTGTGTGTGTGTGTGTGTGTGTGTTGAGAGAGAGAGGGCGAGAGAGAGAGAGAGAGATAGAGAGAGCATCAGACACACCCTTGTCATAAAAGAAAAATACAAAACAATCTTTTGGGAAATTTATACCCACATCTGTATAGGCCCTCCAACTGACTCATCAACATTCAAACTGGCAGAGGCAAGTGGTAAAGAATTTGAAGAATATTACGATTTCAACACACCAGTTAATACAAATCACTTTTTGCAATTTGCTTGCTTACATATTGGATTGTCTTTGGGGGTTGCCTGGAGCTGAGTATGGAGAATTCCAGCTTTTCCAGTTGGAATGGAAATAACTGAACTTACACAATAGATTAGGTTATTCATCATGATTACAAGATTTGCTCAGGGTAAGATGATATAAAACTATGGTTGTGCAAAATATTCTTTAAAATACCTTAATATTATATTTCAATGATGCCTTAGAGTTGTGAGAGATATTTTTCTATATATTTTATTTGTAATCTTATTTTATTATAGTACAAAAACTACTTTCTGAGTCAATTAAGTTAGAGCACTTAGAGGCTGCATTGCACTTCAGGAGTGCCTATATCCCTAGAGCTATCTGGCTGAGTGGCACAACAGCTAAAAGCTAGAATCCTACAAGCCTCGACATTGCACAGCCTTGATCAGTAAGATCTTCAGATGGTTGTCACACATTCTCATATTTGCGGTTCCTTTCTGCTCTTGTTTATTTTCTTTATGTAGCTCTCAATGCCACATGGGGGCAGTTCAACCCTACCAGAATGATTAGGAAGTTGGCTATTTTGACAAATCGTTGTACTGTTGCTGTCTGCAGCCCCATGCTCCAGGAGGAGGCAGACAGACTCCACTCTCCCTGAGAAAGGAACCTTTGTGAGGTTATAGAGATGATTGGGTGCCCTGAATATCTGCAGTTAGATTGGGGTGGGACATATTGGGTTGTATCAAACTCAAAGATAACCACTTAAAGAAAGACCTTTTTGGAAGTCAGTGGATTTCTGTGATCCCTAGCACTGGACATAACAAGGTCATACCCTTTAGAACTTAAGTGGACATTGGCCTCATTCAAATGTTGTCTGTGTGGTTTCCTGCACAGGCATAATTATGGTGTTATCGTTCATGCCTGGTGACCTCCATGCTTAGAGGACCTGAAGAAATTTTTAGATGTGATCTCTCCTGCTATTGAGTGCTTAGTTGTATTGTCCAAAAATTAAGCCTACTTTTTTTGTGTTATACGAGCGGGAAAAAAATCAAGCTTGTTTTTAAAAATTCTGCCAAAGCCTTGCTGGTGCTGCTTTTTGTTTCTACTTTGGTGATAGATGGCCATCACAGGATCTTTTCTTGCACGGTACATGTGTGGTTGTGTGTCATTGCATGGGCTGGTAGTAGTCTGAGCCTGGCTGAAGGCTGCAGGTTCCCTTAGCCACTGGATATAGCTAAGAAAGTACAGATTAATCCACTCCAAGGGAGTTAGAGGCTATTCATTTCTGAGTCAAGTTCCAGGTTGAAACACCAAAAAAGTTTCAGATATAAACTGAAGTGGTGAATTTTGCTTGGAAATTGGATCATACAAAGCTGAGAAACTAGGCACTTCTTCTCAGGATCCACATCAGATGTCCTTGTCAGATGCTGCACACATTTGGACAGCTGTCAGATGACACACACAAAGCTACAAAGAGCACCACACTTACTACTTATGGATACTGTTTAGAGGACTGCACAGATCACAACCGGACAATGAAGTCATATATTTAGTGCCTGACAGATTTCTCTGACTGGAAAGAGGTGAACCTTTCCTTCAGCCTGAAGATCCTACATCCATCTTGATGGCTTCCCTCTACTGCTGGCACTCTGCCTCAATGGAAAATATGAAATAAGTACCTTATCTTTTTACCTATTTATAGGCCTGAGCTGTGGGGTGGAGTGCATGAGAAAGGTAGGGATAGAGATTTTGAAGGGTGTGAATGGAATTTTACCTGGCCTTGCTCCATTATACACAGATTAACCTCCCTGCCAGTTGTCCACTTCCCCAGATATTCAGTGTCCCTCTTAAGAACTTTGATGTGTTCTCCATGCCTTGTACAGCCTATCTCCTCCATGGCAACAATAATATGGATTGCTGCTAGGCAGTGAGCATTATAAAAACCTTTTCTGATTAATGTTTAGTGAAGAGTTGGCAATGACAATAGACTGGGAGTGCGGTCACTGGGACCCAATCAGGGCACAAATTACTGCATCACTGTGTGGAAGGCAAGCACTGTTGCAAAAGTATATTGTGAGGAGTTCAGGTCCTCCACCCAAAAAATCTAATTTATAGACAATTATGGGCATATGAGTTATGTGCTTAACATCTTTGTGTATGTCAATTGATGATTTATGTTTTTAATTATATTTGGCCAGGTGGCATCCTCTATGTATTTCATCTTTGATAATAACTTCACATTAGAGCTTAATCATTGAGTAAGAAGTTTTGAATAACTATTGAAAAAAATGTACCAAATTTACTTAGGTTCCTTGCCTTCTCTCATAATCACCTTTCTGCTAAGAAGATAAAGATTTTAAAAAATCACAATGTGATTATTTTCAGGCGTCTGTTGTGTGTTTTAAATGTTCCACTTAAGTACCAAGCAGGGGAAAGAAGTGAAGTCTTGCACTCTGGCAATGACACATACCCAGTGGGATGGAGTGACTGCTACTTGCCATGCTAATGATTTCATTATAGCTGTCATGTTAGTTGTTATTGCTGTTTGTGAACATTAGTGTAGATATGTAATTCTTCTGCTAAAATGACTACCCTACAAAAGGAAGCAGATATCAAACTAATGGAAATGGACAGAGATATGCTTTGATGGTGCTTGAGACTGTTAAAATAATGTGTCCTTACTCATCAGTTGGTATTCCTCGGAATTAATATTTCATTTTAATAGATGATGCTATGATCTTAATGAACAATAGAGTAACTAAGAGGTTATGTATTTTTTATTGCTCCTAATTCATATGTTTTTACATTGTTATTCATAAGATAAACATTATTAAATAAGTAAGAGGTTATTTAATGTGTGACATTTTATTAGATTCATTCTGATTTATATTTACGTTTAGAGATGTCTCTGTGTATTGATTTTATCTTTCAGGGAGGTTGTTGGAATATTGGTTCATTTTGTTGTAACTTTTGATCAACAGCATATTGGCAGATAATTATTTATTTCATATTTTAAAATATATTTTGATTAACCTATTTGGTATACATCTTGTCATTTCTGTCTAAATTGTTCCTTTTTAGAACCATAGAACATTACAGCACAGAAACAGGCCTTTTGGCCCTTCTTGGCTGTGCCGAACCATTTTTCTTCCTAGTCCCACTGACCTGCACCTGGGCCATAACCCTCCAAACCCCTCTCATCCATATACCTGTCCAAGTTTTTCTTAAATGTCAAAAGTGAGCCTGCATTCATCACTTCATCTCACAGCTCATTCCACACTCCCACCACTCTCTGTGTGAGGAAGCCCCCCCTAATGTTTCCTTTAAACTTTTCCCCTTCACCCTTGACCCATGACCTCTTTTTTTCCCCCCTAGCCTCAGTGGAAAAAGCCTGCTAGCATTCACTCTATCTTTACCCATCATAATTTTATACACCTCTATCAAATCACCCGTCATTCTCCTATGCTCCAGGGAATAAAGTCCTAACCTATTCAACCTTTCTCTGTAACTCAGTTTCTCAAGTCCCGGCAACATCCTTGTAAACCTTCTCTGACTCTTTCAACCTTATTAATATTCTTCCTGTAATTCTAGCCAAACTGAGAACACACATGTATCTGAAAGCCAATACATGCCTGGTGGTCTTGGAAGGTGTAGTCTGGGAGGGTAAAGAGGTTTATGAGTTGCAAGGCAATAAATTGGGACAGGCTAGTTGAGGTATCGAGTTAATTCTTATCCAATTTTTTATCATAATAAACTCTGAGAAAGGTAACAACTTGTCGAGGGAACCAGGCCTGTAGCGTGATAAGCCGGAATAGATGAATTATAACAGAGTTCCTCTTCTCCTTACCTACCACCTCATGAGCCTCCCCATCCAACATATCATTCTCACGTAGAAAAACACCAACAGGAACATTAGACCCCAAATCGCCAATCCTTCCCTTGCACAAAAAGCAATGTACCACCCTCCCATCTAATGGCAACAAGAAAGAAAACACAGTTGAAGGAGGCCAATATAAACAACAGTCCAATAATCACACAAGTCTCAGAATTTCCAAACAGCATTGAGGAGAGCGGCTGCACAAACTCTGCCCGGTTTGAACACCGGCAACCCAACTACTGACCAGCATCGCCCCATGTTCTCCATGAAGAGTGATCGCTGACCTCCTCTGCATTCACCTCGATGCTTCGAAATGGAATCAGTCATGGTGTCGTCTCTGGTTTTCTCCACGAGGCAGCTTGTGGACTTAGTTCCTCTGCAGGGACAGCAGAGCCCTAGAGCATTAGATCGAATTCAAAGCTACACGGCACAGGCTGTTAATAATTTCTGAAAAACAATCGAGACATAAAGAACATTCAGCAGATGCAAAGAAAGTGAAATAATTGAAGGGATTGGCTGTCGGAAAGATGTCGCCCAAGGAATTGTTGTTCACTGGCGCCATCTTGAATGTGCAGGGCTTCTGCACATCTGCATACATGGTGGGCCAGTGGAATCATTGCCCAAATCTCAAATAGGTCTGACCCAGGTATCCTGCCCAGGGGAGGGTATGTGCCAGATGTCTGCACATCATTGGAACCAGTAGATGTTTTTCCGGAGAGTATGTTGTTGTCAATAACGTATTCGTCTGTGTGCAGGCATGATCCCTTTCTGTTTTACCCCCTTACATTATCAAATAGGGGTGTTAGGGACAGGTCGGCTTTTTGGAGTTCACTGTTGTTACTGGGAAGCTGGCATGGACCATTGGTGAGGTGTGTGGTGTCATGTATATGGGTGGGTGTACCTAAGGGTTTCTCTAGGCAGTTCTTGACTACTTGTTTTCCAAGGGCTCTTCCTACCTCCCTCTAACAAGCTGGGAGAAACACCAGGTACAGCTTCAAGCCCAGCCCTGCCCTGAGCTCGGGCTAACACAGGAAATGAAAGCTTAATGGTGCTACCAGATTCAGCTTTTTGCAACAAGTCAGACAACACAGGCAGATCCCTCTCAGTGAACGTCTCTTCTGGCAAGTTGCTAACTATCCCCGCCCTCAAAAGAAAGACCGTATCAATGTCAAGGTTAAGATCTGTGGTCGGATATAACTTAACAACCCCATGTACATAGTGCGCTTGCACACATTTAGAATAGTTAAAATCAGCAGGGGAAGTGAACTGTCTCTTAATCAGGATCACCACAGTCCCGATGCCCAATATTACCTGAACGGTTTGTCCACTTACCTTCACAAAAGGTTTGTTTTCCTTCATGTACTCCCTCTCACCTTTAGCATGTTCACAGGCCTCCAGCTCTGTTTCTCCTCCCAGTCAGGGAACATAACAGGAGTTTGATAGTGGTTGCTTCAGGGGTCAAAAAGGTGCTTTGTGGCCTGGCTGTTGATGGAAGAAGCAAATTAAAAGCTTAGTCTTTCCACTGTTTTTCTCCTGCATAAACCCAAGTGTAACTTTCGTAGGTCCCAGAGTACCATTACTTAAAGCTGTTGTCCTATGCTTCAATGGCTGTATTGAAACCGGCCAGACCACCCCTCTCTGGGCATTCAGGTACATTTGATCCAGCTGGGCTGCAGCTAGGCCATTTACAGGTTAATGTTCCTGTACCCATGTACGGATATCTACTGGCAGCACTTGCAGTAGCTGCTCTAGCAAGATGACCTGCCTTGCTAGAGACCTCGGTCCTTGGTCTGGAGCTCTGGCTTTATCCATTAGCGATATAATCCCTTCAAGCGGTGGTAGATCTCCTTTGGTGACTCTCCTTGTGGTGTAGACGGGGCTTGGAACTTCAACCGGTAGGTCTCTTGACCGATACCAAACTTAGTAAGGAGAGCCTTCTTCAGCTGAAGATACTAGTTGGATGCCTCCTCATCCATCGCAAAGTAGGCCTTGAGTGCTTTCCCTGTCAGTAGTGGGATGAGCCGGCAGGTCCACTCTACCTCTGGCCACACCCAAATCTTAGCCAAGCACTCAAAGCGCAGAAAATAGTTTCCCCCACATCCTCTGGCTGAGTGGTATCGTTAGATGGGATTTCAGCTCCCAGAACTCCTGGAGCAGCCGCTTCTCCCATTTCCGTTGGCCAGTCAGGAACCTATCCAGGAGAGTTGGGACATCTAACATCTGGTATGGTCTTGCTAGGCTATCAGAGGGTTTCTGTGCCTTTGGCTCAGCACTTGGGACTGCACACCCACATTCTTCTGACTGCATGGTGTCCCATTGTTCATCATCACATCCTTCATGCTTGGCTGAAAAATGAGCCGTTACCTGTGAGCGTAAACCAGTCCTTTCCTTGAACACCTTTATTTTCCTATGGCTTGCCATCCCACTGATGCCACACAGTGGGTTTAGGTGAGGGTCGTGTGCCCTCATGAAGGTGTGGACTTTAAAAATCAGATGGCAAGCCACAAGAGCACAGTTCAGAGGTGTTATTGTATGCCAGAAGTGAAAAAACTTCCAGAAGAAGTGCAAAAAAATGGCTAAATAACAAAAATGCTGAGAGAAAATACAGATATATACCATCAGATCTTTAGGTCTACAGCTACAAAACATGAGATTGAGGTAATAATCCTCACCTTCCACCTTGCACCAGTCTTCACTGTGGAAGACACTAGCAGTGTACCAGATGTTGTAGTGTGTGAAGGAAAAGAAATGAGAGCTGTTACTATAACAAGGGAGAAAGTGTTCAAAAAACTGAAAGACCAGAGGGTAAAAATGTCACCTGGACCAGATAAACTGCACCCTAGGGTTCCGAAAGAGGTAGCATTAGAGATTGTGTATGCAGTAGCAATGATCTTTCATTGGACTCTGGCATGGTGCCAGGGGACTGGAAAATTGCAAATGTCACTCCACTCATTGAGAAAGGAGGAATGCAGCAGAAAAGAAATTATAGACCAGTTAGCCTGATCTCAGTGGTTGGGAGGATGTTGGAGTCAATTGTTAAGGATGAGGTTATAGAGTACTTGGTGACACAGGAAAAGTTAGGATAAAGTCAGTATGGTTTCCTTAAGGGAAAATTTTGCCATGCAAACGTGTTGGAAGTCTTTGAAGAGATCACAAGTAGGATAGATGAAGGGGATGCAGCAAATATTGTATATTTGGACTTTCAGAAGGCCTTTGTCAAGGTGCCTACCAATGTTGCTTACCAAGTTACAAGTATTACAGGAAAGTTACTAAAATGGTTAGAGCTTTAGCTGATTGGTAGGAGGTAGCGAGTGGAAGTAAAAGGATCCTTGTCTGCTTGGCTGCCAGTAACTAGTAGTGCTCTGCAGCGTCGGTGTTGGGACTGCTTCTTTTTATGCTGCATATCAATGATTTTGATGATGATGGAAACAGATAGCTTTGTTTCCAAGTTCGCAGATGATACAAAGATTGGAGGAGAGGTAGGTAGTGTTGAAGAAACAGGTATGCTGCAGAAGAATTTAGATAGATTAGGAGGATGGACAAGAGAGTGGCAACTGAAATACAATGTTGGAAAATGCATGATTATACACTTTGGTAGCAGAAATAAATATGCAGACTATTTTCTAAATGGGGAGAAAATCAAAAAATCTGAGAGGCTAAGGCACCAGTGAGGCCTCACCTTGAGTATTGCGAACAGTTTTGGGCTCCTTATCTAAGAAAAGACATGCTGATATTGGAGATTGTTCAAAGGAGGTTCACAAGGATGATTCTGGGAAAGAAAGGGTTATTATATGAAGAACATTTGATGACTCTGGGCCTGTACTCACTGGAGTTGAGAAGGATGAGGGGAGATGTCATTGAAACCTTTCAAATGTTGAAAGGCTTAGACAGAGTGGATGTGGAAAGGGATATTTCCCATCATGGAGGAGTCTAGGACATGAGGGCACAGCCTGAAGACAGAGGGGCATCCATTTAAAACAGAAATGCAGAGAAATTTCTTCAGCCAGAGGATGGTGAATTTATGGAATTTATTACCACAAGCAGTTGTGGAGGCCACGTCATTGGGTGTATTTAAGGCAGTGATTGATAGGTTCTTGATTGGACACGGCATCAAAGGTTAGGGGGAGAAGGCCAGGAAATGGGGTTGAGGAGGGGAGAAAAAGGATCAGCCATGATTGAATGGCAGAGCAGACTCAATGGGCGAAGTGGCCTGCTTCTCCTCCTATGTCTTATGGCCTTACAGTTTTATCATCTTTTAGCTATCCTCCTCCCCCCTCTCCCCCCACCCCCCAACTTATTTTTCTGTCGTCTTCCCGTTTCCTGTCCAGTCCTGAAGAAGGGTCTTGGCCTGAAGCATCGACTGTTTATTCATCCAACAATTTTCTGTGTGTTTCTTTGGATTTCCATCATCTGCAGAATGTCTCGTGTTTATGAATTTTAGGTAGTTGTGGAAAATGATGAAGTAGTTCCCCAAGTTCTGACAGGAACTTGGGAAGGGGAAGACTGGTTTCAAAAGTATTAGAGAGTATCTGTAAACTGTAGATTGTGGACAGAATTTTGTAGGGAAAATAAAAATTTTACAAGTGGGACTTGTTTAAAAATGTGGTAGTAAGAGTTCAGGGCCAGCATGTTTCAGTAAAGATGAAAAACTTCAGATGACAAAACATATTGGTCAGAAATCAAGAAGAAAACATACAACAAGAAATCACCTCAGCAGCTAAGAGTGTTCCTTGAAAAATGTTGGAGATGTGTAAAAAAAAAAGTAAGATTGAAATTTGGAAGGCAAAAAGACAATAAGGTGTCTTTGGCAAGTAAGATCAAGGAGAATCTTGTGGTGGGTGTGATGCACCATCAATAACTCTCTGAGACGTGAGGCGAGATATCGGCTTTTATTGACTGGAAGAAAGAACAAGCAGTAGTTGACCACCATACTACATCCTGGAGATTGAGGGCTGGGCTCAGGCCTCAATCGCCTTTATACTGGGGTCTGTGGGAGGAGCCACGGTCAGTGGGAGGGGCCACAGGAGCAGTCAGCAGGGGGCGTGTCCAGACAGGTATATGTAGTTCACCACAGGGTGTTTGGATTGTGCTGGAAGAGGTAGTATTGGAGGCATATACAGAAGAGGCATTTAAGATGCTCCTAGATAGGCAAATGAATGTGCAGAGAATGGAGGGATATGGATATTAGCCAGCAAAAAGGAATTTGTCGAATTAACCCTTGACTTACTAATTCAATTAGTTCAGCACAACATCATGGGCTGAAGGGCCTGTTTCTGTTCTTTACCATTCCATGTTCTAAAACCCGAAGACATTCTTTAAGTCTGTTATCAGTAAAATGGCAGCTAGTGGAATAGTTGGTCCTCTTAGGGATAAAATATATCATCCACATGGTGAGCCAGGCTATAACCATATAACAATTACAGCACAGAAACAGGCCATCTTGGCCTTTCTAGTCTGTGCCGAATGCTTACTCTCACCTAGTCCCACTGACCCGCACTCAGCCCATAACCCTCCATTCCTTTTCTGTCCATATACCTGTCCAATTTTACTTTAAATGACAATATCGAACCTGCCTCTACCACTTCTATGTTGGTGAGATCTCAAGTACATACTCTGTCTGTATAGACCAAGGAGGCGGACGTGAATGATAAAAAAAAGTTTAGGGAAGGGTATGTTATTTATCTGAAACATGTCGTTATTGACAAGCTGGGTATGTTGGATATCTTGGACACATGAAGGTGGAAAAATCCCTAGGGTCAGTGAGATATATACCAAGATGCAATGGGATGCAAGGGAGGAGATTATGGAAACCCTCACAGGTACTTCCATATTTTCCTTAAGCATGGGTGAGTCACAATACTGCAGAACAGTTAATGTTTTTCCTTTATTTAAGAAGGATAGCAGGGATACACCAGGTAACTACAGGCCAGTGAGCTTTACAACAGTGGTATGGAAATTAAAGTCAAACATAGTATAGCATGGAATCAGGCCATTCAGCCCATCACTTCCATTTTGACCAATAGGAACCCATCACAATTCATCTTTTGTCCCAGCACTTGGCCCATTGCCTTATATATCCAGGTAATTCAAGTGCTAATGTCAACATTTCTTAAATATTGTCACTGACTCTTTCCACCACTGTCTCAAGCAGTGCATTCTCGGTGCTCACTATTCCCTGGGTACCAATGACATGGACAGAAAAAAGAGAGGAGGTCCTGAAGGAGGATTACCGGGAGCTAGGAAGAAAATTGAAAAGCCAGACCTCCAGAGTAATAATCTCAGGATTATTGCCTGAGCCATGTGCTAATGAAGGTAAGAATAGCAGAATTAAGCAGATGAATGTGTGGCTAAGTAACTGGTGCAGGGGGCTGGGCTTCAAATTTTTGGATCATTGGGATCTATTTTGGGGGAGGTACGACTTATACAAAAGTGATGGGTTACACCTGAACTCAATGGGTACTAATATCTGGCGGGATTGTTTAATATAGCTGTTATGGAGGGTTTAAACTAAGTTGGCGGGGGTAGGAAACCAGGGTGTTAGGGTCAAGGAAGAGGAAAATAGAAATAAGTCAAAGATGCTCTGCAGCAGAGATGGCAAGAAGGACAGGCCGGTGAATAGACAGGATAATTTACTGTGCAATAGAAATATAGCAAAATCGGTAACAGATACTGATCTAAATGTACTTAAATGCATGCAGCATTAGAAATAAAGTGGATGACCTTGTTGTACAGCTACAGGTTAAAAGATATGACATTGTGGCCATCACCGAGTCATGGCTAAATGATGGATGTGATTGGGAGCCGAATGTCCAAGGATACACAGAGTATAGGAAAGATAGGAAGGGAGGTAAAGGGGGTGGCATGGCCCTGATGGTAAGTAACAGTATCAAATCACTAGAAAGATAGAAAGAAGGGACATAGGATCAGAGGAGGTAGAATCCTTATGGGTCGAGTTAAGAAATGGCAAGGGTAAAAGACACTAATAGCAATTATATACAGGCCTCCAAACAGCAGTCAGGATGTGGACTACAAGTTACAGCTGGAAATAGAAAAAGTGTGTCAGAAGGAATTGTCAAGATAATTATGGGGGATTTTAATATGAAAGTGGATTGGGAAAGTCAGGAAGGTACTGGATCTCAGGAGCGGGAGTTTGTAGAATGCCTACGGGATGGGTTTTTGAAGCAGCTTGTCCATAAGCCCACCAGGGGATCAGCTGTTTTGGATTGGGTGCTGTGTAATGAACCTGAGGCAATTAGGGGGCTAGAGGTAATGGAACCCCTTGGAAGTAGTGATCATAATATGATTGAGTTCAGTTTCAAATTTGAAAAGGAGAAGCTGGTATCAGGTGTATCGATATTTCAGAGGAACAAAGGAAATTACAGTGGTATGAGAGAGGAACTGGCCCAAGCTGATTGGAAAAATAAGCTAGATGGAGGGACGGTAGAGCAGAATTGGATGAAATTCCTACAAGAAATAAGGAAAGTGCAGGAAAAATATATTCCAAGAAAAAAGAAAATCATGAATAGAAAAATGGCACAAATATGGCTAACAAGAGAGGTTAAGGCTAAAATAAAAGCAAAAGAGACGGAGTACAAGGAAGCAAAAATTATGGGAAAACTGAGGACTGGATGACTTTTAAAAACTTACAGAAGGATACAAAGAAAGTCATTAGGAAAGAAAAGATGAATTATGAAATGAAGTTGACAATTAACATAAAAGAGGATTCGAAGAGTTATTTAAATATATGAAGAGTAAAAGAGTGATATGGGTAGATGTAAGACTGATTGAAAATGATGCTGGAGAAATTATAATGGGTAACAAAGAGATGGCAGAGGAACTAAATGAGTATTTTGCATCATTCTTCACAGTGGAAGACATTTGCAACATACCTGATAGCCAGAGGTCTCAGGGAATAGAATTAGGTCCAGTCAAGATGACTAGAGAGAAAGTGCTTGGGAAGCTTAATGGACTAAGGATAGATAAGTCTCCCGGACCGGATGTGGTGCACCCATGGGTTCTGGAGGAGATGGCTTTGGAGATTGTTGAGGCATTGGAAATGATCTTCCAGGAATCAATAGACTCTGGCATGGTTCTGGAGGACTGGAAGGTCGCAAATGCAGTTCCGCTGTTTAAGAAAGGAGAGAGGCAGCTAAAAGAAAATTACAGACCTATTAGTCTGACATCAGTAGTTGGAAACTTATTGGAGTTGATCCTCAAGGACGAGGTTATGAAATACCTCGAGGTGCATGACAAGATAGGCCCAGAAGGGAAGATCCTGCCTCACCAACCTATTGGAATTTTTTGAGGTAATCTCAAATAAGATTGACAAGGGAGAAGCTGTGGATGTTGTGTATTTGTATTTTCAAAGGGCCTTCGATAAGGTGCCACATAAGAGGCTGCTTAATAAGATGAGAGCCCATGGAATTATAGGAAAGATATTGGAAAGGGTGGAGCATTGGTTGATAGGCAGAAAGCAAAGGGTGGGAATAAAGGGATCCTATTCTGTTTGGTTGCCGGTTACTAGTGGTGTTCTGCAGGGTTCAGTGTTGGGGCCACTTCTTTGTACACTGTATATCAATGATTTAGGTTATGGATTTGTGGCTAAGTTTGTGGATGACACCAAGAAGGTGGAGGAGCAGGAAGTGTTGAAGAAACGGAAAGGTTGCAGAGAGGCTTGGTCAGTTTAGGAGAGTGGGTAAAGAAATGGCAGATGAGACACAATGTTGAGAAATGTACGGTTGTACAGTTTGCAAGAAGATATAATCGGGCAGATTACTATCTAGATGCAGAGAAAATTCAAAAATCGGAAGTGCAAAGGGACTTGGGGGTCTTCGTGCAGGATACCCTAAAGGTTAACCACCAGGTTGGATCGGCAGTAAGGAAAGCGAATGCTATGTTGGCATTTATTTCAAGAGGAATAGCGTATAAGAGTAAGGAGGAGTTGATGAGACTCTATGGGGCACTGGTGAGACCTCATTTGGAATACTGTGTGCAGTTTTGGGCCCACTATCTTAGAAGCGATGTACTGATGTTGGAGAGGGTTCAGAGAAGATTTACGAGGATGATTCCTGGAATTCAGGGGCTAACATATGAGGAACGTTTGTTGGCTCTTGGACTGTATTCATTAGAGTATAGAAGAATGAGAGGGGATCTCATAGAAACATTTCAAATGTTGAAAGGGTTGGATAGAGTAGATGTGGAAAGGCTGTTTCCCTTGGTGGGTGAGTCCAGGACAAGAGGCCACAGTCTGAGAATTAGAGGGTACCTATTTATAACAGAGATGAGAAGAACTTTTTTTTTAGCCAGAGGGTTGTGGATTTATGGAATTCGTTGCCACATATAGCTGTGGGGGCCCGATCATTGAGGGTGTTTAAGGAGAAGATTGATAGGTATCTAATTAGTCAGGGTATCAAGGGATATGGAGAAAAAGCTGGAAATTGGAACGAGATGGGAGAATAGTTTAGCTCATGGTGGAGTGGCGGAGCAGACTTAATGGGCCAAATGGCCTACTTCTGCTCCTTTGTCTCGTGATCTTGTGATCTGGTGAAAGGGTCCTCTCAGATCCCCACAAAACCTGTTACCCCTTACCCTTTACCTTCGTCCTCTATCTCTCATACAGGCAAATATTTTCCACATTCTACCTTATCTAGACCTCTTATAATCTTACAGTGGTGCTAGAAATTTTGTGAAAATTTTATCTATTTCTGCATAAATATGACTGAAATTGTGAACAGATCTTCATGTAAGTCCTAAAACTAGTTAAAGAGAACCCAATTAAATAAATAACAGAAAATCATTATACTTGTTCATTTATTTATTGTGAAAATACATCCTATATTACATGTATTTGTTGGACAAAGTATGCGAACCACTGGGGTAGTGCCTTCTACAAAAGCTATTTGGTGTTCATTTGGCATCAGGTGTTCCAATCAGTGAGATGAGATTGGAGATGTGGTTGTAAAGATGCCCTGCCCTGTAAAATGATCTCACAAAGTCAGGTAACTGATAGAGCCTGCTCTTCTTGTGCAAGATCTGTTTATGTACACCACACCTTGATCAAACAACTTCCAGACGACCTTAGAAGAATTGTAGAGATGCATGAAGCTGGAAAAGACTACAAAACCATTTTTAAACACTTGAATGTTCATCAGTCCATCGTAAGAAAAGTTGTCTACAAATGGAGGGAACTCAGTACTGTTGCTATTCTTCCTAGAGTGGGCATCCTGCAAAGATCACACCAAGAGCACAACATGCAATGCTGAAGCAGGTGAAAGAGGACTCAATGGTAACAGCAAAGGACCTGCAGAAATATCTAGAACTTGCTAAAATCACTGTTCATGTGCCCACTATAAGAAAAACACTGAATAAGAATGGTGTTCATGGAAGGACACCATGGAGGAAATCACTGCTCTTCAAAAAAATGAACAATGCTGTACCTCTCAAGTTTGCAAAAGACCACCTGAATGTTCCACAACACTTCTGGGGCAATGTTCTGTGGACAGATGAGACAAAAGTTGAACTGTCTGGCAGAAATGCACATTACGATGTTTGGAGGAAAAAGAGTACTACACACCAACACCAAAACCTCATCCCAACTGTGAAGCATGGTGGAAGGAGCATCATGGTGTGGGGCTGTTTTGCTGCCTCAGGATCTGCACAGCTTGCTATCATTGAGGGAACAATAAATTCAAAATTGTATCAGGACATTTTACATGATGATGTCTGGATAGCAGCCTGTCACCTGAAGCTTAATAGAAGTTGAATAATGCAACAAGACAATGATCCAAAATTCAAGAGAAAATCAACAAAGGAATAGTTTAAAAAGAAGAAAAATCATGTTTTGGATTAGCTGAGTCAAAGTCCTGACTTTAATCCTATAGAAATGCAGTGGAAGGAGCTGAAATAAGCAGTTTATGCAAGGAAGCCCACCAACATCCCAGAATTGAAGCACTTTTATAAGGAGGATTGGTCTAAAATTCTTCCAAGCTGATGTGCAGGACAGTTAGTGGAAATGTTTGGTTGAAATTACTGCTGTACAAAGGGTTCATACCAGTTACTGAAAGCAAAGGTTCACATACTTTTCCCAACAAATACGTGTAATACTGGATCATTTTTCTCAATAAAGA
Source organism: Hemitrygon akajei (assembly GCF_048418815.1). Taxonomy (NCBI): domain Eukaryota; kingdom Metazoa; phylum Chordata; class Chondrichthyes; order Myliobatiformes; family Dasyatidae; genus Hemitrygon; species Hemitrygon akajei. The sequence goes on from NC_133127.1 coordinate 145,122,162, forward strand.
AATTAATAAAGTATAATGTTTTTTGTGTTATTTAATTGGGTTCTCTTTATCTAGTTATAGGATATATGTGAAGATCTGATCACATTTTAGGTCATATTTATCCAGAAATAGAAAAAACTCTACAGGTTCACCAACTTCCCAACACCACTGTATATACCACAATCATATGCCCCCTTAACCTCTTCTGCATCAGTGAAAGCAGTCCCATTGTTTCCTGTTCCTCCTAATCACTAATATATATCCTGCTAAATTTCCTCTTAACCTTCTCCAGCACAATCAAATCTTTTCTAACTGTGCACAGTACTTTAAGAGAAGTTCAGATGGGTATAAGGATAGTAGGGGTATGAAGGGCTATGGTCCTGCTGCAGATTGATGAGAGTAGGCAGCTTAAATAGTTTTGCATAGACTAGATGGGCCAAAGGGCCTGCTTCTGTGCTGTCTTTTTCTGTGACTCTATGACTCTACTCTAGCTGAGGTCTTTATACTGTTTTATAAAGCTGGAGCATAATTTCCTTGCTCATATACTCACTGGCTGAATACTGAAGGCTAACATTCCAGATGCCTATTTAACTACAGTACATTATCACTTGTGTTGCCATCTTCAAGGATCTTGAGCTTGTAAACCAAGGTCCGTCCTGTCCCTAAGGCCCTGACATCATGTATGTCTTAGCCACGTTAGTACTTCCAAAGACCATCAACTCAAGTTCATCAGGATTAAACTGCTATTTCTCAGTCCATTTCACTAACACATCAATGTCACACTGTAGCCTAAGACAATCCACCTTATCGGTAATTTCACCAACCCTTCGTGTCATCTGCAAACCTATTGATCATGGCTCCTGCATCCACATTGATATTATTTACATACATTCAGTGACTGTTTTATTACATACACCAGCACACCTGCTCATTAATGCAAATATTTAATCAGCCAATCATGAGGCAGCAACTCAATACAAAAGCATGCTGGCATGGTCAAGAGGCTCAGTTGTTCAGACTGTATATCAGAATAGAGGAGAAATGTGATCTAAGTGACTTTGACTGTGGGATGATTGTTGATGCCAGGTGGGGCAGATTGTGTATCTCAGAAATTGCTGATCTCATTAGATTTTCATACACAACAGTCTCTAGAGAATGATGCAAAAAAAAACAAATAAATACCCTGTGAGTGGCATTTCTATTGGTGAGAAAACCTTGTTAATGAGGAAGTTCAGAGGAGAATGGTCAGTCTAGCTCAAACTGACAGGAGCGCAACAGTAACTTAGATTTACCAGACATTACAACAGTGGTGTGCGGAAGAGCATCTCTGAATGCACACGGTGAACCTTGAAGTGGATGAGATACAGCAGCAGATGACCACAATGGGTTCCACTCCTGTATTTTATAAAGTGGCCACAGAGTGTATATTGTAGGCGGCAAGTTTTCCAGCATTGATTCCTTAGGGACAGCACTAGTCTCACTGCATCCATTCACAAAATCAACCCTCTGTCTCCTATCACCAAGGCAATTTTTTGTTTTGGGACCAACTTACCCTGAATCTTATGAGCCCTAGCCTTTTTGACCTGTCTCCCATGTGACATTATCAAATGCTTTATTAAAGACCATGTAAATCAAATTGATTTAGACAGTCAGAATTTCTTATCCCAGAGTAGAATTGAATTGAATTGACTTTATTACTTACATCCTTAACATACATGAGTAAAAATCTTTACATTATGTCAAATGTGCAATTTATAATAAATAGTATGTACAACAGGACAGTCAATATAACATAGAAATAGAATTGTATCAGCATGAATTAATCAGTATGATGGCCTGGTGGAAGAGGCTGTTGCAGCTGTTGCGTTGTCCTGAATTGTGGGAAGTTCACATCTACAGATGCGCTGGGCTGTCCACATCACTCTCTGCAAAGTCCTGTGATTGAGGGAAGTGCAGTTCCCATACCAGGCAGTGATGCAGGCAATCAGGATGCTCTTAATTGTGTCCCTGTAGAAAGTCCTTAGGATTTGTTGGCCCATAGCAAACTTCTTCAGCTGTCTGAGGCGTAAGGGGTCCTGGTGTGCTTTTTCCACCACACAGCCAGTATGTACAGACTACGTGAGATCCTCGGTGTATGCCAAGGAACTTAAAGCTGTTCACCCTCTCAACCCCAGATCCACTGATGTCAAATGTCAAGTACTAGAGGACATGCACTTAAGATGAGAGGGAGAAAGTTTAAAATTAATGTGTGGGGCCAGTTTTTGTTAATGAGATAGGTCAGAGGTGAGGCAGGCAGAAAATACTTTCTTTAATTTGGCATCAAGTTCAGCAATGACATTGTGCACTGAAGTGCTGTAGTGTTCCGAATTATATTTTTTGTATCAGAATTCCATTGATAACTTCATGCCAGCTACCCTGCTGCTCTTTATATGGATTTTAGCAAGGCATTTAACAAGTTTCCGTGTGGTAGATTAGTGCAGAAGATTAAGGTACATGGAACCACAGTCATCCAGCTAACCGGATCTAAAATGGACTCAGTGAAAGGAGATAGACTGTAAAGGGGAAGACTGTTTTTCAAATTGGTAGTCTATGGCCAGTGGTGTACTGCAGGAATCAGTGCAGGAACCTTTGTTGTTTGTGATATATATTAATGACATGATTGTTAGCCTACAAATTACCCAGGACATCTTCAGGGAGTGGTGTCTCAGAAAGGCAAGTGTCCATTGTTAAGGACTTCCAACACCCAGGGCATGCTCTTTTCTCACTACTACCATCAGGTAGGAAGTACAGAAGCCTGAAGGCACACACTCAGTGATCCAGGAACAGCCTCTTCCCTTCTATCATCCGATTCCTAAATGGACAATGAACCCTTGGACACTACCTCACTTTTTTAATATACAGTATTTCTGTTTTTTGCACGTTTTTTAATCTATTCAGCATATGTATACTGTAATTGATTTACTTATTTATTTATTATTATTTAACTTTATTTATTTATCTTTTCTCTGCTAGATTATGTATTGCATTGAACTGCTGCTGCTAAGTTGACAAATTTCACGTCACATGCCAGTGATAATAAACCTGATTCTGGTTCTGAGTATAGTCAGTATGATTACTAAGCTTGCAGATGACAGAAAATTGTGGTGTTATGGATATTGTGATAGGGTCTGAAGGCTACAGCAGAATTTAGAAAATTGGATGGAGCATTAGCAGAATTTAATCCCAACAAGTACAAGGTGATGTAATTTGGGAAGTTAGTATGAGCAAGATGTAGAGGACACTCACAAATGTTGAGAACAGACCTAGGTTTTCGAGTCCAAAGTTCTGGGGAAGAGGTAATATCGGTAGATAGTTCTGGGGAAGACATGATGTCTGGGCTCATCTTCCTTGGAGCCAAGGAGGCTAAAGTGTGACAATATAGAGGTATATAAGATTATGAGAGACCTACTATAGATACAGTTACATAAGAACATAAGAACATAAGAGATAGGAGCAGGAGTAGGCCAATCGGCCCCTCAAGCCTGCTCCGCCATTCAACAAGATCATGGCTGATCCAATCTTAACTCTATTTTTCACCGAATCCCACAAGGCAACAGTGCCAACCAACAGGGCACCATGCCGCCCATTTTATTTTATTATCCCGCCCAAACCCATGTGATCACCCGGGGAAAAAATCTGGAAAATTCCTCTCCGACCCATCCAGGCTATCGAAAACTGGTCTAGGAGATCACATGGCTGATCTAAACCTAGCCCCATGTCCACTTACCTGCTCGCTCACCGTATCCCCTAATGCCATTTTTATCCAGGAAAATGTCTATCTCCGTTTTGAATTTATTGAGTGTAGTAGCTTCCACAGCTCTCTGGGGCAGTAAATTCCACAGCCCCACTACCCTCTGAGTGAAGAAATTTCTCCGCATCTCAGTCCTGGAACGGCATCCCCTTATTTTAAGATTATGCCCCCTAGTCCAGTTTCACCCATCATTGGGAACATTCTCCCCGCATCCACCCAATCAAGCCCCTTCACAATCTTATATGTTTCAATAAGATCGCCTCTCATTCTTCGGAACTCCAATGAGTAGAGTCCCAATCTACTCAACCTCTCATCATACATCAACCCACCCATCCCTGGAATTAACCTAGTGAACCTTCTCTGCACTGCCTCGAGAGCCAGTGTGTCCTTTCTTAAATATGGACACCAGAACTGCACGCAGTACTCCAGGTGTGGTCTCACCAATACCCAGTACAACTGCAGTAAGACCTCCCTGTTCTTATACTCCATCCCCCTAGCAATAAAAGCCAGCATTCCATTGGCCTTCTTGACCTCCTGCTGCACTTGCATACTAACTTTTTGTGTTTTCTGCACCAGGACCCCCAGATCCCTTTGCACAGAAGCACTTTCCAGTTTCTCTCCATTTAGATAATAACTTGCTCTATTATTTTTCCTGCCAAAGTGCAAGACCTCACACTTGTCAGTATCATATTTCATCTGCCAAATGTCTGCCCAATCACTCAGCCTATCTATGTGCCCCTGCAGGGTTTCAATGTCCTCCGCACTCATTACACTCCCTCCCATCTTTGTGTCATCAGCAAACTTCGATACATTGCACTTAGTCCCTTTCTCCAAATCATTAATATAGATTGTAAAGAGTTGGGGTCCCAACACCGACCCCTGCGGAACACCACTAGTCACCAACTGCCAGTCTGAGAATAAACCATTTATCCCAACTCTCTGTCTTCTGTTAGAAAGCCAATCCTCCACCCATGCCAGAATATTATCCCCAATCCCATGATTTTTTACTTTAAGTAATAATCTTTGGTGTGGCACCTTGTCAAATGCCTTTTGGAAGTCCAAATACACCACATCCACTGGTTCCCCTTTATCTACCCTATATGTTATGTCCTCAAAGAACTCCAACAAATTTGTCAAACATGACTTCCCTTTTGTAAAGCCATGCTGACTTTGTCCTATTAAGCTATGTTTATCCAAATACCCTGTTACTGTTTCCTTAATTATCGATTCCAACATTTTGCCAACCACAGATGTTAGGCTAACTGGCCTATAATTCCCAGCCTTCTGTCTATTGCCCTTTTTAAATAAAGGAGTTACATTAGCATTTTTCCAATCTGCCGGGACCATTGCCGAGTCCAGCGAGTTTTGAAAAATTATCACTAATGCATTCACAATCCCGACCGCCACTTCCCTTAAGACCCTAGGATGCAAGCCATCCGGTCCAGGGGATTTATCCACCTTCAGTCCCATTAATTTATCAATTTCCTTGATGATTTCCTTGGTGATTTGAATCGTAGTTAGCTTCTCTCCCCCTAGAGCCCCCTGTTTATCCAGTGTTGGGATATTTTGAGTGTCCTCTACTGTAAAAACTGATACAAAATATTTGTTCAGTGTTTCCGCCATCTCCATGTCCCCTACCATTAATTTCCCAGTCTCATCTTCTAGGGGACCAACATTTACTTTAGCTACCCTTTTTCTTTTTATGTAACTATAAAAACTCTTACTATCTGCTTTTATGTTTTTCGCCAATTTACTTTCATAATCTATCTTCCCCTTCTTAATCAATCTTTTTGTTATTTGCTGCTGATCTTTAAAAGCTTCTCGATCTTCAATCTTCCCACTAGATTTAGCTACCTTATATAACTTTCTTTTTAGTCGTATACTTTGCTTTATTTCTTTACTTAGCCACGGATAACTATTTTTTCTTTTACACACTTTTTTCTTCAGTGGAATATATTTTACTTGATAGTTGTAAAATAACTCCTTAAATATACACCACTGATCAAGTACCGATCTACCTTTTTTTAAAAAAAATTTTTAATTAGTTTTTCAAAACATTTTACAAAATTAAAAACCCCAAATCCCAGTGAGAAGCATTAATACAGAGCAAGGTTAAGCATACAATAACAATATGCTAGTCCGGACAGTCAAACTCCCAGACTGTAAATACACTTAGCAACAGAGGATAATAATGCCTACTACCAGAAAAAAAAGGGAAGCTGAAAGCAAGGGACTGAAAAGGAAAAAAAACCCTAGTCAAGAGGAAGGTTATGAAAGTACTCGATAAAAGGCCCCCAGATCTTATGGAACTTTAAATCCGAATTGAGAACTGAATAATGAATTTTTTCGAGGTCCAAGCAGGCCATAATGTCGTTAAGCCATTGCGCATGAGTGGGCGGGGCAACATCTCTCCATCTAAGGAGGATCAAGCGTCTCGCCAGGAGAGAGGCAAAGGATAGTATTCGGCACTTGGTCGGACCCAGACATAAATCTGTCTCGCCCCAAAAACCGAACAGAGCAATTAAGGGGTTAGGTTCTAGGTGCTGATTCAGAATACCCGATAATGTAGTGAAGACATCTTTCCAGAATTTCTCCAAGCTAGGACAGAGCCAGTACATATGGATGAGAGAGGCCACGCCCCTCTTGCATTTATCACAGAGCGGACTAATGCCAGGGTAGAATCGAGATAGTTTAGATTTAGACATATGGGCTCTATGAACAATCTTAAACTGTAAGAGACAATGGCGAGCACAAAGAGAGGTTGAGTTAACCGATTTGAGAACTGAGTCCCAGCTCTCCTTGGATAAGGAGATATTTAAATCCTGCTCCCAGGCCATTTTAATTTTATCCACAGGGGCCCGTCGTAAGGCTGCTAGTTTATCTTGGATAATTGAAATTAAACCTTTACCTAGTGGATTAATGGAGAGAAATAGGTCCATAGCATTTCCGATCTACCCTTTAATCTATTTTCCCAATCCATCTTAAGCAATTCCACTCTCATACCATCATAGTCTCCTTTATTTAAGCTCAGTACGCTTGTTTGAGATCCAACCCTCTCATCCTCTAATTGAATATGGAATTCGACCATGTTATGGTCACACATTCCAAGGGGATCCTTTACTAGGACATTTTTTATTAGTCCTGTCTCATTACACAGGACCAGATCTAAGACTGCTTGCCCCCTTGTCAGCTCAGTAACGTATTGTTCAAGGAACCCATCCGGAATACACTCAATAAACTCTTCTTCAAGGCTGCCGTGTCTGACTTGATTAGTCCAGTCAATATGAAAGTTAAAATCCCCCATAATTATAGCTGTTCCCTTATTACAAGCCCCAACTATTTCCTGATTTATGCTCCGACCAACTGAGTTGCAGCTGTTTGGAGGCCTATAGACTACTCCCACCACTGCTTTTTTCCCTTTACTATTTCTTATTTCTACCCAAATTGTTTCGTTATCCTGATCCTTTGAGCCAATATCATTTTGCTTTATTGCAGTGATTTCTTGCTTTATTAACATAGCCACCCCACCTCCTTTTCCTTCTTGCCTGTCTCTCCTAATTGTCGAATACCCTTGTATGTTTAATTCCCAGTCCTGGTCACCCTGCAGCCATGTTTCCGTAATTGCCACAATATCATAACCATACGTAATTATTTGTACCGTCAACTCATCAATTTTATTCCTAATACTACGTGTATTCAAATAAAGGACTTTCAAATATGTTTGACACTTATTTCCTACCTTTTCCTTTTGTACAACTTTACGCTTATCTCCGTACATTCTTTCCCCTCCTGACACACTCTGTCTTTTTATTCCTCCACTTTTACCTACATCCATTACCTTCTCCATTGTCTTTTTAATTATTTGCTCTCTAGAATTCTCCCCCCCACTAGTTAGTTTAAAGACCTCTCTGCAGCCCTAGTTATATGATTCACCAGGACACTAACCCCAGCCCGGTTCAGGTGAAGCCCGTCCCTCCGGAACAGTTCTCTCCTGTCCCAGTACTGGTGCCAGTGTCCCAAGAAGCAAAACCCACTTCTCCCACACCAGTCTTTGAGCCACGCGTTTAACTCCCTAATTTTATTTAACCTAGCCAAATTTGCTTGTGGCTCAGGTAATAATCCAGAGATTATTACCCTTGAGGTTCTGTTTTTTAATTTGACCCCTAGCTGCTCATATTCCTGTAACAGAACCTTCTTCCTTGTCCTATCTATGTCATTAGTACTGACGTGTACTAAGACAACTGGATCCTCCCCCTCCCACTGCAAGTTTCTCTCCAGCCCAGAAGAGATGTCCTTAACCCTGGCACCAGGCAGGCAACATAGCCTTCGGGACTCTCGCTCTCGGTTGCAGAGAACCCTATCTATCCCCCTGACGATACTGTCCCCTATCACTACAACATTTCTATTGACTCCCCCCTCTGGAATGTCCCCTCACCCCACGGTGCTATGGGCAGGTTGCTCATCCTCCCCACAGTCCCCGCTCCTGCCCTCACAGGGAGTTAAAGCCTCGAATCTGTTGGACAAGAGCGAGGCCTGCATCTCCTCCAGCCCTACCTCCTGGATTCCCCTACTTGCCTCACTCATAGCCACACCATCCTGTGCTTGACTGCAATCTACATTAGTTAATCTATTAGGTGTGGCTATCTCCTGGTACACAGAATCCAGGTAACTCTCCCCCTCCCTGATGTGTCGCAGTGTCTGAAGCTCGGACTGCAGCTCATCAATATGAAGCTGGAGTTCCTCGAGCAACAAACACTTGCTGCAAATGTAGTCGCCATGTCCCTCAATGGGGTCTACCGGTTCCCACATCTCGCAGCAGTAACACATCACCTGCTCCATGCTATATAGTTAATTTAATGTACTAGTATTAGTTATGCAAGAACCCTTTGCCCCAATACAGCTAACTATCACACTATTTAACAATACTTTTAAAGCTATAAGTGTAAAAGGAAGCAGGACTACTTACCAATACTTACCAAGCAACTAGCTGTGAGAGCTCTGCAGCTCCGGTCTCCCTCGCCTCGCCTGGTTCCGCCGAAGCCCGTTGAGCCAAAGCCAAAGTTGGGTAGATTGTCAGAAAAATGGTCCTGTTGTTGAGGGATCATAACTGGAAGGACATGGGTTTAATGTGAATGGAGGAAATTCTAAAGGGGACTTACTTTTTCACAGGATGATTGATATCTGAAACATGGTTCCGGAGGTGGTGATGGAAGCAGACACAATTGCTAATAAGCACTTCGATAGATACTTAAATGGCAGGCTAAGTACTTAATGTGTGACAGTGCACATGTTCGTGCAAGTAAGCAAAAGGGTCAGTGTGGTCTCATTTCTGTACTGTACAAATCACATATAAATCTGAAAGAGAGCAGGCAACCAGTCTGCTGGTTTGCTCTGACATTTGCCTTATCTGATTGTAATTGCAGCATTTATGTCATTGCTGATCAATATATACTTTGAAAGTATTTATTTTCTTTCTATTCAATTCAAAGAAACAAGCTCCAAAGACACATGAATAAAAAACACTTCAACCCTGTTTTAAAAGAACCAATCGTTATCAAGCTGGTTCTAAATTTTCACACAAGAGGGAAAATTCTTGATATTCATCCTTTTAAGACCATCAGCATTTTACATGTTTCCATCAAGTCCCCTCTGTGTTCAAAACATGTTTATATATACACCTTGCCTGTCCCTCCTTACCTCATAAAACTAAACACCCAATGCAGGCATTAGTCCAGTAAATGATCACTGAATTGCTAACACAATTCCACTTTTCCTTACGTAAGGAGACTAATACTGCACAACATATTCTGTATTCTGTTTCACAACAGAAACAACATATCCTGGCTTTGGTATTCAGTTTCCTTTATTGTAGAGTCGTAGCCACATACAGCACAGAAACAGGCCCCTTGGCCCATTTAGTTTGTGCCAAACCATTTAAGCTGCCTATTTCCATTGACCTGCACCAAGCCCTACCATCCAGGTACCTATCTTAAACTTTGAAATTGAGATTGCATGAACAACCTGTTTTTGCAGCTCATTTCTCACTCTCTTGATCCTCTGAGTGAAGAGGTTTCCACTCATGTTCCCCTTAAGCTGTTTACCTTTCACCCTTAGCCCATATCTAGTTACAATCCCACCCAATCTCAGTGGAAAAGCCTGCTTGTATTTTACCATATCTATAACCCTCATAGTTTCTTATACCTCTATCGTCTCCCCTCAATCTTCTACGTTCCAAGAGTCCTGTCCTAACCATTCAATCTTTCCTTATAACTCAGGTCATCCAGCCCGGCAAAATTTTTGTAAAGTTTCTCTGTACTATTCAACCTTATTTACATCTTTCCTGTAGGTAGGTGACCAAAACTGCACACAACACTCCAGATTAGGCCTCACCAATGTCTTATACAACTTCAACATAACATCCCATCTCCTCCATTCAGTACTTAGATTTATGAAGACCAATATGCCAAAAGCTTTCTTTATGACCTTATCTACTTGTTCCAAATTATGGACCTGTATTTCCAGATCCATTTGTTCTATCACACCCCTCAGTGCCCTACTGTTCACTGTGTCAGACATACCCTGGTTGCTCCTATTGAAGTACAACTCCTCATACTTGTCTGCATTGAATTCCATCTGCCATTTTTCAGCCCATTTTTCCAGCTTGTCCAGATCCTGCTGTAAGCCATGATAGCCTTCCTCGCTGTCTACCGCACCCCCAATCCTGGAGTCATCTGCAAATTTTTTACTATTTTTACTGTGCCCATGGTCTGTTTTTTATCAATTATGCTATTGTTTGCACTGTTTTAACTATATGTTCTAACTATGTGGTTTTGTGCAGGTCTTGTAGCTTTAGTTTTTGGTCTTGTTTTGTCTGGTGGATTTGGAGCTCCTTTCCGGGGAACACGCTAGACGGTAGCGTGATATTAATACACAGCAGCCTCTCCGGACTCTGGAGTGGGGATTACCAAACGTTATGTGGATTTCCTGGTGTAGTCTGTTTTGTCATATGCTTTTGTGATATCATTCTGGAGGAACGTTGTCTCATTTTTTAACTGTATTGCATTTGTGGTTTCTAAATGACAATAAACTGAATCTGAATCTGAAATTTGCTGATCCAGTTAACCTTATTATCATCCTAATCATTGATATAGATGACGAACAACATTTCCAGCACTGATCCCTGCAGCACTCCACTAGTCACAGGCCTCCAGTCAGAGAAGCAACCATCTATGACCACTCTCTGGCTTCCAATGGGAATCATCAAATAATCCTGTTAAGGACTACTACAGTTGAAATCCTCAGATGCAGCCATGAGTACATCAGCAAGCAACATCATTTTAAGATGTTTAAAAAATCTATTGTTGCTCAAATCTAGTGATATATGTGGATTCTGGACTGCAAGTACAGGCAATGAGTGCAGTTTCTCTTTAAGAAAACATGGAGGTGTGTAGGAGGGGTTAGGGCATTAGGTTAGGTATATGTTCCATCTCAGGCTGACATCACAGGCCCTGGAAGAGCTGAGCACCATAATCAGAAGTCACAAAAAAAAATGCACCCTGTGAAACTGGCAAGGGCTCAAAGGAGGTTCATGAAGAAGATTCCAGGATTGAATGACTTGTCATATGAAGAGCATCTGATGGCTCTGGGCCTGAATTCACTAGAATTCAGAAGAATGTGGGGTGACCTCATTGAAACCTATCAAATAGTGAAAGGCCAATAGAGTGAATGTGGAGAGGATGTATTCTATTTTGGGAGAGTATAAGACCAGAGAACGCAGTCTCAGAATAGAGAGGTGTCCTTTTAGAATGGAGATGAGGAAGAATTTCTTTAACCAGAGAGTGGTGAATCTGTGGAATGCATTGCCACAGGTGACTGCGGAGGCCAAGTCTTCACATATATTTAAGGCAGAGGATGATAGATTCTTGATTGGTTATGGTATGAAGGGATGCCGGGAAAAGGCAGGAAATTGTGGCTGAAAGGCAAACTGGATCAGCCATGATGAAATGGTGGAGCAGACTCGATGGGCCAAATGGCCTAATTATGGTCTTAAGAGCCAACATACTTGACCACTGTTATAGTAGTAGTTTGTGGGCCTCCGTTAGTCTCGATAGACCATGGATTTGCACCTTGGAGAGTTTCCAAGGCAAACCTTGGCAAGGTTTTTTTTAATGGAAGACTGGCAGTTGCCAAAGCTGCAAATCTCCCCTGTTCACACCACCAATGTTGTCCAAGGGAAGGGCATTAGGACCCATACAGCTTGGCACCAGTGTCATCGCAGAGCAATCTGTGGTTAAGTGCCTTGCTCAGGAACACACACGCAAGCCTCAGCCAAGGCTGGAACTAGCGACCTTCAGATAACCAGACGAACGCCTTATCCACTTGGCCATGCGCCAGCACACCACTGTTATACTACCATCAAGAACACTTACCATGCTATCCTACACCCACACGATGGAAAGTCTGATCCACCTGGCTGTAGTTCTAGTCCTGGTGTATAGGCAGAGAATATAACCACAGTACCAGTGGTGAGGACCAAGAGGTATGGTCGAGGGAGGTGGAGGAGCACTGACAGGACTGCTTTGTATCAGTGGATTGGACAATATTCAGGGAATCATTTTGAATTTGAGTGAATATGACATAGTTGTCACCAACTTCATCAAGACCCGTGTGGATGAGTGTGTGCCTTCAAGAACATACTGGACATACCCAAACCAAAAGCCATGGATGAACCAAGAGATTCGCAGTTGGCTGAGGGCTAGATCTGTGGTGTTCAAACCGATGATCCAGAGCTATACAAGAAGTCCAGGCATGACCTTCGGAAGGCTATTTTAAGAGCAAGAAAACAATTCTGATTGAAGTTAGAAACGGAATCAGATGCATGTCAGCTCTGGCAGGGTTGCAGGCTATTACCTCCTACAAAGTTAAAGCTAACATCATGAATGGCTATGATGCTTCACTCCCAGAAGAGCTCAAAACCTTTTGTGCATGCACTGAAAGGGTGAATAAAACTACACCGGTACAACCCCCTGCAGCATCTGGTGATATCTGTCTCGGAGGCTGACACTGGAACATCTTTCAAGAGGGTGAACCTGGTAATGTATTAAAAACCTGTGCCAACCAGCTGGTGGGAGTATTCATTTTAATCTCTTGCTACTCCAGTTGGACATTCCCACCTGCTTCCAAATGGTGACAATCAAACCAGTGCCCAAGAAGAGTCACTCTCACATCTGTGATGAAGTGCTTTGAGTAGTTGGTCATGGCCAGAATCAACTCCTGCCTAAGCAAAGACCTGGACTCGCTGCAACTTGCCTAATGCCACAATAGGTCTACAGCAGATGCAATCTCACTGGCTTTCCACTTGGCCTTGCATCTTCTGGAAAACAGCAATGCCTATGTTCTGTTGTTTATTGATTACAACTCAACATTCAATGTAATCATGCCCTTACTTCTAATCAACAAGCTCCAAATCCTGGACCTCAGTACCTCCCTCTGCAACTGGATCCTTGACTTCCTCACTGGGAGACAGCAGTGAGTGCAGATCAGAAATAACATCTCCTCATCGCTGACAATCAACTCTGGTGCACATCAAGGATGCATGCTTACCCCTCTGCCCTCTCTACACCTCTGACTGTGTGGCTAGGCACAGATCAAACAATAAATTTGCAGATCACACAAATATCATTTGCAGAATTTCAGGAAGTGGGGTGGAGGCATACAGGAATGAGATAGATAAGCTGGTTGAATGTACCACAACAACAGCCTTGCACTCAATGTCGGTGAGACCAAGGAATTGATTGTGGCCTTCAGGAAGGGTCAGCTTGAGAGTGTGTTATTATATGTGCACAATAAAGAACATTAGTTCTCAGCGGGCAAGGTGAGGGGTTCATCCGGAGCTGGAAGCTACGATGGCGACAGGGTTGAGTCCGCACAGGGTTGAGCAGCAGTTCAGTAATGTTCTAATGTAAACCTATGCCAAGTTTGTCTTTATTAAAAACAAACATAACATGGTGTCAGAGGACAGTGTGAGGTCTAAACATGGAGGGTAAATGAATATCGTGCTTAGAAAGAGACTGCATGAATACAAAAGGTGCTGGCAGCAAGAGAAGTTACAATGGAGAGAATTGGCCAGTGAGGCGAGAGAGCGAGTTGTTCCTGAAGTTCAGCAATCACCAGATTCACCAGGAAATTCAGGTGAGAGGCCAAGAGTTCCTGTCATGAATAAGCTAAGTCCTCTTGCACCTTTGCAGTTTTCCAGTAATCTAACTGATAACTGGAAACACATCAAACAGCAATATATATTTAGCTGCTAGCAGAGTGAGAGGGACTGAGTAAAATTGAAAGACTCAATTTTTCTGCATGTAATTGGCGAAGATGCCTTGGACATTTACAGCAGCTTTTAAATTGATGAGACAGCGTCTACATTGGTTGCTGATGACAAAATTGGAGGAGTACTTTGTCCCAAGTAAAAGCATCAAGTTTGAGAGAAATAAGCTTTTTTCCTTTGACCAGAAATTAAGTGTTAACTTTGACCAGTACTTAGTTGAGCTTCACAGACTGAGTAAGTCCTGTGAATCTGAAGAGATGAGAAACTCACTAGTTAGAAATAGAATCATTTGTGGAATTCCAGATTATGGACTCAGAGAAAGATTGGTGCATGAAAAGGATGTGGTGCTGGAAAAGACTGTGAATATGTGTACAGCAGCAGAGACCACATGAGCACAAGCTAAGGAGCTGCACAAGACCATCACAACAGTTCATTCTGTGAACACAGAGAAGCAGTACACAAGGTGTTTCCCCAGGTGTCAGTGATGCAAAGTGATGCAGCAAATGCGGAGGTAGTCACATTCTAAAGATGTGTCATACTTACTGAAAGTCCTGCAATAATTGTAGGAAGAAGAATCATTTTGCCAAGTGCTGCAAAGCTGGGGCTACTGAGAGAAAGTTGCACATGGTTGATGAGGAACTAGATTCTCTACAGACTGCTGGTGTTGGTATAACAGAATGGGTCATTCCAGCACCTGTGAATGAAACAGTAATTCCATTCAAGCTTGACACTGGAGCCCAGATGAATTTATTATCCATGGATGATTGCAAGACTCTCAACATAAAGAGCAAGATTTACCCAGTGAAGTTTAAAAGTGACAAGCACTTTTACTGGAGTTAATGTTCCAGTAAGAGGGACTGTACAGTGACTTTCAGGCACAAGGGGAAGCACGTAAAGTCACAGCTACTGATTGTAGAAATGAGAATACAGCCAATACCAGGTCAATCCATTGAAAAGAGTTTTGATGGTGGCTTCACAGACCAAAGATGACCACACAACACTCATGGAAGAGTACGCAGATGTCTTTGGTGAACTTGGATGCTTACCTGGTGTACACAAAATTCATATAGATGCGACAGTGACTCCTGATGTCCATTCATGCAGAAAAGTTCAGTTTCTACTTAGAGACAAACTTAAAAAAAAACAAGTATGGATGGAATGGATGAATATCATACAGAAAATTGATGAACCAGTAAATTGGGTGAGCTCACTAGACATTGTGCAAAAGAAAAATGGAGCATTGCAGATATGTCTCGACCTAAAAGATCTCAAATAAAGCTATTAAGAGGGAGCATTTTAAATTGCCACCATAGAAAGAGATCATGTCCTGGATTGCAGCTGCCAAGTGGTTTAGTAAGCTCGGCACATCCTCTGGGATTTGGCAGATGAAGCTTGCTGAGGCAAGTTCGAGACTATGTACTCGTACACACCACAGGGGAGTTATCACTTTCTTCCGCTATCATTTGGGTTCTGTCCTCACCAGAAGTCTACCATTAAAAGAATGCACATGATCTTTGAGGGCACACCTTGTGTCGAGACCATGATGGATGACATCATCGTCTGGGGGCCGACCAAGGATGACCATGATACACGATTGAGACAAGTTCTTGCTGTGACATGGAATATGAATTTGAAACAAAATAAAGAGAATTATGAGTTTGTTGTTAAGTCACTGATCTTTGTAGGGGATGTCATATCTCAAGAGGGAGTGAAGCCTGACCCAAGAAAGTCATCAGCAATTGAAAACATTGAGAGGCCTCAAAACAAAGAGGAGGTGAGATGTTTCTTGGGAATGGTGCCTTACTTGGCTAAGTTCATCCCTTGACTGTCTACTGTGTCAGTAGGTCACTCCTTGAGCAGTGGAATAAGTGGATTTGGTCTCACAAGCAAGAAGAGTGTTTCCAGACACTGAAAAGAGTCATAACTAAAGAGCCCATGCTGAAGTTTTATGATCCAGAAAGATGTACTAGAATCTTGGCTGATGTCCCAGCATGGCCTTGGAGCAGTACTATTGCAGCAGCATAACGACACATGGCAACCTGTGGCCTATGCATCAAGGGTTTTAACAAGTGTGGAAGCCATCTATGCACATATAGAGAAAGAGCTTCTCACCAGAACAAATGCATATGAAATGTTCCATCAGTACATCTATGGACAAGCTTTTGAAGTGGAAACAGACAATAAAACACTGATCCCAATTATGTCCAAGCCTCTGAATGACTCTGCCATGAGGATATAATGCATGTTGATAAGGCTGTAGAAATATGATGTAAAGAATATCTACAAACCAGGAAAATATGTTTGCTGGTGATGGATCATCTTGAGCAGTCAACAAGAAAGAGTGACCAGGAGGTTAATGCAGACATATAGACCTATGTTGACATGATTGTCACCTCCATTCCAGTATTTCCTGACAGAACAGAGAAGATTAGGAAAGCAGCAGTGACAGATGAAACAATGAAAGAACTCAAAGATTCAAGACAGAAGACAGCTAAGAATGACTGTCAAATATGTATTCATGATTATCGTGCACGCAGAGCCGAATTGTCAGCAGTGGAAGATAAGGACTTCGAAGGGAACAGGTTTGTGATTCTAGCGCTGCTACACAAAAAGATGCCCAAGAATGTACACAAAAGGTATCTTGGTGATGAAAAATGTAAGAGTAAAGCTTGTGAAGTAATGTACTGGCTTAGAATGAACCAAGCTAGATCATTGCCTCATGTGAAATTTGCCTTGGCCAGAGACCAAAGCAGAAAGCATAACTGGTTACATCACATCCTGTATTTCAGGATGGAATTCAAAGTTGGAGTGGATAGGCGAAGTCACATTGTTGTAACGGAGTACTTTTCCAATTACCTAGAAGTTGCAACACTGCAATCACCATCCAGCAGAATCACCTTCCTGAAAGCTGTGTTTATAAGGCATGAAGTTCCATGTGAACTGGTATCAGACAATGGTCCACAATTTTCAAGCTGTGAATTTGAGTCCATTGACAACATTTGGAAGTTTCAACATGTAACTTCAAGCCCACATCAGCCAAAACCCTAATGGCCTATCAGAGAGTACAGTCAAGCATGAAGAAAGTACAAAACGGATGAGAGGATTTCCACAAAACTCTTATGATTTACAGAAGTGCACCACTGCCGAATAGCCTTTCACCAGCCCGAATACTGATGGGTTGATGTATATGCAATAACCTTCCAATGCATGACACCTTCCTGAAATCATTCTTGTGAACTTTCTCTGGACTCCTCTATCCAACGCTAGCACATCTCTTCTTAAATAAGCAGCCTAAAACTGCTCTCAATACTCCGAGTGCTGTCTGCCTAATGGCTTATAAAGCCTTACATTCTTGCTTTAAGCTCTAGTCCTCTCAAAATGAATGTCAACATTGCATTCACCAATTCAACCTGCAAGTTAACTTTTAGGGAATTCTGCAAGTCCCTTTGCACCTCAGATTTTTGAATTTCCTCCCCATTTAGAAAATAGTCTATGCCTTTATTCCTTCTACCAAAGTACATGACCATTCACTTCCCTACAATGTATTCCATCTACCACTTCTTTGCTCACTTTCCCAATCTGTTCAAGTCCTCTACCAGCTCCCTGCTTCCACAACGCTATCTGCCCTTCACCTACAGTTGTATCATCTGCAGTTTTGGTCACAAAGCCATCAATTCCATCATCCTATAATGTGAAAAGATGTGGTCCCAATAATGACCCCTGTGGAACACTAATCACTAACAGCCAGTCAGAATAAATCCCCTTTTCTCCAACTATTTGCCTCTTGCCAGTCTGCCAATCTTTCGGTATCCTCTTTTATATTATCAGCTAGCTTAGCTTCATATTTGAAGATAAGCTAGCCAACTTGGCTTGAAGGACTGAATGACAGAATTCTGTTCCCATGTCTTATGTCTTACATTTTGTCATTTCTCTCCTTATAGTTTATTAAGATGCCTCTGTTGACTTTTAAAAGCTTCAAAATCCTCTAAATTCACACATTTCTTTTGCTATATTGTGTGCCCTTCCTTTTCCTATTATGCTGTTATCTCTTATCAGCCACAGTTGCACTATTCCCCATTTAGAATACTTCTTCATTATGTACATATCTTGTGCCTTCTGAATTGCCCCCAGGAACTTCAGTTTTTGCCATTCTACCATTATCCCTGATAGTGTCCCTTCTGATCAATCTTAGCCAGCTCCTCTGTCGTGCCTCTGTAATTCGCTTTACTATACTGTAATACTAATAGATCTGACTTTATCTTTTCCTTTGCAAAGTGTAGGGTGAATTCTATCATACAATGATCACCTCTCCTCAGGGTTCCTTTACCTTAAGCTCCCTAATCAAACCTGGTTTATTTGGCTTTACACCGTCCTTCCTCACAGTCTCACTGCACACTGCATCCACTCAAGAACAACATCCAATCCAACACCCAATCCGGAATTGGCTTTTGCAGTGGGCTCAACATCAAGCTACTCTAAAAAGTCACGTGTTAGGCATTCTACAAATTCCCTCTCTTGAGATCCAGCAACAACCTGATTTTCCCAACCTACCTGCATATTGAAATTCTCTGTGTCTATTGTAACATTGTCCTATTTACATGCCTTTTCGATTACCATTATAATTTATATCCCACATCCTGGCTACTGTTTGGAGGCATAGTTATAATTCCTGTCGAGGTCTTTTTTCCTTTGTAGTTTCTTAACTCTACTTACAAGGATTCTGCATTTCCTGATGCTATTTCACCTCTTTTCAGGGATTTGATTTCATTTTTTATGAAATGAACTACCCCACACCATCTGCTTGCCTGCCTATCCTTTCAATACAATGTGTATCGTTGGAGATTAAGCTCCCAGCTATGATCTTCTTTCAGCCATGACTCAGTGATGCCCACAACATCATACCTGCCAATATCTAACTGCAGTACAAGATCATTTACCTTATTCCGTAAACTGAGTACATTCAAATATAACAGCTTCAGCTCAGTATTCATCAGCCTTTTTGATTTTGCCCCCATGTTACACTTCAACCCATCCCACCGACAGCAATTTTGCCCTGTCATCACAGTCTTTCCTCACAGTCTCATTGCATCCACTTGGATACCAACTGCTCCTCCTCAGCCCTATCACTTTGGTCCCATCCCCCTTTCAGGAAAGGATTTTACTCCCTTTAAGCTACGCTATTGTGAATCCAAGCACTGTGCACCATGTAGACCTATGTATGAATGCTTTCAATTCAGTATTACTGTTATTTTACCTAGATTAGTTAGCAAATTCAGTGCACCCCATACATAAGTGGACAATATGATCTGAATAATTGCTAAGTTTGTCTCACAAAAGACCAATAGCACTTATACTACCACCCCCATGCATTACTCCACACACTGGCTCTCAGCCCATGTGCTACAGAATCCTCTAGTGAGAGGTTGTGACCTCTCTTGCCAGCTAATCAGTGCTCATCGGCAACACAGGAAATAAAAAAGAAGAGGAGGAAGAGAAGAGGAAGGGAGGTACTCTTATCTGTCTGTATTACTCATGATTACCCTTTCTAATTGCAATACAAATAAACAGAACTCAGTTTCACAAGCTTTTTTTTATATTTTCCTTTCAATTACTAATCATTACACCTCCTAATTCTGATGGACAGTAAACACTCTATGCTGATCTCCGTGTGGGAGGAGGTTACCAGATAGAGAGGGAGAGAAATATTTTAAAGATGCTCAAATTTTTCTTGAATGAAATACGTTATCCCCATTGACTCCAGGAATCTCTGACCCATGGCTGTTAGAAGTGGATAAGCGGGACTGGGATGGTATCAAGGGCTTCCAACTCATACCTCCTGATCACACAGCATTCCAGGGTAAACAGCGGAAGAAGCAGAAGAAACGCCCCGTCTCACAAACCAGCCTATCAGTAACTTCTCACCCATCCGTGCAGGAATCCACAATTTCCACATCGGCCTCACCAACTGATGCACCATCAATAACTCACTCTGAGACGTAAGAAGCGAGATATCGGCTTTTATTGACTGGAAGAATGAACAACACTACATCCTGGAGAATGAGGCTGGGCATCAGGCCTCAATCGCCTTTATACAGGGGTCTGTGGGAGGAGCCACAGGAGCGGTCAGCAGGGGTCTGTGGGAGGAGCCACAGAAGCAGTCAGCAGGGGTCTGTGGGAGGAGCCACAGGAGCAGTCCAGACAGGTATATGTAGTTCACCACACCAACCACACGAGAACACGGAGAACCATAGTGGAAAGAAATCATCCTGGATCCTGAGCGACTCACAAAGAAAATTCTAAGGAGGAATAATCCGGTGAGTAGAAAACTGCAGATTGTCCAGTCTTGAACAACACACAAAGCGATGGACGAGGTCGTCTATGGAGGGGAATGGACAGTCAAAGTCTTGTCGAGACCTGTATCAATCTCAATTCGGACGCAAGGTCATGACCCGTAAAGTCGACTATACATTGCTCTCTATTAATGCTGCATGCTCTGCTGAATTGTTCTAGCACTCTGTGTTAATAGCATGAGTTTAGAAAGTTAGCAAAGATGTTACCTTAAAGAAGAGAAATTCTGTGGATGCTGGGAATCTAAAGCAACACACACAAAATGCTGGAGGAACTCAGCAGGTCAGGCAGCATCTATGGGAACGAAGAAATTGTCGATTTTTTTTCGGACGGAAACACTTAAGGTCTGGAAAGAAAGGCGCAAAAAAATGCTTTTCTTATCTGACGAGGAAGCATTAAACAATCGTTAATGTGAATGTCTGTGACCCAAGTCAGAACAAGCATTTACCAAAGAATAACTTATCTAATTAGGACCCTACCGAGACAACAAAAGGGCGCGGTCTTCCCCCTTCACTGACACTTCCAAAGCTAGCTACTTATAACGATTGGGTTGCATTTTTTTCCTCCCATACTCATAAAGAAAGTACAAAAACTGTGAGAAGACAATCCTCCCACGAATCTTTGCTTGGATTTAAGGTCTGTGCTCGGTGTATCGAGCACACTTCATTACATTCCACGGCGGTAGCTTAGAGTCATTGATTCCAACAACGGACAGATTCCTGGTCTTCCGTTTGAAGAATCTGATCATGTCAGGCTTCTCTCCACCCCTCCTCATCTCCGCTTCCTCAGTACAAAGCCGCGACCTTCCTTGGTTGCCGCGCCAGAAGCATCGTCCTCGCATCGAGTTCTGTTGTCTGGTAAGTTTCCGAAAAGCAAAAAAAAACTGACAACCCCGCCTGTGATTTTGGGTCGGTTCTCAGAACTGCATTCTCTATTCCGACTAGTCGAACCTTCTTCCGTCTACTTTAAACGCACGGTTATTGCGACGGTGTGTACGGATAGTTTTAGTACGCAACTGTCTAAGAAAATTACATCATAACAGTAACCTAACTTAACTTATACATTTGTCCAAATGCACACCATCAATGATATGCGTCATTCCAGAGTCTTTTTAAATCTCTGCTCACGCTGAATGTAAATACGAGAAACAAATGGGTAGTATTGGCATTTCAGTCTGCTGGGTGCCCGTGAAGTTGAGGTGGAATCTCTGAGGACCAAGTTAATCAAATAAATGTGCTAACTAACAACAGCATTTAACTTATCATATATAGGAACCAAAATTAACCCATGCCAGTCTTTCTTTCCTGATGGTTAGGTATCTCAGTTGGATTGGTGGTGATTTCCAGAATTGGTTTCACTACCGAATGATACAACGAGGATCAAGAATCAAGAATTATTAACCCATCTACTAATCACCGCCGCATCTACCTTTTGCTCCCATAATATAAAGGTACAGTAATTGGATTGCAATCCATTATTTTTTAACGTCCATATTGAATGCAGAAAATAAATCAGAGCCTTACAACAATGTAATTAAATTGTGCTATGCTGATTTAAGTAAAATTGTTTGTGCATAATTTTATTTTAACCCTAAGTTGAGACATTATTTAAATAGTATAGGTGTTTTAAAAACAAATTCTTTCTAAAGCAAGAGTTTTGTATTTTTCTGCCATACAAAAACCTGAAATAATTTCTGTTGTTAAGTATGACTTACATTTGTTAGTGATCTAGATAATTCTCCCAAAAAAAGGAGAAAAAAGGAAATGCAAACACAAGGAAATCTGCAGATGCTGGAAATTCAAGCAACACACACAAAATGCTGGTGGAACGCAGCAGGCCAGGCAGCATCTATAGGAAGAAGTACAGTTGAAGTTTTGGGCCGAAACTCTTCGTCAGGACTAACTGAAAGAAGAGATAGTAAGAGATTTGAAAGTGGGAGGGGGAAATCCAAAATCATAGGAGAAGACAGGAGGGGGAGGGATAAAGCTAAGAGCTGGAAAGTTGGTTGGCAAAAGGGATACAGAGCTGGAGAAGGGAAAGGATAATGGGATGGGAGGCCAAGGGAGAAAGAAAGGGGGAGGGGGGCACCAGAGGGAGATGGAGAACAGGCAAGGAGTGATAGTGAGAGGGGCAGAGAGAGAGAAAAAAGGAAATGCTACCTTTAAACTGCAGAAAATCTGTGCAGTGTTGATGGAACTTTATTTCCATTAAAGAGTTTGGTATTTTCCATTGGATCTTTTATTTTCAGTGGTTGACATTTGCAGCAATTCTAGGCAGATGATTAATTAAAAATTGTAATGGTTTGAAGGTTGAGTAACAAAACTGCCATTCAATTGTTGTTGTATGTGTGTGGTGTATGAAAATATAGATGCATATGTGAGAACCATAGTGTCAAAATATACCGAGAATAAGTATGAACAGCTCTTAAAAGTTGATAAAACCAAACATATAAGATATAGGTGTGAAGTCATGGTTAAGTAACCCCAAGCTTACTAGCTTACTTTTAAACTTTTGCAAGTTTGTTGGTGTTGTCAAAATATATGTTCAAGGAACAGATTTTAGAATAGAATAGTCAGTAAAATAATATTTTCCCATACTGACAGACTTTTTTTTAGTGGTTTATTCCCTTTGCTAATACAAGCTTAATTCCTGAGTAGGTAAATCATGCTCAAAGATATCTTTATGAAGGTTTCTAAATTACTAGGTCATAAGTTTGTGATAGTCATTTTCACAGTTATTTTTCTGAAACTTCACAGGAATAGTTGTTGCTTTTTGAGATATGTAATTGACCATACAACCATAAGAGCATAAGACATGGGAGCATAATTAGGCCTTTTTTGAATCTGCTCCACCATTTCATCATGGATGATTCTAAGTTCCTCTCAGCCACAATGTCCTGCCTTCTTCCTGTATCCCTTCATACCTAGACCAATCACAGCATAGGAAACATCCTCTCCACATCCACTCTTTCAAGGCCTTTCACCACAGTATTCCAAGTAAGCCCTCAACAGTTCTTTATAAATTCTCAACATTACATCCTTGCTTTTATATTCTAGTTCTCTTGAAATGAATGCTAACATTGCACTTGCCTTCCTCACCACAGACTCAACCTGCAAAGCAACCTTTAGGAAATCCTGCATAAGGACTCCCAAGACCCTTTGGGTACCTCAGTTTTTTTTAAAATTTTCTCTCCATTTAGAAAATAGTCAACCCTTTTATTTCCTCTACCAAAATGCATGGCCATACACTTCCTGACATTGTATTCCTTCTGCCATTTCTTTGCCCATTCTCCTTATCTGTCCAGGTCTTTCTTAGCCTCAGATCAGAAAGATAAATGAAGTGTGGGTCTTCCTGCAAATTCAAGACTCAATGATTCTGCTGGAAATAAAATAAGGATATATTTTTTAATATTCTTCCAGAAAAGTGACAGATTGAATAAAGGAAAACAAAATTTCATTAAAAGTGGTGATAAAGAGCTTTATAAAGAAGAGTACTTGAGAGCTAGTGTTGGAGAGGTACTTGTTGAGCCAACAGTAGGTAAAAGAATGTACTTCATTTGCAACAGGCCACCACCAGTCCACTCAATGTAACAAGAACATTGTTTCCATGCCGTTGCGGTTTCCTTCGTATGAAAACATGACACATATTTTATTCAATTTGTGGCAGAAGTGACAGTTGTAGAGAATGTAAGAAGTAGAAATAGGAATTGGCTATTTGGGCATCTCAATCTTGCTCTACAATTCAATTGCATCATGTCTAGTTTATTTTTACCATGGCACCATTTTCTTGCACTACCCATATAACACGTGATTCTCAGAATATTCAAAAAGATTATCTAATTCTTGCCTGACAAATCTGTTGCAATTATTTGAAGAAGTAACAGGCAGGATAGACAAAGGAGAGCAGTTTATTGTGTTTACTTGGATTTTCAGAAGGACTTTGACAAAGAACCGCACATAAGGCTGCTAAACAAGCTAAGAGCCCATGATATTATAGTAAAGATACTAGCATGGATAGAAGATTGGCTGACTGGCAGAAGGCAAATAATGGGAATAATGGGGGGCCTATTCTGGTTGGTTGATTGTTGTATGGTTCCACAGGCATCAGTATTGGGACCATTTATTTTCACATTATACATCAACAATTTGGCTGAAGGAGTTGATGGCTTTATGGTCAAGTCTGCAGATGATACAAAGATACTAGTGGAGGGGCAGGTAGAGTTGGGAAAGCAGGGAGTCTGCCATAGGCCATAGACAGATTGAGAAAATGGGCAAAGAAATGGCAGATGGAATATAGTGTAGGGAAGTGTATAGCCGTGCACTTTGTAGAAGGAATAAAGGAATTAGCTATTTTCTGAATTGGGAGAAAATTGAAAATTGAAAATCAGTGGTCCAAAGGGACTTGGGAGTTCCTAAAGATTAACTTGTAGGATGAATTGGTGGAAAGAAATGCAAATGCAATGTTAGCATTCATTTCGAGAGGATTAGAACACAGGAGCAAGGATGTAATTCCAAGGTTTCATAAGGCATTGGTCAGATTACTCTTGGAGTGTTGTGAGCAGATTTGGGCCTCTTATATAAGAAAAGATGTGGTGGTATTGGAGAGGGTCCAGAGGAGTTTCACGAGAATGATTCCAGGAATAAAAGGTCAAATGTATGAGGAGCGTTTGATGGCTCAGAGCCTGTATGCACTGGAGTTTAGAAGAATGAGGGGAGATCTCATTGAAATGTATCAAATATTGAAAGGCCTAGGTTGAGTAGATGTGGAGAGGATATATTCTATAGTGGGTTTCCTAGGACCACAGGAAAAAATCTCAGAATAGAGGGATGTCCATTTAAAACTCAGGTGAGGAGGAATTTGTTAAGCCAGAGGGTGGTGAAACTTTGGAATTCATTGCCATGGACACTGTGAAGGCAAGTCATTGAATATATTTGATGGGAAGGTTGATAGGTTCTTGCTTAGTCAGGGTGTTAGTTAGGCTAACTAATTTTGATTCGTTAGGTTACAGGGTGAAAGTGGGAGAATGGGGTTGAGAGAGATAATAAATCAGCCATGATGGAATAGCAGAGAAGATTCAACAGGCTGAATGATCTAATTCTCCTCCTATGTTTTGTGGTCTTATGATATAATATTCCATTGTTTTATGTATCAAGTCAGGTCAACTTTATTGTTATGTACATGTACAATGAGCAACAGATACAATGAAAATCTTGCTTGCAGCAAAGTATTGGACCCATAGAATCAGACAGCATACAGAGCATAAATTATATGTAAATTACATCAGACAGTGATATTAGTGATAAAAGATATTAGTGAAAAATAAGCAGAGGCAGAGACAAATCCATGGTAGTAAAAGAGCTGATCGGTCCTGCTCCATTGCTGAGGTAGGATTAGGGTTGTGCACACAAGAGATTTTCTGATTGATAAATCTATTGCGGTTGTCTACTGTATCCAATGCTCCCGATATGGCCTTCAGTACATCGATGAGACCCAATGTAGATTGGGGGCTCCTTTGTTGAGCACTTACACTCCTTCTTCAAAAAAAGCAGAATTTCCTGGTGGAGAACCAATGTAATTCCAATCCACATTTCCATTCTGAATTGTCGGTTGATGGCCTCCTCTTCTGCCATGAAGAGGCCACTCTCGGGTTGGAGGAGCAAAATCTCATTTTCCATCTAGTTAGACTCCAACCTGAACATTGATCTCTCTAATGCATTAATTTTGACCCCTTCACCTTCCCCCTTCCCTCTTCCTTCTTCCTCAATTCACCTCTCTGGAGCCTCCTTACCTCTTCTCCTCACCTGCCTATTACCTTCCTTTGGTGCTCCTCCTGCTTCCCTTTCTCACATGGTCCACTCTCCTCACCAATCAAATTCCTTCTTCTCCAATCCTTTAGCTTTTCCACCTATCATCTTCCAGCTTCTTAATTGATCCCCCCTCCCATATCCACCTGGCTTCACCTGTCACATCCTCCTTCCCCTCCCCCCACTTTCTTATTCTAGCATTGTCCGCCTTCTATACCAGTCCTGATGATGGGTCTTGGTCCAAATTGTTGACTGCTTATTCACATCCAGTACCCCTTTCATTCCTGGAATCATTCTTGTGAATCTTCTCTGAACCCTCTCCAATGTCAATATATCCTACCTAAAATAAGGAGCCCAAAACTGCACACAATACTCCAAGTGTGGTCTCACAAGTGCCTTATAGAGCCTCAACATCACATCCCTGCTCTTCCATTCTATACCTCTAGAAATAAATGCCAACATTGCATTTGCCTTCTTCACCACCAACTCAACCTGGAGGTTAACCTTTAGGGTATCCTGCACAAGGACTCCCAAGTCCCTTTGCATCTCTGCATTTTGAAGTTTCTCCCCATCTAAATCATAGTCTGTCTGTTTATTTCTTCCACCAAAATGCATGACCGTACACTTTCCAACGTTGTATTTCATTTGCCAGTTCTTTGACCATTCCTCTAAGCTATCTACATCTCTCTGCAGGCTCTCTGTTTCCTCAACACTACCTGCTCCTCCACCTATCTTTGTATCTTTGGCAAATTTAGCCACAAATCCATTAATCCAATAGTCCAAATCATTGACATACGTCATAAAAAGCAGTGATCTCAACACTGATCACTGTAGAACTCCACTGGTAACCGGCAGCCAGCCAGAATAGGATCCCTTTATTCCCACTCTCTGTTTTCTGCTGATCAGCCAATGCTCCACCCATGCTAGTAATTTCCATATAATTCCATGGGATCTTATCTTGCTAAGCAGCCTCATGTGTGGCACCTTGTTAAAGGCCTTCTGAAAATCCAAGTACACCACATCTACTTCATCTCCTTTGTCTACCCTGCTTGTAATTTTCTCAAAAATTGCATTAGGTTAGTCAGGCAGGATTTTCCTTTCTGGAAACCATGCTGGCTTTGGCCTATCTTGTCATGTGCCTCCAGGTACACCATAACATCATCCCTAAAAATCGATTCTACCACTTTCTAACCACTGATGTCAGGCTAACAGGTCTATAGTTTCCTTTCTGCTGCCTCCACCCTTCTTAAATAGTGGAGTAACATTTACAATTTTCTAGTCATTGGGTACAATGCCAGAATTTATCTATTCTTCGAGATTGAAGGACATTCCTTTAGAATAAAGATGTGGAGAAATTACTTTAGTAGAGGGTGGTAAATCTGTGGAATTTGCTGCCATGAGCAGCTGTGAAGGCCAATCTTTGGGTGCATTTAAGGCAGAGATAGATAGGTTCTTGATTAGCCAGGGCATCAAAGGGTATGGGGTGAAAGTAGGAGAGTGGGGATGACTGGAAGAATTGGACCAGCCCATGACTGAATGCTGGAGCAGACTTGATAGGCTGAATGGCCTACTTCTCCTATATCTTGTGGTCTTAAATGTTCCATGTATGATAACCCTTTCATTCCCAGAGTTGTCCTTGTGAGCTTCATCTGAACCCTCTCCAATACTAGCACAGCTTTTCTTAGATGAGGGGCCCCAAAACTGTTCAGAATCCTCAAGGTGAGGCCTCCCCTTTGCCTTATAAAGCCTTATCATCACATTCCCTGCTATGTATTCTAGACCTCTTGAAATAAATGCTAGCATTGTATTTGCCTTCCTCACTACAGTCTCTACTTGCAAGTTAACATTTAGGGTGTTCTGCACAAGTGGTCTCAAGTCCCTTTGTATCTCAGATGTTTGGATTTTCTCCCTGTTCAGAAAATAGTCTGCACATTTATTTCTACTACCAAAGTGTACTACCATGCATTTTCCAACATTGCATTTCATTTGCCACTCTCTTGACCATTCTCCTAGTCGGTCTAATTTCCTTCTGCAGCCTACCTGTTTCCTCAACACCACCGGCCCTACCACTAATTCTTGTATCATCTACAAACTTGGCAACAAAGCCATCTATTCCATCACCTAAACTATTGATATAAAGCATAAAAAGGAATGTTCCTAACACCACTACTCAGTGGCAGTCAACCAGAAATGGATCCTTTTATTTCCACTCACTGCCTCGCACCAAACAATCAATTCCCCTGCCAGTAACTTTTCTGTAGTACCATGGGCTCTTAACTTGGTAACCAGCCTCATGTGTGGCACCTTGTCAAAGGCCTTCTGAATGTGCAAATATCCAACATCCACTGCATCCCCTTATCTATCCTACTTATAATCTCCTCAAGGAATTTGAATAGGTTCAACTGGCAAGATTTTCCCTTAAGGAAACCATGCTGACTTTAACATAACATGAGAACATAAGAAATAGGAGCAGGAGTAGGCCGTCCGGCCCATCCAGCTTGCCCCACCATTCAATAAAATCATAGCTGATCTGTCCGTAAACTCAGCTCCATCTACCTGCTTTTTCCCATAACCCTTAATTCCCCTACTATGTAAAAACCTATCTAACTGTATCTTAAGTGTATTTAGTGAAGAAACCTCAACTGCTTCCCTGGGCAGAGAATTCCACAGATTCACCACTCTCTGGGAAAAACAGTTACTCCTCATCTCCATCCTAAACCTTCTCCCCTGAATCTTGAAGCAATGTCCCCTAGTTCTAGTCTCACTTACCAATGGAAACAGCTTTTCTATCTCTATCTTATCTATCCCTTTCAAAATTTTGTACGTTTCTATAAGATCCCCTCTCATTCTTCTGAATTCCTGAGAGTATAGTCCCAAGCGACTCAATCTCTCCTCATAGGTTAACTCCTCCATCCCTGGAATCAACCTGGTGAACCTCCTCTGTACTGCCTCCAAAGCCAGTATATCCATCCTCAAATATGGAGACACAGTATTCCAGGTGCAGCCTCACCAGTACCCTGTATAGTTGCAGCATGACCTCCCTGCTCTTGAATTCAATCCCTCTAGCAATGAAGGCCAACATTCCGTTTGCCTTCTTAATAACCTGTTGTACCTGCAAGCCTTTTTTTTGCGATTCATGAACAAGCACTCCCTAGTCCCTTTGCACAACAGCATGTTGCAATCTTTCACCATTTAAATAATAATCTGCTCTACAAATATTCTTTCCAAAGTGGATAATCTCACATTTACCAACGTTGTATTCCAGCTGCCAGACCTAGACCCACTCACTTACCCTATCAATATCCCTCTGCAGACTCTCCATATCCTCTGTACAATTTGTTTTTCCACTCAGTTTAGATTCATCAGCAAATTTTGCTACACTACACTCAGTCGCCTCTTCCTTTGTCCTATCTTATCCTGTGTGTCCAAGTACTACATGACCTCATCCTTAATAATTGTCTCCAACATCTTCCCAACCACTGAGATCAGGCTAACTAGTCTATAATTTCCTTTCTGCTGCCTTCTTCCTTTCTGAAAGAGTGGAGTGAGATTTCCAGTTTTCCAGACCTCTGGCACCATGCCAGAGTCCAATGATTTTTGAAAGATCATTACTAATGCCTCCACAATTTCTAACACTACTTTTTCAGAACCCTAGGGTGCAGTTCATCTGGTCCAGCTGACTTATTTACTCTTTGGTCTTTCATTTTGAGCACCTTCGCCCTTGTAATAGTAACTACACTCACTTTGCTTCCCTCACATCCTTCAACATCTGGCACACTGCTAGTGTCTTCCACAGTGAAGACTGATGCAAAATACTCATTTAGTTCATCTGCCATCTGCTTGGCCCTGTTATTATTTTTTTGGGCTGATTTTCTAGCAGTCCTATATCCAGTCTCATCGCTCCTTTATTTTCCACATACTATCCACTTTGATATTGTTTGCTAGCTTGCTTTCATATTTCCTCTTTTCCCTCCTAATGATTATTTTATTTGGTCTCTGTTGGGTTTTAAAAGCTTCCCAATCCTCTCTGACTTTTGCTTTTACATTAGCTTTGACCTCCCTTGTCAGCCACGGTTGTACAATTGTGCCATTTGAGTATTCTTTGTTTTTGGAATACCTCTATCCTGCACCTTCCTCACATACACCATTGCTGATCTGCTGTCATCCCTGCCCGCATCTCCTTCCCATTTACTTTGGCCAACTCCCTCTCATATCACTGTAATTTCCTTTATTCCACTGAAATACTGCTACGTCAGACTTAACTTCCTCCCTATCAAATTTCAAGTTGAACTCAATCACATGAAGAACCTAATGGCTCTTTTATCTTAAGCTCCCTAATCATCTCTGGTTCACTACATAACACCCAATCCAGTATAGCTGATCCCCTAGTATGGTCAAACTTCTCTAAAATGCCAACTCATAGGCATTCTACAAACTCACTCTCTTGAGATCCATTTTCATGCCGATTTTCCCAATCAACCTACATCATGTTGAAATCTCCCATGAATCATAACATTGCCCTTCTGACATACCTTTTCTATTTTCTGTTATAATCTGTGGTCCACATCCCACCTACTCTCGGGAGGCCAGTACATAAATGCCATTAGGGTCCAGTTTCTTAGCTCAACCCACAAGAATGCAACATCTTCCAGTCCTACATCATATCTTTCTAATGATTTGATGCTATTGTTTACCAGTAGGGCCACACAACCCCCTCTGCCTTACTTCCTATCCCTCCAATACAATGTATAACCTTAGACATATAGCTCCCAACTACAACCATCCTCAGCCATGATTCAGAGATGGCCACAACATCATACCTGACAATCTGTAATAGTGCAACAATATTCTAGTCCACTCGAAAAATATCCTAACATTACATTTGCCTTCCTTACCACTGACTCAACCTGCAAGTTTATCTTTTGATAATCTTGCATGACTCCCAAGACCCTTTGCACACTGATTTTTGAATTTTCTCCCTGTTTAGAAAATAGTCTACACCTTTATTGCTTCTATAGAAGTGCAATACCATCCATTTCCCTATACTAGCCTTCAGTGAGATGGCGGTGTGTTTGGATGCAGAGTCTTCTACAGGACCAACCAAAGGTGCTACTGTCTTTGTTAAATGTTTTTTTTACGATCACAAGATCCTGCTGGACGTTAAGAACTCAAAGTACTGCACTACTACGCTGTTAGCATTTGCTCATTGGTGGAGAAGTTGAAGGAGCTGTATTTTGTACAGATAATGCTACTGTCTGCATCAGAGAGTCAAAATTAGTGCTGAAGGAAGTTTGCAGTCTAACAGTGAGTAACTGCTTTGGTTGATTTTCTTGTGACGGCAAGGCCCTGTTGGACATTGTTAATGTGCAATGCTGTAAATCCCATTCACTGATTTGTTGGGGAATGCTGGAGACGGATATCAGGGTAGCTGTGGCCTTGATTGTGGTGAGAGCTGGTCCTTATTCTGTAGTGTTGTCTGTCTGCAGCCACCCAGGAGGGAGGTGTCGGGGCTGGTGCACTCCATCCAAGTACCGGATGGGGTGTGCAACTGCGTACACTTGAAATCAGTGCTGCCCTATGGTGTTCACTCAGCAGAACACGAGATGTAATGTGTTCAACTGCAGACTGCTGCAACATTGATGGACTCAGGGACTTGGGCTACTGTATGTTTTCTTTGTGTGACTGTTTTTTACTGCTGTCCTGTATGTGCTATGTGTGCCTTGTGCTGTGTATGACTGTTGGTAAAACGTTGTGCACCTTGGCCTTGGACTAACACTGTTTTGTTTGGCTGTATTCATGTAAGTTTGAATAACAATTAAACATGAACTTGAATTAAATTCCATTTGTCACTTCTTTGCCCATTCTCACAATCTGTCTAAGTCCTTCTGCAAATGCCATGCTTATTCAACAATACCTGCCCCTCCACCTGTCTTTGTATCGTCTGCAAACCTGGCCACAAAGCCATCAATTCTGTCATCCAAATCATTAACATATAAAGTGAAAAGAAGCAGTCCCTACACTGAACCCTGCAGAACACCACTCATCATCAGTAGCCAACCAGACTAGGCCCCATTTATTCTGACTCTTTGCCTCCTGCCAGTAAGTTAATTTTCTATCCATGCCAGTCCTTTTTCCTAATACCATGATTCTTATCTTCTTAAGTAGCCTCATGTGTGCAACTTCTCAAAGACCTTCTGGATATACAAGTAAACAACATCCACTGACTCTCCTTTGACTTTCCTGTCTGTTATTTCCTCAAAGAACTCCAACAGATTTGCAGGCAAGATTTCCCCTTTAAGAAACCTTGCTGACTTTAGCCTATTTAAGATGTGCATTCAAGTACCCTGAAACTTCATCCTAATAATAAACTCCAAAATCTTCCCAACTACTTAAATCAGGCGAACTGGCCTATAGTTTCCTTACTTCTGCCTCCTTCCCTTCTTAAAGAGTAGAGTGACATTTCCAATTTTCCAGTCCTCCGGAACCATTCCAGACTCTCGTTATTCTTAAAAGGTCACTACTAATGCCTCCACAATCTCTTCAGCTACCTCATTCAGAACCCTGAGGTGTAGTCCATCCAATCTAGCTGACTTATCTAGAGTACATTTAGATTTTCAGCTTCCCAAGCAACTTCTCCTTAATAATAGCATGCCACTCTTGAATTGCTGGTATATTGCTAATGTCTTACATAGCGAAGACTGATGCAAAATACTTATTAAATTTGTCTGCCTTTTATTTATCGCCCATTACTACTTCTCCAGCACAACTTTTCAGTGGTCCGAAATCCAGTCTCATCTCTTTCACTCTTTATATATCTGAAAAATATATATATATTTAAAAAAATTTTTTTTTATTAGTTTTTCAAAACATTTTACAAAATTAAAAACCCCAAATCCCAATGAGGAGCATTAATGAAAAATATTTTGGCTTCTCTTTAATATTCCTATTATCATAAGATCATAATTTGATATAAGCTTGTCTTCATTTTTCATCTTTTCTCTCCTTATGGTGTTTTTAGTTGACTTCTTTGGTTTTTAAAAGCTTCCCAATCCTCTACTATAATTTTCCATTTTTTTGCTATATTATGTGCCTTCTCTTTTGGTTTTGTGCTGTCTTTGACATCTCTTGTCAGCCACAGTTGTTTCATTCTCCCTTCAGAATACTTCTTCATTTTTGGGATGTAAGTGCTCTGTGATTTCCAAATTTCCCCCAGAAACTCCAGCCATTGCTGTTCTGCCATCATTCTTGATGGTGTCCACTTCCAACCAATTTTGGCCAGCTTCTCTCTCATGCCCCTGTAACTCCCCTTACTCCACTGTAATAGAAACATAGAAAACCTACAGCACAATACAGGCCTTTCGGCCCACAAAGCTGTGCCAAACACGTCCTTGCCTTAGAAATTACCTAGGGTTACCCATAGCCCTCTATTTTTCTAAGCTCCATGTACCTGATACATCTGACTTTATTTTCTCATTCTCAAACAGCAGGGTGAATTCTATCATAATATGAGCACTGTCTCCCAAGGGTTCATTTGCCTTAAGCTCTCAAATCAAATCTGGCTCATTGCACAACACTCAATTCAGAATAGCCTTTCCCTTAATTGGGCTCAACCACAAGCTGCTCTAAAAACCCATCTCGTAGGCATTCATACATTCTCTCTCTTAGAATCCAGCACCAACCTGAATTTCCCAATCTACCCGCATATTGAAAACTCCCAATGACTATCATAACATTGCCCTTATTCCATGCCTTTTCAATTTCCTATTGATAATTATCTCTCACATTCTAACCACTGTTTCGGGACCTGTATATAACTTCCATCAGGGTATTTTTACCCTTGCAGTTTCTTAATTCTACTCTCAAGGTTTCTACACTTCTGATCCCATGTCACCTCTTTCTAAGCATTTTATTTAATTTTACCAATAGAGTCACTGCACCAATTCTGCCTACTTGCCTGTCCTTTCAATGCAAGGTGTATCCTTAGATGTTAACCTTTCAACTATGATCCTCTTTCAGGCACAACTCAGTGATGCCCTCAGCCTCATATCTGCCAATCTCTAAGAGCTACAAGATCATTTACCTTATTCCGCATACTGCTTGCATTAATGTATGACGTACAATGCCTTCAGTCCTGTATTCCTCAGCCTTTTCAACATTGCCCCCATGTTATACTTCACCTGATCCCACTGACTGCACTTTTGCCCTATCATCTGTTTGTCTTTCCTCACCGTCTCACTACATATTGCATCAACTTGTATACCAACTTTCCTATCCTCAGCTCTGACACTCTTGTTTGTATCCCACTGCCAACTTAGTTTAAGCCCTCCCCAACAGTTCTAGCAAGCCACCCTGCAAGAACACTAGCCCTCCTCGGTTCAGGTGTAACCTGTCTGTTTCATACAGGTCATACTATCTCAATAAGGGATCCCAGTGATCCAGAAATCTGAAATGCTGCCCCCTGCACCACTCCCTCAGCCACTTATTCATCTGCACTGTGACCCTATTCTTGCCCCGACTAGCACATAGTACTGGCAGTAAATCCAGAGATTACCACCCTTGAGGTGCTGTTCTTCAGCCCCCTCTGTAACTCCCTAAAGTCACTGTGCAGGACCCCTTCCCCATTGCTACCCATGTCATTGGTGCCAATATGCACCAGAATCTCTGGCTGTTTACGCTCCCTCTTGAGAATCTTCTGCAGTAGCTCTGAGACATCCTGAACCCTAGCTCCTGGGAGGCAACACGCCACCCTGGCTTCTCTTACGCCACCACAGAATCTGCTGCCTGTCCTCCTTACTATCACAACTTGTTTCACTACTGCTGTGCCTGGCCTTACCCTGATTTGTCTCAGATCTAGCCACAGAACCACTGGCCTGGTTGCTGCTACTGTGCCCTGATAGGTTATCGCGCTACCCCTGCACCCTCCCCCCCCACCCCAGCAATATCCAAAGGGTTATACCTGTTGCTGAGGGGAATGGCCGGGGGGGTGGGGGTGAGCCTGCACTGACTTCTTACTCCTCTTACTTCTCCATGTGGTCATCTATCTATTATCTGAAGTCTACACTCCGGTTGTGATCACTTCAGTAAAAGTCTCATCTATGAAGTTTTCAGCTTCCTGAGTGTATCCAGCTCGAGTTTCAGTCCCTTGATCTTGTCGGTCAGGAGCTGAAGTTGGGAGCACTTCCTGCTGATGCGGTCATCAGAGAGACTGTTAGGTACCTTAAAATTCCACAAATTACAGGATGAGCATTCTACTGCCTGAACTATCATCCTGCCTACACATGATATGCCTCTAAATTTTCAAGTTTCATTTCTAGCCTGTGCCTGTTCTTGACTAAGCCTGTTGAAAGTCTGACCACTCTAGTATTGTCCACTCCAACAATAGCTGCTCCCCTCAAACCTTGCTTCTTTTTCATTGGCCCTTGCTAAGTTACTATTAACCCAAGAGATATCCCTCTCCTCAAACAAGTCCTGACAGGTCCCACTCATTTTTTAAAAACTGGTGTGTAAGGTCCACAAGGAACTGTTTCCAGCTCACCCTGTGATCTCCTGCTTGGAAGACAGAGCAGAATTCCTGATTTATGTTCCAATACAAAATCAGAAGGTGTATCGTCAATGAAAATTGTCTTGGTGGCTGAAGTGTAGATGGCACTGTGGTTGCTGTAAAATGATCGCTGCCAAGGAATTAGGCATAGAACTGCAATATGTGCTGCCACAGAGTCACATCAGTTGGATGTTGAGGGAGTGGAATCCTTATGACTTCTTGAAAATAGGGGAGCTAATTGGTGGCACCTACAATGAATCACACTAAGTCTCCAAGCTGCCTTTGCCTGCTTGGTTCTGAAAGGGACCTGCGACACTCCTCATTACCTTAGTACTGCATGAGGCAATAAAACACTGTTGGAGGTGTCTAAACCAAGTTTTAGAATTGGGATTTGAACCCGATTAGAAAGGAAAATATCAGCACCTTGCAGACATCTAAGCAAATGAAAGTAGAAATTACCATGAACAGTTATTAACTCTAGCAACACTAATGTGAGACTGCCCTAAATATTGCACATTTTAGTTTTCATGCTTTACCCAGCCGCATTCCCAGCATAACCCTTATAATTTAGCTTTAAAACTTTCAATTTGATTACTGTTTTTTACCTAGTAATGGGAACAAATTGGTAGATGGAGAAACTATTTCTGTTTATTGGAACATTTTACTTAGATGTAGGAGCAAATTTTAGTTTGGTGCCAAGCCTTTCTGGCATAGAGTTAGAAAACACTTTGACATTGCAAGACTTGGTACATTCTTGCAGCTCCCTCCTGCAAAACAAGTTGACATTAAATGACTTGTTATTTATAGGTACTGTATAGGAATGATGGATTTTGATGAACTAAGGGTGTTAAAGAATATTAGAAAACATGGCAAAAGGAGCTGGCTGATACATGAATTCAGCTTGATTTGTTGAATGGTGACACAGTTTATTCCTCTTCTGTTGTCCTTGTATGTGAGAGCAAAGCAGGAAGTGTGAGTCACTAATAAATATAAGTTGGAGAAGTGCTCTTTACTCAAAGCAGTAACAGAGAGGAATTGACAAATCTTTTGAGTAGTTGAACGAGAATAAAACATATTTTATAGAGAAGTTAAGTAAATACTGTACATTAAGGTAAAAGGAATCTGATGAGGGTTGTTCAGATTAGGAGCAAATTTCCGTGGAGCAGAATATTAGGCCAAAATATCCGAATGAGGGTGATTTTCATCAATGCAATTTCAAATATGGAAGTAATGGTACTTTCTGATAAATTAACATTTTCGAACAATAGTTATATGTCATTGCAGTGTCAAAGGATTCAAAGTACAATTATTATCAAAGCATGTATGCAGTATACAACTCTAAGATTTGTCTTCTCCACAGAGAGCAATTAAACAAAGAAAATCATGGAACCTGTTCAAAGATTTTAAAAAATGCAAAACCCTGCAACGCAAATCACGCAACTGGCAACAAAAACATCACCCACCCGTTTGTGCAATAAACAAATTGCGTAAACTGCAACAAAAACATCACCCACCCGTTTGTGCAATAAACAAATTGCGTAAACTGCAACAAAAACAACAGCCCCCCCGTGCAAAAACCAAATTGTGCAAACAGCAAAAGGACCATCAACCACCCCTTGCGCAATAAACAAATCGCACAAGCGGCAACAAGAACATCATTCCCCCGCGCAAAAAACCGAATTCTGCAAACAGCAACAAGACCATCAACACCCCCTCGCGCAATAAAGAAACTGTGCAAACAGGAACAAGAAAAAATTAGCGTAAACACAGAAAATAACACACAAAATCGAAAGAGTCCATATTCAGTTCAGCTCAGTGTTCATTATCTGCAGGCCGCCCTGATTCAAAGTCGCCCAAAATAGCAAAATAGCAACAGAAAAAGGAACGACTGGGAACTACAGTCCAATACACAAACCACAGACCCAGAACTTCGGTTCCATCGTCTGACAGCATCGAGGGCGAGAGAGAGACTTATAATCAGATCATGGCAATGGACGCGAAATATTTGGCACTGATAATATTCTGTTATATTTTGGGAAGAACTCAAGGTAAGCAGACCTGTCATCTGTATTTTCTCAAGTGTACTATATCTGGCCCAAATAAAATATTATAGTTCTGAAAAGAGCCATGAAGACTCTACTGGAAAGGTTTCCAACATTATCAGAGATGGGTACAAGGAGAGGCCTTTTAAAAGGCTCATTTGGAACTTACACTAGCTCTTAGTTGGAAACAGTTTCACAGAACCCAAGAATACGACCAGTGGTTAAATTTTTGGAGTAGTATAGTAGCTTCTCATGCCATCTTTAGAAGTCTTCTAGAATGGATTAGAACACTAATGATGTACTGTCCAATTGTTTAGGAACATTAATTGTTTGGTATCTGGCTCACAAGGTTCTGCTTATTGCAGTCACATAAAGTTCACTGGTTCTTAGGATACCTTAATGTACAAAATGACATCTAATAAACAAAGAGTATGTTGGTGTATTAATAAGAATAATACTCATAGTTTTGAAACTCTTCCAGTCCAGCACCACTAGTTTTGAGAATCAGGTAGTTGTAACTTAATTGCAATTGGACTCTTGATGGAAGTGAATATTCACTGGGAAAACATTACAGCTGAAATTTCAGACAAAAATTGTAAAAATGTTTTCATAAATCAAATGTTTTTTGAAGCATGAGGTATTAGAGGAAATCTGAGGAAACAACCCATAAGCTAAAACCCAGTTAGTTGAATCTGACTGGAAGAATCAGGTAACATGCAGTTATTTCCCAATTAGCTTTTGCCTAAGAGGAGGTCTTTCTCTGTTACTGATTGAGTAAGATTATTCTAAACAGGATAAACCACCAGGGCATATCAAACCCAGGGAAGACCCTAAGACAATCACTGGAGGAGGAGGCTTTCATCGGTCAGGTTGACCATGGGTGTTGCTAGCTGTCTAGATAAGCAAGCCTGGACAGTATGATATGGAGAACAAGCTGAACAAGCTGTTGCCCATGTAGCAAGCTCCCCCTCTCCACCCATCTGATGAAACCAAAGGAATGGTAGAGACCAATACAGATTGTCATCGGTGGCATCGCAGGGGTTGCCAGTCAGCATTGAGATCAACATAGGACAGCCTTAGGGACTCCAGCTCTTGACTTTTCCTTGGGTTGTTTATTCCTGAAGCCCACCCCAGGAGTGGGTATAGCCACAAGACAACGGAGGAGTGAGATCAGAGTTTTCCTTCTCCTAGATGAGCTGCCTACTACGGCTGATGAGCCCCATCTGCACAAAGTGACTGGTTTTAAGGCATCAATAACCCACCTTTACCCCTTCTGCTGTCAGTAGAAACTATTCCGCCAGGCTTAGAAGCTAAGCTATGTGTGAATGCCAGTATCTGGACTTGGTTGTCAGAAGCTATTTGAGGCACATGCCATTAGAAGCATTTAATAATCAGTGAAGCTTTTCCCTATGACCACCCCAGCTGTAACAACCTATAACAATCACTGGAGATATTAGATATTATAAAGGGTTTCCTAAATTATTCTAATCACTTTAATTTACAGGAGAGGAACCCAATCCACTATGGGACTTAAGGCATATATTATTTGGACATTTAGACTCTATCAAATCTCATGCAATCTGCTTTTAGTATTAATGGAAATGTTTTGCAATGCATTAACTCATGGTAAAATATCTAAAGGTTGAATCTATGTTACGTAGTCAGTGCACAGTTTCTAGTCATTTACTGTAAACTCTGCAAATGAGTAACGTTTATTTCTTTTTGTTGTTAGGATGTCTGATTGGCAAATGTTTTTCAAAAAGCTCGGCACAAGTATCCGTTACTGAAGGGCAGCATGTCCGTTTAGCGTGCAATCTGTGTAATGCATCCACTCCTCTTGATATGAACAGCCTTCAAGCATGCAGATTTAACATCACCTGGTACAAACATACTCCTGAAGGTGGTCATAAAAATATTTTACGAGAATCAGGCAGGATTACCTATGAAGAAACCTCATTAGGATTTTGGCCTGTCTTTGTGAATGACACTGGGAGTTATAGTTGTTCTGTTTTGTAAGTAGCAATGGGAGTATTTATTTACTGTTCAGATTTTCTGCATGTTGTAACACTCAAATGACCTAACAAAATTTCCCATACATTCTAGCCCAATTACTTTTGCCTTGCAGTATAGTTTTCTTTGAATAAATATTAGGTATATTGGAAGCCATTCCTCAAACAGACAGGGACTTATATAGGTTCATATTAGAGGACAAAAATGCACTGTGAATGCATAGATATTGTTTGTGAAAGATTTTGACACAGGTTTAATGTTCAGCATTTCTTGTGAATTAATGAATTCAGCTGGTCTAATGGAAAATATTTTGGTGTTAGTCGTGCTTGGATTGTATTAGCTTTTCAGTTTGTACCTAATTTTGAAAAATAATCGACATATTCAGTGGAATCAATAAGCAGGAAGAGATTAACGCATGCGATGACAATCTTGGTAATATAATTAAATCGAGGAGCAGCTATAAGTTCCTGAGTGTAAACATTTCTGAGAATCTGGGGCCAATATATTGATGCAATCAGGAAGAAATACACCACTGGCCCTACTTCATTCAGAGTTTAGTATGTCACCAAAGATTCCTCTGGGTGTATGGTGGAGAGCTTTTTGACTGGTTGCATCATTGCCTGGTATGGAGGCTCCATTGCACAGGATCAGAAGAGGTTGCAGAAAGTTAGAGACTCAGCTACTCTATCTCCATTATGGGCATAACCGTCCCCACCATTGATGACATTTTCAAGAGGTGGTGCCTCCAGAAGTTGGCATCTATCGTTAAGGATCCTCACCATCTGGGACATACCCTCACAGCCTGAGGGAGCCTGAGGACCCAGACTCAGCGGTTCAGGAACAACTTCTTCCTTCATTTCATCAGATTTTGGAGTGGTCTGTGAATCCATGAATACTACCTCTTCCTTTTTTAACACTATTTATTTTGCAATTTCAAAGTTCAAAGAAAATTTATTATCAAAGTACATATATGTCAATGAGATTCATTTTCTTGTGTAAATGCAAAGAAACATAATAGAATCAGTGAAAACCTCCAAACAAGACAACCACTATGCAAAAGGCACCAAACTATACAAATACAAAAGGAAAAAAAAAACACAATGATAATTAAATAAGCAGTAAATATTGAGAACATAAGATGAAAGTGAGTTAATATGTTGTCAGAGCTGTTCAGTATTGGGGCAAGTGAAGTTGAGTGAAATTATCCTTTCTGGATCAAGAGCATGATGGTTGAGGGGTAATAATGGCTCTTGAACCTGGTGGTGTGAGTCCTGGAGGTTCTTGTACCTCCTTCCTGATGGCAGAAGCGAGAAGAGAGCAGGGCCTGATTATGGGGGGCCTTGATAATGGATGCTGCTTTCCTGTGACGACACTCCCTGTAGATGTGCTCAATGGTAGGGAGGGATTTACTGGTGACAGACTGGGGTGTATCCTCTACTTTTTGTAAGCTTTTTCATGGAAGGGCATTGGTGTTTCCATACCAGGCTGAGATGCAGCCAGTCAATATACTCCCCAACACACAACTACAGAAGTTTGTAAAAGTCTTGGATGACATGCTGATTCTTCACGAACTTCTTAAAAAGTAGGGGCACTACTCTACGTTCTTTGTAATGGCAGTTACACGCTGGACCCAAGGTACTCTAACATGCTGACCCATTGCCACCTTTGATTAGCCAAAGACAGTGGTGTTTTCAGCAAACTTAAATAGAGCTGTACTTAGCGTCACAGTCATAAGTATAAAGCGAGTCGATCAGGGGGCTATACACACAGCCCTGTGATGCATCTGTGCTAATGGTGATTGTGGAACAGATAGTGTTGCCAATCCAAAGTAAGTGAGGTCTGCAAGTGAGGAAATCAAGGATCCAGCTGCACAAGGATACATTGAAGCCCAGGTCATGGAATACATTATTAGATTTTTGAAGGATGATAATATTGAATTCAGAGCTGTAGTCAATGAAGAACACCCTGATATGTGCATCTTCACAGCCCAGATGTTCCAGAGTTCAGTGAAGAGCCAATAAAGGGTGTCATGGTAGCATTGCTGTCAATGTGACACTATTACAGCTCAAAACATCGGAGTTTGGAGTTCAATCACTGCGTCCTCTGTAAGGAATTTATACCCACCCCCATGGGATGCATGGGTTTCCTGGGATCACTCTTGTTTTCTCCCATAGTCCAAAGGTCTATAGCTAGTAGGTTAATTTCTCATTGTAAATTGTCCCATGGTTAGCTTAGGGTTAAATCAGGACTGCAGGTGGCATGACTTAAAAGGCCAGAAAGGCCTATAGTGCGCTGTATCTCTAAAATAAATAAATACATAAATAATTGAAATGGCATCTGCTATGAACCTGTTGTGACAGTAGGGTCAAATTTTTAGCAATTTTATGCCTTTGCGCTGTACTGCTGCTGCAAAACAACAGATTTTTCACCATATAAGAGAACGATAATAAACCTGATTCTGAATCTGAAAATGGACTGTCTGTGGAATATTAGCATATGTTTGAACTTTCCATCCAAAGATCCCCCTGCCACTCTCTTCTAGCCCCAATAAATCAAGGACAAAAATGAATTATATTTGACGGTATTTGTTTCTGTTTAATTCTGTTTGGGATGCTGGCATTGCTGGAAAGGGCAGCATTTATTGTCAGCTCTAACTGCATTTGCAAAGTTAGTTGTGGGTTACGTTCTTGTACCACTGTTAATAGTTCTCCCAAGGTGCTGTTGGAAGGGAATTCCAGTATTTAGATCCAATGACTGTGAAAAAAGTGATGATCTGGACTAGGATGAGGCAGATGGAAATATCCAAAACTATTAGAAATGATAGAGATTAAGCATTATTTTGTGGTTGTACATCAATAATTATTGTAACATTACTTCATATATGTTGTTGATTTTCTGTTTGCAGCAATAGAACTTATAATGTTAGTAGTGCAGTCACATCTTTGAATGTACACAAGTATGAAGGATTATGCGATGTCCAGTTCTTTGATCATGTGGAAACTGTTGGAAAAGAATATACGCTGTCCTGTCCAAATTTGGAAGTTTACAACAGCAATGAAGATAATATTACGTGGGTGAAGGTAAAAATCATACTTCAAATTTGTGTACCGATTTATCCCTATTGATTGGATATTAATTTAATGGTTTAAATTACTTATATTAGTAATATATGTGCAGAAGTTCTAAAAATGATGTTACTTAGCAAAATTGTATTCTCAAACAAAATGGAAAATCCAGTCTGTAACAATATTGTAGTCAAGACACGTCTATTGGAAGTTATGGTTT
Organism: Hemitrygon akajei; assembly: GCF_048418815.1. Lineage (NCBI taxonomy): Eukaryota > Metazoa > Chordata > Chondrichthyes > Myliobatiformes > Dasyatidae > Hemitrygon > Hemitrygon akajei. Next base: position 145,165,285 of record NC_133127.1, read on the forward strand.
TATTTAAAATAGGAGAATGTAAAGTCACATTCACTGACCCTAAATGAATTTGGACTAACTTGAGGATGAGTTACAGTTCAATATAAATATCTTCATTCCATCTTTTCCCTTTTTGGTCTATTGATGATATTAGGATTGTATATCTGCATTCAATAATTTACTATATCCACAAAAATAGCTTTTTATTTTAAACTTTAATTCAAAAATAAGCATAATCTAATAGTACTGCATCTTAACACGTCAACTTAGCACACTTTAGTAGATGTATAATTCTGCCTAGTGAGCAAGCAGAAAGGAGGCACGATATCAACAGGGATGATAATTTCATATCACTTGAAAGTTTTGAAGGACATATAAGAGGACGTTCAAAATTAGTAGGAGGACATACAAGTCAAAGGAAAAGCATTCTAAAAGTGTTAGACATGTTAAACTATGAATACAATAGAACCACATTTTTAAAAGTTTTCTGTTGCTTTTAATGAGGTGGCATACGGTGGTTAAAAATACTATTCCATCAATAACAAAGAAACAGAAGAGTTCTCCCACTCTTGATCCATTAAGAGTCAGCTTTAGTAGATTTACAATGCCATTTGCAAGATTATTAAACTACATCAAAAGAAAATATGTATCAAAATAAATTTTATTCATAATAAAAATATTCACAAGAATAAATTGTGCAATGCATTTTCATTCTTACATTCAGAGATAATGCATTAAGTATGTTCAATTACATTCCTTAAAACCAATAACACTATAGCTCCCTGGGGAGGTGCACTGCTACAATAATTGGGCAGCTTCCTCATTCAAGCAACGCACACAAAATGGTGGAGGAACTCCGCAGGCCAGGCAGGATCTATGGAAAAAAGTACAGTTGATGTTTCGGGCCGAGACCCTTTGGCAGGACTGGAGAAATAAAAGACGAGGAGTAGATTGAAAAAGATGGGGAAAGGGAGAGAGAAACACAAGGTGATAGGTAAAACTGGGAGTGTGAGGGATGTAGAGCTGGGAAGCTGATTGGTGATAGAGGTACAGCGCTGGAGAAGGAGGAGTCCAACAGGAGAGAACAGAGGCCATGGAAGAAAGAAAAGGGATGAGGAACACCAGAGGGAGGCTGTACTTGTTCCCATAGATGCTGTCTGGCCCGCTGAGTCCCTCCAGCATTTTGTGTGTGTTGCTTGGATTTCCAGCATCTGCAAATTTTCTCTTGTTTGTGATTAGCTTCCTCATCCAAGCTGGACCTTCCCTGTCCAGTAGCAGAAGAACCCTATACTGTGGTGCTCCTCCACCGGACTCTTGTAGTGGGCTGCACCAAGCTTCAGAGCATCATCAGTACATACTCCTACAGCCTGGAATGAGCCATCTTTGTTCTTCAGAAGGTAGTCATGCAGGTTACGTTACTTATCACTTGTAGAAATCGATCACTATGAATCAAAGGAATGAAAAATCGTTGACTTCCTCAATGTGTAACAAGCATCAATCCCTACAGTACAGATGGAAAACACCACCAACATATTCTTGTAATTTTTAGAACTGCAAGGACAAAGTTCACACAGGGAATACATACACCATTAGCAAAGTAGAGGAAAAGAGTGCTGGAAATTACACGTGTGTACTCACCCTAGGAAAAGATGGAGTGGAATATAATGTTACAAGAACAATAAGACTGAAGACCAGAGGTATGATTACTATTTAAGTAAAATGCTGTCTGCTCTTCTCTATGAAGCCATTCCCATTCCTTTCAAATACCATTTTTTCTGAGGCTTAAACAGCTTAAAATAGAGGAAGTCAGCCTCATTTATGTGCAAATTGCTAGCTTGCCTCCTTTTGGAGGGTTCATGTATTATTTGATAGGATAAGGGTGCTTCTGCTATTAAACTTGGAAATGAACAAGTTAGAAGATAAATGGCTTTGTGATTTTAAAAATATGAAAATAATCGTACCTGAATTGCTATTTGTTTGTGGAGGCAAAATTTTTGCCTTTAGAAAAGCTTTAAAACCTATGGTAAAACAGTGTCCTCTACCCGCTGGTTCACTTAATGATGATAGGATTAAAGCTAAAGAATGACGTAGGCTGAAAATTCAGAGGGAGCTAGACTAAAGTAAACAACATGAAAAGAGAAACTCAAGTGCCCATTGTAATAACCTCAGGGTTTGACAAAAACATTTCAATGGTTTATATCAGATCTGAAGTTACAACCTCTTTGATACCTTTCTGTGTTTAAGTTGTTCATTGGTATGATTCAAAGGCAGTGTAAGTGCCAACAATCTCGACCATTCTTCCTTTCAATAATCATCTGAGAAGTTAAGTATCTATCGAACAAAAGCTTGTTATTGATGTTTCAACATTTAAAGGATAAGTTATTTCTATAATTGGAGTCTCATTTTAATAATGGCATAAAATTACCAAATTCAGCATTATGACAGGATTACTCAGAAACTTCCTAACTTCCTAACTTGCTGAGTTCCTCGAACGTGTCGTGTTACTCATTTCAACCGGCGTTGTCGTGTTGCTCAGTTCATCTAACGTGCCGTGTTGCTGAGTTGTTCCAACGTGTCGTGTTGCTGAGTTCCTCTAACGTTTCGTGTTGCTGAGTTTCTCTAAGGTTTCTCTAAGCAAATCCAGTGAAGGGATTCTAAGAGTTCGATGATATAGAGCATTTGCCTGAAATCCATTGAAAACTCCATTTAGATGCTTTTGAAAAACCCCACATTGCATTAACTCAGGGATAGCACATGCAGAAATGCTTCTTAACTTGTTCTAAAGACCCAAAGCAACTTGCATTCTTCTGCTCTAAATTCATCTTGTAAGACAGGATTAGAGCTTATAGAAATAGATGTTCCACTTCTAGAAACTTGTTTCAAGACTGTGTCATGGTTCATGACTGGACAGGATCCCTTCCCCTGACTGTTTTGCAATGTTAGAGTATTTTGGCTTTTGTTTAATCCAGTATGTCTGCTGTTTAAATGGGATATAATGACCTTTATTTAAAAATTAACATCATTAAATAACTATCATGTTTATTTTTTTCCACAGATCATATTGAACGATTTATACCAAAATTAATTTATCCTGGTAGGAGAGAGCAAATTGATGTTAAGCTCGGTATGTGTAATTTAGAATATCTTTTTAAAATGACACCTGTTGAAAGTGCTGCTGATGAAAGACCTTACTCAAGAACCATTCCACATGTGGTCTCACTGTCAAGCCTGCTGAGCCTGTGCTTACTTGCCAGAAGACTGATTGGACTGCGAGCTCTACTTTCTCTTTATAATTCCAGCTGGAAAGCTAAGATCTGCTACTAAAACCAATGGCCAAGAATCTAAACTACCAGTTGCAATCCTATATGGATCTAGAGGCTAATAAACAGGATTTATGTGGTACTTTAACAGCACTAGCTCATTTAATTTCAAAGAAATATTTCAGCTGCCTGCCATTGAAATATTTCCTTTAGTCTACGGCAGGTGACTTTCCTCAGGAGAAGATGGGACAGTACATATGGGCATGCTGTCGCCATTTGAGGAGGTCCCAGGCATAATAACCTGTCAAACTTCAACTCTGAGAGTAGCAGAACAAGACAGCTGGCTACCACCTCATTACAGAAGCACAGAGAGACCAGCCCTGGTTCCCCTAAGGGTGAACGCAAGAAAGTCTTGGCTTGATGTGACCACGTCTCTGAAACTGGTTTAATAGAGATCCAGTGCCAGGGTTCTTGGCACTTTGTAGAAGCTGATAGATTGGTCATTTTGTAACGATCTCATTTTCAGTTCACCTTGCCTGCCTTATAGCTTCTGTTTCTCAGTCTGCAGAACCTATTAGCGATGTTCTGGTGAGCATGACAGTAAAAATTGGCTTGTAAAACACAGAAGCAGGAGATTTGCCTTGTCCTCTAGAAATTATTTATGCAATTTATTTTCTAATGTTAATAGAACTCAGAGGCCTGTGTTCCTCATATTTCATGCAAATATTGTGCTTCCATGCTGGATTTACAACAGCTAATCACAGACTATTGGATTATTGAGGAGAATGCATTTACCTCACTGTTGGAACCTGAAGTGAGATGTAAGAGCTGAGGCTTTGTTGCGATTTGATTCGGTAAGGATGCTGAGCAATGGTGTGATAAGGTCAGAACTGTCTCCTACAGGATATGGGAGATCAGGGAGACTGCCAGTGTCGGTGCTGAGAACATCTGTAGGAAATATGTCCAGCTGCAGCCCCTCACTGACCACATCTAGCAGCTAGGATTGCTCCTGCAACTTCTCTGCCCAGGATCACAAGAAATGGGCACTGAGGAGTGTGTTAGAACAAAAGTATCTGGGAATACAGGTCCATAATTCATTGAAAAGTGGCATCACACGTAGATAGGGTTGTAAATAAAGCTTTTGGCACATTGGCCTTCATGAATCAATCTATTGAGTACAGGAGATGGGATGTAATGTTGAAGTTGTATAAGACTTTGATGAGGCCTAATTTGGACTGTGTGTTGTTTTAGTCACCTACCTACAGGAAAGAAGTAAACAAAGTTGATACAGTACAGAGAAAATTTACACGGATGTTGCTGGGTCTGGAGAACCTGAGTTATAAGGAAAGATTGAATAGGTCAGGACTGTATTCCTTAGAACGTAAAAAATTGAAGGATTTGATGGAGGTATGCAAAATTATTAAAGGTATAGATAGGGTTAACGCAATCAAGCTTTTTCCACTGAGGTTGGATGGGACCGCAACCAGACATCACAGGTTAAGGGTGAAAGGTGAAAAGTTTAAGGAGAACGTATGGGAAAACATCTTTACTCAGAGGGTTGTGAGAACGTGGAATGAGCTGCCAACACAAGTGGTGCATGCGAGTTCCATTTCAATGTTTAAGAGAAGTTTGGATAGGTACATGGATGGTAGGGGTGTGGAGAGCTATAGTCCCAGTGCAGGTTGATGCGAGTAGACAGTTTAAATGGTTTCAGCTTGGACAATTTGGGCCAAAGGGCCTGCTTCTGTGCTGTATTTCTGTATAACTCTAAACTGCAGAGTTGTGGACACAGCTCTGTACATTATGAAAACCAACCTCCCCTCCATGGACTCTCTCTGCACAGTAAAGGAGCCAACATAATCAAAGACATCTCCCACCCTGCACATTCTTTATCTTCATCCCATTGGGCAGAAGATACAAAAAACTGAAAGGATGCACCACCAGGCTCAACAGCAGCTTCTATTCTGATGATGTAAGTCTATTGATTGGTCATCAAGATAACAATGATGCCTTGACCTCACAATGTATTTCATTATGGCCCTTGTACCTTAATGTCTACCTACATTGCATTTTCTCTGTAACTGTAACAGTATATTCTGCATCTTTTTTTTGTTCTTTTAACATCTTGAGATACTTATAGTTTAGATCGATTTGTAGGGATGGAATGCAAACAGTATTGTCACTGTTCCTTGGTACCTTTAACATTAGTAAACCAATTACCAATTATCATGCTGAAGGACCAAGACAAGCAGCCAAAGGTTATTGTACGCATTGGTATTAACAAGATAGATACAAAAGGGTTTAGGTCCTCCCTATCAACACAAGTATACGACTGGGTGAGGCACTCTTTCTCTGAATCTTCTGCTAAGCCTGAGAAATTAACCTTGAGAGAAGAGGAAGAACTTAGTGAGCTGCACTGTCATCATGCACTCAAGATGAGATTTACTGACCTGTCCCTGGGCAAGTTCTGGATTTCTGTGAGTGAAGAGTATTTTGCCATTCATAGGAAAGCAATGAACATTTTGCTGCAGTTTTCAACTTCTTACATGTGTGAGCAAGCTTTATCTTATTTAACAAGCATCAAGAGCAAGGATAGAAATAGTCTCATTTCAGATGAACGTGAAATCCATGTGTGCTTATCTCAAGTTCGACCCAGATTTGAGAAATGTATTATGTTTGCCTTATGTTTTTAACATTTATGAAAGGGAAAGAGATTAATTTCAAGAAATGTAAGCTAAAATTCATTCTTTACTCAAAGAGCATTGACAATTATTTTTGGATTATTATGTCTACAACTTACTGATCACACTAACGTATCGTGAGCTGAGACCTGAGAATTATTTCAAGGGTTCCTCCAGGGCAAAAAGGTTGAGAAAGGCTGCCTTAGAGACCTGGGTGTGGGGAAATTAGAGATCCACTTGGAGTCGGATTACCATGTGAACAGGAGAAACAATATGCGATAACACCTGGGTTTGCGAGTTGGTGAGACCAGAGTTCGAGGCCTAGTGTTCTATGATGGGTGGGTGATCGGAGTCAGTACCGAGGATTCGAGCTTAAGGGTTGCAATCAGGAGGCTGGAACCCCGAGTCTGCGAATCTCCGCGTGTCTGCTGGGGAAGTCAAAAGTCAATGTCCCAAGTCCAAGTCTGCTGGAGACTGGACAATAGACAATAGACAATAGGTGCAGAAGTAGACCATTCGGCCCTTCGAGCCTGCACCACCATTCTGAGATCATGGCTGATCATCTACTATCAATACCCGGTTCCTGCCTTGTCCCCATATCCCTTGATTCCCCTATCCATAAGATACCTATCTAGCTCCTTCTTGAAAGCATCCAGAGAATAGGCCTCCATTGCCTTCCGAGGCAGTGCATTCCAGGCCCCCACAACTCTCTGGGAGAAGAAGTTTTTCCTTAACTCTGTCCTAAATGACCTACCCCTTATTCTCAAACCATGCGCTCTGGTACTGAACTCTCCCAGCATCTGGAACATATTTCCTGCCTCTATCTTGTCCAATCCCTTAATAATCTTATATGTTGCAATCAGATCCCCTCTCAATCTCCTTTGGTCTGGAGACCAAAGGAACTGGCCTGTCCTCGGGATAGAGGACTGATAACGTGCAAGGGTAGGTGAAAGAACAGGACTTGTAATGTATAGACCTATTTCATTTAGAGCAATGACCCCCTCCCCCTTAGCACTACGTATTGATCTGTTGTGTGCGCATGCGATTGTGCTCTCTCTTACTGCAAAACCATCTTCCGCCTGCATACGTTTATTTAATTGAGATGTAGGTGTGCACAGACACGACAAATTGGTGACGAGTATGAACCTGAATGTCAGAGAATATCACAAACTGTACCAATGGTTACGGGATGGAACAGCAAGAGTTAAACAGTACGAGAAAGCCGAAGGGCATGTTAGTAATAGTGAAAAATACGCTGAATTTAAAGTGAAAATGACATGGGAATGGCTTTAGTCGAATTTGATAGCGTGAATGAAGGCTGGAAGTCATATATTGAGAGGGTGGAACTGTATTGTAGATCAAACAAGCGTGAAGGAGCAAAAGAAAGCTCCTACACTTACTAGCTTAATTGGCCTAAGTACATACAGTCTCTTATGCAACTTTGTAACCCTTGCAAAGGCAGCAAGCAAGACGTTTGGATGAAATTGGTACGATTTTACAGAATCACTTGAACCCGAAACTAAAAGGAACCAGTCAAAAGATGGAAGCATTTCTGAATACATTGCAGAACTGAGCACTTTCCCAGTACTGTGACTTCAGAGATGGACTTACTGATGGCTTAAGAGACTATATGGCATGCATAGTCAATGCACTCAAACGAGACCTTTGGCAGAAAAAGATCTAACCTTAGAATGGGAATTGAGACTGCAGCAAAGGATGCAGCAGAACTACAGAAAAGGAAGTTAGAATGTGAAATGCACAAAACGTCTATGAATGGTGCAAAAAGCCAGAGATGTCATTGATGTGGTAATTCCTCCCATGATACAAATGACTGTTGGTTCAAAACAAAAGTTTGCAGAAAACGTCACAGACAAGGTCACATAGAGAGAATGTGCAAAGTGCAGAAAAGCTCAATGGAGAGAAAAACCTCAAACACCAGGCTAAGCAAATGCATAAAGTTTATGCTAGTGACAGATTACCAGCCCCTTGTGTCCATTTTCAATCCAGGAAGGGAATTGCACTGAAGACTGCCACCTGGTTACAAGATTGGGCACTGTTCCTAGGAGCCCACTCTTATGACATAGAGTTCAAATACAACATTGGGCACTGTTCCTAGGAGCCCACTCTTATGACATAGAGTTCAAGTACAACGTTGGGCACTGTTCCTAGGAGCCCACTCTTATGACATAGAGTTCAAGTACAACGTTGGGCACTGTTCCTAGGAGCCCACTCTTACGACATAGAGTTCAAGTACAACGTTGGGCACTGTTCCTAGGAGCCCACTCTTACGACATAGAGTTCAAGTACAATGTTGGGCACTGTTCCTAGGAGCCCACTCTTATGACATAGAGTTCAAGGGTACCAAGCAACACAACAATGCTGATGTCTTGTCATGTCATCCACTATTGGCAGATGAAGAAGAAAAGTCTTCATACTGTGACCCAGCAGAAGTGTTCCACACCACATTGATGGACCAGTTGCTGGTGACAAATTCTGAAATACAAAGGAAGCAAGGGATGACCCAACATTGTCAAAAGTCAATGAAATCACCATGCAAGGATGGCCAGCTCATGGTAATCCTATGTTTCCACAGTTTTCTGTGAGATGAGACCAACTGTCAGTATGTCAAAGAATGCTGATGTGTGGATCTCGTGTTGTGCACTGGAGTGTTAGAAAATCTGCATGAGGGACACCTGGGTACAGTCAAGATGAAGAGTCTCAACCGGAGCTATATGTGGTGGCTGGGAATAGATAAACAGATTGAAAATTTGTCCAGAAGATGTTCTGGATGTCAAAAAGTTCGAAGTGCCACACCTGTGGGAGTGGCCATCTTCTCCATGGAAACGAATACATATTAAATTTGCTGAGCCATTCATGGACTCTGTGTTTCTGTGCTGTGGATGCTCATTCGAGTAAGACCAGAGGTTAGACCAATGAAGTCATCCACCTTAGCAAAGACTGTCTCCTCCCTGAGGACTATCTTCACCATAAATGGCTTGCCTGAACAAATTGTGAGCAACAATGGACCACAGTACACTCCAGAAGAAATCTGACAGTACATGAAGAAAAATGGCATTAGACATTTCAAGTCAGCTCCTCACCGCCAATCAACAAAAGGTTTATCCAAACCTTCAAGAAATCCATTAAAGCAATAGACAAGGAGGACATTCCTCTACAGCACAAGGTGGACAACTTCCTTTTTGTGTATTGGAGCTCTGTCCATGTGACAGCAAATCAAGCACCTGCAGTGCTGTTCATGAACAGGAATCCAAGATCTTGCATTGACCTCCTGAAACCAGACTTCTGAAGGAAAGTGCAGAATAAACAGTTCAGCCAGTTGCCAAGTGAAGCAGCAAGGAGCTTCAAGTTTGGATTGGAAGTCTGAGTGGATGATTACGAAGAAGACAAGTGGACATCTGGTAGAATAGCTACAAGAACTAGACTATTGATGTGCACAGTGGGTTTTGGAGATCAGACCTGGAGACGTCATGTTGACCAGATACTGGATGCTCAACCAAAGGACACATCTGAGTCGACTGCATCCAACAAGACGGACACATTACAGTCACCGGACTTGCCTCTCAGTGTTGATCGTGTCACTGACAGCAATGTGACACCGGAAACTGAGGACGTTGACGTAGACAAGACACCTACCAAACCCGATGCCACTCCACAGGCCCAGAGACGCTATCCTGAAAGAAACAGAGCACCACGCGAAAGACTGAACCTTTAGAGCTGTGTAATTAGTTATGGACTGTTATCATGAAAGCATGTTTATTTGGAATATCGGTTTGTGAAAGGGAAATTGAATGTTTTGTGCATATGCAGTTCTATGTTACATTGACCTAAAGGGTGAGGAAGTGTAATGTATGGATCTATTTTTTTAGAGCAATGACCCCTCCCCCTTAGGACTATGTATTAATCTGTTGCCTGTGCATACGCTGTTGTCGACACATGGGCATTGTGCTGTGGCTCTCTCATTGCAATGAGAATACACCAGTTAAAGCCATCTCGCACATGCTTGCTTGTATTTAATTGATATGTAATTGTGCAGGCACAACAGGACTTGTTGCTTTTGTCGATTTTTTTTTGCTTGATATTGATCTGTTTTGCTGAGTTCTGTGTTGGTCTGCCAGGCATCTTGGGTATCCTATGTGGGTGCCGGAAGGTGTTGTGAACTTGTGGGCTGCACCCCAGCATACCCTAGGGTGTGTAGGTTGTTAATGCAAATGACCCATTTCACTATGTGTCTTGATGTACACATGAGAAAATAAACTTGAATATTGAATCTACTTAAGGGATATTCCAGGAGGAATATCCAGCAAGGCCATATGAATAGAACTTAGAAATAAGAAAAGTAATTACTTTGATGCTATTATACTATAGGTCCTCAGTAGTCAGCAAGATTTTAGGGGGGAATATAAGTAGGGAAATCATAGAAAGGTATCGGAAAAATACGGCGCAAGTAGTAGATTTTAATTTCCTCCAACATTGACAGACTGCCATAGTGCTAAGAAATCAAAAGAGGAAGAATCAATTGTTTCCAGGAAAGTTTCCTGAAGCAATATGCAGATAGCCCTACAAGAAAGGGGGCAACACATGATATCCTGTTAGGCTGATCATTCAGTGAGGAGCATATTGTGACCAGTGACTATAGTTCTATTAGGGTCAAGATAAGAAAAGAATTTAGTTAATCAGTACTGTAAAACATGTTAAAATAATTAATACTATTATAAAACCAAATAATTTCCATAACTTGAGCTTTTTTTTGCTTTAGGAGATGCAAAAAAAATTGAATGCAAAGCTGTTCTTGACAACAAAAACAATGAATTCTGCATACTGTATTGGTTATTTAATGAGCGGGACTTTAACACAAACGAAGAAGATCCTGTCTATGAACACAATAAGAGGTAGGAGATATAGTGATATAGATTATACTCAGCCCATTGTCAAAGCTTTTGCAGCAAATATAAATTATTGGAAGCAATATTCTCCAGAGTTCAAATATTGGCTGTGTTAAATTTCCAATTTATTGCTTAATATCAGCTGTCATTAAACTGGAAGGTCCTCCAGGATGACTGTCATTAAAGTAAATAGCTAATATTTACTTTAACTGTAATTAATGAAAAATCATAGAAGAAAGTGTTTTATTTTTAGTGTTACTAATCCAAAATCCCATCGAGCCTGAGTAAATGTGCAATTATACTAACAAGTTCGATTTCTGTAAGCAGCTTAAAAACATGAATATTTCAGTTATATACTGGTGTTGGATGCTTAATTAACACAATTCCTTATTTTCAATAATGACACTCTCACAATTCTGTTCCTCTTAGTGTTGTCACAAAAGGCAGTAGAACATATCAGATAAGCACCCTGGTGTTCAAAAAAATTGAAAAAGAGCATCTGAATGAACCTTTCATTTGTAAATTAACTTGTCCAGAGATGGACTTAAATGGCACTGTCACTCTTCGGGAAAAAGGTACTGCATTTTCTCATTCAAGTAATAGAATAATAAATTGAAGTTGGATCATTGGATTACTGGCGGCCAAAATCAGTGAAAGCTAAGCATCTAGATTAAAATGTTCTGGATTTATTTTATGATGAATTAGTTGTTTTTAGATTGAAGATTAATAAGCTGTGTGCAATAATAGTGTTGCTTGGGTTTTCATTTGCAGTGGCGGCTGCATGTCTATAGCTGATACCTGGATAGATTTGACTTGTTAAGAAAATAAGGAGATACAAAACAGGGCCAACAGTAGGTCAGATAGTCCTTTGAGCCCCTGAGTGTCCTCCATAGTCCTCAAGACCTCCAGTACAAAATCCATCCATCTCACTTTAGATTATACCAATTTATTTAAAATCCAAAGCCCTCTTGAATAGTGAATTGCAAAGATTTATAATGGTAAAAATTCCTCCTCACCCAAGTTTCATATGGCTGACCCTTTATCCTGACATTATACTTCATAGATTTATGGTGTACCATAATGTTAAATTTCACCACCTTTGTTGAGCGTTTTAATTTTGTACAAGCACCCATCTTGGTTCATCAAAAAGGAAACAACTATTATATTGGGAGTATGCCAATATGAAACGACGCCAATTCTATATAGGCTCTCTTTCTTCTTTTATTGTAATGCAGTTACCTGTTCTCTTCATTCTCTTCAAATTAAATGTATGAGAGCAGTGTACAAGACTTTAAACTAGAATGGTTGGGGGGTGGGAATCAAATTGAGGAGAGCGGAGGTTAGTTCACAAATAGAGAAAGCATGTAGACTGTGTGTGAGGGAGGATAGGCAGGTGATAAAGAAGGGGAGTGCTCAGACCGAAGATGTAGGAGAGAAGGAAGAAAAAGAAGATAGTAAATTTGATTGCACTGTTAGGGATAAACAGAGAGTAAGAGTTGGAAAATTTCTTAAATGCATTTATTTTAATGCTAGGAGCATTGTAAGAAAGGTGGATGAGCTTAGAGCATGGATTGATATCTGGAAATATGATGTTATAGCTATTAGTGAAACATGGTTGTGGGAGAGTTGTGATCGGCAACTAATTATTCCTGGATTTTGTTGCTTCAGGTGTGCTAGAATCAGAGGGGCAAGAGGGGGAGGTGTTGCATTGCTTGTCAGAGAAAATATTATAGCGGTGCTTTGGCTATAGATTAGAAGGCTTATCTAGGGAGACTATTTATGTGGAATTGAGGAATGGGAAAGGTGTAATAACACTTATAGGGGTGTTTTATAGACCACCTAATGGGGAGCGAGAATTGGAGGAGAAAATTTGTAAGGAGATAGCAGATATTTGTAGTAAGCACAGGGTTGTGATTGTGGGAGATTTTAATTTTGCACACACAGACTGGGAAGCCCATACTGTAAAAGGGATGGATGGTTCAGAGTTTGTAAAATGTGTGCAGGATAGTTTTTTGCAGCAATACATAGAGGTACCAACTGGAGAAGGAGCTGGCGCTTTTAAAGAAGGTCATGTTTGACAAATTTTATTGAATTTTTTGAAGAGGTTACTAGGAAAGTTGATGGGGGTAAAGCAGTGGATGTTGTTTATATGGACTTCAGTAAGGCCTTTGACAAGGTTCCACATGGAAGGTTAGTTAGGAAGGTTCAAACATTAGGTATTAATATTGAAGTAGTAAAATGGATTCAACAGTGGCTGGATGGGAGATGCCAGAGAGTAGTGGTGGATAACTGTTTGTCAGGTTGGATGCCGGTGACTAGTGGTGTGCCTCAGGGATCTGTACTGGGTCCAATGTTGTTTGTCATATACATTAATGATCTGGATGATGGGGTGGTAAATTGGATTAGTAAGTATGCAGATGATACTAAGATAGGTGGTGTTGTGGATAATGACAGAAACTGAAAAATGCAACAGGAACATTGATCATCAGACCCTGTCCACCACAGAAAATGCCACAAGAACGTCAACTCCCAAATCTCCCTTTCCTGCAGGTAAAAAGAGAAAGCGTAAGTGAAAACACGGAATATACAAACTATAAAACTGAAAAAACATCCATAGTCCATTGTCTAAATCCATAAACACAGAACACCTTGGTAACATCCTTAGATGAACAGCATTTAACAGTCATCTGTTTTTTTTCCCCTTTCAACTGTTGGTAGTTGGTGGGGGAAAAACAGATGAAAAGGGAAACCAGTAAAAATCTTGTTGAAACCAGAAGGTGGATAAATGGCATGAATCAGCAAGAGGGTAACATGAGATAATTGAGAGACAAAGGCAAAATGTTTCTTTTGTCAAAACAGTAATGACATTTATTTTGCCACCACTTCAAAGATGAGCAGCTTCCCTTTCTTGTTTATCTATTTGTATGTGAAAGCTTTGTTGTTTCATTTTGTTCCTTCCATTTTTAAATGCAGTTTATGAAGTCAATTCTTCCCTTTCTGTAGAGGGGTCCAAACCTGGAACATTCAGCATGTTGATTGTCCCATTCCTCCAGTCTGACCTGCAACATGTTTCCAACAACTGCAGAATTTTACATTTTGTGTAAAGCATTAAATTTGAATCAGCATGAACAAGTATAATGGCATCAATTTGGTAGGAACTAGGGAAAGGAAGAATGAGAAGTGGGAAGATAGGGCCACAATCATGAGTTTCACTGCATCGGCTGCAAATTGATAGTCGGTTGCAAGTTAGAATATGTCAAAAATTATACTTATGTTATAATTAATTCCTGCCCATTTCAAATAAATGATAAAAATAAAATTTGAAAAACTTGCAAATCCAAAAATATATATTAAAATCAAAAAGTATTGGAAACACTCAACAGATCACAACTATATAAAGATAAATGGTCAGAATTTCAGGTGCATGAATGTTTAAAATAAGCCACTAATGCAATACACTGATAAACAAAATTATTGAAGCCTGACAGGTGGTATTTGCACAGCATCAATACCACATAACTACACAAGCAAGAGAAAGTCACTCCACCCCTCTGTTCTGCTCCACCATTCAATAAACTCAAGGCTGATCTTATACATCAACAGCACGTCCTTCACAAATCCTGTATCTCTTGATTTTCTTATTATCTAAAATCTATCAATCTGTCTTGAATGTACTTAGTGATTGAGCCATTACTGGATTTATGGGCATTGCATTCCAAAGATTTGCTACCCTCTAATCTGGGTAAAGATAAACAAGAGACTCTGCAGGTGCTGGAAATTCAGGTGAGGTCTTGATGAAGAATGTCAGCCTGAAATGTTGACTGTTTATTTTTGACCTGTTGAGTCTGCCTGACCTGCTGAGTTCCCTCCAGTGTTCTGTGTGTTTTCCCCCAGCTAAGTAAATTTCTTGTCATCGCTCCACTGAATAGTTGACAACCTTATTTGAGATTGTGACATCTAACATTTGGCAAGAGAAAATATTATCCCGCCATCTATCCTATCATCTATACATTTCATTGAGGTAATTTTCCAATAATTTAAATTCAGGAGATTAAGGGGTCAAATTAGCTAATTAACTTCGTTGAGCCATTGCCACTTAACTTCTCACATGTGTGCCTTCCGTTGGGAGGAAGGTAACTGGAAACTGTGGGGTTTTGTGTTCTCTGTGACTGCAATGTTTGATTGATACTCTGCATTAATGAGGCTGATCACAAATTTTATTTAATTTCTGTAGGCAAACATGACTTCTGTCTAATATTCCTGCTACTGTTTTCAACCTTGGCTGTTATCATTATTGTAGCAGTGGTCTATGCCAGGTTCAAAATAGACTTGGCCCTTTGCTTCAGGGACTTAATTTCCAAGGATGAAACTCTACAAGGTAAAATTCTAAAAATAACGGTATGCATAAATCTTATTTTGATTCATATCAAAGATGAATAGATAAACCCTGAACTGAAGTGATGGATTTTGCTTATGGACCTCTCCCTATCCAGGATATCAATGCATCTGTAAATTCAGGTTGCAGTCACCTGCACCTTTCCACATCCTAAGCAGTCTATTGTGAATTCGTGCATTACAAAAATTCACTATAAGTCACAGAAACCTAAGCACTTTCACTGTACAAATGCTATTAAAAACATCTGCAGAACCACCTTCCAATTCCAACCACAAGCAACCAGGTGACATTAGCAGTTTTAGTGAATTTCACAGCTCTTCCCCCTTCCCACAAGCTTCAGACTTTTCCAGGAAAGTGACATCTACTAGCCTGGAAGTGCAAAAATAATTTTGGTGATTGGCACATTGGAATTGTTTTATGAGGAGTTATTCTTTATTGTCAGTGATGATACATCATTCCTGTCACAAATACGCTAACTAATAATTTGTTTAAATCATTTAAACTGGGTTCACTATGGGCTCTAGGATTTGGTCTAAATTAACATGATGTTATGCAGCCCAAATTGATCGAGTAGACAGAGGAAAGCAATTCTGGCCACCCATTTGATAAAAACGGGCAGGTCATCACTTACTGTTTTAAAGGTGCTGTTTGCCATCAATGAAAGCCTGAAGATTTACACCAGCAGCTTTTTACAGCATGCATACTAGTGACTGGAGTGCAGCTCATTCATTGCTTTACAAAGCAATAGTCATCACACATAATAATCAGTGTATTAAATATAATAACTAATACTCACTTTTTGGATTTGACTTTCAGACAGTAAGGAATATGATGCCTATGTATTGCTTCTTAAGAGTAAGGAGACTGTCATCTGCGCTGAGGTAGAAGCTTTTGCTTTGAAACTATTACCCTCAATTCTAGAACAAAAATTTGGCTATCGTTTGTGCATTTTTGAACGTGATGTTCTTCCTGGATCAGGTACGATTGTCTCTTCAACTTAATTGCAGTACTAAAATGTACACTTTATATGAGAAAATACATTCATTAGCAATCATCATCCTTGAACCTTTTCTTTGTCTTGTTTCTAAACAAGAGTGTGAAGATCCCTTCATTTACTTTTTGTTTGATACTTCAAGTATGCTCCTGTTGAGCCAGACCCATCGCATTCCCATCCACTGAATTTCTATCTCTCTTTAATCACATTTCATTCATTCCTCCTAATGTCAACAGAACTTTGGTTTCTAGACAGCATACTAATTAATATTGTAAGTACTTCCTTCCCATTATACATTGTGTTAAATTTGTTCATGGGGTATTGGCAGTGCAATGTCAGATTTAGTTGTCCATCCCTGTTTATTCTTGAAATTCTGATGGTGAATTATTTCATTTGGTGATTGCAGCCAGTGTGATGAAAGTATACCTGTCAAATTGCCTAAAACTATTGAATTTAACTGTTTCTTAAGTTAATGTTAGGCCTCATTGGAAAAGAGCATGAGGCCACTGACGGGTAGGTCATAGATATAGAATTAGAGTGACAGGCAACTGTAAGCTCAAGTTAACGCCTGAGGAATGAATGTAGATGCACTACAATGTGATCACACAATCTATTGTGTGTTTGGGTTCTCCAGTGTAGTAGACACCATATTGTGCTTCTCAAAGAATACAACTGTACTTGCTTCTTCCACTTCTTCTGACAGTTTGCTCCATAAACTCACCACCCTCCTCATGAAAAATGTAGCTAAGTTCCTTTGAAGATTTTACCTTTCACCCTAGAACTATGCCCTTTAGTTTTGGACCCTCCTATCATAAGAAAAAGACTATTGCCATCCACCTTAATTATGCCTTTCATAAATGTAAATATTACTATAAAGTTGCCCCTCATTCTTCTGTGTTCCAGTGAATGGAGACGTAGTCTGGCCAACCTCTCCCTACAACTCAGGCTCCCTAGTACTGGCAATATCCTTGTATGTATTTCCCTGTACTCTATCCTTTGTAATTGTACTACTGGGCCCTCTGTTTCATTACATTTCCTAGTGCTTTAACATACGTAGTACAAGTCCTATACTTGTTTGACTTTCCAAAGTACATCATCTCATATATATTGTATTTGTGGCCCACTTGCTTAACTGATCAAGATCATATAATCACCTATGATACCTTTCCTCACTATTGAGAACACCTCCTAATTTTGTGTCATCTGTAAACTTACCAATCAAATCTCGTGCAGTCACATTCAAATCATTTATATGAATAACAAATAGCAAGGGTCCTAACATTAACACCTGTGGCACACCACTAGTCGCTGGCCTCCATTCTGAAAAACAACGTTCAACCACCAACCTCTGCTTTTGAACTTCAAGCCAATTTTGAATCCACCCAAGTATCTCTCCTTGGATCCCATGGGACCTAAACCTTCCTGACCAGTCCTGTCAAGGCCTTTCCGAAATCCAGTTGACAATATCCTGCTCTACTCTCATCTGTCTTTTTGGTTACTTCAAAAAACTTAAAAGATTCTGAAATCACAACTTTTCACACACAAAGCCCTACTGACTCTACTGAATTAGACTTTGTCCAAATTATGGTGGATCCTGTTCCTCTGAGTTCCCTCCAGTAACTTCTCCATCACTGGTGTCAGGTTAAACAGCCTGTCTTTCTCTGGGTTGTCCTTGTTACCCTCTTCAAACAATAGAACAACATTCAATGTCTGTAGTGAGATGCTGAAGATGTTCTATAGGTCAGTTGTGGAGAGCGCCCTCTTCTTTGTGGTGGCGTGTTGGGGAGGAAGCATTAAGAAGAGGGACGCCTCACGTCTTAATAAGCTGGTAAGGAAGGCGGGCTCTGTCGTGGGCAAAGTACTGGAGAGTTTAACATCGGTAGCTGAGCGAAGGGCGCTGAGTAGGCTACGGTCAATTATGGAAAACTCTGAACATCCTCTACATAGCACCATTCAGAGACAGAGAAGCAGTTTCAGCGACAGGTTACTATCGATGCAATGCTCCTCAGACAGGATGAAGAGGTCAATACTCCCCAATGCCATTAGGCTTTACAATTCTACCGCCAGGACTTAAGAACTTTTTAAAAGCTATTATTAATGCTTTTTGAGATAGTGATTTAGATGCATATCATATTTTCTTACTGAGTTAAGTATTGTATGTAATTAGTTTTGCTACAACAAGTGTATGGGACATTGGAAAAAAGTTGAATTTCCCCATGGGGATGAATAAAGTATCTATCTATCTATCTATCTAGCTGCCTTCCAGTTTTTGGGAACTTTACCAGTGGCTTAAAATGAAGCCAGTACCTCCACAAGGGCCTCTACAATTTCTTCTCCATCCTCATCACAAAGTCCGAAGTCACTGGGGAATTATCCACCTTAATGTGCTGTAGGGTCACAAATGCCTCCTCACGGGTAACAGTGTTAACAATTCAAGTCAATAATCTATCATCAGAATTCTCCACAGATGTTGCCTGGCCTGCTGAGTATTTTCAGCATATTCTGTTCCAATTTCAGATGTCTAGAATCCACCTTTTTTTGCCTTTGAGAGTAAATTCCTGATCTAAGAAGTTTGACAAATTTAAATTATATTGCTGAGGAGTAGCATCAAACAAAGCATTTAGGAAATAGAAAGCCTACCGCACAATACAGGCTCTTTAGCCCACGAAGCTGTGCCGAACATGTCTTTACCTTAGAAATTACCTAGAGTTACCCATAGCCCTCTATTTTTCTAAGTTCAAGGAGTCTCTTAAAAGACCCTATCATATCCGCCTCCACCACCATCACCGGCAGCCCATTCCATGCACTCACTACTCTCTGCATGAAAAAACTTAACCCTGACATCTCCTCTGTACCTACTGCCAAGCACCTTAAAACTGTGCCCTCTTGTGCTAGCCATTTCAGTCCTGTGATAAAGCCTCTGACTATCCACACGATCAATGCCTCTCATCATCTTGTATACCTCTATCAGGTCACCTCTCATCCTCCGTCGCTCCAAGGAGAAAAGGCCGAGTTCACTCAACCTATTCTCATAAGGCATGCTCCCTAATCTAGACACCATCCTTGTAAATCTTCCCTGCACCCTTTCTATGGTTTCCACATCCTTCCTGTAGTGAGGTGACCAGAACTGAGCACAGTACTCCAAGTGGGGTCTGACCAGGGTCCTATATAGCTGCAGTATTACCTCTCGGCTCTTAAACTCAATCCCACAATTGATGAAGGCCAATGCACTGTATGGCTTCTTAACCACAGAGTCAACCTGCGCAGCAGCTTTGAGTGTCCTAAGGACTCGGACCCCAAGATCCCTCTGATCCTTCACACTACCAAGAGTCTTTGACCTACCAAAATGAACCACTTCACACTCATCTGGGTTGAACTTCATCTGCCACTTCTCAGCCCAGTTTTGCATTCTATCAATGTCCCGCTGTAACCTCTGACAGCCCTCCACACTATCCACAGCACTATCTACAGATATTGTAAATATCTGAGTAACAAGGCCAATGATCTGTAAAGTAGCACAGGTTGGTGTTTATTTTATTAAATTATTTGATCATCAATTTTTTTCTCTTTGCAGCTTCTGTCGATGAAATGCTTTGCTACATCAACAAATCCAGAACCTTGATTATAATCCTCAGTGCTGAATATATGGCAAATGACAGTTCTATGTATGGCTTGATGACAGGTCTTCATCAAGCCTTGGTCGAGAGGTTAATAAAGCCAATACTTATTGAATATATTCCAATACGAGACATAACATTTTTACCACTGTCACTTCAGCTTATTTTGAAATCAGACAGGACAGTGAAGTGGACGAATGAATCTCTACCACAGAATTCATACTTTTGGAAAAAGATAAGATACCTTATGCCAGCAAAATACACTAAAGCAGCTGAGCGCTCATGAAGTGGAAGAACAATTTGCGATTTGACACCAGAATCTGATGATAAAGTGATTATGCATTTATTGGTATTAAGTCGTGGAAAATTCATGGTTCTGTGGCATAAATAAGATTTGTAGAATAAATAGTTTTGAGTTAGGTGAAATTGCAAAATTGTTGCCAAATAGAAAAAGAAATCAACACAAGTATGGAACAAGAAATAGTATTCTGACAAATCCTTGCCCTTCTAATTTGCAATCTACAATATCATATCTCAGTATTTAATCTGATTTCAACAACTGAACCAGCCTATACAAAGAACTATAGAGAATAAATTAAGCATTCTAGAAGTAGATATGAATCTGGAATTCAGGAAGGGTGGGCGAACATAGAGAAAATTATGATCATCAAGGAGATAGCGGTGAAATGTAATTAGAACTGTGAACTTAGAAGTAATTGGGTTTTTTTATATACTTCATCCTAAGGTTTCAAAGAAGTGGTTGTGAGGGAACTGAAGTGTAAGTTTTAATTTTCCAAAATTTCCTTGATTCTGGGATGGTTCCCATAAATCGGAAAATAGTAAATCAACCCCCCCCCCCATTGAGAAAGGGAGAGATAGAAAGCAGGAAACTATAGCTTAGTTAGCTTATAATCCGTCATACAGAACATGTTAGTCGAAGTCAAAGTACATTTATTATCAAAAAATGTATAAATTATAAAACCTTGTTTATTTACAGGCAGCCACATTTCAAGAAACCTGAAAAAACCCAATTAAAGAAAACAAATTAAAAAATGAGAAAATCTGCAGATGCTGGAAATCCAAGCAACACACACAAAATGCTGGAGGAACTCAGCAGGCCAGGCAGCATCTATGGGAAAGGGTACAGTCAACATTTAGGGCTGAAACCCTTTGTCAGGACTGGAGAAGAAAAGATGAGGAGTCAGAT
This sequence comes from Hemitrygon akajei, assembly GCF_048418815.1. Lineage (NCBI taxonomy): Eukaryota > Metazoa > Chordata > Chondrichthyes > Myliobatiformes > Dasyatidae > Hemitrygon > Hemitrygon akajei. Next base: position 145,186,323 of record NC_133127.1, read on the forward strand.
TAATAAAGTGGAGGGGGGAGGAAGAACCACAAGGTGATAGGTGAAACCGGGGTGGGGGGGAGTGGTGAAATAAAGAGTCGGGAAGTTGATTGGTGAAAGAGTTACAGAGCTGGAGAAGGGGCAGTCTGATAGGTGAGGATACAAGGCCATGGAAGAAAGAAAAGGGGGGGAGAGCACCAGAGGGAGGTGAGAGAGGGAATGGGAAATGGTGAAGGGGAGGGCATTGCTGGAAGTTCGAGAAATTGATGTTCATGCCATCAGGTTGGAGGCCACCCAGATGGAATATAAGGTGTTGCTCCTCCAACCTGCGTGTGTCCTCACTGTGATAGTAGAGGGGCATGCGCTAACATGTTGGAATGGGGGTGGGAAATGGAATTAAAATGAGTGGTTGCTGATGTTACGAATGTGCCACAACTCTGAGGGGCCGAAGGGTACAAAGTAGCCCCCTCCTTTTCAAGAATCGCAAGATCGCTATTAATTCAGGTCTGGGACCCAGGAAATGAGAGAGAGACACACAGAATCCACAAGGTTTGGAATGTGTCCTGGCCTCAGCGAAACAAAACCACTGATAACGGTTATTGTCTCTTGGAGACGGAATTGTGTATTGAGTACTGTACTATTCATTGAAGCCCCTCAGGGGATGACCAGAGTGGGCTGGTTGAGGGATTGCATCATCCCAACCTGATTGACATCTGAGACCCCATGAGTAAGGATAAAAGAGGGTCTGGGGAACACTCCTTTAGACACACCAGGAGAAACACTAGAAATCTCGTGACAGCGTTTAATAGCGACAGCCGGTGGGGCTCGCGTGCGTCCTTTTCCCTTTGCCTGGGAATTGGCGGGATCGCCACGGAAGAACGGCTTAGCTAAAGAAGAGACCACACCAATGAAACACCAAGGATCGAAATCATAAAAAGGAAAAGCTGGCAAGTTTCTAAAATCTCTCTCTTGACTCCAACCAAAGGCTGCAGCCTGAATGAACTGAGTGACTTTTATATTTCCATCGGACAATACATTATCTCCTAGACAATGATAGAGCTTATTTCTTATTGATTATTATTATACCTGCGCTTTTAGAGTTAGTATTGACGACATATATTATCTGTATGTTTGCATTGATATTATTTTTGTGTATTTTTACTAATAAATACTGTTAAAAATAGTACCATCAGACTTCAACGGACCTCTCTATCTTTGCTGGTAAGTGACCCAGTTACTGGGTTCGTAACAACTTGGGGATCTCGTCTCGAGATTTGATACCAAATTGGAGGGCCAGTGAATCGGACTTGTAAGTCCAAACTTGGATCTGGTTGCGTGGGTAGCCAGACGGGAAACCAGCAAAAATGGACGTGGATGAATTTATAGAAAACCTGACTCTGGAGGTGCTAGAGGCGGCCACAAAGTCGGACTTGATAAATATTGTGAAAGGACTAAACCTCGCAGAGGTGAGGTTGTCAATGAAAAAGCGGGAGGTGTGGAGGGCCATAACTCAGTATTATATTGTGAAGAATGTGTTTTCAGCTGAGGTATTGGAAAATATCCCTGAAAAGGTACCAGCTAGTGGGACGGCTCAGTTAGAGTTGGAGAAAGAACATGAAATTAAGTTAAAGCAGCTGGAAGCAGCTGAAAAGGAAAAAGAAAGGGTCGAGAGAGAAAAGGAAAGAGCTGAAAAGGAAAAAGAGCAGGACAGAGCTGAGAAACAAAGGGAGCATGAAATTCAGTTAAAACAGCTGGAAGCAGCTGAAAAGGAGAGAGAAAGGGCCGAGAAGGAGAGGGAGGCGGAGAAACAGAAGCAACATGACTTGGATATGGAGAAGTTAAGGCAAGAGTGAAGAGCTCAAGGGTCAGACCGAGAGGAACGGTTTAATGTTAGTTGGGAGTTTAGGTTAGTACCTCCGTTCGAGGAAACGGATGTTGATAGTTATTTCTTGCATTTTGAAAAGGTGGCAGTGAATCAGAAGTGGCCCAAAGAACCACTTTGTGGTGTTGTTACAAAGTGTGTTAAAAGGGAAGGCACAACGGGCATATGCGGCGTTGTCCATGGAGGAGGAGTCTGAGAATTATGAGAAAGTAAAGGAGGCCATTCTTCAGGCCTATGAATTGGTACCTGAAGTGTATAGACAAAAGTTCAGAAATTTAAAGAAAGGGTGGAATCAGACGTATGCAGAGTTTGCCTATGAGAAGGGTGTGCTCTTGGATCGCTGGTGTGCAGCAGAAATAGTGGAAGAAGATTTTTGGCATCTCAGGGAGTTAATTCTGATTGAGGAATTTAAAGGTTGTGTTTCGGATGATATCCGGATGTATTTGAATGAGAAGTCCATCTCCGAATTTGCTAGGTTCGCTGATGAATATGCCCTAACCCACAAGACAAAGTTTTCCTTGAATAAAAGTTACCAGAGAGACCGTGGGAACGTTAGAGAAAGCCCGCCGGCTGAGGCAGAGATCCCGCCGGGAGCTAGTGGTAAGATTGAGGAGGAGAGGCAAGACGGCAGGAGAGGTCCTGGCTTGACCTGTTTTAATTGTGGAAAGGTGGGTCATATTGCATCCAAGTGCCTTGCTCCGAGGAAGGAGACTGGAAAATGGAAAGCAGCAGTCCCTATAGGATGTGCCATGGTGATCAGTAAATCAATAAGAGAGCCCCAGGTAGACAGAGTACGAGAAGGGTCTGAGAAATGTATGTCAAAAGGAACCATGTCTGTGAGAGAGGGAGACACACCAGTTCCAGTGCGGATCTGGAGAGACACGGGAGCTGAACTGTCATTGATTAGCAGTAAGGTACTGGATTTTGGTCACAAGACGGGAATGGTAGCTTTGAAAGGAATAGGAAAAGGGACAGAAACGGTGCCCTTGCATAGGATCATTATAAATTGTGATCTGGTATCTGGACCAGTTGAAATAGGGGTGCGATCAGAATTCCCGAGAACTGACGTAGACATCCTTCTTGCTAACGATTTAGCCGGTGGTAAGGTTTGGTCAGCAATGAAGCTGACGAGCCAGCCTGTGAGTGTTGAGGTCCCGCCCCTAGATTCCAAGATCTATCCCGCATGTGCGATCACTTGCAGCATGTCGAGAAAGGCAGCTGAGAACGAGAGCAGTTTAAATCCGGCCAGTATCGATTTGGCTGAGACGTTTTTACCGACCCTGTACCACGAGGGTTTAGAGGGTGGTAAAACGGAGAATAGTAAAGTGAACGAGAGTAAGGGAGAGGAGGTAGTCCTGCCCTTAGCCAGGAGAAAATTTATAGAGGCACGAAGTAAAGATGAGAAACAGATAAGGCTGTTAAAAGGTCCAGGGTTGGACATGGATGATCTGTCTGGTTTGGCAGAACTGTTTGAAGAAGTTGAAAATTTTAAAGGTGTTCCCAATAATGAAATGAGGGCAGTCCTAGATGAAAAGGATGCCATTACCTTGAAGAAGTCTGCTGGGTTGGCAGATGAGGTTGTTTCAGCCCGTGGGGTTGAGTTTACTCTGGAAGGGAGTTGCCTAGAGAGTAGCTGGGAGGATCAGGGGAATTTAGAATTTGAAAAAGGTACGGGTATTGAAAGCCTGGAAGAGGCAAATGTCCCGTTTGAGTGTGTTCAAGATGTGGACGCACGTGGTACTGAACCTAGTAATGGAGCTCAGAAAAAGTCTGAGGTATTTGATTCAGTTGAAAAGGAATGCAGTCCTTGTGGGTCAGATGGACTGGGCTCAGTGAAGAAAGGGTTAACCTTGGTAATAGTGGGAAGTGAGAATTCCCAGTTGTTGGTGTTTGAAGGTGTGTTAAAAGTTAGTGAGGAGATAAAAGGTGGTGATGTGAATCTTATTATTGAAGGAAAAGGGAAAAGTGTAGTTCCTAAATTGAATGGAGAAAATTTAAAGTCTGGATTGATGTCAGAAGCAGCAACCAGGCTATAGAGACAATAGCTTGGTAACATGGTGCCTGCGAATCAATTACAGGTTGAGTTGGAATGTAAAGGTGCCCCACACGCTATTGTTATTCAAGAGTGTGGTGTGAAAAAGCAGAATTCGGAATGCTGTTTGAACAAAGAGGAATCGCTTGCAGATCTTAAATTGAGAACTAATAGCATGAAGGGTCCTGAAGAGAAAACTAGCAACTTGCTTAAACTTAAAGAATTATGTGGAAATTCAGAAAATGGTCTAAGTTTGGAACACATTGTTGTTAAAATAACTCCTATGAAAGGAGTGGGCGAAAGCCTATTTCGCCATGGTGCACAAGCTCACCACGTGGGAGTTAACTGGAAAAGGGGCAAGGGTTGACAGGATGCCATTTTTAATAACAGGATCCGGTTTTAAGGGATTTCGACAAAGCATGTGAATAATAAAGACAACCCCATGGAAGATTGACTGTTAAGTTTGAAAGTAACATAAAGATTAGTATTTGCATGAACTTTTGTAGTATACACGTAAGCTAAGATCACAACTCTTTAGTTTTTTGTTTGCTGAAGAAAAGGAATAAAAATAGGTGGTTAGCAAATTGGAGTCTGATGCTACAAGACTTTATTAAGGTACAAGATGTTAAGATATTAAAGGAAGTGACAACGTAATCGTTAACTGTTTAGATGCTGAATGGAATGTATAACTGTATTACTCTGTAGTGAAAAAAAAACTCTTTTGTATTGTGTTAGATTCTAAACTCCTGTAAGACTCTGTATTAATTCGTTTTTACCGATGGTAAAAACGCTTTGAAGGAAGGGGGTGTTACGAATGTGCCACAACTCTGAGGGGCCGAAGGGTACAAAGTAGCCCCCTCCTTTTCGAGAATTGCAAGATCACTATTAATTCGGGTCTGGGACCCAGGAAATGAGAGAGAGACGTCCAGAATACACAGGTTTTGGAATGTGTTTTAGCCTCAGCAAGGCGGAACCATTGATAACGACTATTGTCTCTTGGAGATGGAATTGTGTATTGAGTACTGTGCTATTCATTGAAGCCCCTCAGGGGGATGACCAGAGTGGGCTGGTTGAGGGATTGCATCATCCCAACCTGATTGACATCTGAGACCACGTGAGTAAGGATAAAAGAGGGTCTGGGGAACAACCCCTTCAGACGCACCAGGAGAAACGCTAGAAATCTTGTGACAGCATTTAATAGCGACAGCCGGTGGGGCTCGCGTGCGTCCTTTTCCCTTTGCCTGGGAATTGGCGGGATTGCCACGGAAGAACGGCTTAGCTAAAGAAGAGACCACACCAACAAAACACCAAGGATCGAAATCATAAAAAGGAAAAGCTGGCAAGTTTCTAAAATCTCTCTCTTGACTCCAACCAAAGGCTGCAGCCTGAATGAACTGAGTGTCTTTTATATTTCCATCGGACAATACATTATCCCCTAGACAACGATAGAGCTTATTTCTTATTGATTATTATTATACCCACACTTTTAGAGTTAGTATTGACGACGTATATTATCTGTATGTTTGCATTGATATTATTTTTGTGTATTTTTACTAATAAATACTGTTAAAAATAGTACCATCAGACTTCAACGGACCTCTCTATCTTTGCTGGTAAGTGACCCAGTTATGGGGTTCGTAACACTGAGAAATCCCACTTTTTCTGGTAGATGGAGTGTAGGTGCTCCACGAAGGTGTCTCCCAAACTACGTTGGGTCTCGCCAATACAGAGGAGGCCACACCAGGAGCACCAGATAAAAAAGATGACCCCAACAGAGTCACAGGGAAGTTTTGCCTCACCTGGAAGGTCTGTCTGGGGCCCTGAATGGTAGTGAGGGAGGAGGTGTAGGGGTGAGTGTAGCACTTGTTCCACTTGCAAGGATAAGTGCAAGGAGGAAAATCAGTTGAGAGGGACGCATGGACAAGGGACGGTCGATTCCTGTGGAAAGCAGAAAGTGGGAGGGGTGGAGGGAAATATGTGCTTGGTGGTGGGATTCTACTGGAGATGGCGGAAATTACAGAGAGTTGTGTACTGGATGCGGAGGCTGGTGAGGTGGTAGGTGAGGACGAGGAACCCTATCTGTGGTAGGGTGAGGTCAGATGTGTGCTGAATGGAAGAGCTGTAGTTGAGGGCAGCATTGATGGTGGAGGAAGTGAATCCCCTTTGAAGGAAGAGGACATCTCCTTCATTCTGGAATGAAAAGCCTCATCCTGAGATCAGCTGCAGCAGAGATAGAGGAATTGAGAGAAGGGGATGGGGTTCTTACAAGTAGCAGGATGGGAGGAGGTATAGCCCAGGTAGCTGTGAGAGTCAGTGGGTTTATAATCAACATCAATAGATAAGCTGTCGACGGAGATAGAGACAGAGAGATGGAGAAAGGGGAGTGATTAGTCAGAAATGGACCAAGTGAATTTGAGGGCAGAGTGGAAGTTGGAAGCAAAGTTGAAGAAGTTGATGAGCTCCATGTGGGTGCATGGATGTAAGTAGGAAGGGACTGAACCAGGGGATAAAATGGAGTCAAGGTGTGCAGATATAAATTTAGTGGGGCACAAACAATGAGTCTACCTGGACAAGCAGGTTTTTGAGCTTGGGTAGGAGGTAGAAATGGGAGGTGCGGGGTGAGGGAACTATGAGGTTGATGGTAATGGATTAAAGACCAACACTCGATGTGCAAGAGATAGGAAAAAAAAATGCAGACAATCGAAGTGAACAACAACATTCTGACCCAAATTGGGTCCTCAGATCTGAACCCTGGAGTAGGCCCAAAGTAGGCTGGGGAAGTTAGAAGCTATTCTTGAAAATACTATGGTTCTTCGGGGAAAATTCAGGCTACCTGGCAAAGTCAATGTGTTTTTGAAAAGGAAATCACATTTTAGATTAGATTAGATTCAACTTTATTGTTGTTGTGCCAGGTACAGATACAAGTTCAATGAAATGCAGTTAGCATCTAACCAGAAATGCAAAGAATAGTGTTATTTACAAAATAACTGTGAATAAAAAGTAAGTGCTACAGCACACAAATATAAAAGTACTGAGACAGTACTATATGGGTACAATACTGCTTAGTGCTGTGATGTGAGGTTCAGCAGGGTCACAGCCTCAGGGAAGAAGCTCTTCCTGAGCCTGCTGGTGCGGGAGCGGAGGCTCCTGTAGCACCTACCAGATGGGAGGAGAGTAAAAAGTCCATGGTTAGCTTTATCCTTGATAATGCTTTTCACCCTGCCCAGGCAGTGTTTATGGTAGATGTTCTCAATGGTGGGCAATTGGGTGTCTATAATCTGCTGGGCAGTTTTCACCACACGCTGGAGTGCTTTGCGATCCGATACGGGACAATTGTCATACCACAATGAGATGCAGTTGGTGAGTATGCTCTCAATGGTACAGCAGTAAAAGTCTGTCAGTATCCTGGGACAGAGGTGAGCTTTCTTGATGCTCCGCAGGAAGTAAAGGCACTGTTGAGCCTTTTTGATCAGGATGGAAAAGTTCAGGTACCTGGTGAGATCCTCGGAAATGTGGACACCAAGGAATTTGAAGCTTGAGATACGCTCCACTACAGCTCCATTGATGTAGAGGGGGACGTGGGTGTGGCTTCTAGCATGCCTGAAGTTCACAGTGATCTTGGTCTTCTGGGTGTTAAGGGCCAGGCTGTTGTCAGCACACCACACAGCCAGGTGCTGGATCTCATTCCTGTAGGCTGTCTTGTCATCCCCTCTGATCAGGCCAACCACTGTGGTGTCCTCTGCAAACTTGATTATGGAGTTAGGACAATACACAGGAACGCAGTCATAGGTGAAAAGGGAGTACAGAAGAGGGCTCAGCACACAGCCTTGAGGTACGCCGGTGTTTAGAGTGAGAGTGGAGGAGGAGAGATTGTCTAACTTAACAGATTGGGGTCTGTTAGTCAGAAAGTCCAAGGTCCAATTGCAGAGGGATGAGCTGATAACAAGCTGGCGAAGTTTGGCCAATTAATTTGACCAATTAATCAGAATTTTTTGAAAATTATATGTGAGTTGATGATAAAGACAGATTATTGGTACTTGGGTTATTTGCAGGCATTTGATGAGGCACTATACTAAATATGATTGTGATAAATAAAAGTTCATGGTATAAGAGGTTTACACATTGGAAGAATGGTTGAATAACAGGAAATCATGGTTAATATAATGAATAGTGTGCCATAGGACATTACTGTAGTCTCAAGAATTTACAAGTCATCCATCTAGTGGATAAAGAAGATTAAAATGTAGTTGCTAAATTTGGTAGCATCAAAGTATCAAAAATAAATTTTACGAGTATATTATCTTTCTGCAGAGAAATTGCAGAATTCTGAGAAGCGAAGTGATAATGACGTATTCTGATTCACAAAAGGCTAAAGGGCAGCTGTTAGAAAGCTAACAGAATATTATAGTTGACTGTTAGCAGAATTGAACACAAGAAAGGGGGGTTATGTAAAGCATTGATGATTTCATGTCTCGAATATTGTGTATAGTATTGGTCTTATTTAATACAGAATGTAAATCTGAAATAATTCAGAGAAGAATTTCAAATGTTAATATGACAAAGTATTGAGCAGGCTAAGGTTGCATTCACTTGAATCTACCAGACTGGGAGAAGATTTTGTTGAAATATGTAAGGTTCTGAAGAATATTTCTAGGGTAAATCTGGAAAGTGTTCCTTCCTGTTGGAGGATCACTGTTGAAAGGTGAGTGTTTGCCTGTTTAGGACAGAGATGAGCCATTTAGTTCCTTAGCAAGTCTTTCAGCAGATATTGTCTTCCTTAAGTGGTAGTAGAAACAGAGTTGAATATCTTTAAAACAAAGCTGCATAGAAACATAGAAAACCTACAGCACAATACAGGCCCTTTGGTGCATGATAAGCAAAAGGATAAATAGTTATCCAAGGTCGAATGTGAAGTTAACATTACAATCTATGGTGTCTTTATGTACTGATGGAGAATACTCCTCCTGCTCCCAATTTATACATGTGTATGATCAGAAGGAAGGATATGTGCATATCCTGTAATGATAACATGTTTTACTGATATCTGGAGATATTAATATTTCTGTTTACTGTTAATTCTTCAGCAAGTCTCAAAAGCAGCAATGGGGTTAATTTGTATTTTATATGACAACTGACAGAGAAATATTAAACATAACATCAGAAGTAATTGTTATTGAATAGTTATGCAGGGCTTTTAATATCTGCCTGAAGTTATGGAGAGGTCAAAAAGTACATTTTAAGTAGTCTTTCTTTATATAATTAATTACTTATTTGTGGAGCACATTGTGAAGAGTTATTTGATTTAACATTGTATGTTTTTAATAAAAATAAAATTATTCCAGTCTACTTACGTATATTGTCATGAATAAATAATCTTATCAGAATTTTTTCAAAATGTTTAAATGGCTGTAAAACAAATGAATTCTTCTCAGGCTACCAGCTGGGTATAGATATTGATTTTAACTGGTTTATTTCAGTGGCTTTCTTCAATCCTGGAATTGTTGGCGCAGCACAGTAGTTTTGTGGTGTCAAAGTCAATCCTGCGACCATTGCGAATATAAGATTCTGATAACACCTATTTATCAAGATAACCCAAACGAATACACCTGCTATGCTCCTTGAAGCATGTTTAGCATTCATTTCAAGAGGACTAGTATATAAAGGCACGGATGTAATGTTAAGGTGTTATAATGCACTGGTGAGGCCTCAATTGGTGTATTGTGAGTAGTGTCGGCTCCTTAGAAAGGATATGATGACACTGGAGAGGGTTCAAAGGATGTTCACTACAATGATTCCAGGATTGAATGGGTTGTCATATGAAGCATGTTTGATGGCTCTGGGCCTGTGTTCACTAGAATTCAGAAGAATGAAAGGTGACCTCATTGAAACTTATTGAATGATGAAAGGCCTCGATAGAGTGGGTGTGGAGAGGATGTTTCCTCTGGTCGGTGAGTCCAAGACCAGAAGACACAGCCTCAGAATAGAGGGGTGTCGTTTTAAAATGGAGATGAGGAAGAATTTCTTTAACCAGAGAGTGGTGAATCTGTGGAATTCATTACCACAGGCAGCTGTGGAGGCCAAGTCTTTACATTGTTATGCCCTCGGCCCCCTCCTTTGTGAGAATCGCAAGAGCCCTAGTCGAGGGGGGGTCAACTGACCCAAGAGAGAAAGAGACGTGCTGAATAGACACAGGAAAATGGGAGAGAGAGAGAGAGACGTGCAGAAGACCACGTTCTCCCAAGAAGCAGAATAAAGGCGACATTGACTATTGTCTCATGGAGACCACGTGAAAAGCCCTCGGGCAAAGTGGGCTGGTTGAGAGAGAGATCGCATTACCTGCAACCTGATTGACACCTGCGATCCCGTGAAGAAGTATAAAGGAGGTTCTGAGGGGGGGAACCCTCAGACACACCAAGGAGACACCAAGGAAGCATGATACCGATTCCCGTGGGAGCGGGAAGCCATTTTGAAGGAAGCCACGTGCGTTAGATTCCAAATGTTGAATCTGTGGCTAGAACCAACGAAAGACTGCTTTTAACTAACAACGGGGAAGCCTGCTCCCCTGATTCCAAGGATTTGCTCTGCAAGGACAACGGGCAAGTGTTTATCCTTTCTAAATCATCTCTCTCTCTCTACAACGTGAAAACCCCCAGCGGTTCCCAAAAGGGAAGAGCCTGCAAACTTCTGAGTGACTCTTTATATTTCAATTGGACTCAGTATTACCCCTAGACAACTATAGAGCTTATTTCTGATTGATTATTATTACACCGGTGTTTTAGATTGAGTTTTGACGATGTATATGATCTGAATGTTTTGTATTAACCATACGCTTGTGCCCTTTTTTGAATAAAACGTTTGAAAATAGTAGCAGCCGACTCAGCTGATCCCGCTATCTTTGCTGGTAAGTTACCTGGTTACGGGGTTACATAACAAGTGGGGTTCTCGTCCCGGATTTGAAACCAAACGGGAGGGTCAGTGAATCGGGCTGTAAATCCAAACTTAAATCTAGTTACGCAGGTAGCCAGACGGGAAACCAGCAAAGATGGATGTGGATGAATTTATGAGAAACCCGACGGTAGAGGCGCTAGGGAAGGCTACAAAATCAGACTTGGTAAATTTGGCGCAGGCGTTAGACCTCACAGCGGTGAAGCCAGCAATGAAAAAGCAGGAAGTGTGAAGGGTCATACAACAGCATTACGTTGGGAAGAAGGTGTTTGCAGCTGAGGATTTGGAAAATATTCCCGAAAAGAGATTAGCGAGTGGGACAGATCAGGTAGAGTTGGAGAAAGCAAGGTTGGACCACGAGCTTAAAGTAAAGCAGCTAGAAGCAGCTGAAAAGGCTGTGGAAAGAGCTGCCAGGGAAAAGGAAAAGGCTGCGGAAAGAGAGCATGTGTTCAAACTAAAGGAATTAGAGATGAAACGGGATCATGAGCTCCAGTTAAAGCAGCTGGAAGTAGCCGAGAAAGAGAAACAAAGGGGCCATGAATTGGAGCTGGACAGGCAAAGGCAAGAGCGAAGAGCTCAAGGGGGAGAGAGAGGGGAGGGGGACGATTTAGTTAGAGGTAGGATTTGGGCAGCCAGGATGCCGACCCACCGACCGGCGAGTATGGTCTCCCCGCCCCTAGAGTCCCAAAGCTATCGCGCATGCGCGGTCACTCGCAGCCTGTCGAGAAAAGCAGCTGAGAACCAGAGCAGTTTAAATCGGGCCAGTAGTGAATTGGCCAAGACGTTTTTACCGACCCTATACCATGAGGGTTCCGAGGGTGGTAAAACAGAAAGTAGTAAAGTGAAAGGGGGTAAGGGCGAGGAGATAGCCCCCCCTTAGTGAAGAGAAAGGTCCTAGAGGTAGGAAATAAAGATGAGAAACGGATAAAGCTGTTAAAACGTCCAGAGTTGGACGTGGTTGATCTGTCTGGTTTGGCAGAATTGTTTGGAGAAGTTGAGAGTTCTAAAGGTGTTCTCGATGGTCCTGAGAGTGAAATGAGGGCAGTCTTAGAGAGGAAGGGTATCCTTGCTGTGGAGAAGTCAGCTGAAATGGCCGAGGAGGTTGTTTCAGCTCGCAGGGTTGCGCCTTCCCCAACGGGGGGCTGCCTAGAGAGTAGCTGGAAGGATCGGGGGACGTTAGAATTTGAAAAAGGTACGGGTGTTGAAAGCCTGGAAGAGGCCAATGTCCAGTTTGAGTGTGTCCAAGATGGGGATGCACGTGGTGCTGAACCTAGTCACGGAGCTCAGGAAAAAGTGGAGGTATTTGACTCAGCTGGACGAGACGGCCGTCCTTTTGGATCAGATAGACTTGGTTCGGAAAAAAAAGGGTTAACCTTGGGAAGTGAGAGTTCCCAGGTGTTTGTGCTCGAAGGTGGGTTACAAGTTGGTGAGGTGAATATTAATATTGAAGGAAAAGGGGAATGTGTAGTTCCCAAATTGAATGAAGAAGATTTAAAGGCTGGACTGATATCAGAAGCAGCAACCAGGCTACAGAGACAATGGCTTGGTACCACAAAACCTGTGAATCAATTACAGGTTGAGTTGGAAGGTAAAGGGGCCCCACACGCTATTGTTATTCCAGAGTGTGGTGTGAAAAGGCAGAATTTGACATGCTGTCTGAACAAAGCGGGATCGCTTGCAGATCTTAAATTGGAAACTAATGGCATGACGGGTCCTGAAGAGAAAAATAACAAATAGCATAAAATTAAAGAATTGGGTGGAAATTCGGAAGATGGTCTAAGTTTGGAACACGTTGATAAAATAACTCCTATGAAAGGAGCGGGCGAAAGCCTATTTCACCAGGGTGCCCAAGATCATCACGAGGGAATTAACCGGAAAAGAGGCAAGGGTTAATGGGGACGCCATTTTTAAATAGCAGAAGCCGGTTTTAAGGGATTTTGACAAAGTATGTGAATAATAAAGACAACACCCATGGAAGCTTGACTGTTAAGTTTGAAAGTAACATAAAAATTAGTATTTTGCATGAACTTTTGTAGTACACACGTAAGCTAAGATCACAACTCTTTAGTTATGTTGCTGAAGAAAGCAAATAAATAAGGTGGTTATTGAGCTGAAGTTTGATGCTACCAGACTTTAGTATGGCACGTGAGGTTAAGGTATTAAAGAAAGGGGCACTGTACTTGTTACCCGTTTAGATACTGACTTGAATGTATAACAGTAGTACTCTGTGAAGAGAAAAGCTTGTGTGGTATGTAGATTCAAAAAAAAAGTCCTGTACCAACCTGTTTTTAACCGCTGGTTAAAAACCTGCTATAGGGGGAGGTGTTATGCCCTCGGCCCCCTCCTTTGTGAGAATCGCAAGAGCCCTAGTCGAGGGGGGGGTCAACTGACCCAAGAGAGAAAGAGACGTGCTGAATAGACACAGGAAAATGGGAGAGAGAGAGAGAGAGAGACGTGTGGAAGACCACGTTCTCCCAAGAAGCAGAATAAGGGCGACATTGACTATTGTCTCATGGAGACCACGTGAAAAGCCCTCGGGCAAAGTGGGCTGGTTGAGAGAGAGATCGCATTATCTGCAACCTGATTGACACCTGCGATCCCGTGAAGAAGTATAAAGGAGGGTCTGAGGGGGGGAAACCCTCAGACACACCAAGGAGACACCAAGGAAGCACGATACCGATTCCCGTGGGAGCGGGAAGCCATTTTGAAGGAAGCCACGTGCGTTAGATTCCAAATGTTGAATCTGTGGCTAGAACCAACGAAAGACTGCTTTTAACGAACAACGGGGAAGCCTGCTCCCCTGATTCCAAGGATTTGCTCTGCAAAGACAACGGGCAAGTGTTTATCCTTTCTAAACCATCTCTCTCTCTCTACAACGTGAAAACCCCAGCGGTTCCCAAAAGGGAAAAGCCTGCAAACTTCTGAGTGACTCTTTAGATTTCAATTGGACTCAGTATTACCCCTAGACAACTATAGAGCTTATTTCTGATTGATTATGGTTACACCGGTGTTTTAGATTGAGTTTTGATGATGTATACGATCTGAATGTTTTGTATTAACCATACGTTTGTGCCCTTTTTGAATAAAACATTTGAAAATAGTAGCATCCAACTCAGCTGATCCCGCTATCTTTGCTGGTAAGTTACCTGGTTACGGGGTTACGTAACAACATATACTTAAGGCAGATGTTAATAAGTTCCTGACTGGTCCAAGCATGAAGGGATATGGGAGGTGGAGTGGGGGAGAGGCAGGCGACTGGTGCTGAGAGGAAAAATTGGATCAGTCATGATGAAATAGCAGAGCAGACTTGATGTGCCAAATGCACTAATTCTGCTCTCAAATCACGGTTTTATTGTCTATTTCCCAGTGGTCTGATATTCACTCTCACCTCTCCTTTACATTTTATATACCTGAAAATACTTCTGGCATCCTCCTTTACAATATTGGCTAGCTTAACTTCATATGTATTTCATCTTTTCTCTCCCTATGGCTTTTTAGTTGCCTTCTGCTGTAATTTAAAAGCTTCCCAATTTTCTAACTTCCTATTATATGCCCTCTCTTTTCCTGTTATGCTGTCTTTGACTTCCCTTGTCAGCCACAAGCAGTTTCAGCGACAGGTTACTATCGATGCAATGCTCCTCAGACAGGATGAAGAGGTCAATACTCCCCAATGCCATTAGGCTTTACAATTCAACCGCCAGGACTTAAGAACTTTTTAAAAGCTATTATTAATGCTTTTTGAGATAGTGATTTAGATGCATATCATATTTTTTACTGAGTTAAGTATTGTATGTAATTAGTTTTGCTACAACAAGTGTATGGGACATTGGAAAAAAGTTGAATTTCCCCATGGGGATGAATAAAGTATCTATCTATCTATCTATCTTTAGAGCACTTCTTCAGCTTTGCGACGTATCTGTCCTATGCCTTCCAAATTTCCCCCCAGAAACTCCAGCCATTGCTGTTCTGCTGTCATCCCTGATATTGCCCCCTTCCCATAAACTTGGTCCAGCTCCTCTCTCATGACTGTGTACCGGTAATTCCCTTTACTCCACTGTAATACTGATACATCTTACTTTATCTTCTCCCTCCCAAACAGCAGGGCGAATTTGATCGTATCACAACCACTTCCTCCTAAGAGATCCTTTATGAATCAAATCTAATTTATCATACAAAACAATTACCTTTCCCCTAGTTGGCTCAGTCACAAGCAACTCTAAAAAGACATCTCAGGCATTCTACAAAATCCCTCTCTTGGGATCAAGCACAAATATGATTTCCCCAATCTACCTGCATATTGAAATTACCCATGCCCTTTGTAACATTTCTCTTTTTACATGTTTTCTCTATCATTGTAATTTATATACCAATCCTGGTTACTGTTTGGAAGCCTGTGTGTAACTCCCATCAGCCCACACAAAATGCTGAAGGAGCTCAACAAGCCAAGCAGCATCTATGGAAAAGAGTACAGTCGACATTTTGGGCTGAAATCCATTGGCATATCACCACTTTCTAAGGCCTTGATTTAATTTTGTGCCTCAAGAGGCCACCCACCCCTCTGCCTACCTTCCTGTCCTTTCAGTACAATGTGTACCCATGCATGTTATCCTCCTAACTATGATCTTTTTCCAGCCACATCTCAGAGATGCCCACAAGGCAGAACTCTCAATCTCTACCTTGTTCTGTATTCTGCGTGCATTCAAATACAATACCTTCAGTCCTGCGTTCTTTACCCTTTTTGATTTTGCCCCCATGTTATATGCCTTCCCTTGGCACTGTCTTTCTGTCAGTCCAGCCATTCTTCTGTTATGCCTACTGAACATCTTGACAAGGGGAGTGGTCAAAGATGGCACAGTGCAGGACATGTGGCTGGGCAATGGTGGACAGACTGGAGGAGGTAAAAGGCTATGCGTTCTCTAGGAAGGAATTTCATCAAAAACTCAACTGCAAAGTATGATTGAGTACCTTGCGTGCACACAGCAAAATTACATGCAGAAACATTGTACTTGAGTGGAAGCTACAGGACATGTGCAGTAAGGGCAAATAGTGTTCAACACTCAATTATCACTATACCACTAATTAGTGCTTTGGAAAGGCCAGTGAATTACATATACATCATACACTGGAAGACTAAAACTTGTTCCTGAATTAGATAAATAGCCAAATTATTGACACATTGTGGGGCATTAGCCAATATAAATCCATACATTGAAGGCATTGACCTTCTGGGAGCTAGGTTCAGTCTTTTCACCCTTTGTGAGTGGCCTTGCTGAGCCTTTCTACATATGGTCATTCTCCTTTGGGTGTGACCCTGACTTTTTCAGGTCTCCACTCAGTCTTTGTATCAGCTCTGTCAATATATCTTCGCCCTCCCCTGTCCATTTCCACAGCAAATACTCCCTAACACATTATCGGTTTTTCAGTCCTCTGCCAATCATCAACCCAGCAACTCACAAATGTTCATTTCACCCAGTCTATTCCTCCTTTGTCTCTTCACTTCCTCTTCCCCTCAATCTACAGCCCGCTCTCCAAAATGGATGAAAGTCCAGAGAAAATAACTATGTGTGGTTTTGAGTCGTGCTATGGGCCTTATGCCAATAGAGTATCAGAACCCAGAAGGCTTGCACTCATTAGATGTGATACAGCTTTTCCCCACCACAGTGACTCTCAAACATGTGCCATCTCTAGTGAAGATTTTCCACTCCCTTCATTGCTGTGCCCCTTAATTTTTGATTTTCTTTTTAAGTAACTTATATATTAATTTTGTTTTATCATGTTGTCATTAATAGCAGCCTTAGAGTCTGAAAATATTCAACAACTATCTGCTTGACTAGTTAACACCCACTCAACTGAAATCCCCAATCCCACTCATTTATCTCACTTAGATTTTATGACTGAAAATGCCAGTGAAAACCAACTTATTTCTTCCTGTAGGAGTTTCTCCTCTCACAATCCTATCTGCTTTTATGTTTTCTCATTTCCTACTTTGTCCAAGTCATTGAGTGCGTAAGAATTTCTGATTTTGTTATGACTCTGTCAAATGGCTGTGCAGGAATCATCCTCTAACTTTTTGTAGGACCAATTCAAAATGATCAGGCAGGGTTCACTTCGCTGATGCTGGCTAATAAAGCAGTTAATTCTTGGCAGGACTGGCTGTTTGTTCTGGCTACATGTTTTCATGGGCAGATGAATACTTTATTCGGTGAATCAGAATACTTTACAGTGAAGATTTTGGAGGAAGAGTGTCCTGCCAGTCCTACCCTCTAGAACTGAGCTGTCAGACAATACCTTCTACTCGCCAGCATCTTATTAGCTATGTACCCTGACAGCAGACTTCCAAAATAGAGACACCATACAAAGCTTTCTCATAGCAAGGCATTACTAGGCAAATAGAACAAGTGGTTCAAAGATGTTTAAAAACACTACAGAGTCATACAGCGCAGACACAGGTACTACTCCAGTTACCAGAACTTGGTCCATAGTTTATCATGCCTTGGTTGTCCAAGTGCTCATTCTATACTTGTTAACTGTGGTGAGTCCCTGTATTCATTTTCTCCCAGTCAGTGTATCGCTGATGTCAACCACCCTTTTGGTGAAACGACTCTCTTTCCAATCCTCTGTAAAAAAAAAACTACTCTCATCTTAAATCTATACCCATGCCTCTGCCCATATATGGGATATACCCATATCTCTCCTTCTCATCTGCCTCAGATAATTTTGTATTCCTCTGTCTGGTTCCCCCACACACATAGCCAGCCTTCTTTGTGTCTAGGGAAAATAGTCTTGCTGAGTGCAACATTTAAGAGAAGTTTGAATAAGTACATGGATGGGAGGGACATGGAGGTCTATGGTCTAGGTGCAGGTTGATGGGACTAAGCAGAAAGATAACATCTGCATGGACTAGGTTGGCTGAATGGCCTATTTCTGGGCTGTAATGCTCCGTGATTCTGATGAATCTAAGTCTCTCCTCATCACTGAATTGTTCCATCTCAGGCAGCATCCTGGTGAATTTCTTCTGCATCCTCATCTATGCAATCATGTCAGTCCTAAGGTAAGGTGTCTGGAACTATACACAATATTCCAGCTGTAGTCTGAACAACTTTTTCCAGAGTTGTACCAAGATTTTACTTGTCTTCTATACCTTGTCTAATTACAGCACCCATTTACCTTCTTCACTATCCAACCTACCTTGGAAAAAATGCAATATTACCACTGTATCATTGAAATGCTTGTCTTCTGGCTGCTGAAAATGAGGGAAAGCATTTGGAAATTGTCTCCCTCAGCTTCTACTTCCAAATTTTTTGTTTCAGCTATTTCTAACATGCTTGGATTAATTTCTCTACAAAATCAAAATACCATTAGCCCTGCATTGGAAACATGATGATATTGATGCTTGATAGATATTGATAGTGCAATATTTTGCCGCTTCTTCCTCTCAGGCAGTCTACTCTTGATATCAACTACCCTCCGAGTGATAAAAAATCTATTATTATTCTTCTAGGCCTATCTCCACCAAGTATATGTTTCTATGGCTTACAGAACATTATTTTTGGCCCAAATTATGCCATATTCTCCCCAAAATTTCAGATTACTGTTAATTTTAATGAAAAATTCTGTTTATTAATACATGCACTGAAGTAGTTTCAAGCTCACAGTTCAAAGTAAATTTATTATCAAAGTACTTTTATGTCACCATTTACTACACTGAGATTCAAATTTTTGCAGTAGAACAAAATACAATCGAATCAATGAAAAATTACATGCAAAGAATGACAAACAACCAATGTGTAAAAGAAGATGAAATATGCAAATATAATAAAATAATAACAACAAATAAATAAGTAAATAAATAATGCTGAGAACATGTTGTAGAGTCTTTGAAAGTGAGTCCATAGGTTGTGGAATCAGTTCATCGCTGAGGTGATTGAAGTTATCCACTCTGGTTCAGAAGCCTGATTGTTGAATTGTAATACCTGAACCTGGTGGGATGTGGGTCTTAAGACTCTGCTACCTCCCTCCTGATGACAACAGCAAGAAGAGAGCGTGGCCTAGATGGTAGGGGTCCTTGATGATGGATGCTGCTTTTTCATGGCAGTGCTGCTTGCAGATGTGCTGAATGGTGGGGAGAGCTTTGCCTGCGATGGATTGGGCTACACTTATTACTTTATGTAGGCTTTTCCATATTGGACATAGGTGTTTCCACATAGGATCATGATGCAATCTGTCAGGATATTTCCACTCTGTACCTGCAGAAGTTTATCACACTTTCAGATGATATGACAAATCTACGCAAAGTTCTAAGAAAATGGAAGTGCTGCAGTGGCTTCTTTGTAATGACGCTTGTGTACAGATCTTCTGAAATGATAACCCAGAAGAATTTAATGACTTATAATCAGTTAAGTCATCCTACAATCAGGACTGGCTGAGAGACCACCAGTTTCCTTTAACTCTAGCTAGTAATCAGCTCTTTAATTTCATTGATGTTGAGAGAGAGATTGTTGCTGTGACACCGTTCAGCCAGATTATCACCACCTTTGATTCAGGCAACAACACTGGTGTTGTCAGCAAACTTAAATATGACACTGGAGCTGTGCTTGGCCTCACTGTCACAACCACTGATTCGGCAGCGCAGTAGATACGGCAATTATGCTTCTGAATTTGCATGTGTCAGCTAATTATTATTTAATCGTGATAGTATTTAACTCCATACTTATCGTTGTAGGGTTTGTCGAGACTTGGACAGAGCACAGCAATGCTTCGCTTTGTTTTGCATCGGCCTTGCCCAACAAATTGGACTGTGGGGTCAACTGACTCTGAAGACTCTAATAATTACATGCTCTTTTCAGGCACAGGGTAGGCTTTGTTTCCCGCTTGAGAGTTTTAGTTAACAGCCCTGTTTGACCTAGCATTTATTGTTTTATTTTCCCTTGAACACTGTTCACATTAAAGTTTGTGAACTATCGACCCATTTCAGTGTCTCTCGCTCTGCACTTAGGCCATACTCGAACCGGGTTGACGCTCACAGTTATAAGTATAAAGTGAGTAGAGCAGGGGGCTAGGCACCCAGACTTGTGATGCACCTGTGCTGATGGTGATTGTGGAGGTGATGTTGCTGCCAATCCAAAATGACTGAGGTCTGCAAGTGAACAAATCAAGGATTCATTTGCATGAGGAGGTATCAAGGCCTAGGTCTTGGAGTTTATTGGTAAGTTTTGAGGAGTTGATAGTCTTGAATACTGAGATATAATCAATGAAAGTATCGTGATATATGTATCTTTTCTGTCCAGATTTTCTCTAAGACCATAATAAGGCCGTAAGACATTGGAGCAGAATTAGGCCAGTTGGCTCATCAAGTCTGCTACACCATTCACTTATAGCTGATCCTTTATTCACTTCCTCAGCCCCACTCCCCGGCCTTCTCCCTGTAAACTTTGATGCCGTGGCCAGTGAAGAACCTATCAATCTCTGCCTTAAATACACCCAACAATCTGGCATCCGCAGCTGCCTGTGGTAATAAATCCAACAAATTTACCACCCTCTGCCGAAAGAAATTTCTCTGCAACTTTGCTTTAAATGAATGCCCCTCTATCCTGAGGCTGTGTCCTCTTGTCCTAGAGTCCACCACCAAGGGAAATATTCTTTCCATATCTACTCTGTCTAGGCCTTTGAACATTTGAAAGGTTCGATGAGATCCCTCCTCAACATTCTAAGTTCCAGTGAGTACAGGTCCAGAGGTCCATATGATAACCTTTCATTCCTGGAATCATCCTTGTGAACTTCCCCTGAACCTTCTCCAATGTCAGCACATCTTGTCTTAGATAAGGAGCCAAAAAACTGTTCACTATACTCAAGGTGAGACCTCACCAGTGTCTTATAAAGCCTCAGCATCATATCGCTGCTCTGATATTCCAGACCTCTTGAAACGAATGTGACCATTGTGTTTGCCTTCCTCACCACTGACTCAACCTGCAAGGTAACCATATGCACAGGGGCTCCCAAGTCCCTCTGCATCTCAGATTTTTGGAATTTCCCCCCCGTTTAGAAAATAGTCTGCACGTTTATTTTTTCTACCAAAGTGCACGACCATGCATTTTCCAAGATTGTGTTTTCTTGCCTATCCTCCTAATCTGCCTAAGTCCTTCTGGAGTCTCCCTGTTTCCTCAACACAATCTGCCCTTCCACCAATTGTCATATCGTCTGCAAACTTGGCAACAAAGCAATCTATTCCATAATCTAAATCATTGATATACAGCATAAAAGGCAGTCCCAACACCAATCCCTGTGGAACACCGCTAGTCACTGGCAGCCAACTAGTCAAGGATCCTTTTATTCACACTTGCTCCCTCCTAGCAATCAGCCAATGCTCTAACCATGTTAGAAACTTTCCTGTAATACCATGGTCTCTTAACTTGGTAAGCAGCCTCAAGTAAGTCACCTTGTCAAAAGCCTTCAGAAAATCCAAATATGCAACATCCACTACATGCCCTTTATCTATCCTACTTGTAATCTCCTCAAAGAATTCCAAAAGGTTTGTCAGGCAAGATTTTTCACAGGTAGAAGTTGATATGCTTCTAGACCAGCTTCTGAATCGCAGTGGATATAAGTGCTACTGGATAATAGTCATTGTGGCAGGTCACCATAAGACAATGAGACATAGGAGCAGAAGTAGTCCATTCAGTCCATTGTGTCTGCTCCACCATTCCATTATGGCAGATTTATTATCCCTCTCAACCTTATTCTGCTGCCTTCTCCATGTAACCTTTGACGCTCTTGCTAATGAAGAACCCATCAAACTCAGCTTTAAATATACCCAATGATTTGGCTTCCACAGCTGTCTGTGGCAATGAATTCCACAGATTCATCACCCTCTGGCTGAAGAAATTCTTTCTTCTATTCTGAGGCTATGCTCTCTGGTCCTAGTCATCCACACTATAGGAAACTTCCTCTCCATGTCCGCTCTATCTAGGTCTTTCAATATTTGAAAGGTTACAATGTATACCCCCTCATTCTTCTAAACTCCAGCGAGTGCAGGCCCAGAGCCATCAAATCTTCCTCATAGGTTAATCCTTACGTTCTTGTGAATCTCCTCTGGATCCTCCCCAATGCCAGCACATCCTTTCTTAGATAACGGGCCCAAAATTGCTCACAATATTCCGTGCCCACTGACCAATGTCTTTTAAAGCCTTAGCAGTACATTCTTGCTTTTGTATTTGAGTTCTCTTGAAATTACTGCTAACATTGTATTGTCTTCTTTACCAGCAAATCAACCTATAAGATAACCTTTGGAAAATCCTGCACAAGAACTTCCAAATCCCTTTGCATCTCTGATTACTTAATTTTCTCCTTGTTTAGAAATTCATCCAGTTTATTTTGCTTTTGATTTTTCAATTTTTTCCATCTTTTTATTTTTTTTGTATCTTGTTTATATCAAGGGTTTGGGAGGTCAATTATATTGGTGTTACCTATAGTTTTTACTCACGTGTTAATTGCCAACAACGTAATCCCATTCCCTTTGTACTATTATGACCATTATGTATTTGTCTTTGAAAAATTCAATGAAAAGATTGAAAAAGAAAGAAATTCCTCATGCCTTCATTCCTCTACCAATGTGAAACCATGCTCACCAACACATCACACCAAGACATGAGGGGAACAAATAGATTGGACCATATGTATACAAGCAAGCCAGATACTTACAAAGCCATCCCATGCCCTCATCTTGGCCTCTTGCATCATGCCTCCAAATGTTAATCACAGCATCCTGACCACAGCTAAAAATGGAAAAATCTGTCAAGAGGACCATAACAGTATGGCGTAATGAGGCAATCTGTATCCTTCAGAACTGTTCTAAATGAATGGACTAACTAGCAGATGTTCAAAGAGGTTGCCACAAATAGAGGAGACACAGATCTTGAGGAATGTGCTTCGTCTGTCACCAGCTACATCCGTAAGTGTATAGGCAATGCTAGTACCCCAGGAACGGTCATCTCATAGCTCAAGCAGAAGCCTTGGCTGAGCGCAGAGATGCACTCCCGAGAAAAGCCTTCAAGCCTGGATGTAGAACAGCTCTCAGAACAGCCAGGAGAAGCCTTATCTGAAGTGTCAAGAGGGCAAAGACTAACATTCAGGAACACCTATCCAGTAATGGTCCCAGAGTTTGTGGCTGATCATCAAGGACATTACTAACTGTGCATGGAAAAAGAGTGTTGACTGTACCAGTGATGCCTCCTTCCCTGATGCTCTAGATAATTTTTATGTACATTTCAAGGCATGCAATGCAACACCAGCCACGAAAGCCAGGTGAGCAGCTATCTCCTGTAACAGCAGCAGAAATAAGAAGGACTATCCAGAGAGTCAACTCCCATATGATGGCTGGGCCAGAAAACGTTCCAGGCTGAGTACTCAGGGAGCCTGCACAGCAGCTCACTGACACCTTTACAGACATCTTCACATCCAAGCTGTTGTCTCCACATGCTTCAAATCAGCCATCATCAACCATGTACCAAAGAGCTCTACGTATTCGGAACTAAATGACTATCACCCGGTGGCGCTGATGCCAAACGTAATAAAGTGAGTGGAAGGTAATGGGACATATCAATCATTCCTTTCCTGCACCAGTGGATACTCACCAGTATGTTTTCTGACAGAACCTCTCTACAACAGTCATGCACCTGGCCATGACACACCTAGAAAACAAGGACATTACTGGTTGTTGGAATGCTGCTTCTAGATCTCTGTTCAGAATTTAACACTATTGTCCCACAGACCTTAGTAAACAAACTCCTACTCCCTCATTCTAAATACACCACTGTGCAACTGGGTGTTGGATTTCCTAATGCCCAGACCTCAGATAGTCAGGATGCACAATTGCTCCCCCCTACCCAACATACTCAATGTGGGTGCCCCCCAGGGCTGTGTGCTGAGCCCTCTGCTGTACAATCTGCTCACTCAGGACTGCATAGACAAACAAGTGAGTAATCACATTGCAAATTCTCCGATGACATGATAGTGGTAATGCTCATCACCAACAGCAATGAGATGGCCAATAGAGACAAGGTGGAAGAGCTCGAGGCCTGCTGCCAGGCAAATAACCCCTTCCTCAATGTCAACGAGACAAAGGAGATGGTTATCAACTTCAGGAGAACTCGCACCACACACACCCCTCTTTATATTGGCGGCATAGCAGTGGCAATTGTGAGCAATTTCAAACTTCTGGAAGTACACATGGCTCACAACCTCTCATCGCTCCAGAATACATCCTACACAATCAGGAAAGCTCACCAATGCATATACTTTCTGAGGAGGATGAAGAGAGCTAGACTATGCACATTTACATTCATGTCCCTGTCAGGTGTGCAGTCGAAGGCATCCTCACATGCTGCATCATTGTGTGGTGCAGAGAGGAAGGCACTGCAACTGACAGTCAAAACTTCCCAATGCACCAATGGCGTCAGATTACCCACCCTCAAAGACATATGGTGTCAGAAATCATGAAGGATCCCACCCACCCTGCCCATAGAGTGTCCCACTTGAATCAGGGACGAAGCTACATACTATCCATGCTAGGACCACCAGACACTCAGTCAGTCAGTCAGTTTCCCAAGCAGTAAGGCTGATCAACACCTCCGCCCACTAATCCACAACTCCACAACTTTATCTCTCTCTGTCAGTCACCTTATGCAAGACCATAAAACCCAGGAGCAGAATTAGACATTCGGCCCATCCATTCTGCTATGCATTTGCATCATGGCAATTTATTGTTCTTCTCAAAGCCATTCTCTTGCCTTCTCCCTGTAATCATTGACAACCTGGCTAATCAGGAACCTATCAACCTCTGCCTTAAATATAATTACCTGGCTCCCACAGCTGTCCAAGGCAATGGATTCCACAGATTCACTACCCTCTGGCTAAAGAGATTCCCTCTCATCTCCATTCTAGATGGATATCCCACTATCCTGACAGTGTGCCTTCTGGTCCTAGAGTCAACCAGTATAGGAAACATCCCCTACACATCTACTCTATCTCAGTCTTTTAATATTTGATAGGTTTCAGCAATTTCCCCTCATTCTTCTAAACTTCAGCAAATACAGACACAGAGCTATCAAACACTTCTCATATGATAACACTTTCATTCTGGGAATCTTACTCATAAACCTCCCCTGGACCATCTCCAATGCAACACATCTCTTCTGAGATTGCTCTGACCAATATTTTATAAAACCTCTGAATTATATATTTGCTTTTGTATTCAAGTCCACTCAAAATGAATGCTAACTCTGCATTTGCCTTCCTTGCCACCGTCTGAACTTGGAAGTTAACCTTTAGATAATTCAGTAGGAGGATTCCCACGCTTCTGGCTGGAGTTTCTAGGAGCAATTTGGAAGGTGCAAGATAGATAAATTACAAAGAAGAAGTAGTATTCTTTTGGAAGGATGATGCATTAACAAGGGAAGTCAAAGCCAACAGAAAGCAAAAGAGAGGACATATGGTAGAGCAAAAATTAGTGGGAAATTAGAGAATTGGAGAACTTTAGAAATCAGCAGAAATCAACTATGAAAGCCATAAGTGGAAAAAGATAAAACATGAAGGTAAGCTAGCCAACAAAATCAAAGAATCATAATCAGAATCAGGTTTATTATCACCGGCATGTGACGTGAAATTTGTCAACTTAGCAGCAGCAGTTCTATGCAATACCTAATGTAGGAGGAAATAAATAAATAAATAGCAGTTTACATATATTGACTAGACTAAAAATCATGCAAAAATGGGTTATTTACCCAATATAGAATTTCCAGATCATTCAAATTCTTGAATCAATTGTGAAAATCCTTCTTCAGTGACTTCAGGTGTAAGCAGTACTCTTGAAAATCACCATCTGTGAAAGAGACTGCCATATTTTCCAAGCAGGGTGGTTGTGAGAACATTCTTCTCCCAATGTTTTACTTATATATTTCCAATTTTCAGATAAAAGTGGACACTGCACTTTTTGCCTGGATTAAATTGAAATTCTCACCCTGCAGTTTCATATTTAGAATGCTCATTATGTCACACAGATTGGTTAAATATGGCATATTTCCATGTAGATTTACAATCTTGTTTCCCAAGCTCTTGATGACGTTAATTCAACAGCAGTGTCAAAAAGACCGAAGAAATGTTTTAAGCAGCAGCCTTTTGACAGCAAATGCACTTCAGTGTGAAGAAGCAAGCATTCAAACTCTTCATCGTTATTTTGGCATAGCTGATGAAATATTCTGCTGTTTAATGGATGAGCTTTAATTTTACTGATAGCAGATATTATCAGAGTCATGTTTGGAAAAAAAGTCACTGGCTGAGATTTTTGGCTATGAGATGTTGATAATGTATTGCAAACAGACTTAGAATTTATTTTTGCATAAATGCCACTAAACCAGTAAGGCGACCTGTCATATATGGCACTCCATTTGTTGCACAAGAAATCATGTTCCTCATCAGAATACTTTAATCCTCAATATTAATTTTGAGCTTGTCATAGATTGATTCTCCATTGATATGTGTTTTTAACTTTTTACAAAAGGGAATCTCATCATAAACTTTCCAAGTTTGATAAACCATACATATGCCACAATTGACTCATCCAGTTGTATCCCATGTTTCTGTTTCTTGTAACTCTGTGCATATTTGATACTCAATGTCTTCACTCATTTCGTCAATACCATGAACTACAGTTATTACCCAGAAGAATTTTTGTCATATACATTAATGATCTGGATGATGGGGTGGTAAATTGGATTAGTGAGTATGCAGATGATACTAAGGTAGGTGGCGTTGTGGATAATGAAGTAGGTTTTCAAAGCTTGCAGAGAGATTTAGGCCAGTTAGAAGAGTGGGCTGAATGATGGCAGATGGAGTTTAATGCTGATAAGTGTGAAGTGCTACATTTTGGTAGGAATAATCCAAATAGGACATACAGGGTAAATGGTAGGGCATTGAAGAATGCAGTAGAACAGAGTGATCTAAGAATAATGGTGCATAGTTCCCTAAAGGTGGAATCTCATGTGGATAGGGTGGTGAAGAAAGCATGTGGTATGTTGGCCTTTATAAATCAGAGCATTGAGCATAAGAGTTGGGATGTAACGTTAAAATTGTACAAGGCATTGTTAAGGCCAAATTTGGAGTATTGTGTACAGTTCTGGCCACCAAATTATAGGAAAGATGTCAACAAAATAGAGAGAGTACAGAGAAGATTTACTAGAATGTTACCTGGGTTTCAGCACCTAAGTTACAGGGAAAAGTTGAACAAGTTAGGTCTTTATTCTTTGGAGCGTAGAAGGTTGAGGGGGGATTTGATAGAGGTATTTAAAATAATGAGGGGGATAGATCGAGTTGATGTGGATAGGCTTTTTCCATTGAGAGTAGAGGAGATTCAAACAAGAGGACATGAGTTGAGAGTTGGGGGGCAAAAGTTTAGGGGCAACATGAGGGGGAATTTCTTTACTCAGAGAGTGGTAGCTGTGTGGAATGAGCTTCCAGTAGAAGTGGTAGAGGCAGGTTCGGTATTGTCATTTAAAGTAAAATTGGATGGGTATATGGACAGGAAAGGAATGGAGGGTTATGGAGTGAGTGCGGGCCAGTGGGACTAGGTGAGAGTAAGCGTTTGGCATGGACTAGAAGGGCCGATATCGCCTGTTTCCATGCTGTAATTGTTATATGGTTATAAGAATTGATTTTAAAATACTGGTATCCATTTTGAGAACTGTGTTGAGCACTATGATACAGCAGGCATTATTAATCTTTCACCAATTATATGAGATATTCCACACTTTCCTATCATTTTGGGAATGTTATAAGAAGCAATGGGACCACTATCAAGGTCATTTTTAGTTTTCTTGGCAAACGTTCAATGCTTTTCAAATGCTTCTTTCATTTTCTGGAACTGAGAAATAACATAAGTAGCTTTTTCAGGGTATCTTTTATGGAAGTGTTCCTGTAACCTTGATGGTTTCATGGCTTCATTAGACAGTATGGAACTATAAATAAGACACATGTGGCATTGCTGATCTGACAGGAATAGAATATAGCCATACACCAAATATGAAACATTGTATTGAGGCACTTTCTGTAGTTTCTGCTTCTTAGCAGGGTTAGAATTCAAGGCTTCACCATCTTCAGACTCATAGAGATCGCGCTGTACATATTTATCCATTATTAATAGAGAGTAATTAAAATAAAAAATTAACACAAACTGGGAATGCCTATCTGATGTTGACAACAGCAGCAATTGACACGGATGGAATGATGGCAAAGGAAAGGCAAGGTGAAGGTGAAGGTGATCACAACAGTGAGAATTACATGAACAAGGATTGAGATTGGAACCTGAATGTTACTCGGGATAGCAATGGTGTTTGGCAAGCTACCTTTATACTTCTCCATAAAACGTGAATGACCAATCACCTAAGGTCTCATAATCCCCAAAGATGGTTCTTGACCATACATATGAAGCCGAGGTAACTTTGAACGCCTCAAGAAGAAACCTTGGGGTTGGCAGGTTCATTGTTTGGCTCTATTTCAACATTTTGTTCCAGTCAGTAGTGAATTGTTGAATGACCTCTTTTCCATAGATCTGTAGAGAAAGTTGAGATGGTGTACTTGACTTACCAACTGTTAAATTGCATGAACTCATTCCATGCTGCCGGTCAAGGGGAACTGTTGGGTACCCGGGTTGCCAATTTATACATCTCTAATGATGTCTGCTTGGTTGGGAGATTGCCAAGTTTCAGATACGTTGTGGTGACGAGTTGCTCATGGCCTGTAGTGCCTTAACCTTTTTTTTGGAAGTGCCTGCTCTGCTAATGGTTGGTCCGGTATCGTGCCTCAAGTTAGGGTGCTACATATTGCCCTCCCCAAGGATCTTGGAAACCCCCTGATGACCTCTATTTCCCCTAATGCCCCATCAGGACATGTAATTGCCCCCACTGGGAATTACTGGTCTGCACTTTTATTCCTTCTACCAAAATGCAGGACCATACATTTCCTTACGTGATATTCCATCTGCCACTTCTTTGCCCATTCTCTTAATCTGTCAAAATCCTTCTGCAGAATCCCTGCTTTCTCAATACTTGAGAGATGGTGCTGGTAAACCATGGCAACATTCTGTGAGCTGTGGTCAATACTTGAAAATATGCTTTTACGTATAGCACTTTCGAATTACTCTCACTGCAATCTCCCTCCAAGCCATGTGCTTTGAAATCAACTTAATGATCCACACATTTCACGATCTTCTGAAAGACTCAGCAGACCGATGAGGGACAGCTCCTTTAAGTAGACAAAAGTTCATTGCAATGGCCAGAATTGAGGCAGGGTCGGGCAGATTCCAAGCCAGGCTGAAATACATAGAGATGAGGCCCCCTCTACCCAGCACCTTGTAAGCAAATGTGCAGTTGCTGGAGAACAAAATTGAGATGTTAAGGGCAAAATTGCTGTATCGGAAGGAAATGAGGGACTGTTGTGTTCTATGTCTGAATGTGACTCAGTTTTCTCCCTGCATGCCAGATAGAGCATCATACTGAAAGGCTTCTCAATTTTCCATATGGACCAAACTGCTGATTCAGAAAAGACAAAGGTGGAGGTGTGTGTGTCATGATAAATTCCCGGTGCTACTCTGATGTGGTGATTTTGGTGGGAACTTGTTTCCCAACAACTTTGAATACCTAATGGTCAAATGCCGTTCTATTTACCTCTGGAGTCTCCTCCATAATCCTGACCACAGTTTATATGCCACTTGTGGCCAAATATAATCAAGTGCTTGAGATACTACATGGTGCCCTCTCCAATCAAGAAACAGTCCTGGTGCATTTCAATCATAGTCAGGGACTTCAGTCAGCCTTTTTGAAGAAAACCTTTCCAAATTACCAGTAGCACTGAAGGTCCTAACACACTAGACCTCTGCTGTACTACGATAAGGAATGCCCAGACCACATTTCAGTAAATTGGACCACTTGCCTGACCTTCTCCTACCTGTACACAGGTAGAGGCTAAAAAGCAAAGCTCCAGATATTAGGACAATAAAGAGCTGGTTGCAGAAGGCAGAGGAACAGGCACAGGATTGCTTTGAGTCAGTGGACTGGGCCGCGTTCAAGGACTCATCTGTGGATCTGAATGAATACATCATAGCTGTCATGGACTTTATTATAACAGTTGTAGATTAGTGAGACTCACAAAATCATTTAGAATCTTCCCCAACCAGAAGCCCTGGATGAACCATGCAATCCGCAATCTGCTGAGAGCCAGATCAGAGGCATTCAAGTCTGAAGACCAAGGAAGTTACACGAGGTCCAGGTACAATCTCCAGAAAGCCATCACATGGGTGACATGGCAATTCCAGTCTAAACTTGTATCAACGACGGAAGCTTGACGGATGTGGCAGGACTTGAAAACTATCACCTTGAATAAAATTAAATCAAGTGACATAGGCAACAGCAGGTCTTCATTTCCAGATGAACTCAATGCCTTCTATAGGGGAACCACCATGCATTCCTTCAGCTCCTGATGATCCTATGATTTCAGTCTCTGAGGATAACATGTGAGCAGCCTTCAGGAGAGTGAACCCACGAAAAGCATCTGGTCCTGATGGAGCACCTGGCCAAGTATTAAAAACTTGTCCTGATCAACTAACTGGAGGGTTCATTGAGATCTTTAACCTCTGATTTTGGCAGTCTGTGGTACCCTTCAAGCAGGTTTCAATTTTACCTGTCCGTAACAAGAATGTTCTCGGGCTTCCAGCCAGGTACAGACCTGCACCATTCGTGATATACACCAGGAAAGTACTAGATCTTTTTTCCAGAATGTGGAGATCTGCCTCAATGATTATCATCCAGTAGCATTTAGATCCACATTGATAAAGTCTTTTGAGAGGTTGGTGATGAAACATATCAACTTCTTCCTGGGAAGTGACTTGAATCTGTCCCAATTTGCCTACCAGCTCAGATCCACAGAAGATGCCATCTCATTGGCTTTTCACTCAACCTTGGAACATTTGGACAGCAAAGATTCATCCATCAGGATGCTTTTTATTGACTACAGCTTGGTATTCAATACTATCACCCTCTCAAAGTATATCAATACTATCACCCTTAATCTTGATCAGAGATTAAGGGAGCTAGGGCTTTACTCTTTGGAGAGGAGGAGGATGAGAGGAGACATGATAGAGGTGTACAAGATATTAAGAGGAACAGATAGAGTGGACAGCCAGCAACTCTTCCCCAGGGCACCACTGCTCAATACAAGAGGACATGGCTTTAAGGTAAGGGGTGGGAAGTTCAAGGGGGATATTTATAGGCATCCGTTAGTCTCATGAGACCATGGATTTGCACCTTGGAAGGTATCCAGGGCGCAGGCCTGGACAGAGTTGTATGGGAGACTGGCAGTTGCCCAAGCTGCAAGCCTTCCCCTCTCCACGCCACCGATGTTGTCCAAGGGAAGGGCACTAGGACCCAAGCAGCTTGGCACCGGTGTTGTCGCAGAGCAATGTGTTGTTAAGTGCCTTGCTCAAGGACACAAATATGCTGCCTCAGCTGAGGCTCGAACCAGTGACCTTCAGGTTACTAGTCTGATGCCTTATCCACTAGGCCACGCGCCAACAGAGGGGGATAGTCGAAGAAGGTTTTTTACTCAGAGAGTGGTTGGTGCGTGGAATACACTGCCTGAGTCAGTAGTGGAGGCAGATACACTAGTGAAATTTAAGAGACTACTAGACAGGTATATGGAGGAATTTAAGGTGAGGGGATATATGGGAGGCAAGGTTTAAGGGTTGGCACAACATTGTGGGCTGAAGGGCCTGTACTTTGCTGTGCTGTACTGTTCTATGTTCTAAAGCTAATCAATAAGCTTCATGACTTTGGCCTTAATACGTCCTTGTACAATTGGATTCTCAATTTCCTCATTTGCAGACCCCAGTTAGTTCAGATTGTCAACCTCTCCTCCATGATCTCCATCAGATCAGGTGAACCACAAGTTTGCATGCTTAGCCCCTGCTCTACTCACTTTACACTTATGATTGTGTAGCTAAGCACAGCTCCAATGCCATATTCAAATTTGCTGATGATACCACTGTCGTAGGGTGAATCAAAGGTGGTGATGAATCAGCACGTAGGGGTAAGATTGAGATTGGCTGAGTGGTGCCATAACAACAACCTTTCAATCAATGTGAGCAAGACCAAGGAGCTGAACTTCAGGAGAAGGAAACCAGAGATCCATGTGTCAGTCCTCACTGGAAGATCAGAGGTGGAGAGGATCAGCAACTTTAAATTCCTTGGTGTTATTATTTTAGAGGACCTGTCTTGGGACCAGCATGAAAATGCAATTATGCAGAAAGCATGGCAGCGGCTCTACTTCCTTAGGAGTTTGGGAAGATTCAACATGACATCTAAAACGTTGATGTTTAGTGGAGAGTATATGGACTGGTTGCATCACAGACTGGTATGGAAACACCAATGCCCTTGAATGAAAAGTGCATACAGCCCAGTTCATCACAGGAAAAGCCCTCTCCACCACTGAGCACATCTACGAGGAGCACTGACGCAAGAAAGCAGCATCTATCATCAAGGAACCCCACCATCTAGGCTATGCTGTCTTCTTGCTTCTGCCATTGGGAAGGAGGTACAGGAGCCTCAGGTCCCACACCACTAGGTTCAGAACAGTTATCAGGTTCCTGAACCATTGTGGATAACTTTACTCATCTCAATATTGAAATGATTCCACAACTTATGGACTCTCTTTCAAGGACTCTACAATTCATGTTCTCAGTGTTAGTGATTGATTGAGTATTACTGTTTGCTTTTCTTGTATTTGCTTGGTTTGTCTTCTTTTTCACATTGGTTGTTTGTCAGTCTGTTAATGTGTAGGTTTTCACTAGCTCTTTTTTAATTTCTATTTTCTACCACGAATGCCTGCATGGAAATGAAACTCAAGGTAATATATGGTGACGTATAAGTACCTCGATAATAAATTTCCTTTGATTGTTGAACTAAATCAATAATGGTAATGTTCGGGTCATATAAATAAGCATGTGCTGGGCATTTGCTCTGGGATTTGAGGAGTTAAAAGCAGTGATCGAAAATTGAGAACCCTCACACTTAAAGTTGTGTGTGACAGGAGTGAGGCAGCAATGGTCAGTGTCCATGAGCAAATCTCATGCTAAAGGTAGATCCAACTTTGGTAGGATCATTGTGGTTTGCTTCCACTATTGTGAATACTCTTGAATTTCATCAACATCTGGTTGTTGTATGTTCCGGTGGTTGAGGGGGTGGAGGTAGTAGTTTTTTTTTAAGTTATACATGGAACTTGAAATTCAGATCAGTTATGAAAGTGAACAAAGAAACCAAAAAAGTGGAATGCCGAGAGAACTGTGATTAACTCTTACATAAATAAGTTAATGTTAGCATTAACTTTACTTACTTCATGATACTTATTGTAACCTTTAGGAGAAAGACAAAGTGGTATGGGGGATTTCATTACAGGTGAGTAACGGAACTTCTCATGTAGCTGTTTGACAAATGTGGTCATTAGACACAAGCTTATCAAGTTTCCTGTGAGAAAGCATGGTCACAGCTAACACTGATGACAGTTGTAAACATAATAACTGTGGTAAAAATTAAAATACTGCTTTCAGAGTGGATTAATGAAGTTTATTTTCATTAAATTTAATGTATAATATTGAAAGTTAAAGTCCAGGACTTTCCTGCACATTACATGATGATTTTGGAGATTACACAAATTTTATTTAACCAAAAATATTGATACCTTTTAGAATTAACTGTTTACTTCTGGAATTTTCTTTTGCAAGGCCCACACACATGCAGAAGCATTAAGCATGTGCAGTGCTGTGAACACAGTTCAACACCTTATCCAGATGTATGCATCTGTGCATAACAAGCCATGGTACTCAAAATATTCAGCAAGCTCTGCACCATTTGTGGATGAGAAAAAGAACTAATGTTACAGCTCAGTAATCTTCCACCAGGAGTAGGAAAAGTTCAATATTGTACATGCCTTAAGTTGCTGATTTTAGATCCAGTTTGCCAACTTGCTCTGGATACCATGGGCCCTAATATTCTAAACCAATCTTCCGTGTGAGACTTCGTCAAAGGTCTTACTAAAATTAATCCTGGGCTCATCAATACACCATGTTAACCTCTTCAAAGATTTCAGTTAGGTTGCCTAGACAGAGTTACACAGGCGACACACACAAAGTGCTGGAGGATATCAGCAAGTCAGGCAGCATCTATGGAGGAGGACTAGAAAGGAAGTGGGCTGAGGTGACCATTAATTATTTCCCTCAGAAATATTTGCAGTATCTTTCTTACTACAAACCAGACATTTCCCTGCTGGGGTCAGGGGTGTGGGGGTGGTGGTGGAGAACACTTTTGCTGTCCTTTAGTCACCTGGTAGCTTAGGCATCCAGCAAAGAATTTGAAGTCTCAGCCTGAGCTCCAGCACTTTAATAGAAACATATAAGATATAAGAAAAGATATATGTAAGGGATAGATGAGATACAAGCAGGAAGGTTGTTTCCACTGGTGAGTGACGTTTGAACTAGGAGTTATAGCCTCAAAATGTGGGGGAATACATTTGTGTCAGAGCTGAGGAGAAACTCCTTTTCCCAGAGAGTAATGAATCTATGGCATTCTCCATCCAGAGAAGAAGCAGTGGCAACCTCATTAAATACATGAAAGACACAGTTGGATAACTTATTCATAGCAGGGGGAATTAAGGGTTACAAGGAAAAGACGGGTAGGTGGGGCTGAGACCACAGCCATATCATTGAAGGTGGAGAAAGCTCAATGGGCCAGAAGCCCTACTCCTACTCCTATTTCTTCTGTTCATTTGCTTAAGACCATCACGTTATCATGTACCTCCTCTTTATTTATGGAGACCGTCACTGGACTTGCACAAAAAGCCTTTCCAGAATAATCTCTCTCAGTCCTGACAAATATAAATCTTTGACTAGCAGTGCAGTACCTTCTCCCCTTTTACTTCCCTCAAGATGGAACCTGAAAATTTTAAATCCTGGAATTTTAAGTTGCCATAGTTAATGGCTGTGTAATATTGCTATGTTCTTGACATCTGAGAACCTTCTTAATCGCACCACATTTTTTCTCATATCTGTAGAAAGACCATAGCCTTCCATAACTTTCCCATTCATGTTCTTATCAAAATTTCTCTTAAGCCTGCTTGCATTTATCCTATTTATACTCCTCATGATTTTGTATACCAAATCTATCAAATCTCCCCTCAATCTTCTATGTTCTGGGGAGTAAAGTCCTAAACTATTCAATTTTTCCCTATAGCTCAAGTCCTCAAGTCCTGACAACATCTTTGTAAATTTTCTCTACACTCTTCAATCTTATTTACATTTTTCCTGCTCCAGATTAGGTCTCACCAATGTCTTAAGCAATTTCATCATAACATTCCAACTCCTGTACTCACTGCCATACATTGATTTATGAAGGCCAATATGCCAAAGTTTTCTTTACAACCCTGTGACACCATGTTTGTGGCATTGTGGATCTGCATTCCCAGACCCTACTGTTGTACTGCACTCCTCAGTGTCCTACCATTCACCGTGTAAGACCTGGTTGGTCCATCCAAAGTGCAACACTTTACACTTGAATACATTAAATTCCATCTGCCATCTTTTCAGCCCATTTTTATAGCTGGTTCAGATCCCATTGCAAGCTTTGATAGTCTTCCGCACTGTTGACTACACTCTCAGTCTTGGTGTCATCCACAAATTTGCTGATCCAGTTTAGCACATTATCATCCAGATCATTGATATAGATGACAACAACAGACCCAGCACCAATCCTTATGACACACCACTAGTCACAGGCCTCCAGTTAGAGAGGCAACCATCTACAACCAATCTCTGGCTTCTTCCGTGAAGCCAATGTCTAACTCAATTTACTACCTCATTTTGAATTCCAAGTGACTGAACCTCGTTGACCAATCTTCCATGCGTGACTTTGTTACAGGCCTTACTAAAGTTCATGTAAACAATATCCACTGTCTTGCCTTCAACAAGTTTCCTGGTAACTTCCTTGAAAAACTCTATAAGATTTATTAGGCACAACGTACCACACACAAACCATGTTGACTATGCCTAATCAGTCCCAAATACTTGTACATCCAGTCCCTTAGAATACCTTCCAATAACTTTCCCACTACTGATGTCAGGCTCACTGGTCTATAATTTCCTGGTTTATTTTTGGAGCCTTTCTTAAACAGCATTAGCTATCCTCCAATCCTCCAGCACCTCACCCATGGCTAAGGATTTTTAAAATATCTCTGCTAGGGCCCCTGCAATTTATGCACTTGCCTCCCACAGGGTCCGAGGGAATACCTTGTCTACTCGTAGAAATTTATCTACCTTAATTTGCCTCGAGGTAACAAAGACCTCCTCCTCTGTAATCTGTATAGAGCCCATGACCTCACTGTAGCGCTGACTTACATCGATGGAATCTGTGTCCATTTCCTGAGTAATACAGATGCAAAAAAATCCACCTTCCTTGGATCCACACATAGATTAACACTCTGATCTTCAAAGGACCAATTTTGTCTCTTGTTATCCTTTTGCTTGTAGCATGGGAGCCCCAGTCAATATGTGGAAATTTAAAATCTGATAAAAACTAAAATAAGATTTGGTAATGATATCCAGCATCTGGTGTTCCAATATTTTTCTCTATGAAAACCATAAAACTAACTTTTATTTCTGTAAAACAATGCTTCATTCAATAACGAAAATTAAATTGAAAATTTGTCTATGTGATGTAATAACAACAACCTTTCACTCAATGTCAGTAAGACCAAGGAACTGATTATAGGCTTCAGGAGAGGGGAATCAGAGGTCCTTAATCCAGTACTCCTTGGAGGATCAGGGTGGAGAGGGTCAGTAACTTTAAATTCCTGGGTGTCACTATATCAGAGGACCTGTCCTGGACCCATCATATAAATATAATTGCAAAGAAAGCACAACAGCGTCTCTGCTTCCTCAGGAGCCTGCAGAGATTCAGCATGTCATCAAAAACCTTAGCAAACTTCTATAGATGTGAGGTGGAAAATGTACTGACTGGCTGCATTGAGTGGAAAATCCCACAAACGGTAGTGGTTCAACTTAGTACATCATGGGTAAAGCCCTCCCAACCAATGAGCACATCAACATGAAATGTTGCTGTAAAAAAGCAGTGTCCACCATTGAAGATCCTCACCACCCAGGCTTTTCTCGTATGACCATCAAGTTGAAGGTAGGACTCACACCACCAGCTTCAAGAACAGTTATTACCCTGAACCATAAGGCTCTTGAACAAAAGGAGATAAATACATTCATTCTGTTTTTGGTGTTCCCACGACTGGTAGTCTCAGTTTAATGACTCTTTATCTTGTTTTATCATGCTCTCGTTATTTTATTGCTATTTATTTATATTTGCATGTTGCACAGTTTGGTTAAATTGATCTTGTTTAAAATTATTGTTTTATAAATTTGCTAAGTATTTCCACAATAAAAAAATTGTCAGGGTTTTATGTGGTGATATGTTATGTACTCTGATAATAAATTTTGCTTTGAACTTTTCCACTTTACACTTTGAATAATCATTAAAGATATGTTTAAGTGTTTCCCCTCATCCACTTTTGACTTCCTGTTTATATAGTAAATGCGATGTCTGAAGAAGTTCATTTTAGAATTTAGAATCTGCACCACAGGAAATAAATTCAAGATATAATCCGTTTTCATTTCCTTACTGAGAGCTACCTTGCTTAAAAATATTTAAAGCTCACAAAATATATCTTGTCATCTAAGTGAGCATTTTTCTTAAAAAGAATGAATACTATATATTATACTTACTTGTATCATTGGAAACAGAATAGGAAATAAAATTGTAAGAGTACATGATAAACCACATCGACTTTCATCCATTTTCCTTTTGATACCTTTTACCTTATCGGTTGTGTGAAATGAAGCCTTAATGCAACAAATCTGCAGAGCTCCAGTTATAACAAGTGGGCTGGAAAGTAATCGTGTACACTCACAGTGACTCAGATAGAAATCCAACGGAAAAGGTATTTTGATAGATTTAATATTCTTGTAAACTATAGGCAATAGCTATACAAGCAAACGACTTATCGTATAAAATTATATACTAGAGATGCTTAATTTACGATACTTCATCATCAGTTGTAACAAGTTATTGTATCAAGTTAAAGTGATAAATGTGCTGTTCATTAAGTCTCAGTTCAAATAATTATTAATTTGTTGTTAATATACCTCTTAGTATAAGTTGCACTTTGATAAAATTATGCTAAATATTTAAGTACATTATCTTCTGAAGCAAAGTTAACTGCTGAACATAGTTTTCTTCATAATATCTATTAGGAATAAATTATACTTAAAATATGGCATAAAATGACAAGATGATTATTTGGAAAATTAGTAATTTTTTGTCAAGGTGAGACAGAAACATCTCTAGTAGCTCTGTTTTTAGCCGTGCAGTACCAGCATGTTTTTTTTTGCCAAAGGTGAAGCAGAAATATAGTTTTGGAGGCACTGAGTTGGTGAAGCAGCATCTGTGGGGTAAGAATTAGATTACCATGGAAATTATAATGGATTTTTAAAATTTTCTGTAGGTGTACAGGAAGCAGTGCTAATACAGCTATCAAGAAAATCGACTAAGTTTTTTTTTGTGTCACTTCCTGTACTCATGGAGAGCTTAAAGGCTTCATTATCTTTCTTGCTCAACTCATCTGGCCCATATCAGTTCTTCCCTTCCCTTTCCTTAAATGTGTATCTCAATCTTAGAAACTAACTACCAATATTCTGTCTAAGTTAATTAGCTACCACAGCTCTATTGGCTGACCCTCTTACTAACCTGCTTCCAGAAAGACCCTATACCACCTTCCCAGTTTCTGGATGATATCAGTTCTGACTAGGAGACTTTCCATACCTATGCTTTTGAGATGTATTCCTATTTTCTTACTTTGACCCCCCCAACTTAGTTGACATTGTTCTCGAACTTATCCTTTCTATTTCCTGTATGTCCACTGTCATTGCTCTCTTCCCAGCCAGAATGCAGTTAGGGTTCACTTCACTTTCCTTCACTTTCCACCCCATCTGCTCTATATTACGGATCAGCCACTGCAATCTCATTGAAGTTAAAATGATTGCTAACATTTTAAAGGAACCATTCCCTCCATGATTCATTTTTCCATGCCCAGCAAACATCTCTCCACCCCTCCCCATCTCTTGACACTTTCTTGTGCAAGTTTAGGAGTGGCAAAACCTAGCCTTTTATCTCTTACTTACCCACAATTCAGGGACATTGGTGCTCCCTCCAGATGAAACAATTCACTTGCATTTATTACAGTTGAATGTTCTGTGTTCTGTGCTCACAACATGTTCTTCACACTGAAGAAACCAAATTCAGATTAGGTATCTGCTTTGCAGAGCACTCTTGATAAGTTCACAGATGTGACCTTGAGCTTTCAGTAATTTACCATTTTATTTATCTTTTCCATTCCCATTTTAACTGCTCTATCGTTGGTCTCCTACATCGCTCGAGCAATCTAATCTTCCATCTAGTTACCATAGAGCCCTTGGGACTCAATATTGAACTTCACAGTTTCAGATAACCAGTCTTTTTTATCTCTCCTTTTCCAACGACTTGCCATTCAGTTTGTTTCTTTGTACTTCATCAATGTCTAACTACCAGAATCTATAGTAATTGTTGCCTTGACATCCTTGGCCTGTGCCCTATCTAATTTGCAGGTTGAGTCTGTGGTGAGCAAGGCAAATGTAATGTTAGCATTCA
Source organism: Hemitrygon akajei (assembly GCF_048418815.1). Lineage (NCBI taxonomy): Eukaryota > Metazoa > Chordata > Chondrichthyes > Myliobatiformes > Dasyatidae > Hemitrygon > Hemitrygon akajei. Next base: position 145,225,996 of record NC_133127.1, read on the forward strand.
TTTCAAGAGGACTAGAATATAAAGCAAAGATGTAATGTTGAAACTTTATAAAGCACTGGTGAGGCCTCACTTGGAGTATTGTGAGCAGGTTTGGGCTTCTTATCTTAGAAAGGATGTGCTGAAACTGGAGAGGGTTCAAAAGAGGCTCACCACAATGATTCCAGAATTGAATGGCTTGTCTTTTGAAGAACGTTTGATAGCTCTGGGTCTGTATTCACTAGAATTCAGAAGAATGAGGGGTGACCTCACTGAGACCTATCAAATGGTGAATGGCCTTGATAGAGTGGATGTGAAGAAGATGTTTCCTGTGGATGTAAAATCTAAGATGAGAAGACACAACATCAGAATAGAGCAGTGTCCTTTCAGATGAGGAGGAATTTCATTTCCATTTTTAGAATCTTTTTATTGGTACATAATCTTCTACAGCTATAAAATGATACAAAACTTCAACAAATTAATATATCTACAATTAATAAAGCTGAAGAAAATAAAAGCTGATCGTAATATATAAAAATGAAAAAAAATTATATAGAAGAAAAAGAAGGAAAAAATAAGAACCCCGTCTAACTAAGAAAAAAACCCCCACTGACTACAAAAAAAGAGGGGAAACCCATTAGGAATCAACCCCCGGAGCAATACATCTTACCATCATCTATTTATATAAAGAAAAAGAATCATCAACTGCCAATTCATATTTATATAGAATAAGATTGGAAGGAAACCGTATAAAATAATTCAAATTAAATGATAATATTTGGCAAAAGAGCCCCATCTTCTCTCAAAATCGAATAGGGGATCAAAAGTTCTACTTCTAATTTTTTCCAAACTGAGACATAACGTTACTTGAGAAAACCATTCAATTAATGTAGGGACAGAGGTATCTTTCTATTTTAATAAAATAGCCCTTCTTGCCAATAATGTAACAAATGCAATTACATGTTGATCTGAAGATGAAATACCCTGAATATGATGCGGAACTATTCCAAATAGAACAGTCAATCTATTAGGTTGTAAATTAATTTTCAGAGCTTTAGAAATTCTAGAAAATAAAGATTTCTAAAACAATTTTAATGAAGAACATGACCAGAACATATGTAACAAAGTAGCTACGTCCGTTTTACACCTATCGCAGTAGTTGTCTATACTAGGAAATATTTTAGATAGTCTCTCCTTCGTTAAATAATAACGGTGAACAATTTTAAATTGAATTAAACAGTGGTTGGCACATATAGAAGAATTTACGTTTTTCAAAACTCGCAACCAATCTTCATTAACAAAGGTCATATTAAGTTCTCTCTCCCAATCTTGTTTAATCTTTAGTGAGAAGTTCTCTTTTTGTAACAAAAATAAATTATAAATCTTGCTAATGGAACCTCTCACTAAAGGATTCAACTTCAAAATGGTATCCAAAAAATCAGATTCTTGCAAAGATGGAAACTTAGATAAATATTGTTGTAAAAAATATCTAACCTGAAGATATTGCAGAAAATGTGTATGAGTGAGAGAATATTTGTTAATTAACTCTTCAAAAGTCATTAATTGACCATCACAAAATAAATCTGTAAAAGAACAGATCCCTTTATTTCTCCATAGGAGAGAAATGGGATCAGTTATTGAAGGTTTAAATAAAAAGTTTCGATATAAAAAACTAGACAACTTAAATTGTTTTAAATTTAAAAAGTTGTGAAACTGAAACCAAATCCATAAGGACTGTTTAATAGCAGGGTAAAGATTTAAATTTGGAATTTTAGAGAGCTGTAAAGGTAATGGAGCTCTTAATATTGAAGTTAAATGAAATTGTTTAACAGCTTTTAATTCCAAATCAACCCATAGTGGTTTTTGGCTCTTGTTGAGCCAATATAGCCAAAAACATAATTGTCTGATATTAACAGCCCAATAATACAGTCTTAAATTAGGAAGTGCAAGTCCACCATCTTTTTCAGATTTTTGTAAATGATACTTATTAATTCTTAGTCTCTTATTGTTCCAAATAAAGGAAGAAATAAGAGAGTCAATTTGATCAAAACATTTTTTAGTTAAAAAGATAGGTATATTTTGGAAAATATATAAAAATCTAGGTAAAATCATCATTTTGACAGCATGGATACGACCTATTAAAGAAAGAGTAAGTGGATTCCATCTAGAAAATAGTTGTTTCATGGAGTTGTTTCAAAGGAACTATATTAGCTTTATAAAGATCTTTTTTTTTAGTGATTATAATACCTAAATATTTAAAAGTATTAACAATTCTAAAAGGAATATCATTATATATAAAAACAGGGGCATTTAATGGAAACAATTCACTTTTGTTCAAGTTAACATAGAAACATAGAAAATAGGTGCAGGAGTAGGCCCTTTGGCCCTTCGAGCCTGCACCGCCATTCAGTATGATCATGGCTGATCATCCAACTCAGAACCCTGTACCTGCATTCTCTCCATATCCCCTGATCCCTTTAGCCCCAAGGGCCATATCTAACTTCCTCTTAAATATAGCCAATGAACCGGCCTCAACTGTTTTCCTGTGGCAGAGGATACCACAGATTCACCACTCTCTGTGTGAAGAAGTTTTTCCTCATCTCGGTCCTAAAAGGCTTCCCCTTTATCCTTAAACTGTGATCCCTCGTTCTGGACTTCCCCAACATCGGAAACAATCTTCCTGCATCTAGCCTGTCCAATCCCTTTAGAATTTTATATGTTTCAATAAGATCCCCCCTCAATCTTCTCAATTCCAGTGAGTATAAGCCTAGTCGATTCAGTCTTTCTTCATATGAAAGTCCTGCCATCCCAGGAATAAATCTGGTGAACCTTCTCTGTACTCCCTCTATGGCAAGAATGTCTTTCCTCATATTAGGGGACCCAAACTGCACACAATACTCTAGGTGCAGTCTCACCAAGGCCTTGTACAACTGCGGTAAAACCTCCCTGCTCCTGTACTCAAATCCTTTTGCTATGAATGCCAACATACCATTTGCCTTTTTCACCGCCTGCTGTACCTGCATGCCCACCTTCAATGACTGGTGTACAATGACACCCAGGTCTTGTTGCATCTCCCCTTTTCCTAATCGGCCACCGTTCAGATAATAATCTGTTTTCCTGTTCTTGCAACCAAAGTGGATAACCTCACATTTATCCACATTAAGTTGCATCTGCCATGAATTTGCCCACTCACCTAACCTACCCAAGTCACCCTGCATCCTCTTAGCATCCTCCTCACAGCTAACACTGCAGTCCAGCTTCGTGTCATCCGCAAACTTGGAGATGCTGCATTTAATTCTCTCGTCTAAATCATTAATATATATTGTAAACAACTGGGGTCCCAGCACTGAGCCTTGCGGTACCCCACTAGTCACTGCCTGCCATTCTGAAAAGGTCCCGTTTACTCCCACTCTTTGCTTCCTGTCTGCCAACCAATTCTCTATCCACATCAATACCATACCCCCAATACCGTGTGCTTTAAGTTTGCACACTAATCTCCTGTGTGGGACCTTGTCAAACGCCTTTTGAAAATCTAAATATACCACATCTACTGGCTCTCCCCTATCCACTCTATTTGTTACATCTTCAAAAAATTCTATAAGATTTGTCAGACATGATTTTCCTTTCACAAATCCATGCTGACTTTGTCCGATGATTTCACCTCTTTCCAAATATGCTGTTATCACATTTTTGATATCCGACTCTAGCATTTTCCCCACCACCGATGTCAGACTAACCGGTCTATAATTTCCTGGTTTCTCTCTCCCTCCTTTTTTAAAAAGTGGGGTTACATTAGCCACCCTCCAATCCTCTGGAACTAATCCAGAATCTAAGGAGTTTTGAAAAATTATCACTAATGCATCCACTATTTCTTGGGCTACTTCCTTAAGCACTCTGAAATGCAGACCATCTGGCCCTGGGGATTTATCTGCCTTTAATCCCTTCAATTTACCTAACACCACTTCCCTACTAACATGTATTTCCCTCAGTTCCTCCATCTCACTAGACCCTCGGTCCCTTACTATTTCTGGAAAATTATTTATGTCCTCCTTAGTGAAGACAGAACCAAAGTAGTTATTCAATTGGTCTGCCATGTCTTTGTTCCCAATGATCAATTTACCTGTTTCTGACTGTAAAGGACCTGCATTTGTCTTGACCAGTCTTTTTCTTTTCACGTATCTATAAAAGCTTTTACAGTCAGTTTTATGTTCCCTGCCAGCTTTCTCTCATAATCTTTTTTCCCTTTCCTAATTACCGGTAAGCCCTTTGTCCTCCTCTGCTGGTCTCTGAATTTCTCCCAGTCCTCAGGTGTGCCGCTTTTTTTTGCTAATTTATATGTTTCTTCTTTGGACTTGATATTATCCTTAATTTCCCTTGTCAGCCACGGGTGCACTACCTTCCCTGGTTTATTCTTTTGCCAAACTGGGATGAACAATTGTTTTAGTTCATCCAAGCGATCTTTAAATGCTTGCCATTGCATATCCACTGTCAACCCTTTAAGTATCATTTGCCAGGCTATCTTAGCTAATTCACGTCTCATACCTTCAAAGTTACCCTTTAAGTTCAGAACCTTTGTTTCTGAATTAACTATGTCACTCTCCATCTTAATGAAGAATTCCACCATATTATGGTCACTCTTACCCAAGCGGCCTCACATGACAAGATTACTAACTAACCCTTCCTCATTGCTCAATACCCAATCTAGAATGGCCTGCTCTCTAGTTAGTTCCTCGACATGTTGGTTCAGAAAACCATCCCGCATACATTCCAAGAAATCCTCTTCCTCAGCACCCTTACCAATTTGGTTCACCCAATCTATATGTAGATTGAAGTCACCCATTATAACTACTGATCCTTTATTGCACACATTTCTAATTTCCTGTTTAATGCCATCCCCAACCTCACTACTACTGTTAAGTGGCCTGTACACAACTCCCACCAGCGTTTTCTGCCCTTTAGTGTTATGCAGCTCTACCCATATCGATTCCACATCCTCCAGGCTAATGTCCTTCCTTTCTATTGCGTTAATCTCCTCTCTAACCAGCAATGCTACCCCACCTACTTTTCTTTCTTGTCTATCCCTCCTGAATATTGAATATCCTTGGATGTTGAGCTCCAATCCTTGGTCACCCTGCAGCCATGTCTCTGTGATCCCAACTATATCATATTCATTAATAACTATCTGCACATTCAATTCATCCACCTTGTTACAAATGCTCCTCCCATTGACACACAAAGCCTTCAGGCTTGTTTTTACAACACTCTTTGCCCTTATACAATTATGTTGAAAAGTGGCTCTTTTTGCTTTTTGCCCTGGATTTGCCTGCCTGCCACTTTTACTTTTCACCTTAATACTTATTGCTTCTACCCTCATTTTACACCCCTCTGTCTCTCTGCACTTGTTCCCATCCCCCTGCCACATTAGCTTAAAGCCTCCTGAACAGCAGTAGCAAACGCTCCCCCTAGGACATTGGTTCCAGTCCAGCCCAGGTGCAGACCATTCTGTTTATACCGGTCCCACCTCCCCCAGAACTGGTTCCAACGCCCCAGAAATTTGAATCCCTCCCCCTTGCTCCATTTTTCAAGCCACGTATTCAACTGAAATATCCTCCTATTTCTACTGTGACTAGCGCGTGGCACTGGTAGTAATCCAGAGATTATTACCTTTGTGGTCCTACTTTTTAGTTTATCTCCTAACTCCCTAAATTCACCTTGTAGGACCTCATCCCATTTTTTACCTATATCATTGGTACCTATATGCACCACGACCACTGGCTGTTCACCTTCCCATTCCAGAATGTCCTGCAGCCGCTCAGAGACATCCAGGGAGGCAACATACCATCCTGGAGTCTCATTTGCGGCCACAGAAACGCCTATCTATTCCCCTTACAATCGAATCCCCTATCACTATAGCTCTCCCACTCCTTTTCCTTCCCTCCTGTGCCGCAGAGCCACCCATGTTGCAATGAACTCGGCTGCTGCTGCCTTCCCCTGATGAGACATCTTCCCCAACAGTATCCAAAACAGTATATCTGTTTAGGAGGGAGATGACCTCAGGGGACTCCTGCACTACCTGCCTACTGCTACACTGTCTAGTGGCCACCCCTTCCCTTTCTGCCTGTGTAGCCTTTACCTGCGGTGTGGCCAACTCACTGAATGTGCTATTCACGACTTTCTCAGCATTGCGGATGCTCCAGTATGAATCCAATCGCAGCTCCAGATGCTCAATGCGGTCTGCCAGAAGCTGCAGTTGGACACACTTCCTGCACACATAGTCGTCAGGGACACTGGAAGTATCCCTGATTTTCCACATGCTGCAGGATGAACAAACCACAGGGACGATCTCAGTTGCCATGACCGACCCAATTCTTGCCTCAACTTTTGAAACTTTCTCCTTTGAAAGGAACTTACCTGGCCTTACCTCACTTGGAGTGAAGCTCGTCCACAGCCTCTTCTCGTCGAAGCCTCTTGAGTCAAAGCCTCAAATCTCCACTCCTTCACTGGCCCACTCACTCACTGGCCTATTTATATAAGTTATATATATATAAGTTTATATCCTGAAAATTTACCAAAATCTTTTAGTGTTTCCAAAAGATTAGGAATTGATTCCTCAAGATTTGAATTAAAAACCAAAAGATCATCTGCATAAAGAGAAATATTATGTATGGTTCCATTCATAGAGATACCATGAATATTTTTAGCTTCACGTAGTGTTATGGCCAAAGGCTCCAATACGAGATTAAATAATAAAGGGCTTAATGGACATCCCTGTCTAGTATCATGAAAAGTGAAAAAAAGAGGACCTGAAATTATTAGTAATAACCATGGCAATAGGATTCTTATAAATCATTTGAAATCCACCTATTGAAATTATTACCAAAACCAAATTTTTCTAATACTTTAAACAAATATGGGCACTCAACTCTATCAAATGCCTTTTCTGCGTCGAGAGAGATAACACATAGAAGTTGCTTAGATAATGGTGAATATATAATGTTCATCAATCTCTGAACATTAGAGAAAGAGTAACGGCCTTTAATAAAGCCCGTTTGATCCATAGAGATGATTTTAGTTTAATAGTTTCCAAGCGGTTAGCCATTATCTTAGAGAGAATTTTTGCATCCACATTTAATAATGAAATAGGTCTATATGATGGACATTCAGTAGGATCTTTATCTTTCTTAAGGATTAAGGAAATAGATGCTTCATAAAAAGAAGAAGGTAAACTACCCTTCTCAAAGGATTCATGAAATATTTCCAAAAGATACAGAGAAAGTAATCTTTCAAATTTTTTGTAAAATCCTACCAAATAACCATCAAGTCCAGGAGCTTTACCTGACTGCATTAATAAAATAGCTTTCTGAATTTCATGCTCAGTAATTGGAGCATCGAGCATCTGTTGATCTTCAACAGAAATTTGAGGAAATTTAATCTTGTGTAAAAAAGCCTTCATTTTGGAGGAATCTGCAAGAAATTGAAATCTATAAAGATCAGAACAAAAATCTTGAAAAATATTATTAATGTCTTTATAGTTACTTACTATAGCTCCATTATTTTTACAAATCTTTAAAATTTGTCTTTTAGCTCGTGCTGTACTTAATTGGGAAGCTAAGAGCTTATTATTTTTATCCCCAAAAATATGAAATTGACTTTTCAATTTAAGCAAATATCCTCAATAGGATATGTTAATAATAAATTATACTGTGATTGTAATTCTACTCTTCTTTTAAATGAAACAACATTTGGAGAGATTGCATTGATGTTATCTAATTCTTTAATTTGTTTAGAGATTTTATCTAATTCCATTCTCATTTGTTTTTTCAGTTTAGCTATATACAGAATAATCTGACCACATACATAGGCTTTTAATGTATCCGAAAGTACTAACTTTGAAATGTTTCCTGTATTATTAAAGACAAGAAACTCTCTTATCTGAGTTTCAATAAACTTAACAAATTCTGAACTTTGTAACAAGTGTTCTGGAAAACACCAAGATGGTCTGGTAGAAACAATATCTTTCAGTTCAAATATTAGGTTTAAAGGAGCATGATCAGAGATAACAATTGCATCATACTCACATTTCTGAACTTTAAATAAAAGTCGAGGGTCAACTATAAAATAGTTGATTCTCGAATATTTATTATGAATATGTGAGAAAAAAGAGTATTCTCTATCACTAGGATGCATATGCCTCCAAATTTCAATTAAACCATAATCAATTAAAAATGAATTAATAAATGATGCAGAATGATTAGGGAGTTGATGTTTGGATGATGACTTATCCATTAAGAGATTTAAACAAGTATTAAAATCACCACCCATTAATAACATATATTCATTTAAATCAGGTAAGAGAGTAAAGACAACTTTAAAAAATGAGGGATCATTAACATTTGTTCCATAAATATTAACCGAAACCATTTCCCTATTATAAATTATTCCTTTAACAATCAAAAATCTAACATTAATATCGGCTATAATATCTTCCTGATTAAAAGGGATATTGGAATCAATAAAAAATAGAAACACCTCTAATTTTACTCTGAGAATTTGCATGAAACTGAGAACCCTTCCAAGATTTAAAAAAATCTATTTTTATCACATAACCTGATATGCGTCTCTTGAGCAAAAATTATATCAGGTTGGAATTGGTTAATAATTTTAAATGTTTTCTTACACTTAATAGGATGATTCCAAACATGAACATTCCAACTTTAAAACATTTAACTGTTTAGATATCATCATGAGACTTTGTATCTAAAAAGTGTAGTTTGACACATGTCAGGATAAGGTGGTCGAAAATGGCGGACATGAACAACAACAATAATAATAATTTGTGTATGCTCCGGGATTCCATAATGGGGATAAAAATAGAAGAAAAAAAAACTCTCCCAAACTACAAAGCCCGGAAAAAAGTTGATATCTATCGATGCAAGCCCCAAGGAAAGCATAGAAAACAAATATAACTCCACTTACCTAAATAATAAAAAAATGAAAAAAGTAATCTCTGTCTCCTTCTACCGAACATTAAACTCGTTACAGTCGACATGTATCTCAATATAATTAAATTGGAAGGAACAGTGTATTTTTTGTAAAACAAAACAACCTTCAATTTTGAAAGTAACCTTCATAATGTTAGATAAGGGAAGAAAAACACATCCAAAACAATTCTTGAAATATTTGCACAAAAGAAAAACAATTGCCATCTTTAAATTATCCAGTCAATCTTTAAAACATAAGGACATCCAAATAATTACTTAAAAAATCATCACAAAAGCATACGGAACAAAAAAATACAATTAGTTCATTTAAATGCTGCAGAGAAAAAATTCTAGATGGTTCAAAATTACCTAGTTTTTCAACAGTTCTCTTGCTATGTCTTCTGAGGTTAAAACCATCCAAGCCACTCTTTTTCAGAGATAAAAATACATTTTATGGTAAAGACATTCTATAACCATCAAATCTTCCAATCTCATCACTCTTTACACTGCAACACAATCAAACCATTGTAAATCATTCAATCTTCAGGCTTCAGACTCATCATTTGACTCGTCAATCAAAGAGTTAATAAAATGCAATGCTTCGGCTGGGTCATCAAAAATACGAGCCCCAGAATTTTTGACTAAAAGCCTTAATTTAGCTGAATATTGTAACAATGGAAAGAGCTTTATTTGGTAAGCTAATTTCATGGCCGAGGCAAATCCAGCATGCTTCTTAACAATTTCGCATGGAAAATCTTCAAAAAAGTGAATCTCCGAACCTTGAAATTGAAACAACCTTTGTTTTCTTGCAAGCTTAATAATGCAGTCTTTGTCTCTAAAATGGAGACAAAGCACAATATGCCTGTTTTCATCTTGGTCCTGTTATGAGTGATGAACAGACCTGATGGTCAATGGGGTGCAGAGTTAACCATTCCCAACCCTCCCTTCCTGAGAACTACTAACTATTGCTGTTGTTATGCTGCTAATGAGAGAGAGAGAGATAAAGCCCAGGCAAGAACATTTGCTACAGATAAGAGGGGGAGAGAGACTGTTGATTTACTGTATTATGATTCTTCCTGGATTATTTACTTTCTACTACAAGGACTTTACTTGGCTCGTTAACATTCCCCAGGAGATAGCAGGAGTGGCCTGATTTGATGTACACAGTCATTCAGAGTTGATGGATAGCTGAGACCCCGTGAGTGGGGATTAAAAGACAGGTCTGGAGAGACACCCTTCAGACACACCAGTGGACACTGATTGAGTGTAGGGAACCCACAGAAAGGTGGGGGCTTCGAAGACCGAACCAGGAGATCGGTCAGTAAAGCTCACAGTGTTACAGCAGGGCTGGTGGGGACTTGTGTGTGTGTCCACTCGTGCCAGAATGATGAGTCCACCACAGAAGAACGGTCTAGCTAAAGACCAGAGGGGTCATAACTGAATGACCACAACGATACGACGGATTAAGAAAGCCACAAAAAGGTTTGCCTGCCGCAACTGTTGCTGTTACATCTCGCTCTCTCTCTCTCTCTCTCCAACGATTTCAATACAACAACCATAACTACTTCAGCATTTATGAACTGAACTCTATACTTTCCTATGACAATTCATTTACCCCTAGACATCAATAGAGCTTGTTTATTATTGATTATTATTATTCCTACACTTTTAGGTTTATTACTGCTAACTTGTTTTATATGTATATTTGCATTTTTGATATTGTATTGTGTAGTTTACTAATAAACACTTTTAATTTGGTACCACCAGACTCCAACGGATTCTTCTTTCTCTGCTGGTCAGACACCCAGTTACGGGGTACGTAACAAATTGGGGCCTCGTCTCCAGGATTTGATTAACAAATTGGGGGGGGGGGCAGTGTTTTGGGATAAAAGTCCCTTATCTGATCTGGTTGTGTGGATAACCAGACGGGAAACCAGCAGAGATGGAAATTGACAAATTTTTAAAAGACCCGACTTTGGGGGCATTAGAGGATGTCAGGTCGGCAGAATTGGTGAGCGTTGCAAAACGATAAAATCTCTTGGTGGTGAAATCGTCGATGAGCAAGGTGGATATACAGAGAGCAATAGCTGTGCATTACATATCCGAGGGTGTGTTCACGTTGGATGTATTGGACCTGTTTCCTGAGAAAAAACCACTCGAGGGCGAGCTTCAGATACAGATAGAAAGATTAAGGTTGGTTGCGGAGAAGGAGGAAAGGGAGCACGAGCTCCAGATACTCCAGATAAAGGAGATAGAAGCTGATAGGCAGAGGGAGGACAAGAGAGGCAGTTCGAGCTGGAAATGGAGAGGTTAAAGGCATCACAGGGAAGAGACAGGGCAGCAAACCCAAATGAGGGGTTCAAGATTGGTCAGGAGATCCAGTTGGTACCTCCATTCGAGGAGATGGATGTCGATAAGTTCTTCCTTCATTTTGAGAAAGTGGCTGTGAATCAGAACTGGCCTATGGGGAAATGGGCTGTTCTGTTACAGAGTGTACGTAGGGGGAAGGCTCAACAAGCATATTCGGCATTGTCTATGGATTAGTCTAAGGATTACGAGGAAGCAAAAAGGGCTGTATTGAGGAGTTACGAGTTGGTGCCAGAGGCATACCGGCAGAAGTTCCGGAACTTGAGAAAGCCGTGGAACCACATGTATTTAGAGTTTGCCCGTGAGATACAAATGGATTGTGAGCGTTGGTGCGCCTCAAAAGGGGTCTTTGAAGATTATGATAAACTGTTACAGTTAATACTGATGGAGCAATTAAAAGGTTGTATCCCTGAGAGTATGAAGACGTACTTGGATGAGAAGGAGACAGTGACTCTGTCTGCGACTGCCAAGTTAGCAGACGTGTATGCCTTAACCCACAAAACAAAGTTTTCCCTAAATAAGAGCTACCAGAAAGGCAGTAGGGACGGCAGAGAAAGCCCACCGGCTAAGGCAGAGAATAAGCTGGGAGCTAGTGGAAAAGGTAAGGAGGAGGAAAAACAGGCTGGCAGGAAGGTTCCTAACTTTACGTGTTATAATTGTGGGAAAGCTGGTCATATAGCATCTAAGTGTTTTGCTCCGAAGGAGACAGGAAGAGGGAAAACGGCAGACCCGAATGGTTGCATTGAGTCGGTCAACAGATCGATGAGGAAGGCAAAGGTAGATAGGGCACAAGAGGGGCGTGAGAAGTTTATCTCGGAAGGGATGGTATCTGTGAAGGAGGGTGAAACCCCAGTTCCGGTGTGGATCTGGAGAGATACTGGGGATGTGTAGTCAGCAGTGAAATTAACAAGTAAGCCTGTAAGTGCTGAGGACCCGCCCATAGATTCCAAGATTTATCCCGCATGCGCAATCACTCACAGCATGTCTAGAGAGGCGGCTGAGAAAGGAGACAGTTTAAATGAGTCCAGGGTTGATTTAGCAGAGACGCTTTTACCGACCTTGTACCAGGAGAGGTTAGAGGGTGGTAAAACAGAGGATAGTGGAGCTAAAGAAAGTAAGGGAGACGAAGCAGATTTAGTGTTGTCAAGGAACGAGATTTTGAACTTGGCTCACAAGATACACCTAGGTGGACACTTAGGAGTGAGGAAGGAGGTTATGGAGGCACAGAGTAAAGATGAGAAACAGATGAGGCAGTTAGAAGGTCCAGGGTTGGATACGGATGATCTGTCTGGTTTGACAGAGCTGTTTTCAGTTGAGGAATTTAAGCGTGTTCCCAATGATATAAGGGTAGTCCGAGATGAAAAGGATGCCGCTACCTTGAGGGAGTCTGCTGGGTTAGCAGACGAAGTTGTCTTAACCCACAAGGTTGTGTTTACTCCGAAGGGGAGTTGCCCAGAGAGTAACTGGGAGGATCAGGGGAACTTAGAATTTGAAAAAGGGACTGGTGTTGAAAGCCTAGGAGAGGCAGATGTCCCGTTTGCTTGTGTTTAGGATGTGAAGGATGTGGAGTCACCGGATACTGAACCTAGTGTTGAAGCTCAGGAAAAGTCTGAGGTATCTGATTTAGTTGAAAAGGAATGCAATCCTTTTGGGTCAGATAGACTTGGTTCAGTGAAGAAAGGGTTAACCGTGGCACTGGGAGAAAGTGAGAATTCTCAGTCACTTGTGTTAAAAGTTAGTAATGAGATGAAAGCTGGTGATGTGAATATTATTGAAGGGAAAGGGAAAAGTATTGTTCCTAAACTTTTGAATAAAGAAAATTTAAAGTCGAGTTTGGTGTCAGAACTGTTGACAAAAGTGAAGGGACTGTTAACTAAACAGTGGCTTGTTAACAAGGTGCTTGTGAATCAATTAGTTTGTTTTGGAATTTAAGGATAAACAACTTGGTGATGTGGTTCAAGGATGTGATTTGGAGAGACAGAACTTAGTGTTGTTTTGACCAAGAGGGATCACCTGCAGATGTTAAATGAGAAACTAACAGAATTAAAGATCCTGAAGATAAAATTAATGACCTGCTTAAAATTAATGAGTGGTGTGGAAGTTCAGCAAATGGGCTTAGTTTGGAAAACATTGGTGATAAGATAGCTCCTGTGAAAGGAGTCTGTGAAGGCCTATTCCAAGCTGGTGAGCAAGCTAACCACGTGAGAGTTAAGTGGAAAAGGGACAAAGGTTAACCAAATGCCACTTTGAATAACAGGATCTGGTTTGGCGGGAATTTGACTTTTTGTTTGACAAAGCATGTGAATAAGAAAGACAACATCATGGAAGATTGAATGTTGAGTTTAAAAGTAAAATAGAGATTAGTATTTGCTCAAATTTCTGTAATGTACTACATTATGATCACACATGTATTGGTTCACACTTTGTAATATACACCTAAACTAAGATCACAATCCCGTGGTATTTTTGGCTAACATGTGTTACGCCTGTGCCCCAACTCTGAGGGGCCGAAGGGTACAAAGTAGACCCCTCCTTTTTGAGAATCACAAGATCGCTATTAATTCAGGTCAGGAGACCCAGGAAATGAGAGAGAGAGACGCAGAATCCACAAGGAGTTTGGAATGTCCTGGCCCCTCAGCGATACAAAGCCACGGGAAACGGCCATTGTCTCTTGGAGACGGAATTGTGTATTGAGTACTGTACTATTTATTTGAAGCCCTCAGGGAATGACCAAAAGTGGGCTGGTTGAGGGGTGGCATCATTCCAACCTGATTGACATCTGAGACCCCGTGAGTAAGGATAAAAGAAGGTCTGGGGAGCAACCCCTTTAGATGCACCAGGAGAAACGCTAGAAATCCCGTGACAGCATTTAATAGCGACAGGCGGTGGAGGGCCCACATGTGTCCTTTCCTGTTGCCCGGGATTGGGGCCTTACCACGGAAGACGGCTTAGCTAAAGAAGAGATCACCACCGATGACATTTCGAAGGATCGACATCATAAAAAGGAAAAACGGGCAAGTTCTAAAAATCCGTCTCTCTCTCCAACCAAAAGCTGCAGCCTGAATGAACTTGAGTGACTTTTATATTTCCATCGGACAATACATTATCCCCTAGACAACGATAGAGCTATTTCTTATTGATTATTATTATACCTGCGCTTTTAGATTTAGTATTGACGACGTATATTATCTGTATGTTTGCATTGATATTATTTTTGTGTATTTTTATCAATAAATACTGTTAAAAATAGTACCATCAGACTTCAACAGACCTCTCTATCTTTGCTGGTAAGTGACCCAGTTACAGGGTACGTAACACATGAAAAATAAAAATAGGAGGTTATTAAGATGGAGTCTGTTGTTACAGGAATTTGATATTAAAATACAAAATGTAAAAGGGAGTAATTGCTGATGGTTTATCTAGATGTTAATTTGAAGGTGTATCTGTATTATTCTTGTAGTTAAGACCACTTCTGTATTTTGTTAAACTCTGTAATTCAGTAATATGCTTTATTAGTTAATTTTCACTCTGGTGAAAATTTCCGGAAGGATGGGGGTGTTATGAGTGATGAACAGACCTGATGGTCAATGGGGTGCAGAGTTAACCATTCCCAACCCCGCTCCTGAGAACTACTAACTATTGCTGTTGTTATGCTGCTCATGAGAGAGAGAGATAAAGCCCAGGCAAGAACATTTGCTACAGATAAGAGGGGGAGAGAGACTGTTGATTTACTGTATTATGACTCTTCCTGGATTATTTACTTTCCACTACAAGGACTTTGCTCGTTAACATTCCCCAGGAGATAGCAGGAGTGGCCTGATTTGATGGACACGGTCATTCAGATTTGATGGATAGCTGAGACCCCGTGGGTGGGGATAAAAAGACAGGTCTGGAGAGACACCCTTCAGACACACCAGTGGACACTGATTGAGTGTTGGGAACCCACAGAAAGGTGGGGGCTTCGAAGACCGAACCAGGAGATCAGTCAGTAAAGCTCACAGTGTTACAGCAGGGCCGGTGGGGACTTGTGTGTGTGTCCACTCATGCCAGAGAGACGAGTCCACTACAGAAGAACGGTCTAGCTGAAGACCAGAGGGGTCATAACTGAATGACCACAACGATATGACGGATTAAGAAAGCCACAAAAAGGTTTGCCTGCTGCAACTATTGCTGTTACATCTCACTCGCTCTCTCTCTCTCCAACGATTTCAATACAACAACCATAACTACTTCAGCATTTATGAACTGAACTCTATACTTTCCTATGACAATTCATTTACCCCTAGACATCAACAGAGCTTGTTTATTATTGATTATTATTATTCCTACACTTTTAGGTTTATTACTGCTAACTTGTTTTATATGTATATTTGCATTTTTGATATTGTATTTTGTAGTTTACTAATAAACACCTTTAGTTTGGTACCA
Source organism: Hemitrygon akajei (assembly GCF_048418815.1). Taxonomy (NCBI): domain Eukaryota; kingdom Metazoa; phylum Chordata; class Chondrichthyes; order Myliobatiformes; family Dasyatidae; genus Hemitrygon; species Hemitrygon akajei. The sequence continues at coordinate 145,241,748 of NC_133127.1, forward strand.
CCAGACTCCAACGGATTCTTCTTTCTCTGCTGGTCAGACACCCAGTTACGGGGTACGTAACAGTCCAAAAGTTTTAAAGCACCGGTTCTGTGAGCCACTTCAATATCCGGAGGTAGCAAACAAACCTCTGGGAATAAAGACTGAAACATTTTAGCAAAATAATCCAGTGTGTCGGCAGATTCTGATTTCTCTTTTAATCCAACAATTCAAATATTATTCCGACGCGACCGAGCTTCCAGATTGATGATCCATTGTTGAGCCTTTTCCAAACGAGAAGAAAGGTCAGCCGTATTTCGACTAACTTCTTTAAGATCAAGGCTCAGAGAGTCAATTTTTTCTTCAAATTTCTCTTTTAGTTATTTCAGAGCCAATACTGCTGATTTGAGACTCTAATCTCTTCACCCAAGAGGGTTCCTCCGAGAACTCGTCAGCTATTTTAGGCTTTCCGTTGCCTGGGTCCGGGTTCCTTTTGGTGCTTCTTAGAGTAGCCATAATTATAACTATTGCTGTACAGATCTGACTGAATAACGTTGAAATTTCAAAGCTTAAGTCCGAAAAGGGAGAGATTAAAGGCAGACGGGAAGAAACAATGTCTTACATGTCCGTGAGCGGAAGGTGGAGGAATTTCTTCAGCATGAGAGTGGTGAATCTGTGGAATTCTTTGCCAAGGTCAGCTGTGGTGGCTAGGTCTTTATGTGCATTTAAGGCAGAGTTGACAGATTCGTGATTGGTCAGGGTATGAAGGGATACTGGGAGAAAGCAGGTGTCTGGGGCTGAGAGGAAAATTGGATCAGCCATGATGAAATAGCGGAGCAGATGTGATGGGCCAAATGGCCTAATTCTGCTCCTATATTATATTATCTTATGGTAGCCATCCCCTGGACTTTTTTCCACTCTTTGATCTCTCTACAGCTTTGAAGTACACTTCAAATGCAAGGTTCTTGACCTGAACTGTTGACTCAATTTCTCTCCCCCAGCACCTTTTATTTTGGATGGACACAATATCCCTTAGACCCCACTTGTTAAAATGTCTCAATATCCATTAAAAATACGTATCTATGTCATGGAGTATGAATCACAACATTTACACATTACTAAATTCCAACACCTCAAATATTTTAAGTTAATTTCAAAACATCACTTGCATTCTAATCTCTCTGCCAGCCAACATTTTGTGATTCATGCACTAGGGCACCTTCTTCATGCAGTCTTTTTCCATTTGAATAATAATCTACCTTATTATTCCTCTTATCAAATGCATATCCTCACATTAAAATCCATTTGAAACTTTTTTGCCCTCTCACTCACTCAGAGTCACAGTATCACCCGAAAGTGTGAGAGAAGGTATTGCGAAGTATATTAAGATAGATATAGTTTTTCCTCTCTATATTACCAAGTTTGAAGAATTCAATAAGTTCCCCGGTTAGTTTGAAAGGGCCTTGTATCAAACAACTAACTAACTAATATAGCTGTCTAGTTTTCCATCTTCTAAAACCCTATGTATTGCAGAGTTTCCTGGGAGGAGTCTATGGGAAATTTCAGTCAGTTTCAATGACAGGAGCTCTATCAGGTCCCTAAGAAAATATCCTATCCTGCCCTGGATCTCTGCTGAGGTAAAATGTTTAGCTAAGTGGTATATATAAACCTGTTGGACCAATATGAAAGTTTGGTTCCACTACTGTCAAGGTCTTGACTGAACAGTGACAGCCCTCCATGTTTTAGCACTCCAATTCCTCAGAGGCTGGTTACCTGCCACTGTCCCTTTAAGACTCAGACTGTGAATTACTGCCTGCCAAACGTCTTCATGGAAAGTCAGTACTTAAAGGCTCATGCTGATCACATTGCGCTCAATTGTAGGTGATCGATTTCTAAAACTACAATCTAATTTTGCCTTTGGATTTTGTTCATGTTGTCTTGTCTTTTTGAGTCTGAGTTAATTCTAGACCTTACTCTGCACTTGGGTTCACCACTATCCATAGCTCTCTTGTTACAGCAACTATTACATTTGGTTCTGATTGTGCTACTTTGGAAAGAACATTAACATCCTGAAGTGGGTACAGAAAAATATTACTAGAACCTTGACTTGGGATTAATATGTTGTGCAGAAAACATAGCTGATTAGTTGGCTGGACCTGGGTTTTCAAAGTGACGTGGGGTTGGTACAGCTGAAGATAGTAGGGGGTGATGGGGACATGGGAGAGACAGCAATGCAAGCTACTGCCTACAGTAAATATAGAAGATTAACAGTCATTTTGGTGATGGTGAGTTCTTTCTTTCAGCACTTTGATTTACCAGCTGTTAAAGATGACGATGGTTTATTTGTGAACAGATAGTCCAGTGGCCAAAATAAAATGAATATTAATAATCAACATAAGGTTAGGGAAGAGAAGTTAATGAATATTTTAAAATCAATGAGATCACAAGTATAACAAATGTAATAATCCCATCTTTTTTATTTGAAACAGGATGGTAAGGATTTTTTGGATGATATTTTTTATTGACACCACCTCAGAATCAGAAGGAAGTACTACTCCACAGCTTCTGGATTTCTTAGATTCTCCTGGTAAGATTATGTCATTATTTTCACTATACAAACACTTCAAAGTATAAGACAAAATTTTGAGAATTTACAACAGTGAAATAATGTCTATCAGAAGCACATAATGATAATTCAGTCTTTAAGTTCATAACCTTTGAGATCACCTTGTCTCATTTATGATCAAATTTCTCATTCGAATTGACCTGGTGGATCTTTCTTCAACTGTTTCCAATGATACCATATCTTTTTTAAAGCAAGGTGGCATGTCCCTGCTGCACAACACTACCCCCTAACAATAATGTGATTTTAGCTAATGTGAGTCACCTTTCCTATTTGGGGAACCAGCTCTCTGTGAAGGCAGATATTAATGATGAGAGCAGACATCTCCAGAGAATGAATAAAGCCTTCCACTGCCCAAGGAGAAGCACATTTGAAGCTCAACACCTGAAGCAGATTCATGAGATACATAGACCATTTTACAATAATCACTAACAATTGAGGAAATATCACTAACATTGCCTCTGTAAATCCCTAGATCCACTGGTTGCCAGTCTTAGCTTCAAAGCTGTGTCTTAGCTTCAATGTTCTGATTGTTCATAACCAGCTCCAGTGGGCAGGCCACGTCATCCACATCTGCTGCCAGACTTTCAAAACAAACATACCATTCCAAGCACACTTCAGGCAGGTCTATGGATGAAGACCCACCACACATGTCCTCAAAAGATCTCTGGACAAAATATAACATTCTTTAGGGCTTGTGAGAATTTCTGACCCGAGACAGTTCAAATTGCTAAAAATATTAGAGTAGTCACCATGCATTCCAGTTTCCTCAAATGGGAGCCTACACGGGGCCAAGCAAGCAGCTGAACTGACTACACCCACAACATCAAGATCCAACTGTTTGTCTAAGGCAGGGACTCTGGATCTCAGAAACTACTCAGCAGTGACCTCAGAATTTATAGACTCAGGGGTGGAACAGGTTATCTTTCTCAAATGGGATATCTAAAGATGATAATTAACCTAGGAAATTTTCAGCCCAGGAAAACTATTGAGACTCAGTTGCTAAGGATACTTCAGACCGAGATTGATAGATTTTGTGAATTTAAGAAAATCAAAAGATTTGTAGTCAGTGGAGGAAAGCAGTGATGAAGAAGAATAAGAAGGCAACACGAGTGAATCAGCAGATGCTGGAAATAAATAAAAACCTCCGGGTTTCGGCCCGAAATGTCGTCACTACCTCCTCCCATAGATGCTGTTTGGCCTGCTGAGTTCTGCCAGCAGTTTGTGTTTTTATTAAGAAGAATAAGATCTGTTTTGATGTTATTCAGTAGTGGAGAAAGTTAAGTCCAGTCCTGCTCTTATTTTTTGAAAACTGCAGATGCTCTAAAAACTGAAATAAAAACAGAAAATGTGGTCAGACACCATCTATCAAATGGGTAACAACTAATGTTTTAATCTGTGACTCTTCATTTTGGGAACATTCCTCTTTTCACAAATGCTGCCTTTCCTGCCGACTTATTCCAGCATTTTCTATTTTCAGTTCTCTTTTTTTTAGCATTCTTGTGTTATTTACAGTTTAAAGATCAAAATCAATTTTGGGGGTATTGCAAAGTAGACATTTGAAGCCAATGGAAATTTTAAAAAGATAGCTGTCATCTGCGTGGGGAAATCCCTTATTACTCATCCCTGAATGATTTCATAGAACAATGTTCTTTCCCTGGGATTGGAATTGATCATGAGAAATTTTACAGATCAGCTTGGAAATTCAAATTAAATGTCATCTCACTTTCACTAGTGTCAACAGCTGTTTTCACTAGTACTATTTAAAGGCTGAACATATAAATTATAAGCTCCATTTTCTTGTGCGGAAAGGAAACAAAATTAACAGTCCAGGTTGTTGTGCATTTCCTTCACGTGCTTTATGAAGAGGTGGTGGGTAAGTAAGTTTGGTGAAATAATTTTGGTTAAGCATATAAGAGATTATTAGAGTGGCTTTACCAAAATTGTCGTGTATCTTTTGCATCATACAAAATTTTGATTGGAGTGGTTAAATAAACTAATATATAAAAGAGACTGGGCTGACTCTCTGAAGCATGTTTGAAGGAATCTAATACGTTCAACATGATAGTATGTTTCATTGAAAGCTTTTATTCACCAGTCATCATTGCTATATTGTAATCATTCTTCATCAATACTTTATGTCTCTATAGATTGTTTCAAACCTGCACTGCAGGAACACTACTACGGATATGTGGGTGAACCTTTTGAAGTGACATGTGAACTAAATAATCTCAGTGATAACAATTCCATTAATGATTTAAGCAACCAATTATTATTGTACAAACAAGGCAGGGAAGGAAGTGCTGAACAAAGCAATGATTGGAATGAAGTTGTTAGTCAGAGAGGAAAGAATTTTTCGCTTTCATCGATCAGCACAGCTGATTCTGGTACTTACCTCTGTTTGCTCAGGTATGTGAAACAGTTTTAAATTTTTAATATTGCACTGTTTAATGCTCAAACATTTACTTATTAAATCATATATTCTGTGCTTTTCAAGTCTTTGTAGGACAACATTAGGAAAAATTATATCCTGTGGGAATTGAATTTTTAAAAAGTAGATAGAGAAATCAATCAATAGCTTTGTTAATACTGGCTAATTCTGGTCATGTAAAATAAAAATAAACAGGAATAAGCCATGCCATCTGTCTATTGTTTAATTATATCAAAAATCAGGAATCATTTACCCACATAACAATTTATCTGCAACTTTTTGGGGAAACAGAGTTTTACTATCGTTTGCTTGCAAAATTGCTTCCTGATTTCTCTCTTGTGTGGTCACATTACTTATAGGATAATTACCCCTGGTTCCACATTCTCCTTCCAGTGAGCATTTCTTTGAATCTACCTCATCAGATTGCTTTATATTTTAAACATCATCTTAAACTACTATATTCAGCAGTTATAAAAATGTAATGCCACGTGTGCCCATTAAGTGGCAACCTTTTGCATGCAGCTCCAATGGGATTCATCAAATATTCCTGTTTAGGACTACTACAGTTGCAACCCACAGTCACAGATGTAGGTAGTTCAGGAAGCTGCATCATTTTAAGAGATTTAAAATAGCTATCAATATTCAGAATCGACAAACCTCATATGGCAGGTTCGGATGGCGAATGCAGTTTCCCTTTAAGAAAACAGAAGCAGGAACAGGTGCAATTGAACACAGTGGCTTTAGAATTCTACTTCCACTCCTGACTATCCTGCTGGTAAGTATCACTGGAAAATAAAATTGAAGACCTCAGAGCAAGACTGCTGTACCAGAGGGACATTAGAAACTGCTGTGCACTCTGCTTTATGGAAACGTGGTTCACATTGGCAACTACAGACACAGCACTGCAACCTGATAGTTTTGCCATTCTCTGCTAAGACAAGTCAGCTCAGTCTTTCAAAAGCAGAGGAGGTGGATTATGCTTTATCATTAACTCATTGTAGTGCGCAAACGTGGCAGTTCTGTCTCAATCCTGCTCACCTGACCTGGAATGTCTAGTGGTCAAATGTCATCCATTTTATCCACCAAGGGAGAATTCTGCTATTATCCTGGTAGCAGTGTACATTTGACAGGCTAACATCAGGCAGGCTCTGGAGACGCTGAGCAATGCCAGCAGCAGGTACAAAGCTGCACTCCCTGATACCTTCCCTATTATTATAGGAGATTTCAATCAGGCCAGCTTGAAGAAGTCTCTGTACAACTAGCACTGACAGAAGAGCCTATGCACCTAACCACTGTCAGAGCACCATTGCCAGTACTCAGCAAGAGCTCAAGAAATGCAGATGTGACCAGTGCAAAGTCATCAAGGCAGCGAAAGAACAATACAGGGACAAAATTCAGACACAACTCTTCATCAACAGCCCACACAGCTTATGGTAAGGTCTGCACACCATCGCAGACTTCAAAGCTAAACGCAGTGGAGTTTCCAACATTGCTGCCTCTCTCCCAGATGAGCTAAGTGTTTTTTACACTCGATTCGATGTTGCCAACACTGAGTCCCTGAGGAGTCTTACAGCTGATGTGACTTGCAGCTTGGTCATCTCTGAGGCCGAAGTACGTAGGTGTTTCCAACAAGTGGACAGTCGCAAGTCCGTGGGACTGGATGGCATCCCAGGGCGGGTACTCAGGATGTGTGTAGCACAACTGGCAGGTGTGTTTACAGACTTTTAAAAATCTCTCCCTCTCCCAGTGTAGAGTGCCCTCTTGCTTCAGAACATCCACCATTGTTCTTGTACCTAAAAAGACCAAGGTAACATGTCTGAATGACTGGCGTCCTGTCACACTCACCTCAATACTAAGCAAATACTTTGAGAGGTTGGTCAAGGACTACATCTGCCATGCTACCACCCACACTGGACCCCCTACAATTCACCTACTGACACAACCGATTGACAGATGATGCAATAGCCACAGCTCTACACACCATCCTTACACATCTGGAGAAGAAGGATGCTTATGTGAGAATGCTGTTCTTGGACTACAGTTCAACACCATAATTCCCTCCAGGAATGAGAAGCTCAGAGACCTCGCCCTTCACCCTGCCTTGTGTAGCTGGATCCTGAACTTCCTGTCAGAATGCCAGCAGGTGGTAAGAGTGGGCTCCCTCACCTCTGCCCCTCTGACTCTCAACACAGGTGACCCTCAGTGCTGTGTATTAAGCCCCCTCCTTTACTCTCTGTATACCCATGACTGTGTTGCCACCCACAGCTCCAATCTGCTAATTAAACTTACTGACCACACTACACTGATTGGCCTAATCTCAAATAATAACGAGGCAGCCTACAGAGAAGAAGTCATCACCCCGACACTGTAGTGTCAACAAAACAACCTTTCAATAATGCAAAACAAGAGGAATTGTAGGCTAGCTCCTGATGACATCAATGGATCTGGGGTTGAGGGGGTGAACTCGGCATTAAGTTACTTGGCATAAACATCACCGAGTATCTCATGTGGTCTATGCATACCTGCTGTGTGGTGAAAAAGGCACAACAGCATCTCTTTCTCCTCAGTTGGCTGAAGAATTTTGGTATGGGCCCCCAAATCCTAAGAACTTTCCACAGGGGCACAACTGAGAGCATCCTGATTGGCTGCATCACTGCCTGGTATGGTAACTGTACTTCCCTCAATCGTAGGACTCTGCAGAGAGCGGTGCAGATAGTCCACCGTATCTGTAGATGTGAACCTCCCATTATTCAGGACACTTACAAAGACAGGTGTGTAAAAAGGAGCCAAAGGATCATTGGAGACCCGAGACACCCTGACCACAAACTGTTCCAGCTGCTGCCATCCAGGAAACGGTACTGCAGCGTAAAGGCCAGGACCAACAGGCTCTGGGACAGCTTCTTCCACCAGGCTATCGGACTGCTTAACTTATGCTGACACAATGGTATTTCTATGTTATATTGACTATCCAGTTGTAAATACTATTTATTATAAATTACTATAAATTGCACATTGGATATTTAGACAGAGGCATAACATAAAGACTTTTACTCATGCATATGAAGAATGTCAATAATAAAGTCAATTCAAGAACTTTTATCATGCCATCCCACACTCAAACGTTGGAAAATCTCATCACCTGGCTGTACTCCCAGCACGGAGGGAGAGACTAAAGAGCACAGCACCAGTAGTGAGGACCAAGAAGATATACTTAAAGGAGGCAGAGAAGGGCTTCCAGAACTGCTTTGAGTGAGTAGATTGGCCAATATTCAGGGATTCATCTTGTAGGCTGAATGAATATACCACAGCTGTCACCAACTTAATCAAGACCTGCATGGATGAGTATGTGCCTGTGAGGCCATATCAGACATTTCTTAACCAAAAGCCATGGATGAACTATGAGATTTGTAGTCTGCTGAGGGCTATATCTGTGGCATACAAGACCAGTGAACCAGACCATACAAGAAAGCCAGGCACGACCTAAAGAAGTCGATTTGAAGGATGATAAAGCAATTTCGATTGAGGTTAGAGACAGAATTGGATGCAAGTTAGCTCTGGCAGGGTTTGCAGGTTATTACTTCCTACAAAGCAAAACCTAACATCGTGAATGGCTGTGATGCTTCACTCCCGGATGAGCACAATGCCTTCTGTGCATGCAGTGAATGGGAGAATAAAACTTCACCTGTGTAAATCACTGCAGCATCTGGTGGCCTTGTGATCTCTGTTTCGAAGGCCGATGTCAGAATGTCTTTTAAGAGGGTAAACCCCCGTAAAGCGTCAGGTCCTGATAGTGTACTTGGTAGGGCTCAGAAAAGGTATATTAACCAACTGGTGGGTGTGTTCAAGGACATCTTTAATCTCTCACTGTAGAAGTCAGAGGATTCCACCTGCTTCATAAGGGTGGCAAACATACCAGTACCCAAGAAGAACAAGGTGAGCTGCTTCAACAGTTATCACCTAGTGGCACTCACATCTACTGTGATGAACATTGGAACATAAGAGACAGGAGCCGGAGTAGGCCATTCGGCCCAATGAGCCTGCTCCACTATTCAATGAGATTATTGCTGATCTGACCATGGACTCACTTCCACCTACTTGCCTTTTTCCCATAACCCTTAATTTTCCTACTATGTAAAAATCTATCCAATCTTGTCTTAAATACATTTACTGAGGTAGCCTCCACTGCTTCATGGGCAGAGAATTCCACAGATTCACCACTCCTGGGGAAAAGCAGTTCCTCCTCATCCCTATCCTAAATTTACTCCCCCAAATCTTGAGGCTACTTCCCCTACCTCTAGTCTTACCTACCAGTGGAAACACCTTTCCTGCTTCTCTTATCTATCCCTTTCATATTTTTATATGTTTCTGTAAGATTTCCTCATTCATTCCAAGGGGACTTGTCTATCTTTAGAACTGTTTTGAGAGGTTGGTTATGGCTAAAATCAACTCCTGCCTAAGCGAAGACCTGGACATGTTGTAAATTGCCCATCACTACAGTAGGTCTACTGCAGATGCAATCTTACTGGTACTCCACTCTGCCTTGGATTACCTGGACAATAGTAATACCTATGTCAGGCTGCTGTTATTGTCTACAGTTGGGTGTATATCCTCTGTTGTAATCAACAAGTTCCAAATCCTGGCTCTCTGTACCTTCCTGTAACTGGATCCTTGTCTTCCTTATGAGGAGACCCAGTCAATGAAAATTGGAAATAACATCTCTTTCTTGCTAACAATCAACACTGGTGCACCTTAAGGATGTGTGGTTAGTCGACTGCTCTAATCTCTCCACAGCTACTATTTTGTGGGATGGCTCAGACTTTGTTTGCATGACTGTCTGGTATGGAGGGGCCACCGCAGAGCATCAGAAAAAGTTGCAGAAAGTTGTAAATACAGACAGTTCCATCGTGGGCACTGGCCTCCGCAGCAATGGGGAAACCTTTAAAAGATGACATACATGATTAGGACCCACATCACTCAGGACATGCCCTCTTCTCATTTTTACTATGAAGGAGGAGGTGCAGGAGCTTGAAGATACATATTCAAAGTTTCAGGAACAACTTCATCCTACCCACAATCAGATTTTTGAATAGACAATGAACCCATGAACACGACCACACTATTTTCTGTCTTCTCTTTTAGCACTACTTATTTAACTTAATTATATATATAAAATAAAATCTACAAATTACAGTAAATATATACATTTATTTGTAATTTAGATTTTATTATTATGTATTGTGATGTACTGCTGCTGCCAAACAACAGATTTCATGACATAAGCCAACGATATTAAACCTGATTTTGATTATACAGTATTTGCCCAGTCTATTTAATGCAGCAAAGCTTCACAAGAGAATTCAAACAAAACTGAACATCAAGTTGACTGAAGGTTGAATGAAGGAATGAATCTGGAATCAAGCAGTCCTGATGAAGAGCCTTGGCTCAAAACATTGACTGTTTATTCCCCCTTCATGGATACTACCTGACTTGCTGAGTTCCTCCAAAATTTTGTGTGTGTTGATCAAGCTGAATAAGGACATTTTTAGTTGATCAAAAGCTTGTTCAGAAAGATGTATTTAAGGATTATCCAAAGTAAGGAGGCTGAAGAAGGATTGCCTCTTCAGAATTCTCTCTGAAAGAGAGAATTCCAGGACTTTGGCCCCAACCCTAACAGCCACTTTGGTAGAGTGATAAAATTTGGGAATGTTCCAGAGTACAGACACAAGGAATATAAATTCCTCAATGCGTTTTAGGGATGGAGTTAATTATTGAAATAGGAAAGCTGAGGTAATGGAGGCATTTGAAAAGGATCTTAAAATTCACATGTGGCTTAACTGGATTTTAGGGATTCTTGCAACCAGAAAGAATTATTCAATAAAAGTAAACCATTGTCTAATATATGGACATTTGGATTAGAGGACAGAATCAATAGTTTTGATGGGAAATTTGAAGAGCATTTTCTGAGAATGTAAGGCGAGACTGAACAATTCCTATTAGTATTAGGGACTAAAGTGATTGGATTGGAAGGATTTGCAATGGATTTCCATCCTCTGGTATTTTGTAATGATAAAGTTTTGCATTGCATATGAAAAAAACATTATGTTAGAGTTATGCAGGGGGAGTGGAGGAGTGGACTTTCATAGGATCATAAACTCTAAAATGCGGATTTCCCCAAAGATTTTCCCAAACACCTGAGTTCAAAATAAAGCCAGAAAATGCTGGAAAAGGTCAGTAAGTCAAACAGCGACTGAGGAAAGGGACCTAGTGGAAGATGACAATAAGTATTGTAACAGTACAATTTGTTGTAACAGATTTGTTAAACAAGATGAGGGGATTGTTGGACTTACAGGTTTAGCATTGAATATGTTGAATATGCTGTATGAGAATTTGTTGAGAAAATTAGAACACATTTGATCAGTATAATGTATGTATTTTTACAATATGCTTAAATATGTTTGCGTTTGATAAACAGAAATAGTGGCCTCTGTCTTAAGACGGTAGTACTAAGTGTGAAAAAGCTGAACCAAACAGGTTGTCAAGCCACTCAACGTTCTGGGGTTATCCTAATTCGGCAGAGATCAGCTACAATATCATGTCCAGGAATTCAATATTTCAATTCCTCAGGAAGATCTCCTGTAGAGTGGTACAAGGTAAGTGTCTTGCATCTGGAATAGATGAAACACAAAATTGATTCCAATTACAGAATGATTACATGGGATCATCTAGGGATTTTAGGGGCAAGAAAGCAGAGAAACTAAAATTCAAGCCAAATGAAGTAAAATTAAAATATAAGATTGAGAATATGGAAAATAAAGAAATTATCATTATTCAAAAAGTAGTGTCTCTTATCAAAATAAAAATTATTTAGTGAGGCTGTTGCGCCTGAAATTCAGAACAGAACATTAGTTTAATTAGCTGTGCAAGGTTAGTGAAGTTAATTAATTCTGGCTAGATTGAAGTGGTAAAAGTAATCTGACTGAGTTAAATTCAGCTAGAATCAAAGCTTAACTTCAATCAATCAGTTTCTGAATTTTTTTAGTGTTACCCAGCATCATCTCACGACATTATAACAGATATCATTATAAAAATTTCAGCTTAGAATTTGTCCCATTATGATGATTTGCAAGTTTATGAGTTGCACAGGAATAATCTTATATCATGACTCACCAAGAATGCACAAAATATAATTATACATCACTTATTGATAGAAAAAGGAAATTCTGGGCCAATTATAAAGCTAAAAAAAATAATGGCAATCAGGGTCTGCTGTGACTGCAGATAAAAATGAAAATATTTGCTCTGCAGGTTCACATAGTTGGATGTTAGGTCCACTACTTTGCACATTGTGTTAATGATTTGGATAATAGAATTGACAGCTTTCTTGACATATTTGTGGGTGATACAAAGATGGGGGAAGGACTGGTCGTGCTGAGGAAACAGAGGGTCTTCTGAAGGTTAGGAGAATGGGTAAAGAAGTGGCATGTGGAATACAGTGTAGGGAAGTGTATGGTTATGCACTTTGGCAGAAAAAATAAGGGGACAGACTATTGAGAAATTGAAGTTACAAAGAGATTTGGGAATCAGTGCAGGATCTTCTAAAGGTTAACTTGCAGGCTGAGTTGATAGCAAGGAAGGCAAATTAAATGTTAGCATTCATTTTGTGAGGACGAGAATATAAAAGCAAGGATGTAACGCTGAGACTTTGTAAGGCATTGTTCACACCAAATTAGAGTATTGTGTGCAATTTTGGTCCCCATATCCAAAATAAAAAAGTGCTGGCATTGGAGAGGTGAAGCGGAGGTTTATGAGAGAACCCAAGAATGAAAGGGTTAACATGAGCAGCATTTGATGGCTCTGGGCCTGTATTTGATGGAGATTAGAAGAATGAATGGGGATATTCTTGAAAACTACTGAATATCAAAAGGTCTAAATAAAGTGGATGTGGAGAGGATGTTTCCAATAATGGGAGAGTCTCTAGAGGAGGAATTTCTTTAGCCAGAGGGTGGTTGATCTGTGCAAAACATTGTCACAGATGGCTGTAGAGGCCAGATCCATGTGTATATTTAAAGCGATGTTGATAGGTTGTTATTTGGATGAGCTTCAAAGGATATAGATAGGAGGAGGAGAATGGAGTTGAGAGGTATAATAAATCAGGCATGATCAAATGGTGGAGCAAACTTGATGGGCTAGCCTACAGTAATTCTTCTCCTTGGTCTTATGGTCTTATACATTATATTTACATTGAGAATGTCTTTGGCTGCCAGTCCCAGTACAATTGTAGTAAAATATATTTTACCTATCTGATAGAAAGAGAAAATTAAGACAGTTGGGTCTAGAAATTCATTCACCTAATTCCAAAAACAAAACTTATGCTACTGAAAATTGGTTTAACTGGGAGTAGAATAATTTTGCGTATGTTTTTTTTTGTAGGATTTTTCTTTACTCTGGCACATTTTTTTCTGATGTAAGACTCACTTAAGCAGCAACTTCAAAATATCTTGCAAAGAGATCTTCCAACTTACTAATTTGAAAAATAGCAGTTCCTATTTACTTGCAGAACAATCAGATTTTACTAACTACATTTCCTGTAACACAAGTGCTGAGAATCAGATTAGATTAATTATCCTCACTGAAATCATTAACCTTCCAAGACCTTCAGTACTTCCTCATCTGATTGTCTGGCTTGTTTGAATCAAGCAAGAAAATTCTAGGCCAGAGTTTCAATGTCCTAACTTATAAAGGAATCTTGAAATGGGTAGCCATTTGAATGCACTTAAACATTAATAAACTTGCATGACAAATTTCAAAGCAAATTATTTAATTTTGTACCTGGACACAATATAATTGATAGTTAAATAAATATTGAAATCAAAATAACTATTTGAGAATTGAGCTGTGGAAGAGAAATTTATGACATTTATTCCTGTGAAATATTTTTGGTCATGTCAGAAAGATGGAAAACAAGACCTTCCTCCAACTCTGTTCTTGGGTAAAATATTATTAACTTCTGATGCTATCAATTTATTATTGACTTTAATTTCTTCCAGAATGGGAAACTAGTTGAAGAACGTGAATATCGATATAGTCTTCAGTTAAGAAATGATCAAATTTATTTACAAACTGTATATGAAGAAGATTCTGGCAATTACACATGTACCTTTAAGTTCTTTGAAAATAAAATCCTGTGGCTTGTGAAAAGGACATTAACCGTGAATGTTATGGGTAAGTGGACATTTGCACCTCAAACCTATTGACTCTCACAGCTATCTTGACTCTACTTCTTCCCACCCTGTCACTTGTAAAAATGTTTTTAATTTTCTCAGTGCCTCTGACTTCACTTCATCTGTTCTCACACTGAGGCTTTCAATTCCAAAACATTTGAGATGTCCTCCTCCCTCAAAGGTTGGGATTTCCCCTCCTCTACCATCGATGCTGTCCTCACACACAACTCTTTCATTCCCCGGACATCTACTTTCAACCCATCTTCCCACCACCATAACAGGGACAGAATGCCCCTTGTTTTCACCAACCACCCCACAAACCTCCACATCCAGCACATCATCCGTAACTTTTGTCATCTAAGGGATCCTACCATTAAACACATAAGACCATAAGACATAGGAGCAGAATTAGGCCATTCAGCCCATCATTGCTGATCCTGGATCCCATTCAACCCCATACATCTGCCTTCTCACCATAACCTTTGATGCCCTGACTGATCAGTGTGGTAACTTCTACTTTAAAAAAGGAACACTTGACAATTTCTTGGCCAAAAGAACATCTTTATCTGGGATGACAAATTATATTTACAATACAGAGGCTTTCCGGTAACTCGTGCAGCATGGGTGGAGGAACTACATACAATGTATGCTGGAAGTAAAACCCCGTCCACCCCAAAACCCGCCTCTTTTTAAAAACAGCTCCCCGATCGGTATTAACTTACTTTTAATAATACTCACATTACAACACTTCTCCCCCTTTAAAATCCAACATTCCCCTAATATAGAACTGGGAAATAAAAACAGTGGTATCATTAACAACAGGTTACCAATACAAAACGCCTAAAAAATGTGGCAAGTTCAACATTCAATCTAACAACAAAAAAAACTATCCAATCAAAGATTCAGTCTGTCAGGAGGTTTGCGAGGGCGCTGCGATCTACGCACTACACCCGGTGATTCAGCAGACACCGCTGGTGAGGATGTTTTGGGTGGATCTGGTGTTGAGGACATGAGAGGGGTCAGTGTGTCCATGTGAGAATGTCCATCCTCTTCAGGAGACTCTGCCCCCTCTGCCCGCGTCTCTCTCTCTGGCAAAGTCACTGGTGGACATGCTTCCCCAGTAGTCTGTCTCACCTTTGGAAACTCCATGGAACTGTCTACCTCTGAGCCGGAATCATGACGCAGGCGCACATGGTCCTGATGTCTGCAGAAAACATGCCCATCAGTCATCTTAACAACATAGGAGACTGGACCACTCTGCTTAAGAATAACCCCAGGTAGCCATTGCTGACTGTTGCTACTGGTGAAGTTTCTCACATAGACATAGTCATCCGGTTTTAACTGTCTGTCTCGCGCATGTTGATCATGTCCCTCCTTCTGCTCTTCCTGCTTTCTCTCCACTTTTGCCTTCATGTCCGGGCGCAGCAGGTCCAATCTTGACTTAGGCCTACGTCCCATCAGCATCTCTGCTGGAGTGTGTGCAGTTGTAGTCTGTGGTATGAGGTGGTGTTTAAACAGGAAATGTGAAAGCCGGGTACTAAGAGAGTCCCCTGTCATCTGCTTCAGGCCTTCCTTCACTGTCTGAATAGCCCGCTCAGCCAAACCATTTGAGGCTGGGTGGAAAGGGACCGTCCGAATGTGATGAATGCCATTCTGCTGCATAAACTTACTGAACAGCTCACTGGTGAACGTCGAGCCATTATCAGTGACCAGAGTGTCAGGCAACCCATGGACTGCAAACACTTGCCTAAGTTTGTCTATGGTTGAGGGGGCTGTGATGTTGCTCATGATGTGAGCTTCTATGCATTTGGAATGGGCATCTACCGTTACAAGAAATATCTGTCCCATAAAGGGACCAGCAAAGTCCAAATGTAGCCTAGACCAGGGGTAGACTGGCCACTCCCATGGGTGTAAAGGAGCTGGTGGTGGCATGTTCTGATTGGTCTGACATTGCATGCATGATTTTACCTTGTTCTCCAGATCCTGATCCATTCTTGGCCACTAGATGTAGGATCTTGCAAGGCTTTTCTTTAGAGACACCCCTGGATGATTCTCATGAATTTCCTCCGCAATCTGTGAATGGCCAGGAGGAGGCTCGATGACCCTCGCCCCCCCAGAAAATGCAGCCATCCTGCAGACTCAGCTCTGTCTTGCATTTGGCATAAGGCCTCAGTTCCTCTCCATCCATGATTCTGGGCCAACCTTGTAAAAGGAAAGTCTTGACTTGAGACAGGACTGGGTCCCTCTCTGTCCACTGCTTGATCTGGGTTGCCTTTACAGGTGTCATGGACAGCATCTCCAATGAAAACACCGTCTCTGGAGGCACATGTGTAGTACAGGCGTCTCAGGTAAAGGGAGTCGACTCAGCGCGTTGGCGTTTGCATTATCCCCACCCGCTCTGTACACTATAGTATACTGGTAGGCTGACAATGTGAGAGCCCAATGCTGTATCCTGGCTGAGGCTAGCGGTGGGATGCATCTGGTCTCCCTAAGAAGGCTCATCAGTGGTTTATGGTCCGTATAAATTGTGAATACATGTCCATAGAGGTACTGATGAAAGCGTTTGATCGCAAAAACAATGGCCAGACCTTCTTTGTCTAGCTGTGAATATCCCTTCTCAGCAGCTGTCAGGGTACATGAAGCAAAACCAAGAGGCTTCTCTGAATGGTCCTCCATTACGTGTGAGAGAACTGCCCCGACTCCATAGGGTGAAGCGTCACATGAAAGGGTGATCTCCTTGTCTGGGTCATAGTGAACGAGCAGCTTCGCTGAGTGGAGGTGTTCTTTCACTTCCTTTAAAGCTTCCTCCTGCTCTTCACCCCACTGCCACTTAGTGTCATTGTGAAGCAGCTTATACAGTGGGGCCAAAACCTTTGAGAGGTCCAGAAGAAACTTGCCATAATAATTCACCATGCCCAAAAATGATCTGAGTTCAGTGACACTTTTGGGGCTTGGGGCCTCCATGATAGCTCTCACTTTTTCCTCCACTGGGCAAAGCCCCTCAGCTGTAATCTTGTGTCCCAGGTAGGTCACACTCGGAGCCAGGAACACACATTTTCTGTGTTTCAATCGCACCCCTGTGTCTGAGAGTCTCTTCAGCACCTGTTCTAAATTAGCCAGATGCTCCCCCTCCGTGGCTACCATGATCAAAGTATCATCAAGATACACAGCTACATGCGGAATCCCCTGCAGCAAAGAGTCCATTGTCCTTTGGAAAATGGCGGGGCTAGACGCCACTCCAAACACCAGGCGATTGTATTTGAATAATCCCTTGTGCATATTGATGGTGACGTACTCCTTTGAATCCTCGTCGAGCAGCAGCTGTTGGTAGGCATGGCTCACGTCCAGATTTGTGGACAGCTTACCCCCTGACAGGGTTGCAAACAGGTCATCCACCCATGGCAATGGGCACTCCTCCAGCTCAGAGACCTGATTCACCGTAAGCTTGTAGTCCCCACATATCCTCACTGTTTTATCTGCCTTCAAAACTGGAACAATGGGGGCTGCCTACCTTGAAAACTGGACAGACTCAATGATACCCAGCCTCTGTAAACATTTCAGCTCCTCCTCGACTTTGCCTTTCATGGCATAGGACACCCACCTGGGCTTAAAAAAGCGTGGTGTGGCCTCAGGGTCGACATGGAGTTTCACTGTCACGCCCTTCAGTGTGCCCAGCTCATCCCTGAAAACGTCACTACACTGCTGCAGAATGTCCTCCGTCGTGCGTGCATACTTAATTTCATGCCAGTTGAGCTGGATTTTGCAAAGCCAGTCGGGGCCCAAAAGGCTGGGACCACTGCCCTTAGCCTTCTGGTCCCCGGCTGAAATATCCACATATAACGCCCCTAAATGAGGTATGGGCTGCCCCGTATAGGTCCTAAGTTTGAGCTTAGACGGTCTGATGGGAGGCAGGTTGGACCCCCATGTCCTCCTGTACGTCTCCTCACTGATGACTGATGTGGCAGCTCCTGAATCAATCTTAAACTTAATGTCCATTCCCCTGACAGTAATTGTGGCATAATATGGTTCAGGTGATTCCTCATCCATTTCCACTCCAAACATGTTGTAGGCACACGCTGCCTCCTCAGCTGCTTCTCCTAGGTGGTGTGTGGCTGCCTGAGTCTGTTGAGCTTTCCCCTGCCCAGGCTTAACCTTACCCTTTATGCTCCTGCACTTTTTAACTAAATGTCCCTTTTTGCTACAAGCATGGCAGACAGTATCTTTGAATTTACAAACATTTGCATAGTGCGTCCCTCCACACCGAAAACGTTCCACCCGTTTTGCCTGTTTACCAGAATCCCTCCTGACTTGGAGCACTGCCGCCGACTGCGACCCCCCCCCCCACCCCCATGTCCTTTCTGGATATCCTTGGCATTATTAGCAGCCATCTCCATGCCTTGGGCAATCTCTAGGGCTGTCTTGAAAGCCTTTCTTTCTTTATCAATCTTTTTATTAGTTAAATAAAAGAGTACATATATATATAAACAAGAGCAGAATTATCCCAAATATCTATATCAATAACAATTCAAATAAAAGGAAAAATAAACATAATCAAGATCATACATAGTATTAATCTAACAGTAAATAATAAAGAAAAAGATAATTGATTCTCCTCTTATCCATAAAAGAAAAAAAATGAAGAAACTTTAAAAATTGAAATGTACACAAAACAACCCCAAAACACAAAAAAAAGAACAAAAGAAAAAGAAGAAAGAACTAGGCAGCTCAAACTGAGAGTGAAAGCAAGAAAAAAAAGGAAAAACTTTCTGATGAAATCCAAAACTTCAAGAAGGTAACTGGAAGGGCCATAAGTCAGAGCATATGAAAATATTCAATAAAAGATCGCCAAGTTTCCTCAAATTTAAAGGATGTATCAAATGTCCGACTTCTTATTCTTATTATGTTTAACAATGGGATTAAGGTCTCAACTACCAATCTTAGAAGGCAAAAAAGCAAGAGGAGCTCCCAGTAAAGAGGCCAAAGAATACCCCTTCACCAAGTTTTTCTCCAAATATACCCATATTCATCACATTCTGCAGGGGTTGTATTGAGAGCATCCTGAGCAGCTGCATCACTGCCTGGTTCGGAAATTGCACCATCTCGGATTGCAAGACCCTGCAGCGGATAGTGAGGTCAGCTGAGAAAATCATTGGGGTCTCTCTTCCAGCCATCACGGACATTTACACTACACGCTGCATCCGCAAAGGAAGCAGCATTATGAAGGATCCCATGCACCCCTCATACAATCTCTTCTCCCTCCTGCCATCTGGGAAAAGGCTCCGAAGCATTCGGGCTCTCAAGGCCAGACTATGTAACAGTTTCTTCCCCCAAGCTATCAGATTCCTCAATACCTGAAGCCTGGACTGACACCTTGCCCTACTGTCCTGTTTATTATTTATTGTAATGCCTGCACTGTTTTTGTGCACTTTATGTAGTCCTGTGTAGGTCTGTAGTCTAGTGTAGCTTTCTCTGTGTTGTTTTTTTTTATGTAGTTCAGTCTAGTTTTTGTACTGTGTCATGTAACACCATGGTCCTGAAAAACATTGTCTAATTTTTACTATGTACTGTACCAGCAGTTATGGTCGAAATGACAATAAAAGTGACTTGACTTGACTTGATAAGGGGCAGTCATGTATATCTGAAAAATGAATCCAAAAAGAGATATAACGAATGTTAATTGCCCAGTGGTACAATCTAAAGTTTGGCAAAGCCATACCACCATACTTCTATAATTTCTGCAATAAAGGTTTACTCAATCTAGGATTTTTATTATTCCAAATAAAGGATAAAATTTTAGAGTCTATTCTATCAAAAAACAGTTTAGGAACATAAAAGGGGATTGCTTGGAATATATATAAATACTTCAGTAACACTATCATTTTAATAGCATTAATACAGCCAATTAATGATAATGTCATAGGAGATCATTTAGATATTACTTGCTACGTATACTCAATTAATGGAAGGAAGTTATATTTATACAGGTCGTTAAAATTTTGATACCGAAATAAGTAAAGTTATTTTTAGCAATACTAAAAGGAAATTGGTCATATTGATCAAAATAGTTGTTAATAGGAAATAACTCACTTTTATATTGAGAAAAACTACTAAATTCAGAAAATATAGATAACAAAGCAGGAATAGATTTCTTAGGATCTGAAATATAAAATAACAAGTCATCTGCATACAATGAAACTGTATGCACTTTATCTCCTCTCTTAATACCTAGAACCTTATTGGAGTCTCGAAGAGCAATAGCAATAAGTTCTAGAGCCAGGCTGAATAACAATGGACTAAGAGGGTAACCCTGCTGGGTACCTCTATGTAACCTAAGATAAGAAGATTTTTGATTATTAGTTATAACTGCTGCAAAAGGGGCTTGATAAAACAGCTTAATCCAAGAAATAAAACCTGGACCAAAATTAAAACTTTCTAAAACCTGAAATAAATAGGGCCATTCTACCATATCAAAGGCTTTCTCTGCATCAAGAGTGTCAACACATTCAAATTCTTTAGATGGAGAAGAATAAATGATGTTCAATAATCTACAAATATTAAAATATGAATATCTATTCTTAATAAATCCAGTTTGATCCTTAGAAATAACCTTAGATAAAATAATCTCAAGTCCACTGGCCAAAATCTTAGAAAGAATTTTAGAATCCACATTTAATATGGAAATTGGTCTGTAAGAGGCTTTCTTGAAAGTCAACGGTGGGGTTTCCTCCAACAAGTGGCATTGTGTGGCGTCATTATTAATGCCGCATACTAATCTATCACAGAGCATGTCATCCAACCCTGCTCCAAAATCACAATGTTCTAACAGCTGCTGAAGCTCGGCCACAAAATTAGCCACAGACTGACCTGGCTTCCTGAAATGGCTGTGAAGCTTACACCATTGGACTATCACAGAAGTTTTCGGATTGTGGTGGTTCCCCACGAGCTTGACCAGTTCGTCATATGGCATTTCTCCCAGTTTTTGCAGTGTGGCTAAGTGCCTTATCAATTTGTAAGTCTTTGCCCCAAACACACTTAGGAGAATAGAGCACTTCTTAGCCTCCTCAGTAATTCCATTAGCACAGAAAAAGTGTCCCAACCTTTCCTCATACTCCAGCCAGTCCTCAATTCCTTCCACAAATTTGCCGGTAGTCCCGAACGTAGCCATCCGAACGCGAGGCCCCTCGTCTGCTCACAGCTCCTGATCAAAACTGGCCGACACGTCCACAAAACCAGTTCACCTCATCGCCAAAAATATGTGGTAACTTCTACCTTACAAAAGGACCACTTGACAATTTTATGGCCAAAAGAGCATATTTATCTGGGACGGCAAATGATATTTACAATACAGAGGCTTCCAGGTACCTCATGAGGCATGGGTGGTGGAACTATATACAATGCATACTGGGAGTAAAAACCCGCCAACCCCGGATCCAGCCTCTTGTTACCAACAGCTTCCGATTAGTATTAGCTTACTTTTAATAATACTCACATTACCACAATCAGGATATGATCAACTTCTGCCTCAAATACACCCAAAGACTTGGACTTCCCCTCACCCACACTCTGCTTTCTGCAGGGTTCACTCTGTCTATGACTCCATTGTTACATTCATCCATCCCCGCTGATCTTTGTCCTGGCATTTATCCCTGCAAGTGGGACTGACACCTCCACCCTCCTTCCTCATCACCATTCAGGCCCCCAAACAGTCCTTTCTGGTGAGGCGACTCTTCATTAGCGAGACTGTCGGGGTCATTTACTGTTTCTGATGCTCTCATTGTGGCCTCCTGACATAAAATGGGGGACTGCTCCATTGGGCACTTTGTCTGCTGCCCATTCCCTGTTCCATTCCTACACTTTGCTAGCACGATGAGGCCATTCTCGGGCTGGAGGAGCAACACCTCATATTCCACCTGGTTAGCCTCCAACCTGAAGCCATGTGCATCAATTTCTCTAAGTTATGGTAACTTCTCCCACCCCCCACCCCCTCACTTTTTCCATTCTCAGTCTGGCTCCCCTCTTACTGTGACTCATCACCTCCCTCTGATGTCCCTCCTCCTCCTTATCCCATGGTCTAATCACCTCTTCTATCAGATTCTTCCTTCTACAGCCATTTACTTGCTGCTTCTCATTTTGTCTGCCTCCCCACCACCCACCCAGCTTCCCCCTCACCTGTCTACATTCCTTTCCCTCCTCCCTCTTCCTTCTTCCATCTTCCCTTCCAGTCCTGATGAAGGACCAAGACATCATCTGCTTATTCACCTCTATTTATGCTGTCTGACTTGCTGAGTTCCTCCACCATTTTGTGTGTGTTGTGCTGGATTTCCAGTATCTGCCCAATCTCTTGTTTTCACCTATAGTCTTGACCTGGTTTGGTATGGATTATTCTGTAAACATAAATGTTTCTTTTTCTATTTCAGGGTTCTATAGTTCAATAGCTTAGAATTTTTAAATTATCCCTGCCTCAGGTGATCCATCAGACTTTCACATACAGCACAATGGACTCTTTGTCTTTCTTTGAATAGGAGCCATGAGGAAAGGAGAAAAATCTAAGACTTTCGAGTTCCACGTTTTCCAAGCAATTATGAAGCTTAAGGCTCCATAATGAGGTGAATCTTCTGGAGCTTGTGAATAAAACTTGACCTCCATGATTTGCCTGTCACGTTAACCAAGTTAGAGATAAATCACTTCTGTTGGTGATTAGATCACATACTTAAACCAAGACCCCATCCCGTAAAAACCCAGAGCTACAGAAATGCCAGCAGAGGCTCTAAAGACCTCATCCTTGGGGGGGGGGGGGGGGGGAGATCTTTGTCTAGAAGATGTATGATGTCATGTGGAAGCCACTGAGCTGACCAACCTGTGGCTCAGGGCAGAGGGCTCTGGCGAGCCTATGATGCTCTTCTGAAGAAGGAGAAGATGTATGTGGGGAGAGAATCCTGGTGTGCAGACTATCATTGATACATGCCGGAGGCAGTTACCGACTGTGCTGAGGAGCTGTTCAGAGTACATTTACTAACAATATATGCAGTATGCAATCCTGAGATTCATCTTCCCACAGACAGCTACAAAACCAAAGAAAACACCCTTCAAAGAAAACAGTAAATGTGCCAAAAAAAAGAACAAATCATGCAAATGACAAAACATGAGTGAAAAACAGAGAATATAAAACATCAAACCACAGAATCATTGAAGGAGTCTAGGAATGTTTAGTTTAATTCAGTTCAGTTCAATCTAGCACTGTATCATTCGTTGACTGCAGACTGCAGGGCCAATAGACCCCGATCAAAATTGCACAAAATAGCAGTAAAAAAGGAGTAATCAGAAACCAAAAACACACATAACATGAACTACAGTATCCAATCCACAAACCGAGTCAATTAAACTTTGCTCAAGACCCAGGACTCTGGTACCTTCCTCTGCCTGCAACAAGTGAGAGGGAGAGGGAGATCAGTTAAATATAGGCACCTTCCTCTGGGAACAACGAGCTATAGGGGAAAAGAGAGAGACACACACACAGGTCAAACACAGGCACCTTCCTCTGGGAACAATGAGCAATAGGGGAAGAGAGAGAGAGACACACACACACACACACACACACAGGTCAAACACAGGCACCTTCCTCTGGGAACAACGAGCAATAGGGGAAGAGAGAGAGACACACACACACACACAGGTCAAACACAGGCACCTTCCTCTGGGAACAACGAGCAATAGGGGAAGAGAGAGAGAGAGAGAGAGACACACACACACACACACACACACACACACACACACACACACACACACACACACACACACACACACACACACACACACACACACACACACACACACACACACACACACACACACACACGTCAAACACAGGCACCGGCCTCTGGGAACAACGAGCAATAGGGGAAGAGAGAGAGAGACACACACACACACAGGTCAAACACAGGCACCTTCCTCTGCGAACAACGAGAGAGAGAGAGAGAGAGAGAGAGAGAGAGAGAGAGAGAAAGAGAGAGACTGGTTAAATACAGACACCTTCCTCTAGGAACAAGTAATAGGGAGAGAGAGACTCTGGTTAAACACAGGCACTTTTCTCCAGGAGCAGTAAATGAGAGGGGGAGAAAGACTAGTTAAATACATGCACCTTCCTTTGGCAACTGCGAGTGAGAGTGAGAAAGGGACTGGTCAAATGCAGGCAGACTGTGCTGAACACTGCTCGCCTTTTGCTCTTGTCCTCATTGATTTCTGTCTTGCTCAATGTTTTAGTCAGTGAGAAATGGAGTTGATCATGGTCTCCAGGTACCTTGGCCTCCAGACTGCACCCTCCGCTCCAAACCTCACCGAACTCTCATGAAGGCAGCAAAGCGCCAGATCGCTCACCTCACTATTAAAGTATAAATCACTGGCTCCAAGAGTAGCAGAATCATAAGAAGAAGAAGTAAAAGATGTAGTTTCATGAACTGTCTTAGATTCTTAATTGGTCAAGGCAGGAAGGGATATGAAGGGAAGGCAGGAGTTTGGGGCTCAGAGGGAAAATGGATCAGCTGTGATGAAATGGCAGAACAGACTAGATAGGCCAAATGGCCCATTCCTGCTCCTACAACTTCTGGTCTGAAGGGTGGCACCTTTGGTTTTATGTTTACTGCTGTCACCTTCTTCAGTTGGGTAGACAAGTGTGGAGATGACCGTGGGATGTACAGGTAAGGTTAGAATTTGAAACAAACCACCCGAGAAGATAACCTGTGAAGTTTGCTTTTCTTCTGGGGAAATAATCTGGGAAGACAGTTATGTTGGCAAGGATGAACTGTAATGAATTTGAGCCCAGTTAGAGAAATGATCAAAGTAGGAGTCTAATTTCTAGAGGGTGACCAAGGAAAAGTTGGTAAGTTAGAAGCTATACTTTATAAACCTCAACTGCAATGAATTGTGAGGGCCAAGTAGTGTGCATTCAATGTGCCAATTTTCTCTTTCAACATAAAACTAGTTTTGGCATCAATAGCTTTTGCTTCTGCTTGTGGGGATTCTGGGATACTCGCTGGATCAGTTTACATTTGATGGAAGGTAAAGGTCAGCAAATCAGAAACAGGACCTCCCTTGTAACCAGCCCAGATAAAAGCAACTAATAAGTGTTGCATTTTTATTCAACTTTCTATGCTGCCTTGTACTTGTTACTGACAAATTCTGATGTCAATAGATTAAAAAAAATTCAAAGTAGCAAATTAATTAAATCTAAACAACATAAATGGAAATAAAAACATCTGTGGATGCTGGAAATCTGTAATATAAACAGAAAAGCAGCCGGAAGATCAAACAGCATCTGTGGAAAGAGAATCCGAGTTAATGTTGCAAGTGTTCTGTTTTTATCTACCGGTAAGAAACAAAAGGCCTGTTAATCCACAGCATCACAGTGCTCTGTATTCCTTTCAGATCCTGAAACAACAAAGCCTCCAACTGTAATTGACCCGCATGGAGTAAAGACAATTGAAGTAGAGATTGGTAAGTCACAGAGAAAAAGCACACGTTTGGAAATAAGATTTGGAGATAACATTTTAAACTCTGTATCCTGAAACTGTCAATGGGAGTGGCACACGTTTTGGGAAATTAGTGAACTTCCTAGAAAGAATTCAATAAACCTTGTGGGATCCTTGTGGGATCAGATTTACCGTTTGCATTACAACTCTTGATACTAATGAAATGTAAATACCAAGTACTTCATTTCCACTTGTCGTGTAACTTAAAGAATGGATGTGCTGTGTATCTGTGTACGTGAAGTCTCTGTGATCCTGTTGGTTTCACGACCACTGACTGCTGCAGGGTCTGCACACCTGAGCACGGGCTGTGGGATGGAGTCAGCAATCATGTCTCTGAGTACGCACGTTCCAGCCAATTAGTGTTTCAATGTGATGGTATTTAACTCTATCGATATTGTTTAGGGGCTGATATTCAATGCAGGGACAGAGCTCGCCATCCTTCTTGCTCACAAAAATGAGGCCCAACCCCACTGGCGAGGTTGACAGATGGATAGGTCCTAAGGCCAATGGCTCCTTGATGTACTCTTCCATGGCCAACATTTCAGGACAGGAGAGGGAAAATAGCTGGGTAGGAGGTCATTGGCACAATCGTATGGCCAACGTGGAGGCAGGGAGGTGGCCTCCTTCTTAATGAAGACCTCAAGAAGGTCAGCAAACTTGACAACTGGTGTAGCTACAGTTCACAGTCCAACTGTGATAAAATGAAAGGTTAGAAAGTCACACTGGAAATGTACTTCTGAAGCCAGTTCAGTCAGCTGCTATAATGCCAATGATCATCTCTCATTTCAGCCTTCTAAATTTAACACTTTTACAACTGCCCAACCATGAGGTCACTGTTCTACAGCCAGGGTATGAAAGTCAACAAAAGTAAAGTCAGTGACAATTCGAAACAAATGCCCAATATGTAGCTCCATTTACAATCTGACAATTTTTGGAATAAGTTAATTCTTTCTTATTGGTTTGAGTAAGATTAAAGAAAGTGATTTGTTTGTGGAGGTGCGGCTCTTCTAAAATCTCAATTACAAATGCAAAGCAAGCCAGTTCACCCATTTCTGATGGGAGCTTTTGGTTTCATCAGGTTGGGCAGCTCAGATGTGGATGTATCTAAAGAGAGTAAAGTAACTGTTTTGTTTCAGTAAGAAGTATTGTTCTATTTTGATCAATACAACTAATATTTTGCTTCATCATTATTGGCTGCCATCGAGAAGCTGCTAAGTATGGGCATTCCAACTCAGTGCTAAAAGCCCTGGATGGTAAAGGTAGGGAGGACTTCTTGAAGGTCTCCAAATACAGATTTGTATGAAGCAAATTATATGTTTTCAGGTGGCCTCCATAGGAACATTTTGTATGCAAATCCATGGCTTTTCTCTTATATGCCAGTACATGCCATCCATTATCCATAATGAAAAAGAAATTCAGGATGAAGAGTTCACATGGGCATTTCTATTAACAACCAACACACCCACCAATGTGCTGGAGGCAGACCACAAGTGTCGCCACATAATCTGGCACCAACATAGCATCTCCACAATGTTCAACAGAACTGTCCAACAGAACACGTAACACTGAACAACACAAACAATGACGACAGAACAAAACAGCAAAACTTTCATTCCTCCTCACACAAACATTCTTCCAAGCCCAGGAAAGGTTGCCTCAGGGCCTCCAGTCCTTGGCCCAGAACTCTCGAGCTCTCAGTCATCAGGCCTGAAACCTCCAAACTCTGGTCCACGCATCCAGATTTGCAAAGTCTGTAGTCGGACTCACCCTTTACATCTGGCGTTGTTGACTTTGACCTTTAACATTTCAGGCTCTCTGTTTCTGGACTTGGAGCTCTGGACTTCGACCTTTGTCTTTGCCCTCTGGGCTTTGACGACCTCTTGGTATCAAAACCAAGGACTCGCCAATCACAGGTTTGACCTTTAAACCTCAACCAATCTGACCTCTGGGATTATTGACCTTTGACCATGCACTGCCTTGGGCCTTACCTCCAGATTTGATCACAGTGCCCTGGGACGATAAGGATCATTGGCCCTCGTGAGTCTTTCCCATATGTACCTGCGACTCAGGATTTGGTGACCTCAGAATCGCTGATCTCCTCAAAGCCTGTTGAAACCTATTAAACGTACCTATTGAAACCTGACGCGACACAAATTCCAGATCGCTGATCTTTGACCATGGAGCGTCCTAACCTGGAATCCAAACACGGGCACCTGCCCCGATTCTTCATTCTCCTTCATCCCTGGCCCTAAACCATAACCTGACCCCTAACTCCCCAGAGCATCCCCAAAACCATCACTACAAAACTAAAATAACAATTCAGTCTGAGCCACGACATCGACAGACTTTGCAGGTTGACGCCATCTTGACCAGCAGCTTTGATTTCCTGTTGCAGTCAGTGATTATTTGCACAAGATCACATGCACGGTCAATTTTTTTTTGCAGCAGCATGTTAGGGCTTTGCTTTATGGAGCCAGCAATCGAGGTTCAGTTCCTGCCACGGTCTGTAAGGAGTTTGTACATTCTCCCCGTGACCGTGAGGGTTTCCTCTGGGTGCTCTGGTTTCCTCCCACATTCCAAAGGTGTATGGGTTGGTAAGTCGTGGGCATGCTATGCTGGCACTAGAAATATGGTGATACTTGAGCATAGTGTAGGTCATAGATGCAAATGAAGTACTTCACTGTATATTTTAACGTACACGTGACAAATAAAAACAAACTTTCTTTAATCTTTATTTCTCCTTAGAGCAGCAAAAAACCCTGTCTCACCTCAGTGCTGAGAGGCACAATTTTCTATTCACAAGATGACCACCTTGATAAATTTTTATCTATCAGACAAGAACATATACAGTAGACCAAACTTTTTCAGCATGCTTTTCCTGCAAGTGGGGATTATCTAAACTGGGTCAGGGATGCTTGCTGGAAGTATCAGGAATCCCAGTATCCTGTGCCACATGTCCTGGGCACACTGGACAATAGAGCTATTTAAAGTAATCATCTAAAACAAGCGAAGGCTTCTGTAAAATGGTTTCAATTTCTAACAACTTCTATGTTTTATTTCAGGTAGTTCTGTGCTGTTAACCTGCAAAGTTTCTTTTGGTTTTGAAAAGAATTTTTCCCCTGTGATAAAATGGTTAACAAATGAGGGTGAGATGGAAAATCAGGGCAAAGTTCAGTAAGTCTTAAATCTCTGATATCACTTTTTTATTAGACTGCTTAATTTTTCATTGGTTCCTGTATTTAGGCTTGGCTCTTGATAGGAAAGATAACTTATCTTTTCAGTATTCGGATAAAATTGCTAGGTAAACAAATTGACTCTCTATACAAAAAGTTAATTGTTAAAGTTGTAGCTATCTGTCTGACAACAATGAATTCTTCAAGTGAAGTTGAATAAACTTTATAGATATTTTCCCACTGTTTCTGTCTGATAAGTTTCAGTATGTCTTGTATCTCTCATTTAGTCATACCAAAATAAACAATGATATAGTGTACAGTATCTCCAGGCTGATATGGTGTGGTCTGAAAATCATGTTGTTGGAATGTGCTCAAGCTTCATGCAGATGGGCCAGATGCTATAAACTTAACTAATGCCTACTGTAAGTATAAGCTGCATCTGGGACCCGGCCCTGATCAGGAGAAAGGTAAGGCCTGGAGATATGTAACAGGAAGTTGACTAGTAGGTAGAAAAGATGGGAATGTCAGTCAGACATCAGGAATCCCCGATACGGGTTAGTGGGTCATCCCTGCATGACTGGGGGCAAGGAGGTTGTTGGGTGAAGTATTATTTGAGATGGGGCTCGTCTATAGGAAAGGAGATGCATAGCGGAACTTCATTGAGTGGGTTTCCAGCCCTGATCAGCATTCTTAAAATCTGGTTATTCTGGAAGCAGGGATTGCTGGGAATTACATGTTAACAATGCTGCAAAAGGTGTTGCACAGAGCAACATTATCGTTTGATGTGTATCTTGCGTGAGCCTCAAAGCAGTTATCCAAAAGTGATTTGTGGACTTGTGGAATGGCCATGCTCATCCCAGAAAGAGTTGTAATTGTGTTCCACCCCAAAATAAATTCATTGCTGTGCATAATGCTAGGTTTCTAGGCCTTTGTGTTATACATAGTGCGATTTAACTTTAACAATTAGAATACTTGTTAATTGATAGCTTTTCATAATACAAAAAATCTGCAATAAACTACAATAGCAATATTCAAAATACATTTGAATATGTACATAGATAGAATAGGCAGAGGGATATGGACAAAATACAGGCAAGCAGGACCAGCCGGGTGGTCAGCATGGTTGAGTTGGGCTGAAGGGCCTTTTACCATACAGCAGTCCTCGATGACCTTTTTAAGGGAGTTTCAAAACTAGTTTTTCCTATTTTTCTTCCATTATGTGAC